>NC_139003.1:32376369-33623453 GCF_964374135.1 Grampus griseus | reverse complement strand
ACAAAGACCCAACACAGCCAATAATAAATTAATTAATTATAAATAAATTAATGAAAAAAATATTTTAAATCCCACATTTTAAAGTAGGCAAATGATATATCATGTGTGTTTTCACTTACTTGTTGAAAGTAATATTCTGAGATCTCTAGCGAGTAATTAAAAATTACTTTGACAATAAAGAAGTAGTAATATCAACCTTAATGTTTTAAATTTCATATACTAATTATATGTCCCTTAAGTCATAGCTGAATGCTGAATTAGGTATTAGAATTGACCATTCTTATGTCTTTTCATTAAAAAAGCTCATGTCTTCCAGAAGTGTAGCAATTCGTTGACAAGGAAAAACATTTTCTGCCGTAATTTACTTGTACTCGTGTCTTCAGCATGTGTAACATCAGCAACATTGCTTTTTAGAAATGACTTGATAGACTTTTCATTAAAAATACATATTTTAGAGATATGATTTCATTCTTAACATACAGAAGCATTATTCCCAGCACATTTTTATTGTACATAATTCAATTATAAAACA
This sequence comes from Grampus griseus, assembly GCF_964374135.1. Lineage (NCBI taxonomy): Eukaryota > Metazoa > Chordata > Mammalia > Artiodactyla > Delphinidae > Grampus > Grampus griseus. The sequence goes on along the minus strand of NC_139003.1, from coordinate 33,622,921 downwards.
CCGCTTAATCTCACTCAATATGGTGTGCCAATAATTACAGATAGGATTTTTTTCCCTATGAAATAAACATTTTCTTATTATGATTCGTTTTAATAAAGTGGAAGGAACCAAGACTGAGAATAAACCAGAAGTATCATGCAGATTCACGAATATTATTAACTTGACTATGCAAAATCTGCCCTGGACACCCTTACATAGAAAGAGACAATGAAATATAAGTGTTTATATATGTATTGTTATGATCAAAACAAACTTTATCTGAACAATTGTATTGTGAAAGTTTAAAGGTGATATTTAAATTATCAAAGCATTGTACAAAACGTCAAGGATGAGGGAACCCGAATTCACAATGAATGTCAAAAGGATGTTTACTCTGGGTGCCATTAGGTCATGCAGCCTGTCATATGCCAAACAAAACATTTTGCTTATGTACAGGGTGATACTTTTTTTTTTTTTTTTTTTTTTTTTTGCCGTACGCGGGCCCCCCACCGTTGTGGCCTCTCCCGTGGCGGAGCACAGACTCCGGACGCGCAGGCCAAGCGGCCATGGCTCACAGGCCCAACCGCTCCGCGGCATGTGGGATCTTTTCCCGGACCGGGGCACGAACCCGCGTCCCCTGCATCGGCAGGCGGACTCTCAACCACTGCACCACCAGGGAAGCCCCAGGATGATGTTTTAAAACATGTTCTCACAAAGCTACTTCTTAACTCATCTAGGATCTATTTTTCTCAACGATAGATATTTCTGGCTGCATTAATACTCCCCCATACCCAATTAAAGATAGGACATATATTTTGGCCAAATATATATTTAAAAAGCCATTAATTCAGTTTTTGCAGAACTATGTGAAAATCCTAGCATCCCAGGTAGGGTTGTATTATTGTGCCGTACCTCCTTAGTACTAAAAGGATCATTTCCAGATCCAGTGGGTTTCCCACTTCGCCAGCACTGGACTACCTCCACATAGCATGATTAGCTCTCATCTTAGAAATTGTTTAACACATTTCATGTTAAATAAAAAGAAACTGGATGATGTAATAAATGTTTTATATTCAATAAGATAATCATCATATTTCATACATTCATTCTTAGAGAGTGCCTGTTTCCATCCTTCAGAAATGACCTGCAAGTAGCCTAGCAATAATGTTAACTCTATATGGGCTTTATTCTTTGCTCAGTTAATCACACATTCAATTTACCTATCTTCCTGCCCATGTGCATTATAATGCAAATCAATTCAAGTAGAGATGTGAGAGCTTAGGAAGGCTGGCCTGGCGAGCCAGCATCCTTTATTTCTTGCCTTAGAGCTAGCCAAGCTCCTGAGATGAAAATGAGCTTAATTAGAATTGTAGAAGGATTTAAAAGTCAGTTTAAAAAAATAGAAAACTATTCAAACTGAATATTCTATCCGCAGCAAAGTGGAAGAAAATGTTCACTGCCTATGTCCAAACATCTCAAACCTCAAAGGGTCAGAGGACAGTCTTCAAGAGAAAGCTATTCTTGGCATTCACTGCAGCCCTTCCCCAGGAAGAAAAGTATGAAAGAAGTTCCATGCTGTTTACCACCCAGGAGTCAGGCCAGTAAACAGAGCGCACCTTTCACCTGTCTTGCTGTTCCAGTTCTATTCCCTTCAGCCCAGATGCAATCCAGGGCCCTGTACACAACACTCGAGGTTGTAAAGGCCCAAGAGGCCCATGAGATAGATACAAGCACAAGTGCTGCAGAGTCAGTCTCAGAGCTAATAAAGAAAACAATTTCTAATCTCACAATGCTGAAATTTTCTTAAGCCCTGTGCTCCAAGAAAATAGTGAAGGTTAAGAAATCCCCTCACTCTTTTGTGCTCTGAGGACACCCTTCCCCATATGACGTAGTTAAGACTCATGATACATCTCTGTCCCCACCTCATTCACCTATAACAAAGCCAGGCACAGACCCTCCACATTCCAATTTTTTTGCCTCATAAGCAATTAGCTGAACTGCTTGTTTCAACAGATCAATCAGGACAAAATGCTGGTTAACCGAAATTTGGTTAAGTTTGGCCCCTTCTCTCAGAGACCTGAATTTTGACCCACCCTCATCCTGATCCAGCATACAACTCCTCATGAGAACAGACTGGCCTCATAGAAAAAGGTTCTCTGATTTACTCTCAGACCATGCCACTCTTTCATCCCACTTCCACACACCCAGTTTTTTCCAGTCCTGTTTATCCCTCTTGATAGAGAAGAAAATTATTTTCACTGAATGCTATGGTTGCCATGTCCTCCCTATTGCAGTAGTCCCTTTCCCTACTTTTGCAATAATCATTTGAATATAGCCTTTCTTTACTAAGACTGGATTTGATTATTTGACAAATCTTATCAATGTCCAGGAATTTTGGAAAACTTTAGGTCTGCTCCTAACCTGGGGATTGAATCTTCCTTGACTTCTGGCAGTAAACCCCTAAATGATCCTATGGACCTATGTTTCCACAAATTGCACACACATTTCTGTGGGGTAAGCTTCATATGATCAACCCTTCTAGAGAGTAAGAGTAAATCAACGATTTGGCAGGAGGAATTGTTTTTTCATTTGTTTTTAAAATCACATTTTCACAAAAACAAAAGTTACAGAATCCTAATAATATAGGCCTGTCTTAAGAATTTTAGTAAAATAATTAAAACATTCTAAACTATCATGTACGAATGAAATGATCTATCATGATAGAAACTAATGATATAAGTACTATAATCATTTCAAAGTTAAGGGATCATCAAAATAGAGGCAAATTCCACCAGGCTGATGTCAACTTCTCAATATCATACTCATCAAAGGAACTGGAAGCTGGGACTACCATGGTGGTCCAGCAGTTAAGACTCCGTGCTCCCAATGCAGGGGGCCCAGGTACAATCCCTGGTCAGGAAACTAGATCCCGCATACCACAACTAAGAGCCTGCATGCCGCAGCCGAAATGAAGATCCTACACGCGGCAGTGAAGATCCTGCATGCCGCAACTAAGACCCAGTGCGGCCAAATTAATTAAAAAATAAATAAATATTAAAAAAAAAAAGGAGCTAGAAGCTGGACCAATCTGAGCATCTGGTTTCTGATAACTGAGTTTGTAACTTAATAAACCAGCGGTTTTATTCATTTGTTTTATTTACACACATGCATGTACCCAGAGACACACACACAAAATCATTGTCTCTCCCAAATTAGTTTAACTTCAGTCACAATTGCCCTGAAAGCACATTCATAGAGTATCCAAGGCACAATATAATTTTAACAGTACCAATAGTTCTGTTTATATAAATGTACTTATGTCAGTCTTTACTTACCCTATAAAATGTATGATATGTTTAAATTAAATTTCCAACAGTGAACATATGAGTTCATAAAAACAATAAATGCTGTGCCATTATTAAAGTATATAAAAAATAAGAGAAATTCAAAACAACTGAAAATCTAGCATTATATCAGATCAGATGCTCTCTCTTGGCTCCCAACAATGAACTTGACAATGAAGATGAGGTTAAATTGCCCCAATAATAATTAACTTATCAATAGCAAAGAATTGCTTCAACTTAAAAAGATGTGGGATGCAATTAGACACCTATTTAAAATATGCATTTTATTATTTTGAGGCTAACAAGATGAAACTTTGGTATTTTTCATGTGACACTGTCCTGAACAACAACAGCACTGAAGCATCCATCTTTTAAAGGACTTTCAAGTTTGGAAGAAAAATCACTAAGATGTTTTATAACAAGAAAGAGAGAGCTTGATTGGAGAAATGACATTAGAACACAATCAAAAATGCAGGTACAGCATTGCTTGGCTATCTACAAGGGAGAGGGTTTTAAGGTTATCGATTGAGAGCACTGGAAGGTAACTGCTGCAGCTGAGGAGAGGGTTAGAGGGCGGGGGGCGGGGACAAGGCACACCCCTGAGACACAGACACCCCCGTGCAGTCCAAAGACTGAGGCTTATATTAGAAGATTCAAAAATACTCCCCTTGCCCCACATCCTACCACCAAGCTAATAAGACTTCAGTAACAGTAACAGTCGAGTACAAATAGGAGAACTCTAGAGGCAGACTTTTTCTGAGGATCAGCACAAAAGGAAGCACCAAAGCCAAGCAGGGAGACAAAAATAAGGTGACAACGTGACGGGAGGAATTTGAAGCCTCTGATGCCCATAGTTACAAGAAACATCAAATACAGCCCAACTATTGGCCGGAACAACAGAGACTAAACACAGATGAGAAAACCATCAGTGAGCTTTAAGGTAGATCCACGGAAATTATCCAAACTGAAACGCAAACAGAAAAACAATGAAAAAAAAAGAAGAGAACATATCTTCAAAAACTGTGACACAATATCAAACCCAGTAACTTTAGCCTGATTGGAATACTTTGAAGTAGAAGACAGAGAGAACAAGGCAGAAGAAATATTTGAAGCAACATGGCCCAAACTTTTCCATTGCAAGGGGAGCTAACTCAATCTAACTTGAAAGTTTCATCATCTAGCTTTTAGGCAGATGCTTGGAAAGCTGGATGCCACATCCTATGGTGTGGAAGGGCAACCCAGCCTAGGTAAGATGCTAACCAAGAGAAGGAAGGAATAGTCAGGAAAATCTGAGACGGTGCTCAATGTTTGTACCTCCAAATGCTTGTATAACTGACTTTTAAAAAAACCACTGAACATATATTTATAAAATGTACACTTTTAGTAAGTATAGAATTGACTTACTATACTTCTTACTATTTCTATAGAATGGAAAAATGTAAGTGTGGTCAAGAACTGTGAAGGGTTTAAGATTTTACCCTACTTGCAAATTAGCAAGTTAGGCTGACACATTTTCATGGATGCTGGCAGAAAACACACTACTTGAATCACACAGAAAAAAGATGTCATAACTCATGGCACAGCGAGCAGTAGGAGCACCATGATGTGTGTATCAACTTCCCTTGCCTCCCGCATCTCACATGGGTGAAGTGGAGGCATCAAGTGAATGTTGCACACACAGAGGGCTTGTGTTACAGCTGAGGAACCCTGAGCTTAGGGGATCACAACCTTTTATAACAGTCTGCAAGGAAGCAAACATGCCTGACCTTTTCCCAGAGGGTGGCATTATCTTTATTATACTGGACAGTAAACAAATCTGCCTTTTGCTCTGACAGACACTATCTCTTATTCTTCCAGCGTTGTTCATTATACAAACATCCTTGAAAAGATATTCCGGAACAAAGGCTGTCACTCTGCTCACAAGTCATGGGGAAACACGGGAAACCCCTCAAGAACTGTCTCCCAACTGGGATCTACACATGAAAGAGATCAGATATGTGATATGTCATAATCTAAAAGAAGGACACGGACCACACTAAGAGCACCAGCACATTGATTCAAAGCATTTTCATACTCACGCTTAGGGTGCTGAATGGAAGAGAAAAGTTTGTAAAAAGAAGTTTTAAAAAGTAACTTAAGTAGGCATTATATTTGTACATGGTTTTAATGAAATAAGAAAGATTTTGAAAGATTGTTCGAGAGTTTTAGAAGTCACAATTTCTTCATGGGGAAAAAAGAGGAAAATGTGAAAAGATATCTTGATAAGGTGAATGACTTCACTGTTTTCTTTAATCATAAGGACTGTCTTTCAAAATTACTTATTTCACAGCTTTTCAAGGCTAAAGAGGAGGCAAAACTCTTGAGTTTTATGTTCATAATTCAAATAAGAACACATTTTTGTCAGTTGAATGACTAGAGTTTACTATGAAGATTGAGTCATTTAAAATCCTAGTTAATTTCCATAGGATACAAATTACAATATTTATAAAAAGAACAAAAACAATATTAGTAGTAATTATTCTTCATGGAAGACCACTAGGGTATTAGAAAGCCCTTTCTTTCTACCATCTGACATGGGCAACTTAATCCAGCAATAAAAACATACTCACCAAACTGTCTACCAAGAGCAACTAGAAATAATTCCATGTAGCCCTTTGGAGGATCTCTTCTCAGTGATGCCAATTATTATGCTAAATATCTATATACTGATGTGAATTCAGGTTCCCCATGTGTTTGATACCAACACAGAGAAAATAAATTGCCTGGATGTTATATCTTATATATACTGTCAATCATCTATCCATTGTCCAAAATAAGAGCTTCCACTCTTCAAAATCTGTTGAAATCTGGAATTTTTTAACCACAGCAAAAATGGTTCTAAATCATATTCAGGCATACTACTTATCAAGGAAGGAGTCTGTAAAAATTAAAATACTAAAAAACTCATTCAAATAAAAGTATAAATGACTGACAGCTGAGCAATCATTCACTATATATTTAGCAAAAACTAGTAGGTTGTGGGTACTATGCAAAGAGCTGAACAAAAAGTGTACACTAAACCATTTACCATGTATGAAAGATATTACCTTGTGCTTCACTTAATATCACTGAGATTCAGTTTCCTTATCTACAGAGTTCAAATTAGAAAAAGGATGCTATGCTTCTTCCAGGTCTAAGGTTCTTTGCATCAGATACCTACTTGGCCTGAGCTTATGTGCCATACTGGTCTGTTTAAATTAAATGAAGTCATCGGTGTTTGTATTAGTACCCTTTCACCCACCCATTCTCCTCTCCCATATTTGGTACACTCAGCCCCTTCTTCTCTCAGATGTCCAGGGCCAACATGCTGTCTAGGATGCTCTGTGTTTCTCCAACCCTGTGCAAGAGTTGGGACTATTCCAGTTTCTGGACATTTCTTATACCCACTTGCTTATTAAAATTTTAAAGTACAGATTTCCCTATATGCTGAATATTTTGTCTTCATTTGCCAAAGTGATGAAAAATTACGAGGAATATTAGTCCAGCTGTAAGTTTTAATACCTAATATGGAATTTATATATTATACTTCCCAGAGGAATTTTTATTTTAATGGTGGAGTCTTGGAAATACACTTTTTAAATCCAAAGGAATATGAGTCATTTTATCCATTATTACCATCTATCTGAATTTAGGGGAAAGTTTGTAAAATTTCCAATATAACAAGGTAAAGAAAAGATATGTTTGGAGTTCATAATGTATACGCAGCTGTCTTTATGCCCAGGACTGAGTCAGCGTGAGATGATGTTTCCCTTACTCAGTAAACTTTGCTGGGAGCTGGTACTCCCTTTAAGGGGCAGAATGAATCCTAATTAATTAGAGGCAACAGAAAATCCAGGAAACGTACTATAGTAGAAAAATCATGGAATTAAAAAAAAAAACAACCTCAACAAACACCATTCACTATCGGTATGCCTTAAATCTTACTTGTTTTTACCCTTCTCTCTCTCATTTCTCTCATAAGTAAAGTTTAGAAAGGAATAATATTTGAACTATTATATGAATCAAATGTGATAATCTGGCACATCATACAGAAATCCACGGGAGTGGATAGTGTATATTACTAAGGGGAAGAAAGTTGGAGATAAAAACACAGAGTATGGTTAAGAAAAAAAGACAAAAAATGCTACAGAGAAGTAAAATGAAAATGTTTTCCAGATATATTTTCCCTTAAGAGTAGGGGAGCATCCACCTTCTCATTCTAACCTCATTATGGCAGTTCTTAACCAAAGATGCCCCTCAGCGCCGCTTGGGAGATTTTCCATAATGGGCCCCCTGGCCAGGAACAGCCCTGGGGCACATCAGGAATAGTAACTCAAGAGCTGCTGCTGTACATCTGTCTTCAGTTGTACCTGTTCCATGCTGTAGGCACACACCATGAGACTAGAACAATATTGGCAGCAATGTGGAATTGCAGTGAGGAAAATTCCTAGCAAACTTCAAATCTGCTTCCCGTGGATTAAATATGGTTCAAGTCACAATATATGTCAAAGGCCTGAATGACTAATGGACAATGACTTATACATAGGGATTGGTGCTTCATTAAAAGGAGTATCATACATTTTAACAATATATTTTTGATATCTGCTTTCACTCCCTTCATCCAAGGTAAATCTTTCATTGAAATATTGTTACTACTGTAAGGAACTTTGCTCTCAGGAATCATGTCATGTGGGATATTAACTTCTGGTGGGTACAATTTACTAAACCACTCAATTGCAAAGCCTGTCACTTCACTGTTCAATAATTATGGCTTTTCCTATTCAGCATATAGTTGATAGTTTACTTTCAGAATGTGAATTGTTCACCTTTTGTCTCCAGCAGCTATAGCTGTTGAATTTTCCATTATAATCTAAACCTAAAGGACCAATTTTTAAAAAATTCTTAATATCCCAAGGCACCTTGCTTCTTTAGACATGAATATTAAATAGGGTGAAAGCTTAAAACCCTTGGTGGCAAGTCCCGTCAAGAGAGGCCACATGAGGACATTCAAAATACAACCAGCCAACTCACATTCTATTGTGGGATTAATTAGCTGTGAGCTACAGAGTCAGTGTTGTAGTAAAGGTACTTTTCCGTAGAGCTTTTGTCACGTGCTTCTGCCAGGTCCATTTATTTTTTTCTCAGTCTCAAGCCATAGTTTGAGGAAAAAGCAGCTGGACGTGGTGGAAAGAGCAGGAGACAGAGTAGGAGGGTTCCGGATGATCCCACCCTCTTTACATTACACTTTGCCCACACAGCAACTGACTAGCTACTTCCTCTGAGAAAGTCTTTCTCTTTCTCCAGATTGACACCATTAGAGGAAGCTATTCTTAACCCCCGGATCAAGTAAGCTGGCTAAAAATGAAAGTGAAATCTTTTAAGTTACAAAAAATTTATATCATTGTCAGTTTGGTAAGAAAAAAGAAAAAAAAAACCACTCTCCATCTAGCAGAGAGAAAAAAACTCTCTCCTTTTCAAACTCTTATGATGTTTTTTCAGTATGTTGCTCAAAATTGAAGAAAGGGCTCATTTCTTGACTATCACCATGATTTTCACTGAGATTTATGTTCAATGACACTGGAAGATTACACATAAACCCTGACAGTAGTGTAGGCTAGATCCTGCCGCCTGAACTATAAAGAAGGATGATTGTAGATGCATCGGAGGGCTAATTAGAAAGTCTTTTACTCCTCTGCCCAGCCAGCTACTCTTGGTTTCAGTTACTTTCTTTGGGGGGCGGGGGGCATGTCTTCCTTTTCTGTTCTACACCTTGCTATAGTTTATAAAATGTTGGAAATTTTTAAATGCATTTTCTCCCAAATAAAATAATGTAATACAAGTGAGATTACTGAAGAACTATGTGTTTTCCTGAGCCACCAATTAGCATTATTATTTTTTAATGGGCACATTTCTATTTCTATCAGACCATGCCAATGAGGACGATTGCACTGTTTGAAATCTTTCAGTAAAATTGTTAAACTTTTTCTCCTTTGGTTAAGAGATTTAAATTTGTGGTTTTGGGGTTCCATAAATCTCTGCATGTTCTGATTTTGTTTGTTATAGGGTACATTATTTCCCAGGAGTCTTTAAATATTATCTAACTCCTAAATGACTTTACTTGTAGCAGATGTTGAGGGGTTTTGTCAAAACCTACTCCAGCAGGCATTCATCTCTAAAATCATGTAGTTTCAAAAAAGTACAGTAATGAGAATATATGGTTCAACTGAGGATCCACTGACAAGGAATTAAGTCAAACTATATTGTCACGTAATTGAATATATTATAATGGCTGACTTATGGTCATCGTGTGGCACAAAGTTATTGATTAAAATAGAATCATGATTGTGAAACCTGCCTTTTTGAAATAATTTTTACTGAGACTAATGTGTTTACTATAGGCATTGAAATATATCAGATATGATATTCACAGCTATTCTGTGAATATATCTACATTAACCCCTTTTCTCTGTTGTACATGAGTCACAACTGCCTTCAAAGTTCTCTCTCCCTCTAGTGTTCTGAAGGTAACCAAGACACTAATAATGATTTGAATACTTCACTTTTGTGAAAGGAATATTCAGAAACAATATAAAGTAAATAAGAAATCGATTTGTACAGATGCGACAAGGCCCAATTTGCCAAATGAAAACCACAAGAGGTATTTAAAGGAAACAAAAAAAGCAAGGTTAGCAAGTTTACCTTAGTTTGTTCATGTTGCAAAAGGAGGCATATTTCCTCTAAAAACAGCATTGCAGAAGTCAGTGATAATGTTTTTATTATAGAAGCAGTAATTTGCAGGAAATGCTTAAGGTTTCAATTTGGGGACTAGAACTAGGTAGGACAATCCTTTTATTTTTTGCTACCTAAAGGTACAAAGTGTGTGTTTTTTTCTGACTCTTGGACATATTGTGTGTTTCTGGGCCTACGGCCTCAGAACCGAGGGTCAGCCTTCTTTCCAAGATCTCTCACTGTAGGCAGATCTCTGTCCCTAAGGAATGAATTTGACCACACACATTTAAAAAAAATTAATACTATTAATTTGGTATTTTATTTGGTCAGTTTTATTCGTGGAAGTTGAGAGATATTAATTAATTGATACAAAACTCCTTAATATCTAGCTTTAAAAACAGACCCAGAGGATTCTAAAGCTTATGAGTGAAAAACTATCCATGTGGAGTATTTGTAAAATATCTAGGATTATAATTTACTGTTATGTATCAGAAATATTTTTTGTCTTCATAAGCTTATCTATTGAGATTAGGAATCATGAATCATCAAAATTACATTTACCAGGTTCTGTCTATAAAATCTATAATCTGTAAAACCTATTACCAATCCTTTCTCAGAGAGTCCCAAGTTTGGGAATGTACTTTTTGACCTAGTTGTCAAAGAGTAACATTCTTGACTACCTGTGAATATGTGTCACAGACAAGACCTTCAAGCCATTTTCCTGGGAGAACTTTATAGACATAGTTTTAACATATGATACATAGTTCTCATTTCTAACAAAGATATTGTCATATCTAATTAAGCAAGATCTTTGTTGTGGTAGGGTTGTAAATTTTAACTTTTTGGGGGTGTGGGGGAGAAGGATAGAGTCTCACTGAAACTCTATGTAAATAACTACATAGTCAGGAAAAGTATAGGAACTCAGCAGAGACACTTGGTATAAGATTTAATTATTGGGCTTCCCTGGTGGCGCAGTGGTTGAGAGTCCGCCTGCCGATGCAGTGGATACGGTTTGTGCCCCGGTCCGGGAAGATCCCACATGCCGCGGAGCGGCTGGGCCCGTGAGCCTGCGCGTCCAGAGCCTGTGCTCCACAGCGGGAGAAGCCACAACAGTGAGAGGCCCGCATACCGCAAAAAAAAAAAAAAAAAAAAGATTTAACTATTGTTTTAAGTAGTCGTGCAGACAGGCCCCATGAATATATGTCACTGTTGTTGTTTGAGGTAATACACACACAAATTGCCTAAACCACTCTAATATTATGTATACAGTTAATATGAATTTTTAAGTAAATACCATGTAACCACCACTCAGATGAAGAAGTAGACCCTTTCTAGTACCTTCAAAATTTCTCTGATGCTTCTTCCCAGTTAATGCCCCCACCCAGAGGAAATGAATATTCTGACTTGCATTACCATGTTTTTCATATTCTTGACATTCATATAAATGGAGTATAGGCATAAAGTTGTGCACAATTTCTCTTTGTTATCCTTTTATTGTCTGTAACTCTTTAATGTTCCCCTTTTTACAGCTTTATCAATTTTTTAAAATAAATCTTTTCAGAGAACCAATTTTCAGTTTTATCAAGTTACTCTATTTTTTTTTTGTTTGTTTTCTGTTTCATTGATTTCTTCTCTTATTATTTCCTTCCTTCTAGTGTTTTTTTTAATTATTATTGTGTAATTTTCTCTTCTTTTCCAGGCTTTTTGAGCTGGGAAATTAGATAATTGATTTCAAAACCTTTATCTTTTTTTAATGTATGTATTTAAAGTTACCTCTTAGCATTGTTTTAGCTACATATCACAAATTTTAGTATGTTGTGTTCTATATTTTCATTTATATAAATTATATTCTAGTTTCCTAAGTGATTTTTAAAAATCAATTCAATATTACATGTGTGCAGCTTAATTTCCAAATATTCGGGGATTTTCAGGCATCTTGTTACTGATTTCTAACTTAGTTCCACTGTGGTCAGAGAACATGTATCTGAGAAATGCATAGGTGATGGTTCTTTTTAGGTGATGTTGCCCTGAAACAATCAGCCTGCCAGATATTTCTTCAGCAAAGATGGCTTTATTTGGGATCAGCAGAGAATTGCAATTCGGGGTCTGCAACCATGGTGAACCACGTGCAAGTCTCAGCATGGAAAGGGAAGAAAAACTCTTTTATAGAGGGGAAAAGGAAGTTGGGAGTGCCAGAGTAAACAAAGAGTCCATGATTTTTCATTGGTTGAGTCCTCGTCAGGAAAGAAGAGGTGTCTTTCTTCTTCCTGTTGGGCTCTGCTATCATTTTAGGGCATGAGAGCTCCCTGTTCTGGTCTTCCGATTCTATCTGAGGTTTCTGTTCATTAATTTTTTACAGTGAGAGAGATGCTGATGAGAAAAGGAATAATTGAAATGAACCCACTGATTTTATCAGGGTGACAAGAGTGACAGAGGCTAAATAGTGGCACTGCTTCTTCTGCCTTTGTTTGTTTCTAATTTCAGTTCTTTGAAATTTATTGAGACTTGTTTCATGGCCACCACACGGTATATCTTGGTGATTACTCTGCATACACTTGCAGAAAAAAATATTTATTTTGAAGTTGTGTGTAGTGTTCTCTAAATGTCATTGGTGAAGTTTGTTAATACATTTGTTCAAATATTCTATACACTTAATGAAATTTCTTTTTCCTGCACGTCTTATAAATTGCTGAGAATGGAGTGTTAAGTTCTCCGACTATGATTTGGGATTTATCTATATCTCCTTTTATATGTGACAATTATTTCTTCCATCTTGCTCTTTGTTAACTGCCTTCTCCATCTTTTTTGTTTCTATTTTCCTATTTCCTTTGGTATTAGTTGAGTATGTTTTAGTATGTTCCATTTATCACCTTTTTAGATTTTTAGCAATAAGTCTTTGTTTTAGCCTCTGGAGATAATAATGTACATACTTAATTTATTACAGTCTTACTTGAATTAATTTTATACTAATTCACATATAAGAAACTTACAATACCCCCTGCCATTTTCACTACTGTTGTCATGTATTTACATCTCCATAACTTATAAACCCACCATACATTACCAGTATTTTACTTTAGAGAGTTAATATCCTTTTAAAGAAACTAAGAAAAATATTTCATATACACTCACTTATTTTTCGTACACTTAGTCCTTTCTGTAGATCAAGGTTTCTGCCTGGTGGTATTTTCCTTGAGCCTATAGAACTTCCATGGTGTCATCAAGGTAACAGAACATGATAAACCCTTGTGGTAAGGTGAGAAGGTCATGGAGTCTGTGTACTAACTTATGAAAGAGCTGAAGAGCTAGCCCAACCCTACAGTAAGACAGGAAAAGTGTACTTCAGTCTCCATCAGGTAAATGCAAACTGTTTCTGATGGTCTGTGCTCATCAATAGAAAGTGCAATACATATATACAATGGAATATTACTCAACCATAAAAAGGAACGAAATTGGGTCATTTGTAGAGATATGGATGGACCTAGAAACTGTCATACAGTTTCTAGGAGTGAAGTAAGTCAGAAAGAGAAAATCAAATATCATATATTAATGCATATATGTTGAATCTAGAAAAATGGTACAGATGAACTCGTTTGCAAGGCAGAAACAGAGACACAGATGTAGAGAACAAACGTATGGACACAAAGGGGGGAATGTTGGGGGGGTGGGATGAATTGGGAGATTGGGATTGACATGTATACACTAATATGTATAAAATAGATAATAACCTGCTGTATAAAAGATAAATAAATAAAATAAAATTCAAAAAAAAAAGAAAAAATGCATTATCTTTCAAAATTACTAATGCACACCAGTGGCAAAGGGCAATAATGATTTTCTCCACTAAAGAACCCATATCTGAAGCAGCAGCTGCATTTGGAATTACCATCTGATTAAGCTCACAATTATCCACTGTCATTCTCTATGATTTATCCAGAAGAATTAAATATGATAGTAGGAATTACTACCCCCGTGTTTTCCAAGTCTTTGAGGACAATACTAATATCTCTGACTTACCCAAGAATGGTATTGTTTTTGGTTTACTATCTCAGCACCAGGAAGCAGCTTCTGCTTCCTATGATGATGATTCTGACTCTATGGGTCAAGGAGTCAGAGTAGGGCTTCTGCTAATTTCTAATTGTCCCTTTTTCAATCTAACACTCAGGGTTGCAATAGTAACCGCAGGGTGTGACAGATCCATTGAGACAATTACAAGACAAACACAGAGCGAAATTCCATTCTTCCTTTGACCCCTTAAACCCTCACACTGAATAGTGATGTTTTCTGTCTCGAAGGATTAGTGCTGGTTAAGAGCCAATGTCCCATAATCCTAAAAGGTCTGGGTATTTACCCTTCCCCAGTGCTCAGTCACTTTGGCAAATAGTTGCAATTGAAGGAAGATGATGTAAAATATCATTGTGGGATCTTCCCCCAACAATAACCACTTTCCCAGTAATTCAGTTCTGGGAATTGCACGGGGGATATAACTCTTTCATGGAACTTAGGGCAAGGTTTTTCACACCAAACCTAGTTATATTCACTGAAGAGATCAAGCAGTGCCTTAGTGTACTTTTCACCTATTTCGTCTTAGAGACCCCATGATCCATGAGCCCACAGCAAAGATCCTCACAATTCTCACTCTTGTTCCCACATTGTGTCTGTCATAGTAACTCTGCCTTCATTGTCTCAGACAGCAAAACACCAGGATTTCGTAACTCCCATTGAAATGAAGGAGGTGAGGACAGTTAGAGGGTGAGTGAATGGACTGCACATGATGCTCCCCTATCTCTCTATGTATTTGGCTTCCTTCTTGTACATAATTATCAAGGACTGTTCATTTCATTCACTGTAGAACACAGTTGCATCCTGCTTTTAGTTAACCAACTAAGAAAATGCTAACTGCTCAGGCTAGCACACTGAATCCAGCATCTTAGGTAAATGCCCCATGTTAATAAATTTTGCCCTATCTAAAAGTTTGTTGTTTTCTCCATGGTCTATCTATCACTGAAGAATCCACATATATATTCTTCAGGTTTCGGATTCTTTTAATCTCATATTTGAATTCTTTTGATATGTAAGTTTTCTATCCTTGGTTTTACTTGGTAATTGGCTTCCTTGGGCGTGGTGAAATCTGACTCTGGCTGCGAGATTGGAGGTCGTGGGGCATGGTTGTGGTAGAGCCTAAGGATAACTAGCAATATCCTTGATAAAGTTATTCTAGGTTCTCCAAACAAGGTAAACAAGCCTCTTCAGACTGGAAGGTCGAACTGCTTTTGTTCAATACAGTTTGGAGCTGGGTCACTCAGAGTCATCTGAATCCTTCCAAATGTCCCTATTCTAATTCTCAGAGCCTCATTTTTCAAATGGAAACACTAAACTTCACATAAAAATGTAGCTGTAATTCACTTGGTATTGTAGGTTCTCCAACTTGTAGAATCAGATTCTGTACGTAAATTTGGGTTATAAGAGATGAAATGTTCTTTTCCTCTGACGTTGCCTTGAGCTGAGATTGTTCCGCCCTGAGCCTGTCGTGTTCTTCCTTTAACTCCCAAGTACAGTTAAACACAGTCAGGCCATCCAAAATTTTTGTATTCTTCATGCTCATCATTCTATGATGTGACAGTTACCGTGTGATCTGCCAAAGGTATGCCTTTAACTGACACTTTATTCCAGCAAGACATTTCTTCTTAAGGAACTGTTGCCACTGGTTGACAAAGACTACTACTGTTCTATACTCTGCTTCTAACCAGACCCTTGTGCCTTCAAATTCAATTAGGTCAGATGACACATTCTTCAATAACTATTTATTGAGGATCTATTATATTCCAGACATATAACCATAAAAAAAGGGATACAATCCCCAACTCCATAGGACTTATATTCTTTTCTTGGAATATAGGTACAAAATAAAAAACAAGTATATAATACAATACAGTATGGTATAATAAGAAATATGGCATGATGTGATGTAACATTACAAATCATATTATCAGGTAGTGTGATAATTAAATGTGCCTTTGGATCCATTTTGTTCCTAAGGATGTCAGGGATACTATTTTTTAAATAGAAAAGTTTCTTTCAGAGGCAAAAAATTCTGAAAGTATATTCCTGTTTGTTGCTGATTCTATATGCTTTACTTCCCTTTAAAAAACTGACATTTATAAATCTTACTTCATATATAATTGCTTAAACTCTTTTGCAGTAAACTTAAAGCGCATTAGTGTGTTGTAAGGTCAAATGACTAAGCAGAAGATAAATATCAAAATCTTAAAACAAATTAATAATTTACCTGCATTCCCTGTGAACTTTAAATAGTTAATAATGCCCAGACTCCATGCCTCATGTCAGAAAGCGCATCCCCTTTTGAGAGGTTGGGCTGGTCATACCACCCACACGCTTTTGATCATTACCTAGATATGCAGTGGTCATGTCAGTAGCTAATTGCCCACGTTACCGTCTTCATTTTTCTTGTTAAAGAGAGATGTTTAAAATGAGCTCAATATATCAGCCTTTTTAGCAGAATTATTAATAATACGTAACCCTCATTTATTATTTGGTCTTTTTTTTTCCTGAGCTCTTCCTTCTCTGATAAATCTGTAAAGTCTCTGAAAGACTGTTGGAAATCATCTCACTTTCCCTTGCTAACACTTTTACCTAAAACGACAACAAATTCATACCTTACAATTTATTCTTTCTTAGTTATTCTGATTTGAAGTTGGCTTACTTTTCCAAATTTATTCACTTGAATTTTAAACCTTAAAATAAAGCACATTTTGACCATGAGCAGAAGAGATAAGACTTTTTAAATGAGGAAAGTTTGAAAATGTGAAATAAAATAAATAAAGCGTAAGGATCAACAACAACCAAAAAAATGCAGTGATTTAAGTGGAAACCTGGCTATAAGTTTCTAAAGCAAAGCTCAAGAAGGAA
The DNA here is from genome assembly GCF_964374135.1 of Grampus griseus. Classification (NCBI taxonomy): domain Eukaryota; kingdom Metazoa; phylum Chordata; class Mammalia; order Artiodactyla; family Delphinidae; genus Grampus; species Grampus griseus. The sequence goes on along the minus strand of NC_139003.1, from coordinate 33,605,921 downwards.
ACATAAACTTGAAAAAAAAAATCACGTTCATTATATTTCCCAAGCAGACATTTTTCTCCTGGTGCTAAAGTCTAAAAGAAATTTAAGCCACTATATACAAACAGTGAATAATATAAGTATGTGATTTTCACCAAGTTACTTAACATTCCTGCCTTATCTTCCTCATCTGCAAAATGGCTTAAATATTGTATATCTTGTATACCTTCCAAGGTTGGTGAGACAATGAATTACAAAATTGATTTTTAATTCAACAAATGTTTACTATGCTGCTTAGTATTTCAGGCACAGTTCTAGGTATGAATATAAGCAGTGAACCAGACATTTAATGTCTGCCCTCATGAGTTTATGTTCTATAGGAAAAGGGAGAAAATAAACAAACGAAAAGATTATAGCATGTCAGATAATGGTAAGTGCCTTGAAGAAAAATAGTGAGAGCTAAGGGGAGGATAGATGCGCATTTTGAATAAGCAACTCAGGCAAAAACTCTTCAAGAAGGTGGCATTTGACCAGAGACTTGAATCAAATAAGGGAAAGGGCCACAAAAAGATAGGAGGAAGAAGAATTTCTGCAAGAGGGAATGGAATGAATCAATGAAGAGAAGACTGGACTAGGAGAAAGGGTCAGAGATATAGGCAGGGGTTAAATCAGGTAGACCATGTTTGTCTATGGCAAGTAGTTTGGATTTTATTCAGAACAGAATGGAAACCAGTGGTGGGCTTTGAGCTGTGACATGACTTCATTTCTGTTTTTAAAAAAGGTCACCGGGATGGCTCTGTTGAGAACTGACTATAGCACAGCAAGAATACAACTGTGGGGTGTCAATACATTAGCTTTCAGTGTAGTTTAATAGGCTTAGCCTGGGGAGGTTGCCTAAGATTGTGGGAAGGGGTTGAGTTTAGGCTGTATCTTGAGTGCAAATGTGAGATCTGATGTTGATGGGCCAGATGTGATGTGTGATAGAGAGGATCCAAGGATGACCCCATGGAGAAGCAGATTTCCAGAGGGAAATCCACAGTTCCAGTTCAGACATTTTAATTTAGCCATTATTCATTCAAGTGCAGATGTCATGCAGGCAGATAATACCAATTTGGAGCTCAGGGAGGAGTGACGGCTATAAATGGCATCTAAAGCCATAGGACTATGTAATATCAGCTAATGAAAAAACAAACATAGATAAGAGAAGAGGGCGAAGGTCTCAGCGTTGGAGCACTTAAACATTTAAAGGACATAAAGAAGATGAGAAGCCTGAAAAAGTGACTGAAAACTAGTATTCAGTGTAATAAAAGGAAAACCAAGGGAGTTAGATATCCTAGAAGATGTGAAAAACCTTAATTCAAGAACAAAGAAGGTGATGGTTAATGTCAAATGCTGTTGCGATAAGGTAAATAAAGGTGAAGAATAGACCCTGGATTTGGCAAGCCAGAGACCATTAGTGACCTTGATAGTAAAGTGGTGAGGTTGAAAGGTTAAGTGAAGTACGTTTAGAACATGTGAGATGAGGAAATGGAGACACAAAGTATACATAACTCTTATGAGCTTTACTGGAAAGATCTTCACACCTAATTTACTTCACTCTCTCATTTTCTGTCTCACAGGTTTATCTATATGCTTTTTTCCCAGATTCCCTTGTTCTTAATCTTCTACTCTTTCTCTTTCTGGGTCCCTGACAAACCAGCCAATACAGGTCACCACAGCCTATAAGTCTATATATATCCTCATCTACGTCACATCATTTCCCATACAAGGTAGATGATCAGGCACATCATCCCCAAAGTTCTGCCCATTGGGAGAAGTTCCCCTCACCTCTATATTTCAAGGTTAGCCTTGAATGAGGCAGCAGTCCAAACATAAATTAAGCATGAAATTTATTCTCTCCATCAGCTGGTTCTATGGTACCCTTGCAGCCATAGCTGTGAGCAACACGTATGAACAAGAGGCCCAAGTACAACAGTGGTGGATGACATGATAGTCTACCCTTTGGCCCTGCTCTTGCCTGCTGCCACTTGTACCACTTCTGTCTTACAATAAATTGCTGGGCCCCCTGAATCTTATGTTTTGGAAAGCCTAACAGAGCCCAGCTCATGATGATCAGCTCTGGCTACATGGTCAATTCATGTCCCATGATCAGCTGCTCATTTACTATTAGAGCCCAGGAGCATCCAGCTGCTTTTTTTTTTTTTTTTTTTTTTTTAGCCATGCCTTGCAGCTTGTGGGATCTCAGTTCCCTGACCAGGGATTGAACCCAGGCCCCGGCAGTGAAAACCTGGAATCCTAACCGCTAGGCAACCAGGAAACTCCCAGCTGCTATTTTTTGAGTGGTGTAAAATTTTCTGCTGAATATTTTGGTCTAGAAGTCAAGGGGTCTAAATTATGATTATTCTCCTGGGGCTTGCTATAAACTCTACACAGCTTCATTTTCAACCACAGATATATCTAAAACCAAAGTCTGTGATCCTTGTCTCAGAGGCTGCTTCCTGAAGAGCCCAACTGTAACAGGTATCTAATGTCTTTCAACTTTTAAGCAAGTTTTAAAATAACAGCTATGCTACAACAAAACCATTATTTTCTTTACATAATAGAAACTAGACAAGAAATTGAAAGAACTTGCTAAATCAAATATAAACTTAATATAATGCAGCCTAACTATGATAGCATTAACTTGCTATTCTTTATCAGAAATATTACCACTGAGACTTCATCAATATGTAGTATTTTAGGGGTATGAGCAGATAGGTTATTCTGATAAATGACAATGGTGAACAGTAATAAACAGTTAGGGTGTAATCAGTTTAGGACTACAACAGTCAGTTTCCAGATATTTTATTGCACTGCTTGCTGAGAAATACCTCAAATATGCCAGCATGCAGATCTGGGATTGAATCAACCTTTCCATTTTTAAATCACATAATCTCAAATCTAGAATCTGTCATCTGGGCAACGTAAAAAGAGAGTTTTAGAAGCTGGACCCACAACCTTGACATGTTTCATATCTCTTCTGGAGGGAAAACTATAATCTTTAATTACATCACAAGTCAATTTATTTAACATAATACTATTTTGCTGTAAAATTCATGTGACACAAAAGAAATATTTACAGAATAAAAGACAGTCATTGAAAGTTTAATTATAGTATATCTAGAAAATATAACTGAAAGACACAATTTAAAATCAAAAGTTTCCAAAAGAAAGAATTTTGCATGAGTTGTCATCTGTAGAGCTGACACTGTGAGCCTTTAAGTTCAGGAAAAAAAATATTTCACTTCCAGTTAATCAGTAGATTACTGACAATAAAATTGCTAAGGATACCTTGAGCCCTAAAATTGGATTTCTTTATCTGTTAGACCAACCAATGGTTTGCAAAACATGCTGTAAAGAGAAGGTGAAAGTACATTGGTCATAGCCAAATTCAACCCCAGCTCTATCTTAGTCTCTATAAACAAAGCAGCTCTGCTTTTGCCTACTTCACATTGTAGGCTCCTGAAAATGAGTACCTTTGGAAGACGATCTTGGGGAGCAAAGGAGTAGCTTGTGTACCATCATCTTAAGTCTGCTGCATTATACATATAGCTGAGTTGATCTGTGCTGATACTGTAAATTTGTACAAACCTATTCTCCAAGCTCAAAAACTTGTATTAAAGATTTGAGATTTATAATTAATGTCTCTATGTTAGTTGACCCTCTTGATTACATTGATGAGATTTTTTTTTTTTTTTTTCGGTACGCAGGCCTCTCACTGTTGTGGCCTCTCCTGTTGCGGAGCACAGGCTCCGGACGCGCAGGCCCAGCAGCCATGGATCACGAGCCCAGCCGCTCCATGGCATGTGGGATCCTCCCGGACCGGGGCACAAACCCGTGTCCCCTGCATCGGCAGGCGGACTCTCAACCACTGCACCACCAGGGAAGCCCCAATGAGAATTTTTAGTGGAGGAAAACAATGGCATCCAGAGGTGGGTTTTGTATGCACAAAAGACTATTCAGAATTTCATTTTGGGAACAAGGGCTGTTATTCAACTTAATAAAGTTGCACATTCAAATCTCCTGTTTTCCCCTAATAGTTAAGTTCAAGTTGCGAATTTTAATATTATATTTGTGATAGTACAGATTTTATTAAACTTTTTGAAGATAACTTTGAATAATGTTTGGTCTTATTTACATGTATGGATATCTACACACACACATATACATATTTTGACATATTTCAAATGGCATTTATAAACTTATACATTCTTTTTTACTTTTACATATTTTAACCCAATTAATAAATCAGATCTTGCCAAATACTAGATATGATTTTATCAATTTAAGAATTAAACATAAAAAGGTAGTATGCTTTACATTTTCTTGAAAGTTCTTGCTCTGTAAAGAAACACTATGATTTCAACTTGAAATCATTTCTAAATATATTGCTCAATTATACATTTTAAATTGGAGTTATAAGGCTTTACTTTAAATGCCAAGATTCTCTTAAATGTCAGAGTAAATAAAATGTCAATCATGCATACATTCTTTTCTAACAAAATATTTATACTATGGTTTTCATTTCTTTTTATAGTAGATTCTGGGATGTGCTGCTGTGGCAGATTATATTTTCCCAGAATGGTCACAGAAAGATGGTCACACCTCACTCCCCATCAAGTGTCAGAGTCTATTTCTCTACCTCCTAAACCTGGGCAAGTTTTTGTCTATTGCAAAAAATAGAATGCAGAAAAAGTGATACTGCCACCATGTTGTGAGGAAGCCCAGGCCACACAGAGAGGCTGACAGCAAGTTCAGGTCTTACCTGAAAGCCAGCATCAACCACCATACATGCGAATGAGCAAGTCTTCAGATAATCTCAGCTCCTAGCCTCCAAGCTTTTGCAGTTGATGTTGAGTGGAACAGAAAAGTTATCTTCACTGAGCTTTGCCCAAATTGCAAATTTGCAAGCATAATACATGTTGTCATTGTTTTAAGCCACTAAAAGAGGGAGGTTGGTTAAGCAGCAGTAGATAGCTAATACAGCTGCTCAGAAACCCCCTTTAGGACTGTGGCACCCGTTTCCCCAGCTGGTGAGAGTATGGGAAGCTGATGGGAAGGTTTTCAGCTGAGTCACTCTCTGGAAATAGCCCTTAGCTAAAGAGATTTGCCACACAACACCCTAAGTAACTTGCCCTCTTGGAGTCAGCTCATACCACATGACTGGTTGGTGTAGGGGTGCTAACATCCTCTTGTCCTAAACACCATGAAAGTGGAAGAGTTTGAATTGCCTGAGCTCTGTGAGATCCTAAGAGACCTTCTTTGGGGTATATCGCACATCAACTCCTCTTTTTTCCTAATGCTACTTTCTTTACTCCCCCACAGGCTTTGATCCTGAAAGCATTCCCTAAAAGTGTTCCTATACACAAGTCTCCACCTCAGACTCTGTTTTCCTGGAATCCAACCTAAGATGCTTTTCTATATTTAAGTTAAAATTTTCCCAGAGTTAAAAGATGCACTCTCACTAGTGAAGACAACTATCTAAGATTTTAAATGGGAGGCTGACTAGATTCTTGTTGGCCATCCTCTGAACCCTATTTATATTTGTTGTGTCAATAATTTCATTACTCAAAGGAAATGATCAGGTAGTCCAAACCTTTGAATCAGTACTAATAGAAATCTGTAAAACTTATGCAAATACATCATTCAGGGTCCAACCAGGAGACAGTAACCATAGTGGTTATTTGAATTTAATAAAAAGAATTGTTAACTAGTAGAAGGTAGACAAAAGGGGTAAAAGAAGACTCAGAAGCAACAGATACAAGAAAGCAACTACTACCTCTAATCTGAGGGTGTGTGGACAATAAAACTGAAACAAAAACAGACCAAAACCAGACACATGAAAGAGTGGGAGAGCCCTGACCTCAAGGTTGAGATTCATAACTTTTTAAATACAGTGAACATGAAGACTACCAGTGGAAAAGAAACTTCCTGAGGATGGGAATGGGGACTAGCCTGTAGAAGTACCCTGCAGTTGCTGTAGGATGTGGTCAGGACAGAGCTGCTCATAAGTGACCACTGATAGGAGATCATAATCAGAGCGCACAGCTGGATTGCTTCTGTAGGAGGCTGCTGTGCTCTCTCATTGAATAATAATAATGCAAGACCAGAGCCCCAAAGGAAGGTATCTTCCGCTGTTACACGCTTGGAGCATCTCTCCAGTGCCCTCTACTGATGATGCCTAACATTTTGCCAGTTGGCAAAGTAAATACATTAACAGGGCCCAGTTTCATTATCACATAGCATGGGAAAGAGATGGATTTGGAGCTGAAAGAAAATAATTGATTACTGGAACACCAGGTTAAATACTTGATTGGATTCTGCATTCATTTTGCTCCTTATACCTGTCTAAAAGCTTAAAGACTTTTGAACTTGACAGAATTCTGCACAATTTCAAATTCTCAGCATCATATAATTCCATCTACATTTAAAATGCTATCTGATTGAATTCTGGCTACCTCACATGGCTTTTTATAACCGGCTTTTTCACCTGAAGAGATCAGCTTATAGTCATGCTACATATTACAGTACTGTTACCTCAATTAATAGGAAATCTATTTCAAGGAAGTACATGAGAATAAGTAGTACAGAAATAGGAATCTTATCCATGTGATCAGTCTTCATAAGAATGTATTGTAGGAAAAATCATGTAGTTAGTTGTCTCTGAAATCAGAACACACTTCAGGTAGTAGAACAATCCAATGTTGAACTAGTAACAGTATTACCTCATTGTCTCCTCAATGGTGGGAATGATTCTTTCACAATGTAGTTTCTCAGGTGATCTCTATCTTTTCTTCTGCACCTACCAACCAAATACTTCACGTTTTTACTCTGCCATGATTTGTTTTGACTTAACAGAATATTCTAATTTAGAATTTATCCTTAACTTTAGCTTCTTCTCCCTTTGATTGGTTTGACTTTGATTGGTTTGGCCAATTAATAATATCTCTTCTTGAAAGTGACTAAACCTCAAGCCTCCTCATAAGACCCTGAACATCCTTATAGATTGGCTCTCATTGAGTTAACAGTCAATTTCTAATTCAGTCACCTATAATCAGTGGCATGAGTTCATATGGTAGAGAATATAGTCACCACCTCTGTGTTAGAAATCAAATAGAGTTGTTGTTCTCAGCAAAGCACTGTCCACATGATAGGGAGATATTGAATGGTGGAGCAGACCAGAGACTTTGAAAGGTCCTCTCTGGTACGACACTCAATCTAAAAATCCCGATTAAAGGGAGTTCCCCAAAGAAGTTCTAGTCAATGGTTCCCAACAGTGGCTTTTATCGCTTTCTGTCAACACCATCAGCTGCTTCTGTTGACTGTGCTAACAGTGATAGGGTGTCCCATGGGTTTCTCTTTCTGACAGTGCCCTGTGTGCCTTGCCAACAGCTTGCAAGCCCCTTGGAGAATGAAGAGTGCATAATTGCTCTCTCAGCACAGTTCACAACTGAGGCATTGCTGAGGCACAGCTTTTTCTAGGTTATTCTGTACAGCTACCTAGTATTGCAGTTGGAATTGGGCCATTTCTCTGTATCTTCCCTGGTTCACAGTCAGCTCACTGTCCATAAAATAAAATATGACTTTTTAAGGGAAGGGTTTTGCTGTATGGAGCTCCCCCCAACACACGAATGATAAAGGATGAAAACTGCGGTGATGGAAGGAACATATTGGTTTAATATAAACCCAATTTATGTGAATTTGGACTTGGCTTTAATTTTTATCCTGGCATAAAGTATAAAAATGGCAAATTTAACATAGATGCTGGGAGTTTGAAGGTCCCCTTTGGATTACATGGTCAATACTTCTAATTTTATAGATGTAGGGAAAAAAGAGCCAAAAATAACTCAGAGAGTTATTCTCTTTGTTGATAATTTGAGATTAGAACTCAGGCTCCTTGAAGTTAAACTCTGTTCTCTTTCTAGATATCATGCTGCCCCCTAGTGTTATCTAGATTTTCCTAAGAACTCGTGATTTCATTCACAAGAACAAATTTCCATTAATGTAAAGATTTGCAAACCTAGAATACATGAGCTAAATTAAAATGATCCAAAGAAGATCTAATATAAAACTCCTTTTCACAGTATTTTGTCATTTATTAGGATTACTGTCCTTACTAGAACATATGTTTGCCTTATCTTCTAAAATAAGTCTTCTAAGATTAAATTAAGGCCCTAACAAGAACAAAGTTGTGTATGGGGTGGGGGCAAGGGAAGAGACTCACTTAAAAACAAACAAACAAAAAAACCCCAACAACACTATCTTTAATTAAAACTCAATCTTTCTCAATATACCAATGAGTCCATTTTCTCTTGTTATAGATAGGGTTAATTGGCATCCTGAGGCAACTTGGAGTCTATGAAAAAGTCACAAAGTAAAAGGAATCAAAGAACCACTTTTATAGTAGGAGGAATTAAACATTGTGAAAAAATAGAAAAAAGAAAAAAAAAGCCAAGTTAGAGTATCATAGTAAGTTTTACCATACATTTTCATTCGCCCTCTTCCAACAAAAGGATTCATTCGCCCTCTTCCAACAAAAGGATAGATATATATAAATAGAAGAGCAAAACAAATCAAATACAAATAAGCAAATAAAAAATACTGACGATACATTATGAGAAGAAAAAATGAAAAAATGTGTAACAGATGTATCGGGGAAAGACAGAAACAGAAGAGAAAATAAGACAACTAATAAATGAGAGGAAGCAAAGAATTATTACACTAAGAAGGCTGATATATTGAGCCCATTTAAAGAATGTCTTTAAAAAAGAATGAAGACAAATAAAGGGGAACTAATGAAGACAATGAAAATGCTAATAAAAATGTTGAGAGGGAAAATGTGGAATGTATTGTAAAATAGAGAACAGCGATTCAGAGAATCTTAAGTAGGATTATGGGATCCTTAAAAAAGAAAACTCTGTGATGGATACAGAGTCAAACATATGAGCACTGTCTTGGATTTAATATATTTAATTGAATTAACTGTGAAATTCCAAAAACATGGAAATCACACTTTAAAATATGTATTATTCAAGAAGGATTTCACAGGAGATGCAGAAGCAGCACACAAGTCTCTAGTGTCTTCCTTTTCCTCTTACCTCTAAGTTACTATCTGATCATCTTTCAAGAGATTTCTGCCATAAAATGGCATTTGCCCAGCACTTTGCAATGCAACCCATTCTTCTAATGCAGTCCTTCTCAGTCTAACATCACACTGAATGGTGAAAGCTTGAAGGATGCCTACTTTCAGCACTCTTTTTCAACACAGTACTGGAAGTCCTGGCCAGAGCAATCAGGAAAGAAAAAGGAAAAAAAAAAGCTTCCAAATCAGAAAGGAAGAAGTAAAAATATCTGCATTTCCAGATGATATGACTTTATATATAGAAAACCCTAGAGACTCCACCAAATAACTGTTCTAACTGATAAAGGAATTCAGTAAAGTGGCAGGATGCAAAATCAACATACAAAATTCTGTTCTATTTATATACACTAATAATGAACTATTTGAAAGAGAAAGAAGAAAATAATTCCATTTATAGTAAAAGCAAAAACAATAAAATAATTAGAAATAAATTTCACCACGGAGATGAAAGATCTCTACACTGTAAACTCTAAAACACTGATGAAAGAAATTGCAGACAGAAGACACAGATGAATGGAAAGATATCTTGTGTTCATGAATTGGAAGAATATATATTGTTGAAATGTCCATACTGCCCCAAGCCATCTGTAGATTCAATGTAATCCTTATCAAGACTCCAATGACATTTTGTACAAAAAGAGAAAAAAAAATCCTAAAATTCATATGGAATCACAAAAGACCCTGACCAGCCAAAGTGATCTTGAAAAAGAACAAAGATGGAGTCATCACACTTCCTGATTTCAAACTATACTACAAATAGTAATCAAAACAGTATGGTACTGGCATTTAAAAAGACACATAGAACAATGGAACAGAACTGAAAGCCTGGAAATAAACTCAGGCACATATGGTCAACTAATCTATGACAAAAGAGACAAAACTATACAATGTATGATCTCCCTTATATGTGGAATCTAAAAAATAAAAAGAAAAGAAAGAAAGAAAAAACCAAATTCATAGAAACAGAAAGTAGATTGGTGATTGCCAGGGGCAGGGGTGGGGTGGGAAAAACGGGTGAAGGTGGTCAAAGCGTACAAACTTCCAGTTATAAGATGAGTAAGTTCTGGGGATGTAATGCACATCATGGTGACTTATAGTTAACAATAATCTATTGTATACTTGAAAGTTGCTAACAGCATAGATCTTGAAAGTTCTCACCAAATAATGGTAACTATGTAAGGTGATGGATGTGTTAAGTAACCTTATTGGGGCAATCATTTTACAACATATATGACACTGTACACCTTAAACTTATACCATGTTATATATTAGTTACATCTCAATAAGAAAAGATGGAAGCTTATAAAAATGATCACTCTCAAGATATTTTTGAAACAGAAAATGAGAAGCATTCTCTGTCAAAATTTGTAGGTAGTTTTGACAGAGAATGCTTAATTAAATTAATCAATACCTTTAATGAAAATATAAGTGAAATATGGTAGACAGAAAAGGATTTAGAATGCCGAAAATTTTTTAATTCATCATTGAATTTATTAGAGCATAAGTGTGTGTATATGAGTGTGTGCACGTGTGAGTGAGTTAGAAATGGAGAGCAGAAAAGGGAATTTTGAAGTAGGAAAACATGGAGAAAGAAGGCTCTTTCTCGGGCCACATTCTCTGGATGTTAGTCCTTCTCATCCAGGTAATAAGGGTAGGGGCCAATTAGATAATGGACTCTTTCAAAATACCTATGTACCAAAAAATACAGTGATCATCTATTGCTACTCAGAATCCATTTCTTCTCTGAGTGAAGAACCATTCGTTTTCTGGGAAACACTTGACCCAGCCCTGAGTCCAAGCTTGTGTTTTGAATGGGAGATGACATGGTGTTACTGGCCTTATACCTCAAAGCAGAAAGGAACACCTGACTCAGGCTAGACCAGTCAGAGCCCTTCTCTGGATTTTTTACTTTGGACCATAGGTAATGTTAGCCAGTACTTTCTATATGTATGAGAAGTATAACACTGAGTGGTTCATTACCATGTTCCCAAACTCTGCAATGTCAGTTTGCACCAAAAGAAGATAAAGCCAACATGAAGAGGAAAGCAAAGACGATTATGGACCAGTCATCCTGGGGATTAGTCCTGCACTTTCTTGAACTTGGTTATATATGATATCCTGGTACCTTTCCAATAAATTTCTTGCTACATTTAAGCTTATTCAAATGGGTTTCTTATACCTGCAACCGAGAGCTCGGTGAACACATGTTTTCAACAACCAGACCAATTCCACTAAATCAGTGTAATGGTCAGCGGATGATCGGTGTGGTCAATTTAGACAAGAATGATAGTCTAAACTGTGTGGTCAGAGAGAGTAACAAACACCCAATAGATTTATTAATTTAATGGGAAGAAAGCCAGGATGGACTCATTTAGGAACCACATTTTTCTATAGGAAATCATCATATACCTGCATCATATCCACTTAGAGTGACTGCTAAAGTGCACATTCCTGGGCCCCACCCTGGACCCAGGACATCAGAATCTCTGGTGAGTGAAGGGAACGTCCTTAAAGTGGCACCCCAGATGATTCTAATGTGGGTTAGAGATTGAGAGCCACTGCCTTAGAGGAATGGTTGTCATTATTAGGATGCTAATAAAATGCAGTGTTGAGAGGCAATACATGCACATTAAGGATCCAGTTGTGTAGAGTGCAGCAAAAACAGTGTAGGAGAAAAACCCAGGCAGTGTTTTCCTGTTGTCATTATGTTACAATGACTGGAAATGGAGAAAGTACAGATAAAAGCATAGGACCTTAGAACCACATATCAATAATAAAGCAGACTAAAGTTTTCTTTTTTATATATATGAAGGGAAAACATTGACCTGGTTTTCTTACATATGAATAACAAAGATGATTTCTACATTTATTTATGGTTAGTATATGAATGTGTTTTGTGCCATTGCAAATAGCCAACATATGAAAAATTAAAAGTCCATGTGAAACAATGAAGTATTGGCCTATTGTAAAACAAACACCCCAACATGTCTGTTCAATTTCCTCTCAACTGTATCAAATAAATTTGCCACTGGAATGGCAATTTCAGCTTCCATTAAGACTGCCCATCTGATTTAACCAAATTTTCTCACCTTGAAAATGAAGTCATAATTTTATGGCTTGTACTGATTTGAAGATCTTAAATCAGAGACCCAAATCCAGACAATTTTCAGAGGAAAACTATTTGCTCCAAGTGAATTTCAAACCAAATGAATAAAATATCAAATGGAGAGCCAACGTGTACATGATCATTTACTCAATGCAGTTCATTTTTGTAGCTAGCCAGCAAGCATTTATTTTTAAGAAATGCAGGAGTAATGTCTCTGAGAAGAACAGCCACAATCTAACCATCTTGTCATATCCATTCCCTGGAACCTCAGGGGTAGAGCCTTCCTACCAGCTTCAGGGAAGCCCTATCAGCCTTTCCCTCCATTCCTCAATCTTCCATTGTCAGACGGTGTCGGTAATTGGTTTTTAATTGGTTCATTTACCCGAATGATTTATACTGCCTCAGGTAGACAAGATTTAATGACACCCATTACAGGGCTTTAGATTATTTCACAAATAGATATGCTGTTGTCCTTCAAGACTGAAGATCGTGCATATGAGTATTATCATGCATACACCTCTGATGTAGAAAAGTCCAATGCAAGGCTAACAATGATAAAAAATAATAGTTTATCAAGTGTGAACTATGGACCAGGCATTTTGCTAAGTACTTTATACACATTATCTTATTTAATTGGCATTTCCATAAGAAGAGAAATAAACAGAAACAATGTCCAAAGTGTTGCATTTGTTTTGAACAGAGACTGTTTACAACTGTTTCTCTTTAACTGTCCAGATGAGAAACTAGGTAAGAAATCTAGATTTATTCTTGATTCTGATAATAATTGTGAGACTTTAATCCAGTTACCTAACCGTTGGGTTTAGATCGACTCTCCTGAGAGGACTCTTATAGTTCTGAGATAATGTGGCTGACTATAGATTCCTATTTCTCATTTTTATTGACTAGCTGCTTGGGGTGCTGTCAAATCTTCTATTGTATAACCTATGTTTGTACTTCAATGTTCTCTTGAAACATAATTTCTGCCTAATAGGAACACAGTTAAATATTTTTAAAGTTTTTTATAATTAGTTTGCATATACACACACACACATATCATCATACATGTGAACTGAGACCTATTGATATTTAGATATAGATTCTAATGTTGTTTATGTAAAACAACAAATTCAAATGGACTCTTCTGATTGAGTCTGGATAAATTTAGAGAGGCACATTTTAGGATTGGGGCTTTGTCCAATTATAAAGATTTGCACAGAAATCATATAACAAATAATTGGGCGTGTCATAAAATATCTCGCTTTAATGAGAAACAATCTTTGGCAAACCTAGATATTTTTGCAAGAATATTTCTCTTACTTGGTTAAAAATTTTTTTAGTATTTACTTTGTACTTATGGTCATTGACAGACTTTTGTTTAATATCCACTCCTTCAACATGTACAATTTCTAAGGATAATGTTGCGTTTTTCTAATTGTTTCTCACAGTATCCCAAGTTTAGGGAAGCAGATTTACAAAGATTTTACTCAAGTACTGTTATGTCTCAACTCTGGATTAGTGCAGACATATTTAAATGTAATAAGATCTTTACTTGCACTAACATGTGCATGACTTGATGCTTCAAATAAATTCAACTCAGTTGTATATAAATGTAACTGGAAAAAAAATAAAGTGGAGAGGGGAGCTTACCTCAGAATTTATCTGTTCTAAGGATGAGAAAACAGTCTTAAAATGTCTGTTGTATCTTTTTGTACCCAGATGACAAGCATGAAGGGGCTGAAAGCTCTGTTGACTGAAGAGAATTTAGTGGTAGTAGATTTTTTTATGTACTTAAAGACATCTGGGGACTTCCCTGGTGGTGGTTAAGAATCTGCCTGCCAATGCAGGGAAAAGGGTTCAATCCTTGGTCCAGGAAGATTCCACATGCCGCGGATCAACTAAGCCCATGAGCCACAACTACTGAGTCCATGTGCCACAACTACTGAAGCCCGCGCACCTAGAGCCCTCGCTCTGCAACAAGAGAAGCCACTGCAATGAGAAGCCCACACACCACAATGAAGAGTAGCCCCCTCTCGCTGCAACTAGAGAAAGCCTGCGTGCAGCAACAAAGACCCAACACAGCCCAAAATAAGTAAATTAATTAACATAAATAAATAAAGTTAAAATGATACTTAAAAAAAAAGACACCTGGGTATATTTCTCTTCCTTAAATGAGCTCTGTGCTGTCCAGTACAATAGCCAATAGTCACTTGTGGCTACTAAACACTTGAAATATGCCCAGCATGAATTGAGAATGTGCTGTAAATGTAAAACACACACCAGATTTGGAAGACCTGGCATATAAAAAAAGAATGTAATTATATCAGTAATAATTTTTATATTGATCACATATTGAAATCATAAATTTTAGGTATGGTGTTAAGTAAAATATTTATTAAACATCATTTGTTTCTTTTTACTTTTTAAAATGTGGCTCTCAAAAAAATAAAATTATATTTGTGGTTCATATTATGTTTCTATGGGGCACTGCAGCTCTAGATTCAGACTGCATTGTCTCTGACGATTATTTCTTGTCATTGAGCTATGTGTCTGTGAGGTTTGATGCAACAATTATCTGATGAAAGATTAGGAATAACACAGGGCTTTGAGTTTACCCAGGCCAGGAGTGGTCAACCCTTCCCTGAACTGTCTTGCTGAAACCAGCCCTTGCATCTTACCTCACCACCATCCCCTTCCCCACTCCTAGTCACCATGGTATCACTCTAAATTTAATAATTTGGACTCTGGGAAAATATATTATGTATCACATCTAACACTGTGTGCCAGGCATGGGTCTCAACTCTTCACATATCAATTTATTTAGTTCTCATAGCAATTCAACGAAGTAGGTTTTATTATAACCCGCATTTTACAGATGAGGAAACTGAGGTACAGAAAAGCTAATAAAGTTGCCCAAAGTTCACAGAGCTAATTAAAAAGTAAAAATGAGGCAGTCTGGAGTCAGAGTCTGAACCCGAGCACATATTTTTCACTCTCGTTCATTTTCATTAACCACAGATTCCACACCCCTCCTACACCCCAGTTGCTGGGTTCTTCATACTTCATAAATCAGAAAAGGTCCACCTCTTTTTCCCAGAAATTTCACAATTTTTACTTTTTCATGCAGAGCAATTTAGCATTCTTCTCCCTACTCTATAGAATCCTGGTCTTCCCACACATGTCCTCAGGCTCAATTTTTTACAACCAAATGGCAAAAGAGAAAACTTTTTTAAGGGGAAAAAAAAAGTAAGCCCTTGGAAGATAGCAGCATCTGTAAATATTTGTGAATTTAAATGACATTTTGTTCCTTACCATTACCCTTATAAGGACTTTGTGTGAGAAATATTGTTATCATTAAGCAAATTAGAAAACTGGGTCACAGAATGTAAATAACATTCCCAAGCTCACACAGCCACCAAGGGGGTTAGTAAAGGGATTCCTGCCAAACAGAATTCATAACTCACTGTACTAGTCATGCCTCACATCTGTTCACATCAGTTGAGGTTCTTCTGGACACTCTGTCCTGGGGCCTTGCCTTTACCGTAGCTCAAACCTTGGTCAATTTAGACGGTCATAGCTCTGTCTGCCATACACGAGTTATCACCACACTGCCACCAGACACGGCGAGGATGCCTGAGCAACACTTCCTGACAGCATGGCATTGTGCCATCAAATAACTTTAAGAACACCCCTTCCCCACCATCTATGTCACTGTCTTTCACCAGGTTATGGGAAAGGAATCTCTAGTCATGTTTTATTGTGAGCACAAATGGTGTCTTTGGTCAAAAACCTATGCATCTTAGAAAAAACCAGAACTCCTCAGTTTATAATTGTTATCCCCACGTAGATAAAGGGAAGATGAAGATCCAGAAGTACCATTTTCTCTATGTTAAATAAGGAAATAAAAAAACGCTTTCCAGTTATAGGAAGATGGAAAAATTGAAGCTATTAGAAAGAAATTATTTGTGGATCAAAAATAGTTAAAAGAAATGTGAGTGTTCAGAACTTGACTGGAGAGCAAACTAATCAGCCAATGAAACCCTTTTGAGTTAATAATGAATGTCTCATCTCAACTTGAAACAAATCTGTCTGCTCTACTGGAAACATTTAATATCAAAGGAGAGGAAGGCTGTCCCATAAAGCCATGGTAGCATTTGAACATCAATTTGACAGGTAGTGTAATTTTCTTACTAAGGACTGAATATCGTATTGAAGCCTACTACAGAAATACTACTCAAATTCTCCACATAAGTCATCTGAATAGGAAAAGTTTCAGCAGAAGTCAGAGGAGATATAGGAAAAAAGGCCGAGGGTGATGAATTTCACTTATGACCAAAAAACCATGACCTTGACTTATTTCCATTTAATACTAATCTATTATTATTATCTCTAAACCAGGAACAAGTGAAACTGAAATCAGTCAGAAGCCAGAGTTATTTCTGCTCCAGATTTACTCTAAGTAGTGCTGTGTCACCTGTACATTTGTATGCAAGTGACAAGACTTGGAGAATGTTCAGTTCTGATCTGTGCTTTTTCTACTATTTTAAGTCCCAGGGAAAGATGATAGTGATTTGAACCTCTGTGTTTCCAGCATATAGCACATGGATGGCATGTAGAAGATGAGAAAAACATTTTATTAGTCTTCTCAGTGTTATCTTGTATAATATATTCAGTTTTTTATTACCCATATAGGAAAAAAGTTTTGAGAAATGTCAACCTAAAATTTCAATTGTTTTAAAATATGTTTTTCCCTAGGCATCCCAGAAGACTGTCACTGTGCAGAGTATGGGAAAACCTTGACTAGTTATGTCTTTCTGTTTCAATGTGATTTACCAGAATACAGGAAACATAACAGAAACTGTGATGACATCCCAACTCCCAAATGGTCTCTGGATTCAGGTTTGGTTACAGCCAAGTCATCAAATGAAGTTCTTTAAATATTTTCTGAATGGTGTCCAAATCTTGGGTGAAACTTTATTCTGTTAGGACTAACATATGAATGGAGTATACGGAACTATAAAAACAATTGTTGATTTTATATACAATTAGCCTCTGCAAGTTCACAAGGAGAGTCATTTCAAGTACAAGTCACAAACTAGGGCTGTAGGTTATTTATGAAATATAGTTTTGCTTTTAAAGAGCCAATATTTTAAAATTAGACTTTATGTTAAAATCTGCATTTCCATTCTATTTTGAAAAATTTGAAGATCTGATATCTTGTGACCCAGGCTTCCTCATGGCAATAATTTGCAGGGTCCACGTACCTGAAGCTCCTTTAAATTTTCAGTTCTTCACAGCTCCATCTTCCCCAGGGAGCCAATGGCCAAGTGCCTCGAATTTTAGTTGCCTAGCAAACTCCTATAAGCATTTCATGTTACGACCTTGACCTAAAGAGTCCATGAAAATCCCCCAACAGAGCAAAACTGATGAAATACAACCTTCATGAGTGTATTCTCTCTTCTGCTCTCAGAAGGCAAACATTGCTGCAGAAAACCACAGTTATGAAAACTGGTACTACTGTTGAGGTTACCAATTCCCATCTCCACAGGGTCCAGCAGTGTTTTACTTTCTCTGGAAAAGTCCCTTTCACATTCTAGATAGCTTGTTCCCAAAGTATACCTTATTCATGAATTCTCTTTTTCCACATTCCAGTCTTTACAGAGAAAATGAAGTCTATGGAAGAACTCACTCAACTTACTATCCTTCTGCTGCTATACTTCCCTATTGCATCTCACATAGCTGTGTGATCCTGGGCAAACCTTTGAAGATTTCTTAGCTTCTAATTTCTCCTTAGGCAATTGAAACCCCTGTGCCTAACTCTTGGGGTGACAATGACTAAATCAGATCAGTGATTAATAATCAGTAAATAAACACAGTGACTAGCAAAGAAATTGTTTTCCTTCATGGGGCCACTTACCTTCCCTGTGCCTGCCTCAGAGGATGGAGATGTTTGATACCATCCACCTTGACTCTCTCTAAATTTTTCTTCCTGAACAATCTATCTTGTTTCATCTGTCACCTCCTTGAACTCCTGAAATACTGTTCATTCATAGGATTCTGTCTTTGCTCCTTTTCTAATCCTGTTCTACTTATTTTTCCAAGGTTATCCCAGACATCCCCATGGATTCTAAACTACTTCCTTTATTCTGGTGTCTCCATGTCTGTACATCAACTTCCTTTTTCATACTTTAGTCATAAGATTCTCACTCCTGACCTTTCATCCTCCACTCTACTGCCTAAGTAACATCGCTCAAGGCAAAACTGATCCTGCCAAAAACATCTCTTTTAGTTTTGGGCCAACCTATAGGATAAATTCCAAATTCTTTAGATCACCATGCAAAGATCTTTATAACAGGTTCACGCCCATTTTATGTGCCGTCTTGTATCATTCTGCTACAACACACTGTGCCAAACTGAATTTCTCACCTCTTGCTGGTTAGTTCAGCCACTTGCTGTTCCTTCTTCCTGGTAATATTCCTCTCTCTGCCCCCTGATATGAAAATCTCATTTTTTCTTTAAAATCTAGGTCAAAATGTACCTCAGTCTGGAGAATTCTTCATCTCCACAATTAATGTGGGTTCCCAAAGTAATTATCAATTCATTGACATCACTATACTGCCCTGTTTCTCTCTCACACCCAAAATAAATAGACCCATGCACTCATTTTGAGACTTCTTAATGGCAGGAATGGTGTTTCACATGTGAATCTTAAAGCCCTAACACAATACCTGTTGTATGATAGGATGGAGAAAATGATAAGTTAGTTCAACAAAACTTTATTTTGTCCTGACTTTACTGTGTTATTCCTCTCAATCCACGCAGCAACCATATGAGTTAGGGATTATTAATTAGAGAAAAATGAGGTTCAGTGAAATTATTGGGTTAAATTAGTAAATGATAAAACTGAAATTTTCTTCACTAAATGTTTGTTGAATTAGTGAATGATTCAATAAATCAGTACAGGGTGTCAGGTAAATCTTTGCCAGTCTTTACATAGTTAACTATCAGGATAGTATGCACTATATATAGTACTCTTTAAAAACGTCTGAGATATTTTAGTGTTTATTCATCACTACATCAAATTAAATTCATTTTCCGTTATTTTGCCGAATTAAACAATACCCAGGAAATAGTTTCCAAAAAGTAACTTAAATTTACCTACTGAATGACATATTTCACACTGTTTCTTAAGTAACATACCAAGTTTCATTTGTACATGCTTTAATACACTATGAAACGAAATGTTAAAATAACAAAATTTTAAAATTAATGCCGAGTAAAGCAAAGACACATAGATTGTTGTGCTATGTGTCTCCTAAGGTTATTGTTATAAACCTAATTTAAACTTTAATTATTTTGTTGTAAAGCAGGGTCATTGAAAATCCAGGCAATTATTAAAAACAATTTATGGGGATTATTTTTAACAAGAGAAATTCCATTAGTGTACTATGTAGTATCAAATGTCTTTGGTAATCTTTTCATATTTCACGTAGTTACAAGCTTATTCCCTTTTTAGCTGCATTATGAAATGTTAATAACAATACCATTAATTAGTAATACATATTCATTGAAATTTAGTGACTTAAAGACCTGTCTAGCTTCATATTTGTATTGTCCTTTGGGACACATATTCCAGACCTAGCATCACATCCAACCATAGATAGTGAGAATAAGATGATCTAGCTAGCATAATGTTTTTACAAAAAGATGAGGACCAGAAAGTACACACATCCTTTTTCTAACATGACCAAACAAGGAGGATGACCAAGGACTACAGCTCAGTCTTTAGACTCCTAACCCAGTAAATATTTTTTCTATTACAATGAAACCTATTTTCAATTAAACCTATTTTCAATAGTGAAAAGATAGAACAATGATTTGATAAAGACAATTCACTCTACACTATTGTCTTGTTTTCCTTTCTAAGGTTACTTACT
This sequence comes from Grampus griseus, assembly GCF_964374135.1. Classification (NCBI taxonomy): domain Eukaryota; kingdom Metazoa; phylum Chordata; class Mammalia; order Artiodactyla; family Delphinidae; genus Grampus; species Grampus griseus. The sequence continues at coordinate 33,585,724 of NC_139003.1, read as the reverse complement.
AGCCTTTACTACATTAATGCCACATATCCAGTATATCTATAAATTGATTTGTTTAGTCAAATCTGTTTGAGCAATTAGTTTGACTAATTATATGACTAAATTATTGGTTAACAAGAGCGGCTAGTAAGTTTATGCTAAAATAACTAATCAAACTGGTTGTTGCTTATAAACAAATACATTCAGTGGCTGAGGATATATTTTATTCTTTGCTCTATTGTTTTAGTGCACATTCAGCTTCTGAGTGAGGCCATAGTCAATTGTTAAAGGTTGTAATAAACTCAAGACAATTTTTTTTTTTATACGACATCAAATAATCACTTTGACTTACTTTTCATCTTTCTTCTAGTAACTCTGGCATCATGTTTCCTAAGAAGACAGTGTGTTCTGGATTTCGTTTTTTCACTTCTGGAAGTCATCACGAGGAAGAAAAGTTGGTATCGTTTGCCACCTGGGAACTCAGGACTGGAGGAGACAAAGGGAAATTGGGGTAATAACTCACATGAGAAAGTAAACAGACAAAGAACAGATACAAAAAGTCTGAGAGAAAAAGTATGAAAACAGAATTTGGTGAATGTGAAGTATCACCTATATAATTGTAATAAAAGTTTCACTTAGTTATGCTGCTTTGCTCCAAAGCTTAGAAACAATTTCAACAACTAAAAGATATTTTTGCTTCCATTTAAATGTTGATCTAATCCTATCTGTGTTAAAGAGTCACATCATATGAAGTCAATGCCGAAACAAAGATACGTTACACAAAAGAAACTCATAGCTTCTAGCTAGTGTTTTACTGCTGAAAAATGTCCAGAAATTGTTATCAGTCAATTCTCTCTGCTCCTCTATGGGGCTGCAGCTCCCCCACTTTATTTCAAATGCTCACTTCCCTGGAGATTATGTGACAAATGAGGTTGGGGTGGATAAGAAGTGATTTAACCACCTCTAAAGATTATTTTCTCTGGTGCATCCAAATTGTCTAAAATAATTTTTTCCTAGGAAATAGATTTGGGTTTATTTTATACAGAGGAGGAAATTCTGAAAAAAAAAGAGAGAAGAAAAAAGAAGCACATGTCAAAAGATAAAATAGTGCAGCAGAAGGATTCATTGCCTAGGTAACTTTCTTCTTCTCTCATTTTACTTTGCGATAAGTTCTCAATGGACTGATTCATTTAAGCTATGATTTTTATTCATATTTTTAAGCTGTTGGGCCGGATGTTGAAATCTTCCTTGTCACCAGTTAGACTTACTAGTTTTAATGATTTGGGTTTTAAATGAAGGTCATTATATAATATCCTGCATTGCATGCAGATTATAAAGTTCCTGCTAGCTTTACCTTTTAATTAAATTATTCTTTCAAGTGGAATATAGAAGTAGAAAAGTCCATCTTCTTTTTATATTGAAGAGACTCTATAGCCAAACTTTTCATTTATTGCTAATGAATATTTAAAATAATGTTCTTGAATAAACGTTGATTGGATCTAAAAGAATTATTTGTTTAATAAATCTTTTTCCCCACCCAGTTCAATTACCTACATTCTGCAGATAATGTAATCCAACATATGACTCTCTTTCTCTCCATACATATATAGAGATATACAGAGATACATATCTATATATCTATCTCCTCTATCTCGTCCTTCATTTTCCGATATCTCTGATACATAGCTTAACAAAAAAAGAAATAAGAGAGATAAGACTTAAGAGTGAATTTGTTGATTAACATTCCAGAAAAAGTGATGAACTACAAGTCAGGGAAAAGGGAAGAGAAAAGTTTATTGGAAGGAACAGAGTGTTGGGGGAAGCTCTGTGGGAAAAGCCCATTACCCCGGGTAGGTCTATTCCATCCAGCAGTTCAGCTCTCTAAGATGGGTATCTACCATGAGGGGAGAAGGGGAGAAAGTTACTGACTCTGGTTGGAAGGCGAGCCTAAAATTCACTATCTGGAGTAGTATTTGCCCATGAATGTGCTAAGTCATGGAGAGCCAACTGTGACAGCCAACTTGACAGGGGCATAGGGGAAACTGACAATTCTTGGTTTGGAAAGTGAACCAAAAAAGCCACCAAAATGAATCATGATACCAGGAATAACCCATCCAGTAAGTCACATTTTAGAGTCAAAATTTAAAAATCATCCTGAATAGACCCATTGTCTTAGAAAAGTTGAAGGAAGGTTAAAAGGAGAGTTAGAAAAGTGAATTTCTGGGAGAAAGTAGGACAGCAGGAAAAATCGGTCTTTTTTCTTATCTATTGCCACCTAGAACTGTGTCATAAATCTTGACCAGAAATGTCAGTAGATGACATCTGAATGCTTTTTAAACCTCCCATTGCTGAAGGTTAGTGCTCTAACCTCTCTGGATGGTCTCTGCTATCTAGAATAATAAACAGTTGTTGGGTGGCACCCATAAGTCAATGGCCTGATTAGTCTATCAACTTGCAACGTCCCTGCAACTCTCTTAACTAACACTATCTGCTGAACCATAGGATTGACAGCCTGAGCTTTATTCTAGAAATTGGGTACCTCTGCAACCATTTGATGACTAATGATGCACGGCCCTTTGTTTATTTGCTTTCTCTGAAATCTGATCCTGTTTTTCATTGCCCCCTTCTAGGTTTGATACAGAACTAATTGTTGGCAGATGTGGCGAGTATTTTGAGCTAAGATATAGTATTTGTTTGCACTGTCTGAGTTTTCAGCCTGAACCAATGTCAGGTCATTGCAGCTGGTTTCTATCAAGACTCTGTATACCGTAGACCATCCACCTGACAAAACAAGATTTGCTCATGTGACCTTCATCTGAAAGCCTTAAGTACAGGAATTCCACCAAAATAATAGGGAAATTTTGTTGGAAATTACTAATCAAATTAATGAATGGCTTAATTTAATTTTTATTTACATGTAAAAGATGATCTTACAATATACAGGAAAATGTGTCCTTTAAAAACATATTCATTAAGATTTATGGTTTTAGCTCACCATGAGTACCAATTTTAGGCTTAAAAATTATATTAAATCCTTACTCTCTATATAGGCATCACTCATAAGACAAAGCGTACAAACCACTTTTTAGCCTTCATGAAAAAGAGAGCTCTCACCATCAAAACTACAGTAAACAACATGAGCTGAATCCAGCAAACTAATTTTGTATTAACATTCCTTTCTTTGCTGACAGGGTTTTCACTTTTCCCTTACATGCCAGAATCAGTATGGTGAATTATTTTCATGACCTTCCTCGTTGTTTTAAATAAATAAAAGATTAGCATTTCAGCCACCCTGTTTACATTAAACTACAAATTCCATAAGCCACAGTAGTGTTTGTGTTTTCAACTTTCATGCATTTTTTTCCCATGGGTGCATGAGTTCATTTGATTTGTTCAGACAACCCCAAATATTTTAAGAGTGCTGCACTGTGAAGAAGTATTTATTTGAAGTAGCTGTGGATAATTTGCAAACTCCGTGATAATACAGTGGTCTTTACTAATGAAACAGAAAGGCTTTTATTCTGTAGTCTTCTTGACACTGCAGGAAATAAAGCCTCAAAGAGACCTAAGCTTTTATTAAAATGATTTTATTTTTGGATTTTATCTACTCCTTGGGTTGTCATGCGTCTTACATAATGTGATTCAAAGGCAATTTTACCTGTTTTTATGCCATCTATGTAGTTACAAGATACTTTATAGTGCTGTGGAATAAGAGTTGTCTGAATCTGAAACAGTACATTAAAAGGTATATGGTTAGAAAAGCACAAAGCAAAAGGAATCTCACTTTCAGATTTGGAAACTGTTGCAAATAAATTTATTTGGGAAAGTTCAAGATATCTTACATTACCAAATATAAGGTGATCATGAAATAAGGCAATTCCCCACTTTTTCAAGAGAAGATCCAATTAAAGATTCTTTTTAGTCAATTTGAACATACAAATATTTACGGATGCAAGTGAGGTAGTCAAATGTCTACTTACAATATTAAAATAATTACCTTATTTATGCATATTAAAAACTTATGTAAAATAATTATTAATATTACTTTATTCCACTCTAATTTCATGATTGTTTTTAAAAATCCTTCACTATATCTTTGACCTCAGTCTCTTAGTCATCACTAGGAAAGTTTTAAAGTTTTTAAACAAATTTTTTCCAGAGAATATTTTTAGATTCACCTATGATTGTACAGCACTTTTTTCATTCTTGTGTGAATTGTCCCTGGAAAGTATATTGCAAAAGATAAAGAACCCCTGAGCTTAACATTCAGACATATTTTTCATTGTTGTTTTGATCTCCAAACCATAAAGTACATCATTTTTAAACCAGATCCAATACCTATTGAGAAATAAAACTTTGTTAAATTTCCATTTCTTTGTTTATAAAAATCCCATCAGTTAACCTCTAAGGTCATGCAACGATAGCATTGATCTTTAAAAAAATGAAGCGACTTGGCAAAGAGAATGTTGATGTTCAAAATAAGGTAACTGGGAAAGCACCTATAGTGTGAGATATTTTATAAGTGCTTACATGTAAATCAACTAATTTTCTCCTTTAAAAAGATAACGGGGGAGATGGGAATCTCTTCTTATATTCAGGCATGCACAGTGCATTCTTCCTCCAAATCATTCAATTATCCAAGTATTATTTTAGCTACCTAATTACTGCCAAGATGAGTTACTTCAAGTTTTGTTTAAATATATATCTATTTATCAAATAGGCAACACATTCTTGTATTTAATACTCAAAAGGTATTTGAAGGTATATGGTGAAAAGTCTCCCACTCATCCCATCTGTCCCATCCAGTTCCCTGTCCTGAAAGCAGCCAATGTTATCAATGTTTGTGTATTATTCCAGAGATATTTTATGTGTATATGAACCAGTATGTATGTATATTATTTTCTGTCCTTGTAAATACTAATTATCACAGTCTGTGCATATTATTCTATACTTCACTCTTTTACTCAGCATTGTATTTTGGAAATAATTTCATTTTATAGGTTGTTTCCAATATCTTGCTGTTACAGATGATACTACAACTAAAAATAATTGACAACAATCTTTTACATATGTTATTTTGCAGGTAAGTGTGTATACCTGTAGCATAAATTTTTGGAGGTACAAATCCTGTGTTGAAAGGTAAAAACATTTGAACATTTGATAGAAATTGCCCTAATGCCTTCCCAATTAAGATTTTTTCCAATAACAACAATTTTAGTGCCTTTCCCCTCTCCATGGTCTGGTTAAATTCTTTTAAAAGGATTAAATGGTTGCAGCTACATTAAGTGCCCATCAATAGGTGAATGGATAAAGAAGTAGTATATATATACAATGGAATATTACTCAGCCATAAAAAGGATGGACTCTTGCCTTTTTGACAACATGGATGGACCTAGATGGACCTAAGTGAAATAAGTCAAACAAAGACAAATGCTGTATGATTTTACTTACATGTGTAATCTAAAAAACAAACAAACAAATGAACAAACACAACAAAACAGAAACAGAGTTATAAGTACAGAGAACAAACAGGTGGTTGCCGGGGAGTGGGGGCGGGGAGGAAAGAAATAGGTGAGGAAGATTAAGAGGTACAAACTTCCAGTTGTAAAATAGATGAGTCATGGGTATGAAATGTATAGTGCGGAAAATATAGTCAATAACTATGTAATATCTCTGTATGGTGACATATAGTAACTAGACTTATAGTGGTGATCATTTTGAAATGTACAGAAATATCAAATCACTGTGTTATGGAACAGGAACTAACATGGTGTTGTAGGTCAATTATACTTCAAAAAGAAACAAACAAACAGACAAATTCATAGAAAAAGAGATGAGATTTGTGGTTCCCAGAGGTAGGGAGGTGGAGGGAGGGGAATTGGATAAAGCAGTCCAAGTACATACTACCAGTTATAAGGTTAATAATTACTGGAGATGTAATGTACAACATGATAAGTAAAATTAAAATTGCTGTATTTTGTAAATGAAAGTTGTTAACTCTCCTGAGTTCTCACCACAGAGAAAAAAAATGTTTCTATTTCTTTAATTTTGTATCTATATGAGATGATGGATGTTCAGTAAACTTAGTTTGGCAATAATTTCAGAATGTGTGTAAGTTAAATCATTATGCTGTACTTAAACTTATACAGTGCTGTATGTCAATTATATCTCAATAAAACTGTAAAAGAAAAATTAAATTAAATATAATTGAATTGTGGAGATGAAATTGGAGTGAAGTAACCGGGAAAAAAAACACCCATTTCTCTGAATATTTAACAGTTAAGAAATAGCTTGAAGTTATAAGACAACGATGAGATGATCAGGGGGTGCAATGAACATTGGCCAATAGGATTTTGGTCAATAGTTTACACACAGGGAGAAATAACACTTTGAAAATATGAGTCAGAAAGTGACTAAAGTATCAGGAGTAGATAACCAGCACTGTCCAGGCTTCAAATCTTACTTAATCACTCAGAATAATTTTAGAGTTTTCACATAGGTGACGGCATGTTTTATCATTGATATAATTTCTTAAGATGTTACCAAAGCAACATCTAAGTGACTAAAGATTCAAATTGGCTAATAGCATGAAAAATTTGGAAACATAATTAATCAGAATACTATTTACATCATGAGTTTCATCATGTGTTATAACTCTTGCTGCTAAAGGTAATCTGTTTGAATTTCTACAAGTGTTTTGTTTTTTCTTAATGTTATAATTTAATAGCACAGCTAACATATTATTATATACAGATATCTGCAATTAAGTTACAGAAACTTACACAGCTACTTATTGTTTTTGTTTCCTTTCACCCAAAATATAAATTAAATTCTACACAAATAATTTTCTAATAATTCTTCCTGCTGTGAATATTACTTTAGCCCCATGGTGAACAATAACATTTATACACATATCTTATTCATATTGTTACTTCAGTGAATAAATTTAAACTAGCAGTTGATCAGTTAGGTCTGTCATCATGCACAAACTGTTTATAAGAGTCTACTGCACAATGTTTCTCTAGTCAAAATGGTCTATATGTTTGGAGAAAGTGAAGAAAAGGGAGGAAATATGCTCTTTCCAAGGTGAGGAAATAATCAGTTAACTGACGTATTCATTCTTTATCCAGTTAGTGTAATAAAGACTGTTTCAAAACATGTACAATTTGAAGTCAGATCTTATTATTATAATAGTAAGTGTTCACCAAAGGTATTTTAAGAAACAGACACGAACAAAGAAAGTATAAATCCTGGACAAACCCATCCAACACATGCACTGCTGAGCAGTCTGTAAGTATTGCGGTTACCTCTAGTCTTTCATTGTTTACTTGGCTGAGAGGTTTGGCTCTGCTCCTAGTCTGCAAAGTAAATAGTTCATCAGGGTCTCTGATAAGTGCTATGAAACCTCCAAGTCACCAGCTTCCACTCCCACCTGACACGGCTCTGCCTTAGCTTTCAGCAACAAAGACTTGCTACCCGAAAGCTCCAACTTTGCTCTCTCTCTCCCAGGTACCCACTCTGAACCTTGTAGCTCTTTCCTACTAGTGACAGGGATCTGAACTTGTGTCCAGAACATCGAAGTGGAACTGTGGGCTATATACTTCCTTCCGGTTCAGGACCAATGGTGGCTGGTCATTCTCACCTGGTCTCTGGTTTTGATTCTATTCCAATTGCCTGCTAGGGCTGTAGGTTCTTCAACTGGCCCTCAGGCCATTACTAGTTTCTTTAACTTCTGGGTCTTGATCACATTTTAGAAATGCTTCACATAATCTTCTGCGATTGGTTCACTCACCCAATGTTGAGACATTTTGCCACTGCTTAGAAATCACATTGCCATGCCCCATCAACTAATCTTCGGTTAAGACTCTTCAACATCAAGCCTACATTTGAGTTGAATTTTTCTGCATTAATTTTGACGTGTGGTTTGAACTGTTCCAATCCTTTGTGTCTGTTGGCTTTCCCCAATGCCTGGTCTTAAGAGCCTTAGGCAACTTCTCTTTGAACAGAAGCTTTTAAGAAGCCGGGGGGCCATGGCAGCAAAAAATATGAGTGGTCTCTGCCTAAATACTTACATCCTATAGACTTCCACACTAATCAGTCATGGAATACAATCTATCCTAGAAATTAAACACTGCATATATGCATCCCAGTTAATCTGTCCATTCTATGCTGTAAGCCAGTAACTCCAATTCTGGGATTACTGTGGTGGATTCTTATATGCTATAAACTTCCCACTTTCTGGAGCTATACCCCAATGGACAATTCCAGAGTTTGAGAACTTAGCCCCCAGGAAAGGTCCTTGTTTGTAGAGGAAGTGGAATGACCTCTAGATATAGGGGCATAAAACTTTTGGACTGAAGAATACACATCACAGACCTCTGTAAGATCAGAATGGACAGATCTGAGAGGATAGTTAAGTGGCTGCTAAAGGAATTCCTCAACCATCTTGCTAAAGAAGACATTAGGCAAAAAGCCTCTGTTAGCTTAGTTAGTCCATTGGGAGCTGTCTTGGCCTTTGCTCTAAGATTGATCCTTTACCTTTATTCCCTTTTTTTCCCTTAGGTATCCTTCTCAGTCAGACCAACGTCCCTGCTCTCTTTGTTCTATCCCTGATTTTCTATTTTACCTCTCTTATATAAGTTCTGCTTGTTATTTTCCTTTTGTGAGTAGCCTCAGCCTATCCATACAAACTAAAATTGCAGTTTCCACCTCTGGTTGCCTGGCTCTCAACCAAATCTGCTACTTCTGATTATTGTAGGTAATTGTAACTCCTACAACAGACCTTGGCTACACCCCTCACATCAACTCTGACTTGGCCAAAACTTTCTGGGCATTTAGGATAGTAGGGATGTATTATTACATATACACATTATACATAATATACATATATATATATGTATATACATATATATATGTATACATATATATGTGTGTATACATATATATATGTATATACATATATACATATATACATATATACATAATACATATGTATTATTATATATACATTACATATATACATACATATATATACAAAATATACCTCTATATTTGGAGGTAATTTAACCTACTGATGGCAATAAGCATATTCAAGGAAAAATAAAATTTTGTCAGATATCTTAAGTTTTTTTTTTAAGCTACCATTTTGTTCAGATGATTCCTTAGTTCCAGTTTTTTTTTTTGTTTCAAATTAATAATTCTCTTATTCGACCGTATTACTTTAATGCAGCAGAAGCCATAGTTTTCAGGATATGGAACAATTATATGAAACTAAGTTCTTCAGGAAAATCAAATATTTTGATTGTTTTTCGTAACTATGTAGAGAATGTGAGGCTTAGACTTTAAAAAACAAAATGTAGAGTTGTTTGTATAGCAATCAATAGAAATTAAGAACTCTCAACCCTTTTCATTCTTTTTCCTTTTCTCTTTGATGAAATTGTTAGGTTAGAAGCTCCACTATGAATAAGAAGACATTCTGAGCATTCAGAGGACTGACCTACTAGACACTTTTTTCCTTTGCTGTTTGGTCCAGGGTCCATAAAAAATTGATGTTCTCTTCTCAGGTAACATGCTTATTTTTATCTACATGAAACTCATTGATCTCCTTCCAATTTGGTGTTAGCCTCTTTATTCCACTATCATTCCCGAGGTAACAAATGATATTTTCATAGGCATGGCTAGTAATCAATATAGACAAGCTCTGCTCATTGATCTGAGGAAGACTTTGATCTAGAAAATCACCAATTATGGCTATTTAAAGTAGATTCAATTGGATTAGGTAGAACAAAAAAGAACTGAAATGTACAGTATTTAATAGTTTTAAAACCTAGAAAGACATAAAGTTAAATATAAGTCCTCTTAATGAATAAGGGTTAATTTTCATTCTTTCAATTTTAAATGAAGATTTTCCTGCACATTCCACTTTATTTCTGAATTTTTTATGTCTGTATAATGTGATACTCTTATAAGGGACATCCTAGGTACTAGGTAATTGACGATTTGCAGTGAGTTTCTGACAACCTTCAAATCCTAATTAATAAAAATAGATTCAGCTTAAATATTGATATGCTAAGCATTAGTCTTATTTTAACTGAAAAAGGTGGACTTCTGGTCCCAGCAAATTAAGTCTTTAATGGTATGCAGGCTACCTGGTTGATTGATCTATTACATTTTCGAGTGGAACTTGGAGTTACTATTATTTTCAGGCTATGGCCAAATACGAATTCGAAATGAGAATGTGGATTGTTTCTTGCCTACATAAGACTAATTATTCCCCAGAGTACAATCTATATTACTTAATGTACAGTGGCCTATACTGCTTCTGAAGACCATGAATCATGAAATATACTGAAAGTAAAAGGTAGAGAGCCCAGCTGTGTTTTCCCCTCTGTCTCCTCTCTGTGTGCAAGGAGTCCTGAATTCTGGCAGAAGATATATCCTAAAAGGCATTTAATTTGTGGTTTACAATGCAGGTTATATAGGAGAGAGACCTGGATTCTGATCCCAACTCAACTCATCTCAACTTAATTTGCTGCCTATGCAGCTTGAAAGATTATTTAAACTCTTTTTCTCTAGTTTCCTTGTTCATAATAATAGTAGCCATCTCATAGGTTTTGAGACTTAAAGAAATTAATACTTAATAATAACAATACTTAAAGCTTATAATTATTTATTCAGCAGTTACTATGCGGTGAGTAAAGTTCTAAACCCTTTAAATTATTTAATCCCCTCGACAACCCTATGAATGACATACCCTTTCTCTCTCCATTTTATAGATAAGGAAATAACCATAGAGAGTTTAAAGTTTTCTGCACGAAGTCATAAGCTAGTAAATTGTCAAGTGATTACTAAAATACAAATAGTTTCATCTCAGAGCCTGTCCTCCTAATCATTACTAGATGCACGCAGATATTTAGGACAGGAAGTAGCACATAGTAAGCTCTTAATATATGAAGAATACTGAATGTTAACAAATGTAAATAATACATGCCCCAAATTTCAGAAACTATTTCAACGTTCAGATTTAAATAAAAATAGCTTCACACCTAGCTTTAAAACAATTTCTTATTTCTGTAGGTTTAGAATCCTGCAGAAAAGTCCAGAGGCTTCTCTCCTTTTAGTGCTTACTATGGGCATTTAATTTGTAAGTTAGGTTCTTTGTCTTTGATGCTCTTAACCATCTCCATCCGCCATCCACTTCTTCCTTCTTGTCTGTTTTCTTCCCTAGATATCTACTTTCTTTCTAATCTTTGCGTTTTAGAGTTCAGCTAATTTTTGATAAAGTGTTAGGGGGGTATCTGTTTATTTTCATTCCCAGCATTCATTCACCTGTTTTTTTTTTGTTTTTTTTTTTAACCTCGGCCTAATTCCATCTGAGAGAATATCCTCTCACCCTCTCTTAGTTTCTGGGCTTCTTTAGTTGGGTTGACCACACTCCAGTCTCCAAGGATGACTTTGTGACATGTCAGGGTAGATACATTACCCAGGTCAGGTCAGTGGGAGGTTCAGGGATGGGTATATGAACTAATCACAGCCAATGAGATATTGTTGGAATATCTGGAAACAAAGTAGTTTGATTTTTTTCTTTTATTGGGCTTGAAGTTGTGAGGACATAAAATATGGAGCTGCTATGCCATGTGTAACCATCAGAGGGATGCTTCTCTGAGACTGGAGTCAAGAGAGCAGTAGAAATAGATAAACACAGCCCTGGTGGTATCAAGCTGTGGTTAACATCTCCTATAGACATTTCCATAGTGTGATCCAATAAGTTCTCCTTTTGCTTAAGCCAGGTGAATTAAGTTTTCTTTCACTTACAACTGAAAGAGTTTTAACTGAGACAGTTTCTTGATGCTTTAATAGAATATTTTTTAAGACTCAAAAGGATAAAGTTATAATATTGGTATGTTAGTGGGTTTGGATAGTTTCTGTGGGGTACATGTTGGAGCCCTATAGGATAATTGTAGAGGTAGCAATAATAGATAATGAAATTATTGATCCCTTTCTCCATCTTCCTTTTGGTCGGAACCCTTTTCAAGAATTACTTCATATCAATAAGTAGTCCTAGGGGCTTCTGCAGGCTTCTTGTTATTGTTCCCCCGGGGTTCAAGCAGTAATAAAAGAAGAACAATTTTATCCTTGGAGACTTTACGTCTTGCTCACTCACTCCCAGGGCTGGCACTTTTAAGTGAATATCTTTCAAGTATATCAAATGTCTCTCTTGATGGTACAGGCTACCAATCTAGAAAACTTCATGCTTTTAAGCCCAGACAGTTTTCTCCCTGGCTATATTCCCTGGGCCTGGAATACAGACTGATTTAGAAATTCTGCAGCTGCCTTAGGAAACTTATGGGTAGATGAAGAAAGACAATTAAGGAAAAAAAAAAAAAAAAGCAAAGACTAAAGGCCAACTTACTGAGGACTGCAGAGGGAAGAGATGGGAAGAATCTAGGTTCTTACTGACAGCACGGAGTTAAAAAATTATCAACCTAGAATTCCTCATCCACTGGACTTCTGATTCTATGGGAGCAGTAGACAATTGTCTTTCTTTTTAACTATCAAAAATTTTAATCCTTTTTCTATGCTAGGACGTCCTCCTTCTTATTAGGTAGAGCCAGCCCTATATTAGAAAACTAAAGTTGCTACATACTCACTTTCCCATATTCCCTTGCAGGTCAGACTGCAAGCTAGACTCTGCACTAGATCTTAACAAGAGCCAGTGACATGAACGAGCATGGACCATGAAGAAAGCACTTTGAGTGAGAGTAGTGGAACCAGGAGTGGATATGTTCACTTTCCAGGGGCAACTGGGCAGCATTGCTGGCCTCAGTATCCCAAGTTCAGTTTTGGTGGTGCCAGTGGTGAAAACTGGACTGTCTATGCCCACCGGCAATGACAATGGTGTTTTCATGGGACAAGGTTTGCAAGGTTTGGCTTCGAGACGTTTTTTCTCTTAAATCATCTAGAGTTGATTTTTATCACCTACAACTAAGAACCTTCTGTGATACAGAGAGGTAATACATTTTTAGTATTCTTTTCAATTGTTTCTTATTGTTAAGCAGTTGGCTTCCTGTTATATTTGCAGCTAAATAAATTTTCTACATGTATCAACTAATATCTCAACAAGCATGAGTCTCTAATATCTACACGGCACATGCTGTTACAGTTACCAGGAAAATAAAAGACAGAATTTCTAATCAGGAAACAAACTTCCCAGTTCTGGTAACAATAAATAAATAAATAGAATGATTACTAATTTCTCCACATAGATAGTCACCAGGTTTACTTACATGATGGTATCTTAGGCAGAAACCATAATGTATTTCTTAATACAGTGGAAGAGTTATTTATTATCACTTTCTTTCAAAGTCTTATCTAAGACTTAATGCTCCTGGTTATAATATGTCTTTAATGAGTTCTTTTATTTTATTCTAATTTTGAGACACTGTACTCTCTGACTTAACCTGGGGCTAAAATTGAGTATCGAAATCCCCACTGTGGTTTCTGGCTCATCAGAAAAAACACTGATTCTATGGGAGCATGATGATTCTTAATCTTCACAAGAGAACTACAATTTCTTGTCAAAGTTTGTTAGAATTAATAATATAATAATAATTATTATTAATAAAACTGTGGTTCAGAAATTTTTCCTTCATGGTCACTTTTTTCTAAGATAAGTTCCTTTATTATTTATTACCTAAGAAAAGGCCAGGAAGATGGTAAATACAGTAATGTGAAATGAAGAAAAGATCCTGCCGTCTTTTAGGCTACATTGATTTAAAATGCATCACTGACAATATCACCATCATTCAAAGTACTGTACTTTAGTCAGGTGGCAGGCACTATTTGCAAATGCAGAGCTCATCAGAGAGGGCTTCTTCTTTTTTTTTTTCTTTCAGTCCCACCAAATTCTTCTATTCCATTAAAACAATGAATTAGAAAAATTAAGAAAAACAGCCTGAAGCTGCCTCTTTTGTTCTTTAACATACAGTACTTCTACTGAGGGTTTCAAATGGAATTTATTCACATGTCAGATGTATGGGATTGGACTAACCTCATTTTGAAAAGTTATGTATTCTTCATTACTCTTCTACCCGTCTCTGAATGCTTTAACTGGTATGTTGTTAGGTTTTATTGGATGATATCTGATCAAAGTAGTTCTAATTTATAACTTTTGTTTTCTTTTTCATATTAGGGCTTGTTTGAGATGAGCTACTATATTTATCCTGGGCCATTCCTTTTAAGGTTAAGAAAAGAATTTTTGCCTTTCCCTTTGTGCTGTTTATTCATGTAAATTCAATAAAAATAAAAGATACAGAGGTGAGTTTCTTGAAATAGTTATGATGTTAGAAAGCATATTTTATGAAATATTTCTTTTGATTATGAAAAAATAATCTATAAAAGTTTAAATATAATTTGTAGTTTATACATATAAGCAACACACATGCATAAAAAAGTATCGGAGTTATGTATCGTATACTTACTTTAGAGATGTAAGAAACAAAATGATGCACCCTATTTAACATTTTAAAGCAAAAGATAAAAGAGCAAGCTATTACTTCATTACATAAAAATGGAGTTAACTAGTACTGGGAATGGCAAACTAAGGTCCACAGGCTTGTTACCTGTTTTTGTAAATGTAGTTTTATAGGAACACAGCCATGCCATTTGTTTACATGTTGTCTTCAGCTTTTCTATGGCTGCATTCTCCTTAAAAGGGCAGAAATGAGTAGTTGCAACAGAAACCATAAGGCCCCAAAACCCTAAAATATTTATTGTCTGGCCATTTAAAGAAACAGTTTGCTGGGCTTCCCTGGTGGCTCAGTGGTTGGGAGTCCGCCTGCCGATGCAGGCGACACGGGTTCGTGCCCCGGTCCGGGAGGATCCTACATGTCACGGAGCTGCTGGGCCCGTGAGCCATGGCTGCTGAGCCTGCATCCGGAGCCTGTGCTCCGCAATGGGAGAGGCCACAGCAATGAGAGGCCCGTGTACCGCAAAAAAAAAAAAAAAAAAAAAAAAAAGGAAACAGTTTGCTGACCTCAGACCTATCTAGCACATATATTGGTATACCAACATTCCTTAAATTTATAGGTGGAATGTGGTAGCTGTCACATTTTCTGAGGGTAAATTATAAATATATTTTATTTTCAGATTACAAGGCGTGAGACTGCAACGAGAGTCAATGTGTAAAAGAAAGTAACATTATGTGTCAAAATGCTCCACGTCGATAGTATAAACCTCTACCACTTGAGATAAACTATAGGAAACTTTCTGTTAGACACTGAAGGAGCTATTCATCATCTCTACAAAAGATCTAACTTCATACAGTTGAGAGCACAAAGTGTCAGCCATTCCACCAAGAACCTTATTCTAATGTAAAAAGGCAGAAAGACCCCTGCAAGCTAATGGGAGGTCTATAGACTGCTCTTTCATGAAACTCATTCTCTGGAGGGATGAGTCCAGAGAACCAGGGAAAAGTGAGAACATTTTTCAGTTAATCTGCTTTTTACTTTCATACCTTGCTTTGGTTCTGTATTCATCCCATGATTTAAAAAAAAATTTTAATTCATCAAGAGCTGTACACAGTACCATTAAAATAATCTTTCAATATTTAGATTTCCTGTAAATAGCAACTTCACCCCTTGAAAAACCAGTTCTATTAGTTATGATTTTACATTTGCTTTGCTATCACTGATTGTTTGAAATATTATTCCATTATCTCCATCTCTTTTTTACTCAGTGTTTTAGACTTCATTGTTTGGAATTGTTCAGATATATTTTTATTCTAATAGCCACTGACCTTCATCTGGGCTACTTAACAGGTATTAATAAACATAGTTGTTCTTTTAAAAAAGAAATCCTCCTTCAATTAGGCATCTATGTCTCTAATGAGAGCATGAAATTTGCAAAAATATGATATTGCTATTTTCAATATGTAACTGTCTGCCCTGGTTAAAGATCTAATCTCTATGTTTCTTTGACCTCATAACCTTTTACCTCAACTTTAAGTCTGTGTTCCATTTAAAAATGTAAATATTATTAGTGCATATAGGAAAGATCATCTCTGTTTGAAAATTGCATATAAATAACTCCAGAGGACTGGAAAGAAGCCTATGCTAGAATCATTGCATAAGGATTAGATCTGTATTACATTAACTGCAGAAAGAGGGAATTTCATATATTAACATATAGAGAACTGGTGAGGAGGTTTGAGCCAAAATTTATAAACAACACAGAAGTGAGCCAGTCAATGAAGCTTATGTTGAAAGATCTTTTCTCCATCCTTGCCTCTCTGAATTTTAAGTATCATATGAGTTGTTAAGTATCAATACAGTCAAGTGATTAAAACAAAATGAAGGTTCTGCTTATGCTTTGGAATACTGAGATAGCTGACAACTTGAGTCCATGGGTTTAATTTCCATCCTGTTACATATCTCCTGAAATGACCAAAGGAATATAAAAATAGACACTAATCTGCATCAGTTAAAGGACCAGAGAAGGGTTATCATTTCCATTGTCAGAAATAGCAGCGTATTTCTGCTAGATTTAGTGCAGATGAAATGACAAGGCACTGAAGTCTGGTTCAAAATTCCTCTCCGGAGAAAATGGTTCAGACTCTTAGGAAGCAATCAGTGGATGGGCTGGCAGACCCCCCTGTCACCTTTTTAAATTGGAAGCATGAACATTGGAGGCAAGGAGAATCTATGGGGCAGATGGGGAGTTTAAATTTGGGATCATTTTTACTGTTTTAGAGGAAAAGCATTTCCATTCAGTTGTTTGAGGGAGGCCTGGCATGTCCTTGTTTTCCTAGCAGAGATAATAACAATACTTAATAATTATAGAGAGTTTATTATGTGCCAGATACTTTTCTAAATGCCTAATATGAATTATCACAATTAGTACTCCTACTGACCCTGGAAGTAGGTACACTTATTAGACCAATTTCATAAGAAAGTAAACTAAAGCACAGAAAGCTCAAGTATCTTACCCAAAGTAAAATAATAAGTGAAAGAACCAAGATGTCCACTCTGGCAATCTGACTCGAGATGATGCCCTCAGATATGATTTTATATGGTCTCCTAGAAAGTCAAGAATGCCACTAGCTATATTGGCTTCTCAATGATGCACAGAGAATTTCACTGGATATAGTATGGCTAGGTTTGCCAGATGTGGCAAACAAAAAAATACGGGATGCCCAGGAACGTTTGTATTTCAGATGAACAATGAAAAAATTTTTACTGCAATTGCATTTTCCCATGTACTTTGGTTCATACTTGTTGTTTATCTTACATTAAAATTTAACTGAGCATTCTGTATTTTATCTGTCAACCCGAGGCATGGATCTTGCATGACAAGGAGGCAGCCCGGCCAGGAGGAGCACGGGAGCAGCTTCATGATACACTTGGCCAGGAGGTTGGGCAGAAACACCAAAGGACTTTATCCTGGTGCACTAGCTTCACCAAATAGAGAAGAAACTACACAAGAGCTACTTCCTTTGCTGGAAAGTTCTGTATTTGAATTGCCCTTTGCTTCTCTCAGGAAGGAAGGTTCTACACTGCTAATGTAAATTTGCATTTACCAGCCCTTCATCTGAACAGCTAACAGCAGAAATCTCGGAACAACCAAGAAAATACTACAGGGGACCCAAAAAGAGAGGTTGTCTTTATGGAAAGACTTCCAGCTGGATTTATCTCTCTTCTTTCAAGAATAAGCGAACTTCTGGGAAGATGGCGGAATAGTAAGACGCGGAGATCACCTTCCTCCCCACAGATACACCAGAAATACATCTACATGTGGAACAACTCCTACAGAACACCTACTGAACGCTGGCAGAAGACCGCAGACCTCCCAAAAGGCAAGAAACCCCCTCCCCGTACCTGGGTAGGGCAAAAGAAAAAAGAATAAACAGAGACAAAAGGATAGGGACGGGACCTGCACCAGCGGGAGGGAGCTGTGAAGGAGGAAAGATTTCCACACACTAGGAAGCACCTTCGCGGGCGGAGACTGCGGGTGGCGAAGCGGGAAGCTTCGGGGCCGTGGAAGAGAGCGCAGCAGCAGGGGTGCGGAGGGCAAAGCGGAGAAATTCCCGCACAGAGGATCAGTGCCGACCGTGCCACTTACCAGCCCAAGAGGCTTGTCTGCTCACCGGCCGGGGCGGGCGGGGCCTGGAGTTGAGTCTCGGGCTTCGGTTGGAGCTCCGGGAGAGGACTGGCGGCGTGAACACAGCCTGCAGGGGGTTAGTGTGCCACAGCTGGCCAGGAGGGAGTCCGGGGAAAAGTCTGGACCTGCCGAAGAGGCAAGAGACTTTTTCTTGCCTCTTTGTTTCCTGGTGCGCGAGGAGAGGGTTATTAAGAACGCTGCTTAAAGGAGCTCCAGAGACAGGCGCGAGCCGCCGCTAACAGCCCGGACCCCAGAGACAGACATGAGATGCTAAGGCTGCTGCTGCCGCCACCAAGAAGCCTGTGTGCGAGCACAGGTCACTATCCACACCCCCCTTACAGGGAGCCTGTGCAGCCCGCCACTGCCAGGGTCCCGGGATCCAGGGACAACTCCCCCGGGAGAACGCACGGCGCACCTCAGCTTGGTGCAACGTCACGCCAGCCTCTGCTGACGCAGGCCCGCCCCGCACTCCGTGCCCCTCCCTCCCCTCAGCCTGAGTGCGCCAGAGCCCCCAAATCAGCGGCTCCTTTAACCCCGTCCTGTCTGAGCGATGAAGAGACGCCCTCCGGCGACGTACACACAGAGGCGGGGCCAAATCCAAAGCTGAACCCCAGCAGCTGTGCGAACAAAGAAGAGAAAGGGAAATCTCTCCCAGCAGCCTCAGAAGCAGCGGATTAAAGCTCCACAATCAACTTGATATACCCTGCATCTGTGGAATGCCTGAATAGACAACCAATCATCCCAAATTGAGGAGGTGGACTATGAGAGCAAGATTTATGATTTTTTTCCCCTTTTCCTCTTTTTGTGAGTGTGTATGTGTATGCTTCTGTGTGAGATTTTGTCTGTATAGCTTTGCTTCCACCATTTGTCCCAGGGTTCTCTCCATCCGTTTTTTTTGCTTTCTGTTTTTTTTCCTCTTAATAATTATTTTTTTATTTTAACAACTTTATTATATTTTATCTTACTTTATTTTATTTTACTTTATCTTCTCTTTTTTTCCTTCCTTCCTTCCTTCCTCCCTCCCTGCCTCCTTTCTTTCTTTCTTTCTTTCATTCTACTTCTACTAATTCTTTCTTTCTACTTTGTCTCCCTTTTCTTCTGAGCCGTGTGGATGAAAGGCTCTTGGTGCTGCAGCCAGGAGTTAGTGCTGTGCCTCTGAGGTGGGAGAGCCAACTTCAGGACACTGGTCCACAAGAGACCTCCCAGCTGCACATAATATCAAATGGGGAAAATCTCCCAGAGATCTCCATCTCAACACCAGCACCCAGCTTCACTCAACGACCAGCAAGCTACAGTGCTAGACATCCTATGCCAAACAACTAGCAAGACAGGAACACAACCCCACCCATTAGCAGAGAGGCTGCCCCAAATCATAATAAGTTGACAGACACCCCAAAACACACCACCAGATGTGGATCTGCCCACCAGAAAGACAAGATCCAGCCTCATCCACCAGAACACAGGCACTAGTTCCCTCCACCAGGAAGCCTACACAACCCACTGAACCAAACTTAGCCACTGGGGACAGACAGCAAAAACAACGGGAACTACGAACCTGCAGCCTGCAAAAAGGAGATCCCAAACACAGTAAGATAAGCAAAATGAGAGGACAGAAAAACACACAGCAGATTAAGGAGCAAGATAAAAACCCACCAGACCTAACAAATGAAGAGGAAATAGGCAGTCTACCTGAAAAAGAATTCAGAATAGTAATAGTAAAGATGATCCAAAATCTTGGAAATAGAATGTAGAAAATGCAAGAAACATTTAACAAGGACCTAGAAGAACTAAAGATGAAACAAACAATGATGAACAACACAATAAATGAAATGAAAAACACTCTAGATGGGCTCAATAGCAGAATAACTGAGGCAGAAGAATGGATAAGTGACCTGGAAGATAAAATAGTGGAAATAACTACTGCAGAGCAGAATAAAGAAAAAAGAATGAAAAGAACTGAGGACAGTCTCAGAGACCTCTGGGACAACATTAAATGCACCAACATTCGAATTACAGGGGTTCCAGAAGAAGAAGAGAAAAAGAAAGGGACTGAGAAAATATTTGAAGAGATTATAGTTGAAAACTTCCCTAATAGGGGAAAGGAAATAGTTAATCAAGTCCAGGAAGCACAGAGAGTCCCACACAGGATAAATCCAAGGAGAAATATACCAAGACACATATTAATCAAACTGTCAAAAATTAAATACAAAGAAAACATATTAAAAGCAGCAAGGGAAAAACAACAAATGACACACAAGGGAATTCCCATAAGGTTAACAGCTGATCTTTCAGCAGAAACTCTGCAAGCCAGAAGGGAGTGGCAGGACATATTGAAAGTGATGAAGGAGAAACACCTACAACCAAGATTACTCTACCCAGCAAGGATCTCATTCAGATTTTATGGAGAAATTAAAACCTTAACAAAGAAGCAAAAGCTGAGAGAGTTCAGCACCACCAAACCAGCTCTACAACAACTGCTAAAGGAACTTCTCTAGGCAAGAAACACAAGAGAAAGAAAAGACCTACAATAACGAACCCAAAACAATTAAGAAAATGGGAATAGGAACGTACATATCGATATTTACCTTAAATGTAAATGGACTAAATGCTCCCACCAAAAGACACAGATTGGCTGAATAGATACAAAAACAAGACCCATATATTTGCTGTCTACAAGAGACCCACTTCAGACCTAGAGACACATACAGACTGAAAGTAAGGGGATGGAAAAAGATATTTCATGCAAATGGAAACCAAAAGAAAGCTCTAGTAGCAATTCTCATATCAGACAAAATAGACTTTAAAATAAAGACTATTAGAAGAGACAAAGAAGGACACTGCATAATGATCAAGGGATCGATCCAAGAAGAGGATATAACAATTGTAAATATTTATGCACCCAACATAGTAGCACCTCAATACATAAGGCAAATACTAACAGCCATAAAAGGGGAAATTGACAGTAACACATTCATAGTAGGGGACTTTAACACCCCACTTTCACCAATGGACAGATCATCCAAAATGAAAATAAATAAGGAAACCCAAGCTTTAAATGATACATTAAACAAGATGGACTTAATGGATATTTATAGGACATTCCATCCAAAAACAACAGAATACACATTTTTCTCTAGTGCCCATGGAACATTCTCCAGGATAGATCATATCTTGGGTCACAAATCAAGCCTTGGTAAATTTAAGAAAATTAAAATTGTATCGAGTATCTTTTCTGACCACAACGCTATGAGACACTATCAATTACAGGAACGCTATCAATTACTGGAAAAGATCTGTAAAAAATACAAACACATGGGGGTTAAACAATACACTACTTAATAACGAAGTGATCACTGAAGAAATCAAAGAGGAAATACAAAAATACCTAGAAACAAATGACAATGGAGACACGACGACCCAAAATCTATGGGATGCCGCAAAAGCAGTTCTAAGAGGGAAGTTTATAGCAATACAATCCTACCTTAAGAAACAGGAAACATCTCGAATAAACAACCTAACCTTGCACCTAAAGCAATTAGAGAAAGAAGAACAAAAAAACCCCAAAGTTAGCAGAAGGAAAGATAATCATAAAAATCAGATCAGAAATAAATGAAAAAGAAATGAAGGAAACGATAGCAAAGATCAATAAAACTAAAAGCTGGTTCTTGGAGAAGATAAACAAAATTGATAAACCATTAGCCAGACTCATCAAGAAAAAAAGGGAGAAGACTCAAATCAATAGAATTAGAAATGAAAAAGGAGAAGTAACAAATGACACTGCAGAAATACAAAAGATCATGAGAGATTACTATAAGCAACTCTATGCCAATAAAATGGACAACCTGGAAGAAATGGACAAATTCTTAGAAAGGCACAACCTGACAAGACTGAATGAGGAAGAAATAGAAAATATGAACAGACAAATCACAAGCACTGAAATTGAAACTGTGATTAAAAATCTTCCAGCACTGAAATTGAAACTGTGATTAAAAATCTTCCAACAAATCTTCCAACAGGACCAGATGGCTTCACAGGTGAATTCTATCAAACATTTAGAGAAGACCTAACACCTATCCTTCTCAAACTCTTCCAAAATATAGCAGAGGGAGGAACACTCCCAAACTCATTCTACGAGGCCACCATCACTCTGATACCAAAACCAGACAAGGATGTCACAAAGAAAGAAAACTACAGGCCAATATCACTGATGAACAAAGATGCAAAAATCCTCAACAAAATACTAGCAAACAGAATCCAACAGCACATTAAAAGGATCATACACCATGATCAAGTGGGGTTTATTCCAGGAATGCAAGGATTCTTCAATATACGCAAATCAATCAACGTGATACACCATATTAACAAATTGAAGGAGAAAAACCATATGATCATCTCAATAGATGCAGAGAAAGCTTTCGACAAAATTCAACACCCATTTATGATAAAAACCCTGCAGAAAGTAGCCATAGAGGGAACTTTCCTCAACATAATAAAGGCCATATATGACAAACTCACAGCCAACATCGTCCTCAATGGTGAAAAACTGAAAGCATTTCCACTAAGATCAGGAACAAGACAAGGTTGCCCACTCTCACCACTCTTATTCCACATAGTTTTGGAAGTTTTAGCCACAGTAATCAGAGAAGAAAAGGAAATAAAAGGAATCCAAATCAGAAAAGAAGAAGTAAAGCTGTCACTATTTGCAGATGACATGATACTATACACAGAGAATCCTAAAGATGCTACCAGAAAACTACTAGAGTTAATCAATGAATTTGGTAAAGTAGCAGGATACAAAATTAATGCACAGAAATCTCTTGCATTCCTATACATTAATGATGAAAAATATGAAAGTAAAATCAAGAAAACACTCCCATTTACCACTGCAACAAAAAGAATAAAATATCTAGGAATAAACCTACCTAAGGAGACAAAAGACCTGTATGCAGAAAATTATAAGACACTGATGAAAGAAATTAAAGATGATACAAATAGATGGAGAGATATACCATGTTCTTGGATTGGAAGAATCAACATTGTGAAAATGACTCTACTACCCAAAGCAATCTACAGATTCAATGCAATCCCTATCAAACTACCACTGGCAGTTTTCATAGAACTAGAACAAAAAATTTCACAATTTTTATGGAAACACAAAAGACCCCGAATAGCCAAAACAATCTTGAGAATGAAAAAAGGAGCTGGAGGAATCAGGCTCCCTGACTTCAGACTATACTACAAAGCTACAGTAACCAAGACAGTATGGTACTGGCACAAAAACAGAAAGATAGATCAACGGAACAGGATAGAAACCCCAGAGATAAACCCACGCACATATGGTCACCTTATCTTTGATAAAGGAGGCAGGAATGTACAGTGGAGAAAGGACAGCGTCTTCAATAAACGGTGCTGGGAAAACTGGACAGCTACATGTAAAAGTATGAGATTAGAGCACTCCCTAACACCATACACAAAAATAAGCTCAAAATGGATTAAAGACCTAAATGTAAGGCCAGAAACTATCAAACTCTTAGAGCAAAACATAGGCAGAACACTCTATGACATAAATCACAGCAAGGTCCTTTTTGACCCACCTCCTAGAGAAATGGAAATAAAAACAAAAATAAACAAATGGGACCTAATGAAACTTAAAAGCTTTTCCACAGTAAAGGAAACCATAAACAAACCAAAAGACAACCCTCAGAATGGGAGAAAATATTTGCAAATGAAGCAACTCACAAAGGATTAATCTACAAAATTTATAAGCAGCTCATGCAGCTCAATAACAAAAAAAAAAACAAACAACCCAATCCAAAAATGGGCAGAAGACCTAAATAGACATTTCTCCAAAGAAGATATACGGACTGCCAACAAACACGTGAAAGAATGCTCAACATCATTAATCATTAGAGAAATGCAAATCAAAACTACAATGAGATATCATCTCACACCAGTCAGAATGGCCATCATCAAAAAATCTAGAAACAATAAATGCTGGAGAGGGTGTGGAGAAAAGGGAACCCTCTTGCACTGTTGGTGGGAATGTAAATTGATACAGCCACTGTGGAAAACAGTATGGAAGTTCCTTAAAAAACTACACATAGAACTACCATATGACCCGGCAATCCCACTACTGGGCATATACCCTGAGAAAACCATAACTCAAAAAGAGTCATGTACCGAAATGTTCATTGCAGCTCTATTTACAAGAGCCCGGAAATGGAAACAACCTAAGTGTCCATCATCGGATGAATGGATAAAGAAGATGTGGCACATATACAATGGAATATTACTCAGCCATAAAAAGAAACGAAATTGAGCTATTTGTAATGAGGTGGATAGACCTAGAGTCTGTCATACAGAGTGAAGTAAGTCAGAAAGAGAGAGACAAATACCGTATGCTAACACATATATATGGAATTTAAGAAAAAAAAATTGTCATGAAGAACCTAGGGGTAAAACAGGAATAAAGGCACAGACTTACTAGAGAATGGACTTGAGGATATGGGGAGGGGGAAGGGTAAACGATGACAAAGCGAGAGAGAGGCATGGACATATATACACTACCAAATGTAAGGTAGATAGCTAGTGGGAAGCAGCTGCATAGCACAGGGAGATCAGCTCGGTGCTTTGTGATCGCCTGGAGGGGTGGGATAGGGAGGGTGAGAGGGAGGGAGATGCAAGCGGGAAGAGATATGGGAACATATGTATATGTGTAACTGATTCATTTTGTTGTGAAGCAGAAACTAACACACCATTGTAAAGCAATTATACTCCAATAAAGATGTTAAAAAAAAAAAAAAAAGAATAAGTGAATGAGAAAAACCCAAGTGGAGATTGCCAAGAGATTCTGCAGTATGAAAGAAACCATCCCTATGAAGTGTCTACTTTTATTTTTTTTTAATCTACAGAAAGTAGAAATGTTTGACAGATTCAGCTTTGAACTATCAAAAATTCAATGAAACCAAGTATTAGTTGATCTCCTACTATGGATGTGACATGCTCTGGTGATATTAAACTGAAACAGAGGCCTTGCCGTCAAAGAAATTTTTATAAAATAAATTTTAATAAAATTAATGAAATGTCAAGTGCTGAGGAATGAACGAATTAATTGATTGATCAATCAATAAATCAGTAAACCAACCAAAGGAAAGGAGGAGGAACTTTATGTAGGAGGTGGCTGTAAATAGGATGACGGCGTTCTAAACCCCTCTACTGTGCCTAGAAAGCTGAAATCAACTCCCAGACTCTTTTGCAGCTTAAATTCTGGTTATGATTTAGGCTTCAAAAGTTTAATGGCTCTGGGTAATATTTAAAGGCAAAAATGTGGCAGTTGCCTCAATTCTACTGCAGGCAAGTCCATAATAGAGATGTCTGGGTTTTGGCAACAACATTAATAGACACCCTAGTGTCTGGATGATATCTTTGTGGCTGTTGAGAGGCAGGTGTGTCCATTTTCTTCAGGCTGTCCGACAGTTCTATGAACAACTTAAGATCCTATAGTAAATCCCTTTGGCTTTAACTACCTGGAATGCTATTCCATTTTCCACACTGTACTGTGATGGATGCAGTCACTGGTACACGAAACACTCAGAAAATTACAATATGTGATTAGCTCCCTGAAGTAGTTACATTTGAAGGTGACAATGATCTTGTTAGCCTTAGAAGGAGGACACATAGTGATGAAAATTTACTTAAATCATAATCATCATTAAGGGAAAACATGAGTCTCTGTTGCTGGTCATTGGCACTCAGCAACCTACAAAACCATTGCCAGGGAGGTGCAGCCAGGAACTGGGACAGGTTGATTATATTGGATTCCTCCAATATGGAAGAGGAAGTGGGTGTACTGACTAGTGAGTGTACTGGCTGATTTTGGATATGGATTTTGCTTTACTGCCTACTTTGTAAAGCAGCATTTTTGGATTTACTGAATAGTTTACTTTTTAAATCATGGTTTTACCACACAACACAACTCCTGACTGGCCATGACATTCATTATATAGAAGAAATAGGAGAGAAAGTGGGCTGACTCCCAAGGGATTCACTATTCTTAGCATGTGCTCAGAAACAAGGGGCGTTTTGTAAAGATAGAACAGACCATTGAAAACAAGTCAATATACCTTGTTAGAATAGAATGTTTCCCTACAGGATGACATGGGCTTTCAGCCAGCAAATGATGTGCATCCCTTTTTCTCTTATGGTTGGAACACACTTGTCTGGGCACTAAGGGGTAGAAGTATTGCTGCTAATGGCATTTCTGCTCCGGTACATTTAATGACCTACTAACAATATTTTTGTTCCTCATTTCTGTGGCTTTGCTTATGATGGTTTAGAGGACTTGGTACCCAAGAGATGAATCCTTCCACCAGGAACACATCAATGGTTTTTTGAATTGAAAGTTGAGATTGCCACCTTTTAATACGGAGCTACACATGCCACTGGGCCAATAGAAAGGGGATTGTTGTGTTTTCTGGGGTGATTAATTCTGATTACTAAGGGGAAATGGGGTTGCTGTTATTATATGGGGCAGGGAGAAGCATACCTTCAACTCAGGAAATCCTCTAGCACTCATTATGGTTCTGCCAAGTCCAATTTTAAAACTTAATGGAACAGCATGTAGGATCAGTAAAGGCTTGTACCCCTTAGCTGTGAAGGTTTGGGTCACTCCACCAGTTAAAAATCCCAGCTCGTTATGTTGCCCAAGGAGAAAGAGACCTGGGAAAGGGTTTTGGAAAGAGGAAAGTTATAAATAAAAATTAAAACCTGGTGATCAATTTTAGAAACAAAGACTAAAACAACTACTCATATTATCTTCCTTATGCGCTTGTATCTATAGCATTTTCCCTGAACAATTTTATTTTCCTCATCATTTTCTCTTATCATTTTATATAGGGTATACTAGTGTTAGTTTACGTTGTAATTTTGTCCATAAGTTAATGAATATCAAGGTGGGACTATGACTGAATGTGGGAAATGAATATCACCAGTTTGTGGATGCGGTGACTAATGGGATTTTAGGCCTCCTTTTTTAAAGAGAAGGTGAAAGCATTTTCATTTGTAAATTGAAAGCTACAGTAGTGCAGGATGTATTTCGCTGTTCTCTTGATGTCATCTGAAAGGTTAAGATTGGAAAGAAGGACTTGATGAAATTGGAGTATCCAAAGCAGTAAATTGAGGTAGATATGGTGGCTCAGTATTCAACATCCATCTAAACGCCTCTCAAGGTTTTTTCTGATACTGCAGATACTAGAAAACTAAAAACCACATTTTTTTTTTTTTTCTCACAGAGCCACAACAGCTAAGTTGCTGGATATGAATAAGATTCCACCACTCAGATACACTCTAACGAGATTTGGAAGGTAGAAGTGAAACAGAATATTTTTCTATTTTTACTGACAAGTATGGTCAGAGGCATGTGCTTTATTTTCTGCCGCACCATTAGCAG
Source organism: Grampus griseus (assembly GCF_964374135.1). Classification (NCBI taxonomy): domain Eukaryota; kingdom Metazoa; phylum Chordata; class Mammalia; order Artiodactyla; family Delphinidae; genus Grampus; species Grampus griseus. The sequence goes on along the minus strand of NC_139003.1, from coordinate 33,558,144 downwards.
AGTCCCAGGGCCTGGTCACAAGATTTGTGAATGTCAAAGCAGGATGTATGGCATCTGTTTTGCTGTACAGACTGCAACATGGATAGCATTGGTTTGGAGCTGGTATCAGGACAGTTTCCTCATGGTGGTGCCTTAATGATTGATCACAGTGGTTTCTGGTTTGTTTTAGTGGCAGCACAGTTCTGCAGCAGCAGCAGCCATGATCCACACTGGAAAATGGCACTCTGATTAAACAGGAAGTTTCATCTACCATGGTGACCAGGTTCTTCAGTGTGGTTACAGAGTCACTCCTGAAATCTCAACCTGAGATTTGTTTCTTCAGATATTCAGGCAATTCTGTAAGCCAGATACACTATAATACATCCATTTTGACTTAAGCTAGGTAGAGTGAATTCTGTTTTCCGAGACAGAGCCTAAACATGCAAAAAGCTTGACCACAGAGGTTGAGATGAGAAGCAAAGAGACATAAGAACAGGCTGAAAAAAAGACCTGTAGAGGAAATTAGGATTGCAAGGTAAAAATATAAAATTTAAAACTTTAAACTTTCATCAAATGAAGTAAAGATTAGAAGAAACACTGTAGAAAACTGAATAGGGATGTGACAGACAGACTTAAGAAACCCTCCTGAGAACAGAAAAGATTAAGACATGAAAACAATACAACAATGTAGTAGACACAAATGTCAGGAGATATTAAATATGTGGATATTAAGTTTTACATAAAGAGAAATCATAATTAAAGAGAGGGAAAAGATTACTACAAATGGGATAAGACAGGGCAAACAACAAAAAAAGCAAATTTAATTCAGAATACTATAGACCTGGCTGTATAGGACACAAGGTCTCCTCCAGAGTTTCAGGTAAAATTTCCTGATGACATGTTTGAATTTATTAAATATTCATTAAAGATGAATAAACAATACGCAAACATCCAAGCTCAAACAAAAACCATCTTCCAAATACCCCAAAAGGAATAAATTCTGTTTTACACAAGAAGACAATAAAATAATCTTTTGCTCTGTAACATTCAGCAACAACACATAAAGAAATAATGTGTACAAAATTTTGATGGAAACATTTTTATGAACTAAGAACTATAAACCTAACCAAATTGTGTATAGTCATTAAAAGGAGTTCATAATAACTCAGAGGTATGCCACCTACAGACCTCTCCTGAATCTTGAAAGCAGTTATTCAATGATCAACGGCAGTCAACCAAGATGAGCCAAAGTAAATAAATGAAGACTATGGTAGGTATAATATAAAAGGTTGGGGTAGTGAGCATCAAAACCCTGATTACAAAATAGAAATTAAAGTTGTAAAAAGCCTTACTTGAAAGTAAAGATAAATAATGTAAAAACCGGGCTTCCCTGGTGGCACAGTGGTTGAGAGTCCACCTGCCAATGCAGGGGACACGGGTTCGTGCCCCGGTCCGGGAAGATCCCACATGCCGCAGTGAGGCTGGGCCCGTGAGCCATGGCCGCTGAGCCTGCGCGTCCAGAGCCTGTGCTCCGCAATGGGAGAGGCCACAACAGTGAGAGGCCCGCGTACTGCAAAAAAATAAATAATAATGTAAAAATCATAGTTTAATTTTAATAAATGTGATGTTTATGTGTCCATGGAGTTAAGTGGATAATATATTAGGATATAAAGTTTGGTTTAATATGTTCCAAAAAACACCCTTTATTAGACCACATTGCCATAAATTAAAAACTAAGTACTTTGACATGAAAAGGGGGAAAAACTTCTAAATAACTCCTTGTACAAAGAAAAAACTTAAAACTTGTATTATATAATATTCAGGAGAAAAAAGAAATGAAAACATTGCAAACTAAGACATATGTAACCAAAAATATGTATAGAGATAAATTCATCAATTTAAAAGCTTTAATTATTTAGCAAGAAAAATAAAATAAGTAAACTGAACACTTTTTCCAGAGGTTAGAAAAAACAAAATCAAAGTAAAGAAAAACAAAAGAATTGGATTAAAAAGTACAAAAGCAAAATTTACAAATTCATAAATGCAACAGTACAATTGTCATCCACAATTTGGCTCTAAAAGTAATACACAAACTCACAATAAAATATGTTTATTGTAATCAAAAAAGCAGGTGATACAATAGAGGAAAAGGAATGTGCAAGTCACAAATCTGAAACTGGGAAAACAAAGACCTAATTCTATTTTATTCTAAAGTGATCTATTTAAAAGCAATGTTAAAACTATTTTTTATTTAATCTATTTAAAAAGCAATCATTAATTACTATACTCAACACTAAAATAAATTGGAAAGATATATGAAATGTGACAGAAACTTTTAAAGATTGGAATAAACAGGAAGATAAATCATATTCCTGGGTAGAAAGACACACAATTATAAAAAGTATAATCTTCCTCAAATTAATTAAGCTTATATAAATTAAAATATCAATTTTCTTTGTGTATGATTCTAACATTTTGTCAAGAAAAATCAAGTAAAACTATACAAGATTTTAAAGTGAAGACTAATAAAGGCTATAAAGTGCATTATAGGCACAATATTTATGAATATAAAGCATCAACATATAGATAAAATACAAGTGTTTTACAAAAGCAACTGTTAAGTGGGTGGAGAAATAAGCATTAGCACACACTGAGTGGGACTGAGAATTGGTACAACATTTCTGAAGATTAACTAGAAAAATATTTATTTTAAAATTATGTATTATATTTATCTCGGAGATTCTATGCCTAGAAATTTTCTTAATGAATATACTTGTATAATTACACCAATACATGTGTATATAAAGTTGATCATTACTTATTATTAGTAATGGCAAAATTATAAGGGAATAAAAAATATGAGGTAAATGAAAGTAAAGTTCAAGGAAAGTAACTAATATAAAACATATTTGTAGGGAATTGTTTAAATAAATTTTAATTTATCCATACAAAGGAGTATAATATAGCCATTTAAAAAATGAATCTGAACTCTCTGTGCTGATAAAAAAATTTTTGATATATATTCTGAAGCTGAAAACAGCAAAATTCAGAACAATATTTTAGTGTGATTTCATATGTATATTAAAAAACAATTTGTATTATATCTCTTATATAGTGATGTAAGGCATGAAAGTTTATAGGAATGAGGCCATTCTAAGTCCTTGAATCTTATGCCTCTTGTGCAGGCAGTGACAGAAGTTCCTGTCTGATATTTTCAACACGTATATTGCTGCATTTATTAAAATTTTTTAAATAACATTCTTACATGACTTAAAAAATAGTGTTTTACATGTATTGAAGAAATTAGAGATTAATACACAGACTATAACACCCAGACACAGATTGCTTCTATCAGGATCAGGTGTTCTCAAATACTCTTAGTGAAAATAGCAAAGCTTTCTGGAGTACAACTTGGCAGAATTAATCAAAAGCATACAAAATGTTTTTACGCTTTCATCCAGTAAATTTACATCAAGTAATGAAACAATAAATTACTAGATATTTGTATAATTATTATTCATTTAAGTGTTACTTACAAAACTGAGACATAAAGACAACAAAAATGTACAATTAATTAAATGAATTATGGAATGCTCCTATAATATATTATTAATAATATAAGAAAATTCTCCTCATATATTGTTTTTAATAGATTTATTTACCTGTAATTCACATACATAAAATTCACCCGCTTAAAGTGTACAATTCAGTGATTGTTAGTATATTCACAGAATCGTGCAATCACCAGTATCTAATTTAAGAACATTTTGTCACCTCAAAAAGAATCCTATACCCACTAGCAATTATTCCCTATTCTCTCTAACTCTCCCACAGCACTAGGAAACCAATAAATTACTTTCTGTCTCTATATCTATAACTGACTATTTTGGACATTTCATATAAATTAAATCAAACAATATGTAGCCTTTTGTATCTGGCTTCTTTCACTTATCATAACATTCTCAAGACCGATCCATGTTGTAGCATGTATCAGTAACTCATTCCCTTCTATTACTGAATAATATTCCTTTGGATGACTATACCACATTTCATTTGTTCCTTCATCCATTGATGGACATTTGGGGTTTTCTACCTTTTTGCTATTATGAATAATGCTTCTATAAACATTCATGTATAACCTTTTGTATAGAAATATGTTTTCATTTTTCTTCAGTTTATTTCTAGGAGCAAAATTACTGGGTCATATAATAACTCTATGTCTAAACTTTTGAAGTACCGCCAAATGTTTTTTCCAAAGTGGCTGCATCATTATACATTCCTGTCAGCGATAAGTCCCATCAGCAACATGTGAGATATGTGAAGGTTCCAATTTCTACATATCCTTGCCAATGCTTGTGTTCTTTCTTTCTTTTAATTTTTTTAGTCATCCTAGTGGGTGTGAAGTGTATCTCATTGTGGTTTTGATTTGCATTTCCTTAATGAACTAATGACTGTTAAGCATATTTTCATGGGGTTATTGGTCATCTTCTATTGTCTTCTTTGGAAAAATGACTGTTCAGGTCCTTTGCCCATTTTTAAATTGGGTTGTCTTTTTCTTATTATTTAGTTGTAACAGTTTTTTATACATTCTGGATACAAGTCTCTTTTCAAGTATATTCTCTCATCCTGTGTGTTTTCTTCTCATTCTCTCAATGGTATCATTGGTAGCAGAGAAGTTTTTAAAATTTGATAAGATCCAATTTTTTTTTTTTGCTTTAGATATCATATCTGAGAAACCATTGTCAACCTAAGGCCACAAAAATTTACTCCTATGTTTTCTCCTAAGAGTTTTATCCTTTTAGATTTTACACTTAGGTCTATGATCCAGCTTAAAAAATTTGGTGTATGCTGTGAAGAAGAGGTTCAACTTCATTCTTTTGCAGGTTGATATCCAGTTGTACCAGCACTATTTATTGAAAATACTATACTCTCTCCATTTTACTGTCTTGCTGTCCTTATCAAATATCAATTGACTATTATAGATGTCAATTTCTGGACTCTCAATTCTATTCCATTGATCTATATGTCAATCTTTGAACAGGTTCCATGTTGTCTTGATTATTGTAGATTTGCAGTAAGTTGTGAAATTGGGAAATGTCAGTCCTCTAATTTTACTCTTCTTTTTCAAGATTCTTTTGGTTTTCCTAGGTCCCTTGCATTTCAATATGAATTTTAAGATTAGCTTCTCAAGAAACTTATCTTAGGTGGCTAAGAAAAGCCACCTAAAATTTTGATGGGGATTATGTTGAATTTGTAGATCTATTTGGGAAGTTATTTGCCAGCTTAACCATTTTAAATCTTTGGTTCCATGAACATGGGATATATTTCTATTATTTAGAGTTTTAATTTCTTTCAACGATATTTTGCATGTTTTAGTGTGTTACATTATTTTGTTAAATTTATTCCTAAGTATTGTATTCTCTGATACTATTATAAATGAAATAGTTTTCTTAATTTCACTTTTGGATTGTTCATTGCTAGTTTTTATAAATACAATTGATTTATATATTGATCTTACATTGCACAAATTTGTTCAACTTACTATTACTAAAAAAACTTTTTGTGGATATTTTTAGAATTTTTTATATATGAGGTCATGTCATCATCTACAAATAGAAATAGTGTGACTTCTTCCTTTCCAATCTTCACGCTCTTTTTAAATTATTTTTCTTGCCCAATTATCCTGGTTAGAGTGATCAGTACAATGTTGAACAGAAGTGGCAAAAGTAGATGGTATTAAGTTTTTCCCATTAACTGTGGGTTTTTTGTAGATGGCCTTTAACATGTTGAGGAAGGTCCCTTCTATTTTTGTGTTGAGTGTTTTTATCATGAAAGAGTGTTAGATTTTGTGAAATGCTTTATTCTGCATTTACTGAGATGATCTTGTGCTTTTCCCTTTTGTTCTATCAATATAGTGCATTACATAAATTGATATCCAGATATTAAACCAACTGTGCATTCCTTGGGTAAATTCCACATAATCATGGTATACAATCTTTTTTACATATTGTTGGATTCAATTTGCTAGTGTGTTGTTGAGATTTGTTATATCTATATTCATAAGATGTATTGGTCAATAGTTGCATTTTCTTGTGATGTCTTTGTATTGTTTTGGTATGAGAATAATATGGTTTTCATAGAACGATTTGGGTAGTCTCTTCTATTTCCTTATTTTAGAAGTTTCTGAATGATTAGTATTTTTAAAATATTTGGTAGAAAATCTAAAGGAAAGCCCTCTGGACCTGGCTTTTCTTTGTGAGAACTTTAAAAATTACTAATCCAATCCCAGTTACTTGTTTTAAGTAATTCAGATTTTTATATACCTTCTTGAGTCAGTTTTGGCAGTGTGTGTCTTTTTAGAAATTTGTCAATTTTATCTAATTTGCCTAATTTTTAGGACTACACTTGTTTATTGTATTCCCTTAATAAAATTTTTTATTTCTGTAATGTTAGTAGTGATGGCTCATACCTCTTTCACTTCTGATTTTATTAATTTGAGTTTTCTTTCTATTTTTTTTTTGGTCAGCCTAGCTGACGATTTGTCAATTTTGTTAATATTTTTAAAGAACCAACTTTTGGTATCATTGATTTTCTCTATTGTTTTTCTATTCTATAATTCATTTATTTCTGCTCTAACATTTATTATTTCCTTTCTCCTTTTTTACTTGAGTTCAGTTTGTTATATTTCTGGATTTTTAAAGTAGAGGGTAAGATATTTTATTTGGGATCCTTCTGGTTTTTTTTTTGTTTTTTTTTTCGGTACGTGGGCCTCTCACTGTTGTGGCCTCTCCCATTGCGGAGCACAAGCTCTGGATGCACAGGCTCAGCGGCCATGGCTCACGGGCCTAGCCGCTCCGCGGCATGTGGGATCTTCCCGAACCAGGGCACAAACCCACGTCCCCTGCATCGGCAGGCAGACTCTCAACCACTGCGCCACCAGGGAAGCCCGGGATCCTTCTTTTTAAATATAGATTTTTGGGGGTGGAGTCAAGATGGCAGACTGGGAGGACATGGAATTCACGTCTCCGCACAACTAGGGCACCTACCAGGCAATGGTGGGGGACCACGGACACCTAAGGGGACGGGTGTGACCCCCAGCAACCAGGTAGGACGTGGGGCATGGGGGGAGTGAAGGGGGAGGAGAAGTGGAGGCGGGACAGGACTGGTGCCCCTGAGGAGCGGCTGGGGGAGGGGAAGAAATCCCACACACGAAGGGGGAAATTGGGGGACCATTGGGAAGGCAGAGGATCAAAAGGGAGTGTGGTCAGGTTTCCCCTGCCCACCAAGGCCCCCTCTAGCCACACAGGTCCTGAGGGAGTAGGAGGGAGGGAAGGGGGAGCAAAAGTAAAGGCTGGACCTATGGGACTGGCATTCCGGGGGGGCAGCTGGGGGAGGGGAGGAGTTCCTACACCTGGTGGGACCCATCCACAGTTAGGGGTCCAGCAGTGAAAGGGAGACCCTGGGGGGAGACCTTGGGGGGTGCACGGAGGAACTGACGGGAATGCGACCAGTGCTTTCCCGGTTCACTTAGGCACCGGGGAGCCTACTGAGCTCCCGTGCCTAACCCTCTGCCCTCGGAGCCTCCCTCCTGCCGTGCAGAGCCCAAGCCCCGCCCCTAAACACCGACCCAAGGCGCTACCTCTACACTTGAAGACCCCTCTGAGACAACTTCCAACTGTGCTGGGCCTAAACCCCACCCACACACCCTCACCCAGGGCCTAATCTCCAAACTCTGGAACTCCACACTCCAGAGCCCCCCCTGCTTTGAACGTGCTGCCTCTCCCCTTATGCACAGGTCCTAAGCAGAGGTGCTGTGCCACAATTGAATGTTGTCCACCTAGGCCCTGCCTTCAAGGCCTTTTCTGGCTGCATGGGTCCTGAGCCTATTCCTTACTGCAAGCTCAAAGGTTACCCCACCCACCCTGCCTAGGTCACACCCCACCCTAAACCCCACCCCTGCCTAAGTTCCACCCCCATCTAATCTCTGCCACCCATAGCCAAGCCTTTTTGCTTTTTTTTTCTTTTAGGTTGGGGTTCTGTTTTACCTTGTTGTTGTTGATTCATTTATATTTTTATTTTTTTCTAATAAATGTTTTATTTTTCTCATTTTATTTTATTCCTTATACTTTGTTATTGTTCTTTTCCTTTTGGCTTGTTCCCCCTTTTATTTTTTCCTTTTGTGTGTTGTGGTTTTGTTTTACCTTGTTGCAGTTGTTTCAAATATATTTTTATTTTTCCTAATATAGTTTTTATATTTCTAATTTTATTTTATTCTTTATACATTGTTATTGTACTGCTCCTTTTTTTTCTCCTTTTTTTTTTTTTTTTTTGCCATGCCATACAGCTTGCAGGATCTTGGTTCCCAGGCTGAAGGTCAGGTCCAAGCTCGTGTGGTGGGAGCACCGAGTACAAACCACTGGACTAACAGAGAACCTCAGACCCCAGGGAATATTAATCAGAGTGAAGACTCCCAGAGGTCCTCATCTCAGCGCCAAGACCCGGCTCTACCCAACTGCCTGCAAACTCCAGTGCTGGATGCCTTAGACCAAACAACCAGTAAGACAGGAATACAGCTCCACTTACCCAAAAAAAAAAAAAAAAATGAAATGACAAAAAAAATACGTCACAGATGAAGAAGCAAGGTAAAAACCTACAAGGCCAAATAAATGAAGATGAAATAGACAACCTACCTGAAAAATAACTCAGAATAATGAGGGTAAAGATGATCCAAAATCTGGGAAACAGAATGGAGAAAATACAAGAAATGTTTAACAAGGATCTAGAAGAACTAAAGAACAAACAGTGATGAACAACACAATAACTGAAACACTCTAGAAGGAATCAATAGTAGAATAACTGAGACAGAAGAATGGATAAGTGAGCTGCAAGATAAAATGGTGTAAATAACTGCCAGGAGCAGATTAAAGAAAAAAGAATGAAAAGAACTGAGGACAGTCTCAGAGACCTCTGGGAAAACATTAAATGCAACAACACTCGAATTATAGGGGTCCCAGAAGAAGAAAAGGAAAAGAAAGGGTCTGAGAAAATATTTGAAGAGATTATGGTCAAAAACTTCCCTAACATGGGAAAGGAAAGTCTATCAAGTCTAGGAAGCACAGAGAGTCCCATACAGGATAAACCCAAAGAGAAACATGCTGAGACACATATTAATCAAACTATCAAAACTTAAATACAAAGAAGAAAACATTAAAAGCAGCAAGAGAAAAAAAAACAAATAACATACAAGGGAATCCTCATAAGGTTAACAGCTGATCTTTCAGCAGAAACTCTGCAAGCCAGAAGGGAGTGGCAGGACATATTTAAAATGATGAAAAGGAAAAATCTATAATCAAGATTACTCTCCCTGGCAAGGATCTCATTCAGATTTGACAGAGAAATCAAAAGCTTTACTGACAAGCAAAAACTACAAGAATTCAGCACCACCAAACCAGCTTCACAACAAATGCTAAAGGAACTTCTCTAAGCGGGAAACAAAGAGAAGAAAAAGACACATAAAAATAAACCCAAATAAATTAAGAAAATTGTAATAGGAACATACATGTCAAAAACCACCTTGAATGTAAATGGATTAAATGCTCCAACCAAAAGACACAGACTGGTTGAAAGGATCCAAAAACAAGACCCTTATATATGCTGTCTACAAGAGACCTACTTCAGACCTAGGGACACATACAGACTGAAAGTAAGGGGATGAAAAAATATATTCCAGGCAAATGGAAATCACAAGAAAGCTGGAGTAGCAATACTCATATCAGATAAAATAGACTTTAAAATAAAGACTGTTACAAGAGATAAGGAAGGACAGTACATAATGATCAAGGGATGAATCCAAGAAAAAAAACGTAACAATTATAAATATTTATGACCCAACATAGGAGCACCTCAATACATAAGGCAACTGCTAACAGCCATAAAAGGAGAAATCAATAGTATCACAATAATAGTAGGAGACTTTAACACCCCACTTACACCAATAGACAGATCATCCAGACAGAAAATAAATAAGGAAACACAAGCTTTAAATGACACAATAGACCAGATAGACTTGATTGATAGTTTTAGGGCATTCCACCTGAAAGTGGAAGAATACACATTCTTCTCAAGTGCATACGGAACGTTCTCCAGAATAGATCACAACTTGGGTCACAAATCAAGCCTTGGAAAATTCAAAAAACCTGAAATCGTATCAAGTATCTTTTCCAACCACAACATTATGAGATTAGAAATCAATTACAGGAAAAAACAGTAAAAAACACAAATATATGGAGGCTAAACAGTGTGATGCTAAATAACCAACAGATCACTGAAGAAATCAAAGAAGAAATAAAAAAATACCTAGAAACAAATGACAATGAAAGCACAGTGATCCAAAACCTATGGGATGCAGCAAAAGCAGTTCTAAGAGGGAAGTTCATAGCAATTCAAGCTCACCTCAAGAAACAAGAAAAATCTCAAACAATCTAACCTCACACCTAAAGCAACTAGAAAAAGAAGAACAAAGAAAAACAAAGTTAGTAGAAGGAAAGAAGTCATAAAGATCAGAGCAGAGATAAATGAAATAGAAAGGAAGAAAACAATACCAAAGATCAATAAAACTAAATGTTGTTTCTTTGAGAAGATAAACGAAATTGATAAACCTTTAGCCAGAATCTTCAAGAAAAAAAGGGAGAGAACTCAAATCAATAAAATTAGAAATGAAAAAGGAGAGATTACAACTGACACTGTAGAAATACAAAAGATCATAAGAGACTACTACAAGCAACTTTATGAAAATAAAATGGACAGCCTGGAAGAAATGTACAAATTCTTGGAAAAGTACAACTTTCCAAGACTGAACCAGGAAGTATTAGAAAATATACCAATCACAGGTAATGAAATTGAAACTGTAATTAAAAGTCTTCCAACAAAAAGTTCAGGACCAGATGACTTCACAGGCGAATTATATCAAACATTTAGAGAAGACCTAACACCTATCCTTCTCAAACTCTTCCAAAAAATTGTGTAGGGAGGAACACTCCCAAACTCATTCTACTAGGCCACCATCACCCTGATACCCAAACCAGACAAAGATATCACAAAAAAAGAAAATTATAGACCAATATCACTGATGAACATAGATGCAAAAATTCTAAACAAAATATAAGCAATCAAAATCCAACAACACATTAAAAGGATCATACACCATGATCAAGTGGGATTTATCCCAGGGATGCAATGATTCTTCAATATATGCAAAACAATCAATGTGATACACCATATTAACAAATTAAAGAATAAAAACCATATGATCATCTCAATAGATGAAGAAAAAGCCTTTGACAAAATTCAACACTGATTTATGATAAAAACTCTCCAGAAAGTGGGCATAGAGGGAACCTATGTCAACATAATAAAAGCCATGTTTGACAAACCCACAGCAAACATCATTCTCAATGGTGAAAAACTGAAACCATTTCCTCTAAGATCAGGAACAAAACAAGGATATCCACTCTAGCCAGTATTATTCATCATGGTACTGGAAGTCCTAGACACAGCAATCAGAGAAGAAAAAGAAATAAAAGGAATGCAAATTAGAAAAGAAGAAGTAAAATGGTCACTGTTTGCCAATGACATGATGCTATACATAGAAAATCCTAAAGATGCCGCTAGAAAACTATGAGAACTAATCAATGAATTTGGTAAGTTTGCAGGATACAAGATTAATGCACAGAAATCTCTTGCATGCCTATACACTAACAACAAAAGACTGGAAAGAGAAATTAAGGAAACAATCCCATTTACCATCACAACAAAAAGAATAAAATACCTAGGAATAAACCTACCTAAGGAGGCAAAAGACCTGTATTCAGAAAACTATAAAACATTGATGAAAGAAATCAAAGATAATGTAAACAGATGGAGAGATATACCATGCTCCTGGATTGGAAGAATCAATATTGTAAAAATGACTATACTACCCAAAGCAATCTACAGATTCAATGCAATCCCTATGAAATTACCAATGGCATTTTTTACAGAACTAGAACAAGAAATTTTACAATATGTATGGAAACACAAAAGACCCCGAATAGCCAAAGCAATACTAAGAAATAAAAACGGAGCTGGAGGAATGAGGCTCCCGGACTTCAGACTATATTACAAATCTACAGTAATCAAGACAGTATGGTACTGGCACAAAAACAGAAACATAGATCAATGGAACAGGATAGAAAGCCCAAAGATAAATCCATATACATATGGTCACCTTATCTTTGACAAAGGAGGCAAGAATATACAATGGAGAAAAGACAGCCTCTTCAATAAGTGGTGCTGGGAAAAATGGATAGATACCTGTAAAAGAATGAGATTAGAACACACCTTAACACGATACACAAAAGTAAACTCAAAATGGATTAAAGACCTAAATGTAAGGCCAGACACTATAAATCTCTTAGAAGAAACATAGGCAGAACATTCCATGACATAAATCACAGCAAGGTCCTTTTTGACCTACCTCCTAGAGAAGTGGAAATAAAAACAAAAATAAACAAATGGGATCTAATGAAAGTTAAAAGCTTTTGCACAGCAAAGGAAACCATAAATAAGATGAAAAGACACCCCTCAGAGTGGGAGAAAATATTTGCAAATGAAGCAACTGACAAAGGATTAATCTTCAAAATATACAAGCAGCTCATGCAGCTCAATATCACAAAAACAAAAAACCCTATCCAAAAATGGGCGTAAGACCTAAATAGACATTTCCCCAAAGAAGACATACAGATGGCCAACAAATACATGAAAAGATGCTCAACATCATTAATCATTAGAGAAATGAAAATCAAAACTACAATGAGGTATCACCTCACAACACTCAGAATGGCCATCATCAAAATATCTACAAACAAAAATGGTGGAGAGGGTGTGGAGAAAAGGAACCCTCTTGCACTGTTGGTGGGAATGTAAATTGATACAGCCACTATGGAGAACAGTATGGCGGTTCTTTAAAAAACTAAAAATAGAACTAACATATGACCCAGCAATCCCACTACTGGGCATATAACCGTGAGAAAACAATAATTCAAAAAGATACATGTACCACAATGTTCATTGCAGCACTATTTACAATAGCCAGGACATGGAAGCAACCTAAATGTCCATCAACAGATAAATGGATAAAGAAGATGTGGCACATATATACAATGGAATATTACTCAGCCATAAAAGGGAACGAAATTGAGTTAGTTGTAGTGAGGTGGATGGACCTAGAATCTGTCATACAGAGTGAAGTAAGCCAGAAAGAGAAAAACAAATACCGTATGCTAACGCATGTATATGAAATTTTAACAAGCGGTACCTGGGGCTTCGCTGGTGGTGCAGTGGTTGAGAGTCCGCCGGCCGATGCAGGGGACACGGGTTCGTGCCCTGGTCCGGGAAGACCCCACATGCCGCAGAGCGGCTGGGCCCATGAGCCATGGCCGCTGAGCCTGTGCGTCCGGAGCCTGTGCTCCACGACGGGAGAGGCCACGACAGTGAGAGGCCCGCGTACCACAAAAACAAGCAAACAAACAGACAAACAAACAAACAAAAAGGTACTGGGACTTCCCTGGTGGCACAGTGGTTAAGAATCCACCTGCCAACGCAGGGGACACGGGTTTTAGCCCTAGTCCAGGAAGAACCCACATGCCACAGAGCAACTAAGCCCGTGCAACACAACTACTTAGCTCACGTGCAACAACTACTGAAACCCGCGCGCCGAGAGCCCGTGCTCTGGAACGAGAGGACACCGCAATAAAAAGCCCGCGGACCGCAACGAAGGGTAGCCGCTGCTTGCCGCAACTAGAGAAAGCCCATGGGCAGCAACGAAGACCCAATACAGCCAAATAAATAAAATAAAATAAATAAATTTATATTTAAAAAAAGCGGTACTGAAGAACCTAGTGGCAGGGCAGGATTAAAGACGCAGACGTAGATAACGGACTTGAGGGCACAGGGCGGGAAGGGGAAGTTGGAATGCAGTGAGAGAGTAGCATTGACATATATACACTACCAAATGTAAAATGGATGGCTAGTGGGATGCTGCTGCATAGCACAAGGAGATCAACTCGTTGCTTTGTGATGACCTAGAGGGATGGGATACGGAGGGTAGGAGGGAGGCTCAAGTTGGGGGGGATATGGGGATATATGTATACATATAGCTGATTCACTTTGTTGTACAGCAGAAACTAACACAACACTGTAAAGCATTTATACTCCAATAATGATGTGAAAAAAATTAAACTAAAAATAAATAAATATAAATTCTTCCAGTTTTAAATTTCCATCGAAGCATGGCTTTAGCTGCGGCCCATAAATTCTTATGTGATGTGTTTTAGTTTCATTCATCTCAAAGTGTTGTCTAATTTTCCTTTTGATTTCTTCTTTGATCCACCAATGGCTTAGGAACATGTTGTTTAATTTCCACATATTTGTGAAATTCTCAACTTTCCATGTGTTACTGATTTCTAATTTAATTCCATTATGTTCTGAGAACATGCTTTTTATTATTTTAATCCTTTTAAATGTACTAACGCTTGTGTATGACCTAACATATTGTCCATTCTGGAGAATGTCCCATGTGTGCTTGAGACGACTGTATATTTTACTGTGCTTGAGTAGAATGTTCAGTAGAAGTCAGTTAGGTCTGTTTGGTTGATAATGTTCTTCATGTCTTCTATATTCTTGATCTTCTACTTATTTGCTCTAATCTGTAATTAAAAGTGGAATATTGAAGTCTGCAAATATTATTGTTGAATTGTCTATTTTTCCTCTTAGTTCTGTCCATCTTTGCTTCATGAATTTTGGAACGTTGTTGTAAGGTACATATATATGTATAATTGTTAGAACTTCCTGATGGATTGAGATTTTTATTATTATAAAATATCTTTCTCTATCTCTAGTAACATTTTTGTTTTGTTTTGTCTTAAAGTCTATTTTGTCTGATGGTGTAGCCACTCCAGCTCTACTATGGTTGTTGTTTGCATGGCATATATATTTTTTCATACTTTTACATTTATTCACATTTATTAATACTTTAATGTTTTCTAATTTCTGTAAATGAATATATTATTTTATAATAAATGAGTGTGCTTTAAAATCCAGATTCTAAAGTGATACTTTTTTTTAATGCCTTTTTAAGTTTTCTCTGAATAGCCCATTCTACTCACTTAATTTCAGGAATATTGGTGAAAGCTGCAATGTCTCTGGACCACAGTGGAATGTGCACAGGACACCATAAAAATCTTATCATTTATAATCATCCCAGTCAAAGAATTTACTTTCCTCAAAGAAAATTGTTGCATCTTGTTAAGAAGAAAAATTTCTCCAGAGAAAATGAAAATGGGAGAACCATCTAAATTGGAATAAGTCAGCCTCTCATATAAAAATTTTGAAAATTTTTCCTTCTTATTCTTGAATTTTTAGTCATTAAGAAGGTTTATTTGTAGAAAACAAATATCAAGGCGTGTCATACAGTTGAGCTGGCATTCTCATGGATATATACCTAAAATGATGCTAAGGAAGTTGACCAAAGCCATTTAATTGTACCACACTCAGAGGTTCCCTCATTTCTCCTTGGAATAAATAAATGCTACTGAATATTTTACCCTAATAGGGGATAGACGTATTTTAACTATCTAGATCTAATTTAGTTTTTAAGTGACACATTAGACCTTTACCTGTTTATTCAACTTTCTTTCTTTGAGGTTCCAATACATTTTATTTTATATTGTTTTAATGTATTCTAAAGGGTTTTTAAACAGGTCTTATTTGTGGATCAGCCTTTTTTTTAACTCATCATATTTTCATTCATTTCTTAAATACATTACTATAGTTGTGTTTCAACAAAGGCAATTAACTGCCTTAATTACATTTTTTCTCCTTTTTGGTGATTTTAATATGCAAAATGAGTTAAAATAATAAGCTCACCATGAAACTTAGACCTCAAAATGAGAATACTGTCAATTAGAGGCCATGTAAGATATAGGAACAACGGAGGAACCATTTAAGATGATATAAGTATATACCCAATTATGGGGTTTATTTTTAAAAGGAAGGACCTTGGTAGAAGAAAAACTAGAAGCTCTCATCAGACCTAAAGTAAATTAGACAACTGTAAAAAGCAGTAATTGGAGCAAAAGTTAAGCATTTTGCTTTCCAAAATATTAATTTCATAGTAAGTAATAACTTCATTGCTCTCTGATTATTGGCAAAGGCAAGATGTGCATGTTCTCCTTTTGAACACTGTATTAATGAAATTGAAGGTTGTGTGCTTTATGCAGTGTATGTTCTGCAACATTTTGAAAGCTTAGTTTGGAATCCCTGTGGTGCTGACTTAAGGAAAAAAGGAAGCAAAGTCTTCTCCAGTTTTTAAAAACCAGAAGCATTTTTCAGAAGTCATGTATGAAATAAACTGCTTACGAGAAAATGACTGTAATGCTGCCTCAGTTTTCAGTGATAGAGGGATCTGTTTAAAACACTCTGACATAAAAAATAAATCAGCTTTAACTTCAATTATTAAGTGCTAAAGTAGCATTCTTTGATAGAAAGTGGTGGGTTTCTGGCATTTCAATTATAAATATGTATGAAAAGAGTTGTGTCACCATGGAAACCGAACTCTCACCATATTTTTTTAGACAAGGCAAATAGTATAATAGAAACTAGGGACCTCTAAAAACAATGTTGAAGACCAATCACCGTTAGGTTTGTTTTCGTATTCTCACGTTTTAGCATTCCTTAGTTTTTAGCATTCATTTAAAGTTCTGAGGAATACTTTGGGATTTTCATCAAGTCGGTTTTGAAATTTCAAGCATTTTAATGAATATTTCTAAATAAGCATTCAGGCAACTATCTATATGGTTGCATTATTAACTAATGTGTTTTACGAACTTTGAACATCCCTCTGAAGAAGTCAAATGTATATTTCTTCAGCGTAACACAGCCTCTTTTGTAGGTATTTAGGCAGATACGTTTTATATTTCTCCTTCCTATGAGGAATATAAATTTTGTTTCCTATGAGTGAATTCTGGACTAGAAGTGAAGATTAATATCTGAATCCAGTGATTTTTTTTTTAACATCTTCATCGGAGTATAATTGCTTTACATTGTTGTGTTAGCTGACACAAGAGGGAGGGGACATGGGGATATATGTATACGTATAGCTGGTTCACCCTGTCACACAGCATCCAGGATATTCTTAAGTGAAACTGGCCATTACAGTTTGTCATCCAGTGATGTTTTTCCTGTGACACATTTTACAAATACTTTCTGGAGTTTCTGATAGAGTGCCCCCTGGCTCTTTTAGTCAGGACTACCTCCTGCTAGGAGCCAATACATTTCATATTTCCTCTTTCCCTAAAATTACAGAGTTCAATTATTTTTAATGACAATGTTAAGTATATGTATATTTAAATGAAGGCTACGGTAAGCAATTCAAATATACCTTCTGATGTAAGAGGCAATATTTTTAACAGAAAAGAGCACTGGTTCAAGATATCTCAATGTCTAAACCCAGTTCTATTTTTTAAATAGCAGTTTGGCCTTGGAATAGCCATCTCATCTCTCTGAGCCCTCATTTCCATGTTTATAAAATGGGACTCATTATATATTCACATGATCATGATTATTTTGAGAATCATTGTTTATTTGAAAACTCTTTAAAAAACAATGAATTATATTTCAAGTGTAAAGTGAAATTAGGTTTTACTGCAGGTAAAAAAGCACCTGGGCTAAATCTTGCATATATGATAAAGTAAGTTAAGTTTATAGTTCATAAAGTAAACATAGGCTGTGCTTATGCAACACCAAAATATCTGGCTCGAAAGTGAAAATTCATGTAAGATATATTTTCAAATAAAATTTTACCTGCTTAGTTGTTTTCTGTATTTATTTTGTCAGCCATCAGAATTATTAGTGATTATGTAGTTACCAATGAGTAGTTCAGTAGATACCTTCAAAATTAAAATCACTGTGGTAACCTCTTACCACAAGAGACATCATCAACTTTTGTTATGTTTATGTTTACCTAATCAATAAGTATGTTACTTCAATGAGCAAGGAGAAATATTTGATATAGCAGGACAATGGATTTTTTAAACACATAAGTGAAATGTATACACACGATAATGAACAACAAAGAGTATTCCAATCTTGCAGAGCATGACTCTACCAATGGATTTCTTCTATAGAGGTTCCCACCTCTTCCACAACATTCTTCTCATTCTCTAAAATTCCATAGTCCAGGGCTGCTGCAGACGCAGAAACCTTGCCATGGACCCTACAGTTGATACCACATACTTGGTTTCATGGCTGGTGTTGCTTTGTAAGAGTTACCTAACTGCTCCTGTGAGGATGTAAAACCTCTCCAACTTTGGGTGAGCCCTTATAGTCAGGAGGCCCATAGCCTGGCTTTCTGCACACCCCACAGTGCACTGGAATGCTGTCACACCTTCACACTTAAAGGCACATTAAAACACAGACAATACATTGTTTATGATAGCAACTGTTTTTTTTTTCTGCATAAGGAACTTTTTTTTCTTACATAGAGTTCAAAATAATTCTCATTATCTTAGTGCCAAGTCTGAGTACTTGAAAAGCCTCAGAGTTTTAACATGGTTAAGGACTAATTAGGTCTGATTCACAATCTCAGTGACCACTGAAAAAATGTTTATGGAACAGACCATGACAAGAAACATGCCCATATCCAAATGGAATAACTAATCTTACTACACTCATTTTTTATTTACTCTTATTTATTTCAATGGGGAGTATATATTTAGTAATTTCCTTTAACTGGACAAATTTATGTTTTTAAGTTCTTTACATCTTTAAATAAGTAACAAAATTTCTGGCTTCATAGATATTCTCATATATTTTCTGAAAAATGGACATTTATTTTCAAAATAAATTTTCTTCTATGTTTTCTAGTAACAGAACCTATTTTAAACAACGCTGTGGATTATGAGGAATACTTGAGAACAAGAACTGATAGAGTAGCTTTCTACTGAATGAACACTTGAGTTATAAAACTTTGTACCTATAACTCTCCATTTATATCTTTAAATATCGTCCTTATTTATTATAAAAATTTAAGTCTCTGCCACTTTTAATCGCAAAAAATAAGGAGCTGTTTGGGCACATTCTTCCATTTTTACTCTAACTGACTGGAATATTATGGTCAATGTATACATAGAAGTAAGCATTTAGACAAAACAAAAACAAATCAGAATTATTCCCAAATCCAGATTATTCCCTACACAATGACTAACATCTTGAAATTTCTAATTACCTAAAACTATTTGTTTTACTAATACCATCAAATGTCATACAGACACAGCAGTCACTTAGATAGTAAGATTCTACAAAGAGCGTCACTATCCAATATTGCTGCCAGCACTTCTAAAAGTTAATTTCTTACTGACAAGAAAGAGATCTATTTCTGCTTTTTTCCCCTACAAGTACATACTTTAAGGCTTTATTTAAAAGTTACACAAAATCTTTGGAATCTTATTTTCTTGTGGACAAAAAAAAGCACTAACTTTTCTCATCAAGTTTGATCAATGCCATGTTTTCAAGCTAAGTTCTAATGATGATTCTCGTAGTGATTTGGCAGCATGAATTTAAGAAAAGACATTAGGTTTTAACAGATTGAAATATCATAAGGTAAGAAAGGGTTAACAGCCAATGTAAGTTTTAAAAAGTTCACATAGACCTATTTACTGACAAATTTTAGGTGATAATTAAGTAGTGTGAGACATAAAATAGCAAGCCTTTTTCAAAAAAGACACTTTTAGATATGCTATTGTTAAACTAAAAAGAAATCCTCATGTTCATATAACTAATAACCAATAACCTATTTACCACAAAATGCTTTCATCCCTACCTCTTCTATCTAGCTGTGTCTCATGTGTGAACAATTTATCACGAGGTGAAAAATAAGAGAAAATAAGGTGAAAAATAAGACAGTGAAAAACTTTTCTTCTAAGAAGAGACACTCAAAATATACTACAACATTTTGATATCTACGTATGCCAGCTACCTTTAGACACTAATTGGAGAAAAAGTGACTTGAACTGTAATTATGAAATTATTACCTGTTTATCAGTTATTAGCCACTTCTTTAAAAGTTGCATTTTAATAATATCATACTATTTATCATGGTTATTGATTATTTAATAAACATAGAATTAAACTAGTCAAATAGAGATCTAGCTTTTTATATTGTATTTGAAAATACATGTATGTAGGCAAAGTGAGCTCAAACAGGCTAATATATGGGTAAATAATCTGTGGTGTGAATTTAGGGACAGGAAGTAGGTAAAATTTTTCTGAAATGTCAAAGACACATTTTTACCCCATTTTATTTAACAATTTAATGGCCATTAAAATGCTTTGAAAATAGTGAGTGGGATCAGGAAAAATTATGTAAAGAAGGAAAGAAAGCATAAGAATGCTTAGGGTTTGAAGTTGAAAGAAGGGTATAGAAGAGGACTCCGAGGTCCTTAAAAATAAATTTTGCTCATTCCAAGCTCTTAAACTTGACTGTCTCCTTCCTTCTCTTTCAAGGATCCACATATGCCCTTCTTAATATTGCACATGTTATTTTACCTTCAACAAGCAAGGTTTACCTCAACCTGCATGGACTATACAACCACAGGCATATTCTTTTATATGACTAAGTTGTCAACCAATCATGCTTTGGCATTTTGAGTTGAGAATTAGAAAACAGAAAACTAACCAAAAAGAGATTTTTTCTGAGGCCAGATCCACAAGGAACCAGGAGCAGAGAATCAGTATAAAAAATAATACAAACAAGAAATTTTAATGAAAACTTTTTTTGATTGGAATTGAGCTATAAAACTTCAGCTGTTTGCTAGCATCTATTGAATAAAAAGCTCAAAAATTTTTTATTCATTCTTTAAGTTGTATATTTGAAACTTACATGTTTCTTTCCCATTTTTTTTTTCAGATATTTTTTTCTTCATTTATGAAACTTTCCAGGACAGAAACTGCAACTTGTAAATAATTCTGGCTTGGCAAGTCCTCATATGTACTTGCAGATTACATACTGTTCTGATTAGGCACACCAAACATGCTACTCAGTATGTAGACGTGTTTCAGCTCACTATGACAGCTGATGTCTGATTCACTATGCTGACTGCTCAAGGCATTTGTACTAGTTCAATATTCTTATTTATTTATGTCAAAATTTTGCTGTAAACAAAGCAATTGAAATGATGTATCAGATGGCTACTGACAAAAAGTTTTTTAAAAACTACTCACTTGTACTTTAAAGGAAAGAGAAATCACATAAATATGTCAAAGTCCTATGAAAATAAAGTAGCTCCTTTTAAAAGTAAAATAAAGCCAGTGACATTCCATCATTATTTGTTTCCTGTACCATTTTAGTTACCTGCCAGACTGAAAGAACTGTCAATAAGATGGTTTGAAACATTTGCTTCAGAAAAATAATTTCTCCATTAAGAAAAAGTCCTTTAAAGAAAGAAAAGACAAATTCTCCTTTTAAGTTCACCCAAGTCAGAGCTAAATCCAAGTGCCTGTTGCTCTTCCCTACACAAACTTCTGCATGATTTAATCAGAGAAAAGTCACTGGGCAGGCAGGATAATATGCTATTTTACCTTAACAACCAGCTGTAAATCACGCCATCAAGTGAAACACTTGTTAAAAGCTTAATGGGCAGAGAAAAAAAAAACATGCAAATTTCCAAAACAAGAACCTATTCCTGGGTTTTTCTAATAAATTGCACCCACACCCTGATTGGCCACACAGCAAGAAGGCTCAACTTATTGCCTAGGCAGTAAACCCAGTTTTCTCAGTGGAGGGAACACACCGTTCATCCATATCTTCCTGACATTTTTATCTCCGATCAGGGATTACTACAGCGTATAATTTAATACTGGGAGGGAGTACCTGAATAGTTCTATTCCCGTGGTAGACAAAAAAGGGGAAAAAATCGATATATACACATGAATTAAGAAGTACATCCTTTAAAAATCACCAAAATGAATTTACGTTGTCTTCCAAATGGTTTTCATTGACCTCATGAAACTCATCAAGGACTTAAAATGGAAGTGGGAACAAAAGTTAAGCAAATAACTTTCTAAAATATCACAGGACAATGAAAGAGAAAGGCATTAAAGAAGGATTAAAAGAGGGAGAAATAATGAAAAAGGAGGAAGAAATGAGAAAAGCATTTGAGGGGGGCGGTTCTAGGTTGTTTTTCCCTCACTCCATAACATATTAAAAGTAAAGCCTTCGGGCTTCCCTGGTGGCACAGTGGTTGAGAGTCCGCCTGCCAATGCAGAGGACATGGGTTCGTGCTCCGGTCCGGGAAGATCCCACATGCCGCGGAGAGGCTGGGCCCGTGAGCCACGGTCACTGAGCCTGCGCATGTCTGGAGCCTGTGCTCCACAACGGGAGAGGCCACAACAGTGAGATGCCCGCGTACCGCAAAAAAAAAAAAAAGTAAAGCCTTCTAATTATTAAGATTGCATTGAAGTCTGAACCAATCTAATTCAAACCAATTGCATTCCTTTATAATTCCCTGGTAACTAACAGAATAAACACATTATTTTTACCTAAAGGGCTACTAAGAAAAAAATTTAATGTGACTTTTTAAAGTTTGGAAATTGCTTATAATATTTTTCTTCCATAATATGTTCAACATCAGAATGTCAATAATTTGCCTGAATAAAAGTGACTTGACAAACACACAGAAATATAGTTGTCAACTACCCTGCTTAGGTAGATTTGTGGAAAAAAGATCTCATAAAGATGCAATATCATATTTTTCAAAGAAAGAGCCTGGTTTGTTCCTTCACTTCTAATTTCTCTTGTAGAGATTTTCAGCTTCCGTATATTAATGACAATTTATTTTATTATCCCTTTTTCAAAATTGTACTTCAAAATGCACAAGTTTGACTATGGACTAAATTCAATGACAAACTGGCTTAGGAAGAGCAAAAAAAAAATAAAAGAAAGAAAAAGAAAGAAAGAAAGAAAAAACAAACACTTAAATAGAACGCTTCTTCATTGTTCTAATTTGCATCATTTTGTTGTTAGTTCTATTGGGTGTGGATGACTAGGTCAATCTATCCGCTTATTAATTAGAATTTTCTGAATTAAATAAAAAATAAAGAAGATCTGCCTGAAACCAGAGATAATAGTTCATAAGTTAAGAACAGAAACATACCTTTAGGGGCATAGTGTCCTCTGATAGATAAAAAACCCTCCTGCATTGAATGCCTATCCTGAAAAACCATCTTTCTTAAAGATAGCGCTTATTTTACATTCCGCTAAAATGAGCCAATTAATATTCAAAAATAAGTTTTTCCATAATAAGATGCTATTAACATGTCCTTAACTCTCAAAGCTTTTAGAATCTGTATTTCTCTGTGGTGTATACCCTTTGTCTATGATGCTACCAAGCTGCTGTTTATTTGTTTTTCAACAAATTAGGTCTTTTTCTCAACTACCAGAATAATCCAGTCATATAAGGGTCCAACAGTAGTCACTTAACCGATTTGAACAATCTCTTCAAATGTAAAATAAAAATTTGGTCTCTAAGACTCCTTCCTGTTTGTCATGCCTATGCTATTATTTCAGCCATCTGAACAGCTCAAACTGATCACCAGCATGTGCTTTTTTTGGGGGGGGAGGGGGACGGAGGGTGAATGGGAGGGCTGTCACTACCACAAAGAGACCAAAACTTTGTAAAAATATCTGTTCAATCTAGTCACTCAAGTTGAAAAATGTGCCAACCTTATATTTAATTTCACCATTTTTTGGGTTATTAATTGACCAGTAATTCAGTTATAAAATACATTGATTGACATGTCTGAACTGGTGTTGAAAGAAAATACGTACTTAAACTGGTTAATAAATCACAACTGGAGGAAGGGGTATCAGGTAAACTCTTTGGGTAGCAGAATAAAATTTCAATAATGTAAATAGCACATTATCTATTTTCTGCTTCTGTTATAGTATAGTTTCTGATTCTCCAAACTATTGTCTGACAGGTCTGTGTTCTCCCGGCCAGGTGGTGGTACATTTTTCAGCTTGTCAAATTTCCCCGCGCCCTTTTTCATTATACAGCATTGCTCTGTGCTTAGCCACTGTATCCATGCATGCAGACACACTCTACCTTCAGTGTAACACGAAAATTGATTTGCTAGACTTTCCTTTGCTTCTTCACATTTCACATCTTCCCATTGAATTTCTTGTGTCAGGAGCACAGCACTATCTTTCTACTTCCATCCTCAGAAATCTGAACACTCTTTGGGTTTTCTGAATATTTAAGTGGCTTTGAGACTGATGTCAGTGTGATTCATTCTATAGTACTGTGTTCAATACAATTTTGTATTAATCTTTGAGAGTAGTCAGTGCTCATTTTCATTTCTGATTCTTTCTATTTCAATGCTGTTGAATCTTATTGGTCTTTTTGTCTGAATTAATGACAAGACTTTTTTGAGTAAAAAACAAAGTTCTTAATTAGTATTTCCCCCAGAAAACATACATTAAAAACAAAAAAACCCTTCATAATATAATATAGATCTGTTTGAGTAGTTTATTTTCTATAAAAGGGATATAAAAGGAAATGGCAAAAACTAAATACCCTTACACAAATGAGAAAATATGCTTTCTTTTCTTGCAAAAGTGGAAGAAATGAATGTAAAATGATTCAGGCTTGCAATTATATGATCTAAGTTGGCACCAAATCATGGATGTTCTCTGAAGAATTCAAAGCCTGACCATTTAGTGCTCATTGATAAGGCATATTTATTGTAGTACATTGTTTTAACTGGTCAAATTTTGAGACTTTTGGAAGCGTAGGTGAAAATTCAAACTTCTTTACTAAAGTATAGCCATTGTGTAATAAAATACCCAAGGTGATTCATTCAGTCAACCTGATATCTACTCATCAAGGAAGAGAACAAGCTGAGAAGGTATTATATCTTTCTCTAGCATAACATGTTAAGTGCAGCATTCCAATCTAAAAGGTAAAATTGTTCCTTTGAGTAAAATAATTAATGAGCCCAGCAAAAGGAAAGCTGTTACGAGAGAGACCTCTAGTGGAAAAAAATGCAAGTGCCTTGGAAAGGGGTTTTATTGTTTATGCTTCATCTGAGAAACGGAACTTGCATACGCTATTTTAAGACAGCATCCACAAGACAGCAAACTAAACTCCTCTTTCATCCTGAGTACGTGCGATTTGTTTAGGCAAATAATGATTTTCCGAACGGAGCCAACAAAGTGCTTGAGGGAGACAACTTCTTAGACATTAGATTTTGGAAAACATGTTACAGGTGTCTAAGAAGAAAGACAAGATTTGTAGAAGAGGGCAACCAGAATTTGGAGGCATTCCATAAGCTAGGAACTATAGCCTTATTTGTTTGTTGAATTATACTTTAATTGTAGGTAATTGTTTTACATATAAAATATCAAAGCACTGTTCTATGAGTGGAGGGTGGAGCAGGGATTGGGGATTTTCCATATTTTCATAAACCATAACTTTTAATAATAAAATATTAATTCAATGTTATTTTTTAAGAGAAACAGCAAAGGCTGGCAAATGCAGTGTAAGAAGGCACCCAAGTACAGGTTATTTAGAGAAAATAGTTGCCTCTGGATTAGTGTCTCATTCGACTGGTGCTCCTTAGTTTTAAGATTAGTTTTCCTCTGTCCTTCATACGATTGCATTTAATTCTCCCTCTGATGTATAACTAATTTTAATCACTTATTACAGTTTTCTACTTTAAACAACGGTAATGGTAAATATGATAATTAGGATATGTTTTCTGGCTAGAGATATAGCAGTAAATCCCAGGGAAATCTGGGTCTACTAACTGTGTTTACGAACTAGGTAATAAGTTCTAATTTAAATTAGGACATCCACTTGAGTTCAGAAAAACACCATGACCCAGAGCTATGTAATTTAAGAAAGTGCTCCAGGCATAAGGAAGAAAGTGAAAGAAGTTGATAATCCAAAGGTGTAGTATTAACTCAGCACTGAAATATGGTCACAATTTTTAAGAAAAGTATTATAGCTGTGGGAACCAGTTGCTTACAGTAACAATTTCTGAAATTCGCTTCTGTAATAATGACAACTGTTACATACTCTTTTAAAAATTTAACCACAATAGAGCTTAGGTTTTGTTATTGTTCAGATGTTCATCAAAATTTAGGAAAGGAGTATTTTGTGAGGCTATTTTTTACTTTCAGTGTAGTCCCTAGTTTTCTTATCCATTTTTAATTCTTCTTATTGTCTTTAATAAAACTCTCTTCAATTTCTCCTTAGGTCAATGAAATTTTAGAGCCTATTTGCAAGGCAGGTTATTAACAGCCCTTATATTCCTCATACTAATATATCTCAGTTAATGCTGAAGAGGATCTATCTTTCCATTCTTACCAAAGTCTGAACATCCCATAAAACAGGACATCATAATTCCGAGGAAGCGTGCTTCATGAATCTTTTCAAATTTGGGCTGGTGGCTGGCAGCCAGTTAAATGAGAATTGGTAGTAGGGAGGGTAGGGGTTACTGGAGAGTGTCACTCAAATTTTATTTCCCTGACTTTGTTTCCAGTTTAGAATGGCATTTCTTCAGAGAAAAAAACAGCTTCAAATTTTAAAGGCTTTGAATGAGGTTTTTTTATATTTAAAAATATTTATAATGGCTAACAGAAAGTGTCCGAAGGTAGAAGAACATAAAGCAACATATTTGTCTGTCCTTTCTGATTCTTTCTTCTTTAAAATAAAGCTATTCACATTCCTAGCTTGCTGTGTGTTCTTCAAATGAAACTGCACATTTCAGTTTATAACTATTTCCCCTAACAATGTTGAACCCTGTCTCTATCGGCATGTACACCTTGTGAGTGGTTTCCTTGCACTCTTTCTGATCTTAATAGATCTCACCATTCATGTTCCACAAAAAGACTAATTTCCACAAGCACCATAGTACGTGAGAAAGAGTGAAGGTGAAAACAAAAGCCTTCCGAGTTTGCCAGAATTCTCGTTGGAAAACGAAAAGTCACAATCCGGTCTGGCTAAGGGGCGTAAATGCAAACCATTCTTCACTTACTACCTTATGCCTTGCTTGAGGGCCTCGTTCATACACACACACACACACACACACACACACACATACTGGCAACAAGAAAGAACTCTGCAAATACAATTTCATTCTTATTTTAGGTTTGTTTCAGACCCTTGTCTTAATTATTAATTTTTATACACCTACTATTGCCCTTTATGCTTCTCTTTTGGGTGCAAACAAGGTGGGGGGGGGGAATAAAGAAAGAAAAGAAGGAAGGAAGAGAATCAGAGTCCTTTCTGCCCTAAACATGGGCAATATTTTTCATTTCACTTTTTAGTTTGGGGCTGTGTTTTCATACACTTCTTTCAGGCTGCAATAAACTGATTCAGAATTTATCATTTCCCACCATTCAATGTCATCCTCACCCTTATTCCCATTCTAACTGCAGGGACCACCAAGTAGGCACCAGATGTGCTGTTACAGAAAAGCATTCTAGCGAAAAACAAACACCCTTGGAATGGCACTCAGTCGACCCAACTTCTCATTCCTGCAGCGTTGGATTATTGTCACTGCTCTGTCACTAAACAGGTCACCTTAGGAGGTCCCTAACTCCTCTGTTTTTTGGTTTGTCTATCCTCAACATATAAAGATATCACTATTTGCCCTAATGGAATGTTGATATAAAGATGAAATGCTTGGAAGAAATAAAAATACAAGGTAAAATTATGCATCTGAAAATGAAGACAGCAGCTGTCGGATGCTGTTAGAATTCCTCTGCTTAATAGAATTGATGGCTGTACTTGAAATCCTCCAGCTTAAATCCTTTGCCCATTGCTTTGGGACCTTACTAGAGCCACACAAATGACTGACGCTGAATTGTGGGTGAGACTAAGCCAAACTTTGAAGTGACCTGTGTTTTCTTCCCTTTGCCAATAAAGCAGCTGTGGCCAATTAGTGTTCAACACCATCTTCCAGCTGAGAAGCGATTTCAGGTTCCAGATGCAAACTGCATCAAAGAGGGCTAGAGTGTCTAATCCCTTATTGTTCTAGGCTTTTCATCCTCAAGGAATTTCAGAGGAAAGAAGGATCTAAGAGGTTACCTGGTTCATTCATAAAACAGGAATTATTTAAGCACCTACTAAGTAAGCAGAGCTTTCTCTGGTTTGTGAACAAGAACATTTCTCGTAGGAAATATCCTTGAGATGTAAGTTATTATACCCGACATCTTAATCAATTCAAGATTTTTTCACTAGAGTTAAACATTACGCTTACTTTCCCTTTATCATGAGAAATCACAAAGGTCAGTTAGCATAGATTTTCTGGAAGACCATTGTTCCTACATCAAATATAGGGAAATAGTAAATGGGGGTTGTTCACCTATCTTCTTTAAAAGAACGTGCACATAATATGGGCTTACTTTCCTCACTAGATACGTTATCTAAAGTATCTCTTCCAACTCTAAAACCTTTGATTTTATTTTTCTTTGTTCATATGGTAAAATTCATAGTAATTTGAAAATAGCACACATCAGCGTGAGCTTCAATTTGTGTTTGCATGTTGTTCTGCAGATGTTTGCACACAGAAAAGAAGGAATAGAGAAATTACCAGATAGTGATTAACATAACACTGCTGAGGTTGTGCTGAGGTGTAATTTTAGATTGTGTTATAGTATACTGTACATATATCCACCTCCTTTATTAGATTATGAGTTTTCTGAGGGCAAGGATCATAGGAATCTTCGTAGCTCTAATATCCTGAATTTATTCATTTGTGCATTCATTCTGCATTTATTGAGCACCTGCTACATGCCAGGAATATTGTTAAGTGTAGAAATTTTTACGAAGATGAATATATGATCCTAGCCCTAAAAGAGCTCACAGTCTAATGGAAATAAAATAATATTATATTACATGATTTTAGCAACCATACAGTTTGAAAAGCACATTTACTTCCATGATATCCTTTGAACCTTAACAACCATTTGAGGTTGGTATAATTAGCTTCATTTTTACAGATGAGGAAAGTGAGTTTCTCAGAGGTTAATTATGTTGCTTCAGGTCACTCAGCTAATCAATGGCAGATCACAGGCTCTAGGCTTCTTACCCCAAATCCTGTGGGTGCTTAACGAATAGTAATCCAACAATACAAGATTGTGTTGTTGGATTACTAATATTTTTGGATTATTAGTTTTCTTCTTCTGATCAAATGAAAATATTTATAAAACATCTTCCTAAACATCTGTCTTAAATCCATTCCATAAGTAAATTACATGGAATAAAAATGAAACTCCTGATCTGACCAGATGAATTGTGAACACAGGATCTCTCAAAATAAATAAAAATATTCACATACCCTAAAAAATTTAGTAACACAAATCTGATTCAGTTCATTTCAGCTGTCAAAAAAACTGCTTTTGTGCATAAGACATTGCATGCAATAGAAGGATACGTTAGTACTTGCCCTCATGGTTCCAGTTCAAAGAATTACTGTGCCAGAAGTTGTTTCCTCTGTTACGGGTCCAGGAAAATCTGATTCTTGTTAGTATCACTTCCTATACATGGGAAAAGTAGGAGAATAGTGCTTTGATTCAATCCAGTCTATACATAGCACTGTGCCTGCCAGGCTGGATTTGTATTAAAAAGAGAAAAAAGAATATGTTACCCAAAAAGCTTCTGTGTTGCAACCAGAGGGGTGGTGACGCAGGGGGCTAGGGCGACGATGACATCCTGTGTATACGGGAGAAATATTATAAAGAATCATTAAGACAATCAGACCATATGACACTCATGATAATTAAACAGTAGATCAAACGAGATACAAGCTGCATAAGGAAATATCAACTGAGGAATCATTTAAAGAGTGTTAAATGTTCTAAACGTCAATATGACATATCTTGATTGGAATAAACGTAGAAAGTTCTGGGGATCTCATCCTGATTTTGAGTCTATTTTATTCTCAAGTATAGCTAAGCTACACAGTAAGCAGTGGCACCTCTGTCCCATATTTGAATCATGAGCTTCCCCTTCTGCTTTTTCTTTTAAATTTCCCCAAACCAAGGTTTGGAATAAAAGAATGTTTAAGATTACTGGAAATACTGTGCCATGGGGATGTTTGAGCATCTCAGACTGAACACTAGCAAGCTGCAGATCACAAGGCAAGTATAATTGTGCTGTTATGTATCCTGTTCACTCATTCATTCATCCCCTCATTCACTCATTCATGCTATACATTTTTATTGACCATTTACTCTGGGTTTATAAAAATGATGAAGCATAGTTCTTTCCCAGCAGAAATCCACAGCTTAGTGAGGTAAGAAAGACAAATGCAATTGTCTCTTTCAGTGAAAACATATCAGTTAATATTGAAGATGAGAGTCAAAACGAAGAAGGCCAAGTCACTTGATGAGGGTATAATGCCAAGGTGATTATTAGGCCTTTAAAGAAGGAGGCACTGCATTGTTCATCTTTATCCCCGCGGTGCCTGGAAGCTTTGCAGGGGCTTGTGAATGAATGAATGAATGAGTGAATAAACATTGCACTCAAAGAACCCCAGAAGAGTCAGTTTCCTTGGCTCTGGTGAGTAAATAAATGTTAAGCTAAGGGTGAATGAAAGATATACTGCAGGCCTGGTGCTCAAAATATCTAGAAATGGCAAGTTTTCTTGCATGAGTAGCTTGACCTCACACTGCACTGTATTTTTCACCCAACAACTTAATCATTTCATAAGATGGACTAAGTGAGAAAGGAGAATAAGTTGACCATGTGATAGGTAAGTCACACCCTGGTTTCCATAGGGACCTAGCCTACTCCGTACAGTCCATACAGTCTCAGTATAATATCTTGGTTTTAGGGCTCCTAGGGAGTCCTGAGGGTTTTTTTACCCACATACTGAAAACAATCTGTTTTTATGTTCTGCATATGACATCACTCTGACATACTGTAAATGTGATAGCGTATTTTATGGCACTGGAAAAATAAGCAAGGAAAGGAAATATCCTTCCTCCATGCTTTGGTCAAATATATTTTACAGTTAACTAAACTTAGCACACATGGGGTTTCCAGAAATGTTCAGAAATGAACTTCCTACTTTGAGTAAAGTTGAGCTAATGAATGCAACTATTCACAGCAAAACTTAGAGATTCCTTGGAAATGTATTATTTCCTGTTTCCAAAGATGTATTAGCTCCTCTACAAAAAAGTCTTTACTATAATTCTAGTTCTCGGTCACTAATATTGAAAGGCTTATGGCTCACTTTCAAGCTCTCAGCATGCAAATAAAGGACTAATATTTGAAGGTTTCGATGGATTTTAAGTTGTTTTTCTCCCCCACACCTAGCAGAATCACAACTATGGGCTCGGTCTCATTTTTACTGAACAGTCATTAGGCAGAGGAGAAGAGAGAATAAAATGGAAGGGATTAAATTCAAGTAGAGGACATACGGAGAAAAAAAGGATAGGAAGCAAACAGAACCAAAGCATTGAAAATGGGTCAGCCATGAGCTTCCTCTCCAGCAGAAGGTCACTTTGGATCCAAGCTCTTAGCACTTTCCTGATGCTTTCAGAGGCAGGTCTTATACTTGCTATTTGCAAGTGCAACAGGGCAAGAGGCTTATCATGTAGGTTTTTGAAGATTATACAGAAAAAAGTAGTATTTAGTCATTTCTTCAAGTATTATTCAAAAGCTCAGGTTATAGCATCTCAGGTTATATGCCTCAAATTATTTCCTGACTTTCAGTCTCCCTGAAATCAGGCAGTTGAAAATATCCGTTAGTGTGTATTGCTTAAATAGATTGCCCCAACTTACCCTGTTAACGTAAGTCATCTCAGCAGTAAAGATTAAGTATGAAAATTATTTTTCATTAGGTTTTAATTTGTGACTCATTTAGATATGTTAATAGGATAAGGCATTTGGTTGATTCGTTTTTAAAAAGTTAAGGAAAAAAGAATATATAATTAAGTTCAACTTGTCCAGTGTTCCTTAAAGATTTAAAAAATCAAGTTCATATGTTGACATGTAAAAAAATGACATAAGAGAAAAAAATGATACTGCCTAGAAAAAAAAAAGCATAACTGGTTTGCTATCTGTCTTCCAGCTGACCTACACAGAGGAATTTTGTTCCATTATTTTGAAGTAAGCTGCTACTTGTAAAATTATAAGCATAAGTTTTTGTTGCTGTTGTTGTTCCAGCATTTACTAGGGATGTTTAAAATAATCTTGAGTTACTTCTGCAGCTATTTATTGATGCATTTTATGCCTTTTGTTAGCTATAATCTCAGTCATTTTAGTACACAGAGCCCTAATCTTCAAGTGTGTCAGTCCCATTTTGCATTACAAATCATTTGTAGTTTTATAACTGTCATTTCCAAGGACATCTGGAAAAGATGGATTTATGAAAGGTTACCATGCATTCTAAGAAGGCCGAGAATTAGCATGACTTTGTAAAGGTTCTTATAAGTTGAGCAGCAGCCATCACTGACAATAAGGTGTTTTCTGCTTTTGTCAAGTATCTTTATTTAAATATTAAGGGAGAGATATGACCTTTGACCTTGGAGATCTGTGTGACATGGCAATGGCCCAGTGTATTAGCTGTCAATGGAGTGCTATGGCCTGACTCTCTCAAGACCCCTATTTGTGGACAATGTTATAATAACCCTTCCATTAGGCATCCCCAAGGCAAATAACCTCAGCTTTAACAGAGTCAGTTTAAAATTCCTTAGAGTAACATTAAGAGACTATCTGGTTTGTGTCAGTTTAAGATCAACTACTCCTTGCATAGGTTCAATTCTGTAAATTTTAAGTAGCCACAGTTATTTAAGAATTATTTCATATATGCCTGCGGGTAAATATTAGACACATAGAATATAGAAAGAACCCCATCTACTTCTTTGATTTCTTAACCAGCCTCTTTAGAGACTAACTGAATCCAAATGGGCTTGAGGATCTATTTATTTAAACAACTCTTTCTATCTGTATATGTATCTTTTGTTCATGGAAATTTCACAGAGTTGCTGCTTATGATATGCACAGGATTTGAAGACATCAAATCACAATTGGAAGAGAGAAGATAATATTCATTAGGAAGCAGCATACCTCCCTATGTGTGCACCAGGGCTAAGTCATGGTTACAAGACCAATGGTTTTGCTCAGATGAGATGCTTGCATTTGAATCACATATTATTATTGCCCTCATTTATAACTACTTATTACTAGGCTCAGACTTTGTGAGGAAATCTGAAGTCAAAAGACACATTTATTCTGTGAAAAATCAAGGTCAAGCTGTCCTAAAATGCTTTGAAAAATCGTAATTGTCTTCTTAAGTCTCAAAATAAATCACTGAAGTTGATGTGAACACTTCAAATACTTGGCCATGAAACAAATTGAGTGTCTCCTCTGAATCCAACTTTTGTGTTTGGGTGTCTGTGACATCGAAAATGTTATTAAATGTTATTAAAATATTTAATCAAAATTATAAAATAACAAATTCATTGGTGACTATAGATGGCTTCTCAAGTGCAACCTTCATTGTTTTATATTCTTAGTTAAATACAAATTAATAAATTGGTTTAATTTGGAAATTTTATTTTTAAAACTAAGGGAAAAGTCAACAAATGTTTATAGAGTGCGCACGATATATACATGACATTGGGATTAAGTATACACATATTTCAATATTCTTTTTATTCTTACAGTAAAAATCCAGCCAATTTTTAAAATAATAGACTAATTTTAGGGAAATAAATTATATGTTTAGTACTTGCCTTTTGCTTATTGATACCAAAGATGTTAAAGGGTAAATAATTATTGATTGGATTAAGTTTGTCCCACATCAGGTTAACTGCTATAAGGAAAAAAAAAAGGGAAATGATACCATGAGCTAAAACCCCAGTGCTCATAAACAACATTTAGCTTTTGATTTGCAGTGAAATCACAATTCTTCATTTCCTGTTCGCTCTGTCTCTGACATTGCATGTGAGACCATAGGGCAATACATGCCCTACGACATAATATAGGATGTAATTTAAAGGGTTCTATTGATGCTGTAAATCACAGGGAGTTCTGCTGAAGCAGTTTATGAATGGTAGTAAAACACTAAGACTGGATTATATCATTAGAATTATGTATCACATGCAGTTATTATTATTTGTAATTGGGGATGAAGTTTTACAAAACACATATATGGGAATGTCATTTTTCTTGGTATTTACAGGCTTCTTTTATGCAAGAAGATGTGTTTTTGGATAAAATAAGAAATCCAGGGTTGTAGAGTATCTGTCATTCTGGAGAAAGTATTTGTGCGCTCTGAGAGTAAACCATAATAGTTAGAACATATTCTGACCAGTCATACATAACCTAATTGCTAGAAGTACAAAAGACTATCTGCATATGTGTTACCAGCAAATTTAATAAGTTTTCTTAGTACACAAAAAGACATAACACCACAGTGCCTATGACAGTATGATGTTCTAAAAACTAGTTGAAGAGTGTAAAATATCAACCACCCTGTTAGTGCTCTCTACAGGAAAATTACAATTATGATGGAATTAATTTTCCACTGAACGGACTGGTTTTTGTTGACATATAGCCATTCTGAAACTCTGAAATAATGTATTTCCAAGTTTCTTTTCTGGGAAGATAAAATGACAATGGTGGTTCTTCAACTATTCTGGGCATATCTTTGATGATGAAGAGGAACTCCAGTCTTCTAGCTCATTTAGTTATATTTTTCTGTTTTGAGTAAACTGTCCTAGTGGATGTGTCTATGTGACTAAGCCAGATGGCCTGGATTGTAGCCAAACAATTCTTCCATCTGTTATTTTAATTTTTTTCTCAAAGAAACTAAGATAATATACAGCGGGATATCACAAGTAATTTCAGAATATTCTAGGTTGGCTCTTCTGATTAATTACCCCAAATGAAGTCAATCTCCCAGGAATATGCTAAAATAAGTTAAGACTTGAGCATCTCCTACTTTTCTCTCTCAGGCATTGAACAGCAATGTCCATCAACCCCAAGCTTACCTCTAGTTTCCCAAGAATCAGATAGGGTACTCAAGAGCTATTCTTCTGGATTGTCACCTGTCAGAGCCATGTCCTATCATTTTTGTTTGTTGCGGCCATATTTCCCTTTCCACAGAAACAAATTGGTTCTAGTTTTATTCCTGCAGGAGAAGGATAATAATTAACTGTCTAATAAACGATCTGCATTTATTTGCAAAGGCATCGATTACTATATGGAGAGCATTTTCAAGATACTTTCTGGTAATAACTCTAGAGTTAATTAATCCAAAGATTAAACATGAAGGCAAATCGAATGGGCAGTTGATATTGTGGCAAGCCAGTGTTAGCACTTAATTTGAATTGTTTGGGCATTGAATTCCATTCATCATGAAAAAAATATATATATATTTATACACACACCCTCATATATACACACACATATACATATAAATAAATATAAATATGTATATATATGTAATTCATCCCCAAACCTTAGTTCCACTCAGAAGAAAAATTTTTCATAGCCACTGATTTGCAGAGGCATACAACATTTCAGAAGATGCAAGAAAGACTTATAACACTGTAATACGTCTAAGAGCAAGATTTCAAAAATAAGACTACCTGGGTTACAATTCTTACTAGCTGTGTGACTTTGGTCAAGTTACTTAACTTCTCTATGCCTAAATTTCTTCATATAGAAGATTTAGTACTTTAATTTATATAGAATACCCACATCAATGACTAATAAATGAAAATCATCATATATATGTTTGTCATTAAGAGAGTAAATTGTTGTCTAAGAAAGAGCTTAAATAGCCAATATTCTAAAATATAAACACAAATTTTTACAAAGTAAATTCTGGATTATTGAATTATTGATTTTGATTGTTATCTATAGTTTCATAAATTTATTCATTCAACAGATTTTTTAAACACACATGCTAAGCTAGATGCTATGAAATACACAAAAAAAGTTTTAAAAGATCCTTTTTCTCAATGAACTTAAATTTTATTATACATAAATAGTTATAATCCAAGATGGAAAGTGATAAAGCCATAAAGAAGGTAGAGATAATGTGCTATGACAGTTTAGACATGGTAAAAATGACTTCCAGCCAGAAGTCCTATGGAAAGCTTCTTGGAGGAGACGAAATTTGAACTGATTCATGAAGATTAACTAGCATGCAGAGATAAGAGGGATGCCCATTCTGGAGGAGCTTAGGGCACAAGGGCAAGAAAGTGGGAATTTCTGAGTGTGTGAAATAGAGGATAAGACACTCTATCCTATCACTATTGGAAGGAGATACAGAAGCATGTATAAAAGAAAATAATAACTTTGAATTATAGTCTTGCAGCTAAAAGTGATCAATATTAATGTTGCTATACATTTTTATAGTTGTTTCATGTATATAATTTTATTTAAATAATTGAAAATGTATTGTATATATATGATTATATACATATATGCATATGTGTATACATGTATGTCATATACATTTATATTATTTATTTTAAATAATTAGATGAATATTTTAAATGACTGCTCTTACTTTTTCTTAATAAGGATGAACAATTAATTAATCATTCAACTTTATGGGAAATTTATGTGCTCCTCACATTTTGCTATTGTTAATAAGGTTAGAATAAACAAACTTACATATAAATCTTTGCCTGCAATTAACATTGTCTTCTTGTGATATATTTTGAGAAGTGAAATTAGTGTCAAAAATGTTAAAGACTTTAAGGTTTTCGATATATAATACCATGTTGCTGAGTATATACAATTTAACCCTTCAAGTAGTAATAGTGTCATCTTAATAATTATTATCATCTTTCTCAATTTGACAGGCATAACATTGCATTTTATTTATCTTTAAATTTGCAATTTCAACAAGGATAAGGCATTATTAAACTTTATTTATGATGTTTCTCCTTTTTACGTTCTTACACTGGTCTCTTTCCTACTTTTACAAGGCCATTCATTTACCTATGAGAATGTTAGAATTATTACCACAGAAGTAGAAAGAGAAACAAAGGTTTTTAATTAGTTTCTCAATCCAAAATAAAATTTTTTGCAGAAGTAAAAATATTTGAAAAGTTAACTTATTTTTGAAGTCGTCTTCTGCTAAATCCAATATCAGGATCATCCCTGGATTTGCTCCTATTGACTTAAAAAAAAATTCTTGCTTATCAGTAACATTTTCCTTCTTCACAGGTCTAGTGATAGCAAATTATATTCCCAAAGTTGTAAAAGTTATAGTAGAAAAACTCTGGATTATGTTATTTTCCTCTGTAGAGTGTAAATTTTTCTTTTGGCAAAATGTTACATTATTGGAAGTGAATTACAGCTATCAAGTCTTGTTTTTAGGGCTTGTTAAAATGAGTATGATTCAGCTTTGCTATTACTCCAAAGGCAGATCCATTACTCTTAGGGTTAAGAGGCATCTTAGTCAGGCATCCTGACTCCTGGGGCATAAACTTTCTCAAATAAAAGCCTGAGATATTTCCTGACGACTCTTTGACTGAGTCTGAACTTTAATTTCTTTATATCACTCTTTGCTTTCTGAAGCAAATTGAAAAAATTTCTTCATAGGGTTTGCATACAGTACTTAGGAAGGTCTTGCCTCAATGGGGAATATTTAGCCCTAGATTGAGCACTGCTCCAGACTCCTGAAAAGTCATAAAGTAAGACTCAAAAGGATCAAACTTTTCTCCGAGTAACTCAACTACATTTCAGAACAAACATCCATGTGAGTGAGCCAGGAAGTGGCTCTTTCCCAGATGAACATTGAAATGACTGCAGCCTTGCAGAGGCTCAGAATCAAAGGATACAGCTAAGTTATGTCTGGATTCCTGACCCACAGAAACTGTGGGATAATAAATATTGTTTTAAACCATTAAAATTTGGTGTAATTATTTATGTAGCAAAAGATAACTAATACAGAAGGAAACTTCCACAACCTGACAAAGGGCATTGATGAAACACATACACCAAACACATTTAGTGGTGAAACAATGAATATTTTCTACCCAAAAGATCAGAAGCATATAAGAAATTATGCTCTCACCACTGTTGTTCAATTTCTACTGTGGGTTTAGCCGATGAAACAGTCAGGCAAGAAAAAACAATAAAACGAATCCACTTTGAGAAAGGATAAGTAAAACTGTCTTTTTAACAGACAACATGTAGAAAATCTGATGGACTCTACAAAATTCAGGGGTCAGAAGGCTCCATTTTGTTAAGAAGCTATTTCTTTGAAAATTGATTTATAGATTCAAAATAATCCCAATCAAAAATTCAGCTGTCTATTTGCAAAATTGACAAGCTGATTCTAAAATTCATATGGAAAAGTAAAGGATCTTGAAAAAGAAGAAATAAGTTCTTAAACCTACACTATGTGCTTTCAAGACAAGTTATAAAGGTACAGTAATCCAGACAGTGTGGTATTGACATAAATTAGTCAAAGAGGTCAATAGAACAGAATATAGTCCAGAAATACAAACACATGGCCAATTGATTTTCAACAAAGGTACAAAGACAATTCAATGGAGGAAGAGTAATTTTTTTGACAAATGGTAATTGAAAATTGGATATCCATATGCGTAAAATAAAAAGAAAAAAAACTAAAGTAAAAAATGAAAAAAAGAGAGACAAATACACCTCCTCCACCACATATATGAACAGATTGAACCTCCCTACACTAATAAAAACAATTTACTAAAAATTTATAGCAAGTTTCATGTTTATAGTTAAAAAAAGTATACATGTTTTCATTGTCAAAGCATAGTTTTAAAAAGTTAAAACATAACCTTCATATAAACATAAACTTGTATTAAAATCAATTGCATCAGAGCTTCCGGGAAGATGGCGGAAGAGTAAGACGCGGAGATCACCCTCCTCCCCACAGATACACCAGAAATACATCTACACGTGGAACAACTCCTACAGAACACCTACTGAACGCTGGCAGAAGACCTCAGACCTCCCAAAAGGCAAGAAACCCCCTCCCCGTACCTGGGTAGGGCAAAAGAAAAAAGAATAAACAGAGACAAAAGGATGGAGACGGGACCTGCACCAGTGGGAGGGAGCTGTGAAGGAGGAAAGATTTCCACACACAAGAAGCCCCTTCGCGGGCAGAGACTGCCGGTGGCGGAAGGGGAAAGCTTCGCAGCTGTGGAGGAGAGCGCAGCAACAGGGGTGCGGAGGGCAAAGCGGAGAGATTCCCGCACAGAGGATCGGGGCCGACCGGCACTTACCAGCCCGAGAGGCTTGTCTGCTCACTCGCCGGGGCGGGCGGGGCTGGTAGCTGAGGCTCGGGCTTCGGTCGGAGCGCCGGGAGAGGACTGGGGTTGGCGGCGTGAACACAGCCTGAAGGAGGTTAGTGCGCCAAGGCTAGCCGGGAGGGAGTCCAGGGAAACGTCTGGACTTGCCGAAGAGGCAAGAGACTTTTTCTTCCCTTTTTGTTTCCTGGTGCGCGAGGAGAGGGGATCAGAGTGCTGCTTAAAGGAGCTCCAGAGGCGGGCGCGAGCCGCGGCTAACAGCGCGGACCCCAGAGACGGGCATGAGACGCTAAGGCTGCTGCTGCTGCCACCAAGAAGCCTGTGTGCGAGCACAGGTCACTATCCACACCCCCCTTACAGGGAGCCTGTGCAGCCCGCCACTGCCAGGGTCCCGGGATCCAGGGACAACTCCCCCGGGAGAACGCACTGCGCGCCTCACGCTGGTGCAACGTCACGCCGGCCTCTGCTGACGCAGGCTCGCCCCGCACTCCGTGCCCCTCCCTCCCCTCGGCCTGAGTGAGCCAGAACCCCCGAATCAGCGGCTCCTTTAACCCCGTCCTGTCTGAGCGAAAAACAGACGCCCTCCGGCGACCTACATGGAGAGGCGGGGCCAAATCCAAAGCTGAGGCCCTGGGAGCTGTGAGAACAAAGAAGAGAAAGGAAGCAGCGGATTAAAGCTCCACAATCAACTTGATGTACTCTGCATCTATGGAATACATGAATAGACAA
Organism: Grampus griseus; assembly: GCF_964374135.1. Lineage (NCBI taxonomy): Eukaryota > Metazoa > Chordata > Mammalia > Artiodactyla > Delphinidae > Grampus > Grampus griseus. The sequence goes on along the minus strand of NC_139003.1, from coordinate 33,518,072 downwards.
CCAATCATCCCAAATTGAGTAGGTGGATTTGAGAGCAAGATTTATTCCCCTTTTCCTCTTTTTGTGAGTGTGTATGCATATGCGTCTGTGAGATTTTGTCTGTATAGCTTTGCTTCCACCGTTTGTCCTAGGGTTCTATCCGTCCACTTTTTGTTTGTTTTGTTTTTTAAATTTTTTTCTTTTTTTTCTTATTTTTTATTTTAATAACTTTATTATATTTTATCTTACTTTATTTTATTTTACTTTATCTTTTCTTTTTTTCCTTCCTTCCTTCCCTCCTTCCTTCCTTCCTCCCTCCCTCCCTCCTTTCTTTCTTTCTTTCTTTCTACTTCTACTAATTCTTTCTTTCTACTTTTTCTCCCTTTTATTCTGAGCCGTGTGGATGAAAGGCTTTTGGTGCTGCAGCCAGGAGTTAGTGCTGTGCCTCTGAGTTGGGAGAGACAACTTCAGGACACTGGTCCACAAGAGACCTCCTAGCTCCACATAATATCAAATGGCGAAAATCTCCCAGAGATCTCCATCTCAACACCAACACCCAGCTTCACTCAACGACCAGCAAGCTACAGTGCTGGACATCCTAACCCAAACAACTAGCAAGACAGGAACACAACCCCACCCATTAGCACAGAGGCTGCCTAAAAGCATCATAAGTCCACAGACACTCCAAAACACACCACCAAACGTGGGCCTGCCCACCAGAAAGACAAGATCCAGCCTCATCCACCAGAACACAGGCACTAGTTCCCTCCACCAGGAAGCCTACACAACCCACTGAACCAACCATAGACCCTGGGGGCAGACACCAAAAGCAACGGGAACTACAAACCTGCAGCCTGCAAAAAGGAGACCCCAAACACAGTAAGATAAGCAAACTGAGAAGACAGAAAAACACACAGCAGATGAAGGAGCAAGATAAAAACCCACCAGATCTAACAAATGAAGAGGAAATAGGCAGTCTACCTGAAAAAGAATTCAGAATAATGATAGTAAAGATGATCCAAAATCTTGGAAATAGAATGTAGAAAATACAAGAAACGTTTAACAAGGACCTAGAAGAACTAAAGAGCAAACAAACAGTGATGTACAACACAATAAATGAAATTTAAAATTCTCTAGAAGGGATCAATAGCAGAATAACTGAGGCGGAAGAACGGATAAGTGCCCTGGAAGATAAAATAGTGGAAATAACTACTGCAGAGCAGAATAAAGAAAAAGAATGAAAAGAACTGAGGACAGTCTCAGAGACCACTGGGACAAGATTAAACATTCGAACCAACATTAACACCAACATTCGAATTACAGGGGTTCCAGAAGAAGAAGAGAAAAAGAAGGGGACTGAGAAAATATTTGAAGAGATTATAGTTGAAAACTTCCCTAATATGGGAAAGGAAATAGTTAATCAAGTTCAGAAAGCACAGAGAGTCCCATACAGGATAAATCCAAGGAGAAATATACCAAGACACATATTAATCAAGCTGTCAAAAATTAAATACAAAGAAAACATATTAAAAGCAGCAAGGGAAAAACAACAAATAACACACAACGGAATCCCCATAAGGTTAACAGCTGATCTTTCAGCAGAAACTCTGCAAGCCAGAAGGGACTGGCAGGACATATTTAAAGTGATGAAGGAGAAAAACCTGCAACCAAGATTACTCTACCCAGCAAGGATCTCATTCAGATCTGATGGAGAAATTAAAACCTTTACAGACAAGCAAAAGCTGAGAGTTCAGCACCACCAAACCATCTTTACAACAACTGCTAAAGGAACCTCTCTAGGCAAGAAACACAAGAGAAAGAAAAGACCTACAATAACGAACCCAAAACAATTAAGAAAATGGGAATAGGAACATACATATCGATAATTACCTTAAATGTAAATGAACTAAATGATCCCACCAAAAGACACAGATTAGCTGAATGGATACAAAAACAAGACCCATATATATACTGTCCACAAGAGACCCACTTCAGACCTAGAGACACATACAGACTGAAACTAGGGGAATGGAAAAAGATATTTCATGCAAATGGAAACCAAAAGAAAGCTGGAGTAGCAATTCTCATATCAGACAAAATAGACTTTAAAATAAAAACTATTAGAAGAGACAAAAAAGGACACTACATAATGATCAAGGGATCGATCCAAGAAGAAGATATAACAATTGCAAATATTTATGCATCCAACATAGGAGCACCTCAATACATAAGGCAAATACTAACAGCCATAAAAGGGGAAATTGACAGTAACACATTCATAGTACGGGACTTCCACACCCCACTTTCACCAATGGACAGATCATCCAAAATGAAAATAAATAAGGAAACCCAAGCTTTAAATAATACATTCAACAAGATGGACTTAATGGATATTTATAGGACATTCCATCCAAAAACAACAGAATACACATTTTTCTCAAGTGCTCATGGAACATTCTCCAGGATAGATCATATCTTGGGTCACAAATCAAGCCTTGGTAAATTTAAGAAGATTGAAATTGTATCAAGTGTCTTTTCCGACCACAATGCTATGAGACTAGATATCAATTACAGGAAAAGATCTGTAAAAAATCCAAACACATGGGGGCTAAACAATACACTACTTAATAATGAAGTGATTACTGAAGAAATCAAAGAGGAAATACAAAAATACATAGAAACAAATGACAATGGAGACACGACGACCCAAAATCTATGGGATGCAGCAAAAGCAGTTCTAAGAGAGAAGTTTATAGCAATACAATCCTACCTTAAGAAACAGGAAACATCTCGAGTAAATAGCCTAACCTTGCACCTAAAGCAATTAGAGAAAGAAGAACAAAAAAACCCCAAAGTTAGCAGAAGGAAAGAAATCATAAAGATCAGATCAGAAATAAATGAAAAAGAAATGAAGGAAATGATAGCAAAGATCAATAAAACTAAAAGCTGGTTCTTGGAGAAGATAAACAAAATTGATAAACCATTAGCCAGACTCATCAAGAAAAAAAGGGAGAACACTCAAATCAATAGAATTAGAAATGAAAAAGGAGAAGTAACAAATGACACTGCAGAAATACAAAAAATTATGAGAGATTACTACAAGCAACTCTATGCCAATAAAATGGACAACCTGGAAGAAATGGACAAATTCTTAGAAATGTACAACCTGCCAAGACTGAATGAGGAAGAAATAGAAAATAAGAACAGACCAATCACAAGCACTGAAATTGAAACTGTCATTAAAAATCTTCCAACAAACAAAAGCCCAGGACCAGATGGCTTCACAGGCGTATTCTATCAAACGTTTAGAGAAGAGCTAACACCTATCCTTCTCAAACTCTTCCAAAATATAGCAGAGGGAAGAACACTCCCAAGCTCATTCTACGAGGCCACCATCACCCTGATACCAAAACCAGACAAGGAAATCACAAAGATAACTACAGGCCAATATCACTGATGAACATAGATGCAAAAATCCTCAACAAAATACTAGCAAACAGAATCCAACAGCACATTAAAAGGATCATACACCATGATCAAGTGGGCTTTATTCCAGGAATAAAGGATTCTTCAATATACACAAATCAATCAACGTGATACACCATATTAACAAATTGAAGGAGAAAAACCATATGATCATCTCAATAGATGCAGAGAAAGCTTTCAACAAAATTCAACACCATTTATGATAAAAACCCTGCAGAAAGTAGCCATAGAGGGAACTTTTCTCAACATAATAAAGGCCATATATGACAAACCCACAGCCAACATCGTCCTCAATGGTGAAAAACTGAAAGCATTTCCACTAAGATCAGGAACAAGACAAGGTTGCCCACTCTCACCACTCTTATTCACCATAATTTTGGAAGTTTTAGCCACAGCAATCAGAGAAGAAAAGGAAATAAAAGGAATCCAAATCGGAAAAGAAGAAGTAAAGCTGTCACTGTTTGCAGATGACATGATACTATACATAGAGAATCCTAAAGATGCTACCAGAAAACTACTTGAGCTAATCGATAAATTTGGTAAAGTAGCAGGATACAAAATGAATGCACAGAAATCTCTGGCATTCCTATACACTAATGATGAAAAATCTGAAAGTGAAATCAAGAAATCACTCCCATTTACCATTGCAACAAAAAGAATAAAATATCTAGGAATAAACCTATCTAAAGAGACAAAAGACCTGTATGCAGAATATTATAAGACACTGATGAAAGAAATTAAAAATGATACAAATAGATGGAGAGATATACCATGTTCTTGGATTGGAAGAATCAACATTGTGAAAATGACTCTACTACCCAAAGCAATCTACAGATTCAATGCAATCCCTATCAAACTACCGCTGGTATTTTTCACAGAACTAGAACAAAAAATTTCACAATTTTTATGGAAACACAAAAGACCTCGAATAGCGAAAGCAATCTTGAGAACAAGAAATGGAGCTGGAGGAATCAGGCTCCCTGACTTCAGACTATACTACAAAGCTACAGTAATCAAGACAGTATGGTACTGGCACAAAAACAGAAAGATAGATCAATGGAACAGGATAGAAAGCCCAGAGATAAACCCACACACATATGGTCACCTTATCTTTGATAAAGGAGGCAGGAATGTACAGTGGAGAAAGGACAGACTCTTTAATAAGTGGTGCTGGGAAAACTGGACAGGTACATGTAAAAGTATGAGATTAGAGCACTCCCTAACACCATACACAAAAATAAGCTCAAAATGAATTAAAGGCCTAAATGTAAGGCCAGAAATTATCAAACTCTTAGAGCAAAACATAGGCAGAACACTCTATGACATAAATCACAGCAAGATCCTTTTTCACCCACCTCCTAGAGGAATGGACATAAAAACAAAAATAAACGAATGGGACCAAATGAAACTTCAAAGCTTTTGCACAGCAAATGAAACCATAAACAAGACCACAAGACGACCCTCAGAATGGGAGAAAATATTTGCAAATGAAGCAACTCACAAAGGATTAATCTCCAAAATTTATAAGCAGCTCATGCAGCTCAATAACAAAAAAACAAACAACCCAATCCAAAAATGGGCAGAAGACCTAAATAGACATTTCTCCAAAGAAGATATACAGACTGCCAACAAACACATGAAAGAATGCTCAACATCATTAATCATTAGAGAAATGCAAATCAAAACTACAATGAGATATCATCTCACACCAGTCAGAATGGACATCATCAAAAAATGTAGAAACAATAAATGCTGGAGAGGGTGTGGAGAAAAGGGAACCCTCTTGCACTGTTGGTGGGAATGTAAATTGATACAGCCACTGTGGAGAACAGTATGGAGGTTCCTTAAAAAACTACAAATAGAACTACCATATGACCCAGCAATCCCACTACTGGGCATATACCCTGAGAAAACCATAAATCAAAAAGAGTCATGTACCAAAATGTTCATTGCAGCTCTATTTGCAATAGCCCAGAGATGAAAACAACCTAAGTGTCCATCATCAGATGAATGGATAAAGAAGATGTGGCACATATATACAATGGAATATTACTCAGCCATAAAAAGAAATGAAATTGAGCTATTTGTAATGAGGTGGATGGACCTAGAGTCTGTCATACAGAGTGAAGTAAGTCAGAAACAGAAAGACAAATACCGTATGCTAGCACATATATATGGAATTTAAGAAAAAAAAAAATGTCATGAAGAACCTAGGGGTAAGACAGGAATAAAGACACAGACCTACTAGAGAATGGACTTGAGGATATAAGCTGTGACAAAGCGAGAATGAGGCATTGACATATATACACTACCAAACGTAAGGTAGGTAGCTAGTGGGAAGCAGCACATAGCACAGGGAGATCAGCTCAGTGCTTTGTGACCGCCTGGAGGGGTGGGATAGGGAGGGTGGGAGGGAGGGAGACGCAAGAGGGAAGAGATATGGGAACATATGTATATATAAAACTGATTCACTTTGTTATAAAGCAGAAACTAACACCCCATTGTAAAACAATTATACTCCAATAAAGATGTAATAAAATAAAATAAAATAAAATGAGTATAAAAAAATCAAAAAAGAAAATCAATTGCATGACTACCAGACAAAATTTCTTTGCGCTGCTATGGACAAGGATCATTTGCTTTTCTCTAATACAAGAATAATTTACATCTCAATCAATTTTCTGCCGGTTCAGATCTACCCCTTCAGAGTTGTAAAATCATTTAGTCAATTAAAAAGTCAAAGTTACAAGCACTGGAAAAGCATCCAGTATTCTCTTTTACATTTTTCCAATTTTGAATACTTTTTTCGTGAAAGGGTAATTTTTATTTACACTGCTAAAGTCAAGAAGCCTGAGTCATTGTTAATTTAACACTCTACTGTTGATAGAAGTCAATAAACTGATACTTATAAAAGAACTAAAAGATATAAGCATTACAAAGGAAGAAAAAAAATTTCAGAGACTGTCAACGTAGAAAATTCAAGAACATCTACAAATGTATTATTATAACAACAACAACAAAAATCCAGCATGATTCTTTTGATTAAATGTCAACATACAAGGATCACTGGCTTAGACTGACCAAGAAAAAAAGGAAATTTGAGTAAGAGACTCAAATTACTAAAATCAGGAATAAAAGAGAGTTCACTACTAATCTTACAAAAATAAAATGGATTATAAAGAAATACTGTGAATAACTGTGTGCTAACAAATTAGAAAACTCAGATGAAATGGACAAGTTCCTAGAAATACAAAAATCTATAGCTTTCCTCTACCCCAAATGTAAGCATAGAAAAATTTTAATGTAAAAAAATTTGCATCTTGATGGAAGAAAAAATTTTAAAACAGAGGTATAAACCTAATAAAAAATGTGGAAGATCTTAGAAAAAAATTACAAAACACTGTTAGCTACATGAAACTTGCCATAGAGGGAAAGGCTTGACACATTAAAGGTGTAAATTTCCCTCAGTTAATCTTTAAATTAAATGTAATTTTAATAAAAATATGTACATGATTTGCAAAAATAGACAGCTATTTTTCATACTCACATGAAGACAAAAAGACAGTTTTGAAGGAAAGAACCTATTCTCCTATTATTAAGGCTTATTATAAAACTGCAGCAGAAAAGCAGTGTGATACTGGCAAAATTATATTTAACAGAAAAGCAAAAAGGATAAGAGAACACAGAAAATTGCCCAAGTATATACCATGACATAGTACAATACAATCATTTTAGAAAAGAGAGATTACTGAAGAAATGATATTGAAATAAGTTGGAATAAAAGAAAATTTAATTGCTGTCTTACAATATATACAAGAATAAACTCCAGAAGATTTTGATTCATATGTGTAAAATAAAAATTTTAAACTATCAAAAGGTATTATATGAAATATCTTCAATCAACAAGAGTGCAAAAAATTTCCTAAATAAGATGTAAGAAATACATCTCAGAAAGAATGATTGAAAAATTTGACTACATCAGAGATTAAAATTTCTTTTTAAAAAGACATATCACCAACAAAGTAAAAAAAAAAAAAGCCACAGACTAGCAAAACATACCTACAAAGGTACAACCAACAAAGAACTGCCACCCAGAATATATTTAAAATCTTTATAATCAATTAAAAATAGTTTCAGACAACAAACAATAAAACAGCCAAAGGAGGCAAAGGATAGAAAGAGAATACTCACAAAAGTAACCCAAATGGCCAAAAATATTTTAAAAATTTAGTCCTAGAGTAGTCAGTGAAATGTAAAATAAGGCAAAACAGTAACATTTTATCCCATTAAATTGATAAAAATAAAACAGAAGACAAAACTAAGCATTGCTGAGTTGTGGCCACAGAGAATGATCAAATGCTTCAACTAGGGATACAAAATAATACTCCTACTTTGAAGGATATTACCCCATATTCCAGCTATTAATTGTCTAGATATGTGCCCTAGAGAAAAAGTTCTACATGTATACTAGGAGACACACTTATGAAGCCATTATAACAATGTAGATTATTCCATGACAAAAAAGATACCCCTAACACAATAAGTGAAAAAAGTAAAACGTAATATGATCTTATTTTTGCAAAAACAAATCTTATACATGTTATGTACACTGAATCACATATTCACACACATGCACAAACACATATACACATATAACAGATAAAATATCAGTAGAAATCTTTCTTTACATAATGGGAATATGAGTGTTCATATCTAAATTTTCTTGTATTTATTTTTACTAATAAATCAGTTGTATATATTTTAGAAGTTTGAATATATAATTTCACATTTATCTTTTTATATATCATGTTGTTCATATTATTTTATATATTTGGGCTATTTAGCTATTAACTCTTTCTTTTAAAAATCATAAATACTAGTTTACTTTAAAAAAATGAAAGAAATAATTTACTAAAAATTATAAGAAATCTGCTTACCATGACTTGGAATAGCGGCATTCACCATACACTCAGGGAATAAGACACTTCCTTCAGGAATCCTCTCCTGACCCCCGTAAGTCTGGGTTACTGGGTCCTCCTATGTGATCTTGTGTGTAATTGTGGGTATATTGGTTCCTCTCCTCCACCAGTGAGTTCCTTAAGGATGGGTACTAAGGAAACATTATCACTGTTAACCACTGATAGAATGTAAAACATAGGACACCTGGCAGGAAATCAAGAGATGTTTGATAAATAGATAAATGAGTGAATGGGTGAAGCTACAGTTTCACAGTGATTCTGCCCATTTTGTGTTCAGAATTACTTGCATTCTGTGAATATCAAGAGAACAACTTTTTAAATGATATAAATTATTTTCACCAATAGGAGAAATAATCTAGGAACAGTAAGGGGGGGGGGATGCAAAAAAGAATTGTGACCAAGTTTTGCTGCATTTGAAAAGGAAAAAGAAGTGTTTCTCTGACATCCTATATTTCCTCATGCACATATCTCAAGCTTAGAGGGACTTATCATATTGGTCACATGTCCCTAAGACAAGGAAATGGAGGTTTCAGTATGAGAACTACTTTATGATGCTTGCAAAGAGCTCAGATGGAGAATCTCTCAATCCCCTGTTCCCGAATTAAACATCAACACATGGGAGTCACGCCTGCTGCTCTGCAAGTGACCATGTCTTACACACAAGGCCAAGTCTGTCAGAAGATTAGGCAATGGCCCCTTAGTCCTGGTGTATCTATTACTATATTTTCATTTGCCAGTAACAGAAATTCCCACCCAAACTGGCTGAAATATTAAAGAAGAATTTTTTTTAAACCACAGAACTTAAAAAGACATGTGATAATGTAGGCTTTAGGTGGGAGTCAGTTGGTCTCCCTGCCATGTTTCTCTGGAATTCTCAAAGCTCCTTCGTCCCCACATATATCAGCTTTGTTCTTGGGCTGACTTTCCTCCATATGATGGGATGGCCACCAGCATTAACTGGTCCCACATATTGCTCTGTTCACAAACATGGAGAGACAGCAAGCAAATCACTTTTCGAAGTGATTAAATGAGAGTTTTGAGCTTCCTGAACTTTACTACCCTTTACTACCAATTATGTTGCCAAGGAAAAGCCATGAGCTGATTGTTGTAAGCCTGAGTTACCTGAACCAACCCCTATTGCAAGAACACATAATCGAAACTCGGGGTGGAATCTGTTCTGCCAAAGTGACACAGCTTCTTCTCAAGGGGGAAGGGCTGGAATGAATGATGATCTACGTCATTTCCATACTGTTGAAGAAGGCCCTGAATGCTTTTGCCAACATTCAAATGTTTTAGAGTAGACTTTTGACATATTTGCAGTAAATGCCTTCTAATACTCATGAGTCGTCTCTATCTGCAAGGTATTTGGCAGAGAAACACATTCAGTACTACAAATGACTGACAAGAAATATCCTAGACACTAGTGTGCTAACCACACTACTTTAATTAGTGCTGTAAAGGAGAAGTTGTAATAAATAACTTGCTTATATCCTAACAGGTAATAATCTAGTCATGGTAAAATTGGAGAATAAACAGCTTAATATTACCAGACACGTATGGCCATAATTTTAGCCTACAAGCAAGTCCAGACTGTCCTATTATTATGAGATCCATTTGGAAGATTATGCTGTAGCAGGAAGCTATGGAGTTGATACCTGCAGAACTAGAAGACTCTGTCTCTGTACCCACATTTCCTAATATATTCTTCCTCTTTCTCTACAATACAGCACATTGGCCTTTCTATTATTCAGGCAGGCCAAGTTGTTTCCACAGTGCGCCCTTTTCACATTTGCTCTCTCTTCTACCTAGCCTGGTCCTTTGTGCAACTTGTACACTCATAGCTTTGTGATCTTTGTTCAGATGTCACCTAACCTATGGTACTCTCCCTGATTATGTGTTCAAAGCATATATCTCTATTCTCATCACAGTCTGTAATATTATCATCCTTTATTTTCTTCATAGGACTAATAGTACTTCAGAGTATTATATTTTTACTAAATTTTGCTGTTTTCTATTTTTTAATTTGTTAATTGCCTATATTCCCTATTTAAACCTAAGTTAAATGAAGGCAGCATCTTGGTCTTATTTACTACAATGTCTCTGTATCTGTAATAATGTCCAACAAAGCACAAACACCATTTTTGTGGTGAAAAGTGCAAATAGTTTAGAGTGAGAAGCTGTGATCTGGGTTATGTGATCTAAGGCCTGTCATTCATCATTTTTATGCTGAGATTTTGAATATTTATGATGTATAAATGAACTATTGTATAGGGAAGCTCCTTGAAAATTATAAAAATTCTATGCACTTCAAATTCTTTCTGTAATAATCAAGTTTTTTGATGGATGGATAGATGGCTAGATAGACAGACAGAAAGACATGGCTGAATATGTTAACAGAAACTATGATAACAGCATGCCACCAAATAGCTTACCTAAAAATTAAATAAAGACAAACTTGTTAGGAAATAGCAAATAGTTGATAATAGTTGCCATAGCTATTATTTACTGGGTGCTAACTAAACATATGCAGGGGACTGTGCTAAATTCTTTATGCAATTTCTCTCTTTTAATCCTCACTAACAACTTAATATGTTGCCAATTTACACATTGATGCACAGAGAGATGAAGCGAATCCTTGAGGTCACACAGACCTTAAATTGTAGTGCAGGGACTTGAACCAACTTTGTCTGACTACAAACACTGTGGGGCTCTCAAATTATTACAGATATCTCAGATATTACATGCTGTCTCCGCATCTGATATGAAAGTCTCTAAGAACCTTCACATTTTCTTGTCTACTAAATGAATGTGATCTCTCTGGAAAAATACCTAAAGTGATTGGTGTTACTCAAAAGAGTTGCTGAAAGCAATAAGATCTAGAGTGGAGAATAAAAACTGAAAAGCAAAAGGTCATTCAGAAACTCAACCTTCTTCCTTTCATGAGTAATTTAAAAAAGAAAACAGATAGGCTTTTTTTCATTGAAATGATACATCTTCATCTCCTCCTCTTCTTCATCATTGTACTCGTCTTCCACTCCCCCTTTCCCCTTATCTTTTGCCTTCCCTCTTCTTCTTTCTTCCTCCTCTTTACTCTCTTTTACTCTTAGCCCCTCCATCCTTCTTTTTCTCTTTTTCCTTTTTCTGAGACCTCACTCACACTCATAGATTTGAATATCAAGTCTACTATGAGCAGTCTCCATCTCCTTGATTAATACTAATAAGAAAAAGATCCCCTGTCTGGGAAGCTATTTGAGAATAGTATGTCTCGGTTCACCTTCTCAGTATACTTCTTCCTCCACCTCCTCCACACACACACACACACACACACACACACACACACACACACACACAGTACTTTCTTACTCTGGGCCTAGGAGAAGGGACTCAAAGGTCCTCTGACCTAGTACCTGAATAACTTGGGTCTTATGTGATAAAGAATTGAGAAGATTTTAAGGCTAATTACTCCAAAAACGTCTAAATTTTCTGACCCCAAAGAGTTACATTCCTTATACCAAAAGCACTCACGAGCCTCCTGAATTAGTCATAGTAATCTGACTGATTGTCTCTATTTAAGGAACCCTTCCCCTTCTCTTTCTCACCTCCCCTTCTTGAACCAGGCTAGCCCTCACATTGCCTTTAGGTCTCAGTTTCCCTGAGATTGGTCCAGATGCCCTGACCTGTGCTTCCCTATCACACTTAATCTTGCCAGCATAGCACATACTACACTTTACTGAAATATCATCTTTTATATTCCCCTCATCAACAATCACTGTTCTTTGGGGGATGCTTATTAAAGAAACAGTGAATGAATTAAAGGATGAATTCTAGAGTAGAAGATTTCTCTATATCCATTGTTGCAGCATTTAGATATTATTTTCACTTCTGACCTCACCTTTTAGATAAACCAAAAGAAGACACAAATGCTTATCTCACTGCAATTCAAAGAACTGACAAAGAGAGACTGGAAGAGATTCATTTCAATGAATGGTCACAGCCTTGAGTGATCACCATTTCATTATCTGAAGAATCTTACACTGGCACACTTCCCTCACCTATAATTAACAATCACTTAATCATTTATTAATAAAATAGCATGTTAAGCAAGACACTGTGTTAAATAATGTGAGATACAGAGAAAGCTAATTTTTGCTTCCAATGCTCATCCATCTACTGAAGAAGGTAATATATGCATGGCTATGAAAAACAGCAATACAAAGATAGATTTTAAGTAGCAGCTAGCTGCTATAGCTATAAAGGACCATGACAATGATAACCGTTGATTAGGGTAGTGAGAAAAATCCTCAAAGTTGGAAAATCTTAAAGTGGTCTTAGATTAAAGAACAGAAGGCCGGACTAGAATGGAAGCTGGAAGAACTATCTTTATTGATTTGAGGACCTAGGTAGAAAAGGTGACTCATCTATTCAATAAAAATAAAATTTTAAAGAAAAGGTAATTCATCTATATCTGAAACCTACTTTTTATATTTACCAATGAATAAATAGAAATTTAATGTCAGAATAAAGTCTCAGGGATCCCCTCTTCCTGTCCTTAGGAATATTACAATGGGTTTTATACAACTACATACTGCTTCTAACATAGTTAGAGTGATTTTAAAGTCTTGAAGGACTTAGAAACCTACTTGTTCTATGTAATTATATGAAATAAGTATTTTTGAAGAGACAACCACATAACTCAAACACTATTTTTCTCCACAGAAAAACACAGCATCACCTTTCACTTGTGTAAGCAAATAAATTATAATCTTGACTACAGTATTGTTTGCAGCAATTTAATTTTTTCTGAACATAGCTCTTATTCTATTATAATGCTTGAATAATTCACATGCAATGTTTCCAATCTACTTTTCTTGGCTTGTGAAACTTTTCAACAAAATGTTAGCATTTGCAGGCACCAGATGTTTTGACACAAGGAGAAGCAAAATGTAAATTTTAATCCATGCTAGGAACAATAGGCTGCAGGCACCTTTTTCTTATTACATGAATTATATACTTAACCACATTGTGGTCAGTCCTATCAAAATCATCACCATCTAGAATGCTGTACTCTTGTCTTATGGTTGCCAACTAATGAAACTGATATATATTTAACATGAAACTGATATATATTTAACATGATGCCAACTAATGAAACTGATATATATTTAACAGTCCTTAACCCATAAACCTTATTGTATTTTACCACTTAACCACTCCACAGCTAGAACTCTGCAGGCGATAATAATAATAACAATTTTTTAGGTGGGTTTCAATATTCCTTTTGGTGGTCAATAAAATCAATGTTTGTAATATATTTAAAAGGTTTATAGCTGCAAACATCACTTATTTTAACAAAAACATTAAAACTTTTTACAACTTTCTTCATTTTTTCCATCTTTTTGACTCAACTCAGTGTAAGGTGTGTGTGTATGGGTGTGTGTGTGTTTCTAGCAGAAGGGATTTGCGGATAGCTTCAAATGTTGCCTACATGTAGGTTCCAATAAAAAAATAACATAAGAATAGCATATTCTTATATGTGGAGTCTTTCCTAGTATCAAGAGATTAGAAGACTTTTTTATAAGCTCCCACATAGGCAGACATGTGTCTGTATCCAAATACACCACATATGTACATACACATACAATAAACAATCAAGTATAGAACCCATTCAGTCATCCTTTTTTCAGTCTATATAGTGTCAGAAAATCATCCTGACTTACCTGTACCTTATTAGAGTGGTTATTCCTTTCTACACAGAAATTATTGTATTGATCAGTATTTTTGGCATTGATAATGCATTAAGAAAAAAATTTATCTGATATAACATTTTTTAAAAATCAATGAACCTATATTTGAACACAGAATAGCATCTTTTTATAGTCAACTCAGAGCCATCCTTTTTATTATTTCTGAGGCAGGTGTGTAGAAAAAAATTCACAAACATGGTATTAAATATTAGAAAGTCTTAACATTTAACTGAAATTCTTATTAATTTCATTATCAAGGGATAGGTCTAGTCAATACCAATTAGCAGCTTTAAAATGTTTTACATATTAAAATACAATATTCTGTTTATCCTAGATTGTCTGGGGACTATCTAGTATATTAAAAGATTTTGCAGAGTTTCTTAGTGATTTCATTGCTACAAGTATGCCTGTTAGCAATTTTGCAACATTTTGATGAACATTTTCCATAAATCAAAATCATAACAGCTTAAGAAGCAGATGGCAGGAGACTATATTTTAAAATGTAACAATTATTTTCATTAATAAGGAAATACTGGATTACTGTTTTCAGCATGGACTATGAAGTAAGCAGTTGTCAGTTGTGAAGTCTCATGGCTGTTAAGTATCCTTTCAGATGATTAACCCACATTCTATATTTTCCAGTGCAATCTATACACAAAGGCAGAACAAAAAGTATGTTAAAGCATTTAATGATTCTATGCTTTCATTTTATACATATGCAAAGAAAATTTTGGTACATTTTTTAAAAGTATGTGTATAAGCATTCATTTATGTGTTAGAGAACACCAGTGCTCTCTATTTTCTTAGAAAATAAGACATTACTTTGTTATTAAAAATGAAAAATAGCAATAGTTACAAATTCTACAGTCTTATTATACTAACAATGTTTTCTTGATCTAACCAATGTTAGATTAAAATTATAGGAATATTACTTCAGCTATTCATATATATAAAATGCTATTAAAGTCAAAGATTTTTAACTACATTGTTATTATTAAGATTAAATAGCTGAATTAATTGTAGCCTTGTATGCCATAAGCAACTGCAGTGCTTTTAGATGGGATCCTTGAATTTAGTTAGCTTTTAAACTTCAGTAGTCATGTAGTAAAGAATAATATAATATGTAACTTCCTGATTGCATATAATTCTTTCAGCATATTTTGCATATTTCCTATTTTGTTTGTTATATATAATCACCAGCTTTAAACGATGTACAGATAAAATTTATTTCTGTGGCAAAAGCAAAGTTGAAAATACAGAACTTTTGAAATAAAATGGTAGTGCAGGAATAGGAGAGGTAGAATTGGAAACACAAAAGTCTTTAACTTTATTCTTGAAGCATGTTGGATAAATGTAGGAAAAAAGATATATTACTGAAGATTTCATCAGTAGAAAACACAATAGAAATCATTTGGATATGTAGAAATACATACACAGATCCCTTTACAAGAAAAAGATTAAAAGTTCCCTTTTATGTATAAAGCAGCAGATAGCAGTATTTCATCATTAAATTGGTTGAATCC
The DNA here is from genome assembly GCF_964374135.1 of Grampus griseus. Lineage (NCBI taxonomy): Eukaryota > Metazoa > Chordata > Mammalia > Artiodactyla > Delphinidae > Grampus > Grampus griseus. The sequence continues at coordinate 33,502,361 of NC_139003.1, read as the reverse complement.
AGTGGGAGGTTTTTTTAATCAAAATAATTATTTTCTGATGATCTCCTATATACTAAAATTCTCTATGACTCTCACAGAAAACAAATGTAGCACAGAAAAATTTTAAGAAAACTATTTTTATCATTTTGAATACTTTGTTTACAAATTAGAAATCATACAAATGATAAGATATTGGTGTATACAATGAATAATGATTACAGAAAGGTCATAAGATGCATTAGATCAGCAACACTCTAAATGTATTAAGTATTTATTAAGTAAATGAAATGAAATCTCTGTATATGTAACTTACACTAACTCAAATTGACATCTTGTATTTATCAACAAGCAGGGCACCAGAAGGGCAAAGGATGTAATTCCATGTAGCAGATATAGGCTGTGCCATTATCAATACTGAAGCAAAATTCAATCCTTCAGGTATTTTCAAGAAACCCAGATGGTTGATCTAGTGTTGATAACATAGCAAAAGATTAATTGATTCCAGTTTTCATCTACATCTTAGATATTATAAGGTCGATAAATATCAGCCTAGAGATATTGTAAAAACATTGGAACATTTAGTTATGCCATTTATTTAAATATCAAAATTCCACGATACCAGAGCAGCAAAAAAATATTTTCATGATACTTTGAAGTATAAGAAAATTCAAGCATGGCTCAATCTATCAAAACAAAGAAAAAAATAAATTCTTTTTTACCTTGTGTAATCTAACTTCTCCCCTGACAATGAAGGTAAATGAGCACACCAATCAAGAAACTCATTATGTCTATTTTTTTTTTTAAGTAAGAGCTATTAACTATTTTATTTACAGTCATATGAGTGGAAAAGAATGAGTTTAAAAAGGAGGAGAAAGGCTGTTTCTCAATGTCCCCAGCTCATCTGGCTATTTATTATTTAGAGCTCTTGTACCCACATCTAGAAAGCTATAGTCACTGACTTCACATCTGTAAACTGAGAAAATATGATCTGTATATATATTCTCCAGTTATGGGGAAAATTCAATAAGAAAGGACACTAAGAAGAAAAAAATATGAAAAGCTACATCTACTCGTAAGAGGCCCTTGTTATTTCAAGACAACTGGGAGTTGGAAAGGTTGTTTAGTGTGAGTCCACGAAAAGGAAGCCATTTTAGAGAAAAAAGATTGCATGGGACCTTATCTTGAAAAGATAATTAACAATAATTTTTAAATTGTTTTATTTAATTTTTAACAAAGTTTTTATTATTATAGAAATTATGTAATAATTATTTGAATGAACAAGGTTCGGTTAATTGTGTATTAATAGTTCAGTGGTAGCTGATATTTTCTGTGACAAAATTATTTGGTAAACAATATGCCTCTTTTACTGTTGTAAGTCTCATTTCTGAAAACATATTGTAGGCATCAATTTTCCCAAGGATCACTCTTGATTCTTAGATATTCAAATAATTTGCCTGTGAATTTACATTATTTCTACTTTTATATATATATATATATATATATAAAGTTATATAGATATATATAAAGTTATATATATCTATATAACTTTTAAATGTTATTGTCAGATGGTTACAACATCTATGTGTCATAGAGAAACTGACCCATCAATGTATAAGCATATAACAGAGGCATATATATAACAGGGGATGTTAGAAAGGGGCTACTTTATAAGTGAACAACTTCTTTAGTGAATAGTTTAGTGTTTGGTACACTTTCACTTACCTATGCAACCTTATCATTTCTGGGGCTGGGATAATGATATTCAGATAACTAGGGCTCCCTCCTCCATCATTACATATGACATTAACTGTACACTTAGCTCTTGATAGATACACAGCTACTATGCTATCAGTTGAGCAACAGACCTGATGTGGGAGTTCTTCATCTGTGATCCAAGGAGATATTTAGGAGATCCCCCACACCTCTTAACACATACAAATTTTGGGATATATATATATATATATATATATATATATATATATATTCTGTACTTTTCCAGGGAGAAAGTCTGTAACTTTCAACAGATTATCAAGGCCTTAAAAGTTAAGAACTAATGACTAAAATTAATTTTTTAATCTACTTCAGTTGACTGTGACACAACACTACTCTTCTCTCTGTCTTTAAAAATCCATTACCTGTTTTACAATCCGCTGATAGTTATTATAATCTGTAAGTAGTAGCAAATATTATTACCCTTTCCAGATCTCCTTCATCCAGACTCTACCATCCTGTGTCAAGCCATTCACTAGCTAAGATTATGAGAAATGGCTTTCAAGGCTGAGTAGTAGTATTTTAGCAGAATGGAAAATGATGACAGAGTGAAGAAATCCTCAGTGTAAGTTTTCTCAGAATATGAAGAAATTAGAATAATGTATAAAATGAGAACAGAAATTAGCCTCTATCTAGAATGATGTGTTTTCCATTGACTTCAAGATATATTCCTTCTCTATGATTTGCAATGTTAACTTATCAATTCCGATAATGAAGTGGAATTTTGTCATAAAGTATATAATGTTCCCTTGAAAATTCTTGAGGAAATGTATCTTATGGCTCTCTTTCACGTGATCTATTTCAGATGAATTTATTTATCTGGCTTTGACAACTATTCCTATAAATCAAGAGTTTTTTCATGTCAAAAAATGAAAATTATTTTAATTCTCCAAACTCTGAGCTAATTGTAAGCTAAGCCTGAGATAATAAGCACACCATAAAGATCTAATATTTTCCACTTTCATTAGCATTAAAATCTCAAATTTTGTGATGACGTATTTTTCATGTAATACCTGAAGCACCCTTTCAAAAGTTTATCCCAAAGTTAATATTCATGAAAGATTACATGTCAATCACATTAGTAATATACAGTAGCATTTTAATTTTTAGGCTTCTTCCTCTTAATTAAAAAATCTATTCCTGCTACATCATTTCATCTTGGTTTTCAAAGGCTTTCATAACTTGTTGCCAGTATTTTTCAGGACTCCGAACAGACGTCTTCTAGGGTGGTCAGATCTTTCTAATGAATGTATCATGAAGACACTTCCCCAACTTATTCTCGCTTTTATCATTTGGTTGATATTATTCACCTGTATAGCCTCCCCTCCACCAAATGTATGCTTTTTAAAAGAAGTTAAATTCTGCTATGCCCATACATTTTTGTGATTCTCCAATCTTCATTTTTAGTTTTTCTGACCTCCTGTATTTGCAGCTTATGCTGCACCATGTAGGCTTTAATTTTAAATGTCTTCTATCTTTTGTTGTGGTTTCTCATGCAGTCATTTTAACTCCCTGAGGAGTAAGACCATATTTTGCTCATCTGTTCTATATTTTCACAGAACTTACTGCAGTTTTGAGTATCCCTCCATAAATACTCATTGATCAGATGATCATTCATGCAGGTCTAGCACAGAGTAATATCCTTGGTAAGTCAATTCCCAATGCTTTGAAGAAGCTCAAGAGAGAATAATTTGAGTGAAGCACCATAGATATAAATAATAAATGCTAACAAGGCTAAGAGAGATCGTAGGGTACTCTAAGTACTCACAGGAATAGAACTTTATCCTCTGCTCAGAGCTGAATGTAATAAGAAAGATTTTTTGTTTTACTAATTATTTTGTCAGTTGGCAATCCAGTTTTCAGTATTTCATCAATTTGGAGCAAAATTATATCAACTAATTAATTTAAATCCAATTTTGGAAACAGTGATAAGTTTTATTTAACAAATTAACAAATTGTCCTAGTAGGGGGGCTTTCGATATTTTATTTGCTGAAACTGATTATCCAATATCTCTTCTTGACAAAGTAAAAAGGATTTGGAGTGTAATTTCAGATGCTGATTAGAAAATCAGAAGAATGAAGGGGGAAAAAAAGAACATGTATTATCTGCATTGTGTACCTGTTTGGGAGGGTGGTGGGTATGCTTGTGTGAAGCAATAACAATTCTAGCCAGTATTCTTGAGGACAGCATTCAATGTGTTCTTTTTCTGAACTGAGCATGTCTCCATAAATATGCAAAGATGCTTTTAGAGTTAGTGTGATTGAACTGACCAAGGGAATTAGAGTCTAATTTTAGAATCCTAAGTTTTTATAAATTTTCTGTATTTTATTGTGGAAAATTCTAATGTTTATTGTAGATTCACTTTTCAATTATAAGTGGTAGATAATCTATTTTTTAATTAGTTCCCCTATAAGGCTTGAACTTTAGACAACTATCCCCCAGACAGTGGAAAAAAGGCAATGAACAACCAGATCTGTCGATCTTGATTCTTGAAAATTAACATTGTCAGAGCTGAATAGGAAGGAGACGGAAGTAAGAAAATGTATATTTCAGAAGGTCTATTCTTTGCAGTCTGTTAGTTCCAATAGTACACCACCGAGTCACTACTTTTAAAATATCAGTAGAGAGCTTTTTCTTATGTTGTGCCTCTTTCCAGGAAAACAAAATTTAAGTAGATTTGGACTCAGTAGTCAAAGAGAAAAAAAAGTCTTTTTTGCTCTTAATAATCCTTCGACACTGTGCTTCTTCTTCCTGTGAATTCTGTTGTTTCTAACCAATCAGTTTTTCATGAACAATATATTCCTTTCAGAAAAATTGAGCCAAAGCAATATATGAAACACAGAACTTCATTGCATAGCACCAGCATAGAATTGATTCCCAGTTGATGAATTGAGCCTGTTTATTTCTTATAAGTCATCACCATCATCTGAGCTAAAGCTACTTCTCCTACTGCTCTCTTTGGAAACTGCAGGGGAAGTGGCAGATAGCAGAGGATCTGTTCCAAATGGAGATATTGTGTCATCCAGTAGCATGTCATCCAATCTTTGTTCCTCCTTCAAAGCCGCACTAAATGATAAATCTGTGAAGTGTGACAAAGGATCAGAGAAGGCCATAGCTTGATCACAGAGCTCAGGGCTTGTCCCCTGAGACAGAACCAATTGTTGGCAATAGTCTACTGAATTCTGCTCAAGATGGGCCTGTTGTTTGGTGATGTGAGCACCTAAATCAACTGTGCCAAGTGAAGCCAGGGTTGGCAGACCATGAGCACGAGCCTGTATTTCTAGTTCCTGCAATTTCAAACAAGAATAATTAAATAACGACTTTGAAAGTAAACTCAATTCTATAGAATAAGCCACAAATAGATTTAAAATATTAACAAGCACTCAAAATGAAGACTAATACATATTATAAATATTCTTTGCAAATAACAGAGTGTGGTATATTTCTAATGCCTGAAAAATAACCCTGAGGAAAATACTCAGAGTTTTAAAAACTACTCAGATTGTTCGTTAAAGGAATACATGACATATAATGGTCCCATAGTGGCTCAGGCTACAGTACAACTATTTGGAGATAGTGGAAATCTTCCAGTCATTCTTCCTGATTAATTTCTCTCTATAGGTCCATTTCATGGAAACAGGAGTGTTTTACCTGGCAGTAAGCCTGCTCACATATTAAAGAAAAAAGCTTGAGGCTTATGAAAACCTATATTCTGAGATTTTGTGTCACATGAACAGATGAGGAGTAACAATATAAACTGGCATAATATGCCTTAAGGCAATGAAATCCATAGCAATGTTACTATAGAAATAAAAGGGGGAGAGGAGAACTTAATGTCCAATATTATCCAGAGAAACAAAGGTTCTGCTTATTATTATTTTTTGACTGGGATAATATTTGTGTGTTTATAAAATTGATTCTATTTTCTGCATTTTTGCAATTAGTTGTCGTCATTCATTATATACTTTTAAAGCCAACTTGATCCTAGATTTCTAATCAAAACCTAATTGAATCAATCTAATTCATGAACTTCTAAAAGGCAATAAAATTATCCTTGGGAAGAAAAAATAATTGTTAATGAGAAAAAAATAAATGAGACCAATGAATAAAACTGATGATGGATAAGTCATATGTAAGCTACATGGTTCATGGCAACGTTCTTATAAAAACCTGAATCCGGAGTAGAAGGCGCCTGTTAGCCTGCTCTAATTTCTTCTGTCTGTGTTCTAATTCTCGAGCTCTCTGTTGTTCTTTTTGTAGCCACTTGATGTACTCCACTGATGCTTTTAGAATGGTTCCTTTGTTCCAGCGCATATCACTGTAGAAAGGAGAGATAACCTTTTCACAATTGTGCATGTCAGCAGAATTCATAAGAACTTACAAAATCTTTCACATTAATATGAAATAATGATTTACATGACTATTATTCACTCTTAGATATTATTGCTTCTGAATAGAAATTTTAATAGAATAGTTAAGAAGCCCTTATATAGTAAAATTAATCCCAGAATGAAAATAAGTGTCAAAAGAAAGTAATAAAGTGACTTTTTGTGGGAGAGCTAAATGCAATATCATGATTCTACCATTACAGTTTTTATATTTTTAGTGAAAATTGCTTTTATTATTAACTCTGAGATTAAAATCTATGTGCGGTATTTCTGCATTAATGAACGAGGAAATGTACATTACTGAGGACTTAAGCCTACATTTTTTAAGATCATTTCAAATGCACCAATCTTTTAACCTACTTTCTATAAGGTTGCTTTTATGCTTCTAGGAAAAGAAAAATAAAGTCCCTCCTGAATGGTGATCCTGAGTAATTGTGAAACAAATTGGAGTTTGGCAACATCACTTTATGCAATAGAGCAAAACTTTCTAGAATCATTAGGCAAATTTTTCTACACAAAAAGCATCAACATTTTTTTTTAAAAAGCTGGTTATCTATTTTTAAGTAAGTGTACAATAAGTAAATACAGTTGAACATTGCCAATAATCTTAAGACTGTAGCATAGAAAAAATATTTTATTAAAACTTATTGTTAGACAGGAGAGATGATAAATTTGGAACTACAGAACAGGCTACTGAGTTTAATATCTAAAAACATACATCAATATATTTACTACTATCTGACAATTCATAATATGTATGGAGAATAGGGCCAAACTGATTGCTAAAAGTTAGAGCTGTTGAAAAATCTGGATGAATTTTCCATTTAGAATCATGAGATTTCTTTTAATACAACAGAAAGTAAACTTGTAGGGAAAATTTTAAAAGACATTACACTGCATGTATTTTTGGTTTACGTGATCTACATGAAATACATGGAACTTAATATGTATTTATTAAATGTTCAGAAATGGGAAAATGTAGTTTATGAAAAACCTGACTGGCATGTGCCTCATTGGAAGTTCAGGTTAGACGACAATTCATTAGCTGTAACAAATTAAAGGAAGATATATTATTCTACCACAGGTGAAAATGCTTATTAGGTGAGAATGCTGGAATAAGCCATCTTCTACTGAAAAGCACCAAACCATTGCCACATCTGTCTCAAGCTTGAAAATGCTTTGTCAGTTCTCTGGGGCCACTACTGCTGTTGATATCTTTCCAAGCACAGTGAATTATCTAGTGGTGGGAAGGGTAGGGGGAAAAGAGGCTACTTTTGTCATTAAACCAAGAAGTTATCTGTCACTGAAAAGTGTAGTGAACTCCTGAGTTAAAACTCTAAGCAGTAACAGGAGCCTAAAGGCCCTAATTTTGTTTTATTTCTTCTCATGGGAAGAAAAACTTGAAGGACAGAAGGAATAGGATGAAAACAATAACCCTAGTCAACTTTGAAGTTTAAGGTACTGTTTATTTAGATCTAAAATAAACCTTCAAAGTTGTGGTAGATCCATCCACCTTACTACAAATAACTCAATTTCATTTCTTTTTATGGCTGAGTAATATTCCATTGTATATATGTCCCACATCTTCTGTATCCATTCATCTGTCGATGGACACTTAGGTTGCTTCCATGTCCTGGCTATTGTAAATAGAGCTGCAATGAACATTGTGGTACATGACTCTTTTTGAAATATGGTCTTTCTCATACAGAATGAAGTCAGTCAGAAAAAGAAAAACAAATACGATATGCTAACACATATATATGGAATCTAAAAAAAAAAAAAATGGTTCTGAAGAACCTTGGCCAGGACAGGAATAAAGATGCAGACATAGAGAATGGACTTGAGGACACGGGGAGGGGGAAGGGTAAGCCGGGGCGAAGTGAGAGAGTGGCATGGACATATATACACTACCAAATGTAAAACTGATAGCTAGTGGGAAGCAGCCACATAGCACAGGGAGATCAGCTCAGTGCTTTGTGACCACCTAGAGGGGTGGGATAGCGAGGGTGGGAGGGAGACGCAAGAGGGAGGAGATATGGGGATATATATATATGTATGGCTGATTCACTTTGTTATAAAACAGAAACTAACACACCATTGTAGAGCAATTATACTCCAATAAAGATGTTAAAAAAAAAGTTGTGGTAGAAAACACACAATGGGTTTTGCTACAATATCTACTTGATGTCATTTCACTAAATGTTTAAAAGTTCACTCTATTTAAAGCCATTTTAATATATGAGGTTGCTTCTGAAAATATTTCAAGTTTTCCAAATATATTAAAGAGATGTTTACCTCTCTCCCAAGATAATTTCATGCAGTTAGGCATTAAAAAACATTATATATGACATTATACTATAAACACTAACACATACAAAGACATACCTAAGGAGTGAATGTTGATACTGGCTTTTCATTTTCTACAAAATAATTTTCTTTGAAGAACTTACATCGTTGAGAAAGTTAAAAGCTTGAATGTATATAGGGCTAAAGCAGGTAACAGAAATATGTAAGTTGGAGTAAGAATGCTGCGAGGCAAAACTATGGAAAATGTACAATCTGTTGTCATCTTAGGAGTGCCCATTCACTTAGAAACATTAAAAAAATAAAAAAGCAAGAAAACACCAAGACACGTCTGATTCTTCTTGCTTTGATCAACATTTTATAACTTCTGATTTAGAAAGTCTTGTTAGGTCTCACTTACTACCTCAACTGCCATTCTTACACAAAGGCCAGAGAAAGTTCTGACTGTAGAAGATAAAAAAATCAATACAAAAATACCTTAATTTTATATATAAAAAAGTAGAAAGAAAAGAATAATTTGATAGCACAACTAGAATAATTCATGCTCTGTTGGCATTTTTATATCTACAAATATGATTTTTTTGTAAATATGATTAAAAACACATATGAAGTAAATCACTACCACACGTCTGTAGAAATGCTTCACTTTTTGTATTTGCTAGTTTTGTTTGGTTTTATTTTTCACTGACAGTTAAGAGACTGTGTGCTTTTCATTTCATTTTCTCAACATATATACCTCAACGATAGCTCTTTACTATATTTTTTCCCTTCTGACCATACTATTTTGACCCAGCAAAGAAGAAAGAAGTACAAATTTCTGAATGTTTTTCATACACAAAAATGGCAACTTCATAGAATTCAAAATGCTTTCAGGTATTAGCTTTCATTTGCTAAGCCAAACCGTAAGTTTATTCTAGCCATGAGCTGGAAAGGTCCTCAGAGCCTTTTTATAACCAAAGCTTCAGAGTTCCTGCTACTTGCCCAAGAGCATGCGGTGTTTAGAAGATGAGTCCTAGGTCTCCTCTCTCAGTTCAGTGCTGTATCTGCAAATCTGTGGCTTTCTCACTTTTTCAAATGCATCTGCCATAAGAAATGTGTTTTCTATTGTGACCCAGTGCGCTCTTTGTACTTATAACAGCAACAAAGGATTCATGTGGTATTACTATCCTTCTAACGTGTAATATGTAATACTCTGATGTTTTCAGTGCCTACATATAATAGAATTAAAACAATTAATAATTCCTCTTTCTGAAATCCACAAAGAAGAGAAAGTCCCTTAAGAATACTTAAAATGAAGCTTTCCCAATTATGGTCCCTTTCAGATGTGATTCTGTGATAAATTGATTTTCCATATTCTAGATCAGGGGTAGACAAACTATAGCCTGCAACCTGTTTTTGTCAATAAAGTTTCATTGGATGCAGTCATGCTCTTTCATATATATATTGTCTATGTCTGCTTTCATGCTACAATGGTAGAGTTGAATAATTTTGAGAGACTTTATGCTCACAAAGCTTGAAATAATTACTATCTGGCCCTTTAGAGGAAAAGTTTTCCATCCCCTGTTCTGGACAATGAATTAGAACCAGAAAGGAGCCATTTTACAACCAAAGCTTCTATAAAAATGTAGAGTAATAATTATCCCTCACACAAGCTTTATAATTTTTAAGATATTCTCATACATATTACTTGATTTTATTTTTATAAAAACCCAGCCATATAGTTGGTGCTTTACAGGCATGGTGACATCTAAAGATGTTCAGTCAGGCTTCAGAGTCCAATTTTAGAGTCTCATCTGTTTTCTGCATATAACCTGGGCCTGGCACTGTGGGTTAGCTCTACCGGTTACAAGGGAAGCTCTCTTAACTGACCTTATCTAATCACTTTCAGGAGTAATTAATGTTCTCCATTCCCTTTGTGATACTCACTGACTGTTGACAGAACAAAGTAGACACTAGGCTACCTTCTGAGACACCCAGGTACTTCTGTTATCCTTGTGGTGACATGTACTTACTGACAGGCTGTTAAATGAATGCCCATTGTACTTATTATTGTGATAGTATAATTAAATTATATGTATGTTAACTAATGAAATACGAATACAAAAGAAGAAAAAGCATTTATAAAGATAGCTATTGTTCTTAGGAAAAGTATATTAAAAGCTTTGGAAAAGCTGAAGTAAAATGTAGGTAGAGATAGGTTGCTAAAAAATATGCTGTAAGAAATTAGAGTGCAAACATTAAAAAAATATCCATCTATACTTAGGTGGTTGGCCCGTAGGTTTTTGTTTTATCTTTAAGAAATTGAAATAGACTATACACTTTTGTGCAGTTTATGTACGAAAGAAATATTGAAACACACTCAAACTAAAAGGTCTTGGTCTTACATCAAATGTTTGGTGAATAAATGTGCATTCATATTTTAAGTGTTAAAAAAAGTCTTATCTGGAAAATGGATGTTCCCTTCTGCTAACAGAAAGAGTTGCATGCTTAGAGACTTCAAAAGATTTGAAAAATTATGGTAGGACCTACACCAAGATTGAGCTCTTCAGACTTTCTGTCCAGTGCTCTTTCTGCCATTCTACTGGAGATGCCTTCACTATCTACTATGCCCATAAGAATAAATATGGCATTCCCTTCTATTATAAATGGATGAATTGTCCAAGTGAACTAGCACATTTACATTTAGGGAAAGAATACTTTCAAATTTCACAAATATCACTTTATCAAACATCATCATTTCTGAATAATGGATTTTTGCCAGTGTCTGGAGAGTCCAGTTCTCAGTCTGAACAAAACATTTTTTTCTAGTCATTATTAATGCTACAATGTTTTCATGTTTTTAGAGAAACACTTAACATGCTAAATTGACATTTTGTTTTATCAACTATTTCTTGAAATTTACAACCTCAAACATCTTGTTTAACTGACTTTGTGACTGTATGACACCATAACCTAGCTGAAAATTTAATTGCAATAACCGATTATTGACTGGCATCAATCAGCCTGTTTTTACAATTCTATTTTTTCTGCTTGCATATCGCCAGAATTTTGGAACCTCTGAAAATTCAACATTCCAATTTTCACGTACACATAAATCTTAAATTGGAAGGAGTGCTATAATCATAAATTGAGGATGCCAGTCAGTATCATGAAAGCATTTGGTACTACCACTAAATTTGCAAATATTGGTGCCATACAGAAAAATCCACTAAATACTGAGAAGAAATAATTTACTTATTTCCTATAGCTCAATAGGACAAGTGTTAGTAACAACGTTGATGCTTGATAACTATCAGCCTTGAATAGATATTAAAAAATGAGACCAGCAGTAGCCTTATCTTTACCACAGCTGGTTAGTTTCCTAGTCTTTGGTTCTCCCCTCCCCCTCTCTCTCCCACCCATTTTTTGGGGGGGGGGATTGAAACCATAACATTATTAATAAATGATTGGTGAACTCACGGATCATTAGACTTTGGAATAAGAGTGCCAAGCTCCTTGATTCGGTAATTAATATTATACCTTCTTCTTCTTTCAACTATTAAAAAAGAAATATTATTGATTATTCTCATTAAAGCATAATTCATTTTTGGTCAGCTGTAAACTTTCTTAACAATCTTGGAAAAACAATGAGCAAAAAAGTTTCATTTAGTGAAAAGGGTACTTCTCAAAAATAAAAAAATTCAAACACATTTTATTCTAAAAGTAAAAATAACAATATTAGAATTGTGAGTCTATTATTCACAATTATTTTAAAACATTTTCTCTCAAAAACAACATTTTTATCATTCTTTGAAATGCAATAATATTCACTCATACTGATATATATATATATTTATACACTCTCCTTTCTCATACACGCCACTGAAAGGCTAACACAAAGTTTGCTACATGGTAGGTATGTGTGCCCAAATAGACTATGACCTCTTTGAGGGCAGGGACCATTTCTTTTGTATCTCCAGCGGCCTTGGCATGTAAAAGGTGCTAAATAAATGTACGTTGATTAGACTATAAATATAGTTTTCTAATTAACAACTTTCAATAATACATAGAGCAGTGATTCTTAAACTCTGGCATGCATCAGACACACCTGGAGGGATAGTTAAAATAAATTTGTACCCCGCACCTAGAGATTCTGATTTTAGTAGGATTGGGTTGGGCCCAAGAATTTGCATTTCTAACAAGTTCCCAGGTGATGCCGACGCTGCTCGTCTAGGGCTCACACTTTGAGAACTACTGATGTAGGTTTTTATTCAGAGACTGTTTTCTCTGTTTGCATTTCTATGCATCCATTGCTTATAGAAATTTTGTGCATCTAGTAAATGTTCAATAAATGTCAAATATACAAATAAGTAGAGTTTTCTATATTGACCCTTACCTAAGAGCAGTCTTACAGAGCACAGAGTAGTCCTATATTCCCAGTGCTCTATATTTCCAGTATCAGGAACCACAACTTATGCATAATATTGTTTAAGTAGATAACATTTTTAAAGCTTTTTAGGGAAACGAAGGAAGTAAAATGTCATGAAGAAGAAGAAAACTATGTCAAAAACATTAAACCATACGTGCTTCAAAAATAAGATCTGCTACTAGAAACAAGGAAAGTCATCAAAAATATATCAATTGTCTTGGTGAACCTACTCTACAAAGCAATTTACCATGAATGAACTTGACCTTCAAAAATAATACATTGGGATTCCTCTGAAATTAGGATATAATTGATTCTTGGGAGAGTTTATTTTCCCTCTTTACCAATCCTGTTTTCCTATGCATGTGATTCAAAAAACTGACACCATATAAAAAACTGAAAAGAAAATAAACAAAGATAATGCTGATAGAAATACATTTATATTTTACAGTGAGAATTTATTAGTAAGTCTATGTTCACACATATTCACTCCTATATTATAAAACAGACTTTTAAATATAAGATGAAGAGCAGCTAGGAAGGATGTTCACAGTTTTATCTCAAAATAGGAGACTGGTTTAGTCCTATAATGTTTTATCAAAATCTATTATTTAGATGCACCTTACGTAAAATATCAGAAATTCCTACCCAGCTCTTCTTAGATTGTGCCCAGTAAAACTTTTAATGGCTAATTATGATGAGAAGTTTCGTTCCTCAATGTTTTCATCTCCAGTACTAGTTGTCTGTAAAGGAGTCAAGTTTTAAGAAATTACTAAACTATTTCATGCTACACGTGATTTCACTCGTCACCAAGTTTTTGATATATTCACTCATTCCTGTCCTTAGATCCAAGCAAAAGGGGCCTCTCTTCTCAGACCCCATACTGATGAGGAGCCCCCTTTGCCTTTTCTTACCACACCCATCCACACTGAGCAAGGCAGCCACAGGACAAAGGGATCCCCCTTCTAAACTATATTCCGGCTAATTTGCAACAGGAATATCTTCCCAAACACCCTGAGCCTGTTCAGGCTGCTTCCCAGGTCCATCCTCTTGAAGGAGGATCAGGACACCAAGGTGCTTACCCTAGTCCCAAGATGCAGACAAGGGGCAACTGTTTGCAGAGATATGTATAGAACTTGAATATACAGAATGAGGGGTTCCCACTCGTGTTTGAGGCCACTTGCAGCATAGAAATGCAAGTGGCCTCTAGGGGGTAGACAGAGAAGTGAGATGGGCTGCTGGCTAAAGGCTGGCATTGCCCCACCCTGATATTCCTACTCAGAATTCCAAGGATCTGAGAATTGTTATTTCACACCTGGCCTTCCAATCTTTAGGAAGGATAGAACATACTTAATTTAGCATTTCTAGCTTGAGTTATAGCTTTTAAGTATTTAGACATCTGGTAAGTGGGACTTTATTTGTCCTCCAGCCATGATCCTCACAAATGTTAAGGGATATCCTAGATTCATATTTAAAATGTGATATTAATTTTTTGTAACATTGATATCTCCAAAAAGGAAGATCCCTAAGTAAGAGAATCCAAATTAGAAAACTCTTTGATAATGGTCATACCAGGCACCTATCATACTTTACATTAAGTGACCTGTTATTTAAAGTGCAAACATAGAGGAGAGAAGAAAGGAGCAAGGAAGGTAATAGTTAGCAGGCTTAAAACTAAGAGAGAAGCCTTTATCTCCTCGATGTATCATTAATTCCTTCTGGCAACAACTAGCTCTGTCTTTCAGGTTCTACTTGTCTCATAAACTGCACCAACACTTATCTGCTCTGCCACTAAGTGATCAGAATCAAATCATTTCCCTCTCCACAATTACTCTAAGGACCGTTATAACCACAGGTCAGCCCTCTCCTCAGTCACACAGTCAACCTACTCTGTGACGTAGGCAGATGCTTGATGAACAGATATATGCAGGTTTCACAGGTACATGTAGAATCAATTTCAACTAACCACATGTAAGGAAATTCCTGGTTTGTTTTAGGGCTTTAAAGTTTTTATTTAATTTTATTCTATTCTATTTTTTTCTCATTTTTTGATTTGGCTCCGAGAACAAAAAAGCTTCACACCCAATTAGTCAAGCTCACTTAAGACAGTTAAGCATTTGAGACATGACAAAGCACTCTAAAACTCAACTTGCCCCTCAACAACTTCCCTGGACTGCATTTACCCATCTCATGTGACCCATTATCAGAGTCAAATTGACCCCCAGGAAGGTGTAAGAGGCCTTATCATTAGGAAGGGAGGAGCAGATTGACACAGAAAGATAAGAACCTGGAGTCACATTTCTTGCTATTTAAATGGTGTATATTTTCTAAAGTCACTTTTATCTCTTTAAACCTTGGAGTCATGAGTCACAACTGAGTTCAGACATAACTCAATGCTCACATGCAGCCTGAGAGAGAGAGAGAGAGAGAGAGAGAGAGAGAGAGAGAGAGAGAGAGAATGATCAAGGAGAGAACTTGAGATGCTGAACTGCATAAAAATGTCTAGTTTTTCTGAGAGTTCGCATTGTTTTAATTTCCCAACATAGCTCTACCAGTGAGCATGTACACTTCTGGTCATCTGACCTCAAAATATTTATGGGGCAACAATAAAACATCACACATTTTAAATTCTGCATTTCCTCTTGCACTAATTAATTTTGTTTCGAAAAAAGGAAAATATACTCACTGAGGTTGTGGTTGTCCTTTTTTTGTCTCTCTTTTGCCAAAGCTCGAGTATCAGTTTCTGATCGAAAGGAAGACAATTGAAACAGTCCTTATTTTTACCTTACAATCCTTCCAGTCAACATAATTCAGAAATACTAGTGAAAATACAATATTACTTGCTCCAAGTGGTAAAATATATATACATATTTTTTGCAAATATTCAGAAATTTGGAACAGAGTGCTCTTTAGTAAGAAGGCAGTGACAAAACCTATGGGCTTTGAGCAGTAAAACCTGGATTTGTATTCTGGCCCTCCATTTAATAGCCTTGTGAACTGTTACCTAAGTTCTCTGTGTCTCAGGCTTCTTATCTGTAAAACTGATATAATATAATACTTACCTGATAATCACTGTGATGATTAAAATGGGTACAGCACACAGAAAATATTAAACTGCTTAATCATTTTTATTAGTATTGTTCTCAGAATTTTAAGATTATTCAAAATTATTACAACCTTAATTTTTTATAAAAAATTATGATTTCTACATCCCAAGAATTGGAACTAACTACATTTCTCAGATATTCCTATTGGACAACTCCATACTTTCAGTAAGTGACACTTCATGTGCTATGTACTTGTGAGCATTTGTGATAGTCAGTCTCCAATATGGCCCACGATGATTCTCACTCATGATATTCACACCTTTGTTAGTGCCCTTCCACACTGAATAAAGCTGACCCGTGAAACCAACAGAATTTTGTGGGAATGATTAGTGTGGCTTCCCAGACTACACCATAAAAGACATTTTCAGCTTCCCACTTTGGTGTCCCTTGAATTGCTAGTTGTCATGTCATGTGGACACCTCAGCAGTCCTGTGGAGAGGTCAATGTGGTAAAGAACCAAGGCCACTTGCCAACAAGCAGCACCGACTTGGAAGACCTGTGAGTGAACCACCTTGGGAGTGCATCCTCTAGCCCGTCAAGTGGCAAATGTCTGTACCTCTGGCCAACATCTTGACTGCAACCTTATGAGAGACTCTGAGCCAAAACCAGTTTTACAGGTCACCCCCGGAATTTCCGAACCATAGGGATTGTATGAGATAATAAATGTTTATTATTTCAAGCTGTTAAATTTTGAGTAATTTGTTATATAGCAATAGATAATTAATACAATGTTCTTTGAATTATTCTAGTTTTAAAATACATTTATTTAAATTTAGTTAAGGCTACATTCATTAATTTTAGTCTAAATAATTTGAATGCATAGATATTTTTGAGTTATTGGTTAGACTCCAAGAATGGGTATATTGCATTTATTAAAAATGTTTATATTAACTGTATAAAAATATTTAAAGATCAGTGTTTGAGCTCCAAACTAAAAATTTGTTATAGAAATTTCGACTGAGTTTTATTTTATTCTTATGGAGAAACTAACACTGGTCTGGTAAGCCATGAAATCCTTATTTTGATCCACTTCTGCTTCTAATCAGCTGTATGACTTTGGGAAAATAACTCCTCTGACTCTTGATTCCCACATCAACATATTGGAGGAACTTGACAGTGCCCCTATAATTCCTTTGAGTTGTAACAATTTTGAGATTTACTATTGAAAACTGAGGGTTTTTTACCCACATGAGAAAATTAAATGTGAATCATGAAATCCATAAAACAAGCTAAAAAGGGGAAAATCTAATTTTCCTTAATCTATTAATCTGTTCTTTTGCAATCATGTTAATAAATTGCATCTATTCAATATCAAAATGAACCTGTGTTAAGTGAAGAACTTAGTCAAACTGTCATATACATATGAATAGAAGTTATGTGTACATTCACCCAATTCCTAAAATAATTAATTAATTCAATTGAACTGTAAGTTATGCTAACTTGCTGTTTGGTTGTCATAGAGGAAAAAAAGATAGATTTACTCTCTAAATGTCTTCCATTTTAACTAACTATTTTAATAATATTTTTAAAATCCTCTTTAGCTTGGAAATATATGTCACTCACGTCTTATGTAGTTGATTTTTAAAAAGGATAAAACTACAAAAGCAATGTTACCTGTAATTTCTCTTTTCATTGGTAGACTACTTGGACAAGAAGCACTTGTAAGGCCCATATTAACTGGTGAAATTCCCTGCTCACCACTATACACATCCAAAATACTTCCAGAAAGCTTTAGAGGAAAAAGGAAGAAAAGATCAATCAAATCTTCGTTGGATATTGACAAAGTATTTAGATGTTCATTTTAAATTTACCACTTTATTAATAGTAATTTGTAATATATAGCATTTTAATTTTAAACAAAAGTGAGTATGCCTTAACTTTGTAAAATCATTGTGGCATGCTTATGGATAAGTTATGTTGAAAAAAGCTATTTGTATTTAAGCAAAAGGAGAAATTAGTTCACTCACGAAGAAAAATTTTGATTAATATTTACAAAGTTATGGGAATTTGATCCAGCACATTACCTGGTTATAAATGAAAAAGATTGAAAATATCATTTTTGACAAAAATCAATATACATATTAGCAAAGCTGGAAAGTTCATTGCATATCATAAATTAGGTATAATGGTTGAACATTTTGGAAGCCTTCTTAATACCATCAGTGCTACCAGCAACTCACAGTCAAGAGGTGTTCTACACTGTTAATTAAGTGAAAAACTTTCTTTCCTTCCTGGAAGGCATACTTTTCTCAATGTACACCTAATGTTCTAGATTATTATAAATATCCTAGCTGGTAACCAAAAGTAGTCTAAAACTGCTTTTACCTCTAGTGGATATAGGGTATGTCTAATTATAGCAACACTGCAATTCTTAAAGTGCTTCTTGGGAACAATTTTTCAGAAAGCTAAGATACTTTATACACAATTTAAAATCGTACCAATTTGTTAGTTAAAATGTGCTTATTGATTTGATCTCCCAAGAAAAAAATTTAAATAATATTTGTAACTCAAGTTAATATTCATTATTCCAGAACAAGCTACATTTAAAATATATGATTTGAATGTTTAAAATATTTCCATTCTAAGTATCTTTATTTCATTTCTGGGAAGTCAACCAAGAGCTGAATAAGCAGTATCTTTTTAATTTCCTAAAGAACTAAAAATAATACAAGTAACCAAGCAAAGCTATAACCAGATTATTATGGAGACTCTAACATCTTATTCCCACTTTTTGTAAAACTCCAGTTCAAACTGAGGGAAATTTTTTAATACTTATAAAATCAGACTGAAAATAAATGTGAAGAAAGACCAAAATTAGTTTCTGACATAATAATCTATTAAACTATATAATAATATTGTATATTTCTGAGGGAAAAAAATCATTGAAAATACAGTGGAAATCAGGCTAATATTTAAGTGTATGTGCATATCAATAAAGACATTATAGATTGCATATGGTATTCTGATGTATGTTTTCATATATTGGTTCTTCTCATTATTTACTTTATTTGGACTCCTCATCTTTATTTTATATAAATTCATTGTTTTAAAATGTATTTTTGCTTCTGGGACCTTAGAAGGGAGCGCCTTAAGTGGGATATTTATTCCCTCTCAATTTCCTCAACTGAAAAGTAGGGACAGGGACAAAGTTGACCAAATTGGATAGATGATGAGTATTAGTATCAGTACAACACAATTAGGAAGAAGTCCTAAAGGCAGATATTTCCCTAACATGTGAGTCATTTAGTTATATTGGTAAAATTTAAAAGTTTCCAAAATCTTTTTTTGAAAACCCTGTTGGTTATAAGCTGGGGCATCACCAACCTGAATTGTTCATTTCCACTGTGCCTTTAAGAAACATAATGGACATGCTGAACAAAAAGACAGGGAGTGAGGGAGAAGGAAGGGGGAAAGAACTAGGAAAAGGGCACTTTTCTCTGAAGAGTTTGAATTCTGATGGATTTCAATGCAGCAGTGGCAAATAGCAGAAATGTTTGAGAAGAAAAGGAGCCATATTACATATACACTGCAACAATAAAGTGATAGATTCCTAACTATAGCATCTCACTGGGTCCATATTACCTCATCAGACTGTACCCAATGCATTTTTCCTTAGAAGTGGGTCTGGAATTCTGAAAATGAATCTAATCCTGCTTAACTGTGGGTATATTACATCCTCTCTTGACCTTGGTTATTGTCAATTTATGCCCTGAAGCACAATGATTAATATCCTATTTAATTTTATGCTGTAGGTACTACTCTATTTCATGTAAATAGCTAATCACTTTTTGAATATCATTAAACAATTGGTTTCAATTTCAAAGTATGTAATACATCTCACATAATCTAAAGAGCCTTTTCTCCATTAAAAGATATAAGGGTACAGTGTTAGTGAAAATTTAAAGATTACATAGACATTGGAAAAGGCTTACAAAGCAAAATTATAATTACTTTTTTTAAAGGTATAAGTTACTTAGGTATTAAGGTCTAAGTCTTAGCTTTATTTTATAGAGTAGTAGGCAACTTGATAGATATTTTATGAAGAAGCATTTATTATTCTGATTAAAACACAGGTTACTTTTTCAGAAAAGCAAAATCATTGACATAACAATGGGAAATATGATTATTAGAAATAAACTCACAAATTTTAAAGACATCTAATAAAGAATTAATTATAAAATATTTTCAACAAGGTAAAAAACATACTCCTCAAGACAATTCTTCTTTCCAGTAGAAAAAAGTGAACTCCTGATCTAAGAAGTTGCTTTGAAGTGAGAAGTGATTGGCAGTGGTTCCTGATGTCCAAGATTCTCTACCCTAGATTTTAGTCACATCTCATTACTAAGATCATAGAGACTTAAGTGGACTGAGCACTGGCCTTTCCACACATATGCTACCTTTCAGAGTAGCCAATATTCCCTAAAGAAAATTAGCTCACAGGTCAATATATCAAAACGTTAGAGGAAAATGACTATTTTAAAAGTTAAACAATATGGAGTGTTAGAAATAACATCAAAAGCAAAAATTTTAGAAATAAAAAGTAAAAGATCACATGAAACCAAGTTTTTAAAATTGACCTAGTGTACATTCTAAAAGAAACAAAGATATTTGTAATATCTTTATAATATAAAATAACTTGTAATAATTTATAATATAAAATAATAACAAGAAAGCATAAAATGGCTGAAGTGATGAAGCAGAAATAGGAGCCATGAAAATATAATACTTGAACAAAATAAAACTATGGAGAAACAGCATAAATATAAAGGAATTACCAAATTAAAGTAATCTCTCAGGAGGGTAATGAAAAGAACCAAGAAACAAAGCATATGAAAGAAAATCTAATTAGTATGTAGGATAGAACTATTAGAACTAAAATACAGACAGGTATTAGGACTCTCAGAGGAAAAGAATAAATAAAACTGGAAGGAAGAAAAAATTTTAAGAAATAATGGAGATGCATTTCCTAGAATTAACACTAAATAAAAGACCAAAAAGTCTTTTATTTTATCTCATCTTATTTTATCATTGTTTTATTTTGATTTAAAAATCAAAGGGCCTATAGAATATCAAAGAAGAAAAACCTACACCCAGACACATTATAGTGAAATTTAAGAGTATACAATGACAAAGAGAAAGATCGAAAAGCCTAAAGAGAAAAAGAGAAGATCATGCTCAAAGGAACAAGAATCTGATTAACATAAAATTTTTCAATAGCAAAATGGATGAAAGAAGAAAGTGAATCAGTATTTTTCAAATGTTTAAAGAAAAGGACTTAAAATACAGAGTTTTATATCCAGCCCAAATATCATCCACATATGAGGTCATGACGAAAAATATTCTTAGAGGTATAAAATGCTTAAGAATATTTTCTCTCAAAGACTAACATTGAAAACAGTTTTGGATGAAGTAAATATGATATAATAAAATATGTCATAAAAAATAATCAAATATCTTGGTAAAGTGGTTGTAGTCTAAAAAAGAAGAAGGGAATCAAAATCAAAGATAAAATGAAATGTATAGGGCTTCCCTGGTGTCGCAGTGGTTGGGAGTCCACCTGCTGATGCAGGGGACACAGGTTCGTGCCCCGGTCTCGGAAGATCCCACATGCCGCGGAGTGGCTGGGCCCGTGAGCCATGGCTGCTGAGCCTGCACGTCTGGAGCCTGTGCTCCACAATGGGAGAGGCCACAACAGTGAGAGGCCCGCGTACCGCAAAAAAAAAAAAAAAAAAAAAAAGAAATGTATAACCATATGACTCAGTATTAAAGTCTAGATAATATCAGTATGATTGGATTGGAGTAGTAAAAAAGCCAATGGATGTGAAAGTGGTTAAAAAAAATTACTAAAGAAAAACATATTAAAATATAGGACTCACTTAAATAATAAAATAAGATGAGAGGAACAGATGAAAATATATCAATAAGAATAATTAATGTAAATAGGTCAAACTCCTCAGCTAAAAGGTTGACAGTTTGGTTAAAAAGACAGTATTTAGATCTATGTAGCTTAAAAGAGACACCACTACATTGCAAAAGGACACAAAAGATTGAAAGTTAAAAGATGAGAAAAGATATGTCCAGCAAATTATAACCATAGGAAACCAGTGAACTACATTAATATCAGAGGAAAATAGGCTTTAAAATTAGAAAAATTAGGGCTAGAGAGAGTCACTATCTAATAATAAAGAATTCAATTCTCCAAAAAGGCACAGCAATTATGAGCAGGCTTGTACCTAATAGAATAACCTCAAAATATGAAACAAAATGTTTGTAACTAAAAGGAGAAATTAATAAATCCATCAACATATTGGGAGATTTCAACACATTTCTCCCTGTTTTTTGAAAAATCAAGTAGACAAAAATAATCAGTAATGTTCTAGATGTGAACAATAAAAGTAAAGTCTTGGCCTAATATATATATATAGTTCTACATCTACAAATTAGAGGACACACAGTTTTCCAAGTACGTATGGAACGTACATAAATATTGATCACGTACGCAGAAAAAATACTAAAACCAACTCCTCCCCCCAAAAAAATTTCAAACATTTCATAGAGTCCTTGATTTCCTATATATTTAGAAATTCTTAAGTGACTCAAGAGTAAAGACCAAATCATACTGTAATTTAAAAATAAATGAAAGATACTGAAAACACACATAAAGAAACTTCTGGAATATGGCAAAATAATGCTTTGAAGGAAATTTATGCCCTTAAATATGAGAAAAATAGATAAAAATTTGAAATTTGATAAACTAAGTAAATTTCTCAAGAAGTTAGAATAACCAAATAAACCCAAAGCAAGTAAAATAGATAGTAATATAAGATCATAAATCAGTGAAAAACAAAACAATGCAAAAGACAAGTTTTGTTTTGTTTTTTCAATTAACAAACTTGACATGCCTCTTACAAGATTGATTAAAAAGAATGAAGACTAAACAAATGATATCTTAAATGAAAGGAGGATATAACCACAGTACAAGTTGAGATTTATAAGTTTTTTTCCTCAAGAATCAGGAACAAACAAGACTGGGACACCACCCACTTTCTTTCGCCACTTCTTTTTAACATAGTGTTGGAAGTCCTAGCCAGAGCAATTAGGCATGGAAAAGAAAGTCATCCAAATTGGAAAAGAGTAAGTAAAATGATATTGTTCACAGATGATATGATCCTATATTTAGAAAATCATGAGGCTACACACACACACACACACACACACACAAGTATGAAAGCTAATAACTAAATTCAAAGTTGCAGGATACAAAATCAACATGCAAAATATGTTGCATCTTTACACACTAACAAAGAACAATCTGAAAAGGATATTAAGTCAATTCCATTCACAATAACATCAAAAAGAATAAAATATTTGGTAATAAATTTACCCAAGGAGGAAAAGACTTAGACACTGAAAACTAAAAAACATTGCTTAAAGAAATTAAAGAAGATATAAATAAATGGAAAGATATCCCATGTTTTTTGATGAGAAGACTTAATATTGTTAAGATGACAGTTCTACCCAGAGCAATCTACAGATGCGATCCAAACCCTATTAAAATCCTAACAGTAGTTTTTGCAGAAATAGAAAAACCCATATTAAAACTCATATGGAATCTCAAAGGACCCTGAATAGCAAAAACAATCTTCAAAGAGAACGAAGTTGGAGGACTCAAATTTCCATATTTCAAAGCTCACTACAAAGCAACAATAATCAAAACAGTGTGGTACTGACATGAAGACAGACATACAGAGTGGAATAGAGAGCCCAGAAATTAGTCCTCAAATATATGGTCAAATGAGTTTTGACAAGAGTGCCAAGACCAAGACAGTTTTTTCAACAAACAATCTTGAGAAACTGGATAGCCACATGCAGAAGGTGAGGTTGGATTCTCACACCATAAACAAAAATTTCTCTAAATGGATCAACGACTTAAACATAAGAGTTAAGGCTATAACACTCCTAGAAGAAAAGATGAGGGAAAATCTTCATGATATTGGGTTTGGTGATGATTTTTTGGATATGATAGCAAAATTACAGGCAACAACAACAACCAAAACAGATAAATTGGACTTCATCAAAATCTAAAACTTTTGTACATCGAAGGACACTATCAAGTGAGTGAAAGGACAACTCACAAAATGGGAGAAATTACTTGCAAATCACATATCTGTTCAGAGATTAATATCTAGACTACATAAAATAAACTCATATGACTCACAAAAACAACAACAAAAGCAATCCAATTTAAAAAATGAGCAAAGAACTTGAATAGACGTTTCTCTGAAAAAGATACACAAATGACCAATAAGGACATTTAAAGATACTCAACATCATTAGTCATTAGGGAAATATAAATCAATACCACAATGTTTTATAACTTCACACTCATTAAGATGACTATTATTAAAAGAAAGGAGGACTTCCCTGGTGGCACAGTGGTTGAGAGTCTGCCTGCCGATGCAGGGGACACGGGTTCATGCCCTGGTCTGGGAAGATCCCACATGCCGCGGAGAGCTAGGCCCGTGAGCCATGGCCGCTGAGCCTGCGCGTCCGGAGCCTTTGCTCCGCAAAGGGAGAGGCCACAATAGTGAGAGGCCCGCGTACCGCAAAAAAAAAAAAAAAAAAGAAAGGAAAACATGTTGGTGAGGCTATGGAAAAAATATTACCCTTGTTCATTGCCACTGAGAATGTGAAATGATGCAGCCACTGTGGAAAACAGTATGACAGTTCTTCAAAAGTTAAACATAAAATTAGCATATGACCAACAATTTCTCACCTCTAGGTATATACCAGTAAGAGTTGAAAGCAGATACTCAAACAGATATTTGCACCAATGTCCATAGAAGCATTAAAGAGCCAAAGGGTAGAAACAATCCAAATGCCCATCAATAGATGAATGGATAAGTAAAACGTGGTATATACATAATGGGATATTATTCAGCCATAAAAGGTAATGAAGTACGGATACATGTTACAACATGTATGAGTCTTGAAAACATTATGCTAAGTGAAATAAGCCAATAGAAAAGGACAAATATTGTATGATTCCACTCACATGAGGTACCTAGAATAGTCAAATTTATGCAGGAAGAAAGGAGAATAGAGGTTACTAAGGGCTAGAGGTAAGGGAAAATGGGAAGTTATTGTTTAATGGGTTCAGGGTTTCTGTTTGGAAGAATGAAAAAGCTCTGGGAATGTATAGCAGTAATGGTTGCACAACAATGTGAATCTATGTTATGCCACTGAATTGTACACTTTAAAATGTTTATAACAGCAAATTTTATGTTATACATGTTTTACCACAATAAAAAAGATAATAACAGAGAATACCTATAATACCTATAATACCTATAATAACAGAGAATACCTATAATAATTTTCCAATGACTGTGAATGCTTAGGAAAAATACATAAACTTCTAGAAAAGTATTATTTGGTAGAACTTACTACACAAGTAATTAATAGTCTTGAATAGTCGTATGATTACTGAAGAAATCAAAACAAGCTTTAAACATATTACACAAGAAAATATCTGGACTAGACAGTTTTATGGGCAAAACTGTCACATTTTCAAGAAACATACCATCTCAATTTTGTACAAGCATTTCCAGACAATAGAGACAACAGAAAATATGTTCCAATTCATTGAGACTGAAAACATATGAAAACATTATTAGAAACAAATATTATAGACCCATTTCATTCATTCTATAAATCTTAAGCAAAATATTATTAGTAATTTTAATTCAAGAGAATATAAACAAGGTAACTTACCATAATCAAGTTGGATTTCCCATAAATATATTTTATGACGTTAAAAAAGAAAAAAAAAACTCTATGGTCATCTCAATAGATTTTTAAAAAGTGATAAAATTCAATCCCATTTATTATAAAATTCTTAGTTTGTGAGAGGACAATAACTTTCAATAATAGAAAAATATAGCTTTGCCAGTGTTTAAAATCAGTGTTTCCCTATGAGAAAATAAAATCTGTGTCCAAAATTATTGTACAAATATTCATACAACCATTTACTCTCAGGCCAAATACAGTAAAGGGCAGCATAAATGATCTGACCTAAATTCCACATATGTTTTTTCTGTTTTGCCCTCTTCCCTCTCCATGTACTAGGTCCAATCTATTACCCAGTTATGACATTTTTTTTCTTTTAAATCATTAGTCAGTTTAAATTGTCTTCCCTATCCTCGTATCTCAAGATCCTCAGGGCCTTCAGCCTAAGATATGTCCCTCCCTCCAGTAGCCTTCCATCCCTCTCAGTTAGTTTCCAACTGCTCCTCTCAAACCAACTCATGTTTTAAAAAATACAACTTTCTTCTGATCTCTCCCAGCTCAAAAACCTAAAATTTAAACCTCTCCCCTTTAACTCATATATTAAGTTCAAATCCTTGTGTCCAGCTTTCAAAATCTCATTAAATGGCCCCACATTATCTGGTCAACATTATTTCCCACTACCCTCAAGTTCTGAAAGGTTTCTCATCACCACATACATATATGTAGACTATGTCACAGCTTGTAAAAATAGATCTCCTACTCCAGTGGGAGGGAAGAGGCAAGAAGATAGAATGTTGCCAAACGGAACCTATGAATCCACATATGGAGAATTTTTAAATGATAATAAAATACAAGCAATATCATAATATATATATGCAACATTATAGGTAGTTGAGTATTTATTATACACCAGATATTCAGATAAGCATGTTTCATAGTAATAACAAAAAACAGCTTCTCAGGTAATCTTTATAATAACTTTGTGAGTGAAGTCTCATAGTTCCCATTTTAAATATAAATAATTAAAACTCTGAAAAATTAAGTACTTATCTCAAGATCATACAGTTGTAATAAATAAAAGACTTGAGATTAAAACCTAGGTCCGTCTAACACAGAGGCTGGATTCTTTACTACCTATCCCATTGTGGAAGGGCTCTTGCCTTAACACTTTTAATGGTAAGAAGTGTTTTGAAAACTCAAAAAAGTTGGAGGCCATTGGAGAATATTTTTCTCAGTTTTATTCTTTCCCACTACTATTTTCTGCACCTCAAATGTCCTCACGCTTTCTTTAAGTATCAAACTACAACCTACTCTCTAAGGCTCAACTTAAGGTCCAAACATCTCCAACACTCTCCCTACGGCAACCTGGCTTAATTTTTTTCTTCACCAAAATGCTATAGTATGAGGAAACTTGACCACAAATTCAATAATTTAATTCATTTTTATTGTTTTACCCCTCTTCATTTATATTCACTCAGCAAGAGAGAGGGTACTATAGTACCCAGGAACACTCATCATGTTTCTGAAAACTGATTATGTAAAACCCTGAGAATTTCCTGGAGATACATACATGTGCATTTGTGGATATGCATACATACATATAATATGCATATATGTATATTACATATGGGTGTGTGTGGTGTGTGTGTGATGTACCTATCCCCCAGATAATCTCATTATAAATACAAAAAAAGAAATAAAATCATATATATATATACATATATTTCCAGACAATTTTTCAGTATAGAGACTAAAAGAAGAAAAACTTCTAAACTCATACATAGATGTGTATGTGTGATATCTATATATCTATATCTATATCAAATATTTAGTGTGAGTTTCATGGGAAAGTGAGGGGATTTTGAGTTGTTTGGACCCTCTATTTTGCTTTTCTCTGAAGACATTTACTGTGAATGCAAAATGGCAAAATTGAGCTTGATACTGTTAGATAGAATAATTGTAGGCATAGAAAGAAGATAAACTTCAGGAATAAAGAGTGAACACTGTAGGAGAGCATATATCACACAATGTAAGCATACATAAAAACTGGCATTTAAGAGAATATTTTCTTTCCTTTTGTGTATTTATTCTTTCCTCTAGTTTACCTTTAAACATAGTAAACTAGATTTTTCCAGTTTTAGGACATGTACAATTGATCTCCCCCTAACTTTATTTTATTTGCTGAAGCAGGGCTATGAGGTTTGAATGATAAACATTGAAAAGAGAAATCCCACTGAGTTATTTTTTTTTTCGTTCTATTATGAGTGAATAAAAATAATCTTTTGGGCGGGAGTGGGAGATTCCTGTCCTTGACCAGCTGGTTCATAAAGCAAATAGAAAAGATAAAATACAAAACAGAGAATGGTAACATAATAAATGCTTTTGCATCATACACTTTATATATATATAATCTGTTTAGTACCAAATGTAAACGCTGCAACAAATAATTAGTAGAACCTTCACTTTTTGATAAAAAGGTCACAATATAACATTATTTTTAACAATTGTTTAACTAAATAGACTATAAAAATATTTTTACTGTAGCCAAAGCATTAAAAACTATCTTCTAAGTAAATAAGCTTGTCAGTACAGCAGACTATATGTTACACTTTTCAATGCTCAACTTCTACATACCTTATTTTATTGACTATTAGTTTATAAAGTTTAAATTCAGTATTTAAGGTGGTTTCATCTCCAAACATTGAAAGAATTCCAAAATGCACTTGCTCACCAGTTTTAACTTTGAAGTGTCTATAACCTTCACAATAGCAATGGTTTTCTCTTTCTCCTTCATCATTTTCTTTTCCTTACACTTGCAAGCAATAACTGGGAGAGCTGTGCAGAAACTTCTAAGGTGAACTTTGGTTCTTCCTTGGACTTTAAGTCTAATCTGCTCTAGATTGTGATTGACAAAAGCTTGCTTGTTGGTGTTCTGTAGTCCTTTCAAGTTCCAACCAAGCACAGGGGGTTGTTAATATTTACTCAGTCCTTGTCTCTGAAATAGTCTTGAACTATAACAGTATACTGAGATTGTCAAACGCCACCAGCATTTACAGACACTTGATTGAAAAATACCCATCTATGATAAAAGAAGTGAGTTACTGTGCACAACCACATCTCTGAAAGGGAGAGGTGAAACTAAGACTAAAGGGTAGAAATTATAGGGAGACAGATTTAAACTCAGAGGCTAAACAATCCTTTGGCTGGAATGTGACAGAGGATCGGATCAGGCTAAGGTCCCTTCAGATTCTAAGATTCTACAATTCTATGAAATGGCTTCCTTCTGAGGCTGCTAGCACAGCAGAGTGGGTAAGATTGTGCATTTGGTGTCATACAGGATTGGATTCAAACCCCTCTCTTGACATTCACTAACTATATGAACGTGAGTGAGTTACTGAACTTCTCTAAGCCTCTTTCCTCATTTGTAAAATGATAATCCATAATAATAGTCTCTATCTCATATGTTTGTTGTGGTGATTAAATTTTCATGAAAAGTGTTTTGCACAATCCTTGTCACATAGCAAGTACCCAAGGCATAGTAGCTATTATTATTGTTGTTATCCTTATTGCTGCCGATTTTAGCCATTAAAAAATTTCCTAAATGGTAATGTATAATGGGAACAATTTTTTAAAATATTGTGTGTGAATTTTAAAGTATTTATTTCATATGTATTTGCTGAGCACCTATGATGTGCTAGACATTTGTGCTGGGTACTGAGAATAAAATAATGAACAGGTCACTCTTTTAGGCTTTAGGGACACAGCAGTGAACAAGACAGACAAGATCACCAGCTTCCAGGAGTTCACATTTTAAGGGTGGGAGCACACAATAAATAGGTAAATAAAATAAAACACAAGATAATTTTTGTAACTCTAATCCTAAGTGTCCCAGGGAATTAAATAAGATATTGATTTAGGAAGTGTGGGATGGGGTGTTCCAAATAGGGTGATTGTGGAAGACCTCTCTGACAAGTTGATATGGACTAAAGATCTGAGGCATAAAGAGATAGTCATGCAAAGATCTGGGACAAAATCATTCCAAGCCCAAAAAAGGAAATTCCATGGTCCTAAAATGATAATATGCATGTCATATTCAAGGAGTAGGAAGAAGGCTATCAAGACCAGAGCCTAAAGTTACAGGGAAGTGCTGACTATGGCAAAGGGTCCTGGTTATATTCTGAGGATTTCAGGAAGTTAACAGAATGCTCAGCAGTCAGAGAAACAGGATCTGAGTTTTGCTATGTGAAGATCGTTCTGGCTGCTGTGTGATCAACAGCCGTACGGGGGAAAGAAGTAGCAGAGAGCTTAGTTCTGAAGTTCAAGTGAGAGATGATCATAGCCTGGAAAAGGGTTTTAGTAGAGGAGCTGATAAGCTGTGAGATTCAGGAAATCTGGGATGCAGAGTAGGAGGGCATACTGGTAAATGTGGTTGTGTGGAAGTAAGAGAGAGAAGAAGAATTACTTTTTTTGGAGGGTGTTGGTTCTAGATGGATAAGGAGGGGGACAAAAACTTCTTTTCAGTCAGATTAGGTTTGACATGTCTGTTGGAAGCACAAAAGATGTTAAGGTAGCAGTAAGACATACAAATCTAGCATTAGGGGAGACAGCTAGGCTGGAGAAGAGTTGAGATCACCAACAGAATGTATAGATATGTGAGAAAAGAAGACTGAAGTCTAAGCCTGGGAGCACTTTAGCATGTAGATGTCTATTAGAAGAGAAAGAACCAGTAAGGTGGGTGAAAAGCCAAAAAATATGGCGCTACAGAATCCCAGATAATACTTCAAGAAGGAGGGAGTGGTCAACCATGGCTACTGCCACAGAGAAACCAAGCCTGGTGAGAATGGAGAATTTACTATTGGCTTCGGTACTGGTTGGTTTTAAGAGCTCTTTTAGAATTGTAAGGGCAACAGCTGTATTGGAGAGTAGAGAATGGGAGGTAAGGAAATGGAAGCAGAGAGAGTTCTGAGGGGTAGGGAGTCAGGAAATGATGTGGTAGCTGGAGAGGAACTGCATTCAAAGGGAGTTGTTTGATTTGGTTTTATTTGGGGGGAATCTTAGTAAAGACAAGTGTAATGCTGATATTTATAATTCAATACATCAGAATAGACTGATGATATAGGAGGAGCTGCTATTTAGAGAGGGAGAGTGCTTGAGAAGGTAAGAATTTGTGAGATCTAGGACACAAGTAGTTGGGCTGGCTTCAGATTATGAGCTGGGACAATTCTATTCTAACAGAAGGGATGGCAGAGAAAATCAAAACAGATGCAGGTGGTCTTATAGAATTTGTGATGCAAAGCTAACAAGTAAGTTCTAACCTGATTGCATATATTTTCTCTCTGAAGTATGTTGTGAAAGAGAAATCAGCTAGAAAATGGAGAATGGATGGGGAATGGTGGAGATTTGAGAAGAGAAGAGGAAGTATAATGTTGTCTTAATTAATGAGAATTTTCACCAAGGAATAGCTGTAGCATTGTCTGGTAGTAGTGAAAGCCCCTGTGAAATTCTGGTGATGTATAGGAGGTGAGTACTATGAGCAATGTGGTAAAATTTTATCCATTCAGCTACCCAGGTGAAGATGTGGAGTAAGATGAAAAATAAGTTTAATCAGGGTTGGGCTTTTGTTAGGAGAATAAAATGAAGAAAAATGGGTATGTGCTAAGAGTGTTCGCAAGAGAAATGGTTATAGTACTTGACCAAGAATAGATTAAGAAAGAAATTGTCAAAATGTCATGAGTGAGGGGCCGGGGCAGCCCACCCCACCGCCCCGTCCCCACTGCCTACGAGGGCCAGCGTGGGCTCTGGGTGAGTGTGGCCATGGAGGGTTCTCCGGAATCAGGGCCCAGAGGTCCACGGGACCCAATCCCGGCTTTGAAAAGAGCACAGCACATCTGGCACTGACCTGGAGCACCATGCCACGCTTCCCCCAGTGTCAGCTGGAGGACCCAGAGTACAGCCAGTTGGAGTACAAAGGTGAGCAGGGTGGGGCTGTATGCTGGGCACCACAGGGTGACCCACAGAGGCTGGTGTTCGGCCCGAACCAAAGGCTGGCCTCAGACAACCCGTCTGGTGGACTGCAGTTTGCCAACACATAACGAAGAAAAGATTGGTTCAAAGAGGGAAAAGGCTGACGGGACCCCCAACCCCGCACGACCACACCCCCGGCCACAGATGGTAGAGCAAATTACGCCCTGGATGGAGGGGCAGACGAACAGTGATCCAGCTCACCAAGCTGAGCTCTATGCAGCCCTGGCCTTGTCCTGCCCTTCCTGGAGGTCTCAGAGAGATAGAGACGGAGGAAGGAGAAGGGGGCCAGTTATTGCATACACTGGCCGCTTTCATCTTCCAAGGTGGAGGAAATCCTCACCATATTAATGGCATGGAAAAAAGAAAGAAGAGGTATCCAACTGCAGAGGAAAGAGTCCAATGGACCTGATTCTCTGCACAGAGAATGCTGAAGGTGACCCCCTCTTCCCCCAAAAGAAAACAGAACAAAACAGAACAAAACTCGTCAGGAAACTCAGTTTGATTGCAGGGTAGAAACTTCATCGACACTACAGAAATCGGTTGCTTTCTGTGCACTCACAACAAACTATCTGAATGAGGAAGGAAGAAGAGAACCCTGTGGACAATGACGGCAACAACACAAAAAAAATACCTAGGAGTCCGTCTAACCCATGACCTACAAGACCCGTAACTCAGAAAACTGGATGAGAGACATACCAATGAAAGAAAATGAAAATGATACACACAAAACATGGAAAGATAGGTGGTGCTCATGGATCGCAAAAGTCCGTCTTGTGGAAATGATTCCACACCCCCAAGGCAATCCAGAGATGCAATGCCATTCCTCTCAAAATACCCACAGATTTTCTCAGACAAGTACAACCAAGAATTCCAAAATGCGTCTGGAAACACAAAAGAACCTAGAGAGTGTCAGTACGCTCTTCAGACAGAAGCACAGACTTCAGACTTCCCACACTGCCTGATTTCCAACTAGCCTGCCAACCTGCCATCATCAAGACATCATGGTATAGGCACACAAGACATCCACATAGATCCATGGAGGAGAAAGGAGAGGCCAGAAAGAAAGCCACGCTTATGTGTCTATTCGTCTCTGACAAAGGAGGTGAGAAGGTCCCGTGGGGATATGATAGCCTGTGCAATGAATGGTGTTGGGGAAACAGGACCGCTCCATGCACAAGCATCACAATGCCACCTACAACAAGAAACTCACACCAAATCGACTACTGCAACGTAAAACCTGAAGCCAGGCGAGGCCTAGAAGAAACCCATAGGTACTGCGTTCTTGGACCTCAGTCTTGGAACCATGTTTGTGGATTGGTGTCCCCAAGCAAGGGAAAGAGAAGCACAATAAATCCAGTTGGGGCTCCAGGTGACTGAAAAGGTTTTCAACAGCACAGGCAAGCGTATGCATGACGAAAGAGGCAGTGGACCGAATGTGAGAAAACACTGATTTGCAAATGTTGTATCTGAGAATGGCGATCATCTGGAAAACAGACTGAGAAGTTGCACAACACAAGCCTTTGAGACACAAAAACCCTAACCTGACGCTTAACCCTAATAATGTGTGTGTGTAATTATTTGCACTGATAGTTATTTTATACTCAATATACCTAGATTATGTATAATAAACATATTCTATATCAAAAAAGATGTCATGAGTGAGAAATAATAGCTATTGAGAAAAACAGTGGTAGAGTCAATTGATTTGGAGTCTCCACAAGCTTGAGCAATGGTGAAGTAAGAACATTAGAGTAGGTGCACTGAAAAACAGAATGTAATGGTCAAAAAGTATGAAATAAAAATGTTATAGGATAGAGAAATACATAATAACAAGATCTAAGATACCGTCATGTGAAGGGATCGCTGGATAGGAAGGAGAAAAATACCATTGACACCAAGGAGACTGAGAAACTGAGAGGTTAAGGTGTTGATGAAAACACAGCTGATTTCACTGAATGTTTCTTGCACTTTGGGTCTTTTCAGTCCAATTTACAAAATTGTTGCAGTAAGAACGAATTGACAGTTGCCTAGTTCTCTTGGTCAAATAGGAATTGAGAGGTAACTTCTGCTTAATTATTCTGAGTCTAGTCACTAATCACTCAATATTCATTTCTGGGTCAGAAATACCTGGGCTAAATTGATCTGTGAAAACCTTGAACTATTCCATTCAATCTGGGGAAATGTGAAGGACCACCACAAGTGGACCCTTAGCAGCTTCCAAGCTTTCCACCAACAGAAGTTAGAACATGATTTTTAATTAAGCCTATATGCAGTGGTCCTGGGATAAATCTACACTCAAGGTTTTCTGCTTAAGTCACAACAAAAGAACCCCAAAGTGACTAACAGCACAATCAGTAGACTGCCCCTAAGACTTTGCAATTTCTGTGAGAACTACAGAAAATATGTAAAATACTCAGCAACGTGCCTGTGACATAGTAGGTGAGACATTAAGAAAAATTATTATTATTGATAAATATCCTCACTTTTGAAGCTTACCATTATGGGCATCTGTTGTTTCAGCCTCTCTAGAATTCATTTACATTTATTTTGGTAACAACTCCTGCTCTCCTGGTTCTCACTCTTAACCTAGATAATTTGTTTTGTGGAGCTGCCTGATTCACAGCTCTAGCGTGGGCCCAAGACCCAGAAAAATTAGCTGACAGTTAGATATATGACAGAAATTGCTCCACAAGGAATTAGCCCAGAGATTGAACTGGAACTAAGCGGGAAAGGAAGCTCTCCTCTTAAGTTTTTAAGCTTGACTTAATGTATCCACCAGGATGCATTTGGTTATGACAATCAGAAAATCCTGACACAATTAGCTTATAAAATAAAGGAAAAAAATCTTACTTAATGTGTGAGATCCATAGGTAAAGAATTCTCCAGGGGCATATAAGCAGTATTTCTTTGCATTCCGTTTAGATTTTCCTCTCTCTTTGTTTCTTTAGTTTTTCCTCAGTTTATTTACCTTCTGGGCAATAAAATGACTACATAAGTCACATTGTCTTACAACATCATGGAGAGGCAAAACCTTCTCTTTCTTGGGTCTCCTTTAAAGGCTAAAGTAAATTCTAGAAGACCCCAGGAACCTGCTCAATTTGCCAGAATTGCAACACAAGCTCATTCTTAAAACAATCTCTGGCCAGGGAAACAGGGTCACCAGGGTTGGCTTAAATTAATCAGAAACTTCCTCTTCCTTGTGAAGGACTGGATGTCTGAAAAAAAACTGGGTTAGCAAGGAAGAATTGTGTGCATAGCTAGGAATAAGCTGTGATAGTGTCTGCTCAACAGCTGAGAATAAGGCCAGTACAGAACAAAGGCAAAGTTATGGAGGGATGTTCACATACAATATTACTTAGGAATTTGTGGATGACATGAGCCAACAAATTCCTTTCATACTTAAGCCCCATATTAGCCAGGTTCTATCATCTACAACCAAAAGTTCACTAGCTAAAATGCTTACTCAAAGCATTCCTCTGAATCTAACAGGTCTTTATTTTTATCCACATGAACTATAAATATCCTTCAGAATTTCCTATCTCTGTTCTACCACCTATTCTTATACATTCTTTTTTTCTGACTTCTTGCCTTTTCTTATGTTGTTCTCTCAACTTGTTATACTTTGCTGCCTTCATGTCTACCTCTTAAAATCTTAACCTTCCTTTATAACTATATCTCAAATATCATCTTTTCCTAAAGCATTCCAAAAATATCTCAATTTCGCATGGTTTCTACTTTAGTCAAACTCCAGGGCAACTCTCTGACTAGCATTTAAAAAAATTATATATATATATATATATATATATATATATATATGCCATCTACCAAGATTTAATATAAAAATAGCTTTGGCAATAAATATTTTCAATTATTCTCATAATGCAGAAGAAGAAAGTGAAATAAAGAGAAGTGACTTGCACAATACCTAGATGACAACTTGGGTTAATACCAAGATCCATATTCTTTCCCTCCCTGTCTCTCAGGTGTGCCTCACTGCACTGCCTCACTATCATGTTGCCTCTTGATATGTGAATTGTGTCTCACTCAACTTTTAGTTTCCTATAGTGCACGTATTGTGCTTTGCATATAATAACTATTGAATAAATATTTGGTCAGTTGAACTGCTTGGGGTTATATCTTGATCCTGATTTATCAATGATTATTGATTGGCCAACAGCAGATACTTCTTTATATAAGTACAAATAGGCCAGTAGTATCTATCTTTTACATTCTGTATATCAAAAGCAAATTCCCAATACTCACTGTCACCAGTTTGCATGGAATAAGCAATCTATGCAACCTCTACAAAACAAGTAAGATAATTTGACAAAGAGAATGTTTCAATATACAATTTCAATGAAATAAGTACCACATACAAGGAAGAGAAGATTGCAGGAAATTAATATCATTTCCTCAGACCCAGAAGTTGAATACTAGTTAAGAAAATAGTAACCTCATGCTGTTGAATTAGATGGGGAAACTTAGCATTAATAACATTTATATAGATAATTTGTTAGATTTCCTATAAATATGCTGCTTAAAACCTGAAGAGAGAAGAGGTAGAAAGAATTGTCACTTCATTCTAAAAAACGAACGAACAAACAGGCAAAAAACAAACAAAAAAAATCCACCAAAAAAACCTCCAAAAAAAACCTAGATTTTAAACCTCATTTGATCTTTGTCTAATAGTGGTATTAATGACTTGTTATAAAGTGGAGGTCCTTTGTACGAGAGAAAAGGAGGAAAGAGATAATTCTCCTTTTTGTAGTCTATTTGGGAATTAATAAAGAAAAGAGGGATGCTTTGTCTAATTTTTTTCTTAAAGTTTTAAATTTAAAATGTCCATTGTTAATATTAATACAACTTAGCCCACTGATTTACTGATGAACAGTATCTAGTCAGAATTCACTTTCTTTAAATGAAATGTTTAACAATTAAATCACAATCTTTCATATTTTTTCTCATGTTTTCTCAAAGGTCTAAAACCATAAACAAACAAACCAACAACAACCCTTCAAACTGTATAGAAAGAGCTTGCACACCCTTTACAGATTCATTTCTAGAGATTAATAAATGAACAATGAGAAGGCAACAGTAATCAAATAGGAGATAAGATAACTCTTCACTGCATATTATTCCAGGAATTTGTGATTTCAACACAGAAATCTGTCTACATGCCTTAAAGTAGTGTGAGGCTCTTCTAGCTTTCTTCAGTTCATCTTTAACCTCTGGTTATTGGCTCAGAAGTAAAGTTATATTTTTGTTGTTATAATTTTTTTCTTTCCTCTATAAGGTGTAGAGCCTCTGAATCTGATAGCTGTTAGTCATGGTAAAATAGTTAAAATTTAGCCATGAACTTATGAGGGTATTATGATATGTTGTGCTTCAAACGGAAATCTGAAGATTTCACAGAAAATGCTATAGCAGACTAGATATATAATTAGATGGTGTTTATAGAGATTAGGTAGGTAAGTAGATAGATAGATAGACAGATAGAATAGTACACGTCCTATTATCTTCCTCAATAAAATTATGTATCTTTTTTTCTGCCCCAATAAATATTTTTTAATATTTATCTATCTTGTACCTGTTTCAAAAGTGCAGCAGAAAACACCACTTATTAATCAAATGAAATTTCTTGTTTTATCATCATATGCTATTATTGATTTTAATCTCATTGACCTCCTCAGGTCTGGAAACACTTACTGTTCTTTGCATTAGCAGAGGAGAGTCTGTTCCTTCCTCTTTAAAACTCGATTCCGTACCGATTATATCCTCAATAACGTCCTCCATCTAGCAAAATATAATACATTTAGAATATTGTGCATAATGATAAAAGTTGCACGTCAGTCTGAGTTCAGAGAGAAAAATTTTAGCAATCTTTAAAAGTTTTTTTAGAATATTTAGATTATATGTGTATCAAAACGCAGAATATTTTAGAACTTAAAATGAAGTAATCCTGACACTCTGATCTGTGTTGCTTTTCCTTGCATTAGCTTACGCCAGCTGGCAGGTGATGGCTGGGCAAATCACCCTGGGTTAGTCCTTTGGAAATTAGTATCTGCATAAATAGAGTGATTATCATGAATACCTTGAGCCAGAGCTCATATACTTAGCTTGTAGAGAGATGACTTCCTACAAACTTTATTTTTCTTTTAAAATGTTTTGATAGGGGGCTTCCCTGGTGGCGCAGCGGTTGAGAGTCCGCCTGCCGATGCAGGGGACATGGGTTCGTGCCCCGGGCAGGGAAGATCCCACATGCCGCGGAGCGGCTGGGCCCGTGAGCCACGGCCGCTAAGCCTGCACGTCCGGAGCCTGTGCTCCACAACGGGAGAGGCCACAACAGTGAGAGGTCCGCGTACCACAAAAAAATAAAAACAAACACACACACACATACACACACACGTGGCCATTGGGTACCATATTCCAGAGTGTGGCTCTAGGCCCTGTTCTGGACTTTAGATGTTATTCCATGTGCACTGAGAGATCTCTAAAGGATCTAGGAAAATAAATATACATGTTTTCTTTCTTTTGGTTAGTCCACTTTCTGAAAGTTTTCAAGTATATTATTGATTGTTACCAAACTCAAATTTTAATTTCATGACAGTTTTCTTATTACTACTCCACCATTAAATGGACAACAAATTTGTATTGAACAGATGTGAAGGAAACCTGAGGGAAGAAGGATGCTAAACACAATTCATGGTAAGTGGTTTACTTTGGAGCATTTCTGATAGTTTCAATAAAAATTACACATGTCATTTGTCCCTTTTCTTTCTGGAAGCTTACATCATAAATTACTCAGTCTCCTGCATCTCTCATTTTTTCCTCTTACCTATAAACATACTCAGGTTTCTTCTATTCCAGAAGGAAACCCTTCTTTCCTACATGTCAAAGTTCATCCTCCTTGGAGACTCTACTTTTGCCTCTAACACTTCTATCCATAATTTCTGTCATCCACCTACATGACTATCTTTTCCCCTAATTTGTTGGAGTTGCTGTCTCTTCTATTATTCTAAATTGACTTTAAAATCTAAACCAAAACTTTGCTTCACAGCTTCCAGGAATCTTCATAATTAATCACCTTGGAATCCAGTTGCTACTTTAAGAAAGACAACAAACACATCATTTTATATCAGATGAAACAGAATGAACAGATTAGACAAAAGAAGAATTACAAATCAGCAGAATAAGCGTCCTCAAAGTGATAAATGAAGATGATGAAATACAAAGGAAGAACACAATATTTTTACTAAAATAAAAATAGAAATAATAGTTATGGAAAGAATGAGGCTCAAGGACAAAGGAAAAGATTGTAAGCAAAGGTCTACAAAAGACTAAGAATCAAGCTTTTCAACAACCCTGGGTGCAAGAAAACAATGGGATAACATTTGAAGTGTTAAAGGTAAAGAATTTTGAACCTAGACATTTATAACCAATAAAATATCCTTTAAGTGTGTGCATGAAATAAAGCTTTTCTTAGACATAAAAACTCAAGTTTTAGGGCAAAAAGACCTTCGGAAAACACTCTTTCAGGAAGTATACTAGTCAGATAATAAATAAAACTATGAAATCAATACAAAATTTAAGAATGAGGAAGTAACAGTAAAATGTTTGTGGTCTAAATAAGAAGAATGTATGTGTGTGTATTCATTCTAAAAATATCACTTCA
Source organism: Grampus griseus (assembly GCF_964374135.1). NCBI lineage: Eukaryota > Metazoa > Chordata > Mammalia > Artiodactyla > Delphinidae > Grampus > Grampus griseus. Next base: position 33,462,922 of record NC_139003.1, on the reverse strand, counting down.
GAAAGATAGGTGAGAACAAGAAGGAGAAGACCATACTCAGACAGACTTTTACTTAAGGGTATGACATAGATATTGTTAAACAATGACATAGATAAAGAAGAAATATAGCTATGTGTCTTAAGTTAGGTGTAACCAAAAAGAGAGAGAGAGAAATTTAACCTATCCAATAGAGGATAGAAAAAAAGATGGCAAATAAGGAAACAGAAAGCATAGTAATTAAAAAAAAACGTGAAAAAAGGTAAGTATTAAATACTAATGGTAAAGTAATTACAAGAATGTAAATGAGTTAACATAGTGCTCAAGAAATTATCATTCAAATTGGATTTTTCAAAGGTATTGTAATACTTTGTCTATAAAGGACACATTTAAAATAAAACAATAGAGAAAGCAGAAAATAAAGTGCAAAGATGAACCACAAAAATGACCAAAAGGAAAGCAACAGTAACAATGTTAATATTAGACCATATAAAATTCAAGATCAAATGTTAAAGCAAAAATAATAAAAAAATAATACCAAGTAACCATGAAACCTAAAAAACCTAAAAAGAAAAACCTAAAAAACTCTGTAGCAACAGCTGTCAGAAATCTATGAAAAATAAATTCAATTGTAGTTGAATATTTTAGCTCACCACTCTCAAAGTCATAAATCTGAATTTAGCCTTCTCTTCACCTATTCTCTAGGCCATGCCTGGGTCCTATCACCTTCTAGTCTATACCACTCCATTTCTGAAATTTTAAATTCAATTATCTCACTCATCAAATGCAATATTCCATTTAGATCCAATTTAGACCCCCTATGGCAAATCAACTGAACAATTTTCATTATGACTCTCTATGCTTTTACCCTATTATCTTTCTGCCCAACCACCCCTAACTCCCCAGGAGTTCATTCTCTCTACTTCCTGTTAACTCTGAATTCAAAGTAGAATGGTTCTTGCTCACCACCTTACTGAAATTCCTTTTGTTGCTATTTTCTTTGACTGCTTGACTGATAAATTCAATAGATATTTATCAGTCCTTATTTACTAGACTCAGTCACTACATTTGAGTGTGTGGGTCATTTCCTCCTTCTTTAAACAGGTTCCTTCAGTGGCACCACACTAGTTATCTTCTTACTTTACCTTTACAGTCCTTTTCCTCTGACCACCCCTTAAATGTGGGTGATCTCCTCAATCCCACCCTTGGTTTCCTACTCTCCTCATTGTTTTCATGTTCTTCAGGAGCTTTCTTCCTCATTCAAATTTTCAAGTACTACCCATAGGCTGACAACTCTTAAATCTCTTCCTCCAGTCTAGATTACTCCTCCTCAAGACAAACTTGGATATCTAGCTGTCACCAGCATCTCCACGTTGTGGTCTCACAGATACCTCAGTTCTAACATGTTCTAATATAAGGCCTCATCATCTCTCATTGTACTATAGAAATAACCTCCCCACTGGTCGCTCCCTCCCCCCAGGTTTCTTCTTCTACATAGTTGACAGAGTGATATTAAAGTCAAATCTGATTATGTCGCCCTAGCCCTTACATTTAAGCCTTTCAAGGATTTGAAATTACTTAACATGGAGCACCAGCCTTTCTGTGATTTGTCTATTACCTGCTTCTCTAGTGTGACCTTTTGTCATCACCTCATGCTGTTTCCTATTCTTTGCTCATGCTATCTTACTTGGCTAAATTGCCCCACTAGCCATTTTCCTCTAAGTCTACTTGACATACTTCTGAAGCAGAACAGCACTTCTGCACTTCTACATATACCATAGCTTTTTCTACATAATAGTATAAGTATTTGCTTCCCTTTTTTTCTCTTCCCTTCAACTTAGAGTTCTTGTAGAGTACAGAGGATAAGAAAAACAAGACAAGGAATAATTAAAATATAGCATGTGCTGTAAAAATGCTATGACAAGAGCAATTTTTATCCACATGATATAGGTGTTACTATGAAAACTCAGAGAATAGGCACCTAATCCACACAGAATACCCCCAGGGAAAGAAGAAACCTGAGACGAATTTTGAAGAGTCAGTCAGAATTATCCAGATAAATGGAGACTGAATGAGTAGTTGGTAAAGAAAGGATATAAGGAAGAACCTGGCCGCTGTGAAAATCACTAGTGAACCATATGGCTGAAGAACACAGTACCATGCAGATGTGTAATGATAAGTCTGGGTAGGGTAGCAAGGGTTAAGTGTGGAAGAGTCCTGTGTGCCGTGAGTACAAATTTGAATTTTATCTTGGAAAGACCCATGCTATAAAATGCTTATTTGACTTTATATCTGATTGTCTTGGAGCGCTTTAATCACCTAATTACTCCTAATTGCAACCCCCAAATCCTAAATCTATGGATGCTCTCATAGATTTCTTCTGTGGTAGCTATGATTTCTGGGGTCTTTGAATTAATGAAATGTTCCGTGATGTCACAGGAGGACAAGCATAGAAGAAAGAAACACAAAAATATGGCAACAGCCACCAAATCCTGAGCAATCTCACTGCCCTTGTGTTAGAAACTTCAAAAAATGTAAGCATCAGAGTGACATCACCAAGATGGCAACTTAGTTAGCTCCTGAATTCACTCACCATCATGAGAAGAACAATTAACATCTATTCAGAAACAAGACACCACTAAGAGAATCCTAGAGCACGGGGGTGAGGCTGAAATACCCACTGAACCTCAGAGATCAAGGCAGACTGCATCAGAAGGCGAGAGAAGCAGCTACACGTTGACCACATTGACCCTCCCGTAGGACAGTGCAACACTATGCAGAGAGGTCTTCTCTGAGCCACTGGTTCGTCCAGAGGGAAAGAGAACCCAGGGCGGACAACCAATCTCCTTCAACATTGTGGGCTGCTCTGTGGGAGCCCCTACTTTGATCTCGCACTATGGTAATTGCAGAGGAATCTATGGGGCCCAGCCACTGGGAATCTGTGACAGAGAAGCAGGGAGGGGCTTGCAACAATCAACACACAGATCTTGGCAGACAGTTCGTATCTGCAGTGCCTGCCTAGTAAATCCAACCAGCGACATCGTTGGTCTGCAGAACCAAATCAGGGGTACACTTTGACCAGGTAACTTGGGGGGAGGGGGCACAGATCTGACTGATTCAGATACTCAAGGAGTTTTATCAGCCCTAGAGCCCATTTGTCCACACCCAGTCACGGTGCTGAGTCATGGCCCCACCCACAGTGAAAAGTACTTTCCAGCCCCATCTGAACAGAAGAGCTAGTGACAACTCCTGGAAGTTGTGTGGCACAGTGGGGCTTGAGTCAAGAGGCAGGTGGACAGGCAGAGCAGATCACCCACAGAGCAAAGCCAGTACCAGTCATGGGGTCTTCCCATGCTATGCACAGGCAGGAAGATTAATTCATAGCCAAGGGTAGCTCTTGGTGTCTCTCAAACTGAGAACCTCCTTGGAAAATTGAGAATAGTCTGGAAGGCTATTCCTCTGGCCCCAACTGATCAGAAGGGCTAGCAAAAATACCTGAAAGTTTTGCAGCACAGCAGCACTCAAGTTGAGCAAAGGGCAGACAGAACTGATAGTCTGGAGAGCAAAGCCAGCAGCCCTGTTCAGCCAAGGAACTTGGGTGTGGGTCAGCTTGAGTTAAGACAACAAAGAGCTTCACTTGTTTTAGAGCAGCTTCTGCAACTGTGTCTGGGCAGAGAATCTAATTCATAGTCTTGCTCATCATTGAATACAGCCTTCAGCCCATCCAACAAGGAAACCTAATCAGAACACATGGGAAGTTGCATAGCCCATTCAACAGTCCCACATACAGTGGCACTTGAACAGAGAGCACAGCCATGGCTTCCCCTATCTGCAGAGCAAAATCAGTGGCCTCATCTGACCAGGGTATTCAGTGCATACTCAGGCCTTATTCAGGCCTCCAAACAATGAACTGCACAGGCCCCGGGCCCTGACCTACTTCCCTGCTAGGACAGGGAAGCTAATTCATAGCCCCACCAGCTACATCCAGTCCCAACCATCTAGTAAGCCTGATCAGAGAATTCAGGCAACTGTGGAGCCCATTCTACAGCCTCACTTGAGTAAGAAACAAAGCCAACAGTCCTATCCAACTGCTCTCAGCTAGCGGCACAACCCCCAATCCCTGTCTTCAGAGTTCTAACAGTTGCCTCACCCAAATATATCATAATATCAGGCTCCACCTGCCCAAAGGCATTAGTGGCAGACACACCAGAAACCCAAAATGAGCAGACTGATGAAGAACTGTCTCTGGCAAAGCAAACCTGTAAAGTCTGCAAGAGGAGCCCTATTACTCAAATGCACAGATACCAACATAAGGAATTAAGGATCATAAAAAATCAGGTAAATATGACACCACCAAAGGAAACTAATTAAACTCCAATAACTGACCCTAAAGAAATGGAGATCTATGAACTGTCAGATAAAGAATTCAGAATAATCCTTTTAAGGAAGTTTAGTGACCTACATGGAAACATAGACAGGTAACTAAACAAAATTAAGAAATACAATAATCTATTATTAATAACCCAATATTTAAAAAAGTATAAATTTTAACAGCAATAACCTAAAGTGTGACGGGGAGAAGAAGTAAAAGTGTAAAGAATACAAATTCTATTGAAGTTAAGTTGCTAGCAATTTAAAATAGGGTGTTATAAGTTTAAGTTATTTTATGTAAGCCTCATGATAAACACAGGAAAATCTTATAGTATTGTAATTACGCAAAAGAACTCAATAAAGAAGTCAAAGCATATTGATACCAAAAGGCAGAACACAAAAAATGATAGCAGGATAAGAAACAGGGAATGATGGAGCTACAAAATAACCAGAAAACAACTAAAAACATTTTATTGTAGTGAGCCCTTATCTATCAGTAATTACTTTAAATATAAATGAATTAAATTCTCCAATTCAAAGACATAGTATGGATGAATGGATTAAAAATAGAAGATCCAAAATGTGCTGTCTACAGGAGACTCACTTTCACCTTAAAGACACAAATAGACTGAGAGTGAAGGGATGGAAAAAGACATTTCAAGCAGTGGTAACCAAAAGAAAGCAGGGGTAGACAGCTTATATTGCTTACATCAGACAAAACAGACTAAACTAAAAATGGTAAAAAGAGACAAAGAAGGTCATTATATAATGATACAGGGGTCAATGCATCAAAAAGATGTAACTATTTATGAGTCCAACATCACAGCACCTAAGTATATAAAGAAAAAACTAACAGCGCTAAAGAGAAAAATAAATGGTATAGTTACTATAAACAATAATATTTGAAGACTTTTGTACCCCACTCTCAACAATGGATAGATCATCCACACAGAGAATCAATAAGGAAACAGTGGATTTGATCAACACTATACATGTCCTGGACCTAAAAGATACACAAAGAACATTCTGTCCATTGACAGCAGAATACACATGTGTACTCTCAAGTATACATGTGACATTTTCTAGGATAGACCATATGTTAGACCACAAAACAAGTCTTAACAAATTCAAGAATGGAGTAATACTAAGTGTCTTTGCTAATCACAATGGCATGAAACTAGAAATCAACAAGAGGAAACTAGAAAATTCACAAACACATTGAAATTACACAACACTCTCCTGAACATTCAATGGATCAAAGAGGAAATTAAAAGGGAAATAAAAATGTTTATTAAGACAAACAAAACTAGAGACATGACAAACCAGAACTTACGGGATACAGCAAAAGCAGGCCTTGAAGGCATTATGCTAAGTGAAGGAAGTCAGACAAAGAAAGACAAATACTGCATGATCTCACTTATATGTGGAAACTAAAGCAAAAACAAAAACAAAAAAAACTCGTAGAAAAAGAGATCAGAGGGGCTTCCTTGGTGGTGCAGTGGTTGAGAGTCCGCCTGCCGATGCAGGGGACGGGGGTTTGTGTCCCGGTCCGGGAAGATCCCACATGCTGTGGAGCAGCTAGGCCCGTGAGCCATGGCTGCTGAGCCTGCACGTCCGGAGCCTGTGCTCCGCAATGGGAGAGGCCACAAAAGTGAGAGGCCCGCGTACCGCCAAAAAAAAAAAAAAGAGATCAGAGGACCTTCAAGATGGCAGAACAGTAAGACCTGGAGATTACCTTCCCAGAAATACATCAGAAATACATCTACACGTGGAAAAACTCCCACAGAACACCTACTGAACGCTGGCAGAAGACCTCAGACCTCCCAAAAGGCAAGAAACTCCCCACGTACCTGGGTAGGGCAAAAGAAAAAAGAATAAACAGAGACAAAAGGATAGGGACGGGCCCTGCACCGGGGGAGGGAGCTGTTAAGGAGGAAAGGTTTCCACACACTAGGAAGCCCCTTAGCGGGCAGAGACTGCAGGGGCGCGGAGCGGGGAAGCTTCAGAGCCACGGAGGAGAATGCAGCCACCGGAGTGCGGAGGGCAAAGTGGAGAGATTCCCGCACAGAGGATCGGAGCTGACCAGCACTCACCAGCCCGAGAGGATTGTTTGCGCATGAGACACTCAGGCTGCTGCTGCTGCCACCAAGAAGCCTGTGTGCGAGCACAGGTCACTATCCACACCTCCCCTCCTGGGAGCCTCTGCAGCCCGCCACTGCCAGGATCCAGTGATCCAGGGGCAACTTCCCCGGGAGAACACACAGCGCGCCTCAGGCCGGTGCAACGTCCTGCCGGCCTCTGCCGCCGCAGGCTCGCCCCGTACTCCGTACCCCTCCCTCCTCCCGGCTTGAGTGAGCCAGAGCCCCCGAATCAGCGGTTCCTTTAACCCCATCCTGTCTGAGCGACGAACAGACGCCCTCAGGCGAAATACATGCAGAGGCAGGCCCAAATCCAAAGCTGAAACCTGGGAGCTGTGCGAACAAAGAAAAGAAAGGGAAATTTCACCCAGCAGCCTCAGAAGCAGTGGATTAAATCTCCACAATCAACTTGATGTACCCTGCATCTGTGGAATACATGAATAGACAACGAATCATCACAAATTGAGGAGGGGGACTTAGGGAGCAATGATATATATATGTATATTTCCCTTTTTCTCTTTTTGTGAGTATGTCTATGCTTCTATGTGATTTTTTCTGTATAGCTTTGCTTTTACCATTTGTCCTAGGGTTCTGTCTTGCCTTTTTTTTTTTTTTTTTACTGCTTAAAAATTTTTTTCTCTAAATAATTATTTTTTATTTTAATAGTTTATTTTATTTTATTTTATCTTCTTCTTTCTTTCTTTCTTTCTTTCTTTTCTCCCTTTTATTCTGAGCCGTGTGGAGGACAGGCTCTTGGTGCTCCAAACAGGCATCAGGACTCTGCCACTGAGATGGGAGAGCCAAGTTCAGGACACTGGTCCACAACAGACCTCCCAGCTGCATGTAATATCAAACAGTGAAAATCTTCCAGAGATCCCCATCACAATGCCAAGACCCAAATCCAGTCAACGACCAGCAAGCTGGAGTGCAGGACACCCTATGCCAAACAACTAGCAAGAAAGGAACACAACCCCACCCATTAGCACAGAGGCTGCCTAAAATCATAATAAGGCCACAGATACCCCAAAACACACCACCAGACATGGACCTGCCAACCAGAAAGACAAGATCCAGCCTCATCCCCCAGAACACAGGCATTAGTCTCCTCCACCATGAAGCCTACACAACCCACTGAACCGACCTTAGCCACTGGGGACAGATACCAAAAACAATGGAAACTACAAACCTGCAGCCTGCAATAAGGAGACCCCAAACACAGTAAGTTAAGCAAAATGAGAAGACAGAGAAACACACAGCATATGAAGGAGTAAGGCAAAAACCCACCAGACCTAAAAAATGAAGAGGAAATAGGCAGTCTACCTGAAAAATAATTCAGAATAATGATAGTAAAGATGATCCAAAATCTTGGAAATAGAATGTAGAAAATACAAGAAACATTTAACAAGGACCTAGAAGAACTAAAGAGCAAACAAACAGTGATGAACAACACAATAAATGAAATTAAAAATTCTCTAGAAGGGATCAATACCAGAATAACTGAGGCAGAAGAACAGATAAGTGACCTGGAAGATAAAATAGTGGAAATAACTACTGCAGAGAGGAATAAAGAAAAAAGAATGAAAAGAATTGAAGACAGTCTTAGAGACCTCTGGGACAACATTAAACACACCAACATTTGAATTATAGGGGTCCCAGAAGAAGAAGAGAAAAAGAAAGGGACTGAGAAAATATTTGAAGAGATTATAGTTGAAAACTTCCTAATATGGAAAAAGAAATAGTTAATCAAGTCCAGGAAGCACAGAGAGTCCCATACAGGATAAATCCAAGGAGAAATATGCCAAGACACATATTAATCAAACTATAAAAAATTAAATACAAAAAATAAATATTAAAACCAGCAGGGGAAAAACAACAAGTAACAAATAAGGGAATCTCCATAAGGTTAACAGCTGATCTTTCAGCAGAAGCTCTGCAAGCCAGAAGGGACTGGCAGGTCATACTTAAAGTGATGAAAGAGAAACACCTACAACCAAGATTACTCTACCCAGCAAGGGTCTCATTCAGATTTGACGGAGAAATTAAAAGCTTTACAGACAAGCAAAAGCTAAGAGAATTCAGCAGCACCAAATCAGCTCTACAACAAGTGCTAAAGGAACTTCTCTAAGTGGGAAACACAAGAGAAGAAAAGGACCTACAAAAAAACACCCCAAACAATTAAGAAAATGGTAATAGGAACATACATATCCATAATTACTGTAAACGTGAATGGATTAAATGTTCCAACCAAAAGACACAGGCTTGCTGAATGGAAACAAAAACAAGACCCATATATATGCTGTCTACAAGAGACCCACTTCATACAGACTGAAAGTGAGGGGATGGAAAAAGATATTCCATGCAAATGGAAATCAAAAGAAAGCTGGAGTAGCAATTCTCATATCAGACAAAATAGACTTTAAAACAAAGACTATTACAAGAGGCAAAGAAGGACACTACATAATGATCAAGGGATCAATCCAAGAAGAAGATATAACAATTGTAAATATTTATGCTCTCAACAGAGGAGCACCTCAATACATAAGGAAATTACTAACAGCCTAAAAGGGGAAATTAACACAATCATAGTAGGGGACTTTAACACCCCACTTTCACCAATGGACAGATCATCAAAAAAGAAAATAAATAAGGAAACACAAGCTTTAAATGATACATCAAACAAGATGGACTTAGTTGATATTTATAGGACATTCCATCCAAAAACAACAGAATACACATTCTTCTCAAGTGCTCATGGAACATTCTCCAGGATAGATCATATCTTGGGTCACAAATAAAGCCTTGGTAAATTTAAGAAAATTGAAATCATATCAAGTATCTTTTCTGACCACAACGCTATGAGGCTAGATATCAATTACAGGAAAAAATTTGTAAGAAATACAAACACATGGAGGGTAAACAACACACTACTTAATAACCAAGAGATCACCGAAGAAATCAAGAGGAAATCAAAAATACCTAGAAGCAAATGACAATAAATAGAGGGAACTTAACTCAACATAACAAAGGCCATATATGACAAACGCACAGCTAACATTGTACTCAATGGTGAAAAACTGAAACCATCTCCAGTAAGATCAGGAACAAGACAAGGTTGCCCACTCTCACCACTATTATTCACCATAGTTTTTGAAGTTTTAGCCACAGCAATCAGAGAAGAAAAAGAAATAAAAGGAATCCAAATTGGAAAAGAAGAAGTAAAGCTGTCACTGTTTGCAGATGACATGATACTATACATAGAGAATCCTAAAGATGCTACCAGAAAACTACTAGAGCTAATCAATGAATTTGGTAAAGTAGCAGGATACACAATGAATGTACAGAAATCTCTTGCATGCCTCTACACTAATGATGAAATATCTGAAAGAGAAATTAAGGAAATACTCCTATTTACCATTGCAACATGAAGAATAAAATACCTAAGAATAAACCTACTTAAGAAGACAAAAAACCTGTATGCAGAAAACTATAAGAAACTGATGCAAGAAATTAAAGATGATACAAACGGATGGAGAGATATACCATGTTCTTGGATTGGAAGAATCAGCATTGTGAAAATGACTTTACTACCCAAAGCAGTCTACAGATTCAATGCAATCCCTATCAAACTACCACTGGCATTTTTCACAGAACTAGAACCAAAAATTTCACAATTTGTATGGAAACACAAAAGACCCCAAGTAGCCAAAGCAATCTTGTGAAAGAAAAATGGAGCTGGAAGAATCAGGCTCCCTGACTTCAGACTATACTACAAAGCTACAGTAATCAAGACAGTATGGTACTGGCACAAAAACAGAAATATAGATCAATGGAACAGGATAGAAAGCCCATAGATAAACCCACGCACATATGGTCACCTTATCTTTGATAAAGGAGGCAAGAATATATAGTGGATAAAAGACAGCCTCTTCAATAAGTGGTGCTGGGAAAACTGGACAGCTACATGTAAAACAATGAAATTAGAACTCTCCCTAACACCATACACAAAATTAAACTCAAAATGGATTAAAGACCTAAATGTAAGGCCAGACACCATCAAACTCTTAGAGGATAACATAGGCAGAACACTCTATGACATAAATCACAGCAAGATCCTTTTGACCCACCTCCTAGAGAAATGGAAATAAAAACAAAAATAAACAAATGGGACCTAATGAAACTTAAAGCTTTTGCACAGCAAAGGAAACCATAAACAAGATGAATAGACAACGCTCAGAATGGGAGAAAATATTTGCAAATGAAGCAACTGACAAAGGATTAATCTCCGAAACATACAAGCAATACATGCAGCTCAATATCAAAAAAACAAACAACCCAATCCAAAAAGCGGCAGAAGTCCTAAATAGACACTTCTCCAAAGAAGATATACAGATTGCCAACAAACATGTGAAAGAATGCTCAACATCATTAATCATTAGAGAAATGCAAATCAAAACTGCAATGAGATATCATCTCATACTGGTCAGAATAGACATCATCAAAAAATCTACAAACAATAAATGCTGGAGAGGGTGTGGAGAAAAGGGAACACTCTTGCACTGTTGGTGGGAATGTAAATTGATACAGCCACTATAGAGAACAGTATGGAGGTTCCTTAAGAAACTAAAAATAGAACTAGCATACGACCCAGCAATCCCACTACTGGGCATATACCCTGAGAAAACCATAGTTCAAAAATAGTCATATACCAAAATGTTCATTGCAGTTCTATTTACAATAGCCAGGACATGGAAGCAACCTAAGTGTCCATCAACAGATGAATGGATAAAGAAGATGTGACACATATATACAATGGAATATCACTCAGCCATAAAAAGGAATGAAACTGAGTTATTTGTAGTGAGGTGGATGGACCTAGATACTGTCATACAGAGTGAAGTAAGTCAGAAAGAGAAAAACAAATACCATATGCTAACACATATATATGGAATCTAAAAGAAAAGAATAAAAGAAAAAAAATAGTCAGAAGAACCTAGGGGCAAGACAGGAATAAAGATGCAGACCTACTAGAGAATGGACTTGAGGATATGGGGAGGGGGAAGGGTAAGCTGGGACAAAGTGAGAGAGTGACATGGACATATATACACTACCAAATGTAAAATAGATAGCTATTGGGAAGTAGCCGCATAGCACAGGGAGATCAGCTTGGTGCTTTGTGACCACCTAGCGGGGTGGGATAGGGAGGTTAGGAGGGAGGGAGATGCAAGAGGGAAGAGATATTGGGACATATGTATACGTGTAACTGATTCACTTTGTTATAGAGCAGAAACTAACACAACATTGTAAAGCAATTATACTCCAAGAAAGATGTTAAAAAACAAACAAAAAAAAGAGACCAGACTTGTGGCTACCAGAAGTTGGTGGTCGGAGTGGTGAGGAATTGGAGGAAGGTGGTGAAAAGGTACAAACTTCAGTACTAAGATAAATAAGTACCTTAGTACTTATATAAGTACTACAACTAGTACTTATATAATATAATGTACTACAACGTGATGACTATATTTAACAATGTTGTATGACATACAGGAAAGTCATTAAGAGGAAATTTTTTCTTTTCTTCTTTTTGTTTTTTTTTTTTACTGTATCTATATGATAAGATGGATGTTAGCTGAACCTATTGTGGTAATCATGTCACAGTATGTGTAAATTAAATCATCATGCTGTATTCCTCAAACATATATAATGATTATGTCAATTATTTCACAATCAAGCTGAAAAAATAAAATAATGTTAAAATAATTATAAAAATAAAAGATGACAGAAGCTCCCCACAACCCACCTGGAAATGTAAGCATCAAAACAACTCTTCAAGGAATTCCTTGGTGGTGCAGTGGTTAGGAATCCGCCTGCCAATGTAGAGGACACAGGTTCGAGCCCTGGTCCAGGAAGATCCCACATGCCGTGGAGCAACAAAGCTCGTGTGCCATAACTACTGAGCCTGCACTCTAGAGCCCGCGAGCCACAAGTACTGAGCCCACATACAACAACTACTGAAGCCCGTGTGCCTACAGCCCGTGCTCCACAACAAGAGAAGCCACTGCAATGAGAAGCTCACACACCACAATGAAGAGTAGCCCCCACTTGCCGCAATGAAGACCCAACACAGCCAAAAATAAAATGTAAATAAATATATAAATTTATATATAAGACAACTCTTCAAACCATAGAAATGTTGGTGAGAGAGGTTAAGGATTGAGACCACACAACAACTAAGTGGTGGTGCTAATCTCATGGTGCCTGACTCTGAAGACTCCAAACTTTCTGCTTTGTGACAATGACTCTTAGCACCAATCAAAGAATATTAGGATGTTGAGGTAAGTTCCCTCTATGTCTACTTTCTGGAGAGTTTTTTTATCATAAATCGGTGTTGAATTTTGTCAAAAGCTTTTTCTGCATCTATTCAGATGATCATATGGTTTTTATCCTTCAGTTTGTTAATATGGTGTATCACATTGATTTGTGAATATTGAAGAATCCTTGTATTCCTGGGATAAACCCCACTTGATGGTGGTGTGTGATCCTTTTAATGTGCTGTTGGAATCTGTTTGCTAGTAGTTTGTTGAGGATTTTGCATCAATGTTTATCAGTGATATTGGTCTGTAGTTTTCTTTTTTTGTGACATCTTTGTCGGGTTTTGGTATCAGGGTGATGGTGGCCTCATAGATTGAGTTTGGGAGTGTTCCTCCCTCTGCTATATTTTGGAAGAGTGAGAAGCATAAGTGTTGGCTCTTCTCTAAATGTTTGATAGAATTCGCCTGTGAAGCCATCTGGTCCTGGGCTTTGTTTGTTTGAAGATTTTTAATCACAGTTCAAATAAACAAGTGGGACCTAATGAAACTTAAAAGCTTTTGCACAGCAAAGGAAACCATAAACAAGATGAAAAGACAATGCTCAGAAAGGGAGAAAATATTTGCAAATGAAACAACCGACAAAGGATGAACTTCCAAAATATACAAGGAGCTCATGCAGCTCAATATCAAAAATACAAACAACGCAATCCAAAACTGGGCAGAAGATCTAAATAGACATTTCTCCAGAGAAGATATACAGATTGCCAACAAACATATGAAAGGATGCTCAACATCACAAATTATTAGAGAAATGCAAATCAAAGCTACAATGAGGTATCACCTCACACCAGTCAGAATGGCCAGCATCAAAAAATCTACAAACAATAAATGCTGGAGAGGGGTGGAGAAAAGGGAACCCTCTTGCACTGTCGGTGGGAATGTGAATTGATACAGCCACTATGGAGAACAGTATGGAGTTTCCCTAAAAAACTAAAAATAGAACTACCATATGACCCAGCAATCCCACTACTGGGCATATACCCTGAGAAAACCATAATTCAAAAAGAGTCATGTACCACATGTTCATTGCAGCATTATTCTCAATAGCTGGAACATGGAAGCAACCTAGGTGTCCACTCACAGATGAATGGATGAAGAAGATGTGGCACATATATACAATAGAATATTACTGACTCATAAAAAGAAACGAAACTGAGTTATTTGTATTGAGGTGGATGGATCTAGAGTCTGTCATACAGAGTGAAGTAAGTCAGAAAGAGAAAAACAAATACCGCATGCTAACACATATATATGGAATCGAAAAAAAAAAAAATGTTTCTGATGAACCTAGGGGAAGGACAGGAATAAAGACGCAGATGTAGAGAATGGACTTGAGGACACAGGGAAGGGGAAGGGTGAGCTGGGACGAAGTGAGAGAGTAGCATTGACACATATACACTACCAAATGTAAAACAGATAGCTAGTGGGAAGCAGCCGCATAGCACAGGGAAATCAGCTCATTGCTTTGTGACCACCTAGAGGGGTGGGGTAGGGAGGGTGGGAGGGAGACGCAACAGGGAGGGGATATTGGGATATATGTATACATATAGCTGATTCACTTTGTTATACAGCAGAAACTAACGCAACATTGTAAAGCAATTATACTCCAATAAAGATGTTTAAAAAAAAAAGAATATTAGGAAATGGCAACAAGGTAGGATACATCTTAGCTACTAAAGATAGCAAGACTGGAATTGACGGCACTATGTGAAAATGTGTACACGATAAGTCAAATTCAAAGAAAACACACATTAAAACTATAACAGATGGAATAAAATTGTGATTGACATTAATGGTTGAAGAGACTTATATACACAGTTTAAAGAACAATGGTTAAAAAAATAGAAAGTGTTTGTCTGCAGCCAATGTGCATGTTGTCCCTAGACCACTGCACTTAATGAGGCTTTCAACCCTTCCCAGCCATGCAACTCCTTTTGACTGACACCACCTAAAGGTCCACTAAGATCAGGTAAATTTCTCTTATACAAACTTATTATAAAATAAAAGGTAATCTGTGTGCCTAAGGAATAAAAATGTTATCTAAGAAAAACCGAGAAGACTGATATATGTTAGTTATCCTTTCTCATCTTTTAGAAGACATATTTCATAAGACACATAATAAGATCATTTTCTGGGTTTTGCCTAGAATTGACTGGCATATGCATATCCTTTGCGGTTTGTTTTTTCCTTTGGGAATCACTCTTCCACACAAGGAAATGAACTTGGGAAGAAGGTGGTTGTAAGAAAAGTTGTATTGGGTGAGTTCTAATATTTATTGTACAGATGATTTTCAACCTACATATATTTTTATTATCTTCATAGAGTGAATAGAGAACCTAGTTCTACATTTTTTTTGAAAATTCTTTGTATATCCACTACTGAAAAGTTTAAGTAAATATACATGTAGAGATCTATGTTTAGTTTTAGATTTCAACTAGTCCTGTTTTGTGGTTGTTTTATATTACATTAAACAATCTACCAGGTCCTTATTCTTTTCTCTTTTCTAGATTAACATAAAATTTGCAAAAGAAAATCTTCCTCTAACATTTGGAATTCAAATAATGATATACTTAACATCTATTTTGTACCTGGAGGCTACAGACTTAGCTAAAAAGCAGTGACCTGAAATCAGTAATAATCACCAGGAATGTAGATTGGGAGATTAAATCTGGGAGATCATAGAACCATGTCTCCATCTAAAAATCAAATGGAAAAAAAGAAAAAGAAAAGAATAGAAAGCTCAGTTACTGATGTAGTTTTTCTACATTGAGATATTAAAGGAACTCTTTTTCCCAGTTCTAGTTTTCTAGTTCTAGTTTTCTCCCACTTCTACTCATTCTTCAGTATTTTTTGAAGGTTCATTTACAAGCAAGTCACAATAATTATGAACTCCACGAAGCTAGACACTCATTAATTTTGTATCCTCAGCACCTCTAATTTCCTCTTATTTAGTAAATGGTAGGCAAGTATTTGTTGAAAATAGAAATGAATGGATAGATAATCAATAGTAATAAATTCCGATATAATTCTACAAAATATTAAGTGCAAGAAGATTATTAGTCTCATTCTGATAAACATTTCTAGAGCACATGTTTACTGTTATTTATTCTTTTGCTTGTTTTATCTTAATGGGTACTTCAGATAATGTAACTGTTGATAAATGTTTTAACTAAAGTTATCAGAAAACCATTACAATTAAAGCTAAATCTTCTTAACATATTACTATTAGAACCTGCTTTGACTCACATTGATACAAAACTGAAATGAGTGTTAAAAAATGAATTGTTATATTTTATGCATAACAATTCTTATGGGCATAACTAATTACTACAAATTAATAAATTAAGACATCCTTTTGTTAAATAAATTTGCATATGGAATGTTTACTATAAAAATTTGACTTCAATTTCTTGAGGTATTTTTTTTCCCAAGAAACTGATGATATATTTTCATAAGCAGCCATTAGACATACATGCCATTCCACATTGTCATCTTCTTTCCCAAGAGTTAGCAACTTGGTGAGTGGATTTCCAGTGGGTCCAGTGTTACTCTCAGGAGACTGGTGTCCATGCTGTACCAGAAGTGCACTGCTTGGTGTTGGAGGGTGTGACCGTTTAAGAGTCTGGTGGACGATCTGGTGGTCAAGGGTCATGAAAGGTTTTACTTGCTGTCTCTGAACTTTCTGTAGCTGAGTCCTAGCAGAACTTTCCAGGTGTGCTGGGACCTACCAAATAAAAACCAAACAAATGCAATGTGTAGCATCATCTGGTAAATGAGTTCCACTTTCAACAACTGGATTATGACAATAAACACTGTAACATCTAGTTTGTTTCTAATTTATTGTCTATGCTTCTGTCATAATTTACATAAGATATTAATGGACTATAGTTTTTGAGAAGTCATTAAAACTTTACTAAAATATTTTAAATGCTAACCAAGTGTTTAAGAACAGCTCTTAAAATAATATGCAACTGAAACCAACTTGGAATAAATAAAAAAGCAGCAAAACTTTTTGAGGGTCTGAAAAAGAATGACTAAAATAATAAAAGGAAAACACAGCTGATTTACTATTATTAGTGATTTTTATATAACATATATCTCTTGTATTCCTTTATATTACATATAAATATTCCATTGGCTATAATCTCTATTTTTAATGAAAGATTTTAAAAAATTATCCATGAGGGAGCAGAGACTAGAAATATATATACTAAATATTGTCTGATACTTTATGGGTGGTGAAAATCTAGGTGATTTTTTTCAGTTTTCTGTATTTTCCAGAGTTTCTATACTGAGTTTTATTTTAATTTTTTAAAAATCTTAATTTTAAACTCTTCCATATTCTCACTTTATAATAACAATACTTTGGTAGAATCATTATGAATTGACAGAAAGAAGCATTCAGAGAAAAATCTAACCAGTGTCATGTGCCAACTAAGCAACTATCCAGTATATTGAAATCCCTTTTTCAAATCATAGACATAAAATTCTGGGCATCTTCAGTGTAGCTATCATAGTTAATGATATACCATTATTTGTATAAGGACAATTTTAAGTATTTCAAGCTTTCCCTTTAAAAACCTCTGAAAATAGTATTGCCTGCCAGTCCCCTTTATATTTACTATGCTGCGATGTGACTTCTAATACATTTTCCTCAAGAGGCCTATATATAAACCTATTTAATATTTCCCTCGTGTTAAACAATAGTAAAGATTGCTGTACAGTGCTTATTTTTCCTTTTATTTCAGCTACACAAACTACTCCTTAAATCCCTTAACATGCATTAGCTCAGATAAATAGCCTTTACAAAGTATTTTGCATTTAAATTAGCTGGTTTGGGGTACAATATTGTAGTAGTTACTTTAGTTTAATTCTGTTATGCTGACATTTTTAGCATTATTTTAATTGTACTACCATAAAATAATTTTTCAGTCATATAAAAAAGATTAAGATTGGTAATAAAGATTACACATATTACTAATTATATTGCTGTGAGCTTTAAAGTTGTAAAACAACATTTCATTAAAATGCCTGTGGTAATTTTTGGGGGATAGCTATTTAGATTATCCTACAGTTTTAAATTAATCCTTAATCCACATACATTTACAAAATATACACTATAAACAGCATTTTCAGATTCACAAATCTGAATGACTTTCACACAACGTAACTGAATGTTAAAGAACATTGTATATTATTTTAAGAAAAGTATGTTGAATCAGAATTTACAACATTCATTAACTAATTCATTTTTCACTTTTCATCTATGGATGCTAAAAGCATCATTATAGTACTTATTGTGTTTTGTGTTACATCAGGAGTCCAAGGGAAGTCATAAATGTGATCCTAGGGCTCTAGGAATTTACAATATACTTGGGCAATATTAATATCAACTACAGCCAAAATGATGATGATGATAAAAATAATAATATGCAGCAGGTATCAGGCACTGTGCTAAGCATTTTACACACATTGTTTCATTTAATCCTTGTTACAACATTAGGAGATAGGTATCAATAGTACCCCCATTGCACCATATAATTGAAGCCACTGAGACTTAGAGAGGTTAAATGGTGTGGCTGTTATCACTCTGCTAGTAAGAGATGGAACTGGAATACAGGGCCTGGCTTCCTAAACACTACATGATATTGGCTCCTGATTGAAATGACTGGAATACAAAGAAAAAGCTCAGTAATGTATACAATGAATTTAGAATGCCACAAGAAGCAGTGGTTTTAAAAAACTAATTGAAAGAGAAAATGGTTATAAATCAGGTGTTGGAAGGAGATGGTCCTGGGATAGGGGACAGAAAGAAGGAAAACTCAAATGTAAAAGATCAAAATGAAAGAAGAAAAGAAGTTGGGAGACAGTCACAAATATTAGTCATGAAAAGGAATTCACATGAATACTTTTCCTTTCTCAAAGCAAAACTACCATCTCATTAGATCACTCTATACAGAGATGCAATAAAAAATATGAAATTCTAATTCTGCCTAAATTATTGGTTATTTATAGGGAATTACAAGGGTTTAGCAGGCAAAAGTGAAGACTCTCTTGGATCCTACATAGATATACAACATCTGTATACAACAGCTATAAACTAAGCATGAGAATCTGAAAGATCAGTGGAGCCAGGGAAGATTAAATGGAATGCAATGAAATTACTCCCCAGTAAACCTCCATCTTTTCCAAGCATGGACTGATATCAGAACAATGAGACAACTAACTGTAAAACATCAGTTAAACCATGTGCAGTCAATTTTAAAATACTTTTAAATTGCCTGGGATCTGAAGACACAACTATAAAACTATCTGTTGGATTGGTTTCACTGAAGGTCTTGGTAGTTGGTGAGATGAGGTAAATGAAACTATATGTTGCCATTGTTCATTTATTCATTTATTTAAGAAATACTTTTGAGTGTCAAGTGTGTGTGCGCTGAGTCATGCATTGAAGGTAAAAGGGAGATAACCACAGTATCTGCCTTCAAAGAGCTCGTAGTCTAGTCAGGGAAGAAAAATAGATCTCCAAGGGCAAGGGCTGCATTTATCTTGCTGGCTGCTGGACTGCCATACTTCCTATACATAACCCAGAGAGGGGCACACAGCAGGCACTTAAAAATATGTGTTCACATGTGTTCAATGAGTGATTTTATGAATCAATCATTAAAGTACAGTGGCAGAGAGCTTTGAGAACCCACTAGAGGAAGCAGGGAAACCATAATCAGAATACCAAAGTCTTCACCTAGAAGGCTAGAGCAGCTGTAGATTGTGATTTTGGTTCTTTGGACTATCAAAGAGATTAAGACCACCCAGATGTAGGGAAGTTTTGCTATTGACAGTAATAAGTAAAACATTATCTCCTAACTCTGAATTATGTCTCAGCATTATCTCTCTGGCATGCTGTTATTGCAAACTAAAAATAATGATGGTCAGCTTAAGTTCAAGGTTTTGTCTATGTGCAGAGATCTGTTTTATTTAAATTAAAAGAATTTATTTACTTAATTCTCCCTCTTTTCCAAAACATTATAAATAAATATAAGGCATAAATGTGGTGAGAGGTATTTATACCAGAAAATGTAGGCTGAAGATTAATATTGCAATCGAGTACAAAATTTACCCACGAGCATCCTGACAGCCAAGGAAAAGGAAAATTTTAAAAACATATTAGGTGGAGCCTTGTGAAATTGCAGATATTTGACAATTTTTGATCTACGAATTGTCCCTTCTGTATAGTTCAACCTAATATATATTTCTTAATAAGTAATTAAATCATGCCAGCTCTGAGGAAAGACAAATATTTTTCAGAATAATATCTGAGAATTTATAAACCAGATATTTTCACGGAAGACTTGAATGATATCTTGAACAAAATTCCAACTTGCAAAATAGGCAGTGAAGTTCTTTATATGCCCATATTTAAAAATAAATATTTATCATCTTCAATTGAGTTAGCTGGGAAACATAATCTGAAACTTGCCTGTAGGATGTTTATTGGGGGGTGCTCTCAGAATCGGCGCTGCAGTAGGGTGAGGGAAACAGGATCAGGTGGAGGCAAGAGCGGTTCAGTCATGAAGGGGATAATGTTGGCCATGCACCGTAACATCCACTACATTTATGCTTGATCAAAGGCCCAAAGCATAATATGAATCAGCTCAAGTGAAAGCCCGAACATATAACTTTATAGTGATCTGACTTGACCCTTAGATACCTTAGACAGCACTTAGAGCAGGCAGAGCAATGTTTTCCAAATCAATTTATATTTCAGACTCCATATTTAAATACACTAACCTAGAGGATCACCTGGTTAGACCATTAACCCAATATCAATTATCTCAACCTAGGCTTTCAATAGAAATTATGTTGTTTTTTTCCAAAAAGTTCCATTATTTGGAGTTACAAAAATGAAACTTAGCTTAAAACATCCAATTATTTTTTAAAATATGTTTCAAATGTAGTTAAGTTCTCATATAAAGGGATGTGGATATTTTAAAAAATTAGAAATGCATGTATTGATGAGTTTTAAAAAATGCTTAGATTCATTAATAAGAGAACCAAGCAATGTGCTTAATGGGTCAATTGAAGTATTTTTTTAAAATTAGAAATACATAAATTCCTGCAAGTACAACAAGCTAATGGGAAGAAATTGGTTGGGAAGAAAAAAGCATTCTGGTTGTAGAAAATATAATCACTGGGGAATCACAATCACAAATACAAAATGTATGTATCTAATTCAAAAAGAGTCATGTACCACAATGTTCATTGCAGCTCTATTTACAATAGCCAGGACATGGAAGCAACCTAAGTGTCCATCGACAGATGAATGGATAAAGAAGATGTGGCACATATATACAATGGAATATTACTCAGCCGTAAAAAGAAAAAAAATTGAGTTATTTGTAGTGAGGTGGATGGACCTAGAGACTCATACAGAGTGAAGTAACGAGGAACGAGGAAAACAAATACCGTATGCTAACACCTATATATGGAATCTAAAAAAAAAAAAAGTTCTGAAGAACCTGGGGTCAGGACAGGAGTAAAGACGCAGACATAGAGAATGGACTTGAGGACACGGGGAGGGGAAAGGGTAAGCTAGGACGAAGTGAGAGAGTAGCATTGACATATATACACTACCAAATGTAAAACAGATAGCTAGTGGAGAGCAGCTGCACGGCACAGGGAGATCAGCTCTGTGCTTTGTGTCTACCTAGAGGGGTGGGATAGGTAGGGTGGGAGGGAGACGCAAGAGAGAGGAGATACGGGGATATATGTATAGCTGATTCACTTTGTTATATAGCAGAAACAAACACACCATTGTAAAGCAATTATACTCCAATAAAGATGTTAAAAAAAAATTTATGTATCTGTAGGGTTTTTTTTCCTTCTCCTATTTTTAGACTAGAAGAGATGCAGGAATCCTGACTATTGAGAGCATTGATGGAAATTCATGAGCCAGCAGCCCAATGCCATAGAAAAAGGTCAGATCTCATTCTCTGACACTACAGAAGATGATTTAGGGTATCTGATACCTGAAATTTTCTTTTGTTTGTTTTTTTAATTCCAGAGTTTAGATCCAGTCTTGGGAGGTTTCAACTCTGTAAATCAGCAAATATTTAATTAGAAATTAAGGCTAACAAAATGTTATGTGGCCCTATATGCATTTGTATTTAAAATCTGCTGGTAGGTAGAAGAGCTATGGAGTAATGTGGGCCAGGCAAGCAGTGGAGGCATTCTTATTTTCACACAGTGGTTTTCAAATTATGCTCCTAAATACATGAATTAATTCTCCCAATTTACGTTTCATTGTTCCACACTGTAGTCTTTTGATTTAGTTCTCATATGGGTTTCAGTCCTATCCAGTAGATAAACAACAAGGAGAGTTGTTTTTTGTTTTTTGGGTTTTTTTGCGGTACGCGGGCCTCTCACCGTTGTGGCCTCTCCCGTTGCGGAGCACAGGCTCCGGACGCGCAGGCTCAGCGGCCATGGCTCACGGGCCCAGCCGCTCCGCGGCATGTGGGATCTTCCCTGCCCGGGGCACGAACCCGTGTCCCCTGCATCGGCAGGCGGACAAGGAGAGTATTTTGAATGAGGAAATTTTAGAAACAATTGGGTGGATAGTTGTACAAAAAAACAAAAACACCAACCCTGTGATTCTCTGTCTATAATATTGTCTACTTGTATCATATCTTCTTAAATATTGCTACAAATCATATAAATACTTTTAAACATAATTCATATATATGCATATATATGATAGCCTCTTTAAAAAGTTACCTTTTTATAGAGAAACCATAAGATAATCATAAAAGCCCTCAGCTAATTCTTTTAACATTCACTCAGCAAACATTTAATGAGAGTTTGTTCTTTGTTAACGCCAGTCCCAAGGGAAAGTCATTCCTCTCCAGAAAGCAGGTCTATGATCCATGTGTCACCATCCACCTGGAGATCACTTATCTAAACTGAGGGCACAGAACCTGGGAGGAGATGAAACACCCTCTGGGTACTGGCCTTTTGAAATTCAAAACTAAAAAGTCGTGGCAAACATCACACAAGCAATCATCTGAATAATAAGACATTTTATCACCATTAATTTGACTAGCCAAACAAATCAATCAGGCAAATATGGGCACCTACTTAATGAGTGTGTTTAGATTATCTGCAAAAAGAGAAACAGAAATATTTTCAGCAAGAAAAATATTTATTCTATACATATTTACTATGTAGTGATAGTAAATAAAAACACATGCACTACCGCTAAACACACACACACATACACATACAGGCAGGTGTATACACACAGCCCCATCAAAAAGCAAGACAGACAATCCCATTCACTACAACATGACAACCCTCATTTAATTTTGTTAATTTTGTACTAAGGTTGAAATTAATAAATGAAGTAAAAGCTTGGACTTCACAAGTGAGTAATAGGTAACTATTAATTATGTTCCTAGTAGCAGAGGTATATAAGAAGAAATCTATTTTGGGGGGCTTATGAATCTACTACCTCATAGATACCTACTCATAAAAGCCACATGATGTTTGTTAATATTCTGTAGCAAAGATTAATAACTCGTTTCTTCAAATCTTACTTTCTTCACAGCAGTCTTTGGATATGATATACCCATAAATCTCATCCTGACTAAACCTAAAATTATACAGTCGAGCTTGTCTGATTGAGATATAACTACTGAACAAAGTAGGGCCGGGTTCATCAAAAGTTTTACTTAGGTTTCTGAATAACTGTCAGCATATTTCAGCGGAGCATTATATAATCCAAAGCTATTTAATGGATAATAATATAAAATGTGATTGTAACATATTCCTTCAGTCCCTATCACTTGAATTTGGATAATTCCAATGGTGTGTCTTTAGAAGAGATCCACACTTAAGAGACTTTAAAGAGGCATGAATATTATTAAGCGTAGTTTTCCTAATTCGATAGTGTTCTAGAAGTAAAAATGCTTGCACTCTATGAGCACTTATATTATTACTGTAAAGACTAAGCTTCCCTTACAACTCCATCTATCTCCATTTATACTTGCATTGATTTGATTTGTTTATGTTAGTATCTCAGGAAAATTACCATTTTATATCTTTAAAAGAATTAGAACTAATGCCAGAAATAACTGTGGTTTATTTAGTCTGATCTGTTTTATAAGTGTATGTGTATATAGAAATATAGAGCCATAAATAGCAACTAAGAATCACAGCAGACACTGACCACTTCCCACTGACTTCAAAATTACAGAGCAGCCATGTACACACTAAAGTCAACCGGCAATATCATCAATAACGAAAATAAGTTAATATGAAAAATGCAGATAACTTAAGCCATAATACTTTAAAATATATTTGACAATGCATTCTCAGGCTTAGTATTCATTAATTCTATAAATATTTTTGAGTGCCACTACACATCAGGTTTTATGCAACTGTGATAAGCTCTGGGGATATAATTATGAACAAAATAGACATAACCCAGTCTTCAAAGAGTTCACAGTCTACTAGGAGAAATAGATAATTAAAATATAATTATAACACAATGTGATAAACCCTGTGAAAGTAAAAGGTGTCACAAAATCAAGCAGAAAGACCTAGATAAAATGGGAAAGAGTCATTCAAATGACAGTTTCTGCTATTAATTTCACTGATTCATTCACTTAATAGATATGTGTGTGCCTATATATATATATACTGGCTACTATATATAGTAGTAGCCAGTTGTGTGGGTAACAATGATGAATAAAGTGAAACATGGTCCCTTTCCCCATGCAGCTTATGGACATGTGGAAGAGACAGATTTTAATCTAATAATCACACAAATGACTGTAAATTTTCAAGTGTAACAAGTGATAGGCAGGAGAGATAACACATGACTAGGAGCCTGTAGAAAAAGATTATCTAGACAGAAGTTAGGGACAACTTTCCTAAAGAAGGGATGATAGGGCTGGATCTGGAGGATGAGTAGGAAATAAAGAGAGGAAGAGTAGAAAAAACATTTAGAGAGATAAAGCAGCATATGTGAAGACCCTGGTGGGAAGAAACAAGATGAAAAAAATGCACTGAAAGGAGATGATAGGACTAGAGCAGAGTGTGGTATGAGGCTGGGGAGGCCAGTAGGGCCAATTCATGCAATTTTTCGGTATACAAAGATGTCTTACTTTCTTTATCATAAGAAAAGGGGCAGTAGCAGTTCAGCGGGATGAATTTTAGAGAGGTAAAATGAGAGAGTCTAGGAAAGAAAAAAGGGCTGCTTGAACTAGGGTCATGTGATAAGGGTTGCATAGTCACATGGAAACAAGTAGATGGATTCAAGAGATGTTTAGAAATGGATTAAGAAATGACACCTGAGGTTTCTGGCTTAAGTGACTAAATAGTTAGTGATGGCTTTCACAGAGAAGACTAGGTTTTTTGAGGGGGACAGAGAATTATAAGGTCAGTTTTGAACACGTTGAGTTTGTGATGTTTTGCAAGTGTCCAAGAAGGTATGTGAAGTAGGCAGCTGCATTTATGGGTATGGAATTCAGAGGTAAGGTATGGACTCTGGATAAAATTTACATAACATCTACACTGAGGTGATAACTGAGATGATCGTTGGAGGACGTACAGAATAGAAGATGAGAGGACCTAGTGCCAAAGATGGTTAACTCCCATGTTCTAACTACACATAGGGAAATCTATTCCGATTCTAAAGTTTATTTTTCCCTTTGGCTCCATTGATTTTTTTTCTCACATTTTGCAAAATGCTTATTTGAAGTTTGTGTGTGTTACATTGTCAGGTAAATCCTCCTTAATTAATAGTTAGTTTGCCCTATTTCTAAAATTATGCATTCAACCTTTTGATGTAGATACAGCCCTATTTTCCTAGTCCAATTGCATTACAATTCTATCAGTCCTCTACCTCTTAACTGCAATTCCAAAATCCAAAAAGCTCTGAAAGTAGGAGTTTTCTTCTTTTCTTTTTATGTTTGACACAAACCCAATTGGTGGCAAAATCAAACTTGAAATGAAGTAAGGTTAGTTAAAGTCTTTCTTTATCCTACTTACAGTAGATATTCACATGTACTGTTGCAGGTATATTAATGTGTTTGATTATGGGATGCTGTCTTGGACTGCTGCAGGGTATCAAGGAATATGTACCATATTACCTTTCAAAATTTAAAGTATTGATAATTTTGAAACACATCTAGCCCTAGGTTTTTAAATAATAAATTTTGTACCTTTTCTTGTTTATTGAGTGAACAGCCTATAGAAAGGACTATGCTATATACTTTGCATATATTATCTTATTTAATCCTACAATATCATAAATAAATACTCAATTGGGCCTCCACAATTATTTTCTAAAACTTCAGTACAATATTTAACTGCATTTTGTTTTCAGAAATTATAGAGTATCAAAAATTAAATTAAAATTGAGCATATTCTCTCTTGGAGAAATAACAAGATGAAGAAATGTCCTTTCCAATTCAACAAACCAGTTGAATGAATGAATGATGTATTCTTCCTTTAATAAGAAAGAATTGTCCAGTTGTAACATTATACTTTGATATTATTAGACATATTTATGTTTAGTGCTTTGGCTGTATTTAAGTAAGTTAATACTACAGTTTATATTCTTTTTAGAAGCTTCTCATACAATTAAATTGTTTCCTGTAAATGTGGAAATATACAAGCTAATTATTTAAGCTAGATTCAGTAAAAACTCTTAACTTCTTTAAAAAAAAATTTATCTAAGGGCATTAAGACTTAAACATTAATATTTATTAATAAGACTTTTATAAAACAAAAGACATTTTGCTTCAGAAATCAACAATTGTGTTTAAATGATGACTTATACTTCACAGTTACTTTCAACTTAAAACAAAGCTCTCATGTAATGCTTAAATGTACTATTTTTCATCTTCCGTATAGTGACTTTTTGATATCATTTTCATTATGAAGTTGTGAATGTTCTTTCAAGGATGCAGAGAATAAAGGAGAAACAATACTGACTTCTTCAAAAGGTCATATTTCAAATATCTTGGAAAGTCATCAATGTTTTTTTAAAAAAAATTTTACACATTCTAAAATAGATCCAAAGCCATAAATAGGAATATCTGGGACAAACTTCCATATAATACTTTTCATCTCTTGTATCATTATGCTGCAAATACATTACATTTTTAATTTTTAGTATATCTTAATGGTAAGATTTGGGATAATATCAATATATTGTCGACTTATGCAGACCTTATAAAAGAAATTCATAGGCCACTTAATGCAGGTAAATTTATAACAAATTTATGTATTTTGTAAGAATAAAAGGATCATAAATGTTTATTCCTAAAAAAGAAAATCTAAACAATTCAAATTGGTTTATATTACCTTAGACTTGAAAACTTTTTATATCCCTTATCTACTTTATGAGTTGATATATGGTCATCAATTAATGAAGTCATTTTTATCATAATAAAATGTCATCATTAGAACTGCAGTATTATAGTGTAACCATTTTCTAAAAAATATGATTGGGGCATTTTAGGTAGTTAAATATTAAAATAATCTAATTGAAAATGAGACTTTAAAATTATTCATTTTGATTGGCAAACGGCAGAAAATGGCTTTGTTTCATAAGTACATTTTATCACTCAATTTTCGTAGATATTACTAGTATTTCTGGAGAAAAAAAAAAGTAAAATTTATCTTGTCTTTGTTTTACCTAACTAGTACATATAATTACTTTTGGTTCTCTATGTTTTAAAGGCACCTGTTACTACATTTACATAAATCAAACTCCTCAAGTAATTGTGCCCTCATGTACGAAAGGCCTTCAGTTACAAAGTTGCAGTTTTACTTTCCACTTATCCCTGAAGAATAATGTTCCTTTAGAATCAAAAAAATATATTGCCATTTTAATTTTTTTATGGTTATGGAAAGTATATAGCCATGAAACATCAATTTGTTGAGAAGATTGATCACAGGACCTCATGGACTAGTTGAAAGCCCCAGAATGCAAGATAATAGTAGCCACAGTCACAAGTTGAATCAAACACTCCAACGATTTAAGTAAAGACTTTTATCCTCATTTTAGAGATGAAGAAACTGAAGCTCAAACAGGTTATCAGACTCGCTTACAATCACACAGGAAGAAAAGTGAATTTGACTTCTTGTCTTTTGAGTACAAGGAGGGTATTCTTTCAATTGCAAGTTATTTATTATCAGTGCACAAGAATAGTAAAACTCCAGGCCCTGCAATTAGAAAAAAATATGTCCCATATCTGTATACAAATATGAATCAATTGACTCTACTCTGTAGTGGAAAAACCTTTGGGGTTGCTTCCCCATTATTAGTTGAGTTTGGCTTGATTCACTTTTGATTTTGTATTATTTTGTGTTTCACTTCATCTATGTTGTAACCACCTTATGGTGCAAGACCTGGGTTTTCCATACAAGTGGGGTAATGCTATAATTGAAAGCTACCATCAGAAAATATGAACTCTAGATAAGTGTTTCCTTTTTTAAGATGCTTTCTCCACTTTAGTCTCTAGATCTATGTATTAAATATACACTATTCTGAAGAGTATTAGCCTCCTTACCCATGAGAAATTTTATTTCCCTTATATCATTTTACTGTTACCTTTCCCAAAAACCTTTTACTCCTTTTCACAAGGGTGGATGGGAAGGCAGCAGGTGGAAAGAGCAGAAAATAATATTAGTTTCAGCTTGGCTTATTCTAAATAAATATCATGACTATTCTATTCAGTATATTTAAACTTCCTGCTCTCGGGGATAAATTTAAGAAATGAATAACTGCATATAAAAAGTTGGTAAGAGTTGAAATAATAAAGAAGTTCTTTGTAAGAGCTTTCTTTTATGTCAATTACTTTTGAGAAATAAAGAAAAATCAAAGTGCTAGTTAATATTATAGCTTTGGAATATATGGAAAATATTCTTACTGAAACTTCATATATGAGGATACAGGATTCTATTTTCCACACTAATTTGAGCAGACAAACTAAGTAAAACAAAACTTTTTCATTGAAAACAAAAATATATTTGAACATATTTGTTTTAGCCTTTTTAAACTTTTTCCATTTATTTTCAATTATTTTGTGGTAGGTGAAATAATGCCTCCTTCACCAAAGATGTCCACATCTTAATCCCCAGAACCTGTGGATATCTGACCTTACACTATAAAAGAAACTTTGTAGCTGTGATTAAATTAAGGATCTTGAGATGGGGAAATTATCCTGGATTATCTGGATAGGTCCAATGTAACCTCAAGGGAGGGTCCTTATAAAAGAGAGACAGGAGTGTCAGAATTAGACAAAGGAGAGAGATATGACTATGGAAGCAGATGACACAGTTATGAGAATTAAGCCAAAGAATGTGGGCAGCCTCTAGAAGCTAGAAAAGGCAAGGAAACAGATTTTCCCTTAGAAGTTCCAGAAACAAACTAAACCCTGGTGACACTTTGATTTTAGCCCTGTTTAAATGATTTCAGATGTCTATCCTCTAGAATTGTAAGATAATAAATGTGTATTGTTTTAAATCACTAAGTTTGTGGTAATTTTGTTACAGCAGCAATAGGAAACTAATAGGTACTCCTTTTAAATTCTGAGTTTCTCATTCTTGTAGCATTAAGAATCTTGATGATGGCTTCTAGGAAACACCCTGCCTGGAAATTCTAGTGCTATGGGATTTCCTCATCATAGCTGAAGTCATTTGAGGAAAATCCTACAGAGTTCAGTTCCCCAAATCTCATGTCTTTAATTAAGCTCTCAATGTTATTAAAATGCTCCAATAGCAGAAGTTATAAAGACAAAATGTTCTTTCCTACCCCCTTCCTCCCTTCCTTTCTTCCTCAGTATGATCTGAATAAAGTGTAGGTGAGGACAAATGAAAATAGAAAACTAGGCAGAAGCCAGCTCATAAAGAGAAATAAATACAACCTTAAGCTTTGTGCTTATAGCCCTGATGTCCCATGTAAGACTTTTAGCAGGACAGTAATATGATCAACTATTATTTCAGAAATATCCCTTAGGCAACAATATGGAAACTGAATTATTGAAAGACCAAGGCACAAAGAAAACAATTAGGAGTGTTTAGTAATATTCCAGGAGAGAAGAATAGAAGGCCCAAGCTAAGGCAATAGTATTTGATATTAAAAAGATAGGTTAAATATTACCCATAATATAGAGGATAAAAATTTTAAAATATGTACAGGATTTCTGATTCGTTTATACATGTGGTGAAGGGGAAGATTCACATATGATGAAGTGGTGGAGAAGATGGCATTTATCAAAATAAAGAATAAAAGTGGAGGCAAAAGATTAGAAGGAAAGATGATAACTTCAGTATTGGACATAATGAAGTCAGAGTGGCTGTGAAACATCCAACAGGGATGCCTAGTCAACAGCTAGATGTGTGGATTTAGAGAAACAGATATGGTGGCCAGCTTAGAACAAATCACTGAATCAGGGTTTTAGTTAAAATCACACAGGACAAAGAATTAGAATTAAAAAGACAAAATCCAGGTAAAGAACTCTGAGGAATATCAACATGTAATGGGCAGAAAAGACTAAAGAAATCTCAAGAAAGTATAATGAAAATTAGGACAGAATGATATAACAAAGCCAAAGTAGGATAGAATTTCAAGGAAAAAGTGGTTAACAGAGTCAAATAGCACAGGGATGAGGAAATAGAAAGAGCAGGAGATATTGCTGGCAGATTGGGAAATAACTGGGTCACTGGTGACCCTCAGGAGAATGATCTCAGGGACACAGTGAGAATAGAAGTCAGCCTGCAGGGACAGGAGGGACATTGCAAATTGTAAATGAGGAGACCTCGGGGCTTAGCACTAGGCACTTCTACTCTCTCTCCACACTCTCCCCAAAGAGGGTCTCATCTCTTCCCCTGGCTTTAAATACCACCAATATGCTAATGATACCCAAATTTGCAATTCTCTTCCAGAACTCTCTATGAAATGGAAACTGGAATGCAGTAACTTGAAAAGTGAATTGGAGATGACACAGGACTCAGCACCAGACACCTTCTTTCTCATGTATGTGGATGATATCGTCTATCCCCTCAGTTATAAATACCAGTTACACACTAACAAAACATAAATCCCAAAGTTTCTCTCTGGGAGGCCGAGGTTTATGTATATTAGATAAATAGATAGATATCTCACAAATATCGCAAAATTTAAAATTTACATGTCCAACCACTTGTGATAATCCTCCCCAAAGCCTGTTTCTCTTCATTCTTCTCCAAATCAGTTAATGGCATAATTATTCATCCAATTTCTCAACTCAGAAACTGAGCAGTCTTCCTTTTGTCCTTCATTTTCCTTTACCCTCATATATAATCTACCCCATCCATTCTAACTCACAAATGGACCTCAAATATAGTCATCTCTATCTCTAACTACCAGAGCTCTAGTACAAGCCACTATCATCCCTTACTGTGACTCTCTCATTACTCATCTCCCAGCCCCCTCCTTTGCTCTCTTCAACCATTCTTCATACACCCTTCAGAATGGACTTTTTAAATCATAAAATGGATTAACCTCTCTCCTGATTAAAAATCTTTCAGTTGCTTCCCATTTCATCTAGAATAAAGTTCAGTTTCCTTATCGTGGCCTATGGATAGGTTGTCCCCCACCTACCTATTCAACTTCATTTTTCATTTGATCCCTTATGATTATGATCCCTTATTTGACCCATTTTTTTGATAAGCTAATTAAGGCTCATGTTAAGCATGTTAACAAAGCAGCACGCAGAGTTAAAATCAATCGAAGTCTGCTCATCTCTATGCTGGTGTTCTCCGGAAAGTATGTTAATAATCATAATGATAATAATGGCATACATTGCCGATAAGTATAGAAAGTTTGCTTTGTGTCAGGCACAGAGCACGGAGTGCTACCCACCATGTCTCATATAATCCTCGCAGAAAGCTGTGAGGTGAGTAGCCTTTCTCCGCACTTTCATGAGAAAGTGGAGATAAAGGATAGGTTGAGGAGCTCTGAAGCAAAGCCTAAGTTCAAAGCCTCACTGGTCTCACTACTGAGTCTTTGTTCCTCATCAGAATTGATTATTAAAATGAAGCTGTTTTCCTTTCAAATTAACCAATATTTTTAAATGATAATACCTAGGGCTGAGGAGGAAACAATGCAATAGGTATCTGTGTGAGTTGCTGCTGGGGAAGTAAATTAGTACATTTGCATAGCTTAAGGAAATAATCCTAGATGTGTAAAAAGCATCAAGATGATCATTGAAACATTATTAACAATGATTCTATAATGTAGAGAAAATATACAATTTAAATATATACCCCAGTGGACTCTCTATAGCATTCTTCAAACGGTGAGATTTAATTTATTTCTCTCTTTTACTCAGGTCAAAGGGCTTTACTGCTAAAGCCACTTAATCGTAAAATGACTAGAAAGCATAAACTTTGAAAGCAAAGTTAAAGTAAGCTTCCTTTCTCTCTATTAATCACAAAATTTTTAAAATAGAATTATATATCAAGTGACTCTAACACAAGAGAAAATATGACTATTAAGCAAGCTATTTTAAGAAAAGTATCATTATTTTAGTCATTACTAACACTCTGGCTTTAAGTTCTATCTAGCCTTACCACTGAACTTTAATAGAAGTACATGAGATAGCATCTAAGTCCTGAACATTTACAAAACATTTCCATGGGAAAAGTTAGAATTTTAGGAGTGTTGAAGAGCAGCACATGAATGTCTTTCAAACAGTAACAGGATATTTCAAAATCTCAACATAAATGTATTAGGATGTTCAACCAGCATAAACCAGACCTTATAAAAATGTGCTTACAGCAGACAATAACCTCATTATGTTCTCCCCATAAAATCCAACACTATAATGTGAGAATAAATCATTCTTTCCATCCTTATAATGTTGTTTATGTCTTGCCCAAAGCTGGAGCTCATTTCAAAGTAAATTTCCTAAAGGAACATAAGGATAGATAGATAGGTATATAGATAGATAGATAGATAGATAGATAGATATAAAGGGGCTTGCTTTGAAAAAGCAGCTCAAATAATAATGTCAACCAGATTCTTTTGCCTCTCATCAAAGGTTTTGTTTTGTTTTTCCTTCTCTCATAAATTCTTCTTAGAAGGACTACTCTTAGTGGTAAGGTCAACTTTGCCTTACCCTAGTCACTAATGACTGAATTGGTAACCTGATATCTGAGAAGTCATTTGCTGTCATAAGTCTATCACCAACGCTTCAGAAGAGTAAGAGAATATAATGCCTTACATTAGGACTTGGCCAAGTTAAGGTAGAGTTTCAATTTTATTAAACTCTATATGTGCATGGGGTGAAATGTGATTGTTTTGTAGCCTATAAATATATTGCCAGTGCTAGCAAGTGGCAAGACATCTATCTCACTCTAGAAAGTCAAATGCTGCAATGTGTCACTTGCAAACTTCTCTCACTGGTCCCAGGAAAATATGTACAGATTTAGAATAAAGTTATTTAAAGTAGATTCTGGTATACACATACTCCAAAGTTAAATTTTCCAGTTAGACTGTCTCCAGTCAATCTGACCACTTCAAGCTGAAGCCGGTCAAATAAGCAGTCACAGTGGGTCAAAAATCTGTCAGAATGGTTTGCTTCACTGGTGATTACTTTTTGACTGACTTGTGCAGTCAAGTTAATCAAAACAGTCAAACCAGCTTTCCCATGTGTACACGGTCTTAGCTCTTCCTGTGTTAGTAGCTGTGCCCTGTTTAAGTATTTGAAAGAGTTTTATTAAGTTACATTGTTTAAGAGAAACAAGTCAAAAAAGTTATGAGCACCTAGTTTGACAATTAGGGCTCCCCTCAGAGCTGGACCTCAGCTTCAGCACTGGGGAGAAAAGGCTCATGGGGCCTGGGAGGCAAGGGCAGGGGCAGACAAGGGAAAAGCACCATGGGAGCAGGAAGAAACCATATGCCCAGCTCCTAACATTTCTTGGTTATAGAGGGCTGATATGTGTTCTGACAAGGGCTGGTTGTACCTTTTGAAATTAAATAGAAACACTTAGAAAGAATCCAAGGAAGGGTTTGGTGACACAGATATCACTGTTAACAACGGTTTTTGATTCTTGGTGCGAAGAGCCATTTCTGTCAGACAAAAGATAAGCTTTAAGAATCCCCTTAATTTAAAAATGAGGGTGAGGACTATTTAATTTCTCAGCTTGCACAAATGACAACCTTGAACTGCAGTCTGATGTTTCCAAAGCAGTGTTAGAGGAGCAGTTAGGATTATAGGGTTTGGAATCAGCCCACCTGGCTTCAAAGCTGGGCTCCTCACTGACAAGTTGTATGACTTTGGACCACGTATTTCCCTCCCCATATGTAAACACTCTTACCTGTTCACTGAGCACAATAATACTGCTTAATTTCCAGAATTGTTCTGATTACTAAATGACTTAATGTGAGTAAAGCACTTTTATTGGGGAAGGTAAGGAAGACTTGCTGTAGTGAGGCATCTGACCAGAAGATGGTCCACCTCAAGTTCACCATAACTGTGAGAGTATCTTATTCAAAGGAAGGATTTTTATAAAGTACTAGACTTCTTTTATACTCGGGTTTTATGTTTTAAGTCATGCCCCAATTAATAGTTTTACCATTTAATATCTTTATCATTTCTAATAATGATGTTAATAGATACATGGCTGATAAGTATATGTGGACATTGAGCTGGGTGCTTTACCTTTACTTTCTTATTTAATATGAAACCCAATGAGGTATATCAGGTTTACACATGAAGAAATGAGTTTACACATGAGTTTCAATCAAATTACATGACCTGTCTGGGATCAAACAGGTGATTATGACAGAGCTGGTTTTGAAACCTAAGTGCCTTGCTTTAAAACCTATGCTCATTCTAATACACCATGTTTCTAAGAACCTACAATGTAATAAATATCTAACTAATAATAACATATTTCTGGTTCTTCCAGCAAAGAAGAGTAGCTGATATTGCAGGTTTGGGACTTCCTAAAGAGCAACATTTGTCTATTGGGCCTCCAAAGGTATTACAAGTAAATCAGAGGAACCAGGAAGATTGAACACTGACCTGGCATATCCAGAGCCCATGTTCTTCCTACTCTCTACACTGCCACTTTGGGTTCCAAAAAAGTACAAAATTTCTGGACGACAAAACTCACAGATTCCAAAGGATTTAGAGCTATAAAGGATTTTAAAGACTGGTTAATTAAGAAAATACAGGTAGAATATCTCATTAATTGAAGATGGCTCAAGAATCAATTAATAGCCTGAAAACTAAGTAATTCTTGTGACATCAAAACTATTTCATGCCAATTTCTTGGGTGATTTTTCAGAGAGTAGTAATCTCAGAGAGTAATGTACCAAAAGTCTAGACTCTGAAGGAGTATGAATGAATGATACCTCTGGGAAGTGCCCAGCCTTCCAGCTAAAACTCAACATAGAGGGTGTAATCCAACATAGAGGTTTAACATCTCAGGAGATTTGCCCTAGGTCAGTTCATCTCTCTGTGATGCCTTATCCTCTAGATGGAAATAAAAGCAGTGAACTCTCTTAAATGTGCCCTATGGTCTGATTAAAGATTGAAAAGGTCTCTAAAAATCCACAGCACTCCCAGGGAAAAATGCTAAATATCATTATCATTATTACACCAAATGCCATAATTTGGTCTCCTCAGATTCCCTTTTTATGTAGATTCCATCAAACTCTGACTTTTGACTTTTTGCCTCTCTGACCAAATCTCCAATGACAAAGCATAGGGAAATGTTGAGGCAATTAGTGGGAAATGGAAGCAATTAATTCCCTTTTTTAGTGGAGACCTGGCCTCTGTGAACCAGTTTAACCAAAAATAATCAATGACCTTTCTCTGACCAAACTGAAGCAAATCTGCTTGATATTTGTCACTGGTTATCCATCTACTGCTTCAACATTAATGAGTCTCTTCACTTTGCCCCTTTCTTTTATGAAATAGAGCCATCTATTCTGGTCCCTTGTTACCTCTGCAACTGCCATTTTCGCAAATTTAATGTAGTCAAAGACCTCGTTATCCATGTATAAGCCTAGGAACCACTTTTAGCAGAGCTGTGATTTCTGATTTCCCCCAACCCTTCTCCCTTGAACTGTTTCCCCTTCTCTGCTATAAAGATGGGATAAAGTAGAACATTTGTTCAAAATGAATAAAGTAGAACAACAAAGATACAGTTTAAGTTTAAAAGTTCCCCAGAAAAGACTACAGAGTTTACTTAGGTCTAAGACCCTTACAGACCTAGATCTAGGTCGCTGCTCCATCACTTACCCACTGGTCACCTTGGAAAAGTTACCTATCCTTCAAAAGCCTCACTTTTCTCAACAATGGCAAGAGCGGACTTGCCTCAAGGGCATGTCAGGCTCAAATGAGGTGATAAAGTCTTTAGTACATGCTGAGAGCCCAATGGATGTTAACTATTATCAACTGTGGAAGAGAAAAGACTATTTCATGTACAATATCTGATTTTGATACTGGTTAAAACTCCTTCTAAGATTACTGCTATCAAGCAGAAGTAATTAACATTCACTGTCTCTCTTTTATCCCTCAATAGAGGACTTAATATTTCAGCTTATGCATTTATTTTATAAATTCTTTCCTTCTCCTAACATATTATAGGATATTTTTGCTTGCTATTTTGTCATTGTTGCTGCTTGTTTTGTCTTTGACAAATACATCTTAAGCAACTGGTTGTGTTACATATTTCACTTGGTGTGTTCAGTGGGGCTGAATCTAAATGAATTCAGATACTACTTAGTACACCAGTATTTCCTATTGAAACAAATAGAAATGAAAATGAACTGGCAATGCAGTTTTAGAAAATATGGAAAAGTAGATGTGACCCATGAAGAAAAGGCAAATTATGCAGAGTTGCTTCATTCTCTACTTCATTTTGCTCTGAGAGCTCTGTCCTAAGGCAGAGTCCTCCAAGGCTATTTTCATAGGAGAGAATATATGAGACAGTAGCCCCTGGTTATGTTCTGTGCTCTAGAAATCTGTCAGAAATGTGAGATCAGGGATCCCATAGGGAGAAGCAGAGAAGTCCTCCCTTTGGGTTGTGACCTTTATTTCCAATCTTAGAGCTCCCATGACCAATCTAAATTTGATATCCTAGGAGCAAATTCAGAACTACTCTTCAAGCACAGGAGACTTTAACACAACCAGACCCCTCTTCCTTCACACTCAGGCCCAGCCCCAGCTGTTCATTCACTCTCCACGCTAGGTACTAATTCAATATAAAATATTCAGCTAACACTCGCACATATACACACACAGCCTTATTTAAAGTCACATGGCAAGTTAGTAGCAAGCTAAAAATGCTGAACTTCTGACTTCCTATTTTACAGTGTGTTCTATCAGCACTAAACAAAGCAACCACAAAGAAATCACTGAATCACTTGCAAATATTTCCTTGGCCCACTGGTTTGGGAGCTAATCCATGTTCAGTTTAAGTGGTTATTTTTACAGTGGAAAATGACACAGTCCACCACCTTTGATTTTCTTATGAAGTAGGTTCTACAATATTTTTAATAAAGAACTTGCCTTCTGTTGTTGCCAGAGGTACAACCACTTTGCAAAGTATTATCCAGAGACATATAATTGTCTTTGCTGTCTTAAAGCAGATACAGGAGCACTCTACAAACAAAATCTAAAACTTATGACTCTGGTCTTTCATCCCACCAATCTGTGTTCCAAATGGCCAGAGATATCCTGCTAAAACACAATCAGAACAAGCTACTCTTGTTAAAACTGTACAACCCTTAAAAGCATAGTTCTTATGGTCTGCCCCCACCTTAACTCTCCAGCTCTTCTTTATGTTATTCCCCACAATGGTTCCAAGCTATAATCAAAGACCCCTGAATGTGCCATGCTTTTCACATCTCTGCTCTGATGGAAAGAGCAAATCATCCATCATGTGAAAAGTGCCTTACATATGTGTAGGACAATCATAAGCTATAGAAGAGGAAAAGTGATTGATTAAATGGAGAGAAACATTTGAGAGATGCCTCTTAGCCTAAGACTAATTAAAGAGAAGCCTAAAAGTTTACCAAACCTTAGAGTCTGATGGTAAAAATGCTACTGACAAAACTTCTGTTACAGACCTCAATAGTTCAGTAAGTTCAAATCTATTTGAATTTGCACAGGATCAAAGGGAGCAGAGAATGTAAACATCCTAGCTGCTGAGGAATTCCCTGCAGACACTAGCTGACAGCATTACCTGTCTATAGAGAGATTTTCAAGGCAAATAGGTACTGGTCTAGATTTTTGGGGAGTGTGGAAAGATGTCTAATAGAATGAGTTTTCACCAATGGAGAAAAAAAGGGATACAGTGAAATGTCTGACTGAACACATAACCCTGGCTCAAATGCTTTTCTGGATGGAAAACCACACAAGGAAGCTAAATATCTTTCAGAACTTAATTGTTCATGTGCATAGAACTTTTGTATTGGAAACATGTTCACAAAACAAGGAATAAAGAAAGGAACAAAGGGAGGGATAGAAGGATTCTCTGGCCCAGTGGAAGAAGCTAGAAAGTGAATCACAATCTGTTCCAGTACACAGGCTGAGGAGGAGTGTTTCAGGAAAGGCAAGAAATGATTTGGAAACACTCTTCCATGGTAACTCTTGGGAATAAACGTAAGGGGATATGGGAATTCGTATTAAACCTCAATCTCTTTCCTAGACTCATTCCTTTCAATTGCCTTTTTTAGTTCTATTTTTGAATTTCACATGTTCTTTCAAATGTGAAGTGATAAAAAGAAAAACAGCAACCGCATGGGCTTTAAGATCATTAGGCTCAACCTCCTGCTGTATTCTGAGAACAATTACAACATTAGAACCTAGGG
This sequence comes from Grampus griseus, assembly GCF_964374135.1. NCBI lineage: Eukaryota > Metazoa > Chordata > Mammalia > Artiodactyla > Delphinidae > Grampus > Grampus griseus. Next base: position 33,424,187 of record NC_139003.1, on the reverse strand, counting down.
TTTTCTGTCCTTAACCAATCTGTTCTTAAAATTGTCACCTAAGGAAATTCCACAACCTATCTTACTATCTCACTTTTCAATAATACAGATTCCCCAATTTTCCTAATGTTTAACATAAACTACCTGTAATTCATTCTCATATCATTCTTTTTTGCTGATGAGTAATTGGCCAAGACATCCATGCTCCAATAGCTACAATTTAATGGAATCACAAAATTATCATCAACTAAGTTCTCACAAGCAAAATAATGTCTGACCAATTCTGGTGTATCTCCAAACACCTATACCCTGACCTACAGATTCCTGAACAGGCTGGCAATTCACAACTCTAGAAAATAAGGGATATTTTTGTATGTTAATTTATTGTTACTCATTTTTCTATAAGACTACTGTTAAGCTCTCCCCTCATAGGTTATGTTTTTGAAAACACTTGTGATTCTTACTGTTTTCCTCATACATCCTCTGCTCTATGCCTCACTGACTCTTCTTCCTAATCTTAGTAAATATAATCAGTAAAACCTGAGCAAGAACTACATTTTGCACTATACATTTGTTTTGGGTTTTTTTGCCAAATAGTATAAAATTTGCAATCTGCTATTTGTAAACATCGCTTCTCTGGATCTGCTATCACTCCATTGCTTAATCCAATATTTTTTACTATAAAGAGTTAATTAAATTTTCCTCCATGAAGAATCTGGTATGTCTAGTGAATTTCATTTTATACAATGATTTGTACAAAAATAAAATTGACTTCTATTTATAATTGATTAATAAAGAATTGATGATTATACATCCACTTGTATATTTATTACTTTATCAGTATCCATCATTATTCCTTTGAATCATATTTCACTAGTTTATTTGAAACTATCATGTAAGAATATTTTATTTCTTTCAGTTTCTCCTTTCTAACTATTCAAACCACTGTTTTCAAAATTATTTTCCATTTTCACTGTGTTAGTTACCAGAATTTCTGAAAATGTCACTAATGCTAGACATTTCCATCAGATTTAAATACCTCATAATTATTTTGGCTATCTAAAACTTATAATAAACACTTGTGTCACAGTCATTAAAATTAAGCTGATTTTTAAGGAACTTTTTTCAGTTTGTTTCATTTTTGACATCAGCTCCAACTTCCAGTTCAATAAAATTACTCATACATTGAACTATTCTACTGCTTTGTAATGAAATAGAAATTTTTAAAAAAGTAATGATAATCAAACCAAAGAAATAGACAACATGAAAATTATCTCTATTCCATTTGTTTTATAGCTAAAAAAAGTTTTCATTCTCAAAATGGAGATTACAAAGTTTGGCCTATTTAAGGTAACTTCCACCAAAAACAGTAAAAGATTTAGTATTAATTCCAAAGTTACTTGAAAGTGTAAAGCTACACTCAGATTCATCTAAAATAGAAGTGAAGCAGAATTGTCTGAATAATCTTGATAATGAACTCTATATTCTGTTTCACTTTGCTTTGTTGACACAGTCTCTGAACAGGGAAGAACTGTGAAAGTTATTTTAAATTCTCTTAACTTTAAATGAAGTTTCTAGTAAATAAGTTACTAAAAAGCTACCCAAAATGAATTAAAGATTACCTCAGGTTTATTTTCTTCTCAAAATGTGTATTCCCAATGAAACATTTTAAGATGATACCGAAAGCATGGGATTATAATTCATATAAACAAATATATATAAAATATATTTTTATGTACATATATATATAAACAAATATATATATAATCTTCCAGTCCCTACTACAACTCTGCTAATTATTACAGTTGAAAACTATTACTAATAAACTAATTGAAAACTATTATAATAAAAAGTTATTGCTTTGGGATTTTGACATCTCCTACACAAATTTTTCAGATTCAAATCTCCATAAAAAACAGAATAACTTTTAATGCTGGAAAAATAATATATGCTAAAATACTATCTGGTGTTATTTCTGCTATGAATAGTATGCATATTTTCTTACCTTTAATAGCCAATAAAATATATATTGCTAAAAGTAGAAATTAACATTTACTCATAAAATAACATAAAAGATGCAATAAAATGTTAAATCATGTTCCAATTTAGTAAATATCCAGGAATATTAAACTGGAAGAAGAAATTCCTTTGGTTATCATGAAATAAAACAGTGCTTTCTATATCTTGATTAAAATAAGACATTAATAGATTGAGTTTTAGATATATTTTACCCAAATTACAGCAAATCATAGCTCAACTACTCTAATATCCTGATATCCAGTGATCATGCAAGATGAAACTATAATTATCAGCAAGTCACACATATCAAAGTAAAATAGGTATTGATTAGACTTGTCTTTCACAGTTTAAAGTACAGAAAATTAACTTGCCAGTTTAGTTACCTACCAGCAATGACTGGATTCTATCAGTGTTATCACCTTTACAAACAGCACCAAATTATAATCCCTCTTCCCATAACATAAGCACCATGCCACAGGAGACAACCAAAGTAAACGTCCTGATCATGAATAATGAATAGTTTGGACTGGTTGGAATCCACTTAGTTGAGGAAAGAGAAAAGAGAAGTGGCTCATTAGGGCATTTCCTGAACCTTGGTTGGAATTTCAGTTAAGGAAGAAGAAATGACACAGCAGTTTCATGTACGGGGACTTCCTTTCTTTATGTGAAATATGCTACCAATTTGAGAAATAGCACTCCAACAAAAGTACTCCACAGTAATGTGACCACAGTAAAAGCTCTAGTTGATCCCATTATTGCCCCATAATCAACATTTCTTCCCAGAATAAACACAAGCAGTAAATGGTTGTTATCAAAATGGACTAAGGTCCCACATTTATTGCGACGTGTCAAGTCTCACACTTAACGTTTCTTCAAAAAGCTGACCTGCACCAACTTTCAGTTTTTAAGAATTGCAGTTTTGTTAAGAGTGTTAACAGATTTTGAGTTTTTGCTTTAGGCCATTAAATTTCCCATATTTCATATAATCACATTTTCCTTACATATGATTTTGCTCTCAAATTCCAGGATAATTTTCATCTTGTCCAGGAATATTTTATTTTCCTATGTAGTCGGAAGATATATATTTCAACTTACAAGATTTCTAATTTTTATTATTATTTTTCATATCCCAGTGTGACATATTTTTAAGGGACATGAGTACTGGTTACTCACTCACTACCTTTATAAATGAAACATCTAAAGAGGTCTCATTTTATATATTAGTTACCTGCATGAAAGTAAAAACCTAAAGATACAACTTTGTTTCATGCAAAGGTTACATTCAAATTCCTCTCTTTGTGTTTTATAAAATCATGCAATTGGGCTTCCCTGGTGGCACAGTGGTTGAGAATCTGCCTGCTAATGCAGGGGACACGGGTTCGAGCCCTGGTCTGTGAAGATCCCATATGCCGCGAAGCAACTAGGCCCGTGAGCCACAATTACTGAGCCTGCGTGTCTGGAGCCTGTGCTCCGCAACAAGAGAGGCCGCGATAGTGAGAGGCCCCGCACACCGCGATGAAGAGTGGCCCCCACTTGCCGCAACTGGAGAAAGCCCTCGCACAGAAATGAAGACCCAACACAGCCATAAATAAATAAATAAAATATATAAAATCATGCAATTAAATTGACATTGATGTTTGTCAAGGAGTGAGGTTTATGTGAAAATGTCTCAGCACTTTGTGTCTCCTCTGAAGAACTGCAAAACTATTAAGTAAAAATTTTAAAAGTTCTCTCATTATCAATAACTAATTTTTGAGTCACCTTACATCTTCTTATGATGTTATCACACATTTAAATCTCCTAAGGTGATGGGAAGGAGTAAGTACTTAATTTAGAGCAAAGGTGATTGATTTAAGCTAATTTTAGAAAGAAAACAAGATTAATAAGAAACATTGTTAAGAAAGAGAAACATATGGAATTTTAACTCATATTAGAGACTACTTCAGATAGAATTATAATTTAAAACACATTTGTGTGATTCAGAAGGTAAGTTTTGAAGCTCTATTATTATAAGGGCATACATTTTGGTTTTTGAAAAGTTGGAAATGCACACGTGGACACACAAACCTGAAGCAAAAGGCACCAATGTGTTAACAGTGCTTATATCTTAATGATGGTCTAGAGGAGCACTTAAGATATTTTAAAAGTTTTGTTTACCTATAGCTTCTATATTTTATATAATAAACATGTTTGTAATTTGTATTAAAATATAGTTTTGATTTTAAAAATAGTTTGTACACCAAAACATTTAAGGATAGTATACTACTTTGTGTGATACTGTGATATAATAAGAAATAAATATTTGGTCTTCATCCTTGGTTCCTGGTTCACGGTTCTTAATAGGGGTGAGAAGAGCATCTTTTGTTAATCATGTAAGCCCATTTCAACTAGTACATGAGTTTATGTTGAAGAGGTGACTTCTTTGGCCCCAAAATAGTTTCCGGATGAGGGCTGGTTGTCAGAGGAAACAACCACGTGATTAGAGCATTGTTTTTCTAAATCACAGGTTTGATAATTTTATTCTCCTTACTTGTAACCATCAGAAGATTCCTACTGCCTAAACTGATTCCCATTACTCTAGAATAACATATAAAAGTCCTCACAACCAAATCTAAGTCTGGATTTCAAGCTTCATCATAAACATCCTTCCTTCCTTCTGCTTAGAACGTCCTGATACAAGACTCTCCCTTTTTCAAAGTCTAAATTGTGTCTGACCTCCTGTCTGTAGGCTTTTCTTGAAAGATAAGAATTAAATGCTCTTGTGTGTGTGAACAAACAGAACTTTACATATCTTTCTACTATAAGTATTAATGTCAGTATATTTTAATCCCAAATAAATTTGTAAATTCAATATAATATCCATCAAAATTCTAGTTACAGTCTATTGGTGTTTCTATTATTATTTACTAAGAAGAATAAATGAAAAACATAGCCAAAATATTTTGAAATTAAAAAAATAGTGAAGAAGGACTTGACTAATGAGATACTGGACATACTGTAAAACTACACTAATCAAAACAGCTTACTGATGGCATACAGTAGACAGAAAACTCAAACATGCATTTTTAGAAATTTAGTATATGTTGAAGGTTGTATTTCACATCAGTAGGAAATAGATATATTTCTCAATAAATACTTTAAGGGCAAATAGCTAGCAATTTGTTGGGAGAGAGGGAGAGAGGAAGAGAGAAGTAGACAGAGACCCATACTTCTACTATACCAAAAACTCAATTTCAAAATCTTAAAGATGCAAATATAAAATTTTCAAAATCACCCGCCAAAATGTGACTATTTTGTAATTCATAAAGTAGAGAAAAATATCAAGAAAGTCTAACGTATTTGACCACATACAGATTAAAATCTCTCTAAGAAAAATACTTTTTAATGACTAAAAAAAATCTTGGGAAATGTTTTTATTCCTTAGCTTTAAATCATAAAACATGTAGGTAATCGTTACACTGTATTATAAAGGTTTGATTGTCTTCTTATCTAAAGATGTACTTATTGCTGGATTGGACCATAACTTTTTCTTCTTTGTATTGGTAATTCTTAGTTTCATGACACTGGAAATTATGTAAAATGCTTAGATTTATTCCAGGCAGGGAACAAAGGACCTGGGATATTTAGACCCCCCTAAAATCCATCAGCCACTGGTTTCAGGCTGCCTCCAAGGGAACATTAACACCCAAGCATATCCTGCCCAAGCTGCAGCTGGGCAAAGTGGAATCTGTTCTGCTGAGGGCAGCCTTCTGACAAAACTTCCATTGCAGGCAATTGGAAGACAAGCCTGAGATGGTAAGTGGTATATGGAAGTATAGACAGAACATGGACAGCATATGCTCCAAGTACTTATAATTAGTCCTGTCACACAATAGACAATGTATATTAAATACTAAGCCTTATGTTCTTCACAGTAGCTTCTCCATCAAAACCAATATTTTATCTATTATTAATTAATCAGCTTCTACTGAATGTCTACCATGTATCAGGCAGTAGGATACAAAGACAAGCTGTTGTGATCCTTACCCTCAAGGAGATTAAAATCTAATAGAATTTGGAAGATAAATTACCTATGGTTTAAGTTAGTTAAAGGCGGAGAAACAGTAATTTAGTAGATGAATATATGAAATAGCAAAACAAAAATGATGTAAGGAATAAATGGACTGTTTTCTTACATCTGATTTTGTGAAGGACTGGGATATTGAAATGAGAAATGCCACAAAAGTAGAGGCTGCTTGGTTTCTAAAGTCAAACATATTTGGGGGCACTAAGGTAACAATCAGTAATAGATAATGTCTGTGATAAAGAATGTTTAAGTTAAAAACATATGAACAGACCATAGAAGAAAAAAATTTTCTGATTGCCAAATGGCAGCTAATGCACTTTTGGAAATGGACTCAAAAAACATTCCTACAAGTAAGTAGAAAGCAGACAAGAAGATTGCATACCAGCTCTTCAAAGAAGAAAAACAAGGCATTCATTGTAACTTCAGACTGCTTTCATAGAAGTCTCAAAGATAAAAGATTATTGGTAAAGAATCCTTTTAATGGCAATTGATTTTGTACATATATACCTGGATGTTGAGGGTCATTATGCCCATAAGTATGCCTTTTTCTTACCAACAAGTAGCCTAGTTTAAGATAATCATTAATTTTTTAAAAACTTCCAACCTGATAAACACTGAAGAAATCTAACTTCTCTTTTAAAAAGCTAAATTCAAGGAAAAGATACAACTCTCCTAAGAAGTTTGGAGAAAAAGTCCAGAATCAATATTATCATAGAAAACAAACAAAATCAGATGTGAGTATATAGAACTGGAGTTTATATGTCCCTCAGGGATAGAAATTATCCTTTTACAGAGAGATTAATATTACCATTAGGTCATTTGGCAAAAAATTCACATTGATTATTCAAAAGTCTGATTTCATTACCAGAAGTGCGTAAGTTAGAAAGTGAATGTTCCCTGTTTGTATGTGATTACTCTACACTTTGCCTGAATAGCACTTTAAAATAAACACTAAATATCAAATCTGATCTTAAATTCCAATATCATTTAAGAATTACAGGCCATCAAACATATAGGAGTTCATCCCACTAAAATACTAACACTGAAACTTATCTAGATTTCTACTATTTCACTAGCACATTAGCAAGTGTAGTATTTGCAAACTTTCAATATATCTTTTAAAACTGCATTTAGGTTTTATTCCATCAAAGTTATTGTGTCCTTAAGAAGCGTACTAGGCATGAGAGCTGTGGAACACGTGTAAGATCAGTATAAATATACAATTGCAATAGTAGTACTTTTTCAGTTCTAAAATGCTCTCATCTACTTCAATGAACTTCACAAACATCAACTCATCAATCCACAGTGTCAGCAAAAGTGCATGACTTAACATTGCTGTGTGAGAAATGGAGAATCAAATGACTTTTGCAAGTTTTTCTGTCCCCAACAAATCAGTTTTGAAGAGCACGAAGTCTCTACAAACCTTTAAGGCATTAATATAATTTAATTCTTCTATGATGCCAAGGGCTTTAAGAATTCTCTAGAGTTTATGTTTAATCTCGGCATACATCAGAGAATTAAACAAAGAATCGGCTCTTCTAAAAATTATGAAGTAGGCAAAATTTGTCTTTAACATGCAATCTCTATGTCTTTTTCCCTTTTGCCAGACAGGTGCCATGATCCCTTATCATCTCCCCACTTTGCCACTATCTAAAACTATTTTTAGGAAACTCTCTAATTAATTCATTATGTACTTTATTCGCCAAGGTATAAATGCCTAATAAGACTTAAAATATTCTCCTTCCCCAAAGCATTTGCATTTGGAAGGTAATAAATCCTTAAGGTAAAGACAGAAGATATATTTAAAATTGGGAAGGGAAAATTATATATAAAATTCCAGAAATCAGAAATATTCCATGGAGGCTACCATCTAACCTATACTCAGACGAGACAATGTATTTATTATCCGTAAAATAAGTAAAAGTATAAAGCTTCTTCCTTTGTAATATTAGGAAGTTCCAAATGAGAAGGCATCTCCCATGATTAACACTGCAGCTCCCTAGAGATTGGGAAAATTATAATTCTTTTGCAGTCTGCCAAAATTGTACAGTTGTTCTCTGCTAGACAGGGGAGGACAGGATATGCTGTGGTAACAAAAACCTTCAAAAAATACATAGTGTTAAAAACAAAACGTTATTTTATACTCTATAAGTCCAGTGTGGATTGCGGGGGGTGGGGGAAGGGAGGCTGTGTTCCACACAGTTACTCAAGAACCCAGGATAATGGAGGCTCCATCTCCATATACGCTTTCAACACCACTGAGGCAGGCAAACAGGATGCAATGAACCATATGCAGGTTCTTAAAGCTTCTGTTTGTCATTCATTGGCCAGAGCTGTCAATGACCATGTCTACTTCAAAGGAAATTAACCTGCATAATCCTTCCATATATTGAGAGAACTGGGATATTTGTTATTAGGATCAATGACTATAAACTCTCCTAATAGCCTTTAACTTATCAACTTTTCCCAAGGGAATCGCTCTTTAGTAAAGTTTAGTTCTCCTGTATTGTCACCTAAGAAACAAATTCAGTCCATGCAATAATAAGTTATGAACTTTATTCTGAAACTCATTATAAATACAAATAGGAAGAGAGAGTAGGTACAGGAATAAGGGAGGGAGTAGATTGACAGAGAGATGACGATGATAATTTTGATTACCATGATTTGGGGAGATAAAAACTAAAATAAAAGAAAAGCTCTCTGTATGAGTATATATGTGCTTATCAGTATTGTTATTTTTGTTCTTAAGATCTATGCCAAAATGCTTTCTGGAATCCGCAAGGAGGGAATTGCCATCCTTCAAAGAAGTATAAAAATATGAGACACTTCACAAATTCATAGTTTGCTATAAGCAAACATGAAGTTTCCCTGAGTAAACTATAATAATTATAACAGTATAATAATTTTTAAAGGAATACAATCTGGAAAGGTAATAAGATCAGAGATAGAGAAAGGATAAGTGTAGAAATGTGTTTCCTATTTCCATTTTGAGGGTTTTTAAAATTCCTTTAGAGGTTTAAAAAAATGCCCATGCACACCAAAGAATCATCAAAGTATACTTCTTGGGGGCTTCCCTGGTGACACAGTGGTTGAGAGTCCGCCTGCCGATGCAGGGGACACGGGTTCGTGCCCCGGTCCGGGAAGATCCCACATGCCGCAGAGCGGCTGGGCCCGTGAGCCATGGTCGCTGAGCCTGCGCGTCCGGAGCCTGTGCTCCGCAACGGGAGAGGCCACAACAGTGAGAGGCCCGCATACCGCAAAAAAAAAAAAAAGTATACCTCTTGTTTTAATCTATAATTTTTGGTTGACATTTTTAACTACGATAAAACTACACTCTGACAAAGTAAAATAAGAAGAAATAGAAGGGGGAAGAGGGGAGTAAGACTGTCTTGTTCCTCAAGTAAGATAGGAAGTAATATGCAATAATCTACAAAGTCTAGGTGTGACCTAGACAAAGAGAGTAGAATAAAGCAAGGTATAAATGTTCTGCTGGGGATACTTCATACACTTGGTGACAAGAAATGCTAGTGGTATTTAAATTTACTTTGGTCAGTAGGTGCATCATGATGTGGGAATACAACAAATGAAAATGGGGCTCATAGGACTTCAATAAAGGTGTCAACAAATGCCAGGAAAATGATGGCACTGGCACGAATAGTCTTTGTTTAATTGATAATGTTTTAGTAATTAGCCAACATAATTTGTTCTTATTCCTTAATTTTTTAAAAAAATGTATACAGATAGTCCCCAACTTACAATGGTTCAACTTATGATTTTCGACTTTACAATGGTGCAAAAGCAATACGAATTCAGCAGAAATCATGCATCAAATTTTGAATTTGGATCTTTTCCTAGGCTAGCCATATGTGGTAAGACACTCTCTCCCCATGCTGGCAGCATCAGTGAGCTGCAGAGCCGTCAGCCACATGATCACAAGGATAAACAATAGATACACTCACAACCATTCTGTTTTTCACTTTCAGTGCAGTATTCAATAAATAACATGAGATATTCAAACTTTATTATAAAATAGGCTTTGAGTTAGGTGATCTTGCCTAACTGTAGGCTAATATAAGTGTTCTGAGCACATTTAAGGTAGGCTAGGCTAGGCCATGATGTCTGGTAAGTTAGGTGTATTAAATACATTTTCGACTTACAATATTTTCTACAATGGGTTTATTGGGACGTAATCCCATCGTCAGTTGAGGAAGACATGTACATACAGAGAGAGAAAGAGAGAAAGAGCATTAATATTTTCTATTAATAAGATTTTTCACCTCATTTGGGCTCAGAAGAGGGAGGCCAAACTAAATTCACAAATTAGATTTGGAAATATCTTTTCATTTCCATTTTTACAGGGCACATAAAATAGAAATTACAAATAGAAAGACCTGATATTTTAATATTATTTTTGTTTTACAATTGCATTTTAAGTACTCCATTTTTATTTATTTTCTTTCCCCATATTAGGAATCTATTGTAATGCTTAAATTGCACAGTGTTGTGATGGTCAGCTTTGAGTTCCTGGGTTAACGACATCAAATCTGGCAAGCACAAACGTTCAGCCACATATTCACGACACAGAGCCACTAACATCATGGCCAATGAAAACCATCCTACACTTTCTAAAACACATTCCCATCCCCACCTTTGGCATTTGGGCCTTATCTGATACGGGTTAACCCAGATTCGCCAGAATCCATGAATGGTTCTTGCATTTGTAGGAACTGTGATTCTTATGCCAGATATTAAAGAATTAACATTGGATTATTCACTTTCATTTTGTCAGAGTTCAAATGTTAGGATAAATTAAATACACTGCCATGGCTTAGGAAATTTAAAATGAAACACATTCTTTTAGGTAGAGGTTTCCCTCAAGGGAACGGTAAGACTTAATTTCCCAGGATACTTAGTTAATGTAACTTGAATATCATAACTTGAGTATCTATCTCCTGTTGTGACACTGAAATGAGAAGGATCTGTCAAATATACTGAAATATTTCTTGAAACATAAATAACTGGGTGTATCTAGACTAGCATGTAAGCATACTAATTACACTGGGTGTAAGCTATGTGAATTGCCTTATCTTTCAATATAACATTTGTATTTATTGCATTTCCCATATGGTAATGCTTCCTTTCATTTTGCTATCAACTAATGAGGGAAAAGTAGAATATATATATATATATATATATATATATATATATACATATCCAACTAAACTGCTAGAGAAGGTCGGCCAAGTATTACAAAATATAAGCACAACTCTATTCAGATATCAGTTCTAGATTCAAGTAACTTGGGGCATGTGTGTCATGTGCCAGGAGCTGTGCTAGGTGCTTTCACTTGAATATGAAATGCAGTAATTTAAAAGTTTTTAAAAAGGTAACATACTTCAGAAATTATAAAGTTAGAATATTGGAAAATTCAACCCGTTGAAAACTTCCTATGTTAAATAAGAGAAAAAGAGAGCTGGTAAGTGGCAGTGACCAGAGCTGGTATATCTGAAAATCTATAACAAGTAATAGTGTGCTCAGAAGTTATTCTTTTCTCATGTGTATGGATCTTGCTAATCATATAGAAAACTATACTTCATTTTCTGGTTTCAACTCAAAGCAGGCAGAGCTGAGTTTTGAAAAACCCAGGGATTTCAGAGGTTCTATGCTCCCTGTGTTGGATGACAGGTCTGAAACAAGGAAAACACACACACACACATGCACAAAAATAATATGGCAAAGCTTCACAATCAGCCAGTTCCTGAAACAAGGGGCAAAAGATGCATCTCTCACACCATATATAGACCTACAACTGTTCACCTTCTGCTGGCAAGCTGATATAAAGCTACAGATCAGTTATTAGAGAAAAACAACTGTGACATGGGAAAAACAATAGTGAAAGTGGTGCCTAGTAAGCTTCATTTTAAAGAAAAGGAAATGCAGGTAAAAGTATCAGATGCAATAGTTAGATTTTAGATGTCTGTACTATCAAGTCACAGAATATAAGTAGCAAAGTGAAAAATGACATTTTAGCACAACGAGATGAATGCAAACCCACAGGTACCACTGATAGTTGGTAGAATGGCATTCTTTTCTAGAATAGAGTCACAGAAGAACATGCTTGGCTTTAAAAGAAGTATGATATACATATACATTGTGGAATGATCACCATGATGAAAATAATTAACATATCCATCACCTCACTTAGTTAACTCTTTTTTTAAATGCTGAGAACACTTTTCTACTCTCAGCAAATTTCAAGTATGTAACACCATATTATTAACTATAGTCTAGTTGAAAGCAGAACTTTGTAGTTAAAATGGACAAACTTAAGTTTGTTATTAATTTGTTAATATTTCATCCTTATAGGAATATTAAACCTAATTATGGATGTAATAAGTAATCCAGAATGGCTTTTTATTAAATGAAATTGCCGCAAAAAGATTTGGAAGCTAGAACTAAACATTAAAAAGAAAATTATCCATGCCTGAATCCAACAGAATGCAGGACTCATTCAGGAGTCAGGCAGGGATGATGGGGAAAAATGAATAAGTCAATATCTAGGTCAATATGCCTCTTCTCCTTCTAAATTCCATTAATAAATCTCATGAATTCAACATGGAAATAACTGAATAAAGCTCAAAATTATAAAGCTGAATAACATATTTGGCTTCTCTTAAACCTAAAGGCTCAAATTTTCCAGAAATAGAAAATAAACTTCCCTTACATTGAGAGAGAGGGCTATAATATGTGATTACAAATATATGTACTTTTGTTGCAAAAACTTGAATCTTTTTACTGGTTAACTCAAACTGCCTTGACTTCTCATGTTTATGCAAAACAGATTTTTTGGAGAAAAAAAAGAAAGGTACTGTAACATCAGAGGAAATCATCAAAGAACTAGTGGCAACATCTTAAGGCTTTTATCAAAGTAGTGAGAGAATGCATTAAAGCAACAATATCTGAAGCTTACATGTGATGGGACTACTAAATTTAATAGTGTATCTTATGAACATATGTGGATATAATGATTTTTTTGTTAGAATACCTCATTCTGAAGGACTTTCTTCTGAGTAAGAGAACATTATTCTCTCAAGACAATTCAGAAAAAAAAATCCACCAATATTTCATTAATAATAGATATCTCACACTCTACAAACAGAGGACCAAAGTTTTTGAAAAGTATATGCACTATAAGTGAAGGTTATACAAAGGGGAATAAGCTTATGAATGGAAAAAGTCATTTAAAAATCCTTCATCAAATTCCTACGAGAAGATGGTGGGCTAAAACATGAATTGTTAAAACTGTCATAGTATCAATCAATATGTAAGGGTTTAAGTAAAAATAAGGGGCTCTCACCTAGCAAATCTTGCTGAACAAGCTATGATTAAATTTGAGATTTCTATTTACATTTATCAAAATGTGTTAAAAATAAACCATTTCTTATTTTTCAAAGAAAAAGTATCAACAACAGTATATAGTTTTACCTGCAAATAATAGTTAAGAACAAAAAGGAAAGGAAACCCATATGAAAATGCATATTTTAGTATTTAACAGAGTATGACTATTTGAGATGCTTTACCTAAAAATGTCATGAGAGGTCACCAGTGGGTTCACTCATACCCTGACAAATCCAAGGTCAACCTCTTATGCATATTCAGTCTATGCAGGGCTCAAAATGAACTAAACACTACTGAATTCTTTGATTAATGAAGTAGAATATATGGGTGGGAATCGTGACACTATGAAAGAAAACTCTTCTGGGTGCTAAATGTGGCCTTCCTGTGAATGGGAACTACAAAACCACTAGTATCCAATTTCGGGACCCTTAGCTGCCAAATAATGCTTAGTTATTTTCTCAAAAATAAAAAGGTAATCCACAATCTCTAAAAGTATATCACTTAAATTTATGGCAGAATTAGAATCTAAGTTTTCCAATGTGAACGATGTTAAATTTTACTCAGGAGTTGTAAACTTGGGCCTCTGAACATTAAACAAAGAAGTGACTTGCCCCAAAGAAGACAGGAGTAGGATTCATTAAGCATTCTAAAGTCCTTCTATGCACATTCTCCATCATGGTCAGAACAAGCCTTATGGGATATCATGCAGTAGGATAATGTTACTGTCTTCTAACTGATATTTTAAGGTATTTGTACAGCATCTATTTAATGAGAATAGGCATTTGCTCTTAAATTAGTACTAATCGTGTAGCTCTTATATTCAAAATAAGAGATTTATTACATGCTCTGAACATAAAATTTAAATTATGTATTTTCCTTTCACAGTGTTATAGTTACCAAGAATAGATAAACTGACCTACACTTACTTTGTTATAAAATCTTATTAGAGGGGCTTCCCTGGTGGCACAGTGGTTAAGAACCTGCCTGCCAATGCAGGGGACATGGGTTCGAGCCCTGGTCTGGGAAGATCCCACATGCCATGGAGCTACTAAGCCTGTGCGCCACAACTACTGAGCCTGCGCTCTAGAGCATGAGAGCCACAATTACTGAGCCCACATGCTGCAACTACTGAAGCCCGCACGGCCTAGAGCCCGTACTCCGCAACAAGTCACCGCAATGAGAAGCCTACGCACCGCAACAACAACAAAGAGTAGCCCCCGCTCACCACAACTAGAGAAAGCCCGCGCACAGTAACGAAGACCCAATGCAACCAAATATAACTAATAAATTAATTAATAAAAAAAAAATCTTATTAGAACGTAAGTTTATTTTCCTCTGGTTACTGTATCAGCAAAATGTCCTTCAAATCCTTTAGTGTTTGTTTTCTCGGTTTTTTTGAGCAACCACTTGGGAAGCATATTTAAGGGTCTAAATGTTAGGTAATAAAATGAATCACTGGTTCCTGGTAAAGAGCCAGACGCTGAATGTTATTCTCTTCTTCAGTATTTTGACTGCCTATACCTGCTGATTCCAGGCAACTGACAGCTTCCCAGCCTCAGGCTCTGAGGCATGATCTGTAGTTCTACCTGGAACTTGCCTGTGTAAGATCTAAAATACTTGACTGGGACAAGCGGCACCCATGAAGAAGTTTCTCTTTTCCAAATTTGTTTACACTGAGCAGCACTGTCTACTTCAGTGGAAGGGAGACCAAATTCAATTTTTCCAGTTATGTAAGGAATTGCGTGGGCAAAACCTGAGCAAACTAGCACACCAGATCCAAAGAACCCGTGTTGTTGCAGTGCTGCCTAAAAATTGGCACCATGTGATGCTACAAAGTTGGCCAGATCCTTAATCCAACACAACTAGCAAAAAGAAAAGAAATAGGCTTATACTTATTTATGTGAAAAATATCTTTTCCTTGTTTCATACCATAAGTTCAAAGAGGGCAAAAGCTTTTTCAGTTTAATCACCATTGTACCCCACTACAAAACTTTGTGCACAATATATATACTAGTGTTTAATAGCTCTCTGTGGAATGCATGAAATTGACAGATATTTGGTATTGATTATACTCCCTATAATTTAAATGCAGCCAAAGTCATCCATTTTTGTTTCAGAAACATGTATGTCAAAAAAACAAAAACAAAAACAAAAAAAAACGGGGCTTCCCTGGTGGCGCAGTGGTTGAGAGTCCGCCTGCCGCTGCAGGGGACACGGGTTCGTGCCCCGGTCCGGGAAAATCCCACACGCCGCGGAGCGGCTAGGCCCCTGAGCCATGGCCGCTGAGCCTGCGCGTCCGGAGCCTGTGCTCCACAGCAGGAGAGGCCACGACAGTGAGAGGCCTGCGTACCGCAAAAAAACAAAAAAAACGGCAAAGCATCTGGGGCAAAATCACACTGTACTTTACATTTCTGAAGTTGTAAAAAACTATACTCATATACATAGACCATAATACCTGCAAGAGAAATGAGCTAGAATACAATCCTTTGAATTCATGCCTTGGAAGCTTATGAAGAAGACCCCTTCTTAGAAACAAAAATAAAATAGAAACAAAAGTGGTGAACACTTATAAAGCACTTATAATATCTCAGTAACCACACTAAAACTGCACAAATATGAAAAACAGTGGAACAATCCTATGAGGAGGTACTATTATAATCCCCATACTACAGATGAGAAAACTGAGGCATAGAGTTCAAGTAAGTGACCAAAGTCATACTAGAGGCAAAATACAAGCTCAGGAAGTCTGGCTCCAGTTGAATTTTTACATTATACAACATCATTACTAAATGATGAGATTCTTTGGGTATCTCAAACTAAATTCATATAAGCAGTCCAAAAGGAATTACTTTTCTACAAAACTGGGGCAAATAGTATATTTTGTATTAATACACGTCTAATGATGTTTAAGCCCATAGCATTTTATATTCAGCTGCATGTGTTTGTATATTTACCTACATTAGCATAGTCTGGAGGAGGAGAAACAGAAAAAGGAGTAGTATGAATAATAGTAAAAATAGCTACAAACATTTATTGAATATTTACTATACACCAGACACAGCGGCCAGCACTTTCCAGGCATTATTGGTTGAATTCTCTCCCCAAATTTTGATAGATGATACTATTTGTTTCATCTACTTTTCCAAATTATAAAACTAAAGATTGGATAAAATAACTTTTGGGTACATCAGGTGCTCTTCAGAGCCTCACAAAAAGGATGTGGGGTGTGAGAGGAAGAGAGAAGCCAAGTGCTTTGTCCTGAGGAACTGTGAGGCTGGAGCTGCCATTTCCTGAGATGAGATAATCTGCTGGAAAATTTAGCAGTGTGGTTTTGGATGTGTTAACTCTGAGGTGTCTATTAGACATCCATCCAAATGCAAACATCCAGGAGGAGAGGAGATGCAGTGCACAAATGGGGGGACTGGTCAAGGTAGGGTCACGGAGAGTCCATTCAGAGTGAAAGGAGGGAAGCCAAAGGGTGGACAGACTCCAAGAGGCTGGGAAACATGGCTGTGAGTTTTTGGAAGTTCTTTTCTGACAGTTCACACTTCCTCAGTGAAGTACAATGTAAGAATGAGGAGAAGCATTTAAGGTTGGTGAGAAAGGAGACATGTGAAACAGAGACAGAATGAATCTTGGACATGTAATTGGATTTCTGGGGAGCAGTAAGGGACAATCTGAAGTTCACAATTATTAATTTAAAGTGAAACCAGACAGCCTGTTTGCTTTGCAATTTTTCCCTCTACTTTCTATGTTCATGTACAGAGTACAGTTGGATTTGAATAGGATTTAGGTTTTGCCAGACAAGAAAAGTGAAGGGAGAGATGGACAAAGGATTTAAGAGTGTAAATTAGGGCATTTTGATGTTGCCAATGGTAATAATGTTAATGATGATAATGATAACAAAAGCTAAATTTATAGTGCAAACTTTGTACCAGGAGGGAACTGTTCAAAACACATTACATAAATTATTTATTCTTCACCATAGCCTTATGTGGCATGTTTAACTATTAGTATTGCCATTTTATAGATGAGTAAACTGAGGCAGAATGACTAAGTAAATTGTTGAAAGTTATAGATAGTGAATGGTGAAGGCAGGATTTAAGTCCTTTAATTCCAGGTAGTCTGGATCCATATAATAATAATTCCATACTGCCATGAACAACTGTGGAATCTATCAAATAAGGAGTGAATTAAGAACATGAAGAATGAAATGGTAGAAGGATCAGTGGACTGTAGGTTCCAGTGGAGTAAAAAAGAACAAATACTACAGCTGTGGGTTTTCAATGATGTACAATAAAAAAATCAGAAGTGTTAGCTGGAGAGTGGAATTCTTGGAATTAAATATTATGAGGGAAGTGCATATATTTGGAATGGTGAGGTCTAGAATATAATAATTAATGTAGAAGGGTGGTTAACATAATAGAGAAAGATCACTGGAGGAAAAGAGGTTAAGGACGTAAGAGACCAAAGTACTGGAGACATTATCTGCAGAAAAATTAATATTACCAAGACAGAACAATTTGAAGGGAAAATGACATAGATCCAGGGGCTAAAATGTTGAGGGAATAAGGAGATTGTCATTAAAATGGTGACTGATGGATAGGGTTGCCAGATTTAGTAAATAAAAATATAAGATGCACAGATATATTTTAATTTCAGATAAGAAAAATAAAATTTCTTTGAGTATGTCCAAATATTGTATGGGACATATATATACCAAAGAATAATGTGTTGTTCACCTGAAACTCAAATGTAGACCTGGGTGAGGGAATCGGGAAGATGGCAGAAGAGTAAGACGCGGAGATCACCTTCCCCCCCACAGATACACCAGAAATACATCTACATGTGGAACAACTCCTACAGAACACCTACTGAACGCTGGCAGAAGACCTCAGACCTCCCAAAAGGCAAGAAACCCCCTCCCCGTACCTGGGTAGGGCAAAAGAAAAAAGAATAAACAGAGACAAAAGGATAGGGACGGGACCTGCACCAGCGGGAGGGAGCTGTGAAGGAGGAAAGATTTCCACACACTAGGAAGCACCTTCGCGGGCGGAGACTGCGGGTGGCGGAGCGGGAAGCTTCGGGGCCGTGGAGGAGAGCACAGCAACAGGGGTGCGGAGGGCAAAGCGGAGAGATTCCCGCACAGAGGATCAGGGCCGACCGTGCCACTTACCAGCCCAAGAGGCTTGTCTGCTCACCGGCCGGGGCGGGCAGGGCCTGGAGTTGAGTCTCGGGCTTCGGTTGGAGCTCCGGGAGAGGACTGGTGGCGTGAACACAGCCTGGCGTGGTTAGTGCGCCGCGGCTAGCCGTGAGTGAGTCCGGGGAAAAGTCTGGACCTGCCGAAGAGGCAAGAGACTTTTTCCTGCCTCTTTGTTTCCTGGTGCGCGAGGAGAGGGGATTAAGAACGCTGCTTAAAGGAGCTCCAGAGACAGGCGCGAGCCGCTGCTAACAGCGCGGACCCCAGAGACAGACATGAGATGCTAAGGCTGCTGCTGCCGCCACCAAGAAGCCTGTGTGCGAGCACAGGTCACTATCCACACCCCCCTTCCGGGGAGCCTGCGCAGCCCGCCACTGCCAGGATCCCGTGATCCAGGGACAACTCCCCCGGGAGAACGCACGGCGCGCCTCACCTTGGTGCAACGACACGGCGGCCTCTGCTGACGCAGGCCCGCCCCGCACTACGTGCCCCTCCCTCCCCTCAGCCTGAGTGCGCCAGAGCCCCCGAATCAGCGGCTCCTTTAACCCCGTCCTGTCTGAGCAAAGAACAGACGCCCTCCGGCGACCTACACGCACAGGCGGGGCCAAATCCAAAGCAGAGCCCCTAGGAGCTGTGAGAACAAAGAAGAGAAAGGGAAATCTCTGCCAGCAGCCTCAGAAGCAGCGGATTAAAGCTCCACAATCAACTTGATGTACCCTACCTCTGTTGAATACATGAATAGACAACGAATCATCCCAAATTGAGGAGGTGGACTTTGAGAGCAACATTTATGATTTTTTCCCCTTTTCCTCTTTTTGTGAGTGTGTATGTATATGCTTCTGTGTGAGATTTTGTCTGTATAGCTTTGCTGTCACCATTTGTCCTAGGGTTCTATCCGTCCGTTTTTTTGTTGCTGTTTTCTTTAAAAAACTTTTTTTCTTAATAATTAGTTTTTATTTTAGTAACTTTATTTTATATTACTTTATTTTATTTTATCCTTTCTTTCTTTCTTCCTTCCTTCCCTCCTTCCTTTTCTTTCTTTCTTTCTTTCTTTCTTTCTTTCTTTCTTTTCTTTCTTTCTTTCTTTCTTTCACTTTTTCTCCCTTTTATTCTGAGCAGTGTGGATGAAAGGCTCTTGGTGCTCCAGCCAGGAGTCAGTGCTGTGCCTCTGAGGTGGGAGAGCCAACTTCAGGACACTGGTCCACAAGACACCTCCCAGCTCCACGTAATATCAAATGGCAAAAATCTCCCAGAGATCTCCATCTCAACACCAGCACCCAGCTTCACTCAACGATCAGCAAGCTACAGTGCTGGACACCCTATGCCAAACAACTAGCAAGACAGGAACACAACCCCACCCATAGCAAAGAGGCTGCCTAAAATCATCATAAGTCCACAGACACCCCAAAACACACCACCAGACGTGGACCTGCCCACCAGAAAGACAAGATGGAGCTCATCCACCAGAACACAGGCACAAGTCCCCTCCACCAGGAAGCCTACTGAAACAACCTTAGCCACTGGGGACAGACACCAAAAACAACAGGAACTATGAACCTGCAGCCTGCAAAAAGGAGACCCAAACACAGTAAGATAAGCAAAATGAGAAGACAGAAAAACACACAGCAGATTAAGGAGCAAGATAAAAACCCACCAGACCTAACAAATGAAGAGGAAATAGGCAGTCTACCTGAAAAAGAATTCAGAATACTGATAGTAAAGATGATCCAAAATCTTGGAAATAGAATAGGTAAAATGCAAGAAACATTTATCAAGGACCTAGAAGAACTAAAGATGAAACAAGTAACGATGAACAACACAATAAATGAAATAAAAAATACTCTAGATGGGGGCTTCCCTGATGGCACAGTGGTTGAGAGTCTTCCTGCCGATGCAGGGGACACGGGTTCATGCCCCGGTCCAGGAAGATCCCACATGCCGTGGAGCGGCTGGGCCCGTGAGCCATGGCCACTGACCCTGTGCGTCCGGAGCCTGTGCTCCACAACGGGAGAGGCCACAGCAGGGAGAGGCCCACATACCACAAAAAAAAAAAAAAATACTCTAGATGGGATCAATAGCAGAATAACTGAGGCAGAAGAACGGATAAGTGACCTGGAAGATAAAATAGTGGAAATAACTATTGCAGAGCAGAATAAAGAAAAAAGAATGAAAAGAACTGAGGACAGCCTCAGAGACCTCTGAGACAACATTAAACGCACCAACATTCGAATTATAGGGGTTCCAGAAAAAGAAGAGCAAAAGAAAGGGACTGAGAAAATATTTGAAGAGATTATAGTTGAAAACTTCCCTAATATGGGAAAGGAAATAGTTAATCAAGTCCAGGAAGCACAGAGAGTCCCACACAGGATAAATCCAAAGAGAAACATGCCAAGACACATATTAATCAAACTGTCAAAAATTAAATGAAAGAAAACATTAAAAGCAGCAAGGGAATAACAACAAATAACACACAAGGGAATCCCCATAAGGTTAACAGCTGATCTTTCAGCAGAAACTCTGCAAGCCAGAAGGGACTGGCAGGACATATTGAAAGTGATGAAGGAGAAACACCTACAACCAAGATTACTCTACCCAGCAAGGATCTCATTCAGATTTGATGGAGAAATTAAAACCTTTACAGACAAGCAAAAGCTCAAAGAGTTCAGCACCATGAAACCGGCTTTACAACAAATGCTAAAGGAACTTCTCTAGGCAAGAAACACAAGAGAAGGAAAAGACCTACAATAACAAACCCAAAACAATTAAGAAAATGGGAATAGGAACATACATATTGATAATTACCTTAAATGTAAATGGATTAAATGCTCCTACCAAAAGACACAGACTTGGCTGAATGGATATGAAAACAAGACCCATATATATGCTGTCTACAAGAGACCCACTTCAGACCGAGGGACACATACAGACTGAAAGTGAGGGGATGGAAAATGATATTCCATACAAATGGAAACCAAAAGAAAGCTGGAGTAGCAATTCTCATATCAGACAAAATAGACTTTAAAATAAGGACTATTAGAAGAGACAAAGAAGGACATTACATAATGATCAAGGGATCGATCCAAGAAGAAGATATAACAATTGTAAATATTTATGCACCCAACATAGGAGCACCTCAATACATAAGGCAAATACTAACAGCCATAAAAGGGGAAATCGACAGTAACACATTCATAGTAGGGGACTTTAACACCCCACTTTCACCAATGGACAGATCATCCAAACTGAAAATAAATAAGGAAACACAAGCTTTAAATGATACATAAACAATATGGACTTAATTGATATTTATAGGACATTCCATCCAAAATCAACAGAATACACATTTTTCTCAAGTGCTCATGGAACACTCACCAGGATAGATCATATTTTGGGTCACAAATTAAGCCTTGGTAAATTTAAGAAAATTGAAATTGTATCAAGTATCTTTTCTGACCACAACGCTATGAGACTAGATATCAATTACAGGAAAACGTCTTTAAAAAATACAAACACATGGAGGCTAAACAATACACTACTTAATAACGAAGTGATCACTGAAGAAATCAAAGAGGAAATCAAAAAATATCTAGAAACAAATGACAATGGAGACACGACTACCCAAAATCTATGGGATGCAGCAAAAGCAGTTCTAAGAGGGAAGTTTATAGCAATACAATCCTACCTTAAGAAACAGGAAACATCTCGAATAAACAACCTAACCTTGCACCTAAAGCAATTAGAGAAAGAAGAATTAAAAAAACCCAAAGTTAGCAGAAGGAAAGAAATCATAAAGATCAGATCAGAAATAAATGAAAAAGAAATGAAGGAAACGATAGCAAAGATCAATAAAACTAAAAGCTGGTTCTTTGAGAAGATAAACAAAATTGATAAACCATTAGCCAGACTCATCAAGAAAAAAAGGGAAAAGACTCAAATCAATAGAATTAGAAATGAAAAAGGAGAAGTAACAACTGACATTGCAGAAATACAAAAGATCATGAGAGATTACTACAATCAACTCTTTGCCAATAAAATGGACAATGGAAGAAATGGGCAAATTCTTAGAAACACACAATCTGCCAAGACTGAATCAGGAAGAAATAGAAAATATGAACAGAAGAATCACAAGCACTGAAATTGAAACTGTGATTAAAAATCTTCCAACAAACAAAAGCCCAGGATGAGATGGCTTCACAGGCGAATTCTATCAAACATTTAGAGAAGACCTAACACCTATCCTTTTCAAACTCTTCCAAAATATAGCAGAGGGAGGAACACTCCCAAACTCAATCTACGAGGCCACCATCACCCTGATACAAAAACCAGACAAAGATGTCACAAAGAAAGGAAACTACAGGCCAATATCCCTGATGAACATAGATGCAAAAATCCTCAACAAAATACTAGCAAACAGAATCCAACAGCACATTAAAAGGATCATACACCATGACCAAGTGGGGTTTATTCCAGGAATAAAGGATTCTTCAATATACGCAAATCAATCAACGTGATACACCATATTAACAAATTGAAGAAGAAAAACCATATGATCATCTCAATAGATGTAGAGAAAGCTTTTGACAAAATTCAACACCCGTTTATGATAAAAACCCTGCAGAAAGTATGCATAGAGGGAACTTTCCTCAACATAATAAAGGCCATGTATGACAAACCCACAGCCAACATCGTCCTCAATGGTGAAAAACTGAAAGCATTTCCACTAAGATCCGGAACAAGACAAGGTTGCCCACTCTCACCACTCTTATTCAACATAGTTTTGGAAGTTTTAGCCACAGCAGTCAGAGAAGAAAAGGAAATAAAAGGAATCCGAATCAGAAAAGAAGAAGTAAAGCTGTCACTGTTTGCAGATGACATGATACTATACATAGAGAATCCTAAAGATGCTACCAGAAAACTACTAGAGCTAATCAATGAATTTGATAAAATAGCAGGATTCAAAATGAATGTACAGAAATCTCTGGCATTCCTGTACACTAATGATGAAAAATCTGAAAGTGAAATAAAGAAAACACTCCCATTTACCATTGCAACAAAAAGAATAATATATCTAGGAAGAAACCTACCTAAGGAGACAAAAGACCTGTATGCAGAAAATTATAAGACACTGATGAAAGAAATTAAAGATGATACAAATAGATGGAAAGATATACCATTTCTTGGATTGGAAGAATCAACATTGTGAAATGACTCTACTACCCAAAGCAACCTACAGATTCAATGCAATCCTTATCATATCACTGGCATTTTTCACAGAACTAGAACAAAAAAATTCACAATTTGTATGGAAACACAAAAGACGCCAAATAGTCAAAGCAATCTTGAGAACGAAAAACGGAGCTGGAGGAATCAGGCTCCCTGACTTCAGACTATACTACAAAGCTACAGTAACCAAGACAGTATGGTACTGGCACAAAAACAGAAAGATAGATCAATAGAACAGGATAGAAAGCCCAGAGATAAACCCACACACATATGGTCACCTTATTTTTGATAAAGGAGACAGGAATGTACAATGGAGAAAGGACAGCCTCTTCATAAGTGGTGCTGGGAAAACTGGACATGTACATGTAAGAGTATGAGATTAGATCACTCCCTAACACCATACACAAAAATAAGCTCAAAATGGATTAAAGACCTAAGTGTAAGGCCAGAAACTATCAAACTCTTAGAGCAAAACATAGGCAGAACACTCTATGACATAAATCACAGCAAGATCCTTTTTGACCAAGCTTCCAGAGAAATGGAAATAAAAACAAAAATAAACAAATGGGACCTAATGAAACTTCAAAGCACAGCAAAGGAAACCATAAGCAAGACCACAAGGCAACCCTCAGAATGGGAGAAAATATTTGCAAATGAAGCAACTCACAAACGATTAATCTCCAAAATTTACAAGCAGCTCATGCAGCTCAATTACAAAAAAACAAACAACCCAATCCAAAAATGGGCAGAAGACCTAAATAGACATTTCTCCAAAGATATACAGACTGCCAACAAACACATGAAAGAATGCTCAACATCATTAATCATTAGAGAAATGCAAATCAAAACTACAAAGAGATATCATCTCACACCAGTCAGAATGGCCATCATCAAAACATCTAGAAACAATAAATGCTGGAGAGGGTGTGGAGAAAAGGGAACACTCTTGCACTGCTGGTGGGAATGTGAATTGGTACAGCCACTATGGAGAACAGTATGGAGGTTCCTTAAAAAACTACAAATAGAACTACCATGTGATCCAGCAATCCCACTACTGGGCATATACCCTGAGAAAACCATAATTCAAAAAGAGTCATGTACCAAAATGTTCATTGCTGCTCTATTTACAATAGCCAGGAGATGGAAACAACCTAAGTGTCCATCATCGGATGAATGGATAAAGAAGATGTGGCACATATATACAATGGAATATTAGCCATAAAAAGAAATGAAATTGAGCTATTTGTAATGAGGGGGATGGACCTAGAGTCTGTCATACAGAGTGAACTAAGTCAGAAAGAGAAAGACAAATACCATATGCTAACACATATATATGGAATTTAAGGGAAAAAAATGTCATGAAGTACCTAGGTTTAAGACAGGAATAAAGACACAGACCTACTAGAGAATGGGCTTGAGGATATGGGGAGGGGGAAGAGTAAGCTGTGACAAAGCAAGAGAGTGGCATGGACATATATACACTACCAAACGTAAGGTAGATAGCTAGTGGGAAGCAGCCGCATAGCACAGGGAGATCAGCTCGGTGCTTTGTGACCACCTAGAGGGGTGGGATACGGAGGGTGGGAGGGAGGGAGACACAAGAGGGAAGAGAGATGGGAACATATGTACATGTATAACTGATTCACTTTGTTATAAAGCGGAAAATAGCACACCATTGTAGAGCAATTATACTCCAATAAAGATGTAAAAATAAATGTAGACCTGGGCACGCTATATTTTATCTGGCAACCTTACTAATGGAGCCAGCATCTGAATTCAGATTTTTCCAACTCACAGATTTAGTTCCTAAACTTGATAACATATCTTTATTGCTAGTATTAATTTAAGCAAATAAAGTATTGAATAAATCTTATCAAGTCAAAAATTATACTCCTAGTTTGCTAAACTAGAGTAAATGCATTTCATGATCTTAAATATGATATTCATATGAATATATAAATGCACATGGAATTTTATGAAAGTGAAAGCATTTTGAAAGCATAAACTGTGGTCTAAAATTTGTATCACTAGTTATATGTGTAGTAAGATATCAGTGGGTAGGCTCCCTGATCATTCCTGTTGTTAACACAGTTTAGAGAATAAGTTCGATTATGATGACAGGAAAATAGCTATGCATCATCACGAATTATCTTTTATCTTTGACATAAATGGGAAAAGATTACTCTCAGTAATTCCATAGTTATATTTAAAACAATTTAGCATTGTGCTTGATGTTATGCTTTTAAAAGCAATAAGCCCCACAGTTTGCAATCAATGCTATAGTAATCTCTGTCATTTAAATGTGTTTTTTGTGGGTTTTTTTTTTTTTTTTTGCTTTTTCCAGTACTATTTCACATTATCTTATCTTTAAGTTTTTTTTGAATGATGTAGACAAAATCAAGATCAAGAAAGATAGTAAAACGTGTGTAAAAGAAGAATAGAAGTCTAAATTCAAAATAAATTAAATATACAAATATTTTCTGATATTACTTACATAGTGATTTTACAATCTACTAGGAGTCTTTTAATGTTTTCATACTATGGGCTTTTCCTGAAAAATATATAAGTAACATATGAAACATACATGGATTATATACTACAAAAATATTTGTAATAAATATTTTATAAAATTAATATAGAAAATATTTAAAGAGGTCTTACATGTACATAAAATGTTGATTTTTCAAAGAAATTTTACATGCAACATGATTTCACAAGTCTTTGAAGAAGATACTATAGCTGTAATAATATCTTTTTTGCAAATAAGACAATCAAGAATAAACAGAAAACTTAAAGGGTGACACACTGATCAATGGCAAGTTTCATTCAAGGACCAGATACTCTTATTATTGGTTCTGTGATCTTTGTACTCCGATAACCTACATGTTCAGATGCTCCTATTTGATGCATACTGTACCATATTTTTTCTGGTTTTATTGATATTATAATTAGCAGCTATTACAGATCAATTTATAATTATTGACAGCACATTGTTGAAATCTCACTAAAACCTTAATAAAAATATTAAGAAAGCATAAACTTGATGTTACTACACCTGACCAACACAGAGTAACTGGGGCCAAATCTACATTCCTAACGAAAACAACCAACAAACAGACAAAATATTTGAAACGCTAGCTTTCAAGAGACTGGGCATCAGTCAATAAAAGAAAATGATCCCTGAGAGACAGGAAACATTCAGGAGAAAAAGTGAGCTCAATGATTTCCCTAGCTTACTGCCATGAGAGAGTTTGAGGCTGTGGTACACAGTAAGTCAACCCAGGCAGAAGCTGGCAGACTCTGAGTGGGGAAGATCTGAAAATATGAGGAAACCAAGGTGGCTAGAGTTCCAAATATACTGGAGAAGAAAGAGCTGCACAGAGAGAGAACTCCAGATATCTGTAGGCGGTTCTCTCAAAGCATTCAGCTAAGTACTGATAAGTGCATTCTTCTATGAAAATACTCCAAACCAGAAAAAGAACCACTTGAAATGATTAGAGGTAAATGCTGAGAACCATAGTGAAAATCATATGACTCACAGGTATGCAGGAAGAGAATACAGAAGGATCTTGCCTCAATTATGAGGATAATTATAGCCCTAGATCTAGCACTGCTCTGCTCCCATTTAAAAGAAATCTTAAAAACATAACCAGCAAAATTCAAACTCTTTCCAAGTAACTAAATTGTGTCCCAAAACAAAGTTTAAAAACATTTATAAGAATACAAAAATATCCAGCATC
Organism: Grampus griseus; assembly: GCF_964374135.1. NCBI lineage: Eukaryota > Metazoa > Chordata > Mammalia > Artiodactyla > Delphinidae > Grampus > Grampus griseus. Next base: position 33,396,562 of record NC_139003.1, on the reverse strand, counting down.
CAATAAGATAAAATTCATGATGTCTGACATCCAATAAAAAACTATCAAACATGCAAAGAAACAAGGAAACCCAGCCCATAATGGGGATAAAAATCAATCAATCAGTAAACCAATAAAAACCAACACAGATGTTAAGAATTAGAAGAAAATGACATTAAAACATTACAACTGTATTGCATATGATATGTTTGAAAAATTATGTAAAGACATATAAGATATAAAAAGGACTTGGTTGAACTTCTAGAGATAAAAACTACAATGTGTGAGATGCAAAATGTTCCAGATGGGAATAACAGCAGATTAGATACTGCTGCAAAAAAAAAAAAAAAAAAAAAATTAGTACACTTAAAGTCATAACAAAATAAACTATCCAAAATGAAACACAGAGTAAAATAAGAATAATAAGAACAAAAATGAACAGAGTGCCAGCTAGCTATGGGACAACTTCTTGTAGCCTAAAATATGTGTAATTGTAGTTCCCAGAGTTAGGAAAGAAAAAGAGAACAGAAAAAAAAAAAAAAAAAAAAAGGATGAAATGGTAGCCCAAAACTCTCCAAATATGGTAAAAACTATAAACCCATATAAACCCAAGAAGCTCAATTAAATAACTCCAAGCCCTAAACATCATGGCATACCATTACTAAATTGTTCAAAGCCAGTGATAAAGACAAAATCTTAAAAGTAGCCAGAGAAAACATGTTAGGTACAGAGGAACAAAGATAAGGATGACAGCAGATTTCTGTCACTGAAGATAGTGAAACAGCGTCATTAAGGTGCTGAAAGATAATAATGGTAAACCTAGATTTCTAAACTCAACAAAAACATCTTTTGAAAATGAAGGTGAAATACTTTTCCAGACATACAAAATCTGACAGCATTCAACACCAGCAGACCCATACTATCAGAAATGTTAAAGAAAGAAGAGGACTAGAAATAGTAATTTATGGGTACATATTTATGATTTTTTCTTATTATTTAAATCTCTCTAAAATATAATTGACTATTTAAACAAAATTAATAATAATGCAGTGTGATGTTTATAACATAAAAATAAAATTAACAAAAAATAACACAAAAGCTGGGAGAAAAGAAATGGAAGTATACTATTGTGAGGTTCTTCACTATACATAAAGTTATATCACTTGAGGGAAAACTGTATGAAGTCAAAGACATAGCTATAAACCCTAAAGTAGTCGTTGAAATAAATAAAGAGTTATAGAGAATAAGCCAACAAAAGAGATAAAGTGCAATCATAAGCAGTATTTGTTTAATCTGACTAATCCAAAACGAGGCAGAAAAAGAGGAAAGGAGAACAAGGAATAGATGGAAAAAACAGAAAACAAATAATAGTTTTAAACCACTCAAATTACTAATCACATTGAATGTCTTATTACCCTAATTAAAAGGCAAAGATTGTAGGATTGCATTTGTTTCTAAAAGCAAGACCCAACCATATGCTTCCTACAAGAAATTCCCTTTAAATATACAGTAAGAAATAGTTTTAAAGTGAAAGGGTGGAAAAAGCTATACCCTTACTAACACTAATCAAAAGAAAGTTGGAGTGACTGTATTAATATCAGTTAAACTAGGTTATTCAGCAATGAATATTAGCAGGGATAAAGAAGGTAATTTTATAATAATGAAACTGTCAATTCATTTAAACCAATCTAATGATTTTAAACAATTATACACCTAATAACAAAGCTTCAAAGTATATGAAGCAAAAACTGATGGAACTACAATGAGAAATAAAAAATTTTACAATTTTAGTTAGAAATTTTAATAACCTTCTTTTAATAACAGATAGAAGACAGTAAATCAGAATATAGAATATGTGAGCAAGCTGTTGGATTATCAACCAACTTGTCCTAATTGATATTTACAGAACATTCCACCCAGCAACAACAAATACACATTATTTTTACATTCACATGGAAAATTTACTTAGATAACATATTATAGGCAATAAATAAATGTGAATAAATATAACAGAAATCATGTCATACAAAGTATGGTTCTCTGCATAGTGTAATTAAATTGGAAATCAAAACAGAAAGATTTATGGAAAATCTCCAAATATCCGGAACAAAGTAATATGCTTCTAAATAACTCATGATCAGAAAAGAAATCAAAAGGGAAGTTAGGAAGTATTTTGAACTGAATAAAAATAAAAACAAAACTATGTGAGCTAAATAAATGGGTGAAGTACTAATGAAGCAGTACTTGAGGATACATCTTTAGCACTAAATGACTATATTTAAAAAGACGAAAGGTCTCATATCAACCCTCAGCTTCTACCTTAAGAAACTAGAAAAAGGAAACAAATTACAAATTAAGTTAAAAAAGAAAGGAAATAATAAAGATCAGGATGAAAATTGATAAAATAAAGAAATAAATGAAACCAAAAGCTGTTCTTTGAGAAAATCAATAAAATTGATAAAACTCTAGCCATACTGATCCAAAAAGAGAGTAAAAAAGAGAAAACACAAATCACTCAATAAGGAATGAAAGAGATGATATCACTACAGATACTACAGCTACTTGAAAAGATGATCAATGTATATTACAAATAACTCTATTCCAAAAAACCCTCAAAACTTTTTAAAAACTTAAATGGACAAATTTGTTAAAAGGCACAAACATGACTTCAAGAAGAAATGGATAACCTGAATAGCCTACGTCTATCTAAAAAAAATAGAATATGAAGTTAACATTCTTACCAAAAAGAAAACTCCAAAATCAGATAGCTTCACTGATGAATTCTACCAAACTTTTATGGATAAATAATTTCAATTCTACACAAAGTTTTCTAGACAACTGAAAAGGTGGGAATCCTTTCTCACTTATTCTATGAGGTCAGTATTACCTTGAATCAAAACCAGATGTTACAAAACAAGAAAACTACATATCAATATCCTTCATGAACACAAATGCAGGAATTTTAAACAAAGCTTTTGCAAATATAATCCAACAATATATCAAATGAAAGAAATAATCATTACTCAGTGGAGTTCATCCTACAAACACAAGGTTGGTTTACCATTCAAATCTTAATCTATGTAATTTGCCTTATTAACATAATTAAAAAGAAAAATGATACGATCATCTCAGAAGACATTAAAAAAAGCATTTGACAAACTAGAAGATTCATTCTTGATAAAAAGTCTCAGCAATACAGCAATACAGCAAGATTAAGTATCAAATGGCCTCTTCTCAATAAACCATCACTGAGAATTGGTTCAAGAAAATTCTGAAAGAAAATTATTTCCAAGCAAAAGATACTTGCAGACATGAAAAAATGGATATGTTATTTTATATACAAGATAAGGGATTAAACCTATAAGGAAGACATGGCGTAGGACATAGCAGACCCAACATGGTGGAGACAATGGGCGCATGCAGGGTGATGGTGCAGGAAGTTCCATATGACTGTTATGCACCAGGTATAAAGTACAACTAGTCTGTACTGGAGAATATCAGGCTACTCCAAAAAAAGATGAAATTGATAGTATACTGATGTACTTGAACATCTTGAAGGAAGACACAGACAATGTTGGGGAGTCTTTGGTACTAAATAAGTTACAAATACATTAAAAAAATCATTTAAATGAGGAATGAAAGTAATATCTCTAGGAAAAACAGAACATTGAACAGTAAAGGAAATTAATCATGATTTACCATATTGTTCAGTTCTGGATAGTGCTTACATGGTCATAATAATCTAAACATAATAGTTATCTAACCTAAATAACAACATAATCATATAGGGAAATTGGGGGTGGGGGGACTGGGAAGATTTTATATTATGCAATATGTATATGCATTATGGGGTGGGTAGAGAAGAGTTAAGTCTTAGGAATGGGAAGGCGATTGATAATGCATAAAACTGAGAAACCAAAATGTATGATTTTTATCACATTATTTAGAGACTAGTACCAAACAAATCAACTAAAGTCATGAATGGAGTTGCTTCTGGCACAGGGAAAATGGAGGAAGAGGGTGAGTGTGGTAGACTACTGATTTTCATAAAAGCCTTGTTGAACTATTTGAATATGTACAACTTTGATGAAACTGGAAACCAACAAAAAGTTTTATATCCAGTACAGACTTTTATTATAACACATTCACTTACTAGAGCATGAATTATAAACTGAAACCAAAGATTATCTCACCATTTGAAATTGCCAGTCTTCTTCACCTACTGTATGATAGTGGCTAATACAAAAGTGTCTATACATATGTGCACACTTATATATGGTTTTGATGTGGATGATGTTCCACTAGGAATATGAGATTGTCGTCTGCAGGAGAACTGAGACATAACAGACCACACTGAAGTTACAATGTCATCTTAGAGAAAAGGGCTTCCCGGTCAGCTAAAAAAAATTGAATGCAACCTGATTGAGGTTATTATCTTACCTAAAGAAAGAATACATAAAACAGAAGGAGCCTTGTTCAGCAAAGGGAGCCAAGTAAAATTAGAATCTTCCTGGTGAATGCTGGCAATGTCAATTCAAGGCCTACCCAAGGAGGAAGCTGCCCTATTTACATAACACAGCCTGATGGCCCTGGTGGCTCTTCTGTCCCTATTGAGGAAATGAATTTACCCATCTTTCATTACCTGCCGCCATTAGACATTTGAACCAGGCCTATCACAAAGCTATAAAAATTATATGCACTCATCAGAGGACACAAATATATAGCACCCTTGGTATTTGCATTTCTCATTGGAAATTAATACAATTTACAATGTTTCTTTAGAGCTAGGTTAAAGTAGGTTCCTCCCTAAGAGATTAATCAACATTTAATATGTTAGAAAATAAGACTTTTTTTTAGTTTGTAATTCTGGGTAGGGGAGATGAAATAGGAGATCATGTTTTTTAAACTGTCAGGGAATATGTGTTTGAGATAAATCTGAATAGCAATACATATACTAATTTTAAAATATTCAATTACATTTGAGAATTTTTTTTTTCTCTGAGTTGTAATGAGCCTAGGAAAAGTTTAAATAAAATGCTCGAGAACTTTGAACTTAGCTGGGGAAGTGTTAAACTAGTTCAGATAAAACAAGTTTGCTAAACTGTAATTATTTTATGTGATGTTTAAAAAATGCACTTAAAATTTTTTTTAAATATCTGAAACTGAATAAATAACATTAATTATGTCTACTGTGTCAGGAAGCTGAATGGTACCCTAGTAGTCTTGAGAAGATAATGCAATTTACAGTCTACTAAATTATTCCCTAGGCATAGTTTACACAGCAGGCATATATGACCCATTAAAGTCAATGTACAGTTTATGTAAGACCACAGTTCATCTTGGCCAAGAGGTGATTTCAAGTGAAATATTGAGAGTTTAACATTCTCTCACCTAAGAATAATTTGTATTTAAGGATAAAAATTAAATAATATAATGAGTTTTGTGATCAGTTTATATAAAATGTAAAATACATTTTAAGTGAACATTTAAACTCCAATTTGTCTACTAACATTTCTTAGATTCTAATTATTATTGTTCTAATATAGAGTTTTATAAAGGGGAGAGTTAGAAGGATCTTTGGGACAGCCCCTCTAGTGCAGAAGGATAAGGCTGTAAAACACGAGGCAGGACAATCTCTTTATCTTTCATTGCTTTTATTACTCAGGATTCCCTGATTTTCCACGAACTTTGATTTACTCATTTCAGATGATTAGGCAAGACCTATTTTTCATGGATATTTCCACGTATAAGGCAGAGATGAACCAATGACTTTCAAGTGCTAATTTGAGAATGTTTGTATAGCCTCTGATTTCAGCAAAAACACAAGGGCACCTTGAGTGAAATGTTGACCATTCTTAGCTCTGGATTATGGAAGAGAAGGTGAGACAAGAAATGAGGACAAGAGAAATATGGAAAAACCTGTAGTCCAACCACCAAGAATTTTGGATATCCGTGACTACAAGCGTTCTGCTCAACTGATTTTCACATTGTATTGCTTAGAGCAAGTGCACAGGGCAATTAATGACACATTATACTGTCTCAATGGCTTTGAATGTTGACACTTGTTTCTACCTTCTTTGATCATGCATTTATTTGTTAATTAAGCAAATATTTATTAAGATTTACTATGGGGCTTCCCTGATGGCGCAGTGGTTAAGAATCTGCCTGCCAATGCAGGGGACACGGGTTCGAGCCCTGGTCTGGGAAGATCCCACATGCCACGAAGCAACTAAGCCTGTGCGTCACAACTACTGAGCCTGCACTCTAGAGCCCGTGAGCCACAACTACTGAAACCTGCGCTCCTAGAGCCCGTGCTCTGCAAACAAGAGAAGCTACCGCAATGAGAAGCCCATGCACCGCAATGCAGAGTAGCCTCCGCTCACCACAACCAGAGAAAGTCCGCGTGCAGCAACGAAAACCCAACGCAGTCATAAATAAATACATACATACATACATACATACATAAAGATTTACTGTGTACTACTCATAGCTATTATTCCCAAACTCACTCAAATAATCTATCTTTTAGTGAAAAGGTATGGTGTTGACTAAAGTCTTTCTTGCACTAATACCACAGTCCTCCTCCACCTAATAATCTCTTTGGCTATTAACCTGCAACATTCAGTGCTATCAAATGGATCTTCGGTAAATTAAATTTCCTGAGGCAGTAGGAAAAGGGAGGAGCTCTCCTCTCAGTTTTAACTCACAGTGCACTACTGACATCACCTAAGCCCTTCCTTCACTGAAAATCTTGACCTAGAATTTGCTCACCATTTTCTCCTCTCAGAAGTCCTACTCTATCTTTCTAATTTAATATACTTAAAAAAGAATAAATCCACATAAATATGCACTATTTGAGAATTTTTTTCTTGTTTGTTTTGAAAGGGAATACTTAATATCACAAATGAATGTTTAATTGGTAGACTTTCAAGGAGTGTTGCCAAATGAAATGAGGATTTCTAGCAAGACAGAAGCAATTACATTTTTGTATTTTTGAGGGCGGTGGGGAGACTTGGAGGTCTCTGTTTCCCTTACATTGTATAACAGGATGATTAATTATTTTTCCTATAAGCCCAGCCCTGATCTCCCTAAATCAGGGTTAATAACTATTTCAATGTTGCTAAACTTGGAAATAGTTTAAGTATCACATTAAGTGCAACTTAAAAACAAGGATTCAGAGATTCTGACTCTATAAACCTAAAAGGGTAGGAGAGTAAACTGTGGGTGTATAATGTGGATGTATAAATAAATGGGAAGACAAAAAGCTAGAAAACATACCATCTATGTCAAAGAAATAATTAAGCTGAGTCCCTGACACTAAAAGTTCTAATATTCCAAACAATATTACAATACACTGTAGCTATAGATTTTTTAGATAATTTGACTGGAAAATTTTGGAATAACTAATAAAGTGGGAGAAAGGTTCACTTGTATATGAACAGATCATCTATGAAATAAAATTTTAATTATTACTTTAACACTACCAGAAAAGAATGCTTTGCCTTCACAAATCTTAATAATAAATAATAAATCTAAAAGTAAAAGGCAAAACATACATCCCAAAGTCATAAAGCAACTGCAGAAAATCTGTTAGCTATATCTAGTTCTTTAATTTATATGCAGGCTATTTAACAAAGATCCACTTTCTCATTTTTAATAACACATATTTTCTAAGGATATTTCCAAGAATAGGATATACTGTACTTGAACACATTGAAATAATAAAAATGAATACAAACACAACATGAAGAAGTAACAGAAATAAGAACACAACTTTTAGACAACAGGAAAAATAGATACATACAATTCATTAATATTTGTTAAATGTGGGGTTAGCAAACGTTACATTTCTCCGTACTTGACTCTTGGCTAAAATGTTGAGCATAGAAAGAGTGAACATTTTTAAAATTCAATGAAATAGCACCCAGAGGTACTCTAGAGAAGATCAACAAAGCTGAAGTTGGTTGTTTGAGGGGCAAAAAAAAAGCCTAACAAAACAGACAAATCTCTGACAAAATGGATTAAAAGAATAAAGAAAACATAAATAATATAATCAATTAAAAGAGGAACATAACCAAAGATAAAGAAGAGACTAAAAAAGTAATGAGAGAATATTATAGAATATTATAAGACTCTGATTTTGAAAATAAAATTTACAAATTCCTAAAATTATGTCTCATCAGAATTGACTCAATAAGAAATGAAGAGGTCGAGTAATCCTATGCACACATTTGATGCACATTTCCTCTTCTTGTTGATGATAAAAAATCCTGAAGAGGAAAAGTTCAAAGACTATATTTTCTGAAATGCTGCTAGAGCCTTACTGCCAGGTTGATAAAACACTATTAATCAACAATGTAATAGTCTGCTGTCATGATTCTTAACGATAATTTTAGATTGGCATGATTTATGCATATAGGTTTTTAGTGAGCACTGCTTCTTTTTCCAGAGATGTCATAATTAATGTTTAATCCTATATCATTATGTGTTAATCAATAGTTTAAAAACCTTCCCACTTTTCCACTCTCACTGCCCCTGCTTTAGTTGATGGGTTCATGGTTTTTTGTCTGAAAAATTATGAAAGCTTCCTAAATGGTCTTTTGCCAACCAAAATTAATCTTTCTACTAATCAAATTTAAAATATTTTTAGAAATTTACCTCAAATTACTGGTCTGGGCTAATTTTAATATATCAAGATATTTAACCATTTTTAGTCTCCAGTGATGTTGTATACTCTAATTTTCTCTGAGATATGCTCTTCAGAACAATATAAATACATATATAAGCATATACATATATAAAATAAAATAAAATCATTATTAAATAATATAAAAGTATAATATGCATATGTATTTATTTTATATATACATAAATGTATGCGTATATAAAGCAATATAAATGTGTGTGTGTAAGTACAAAGCCATTTTCAAAATTTCCAAAGAAATCCAACCTTGTTAATTGTTAGTAAAACCTATAAAATTCAATATGCTTCCCTGTATTAAAATGTCAAGTATATTCATTTATTACTTTTTTGTCACCAGACAAAACAAGAGATAATAAAGCAAACAAATGGATCATTTTTGTTGACTTCTACAAAAATCTCCTAACATGTATTTGTTTGAAAAAATAAGGTTATTTATAAATGTAATATTTATAAACAAATAAATTCTCTCAGATCACCTAATATAAAATTATAGAGTTAGGTATTTTAGTGTTTTGGTACTTAAGAATCTAGTATTATACTCTCAGAAATGAGTATCATTAGGTTATGAGATAAATCTGAAGAAAACATAAACACATTAGAAATAAAAAGAAACACATTCAACATACATATTCTATTTGGCAGTTGGTTAGAAACATCATCTTTTAATATATATAACAATAAACACAAGTGTCTATTAGATCTAAACTGAAGTTTCAATGACAAAATTTCATTTTAAAGTAATAATGTTCTCTTATGACCAAATTGTGGTGCACTCTTCGATATTTTTATCATGTAATTAAAATCAAATTTAACAATGTGACTATTCATGTTACTATTATCAGAGAAGCATGAAAAAATACTTTTTCAAAAATGTATCTGAAGAAATAATCCTCTAAGAAGAGCAAGACAGAACAAAAAAGTAAGGCCATAAACCCCAAAGCAACACATAGACACACACATGCTCACTCAAGTAATGCACAATGAAATCGACTTAAAATATTCCTCTAAGCTATAAATCTGAACATGATCTGTATTCTCCATGCATAATGATTAAAGGAAAAAAAGGCAAAGATTCAAATGATAAGGAATATACATATACACATTTTAAGCTATTTTATTTGGTTATTGTATAAGAAGGGGAATTCTTAAAATATTCTGATGCTCAACAAGTTAATATTTTTACTATATTAGGTGATGCTAAAATAGACATTTTTATGAAAAGGAAAAATACACCCAACACAAGAAAAATGTAAAATATTACTTTTAAAATTTAGAGATTCTCTGAAATTTAAGCTTACCCAACAGCTATGACATAATGATATTCTATATATCAAATGAAATTAATACAAGATGAGATGACTCTTTCATCACAGCAGGCAGACTAAAGTTAAAAAAAAAACCTGAATATGAATCAAGGTATTAGGCATTTAAAGGGCAACTCAGGTATGTAGCAATACAGAAATATTTATCTTGAACTGAGATTTTAATAGACTATATAATCAAAGGTACATTTCAGAAATGACTCATTATTTTAAGAATAACTACTGAATTTCTAAAATATCCCTCTTTCCTTTTCCTAAAACGTATACTTTATTAGATATAAAGAGATTTCTTTAGTCTATTTATAATGATTGCTATAATTATGTAAAGGGTATAGTGAGAGAAATTCTGCAGCTGCCACATAATACACAAATCTCATTTTAAATAATTCTCCTATAAATGTTAATAATTTCATATTCTGATCTAAACACCTGCTTATAATGCCTCACTGTCTATGATAATGCACTTGATTTTCTCAAGTCTAAATACCACATATCAAAGTAGAAACCCATTTTTAGTAATGTATGCCACCATTTTAAGTAAAATACTTAGTACTACATAAACAAGAAAATGTGTTTTTGTCATAACTGAAATACAAACAAGACTCTGTGAAGTAAATTTATTCATTGTTCATTTCTTTCCCAAAGATTAGCCCTTATTCTGTCTCTATTGAAAATGCACACATGCAAAAAATATAGCTGCAGTTTCATACCTGTGTGTGTTTATAAAATTGGTTAATTTTTATTTTATAGACAAAAAGAATGTATTTTAAATCTTATACAAAAAGATATATTCAGTATGGGATACTAAAGTATGGAATACACAGATCATGCCTTTGTATTTGGGCCCAAACATTTTTCTTAAAAATACATATTAACAATAAAATATTTGCTACAAAAATGTTTAAGTAGTCTTATAATGTTGTGTTTATGTGTATCCATGGACTAATTCTTTTTAAATTTCATTCCATCCCATCAAAACCACATGAACATCTTAATAGATGCAGAGAAAGAATCTGAAAAAATTCAACACATTTTTATGACAAAAAAACAAACAAACAAACTAGGGATAGAAGGGTACTTCCTCAACTTGATAAAGGGTATCTTTGAAGAAAACATAGCTCATACTTAATGGTGAAAGACTAAATGCTATCCCTTTAAGACCAGGAATAAGAGAAGGATGTTGTACCACTTCTATTCAACATTGTACTAGAGAGTTTAGCCAGAGCAATTAGGCTAAAAAAATAAATAAAAGGCATCCAGATTGGAAAGGAAGAAAAGTTATCTACATTTGCAAATGACATGATCTTGTACACAGAAAATCCTAAGGAATCCACTGAAAAACTATTAAAACTAATAAATAAATTCAGCAAGGTTGCAGGATACGAAGATCAATAAACAAAAATTATATTTCTATAAACCACAATGAGCAATGCAAACAATAAAATTGAGAAAACAATATCATTTACAACAGCACCAAAATGAAACAATACTTAGGAATAAATTTAATGAAAATATGACTTGTATACTAAAACTATAAAATATTCTTGAAAGAAAACAAAGTTCTAAATATTTGAAGAGATATCCCATGGTTATGGATAAGAATATTCAACTCTGTTAAAACTGCAATGTGTACCAAATAGATCTACGGATTCAACAAAATCCCTATTAAAATCCCAGTGGGCTGTTTTGCAGAAATTGACAAACTGATCCTAAAATTCATATCGAAATTTAATGGACCCAGAATAACCAAAACAAGTACTAAAAAGAACAACAAACAATTAGTTGGAAGACTTACTGTCCCCAATTTCAAAACTTACAATAAAACTACAGTAATCAATACAATGGTACTAGCCAAGGATAGACATAAATTAATGGAATAGAATTGAAAGTCCAGAAATAAACCCTTACCTTTATGGTCAATTGATTTTCAACAGGGTGCTCAAACAGTAAAATGGGAAAGAATAATCTTTTCAACAAACGGTGCTGAGACAAGTGGATATCCACATGCAAAAGAATAAAGCTGAACACCTTACTCACACTAAACACAAGAATTGACTAAAAAGGGATCCTAGACTTTATAAGAGCTAAAGCTATAAAATTCTTAGAAAAAAACATAGAAACAACTTTTTGTGGCCTTGGGTTAGGCAATGCTTTCTTAGAGGTTTCATTCAAAGCACAAGTGATGCAAGAAAAAATATATAAATTGGACTTCCAAAATTAAAAATATTTGTCCTTCAAAAGACACCATCAAGAAAGTGAAAAGACCACCCACATAATGTGAGAAAATATTTGCAAATCATACACCTCACAAGGGGCTTTTATCCAAAATATGTAAAGAATTCTTACAACTCAAAAATTAAAAAAAAATTATAAGAACCCAATTTAAAAATGGGCAAAGAATTTGAATAGACATTTCTCCAAAGAGGATATACAAATAGCCAATTAGCACAAGAACAGATGCTAAACAACATTATTCACTAGGAAAATGTAAATCCAAACCACAATGACTTCACACACACACACCAGGATGACTATAACAAAAAGGCAGACAATAACAAGTGTTGATGAGGATGTGGAGAAATTGGAACCTTCATGCATTTCTGGTAGGAATATAAAATTGTGCAGTCACTTTGGAAAATAATTTGGCAGTTCTTTAAATGTTAAACATAGAGTTACTATAAAAACCAAGTAATTCGACACCTTCGTGAATTGAAAATGAGAGAATACCTCCACATAAAAACTTATACCCATATATTATAGCAGCATTATTCAAAATAGCCAAAAAGTAGAAGCAACCCAAACATCTGTCAACCAATTAATGGATGAATAAAATGAAATATGTTCATACAATGAAATATTATTTGCCAATAAAAAAGAATGAAGAACAAAGTTCTGATACATGCTACAATATGGATGAACCTTGAAATCATTATGCTAAGTCAAAGAAGCCAGTGACAAAAGACTACATATTGTATGAGTCCATTTATACGAAATGACAAGAATAGACCAAAAACAGAAAGCACAGTAGCAGTTGCCCAGAGTTGGGAAAATGAGGATAACAAGGAGTGACTGCTAATTGTTATGGTGTTTTGTGGGGAGGATGATGAAAACATTCTAAAATTAGATTGTGGTGATTTTGCACAACTCTGTGAATATGCTTAAAAAAAAACAACATTGAATTGTACATTTTAAGTGGGTGAACTGAATAGTATATGAATTATATCTCAATGATGCTATTTTTTAAATGTCCATCTCATTATTTTCCCACAAAGAAATATTACATGTACAATGTCTCAAACACCAAAAAAAAAAAAAAAAAAAATCTCAGGGTTTTCTCTCAGCTGTACCATCTTCTTTACATGGCAGTATCAAAATCCTGTGGAACCATTCAGCAGTCTTCTTTAAATCCTTCCTACTCTTCTCCTTGCCCTTGCCTCAGTTGATTAGGTCATAGTTTACTGTCTAAATAATCATAGCTGCCTCCCAGAAGGCCTTGCTGTCAGCCACCAGTCTCTGCTCTCTCCAGACCAGCTACTCACTGCCTATACACTTGTCTTCCTAAAGCATGCTCTGAGAGATATTCCAGAGTTCCCCCATAGCTCCCAGAATTAAGTCCAAAATCTTTAGCATAGATTCAGGTATTTTTCAACCTGACCCCATACAACAAATTAGCCTAATATCCCTACAACTTTCCAACCAGTACTCAGTACTCAAAGTAATCTTTCAAGCAACTTGCTGCTATTTGAACTTAGTATGCTCTTTATGCCTCAGTAACCTTGTATAATACATCCTCTCCACCTCTCACCTTTCCTGTCTGATTAGATTAATTCTTATTTCTCAATCAAGACCCAAGTTTAGATGCCACCTTTTCTATGAAGTCTTCTAGGAGAGCCCTCAGGTATATTTAGTGGTTCTTTTCTTCTGCTTGGGAAGAATTTTATTCATATCTTCATTATAGTATTGAACACTGTTGTATTGTTATTATTTGTTTACACATCTGTTTTCCTCAGTAGACTGTGAGCTTAGTGATAACACATTTATTCATCTTTGATTTTCCAATCCGTCCATTAGAATCCTTGTTATATTAGGAAATGCTTAATTAATTCTTATTAAAGCATAAAACACATACAGAATTAATGAATGTTATACATACACATTTGCTTCAGGGTAAGTGGAGAATTTAACGCTGAGAGACAAATATTCCAAAGCCTCACTCCAAAATTTGCTATTTCACCCAGATTTAGCATAGCATATTAGAGCCAGAAGGACCTTTTTCTAGATTAACTTGATAAACTAAAGTCAAAGAATGGTCTCTAAGGAGTCTTTAAAACTCTAAACTTTTAAGTCCAAGAACATTTTAACTCACTGTAGGAAATACTTGGCCAATATTATGTATTAATGAATCATTTATTAACCAAATGAAAAAGTTCTTTCTGTTACTGATTTTTAAAAATGAGTATCTTCCTCTTTTAAAATCTAATGTACCATTATGATCTAAAACAAAAGAAACTATGCTAAGTGAAACACTGTCCACCAGGAAATGTAAAAGCTAAATTTGTAAATTCATAGATTTGTTAGAGTGGATCATGATCATAAGCATAATGATTTCCAATGATATGCTCATATGAACTAGTGATAATGTCATAAATATTTTGTTGGCAAATTGTAGTCTCAGCAGATACATGCTAGGTAATTAGTATAATTTCATTATTGTGAGATAATTTTATTATCTCACAATAAAATTACATATATAACATACAAAAATACATATACATACATATATATCTAGTGAATCTCATCTCCATCAATCATTTTCAATACATTTTAATAGATGTCTAATGAATGAGAATCCCAAAGCTAAATGTCTAACTCAGTCAATCTAATATTCAGTATTTGACTCCAATATGTATTTAAAGTTTGAGAGAAATTTGATTGCAACATTAACAACAAATAGATGGCTTGTTTACCAGTAAATGATATCCTTTTGAGAAAGATAATATAATAGCTGAAAATACAGAAGCTTTTAATAAAATTCTAGTTCAAAATATACAGCTAAATTTTTAGTTAGATAAAATGATAATATTAAGCACTATGAAAATATTTGAAATTTTAAATGATAAACATTAGATGCATTAATTAGTTTTAGATTCTAATATTTGTAATTGCATAATGATATCTAATTTCTACAACTGAAATTACCTGTACTGGTATGGTAATATAAATTAATAACTGCAATGCTAATTTTTAAAGACTTTAGAGTGATTAATAAAGATATTTTTAAGTATTGAAGTACAAAATAAAATTTACCCTGCCTTACATAACGATCACACAAAATTAAATAAAATAACAAAGCATAAATCTTGAAACTATATACATATCCTGTGTACAATATAAGTTCTTATTAAGTTTAGCTCACTAAATTAAAAGAAATCAGACCACTTATATTAGAAATGTCCAAATTTTCTCCCATTATGATCTAAAGTAAATAATTAAAGGAAATCAAAATTTCTGCAAACTTATATAAGAAATAATCTACAGTTACAGGCTTAGAGTGACAAAACCCTTGGTGTCTTTGTGTGTCATATACCAATAATTCAGTTTCATTTAAAATAATATAGGGATGATAAACCTTTCACCATAGCCTCAAACATCAATCATTCAAATAGAAATACACATACCTGCCCACACCAATCATATTCCAGCATTGTAGAGTTGGAGAATTTAAGGCTTTCAAGATTCTGAATATGTGCGTAAAAGCTGTTGATTCATTTAGAAGGAATCTGTTATTTTCCCTCCTCAAAGTGTAGTTACCAACTACAACTTCTTACTTAGCCATCAACACTGCCACAATCCAAGCTTTGTTGTAATGCTGTACTCTTACAGCTAAAAACCTGTTGATAATGAACCTGAACCCATTATTTTGAGTCAATGGATTGAAAGAAATAGGGCAAAGAATGAAAGCCACAGGGCCAATTACAAGCATTCTTTGATGTATTACTTGCTAGCACCCACCATATCACTTTGTGTCTTTGTCTTGATCCCCTCTGTTACTCATTAATTATTCTGGAAGGGTTAAAGTTCAGAGAGCTAATTGCACAAACAGTCTTTCTTGGTAGGGATTCTCCCTACTCTGACACTTTCCCCAACTGTGCCCAGCCACCTTGTATTATGCCAATTAACCCAATTCTTGGCATTTTTGCTTGGCCTTCCAGCATCTTTTCGAGCTTTGCCTAAAATATTTTCACTGGGTTACCTACAGAATAAACCAAGCAACTTTAAGATTTGATTAAAACTTATTTCATGATATAATCTTTCATAAACTTCTAATGACACAATTAAATTTTCTTCTGTACTAATTGTCATAAATACATTATTTATAACATAAAAATTCTTTAACAAATTGCTGAACATTCAGCAATATTAAATTATTTATTCCACCTTCCTACACTGAGTCACAGCCCATTCTAATAAAAATGACTTTTTGCACATTTGTCAGCCAAGATCTGAACTGAGATTTAGTTTTTACATGTCGTATTGAGGTCCCCGTAATATATGAACTAATCCCAATTATTATCAGGATATTTAAAGAAATCACCTGTGGTGAGTCTACACAGTTTCTGTAAATTTTCAATATTTGACCATTATTATAATTCTGAAATATAATTCCAAAAGTAAATAATCCTGCCTTGTAGTGCTTCCTGAGTATGCCTTATACGTCTTTATATTTTTTCAAAACCTTCAAGAATCCATTGCTTTTCATGTATCAGTTTCAATAGTATCTGGCAATTGTTTGAAAGCATCTATTTCAGAGCTATGCACTAATTAAGTACTCAATTTATTTTCAGTTATTGCAGTTGTGTTTTCATTGAATAGCAATTAATTAAGCAGCTACTACATATCTAGCATTTGCTGGCTGCTGTGGACAAAGGGTGAATGAGTTTAAAAGAGTGTCTACTCTCACAGAACTTTAGGTTAATGGAGTTGTCAAAATTTCAACAGATAAGCAAATGCTAACATAAATAGTAACAAACAGAAGCTTCCTTGAAGAAGGAGGCCCATTGACAAACAGAACCATTAACCTGAAGAATGAAAAGGGGCCCTGCATGCAAAGAGCAGGGCAGATGGAATAGTATATGCAAAAGCTCCCCATTAGAGGTGAGCAAGCTAAGTCTGAAAAACTGTTAAGCCAATTTGCAGTACAGTGAGAGGGAAAAGAATGACTGGGGGCTAGATTAGGAAAATAGGAACCAGATCATGCAGGGTGTTCTAGACTATGAAAAGAACTTATTTAAGGAACAATGCATATGATGTGATTATTTTTTATACTGCTGAGAAGAATACATTAATGGGTTTTTAAACTAAAAGAGAAGCGAAGCCAGAGATCAGTTTTTAAGTAGGAATTCCATAAATCTTCTAATTACTTCTGTGATGGAGAGCGTTCTTTGCATATACCCATAAAACTTACTTGACTCTAATTTACAGAACTAATTTGACCACATAGATTCCAATTGTTAATCTCCATTAAACAGATGATAGAATCCTACACTCCACAAAGCAATTATGTCAAAAGAAGAGGCCAATAACTTCTTGGCTTAAATAAAATACGTTTAAAAGCCCAAAGTACATAATTGTTGAATAAGCTTTTTAAGTTGGTTTATAGATTTTATTAAATGTCACAAGAATAATACAAGCCCAAGATGAAGCCAAAATGAAATGATTAGTGCCAGTGAAGTTATACCAATCATTCATTCAGAGTTACATAGATGTCACCTTTAGCTGCAACCCTGTATTAAATGTGTTTGTAACCAAACACATTCACAGTCCTATTCATTCATTCACAGTCCTATCAATGACAGAACTTTTCAGATTGACCTTTTAATAAAGCTAACACAAAAATAACCAACCATGATTCCAAAGTTATTAAATGTATCATTTTAACCTCTCTTTCATAAGATGCTGTAACACTAACACTAGGATGGCAAAAATAGTTCCATGAATTAATTGACTCTTACATAACATCTGCAAAAATACATTTTTCAGAGTCTGTGACTTGCCTATTTCTAATTTTTAGAATGCCAATTATTCTCTTTTAAATTTAACTTCTTTCACTCATGATTAATTAAGGTATTAAGCTCTTTTTTCTTAATATAAATGAAAGGTAAATGATAGTTTTAAAATGTAGTTTCATTCTAATGATTTTCGTCTAACTCAAAGTTCCACATTTGAAGTAAAGAGGGGCGCTCTAGATTGATGTTAGCACCCCCTTAACTCCCTCTTGCCCCCTGCAGAATTCAAAGAACTTATTTGCTTCATTCCAAACCCCTTCATCTCCCCTGGCACAGTTTGTCAAACTAAATATTTTTCCTCTCTCTATTTCTGGCTAGTCATGTTATGGGTACTATCCTAAAATAATGATGCCACATTTAGGACCAGGGAAATTGAAAAAAGGCCAACTCCAAATGACCATTCAATTGCTCTTGTCCTCATTTTTTAAGATCTTGAATGTTTCTTTACGATTACCCTCCCCACTTTTTCCCAAGTTGTAATTCTATAAGACACAATAAATTCATTGTCCTGCAATGAAGTGTTAGCAAATGCAGGGTGACAATATCAATACTTCACGAACATTGCATTTTATTTTTAGGAATCAGATTCTAGAAGAATGATAATTCAGCATTCCATAGGAAAGAGAGAAAGCAGAATGTACTGCCAACTCATGATTTTAAACTTCCCTCCCCTATTTATAAGCTACTAGTAAACTGCTTGAACTGATATAGATTGGAAACTGTTTAGTTATGTAATTTCTGCCTCCACATTTGCTTCCTCTTATCTCACAAGGTATTCTTCTGATATATCCCCTCTGGATGTATGAGTGAGATAGTTCTGAATCTGCCAAATGCTGTAAAAGAGGTGAAGTGACATCCTTAGAGCAGCAACAATAATATTTGAGCTATTTTCCATTGGTAAATTCATTAACTATCTGGCTTAATCTGCCACTATTTGAACCATCACTGGGAGTTTTATGGCAAAACTCTTTGGTACATGATCCATAATCAGTTAGAGGTCAAAGAAGAGAAGGCATCTCAGCCAATGTTATAAATTTCCATACCTCCAACTCACACCCCTGGGTCTTCAATTTTATATCAATAAAACTGTTCTTAAAATACATCTATTCAACATAAACTATATTTAAAATGGTGTTTAATTTTTTTTAACATCCTTATTGGAGTATAATTGCTTTACAATGGTGTGTTTGTTTCTGCTGTATAACAAAGTGAATCAGCTATACGTATCCATATATCCCCATATCCCCTCCCTCTTGCGTCTCCCTCCCACCCTCCCTATCCCACCCCTCTAGGTGGACACAAAGCACCGAGCTGATCTCCCTGTGCCGTGCAGCTGCTTCTCACTAGCTATCTATTTTACATTTGGTAGTGTATATATGTCAATGCTACTCCCTCACTTCTTCCCAACTTACCCTTCCCCCTCCTCGTGTCCTCAAGTCCATTCTCTATGTCTGCGTCTTTATTCCTGTCCTGCCCCTAGGTTCTTCAGAACCTAAAATGGTGTTTAAATATTGTACTAAACCATTTCATATTTCACATGAAATTATTTCTCTTTTAAGGGACTATTTCAGATGAAAATTTTAAAAATTAAAATTGCATTAATGTTAGGACCCTCCAAAACAAATACTCTATCAAAATAGAATGTCTAGAATCCTAAAAAATATTGACTAGTGTTGTCTGTAATATATCCTGCTCTTCATATCTAAACTGAAATTGTATACAATAAAGACCATAATTTTATATTCTTTCACTATTTCTCCAAAGTACATAGGGCTTTGATCCATGAACTGTAAGACTGCTTACAAACTGAACTTCAAGTATTATCAGATATATCCCCTTTTCTATAGATTCTGTAGTCAGCAACTTAGAGTGCTACATTCCATTGTCCTTTTCTAAACAGCACACTTTCCAATCTAGTAATGTTTTCAGGGGTGGGTGAGGTAGAAAGTATCTTTGAGAACATTCTAAGTTCCTTCCCAGTGAGAGAAAGAAAAATATAACCTTTGATTATTCATGAAAAAGGAAAATTTTTCAGACTGCTATTAAATGCCTCCAGTAACAGAGATCTCAAACCCATTCTGCTGTTGGATCAATCTAATAGCTTAAGTGTTTATTTTTAATCTTAAACTGTAAATCACCACATTCTAACATGGTAATTAACATCTTAACTTCTGTTTCCCATTCTTCCTTTGGAAAAATGTGGAAGAAGATTATTTTCTTCCTACAACAGTCCTTCAAAAAATACTTGCTATCACAATTCCCTTAAATCCAGTCTCTGAGATACTATATTTATTCCTTCATGATGCTTTATATGACTTTATTGTCAAGTTCTTCATGATTTCTCTCACCTCAGAGCTTTTGTACCTGCTGATCCTTCTGCCAGGAGCACTATTTCCTCACCCTCTACTGCTCCAGGCTATCTATCTCTCATTTACCAGATTTTAACTTTGGGATAAATTTATGTGGGAAGCTTTCTCTCGTGTTCTCAAAACCTGGGTTGGATAACCACTCTCACCTTCACCCATAGCTATCTCTATAGAACTGTGGGCTGACCCATTATGGAACTTTTCATACTGTCCTGTAATTCTCCCTTTTTCCTCTGTCTTTCCAAATAGACTGCCAGCTCTCTGATGAAAGTAGCTGCCTTAATCACTGATACATCTCCAAAACTGGGCACTGGAAAACTAAAGAATGAGGTAGAATAGTGAACATCTGTGTTCCTCAGTTTCTTTATATGTAAAGTGGAAATCAGACCAGTATCCACTTACTGAGCTTGTTGAAAAGATCAATTGAAACAATATATAAAAAATCTTAGAAAATTCCCTAGTACACAGGAAGGTTTAGATAAACCTTGGTTATTTTTTTTTTTTGTGGTCAGCTAAAACCACTTTCTTTTTCACATAATTTAATATTAAAGTGTCTACACAATTTTGTACTTTCAGTGTTGATTTTAAAAAATTAAGGGACAAGTTTAACATTTGTATTAGTTACTTTTCATCTTAGCCAATTGTTCAAGATAATTGAAATATGTATGCCTTTAGTATTTTCACCTAAAATATGAATAAAGAAACATATATATATTATATGTATATATGTATGTAATAGAAACAGACAGAGAGCTGGGAGTAAGAAGGGTGGGAGAAAATGGGAGAGACAGAGAGGGAAATGTATTAGTTATGTAAAAGGATTCTGGACACAGTCAGCCTTGGGTCCAAGTCTCAGTTCTTTCACCTAATGATTGTACAAACTTGGAAAAGTTGCTTACTTCCTTCCATTATTAATCTCTTTGTTGTAGATGTCTAGCCAACTATAAATTTACCACACTACAGTGCATTATCATCAGATCAATATTTCATTATGATTTTGGCATGTATTTGCTTAAATCTATAGTAACTGGAAATGATCTCTATCCTCTGAACCTATAATTACTCTATAGTATTTATCACAGAGAAGCCTGAAGCATATGTGATGAATAGTGAGTATCATACCTGGTCCTGAAAATATGGTACACAAAAAGTAGTAAAGAAGTAACATTGGAAAGGTAGGAATGGGCCAGACTATTTAAGACCTACAATACAAAGATTAAGAGTAAACACTTATTTGGAAGAGTAGCCAATGAAACTTTTTAGTATAAGAATGACACAACTGGACCTCTAATTCAGGAATGTTATGTGTCACAATATGCAAGATGATGGCAGAGGGTGGACTCTTAAGCAAGGAGACCACTTAAAAGTTTTTGTAGTAGCCTGAGCAAGAGGTTAGCCAAAAGTATTTATTGAACCACCATCAGGTACAAATCACAATCACTGACATTGATGAGGATATAATGATGAAATATACACTAGCCTTATAGGTTAAAAAATAATCAAGTGAACTGAGGAATATAGATATATATTTTTTTAAACTGATAGAAGGCAGCTTTGATTACTCTTAAAATAGAGATTAAAATGATGATTTAGGAGAAGAGATATTAATTCCCATTGAGGGTGAAAAAGACTAAGCAAAGTATCTCTGAAGGAGGATTATTGAAGCTGGGCCTTGATTTAGGTAGATGTCAAGCACTAGCTATGGTGGAAGGATGCACACAGATAAGAATGTACAAAGAAGCTGATTTTAAAATGAAGAGGGTAAGTCCTTCTCCCTATTCTACTAGCCAGTATCCCTGGAAATTTCAAGGAATACTCATGTCAAGGTTTGGATTACATAAATCTAGCCCTCTGGGAAGAAGTTCCAAACCTCAGAGGACCAATATGACTTCTTCCAGATATCAAGGGTGCTTGTCTTCAAGGTGAGGTCTTATCACTGGGGTGGAAGGAGAAAGCACTAGAATTTTTACTACTGCTTTTTTTCCTCAAAGATAAAACTATTTTTATCTGAAGTATATTAGTATAATATTACCAGTATACATTTTAAAATATAATAAGACATACATAATTTGCAGATGCTCAAAAATGTTTTACCAATAGTCATGTGATGTTAAAAGATCAGAGGCTATTCTAGAGATCTGAATTGTGGACTTAAAAGAGAATACACAGAAAATACTCTTTTTTGCAAGACTTTATGCATAAAAAAATCCTCCAGAAAAATTTGTTACATAGATCAGAATTGTGTGAAGAACATGGAATAATACAGTGGGAAATACTGTTAGCATGAAAACTGGTCTTTCTAAAATCTTACAGGTTAGACTATACAAAGCTTCCAGTTGCTGTAAAACCTATTAAATAATGTAAGATCCTAAATAAAAATAAATACTGTGTAAATGGTGAAATAAATTAATCGTCCTGCCTTTCACATAAAAGTTTAGGATTGTATTTTCCCCCAATTTGTTTTTCCCTCAGTTAGGTCATCACTAACATGAGATTCTTAATATAAGCAATCCATAAACATTGGTAATGTTTCTGCTATTAAAAATCAGTATTATTTGTATACAAAATCTTTCCATGGGAGAATAAGAACACAGACTCAAAGATATTTAGCTTCAAAATGGATGTCAAAATTGACTGAGTTGCATTCTAAATGGAGAAACACCTTCAACATGAATTTTTTTAAATAAAAATAAAAATAAACAAGAACACTAATCCTTTAGCCCAATATACAAAATCATCCAAGACTGAAAATGTGCTTCATTCCAAACTGTTCTTTTTATAAACCAGTCTGTTTAGTTGTATAGAAAAAAACTGTCCAGTTGCACATGGCATTGATAAAAGATATTTCATAACTTCACTAAAATAAAAAGCAATTGGACACATATATTTATCCCCTTTAACCATTAAGCTAAACTGGCCCAAATGAATTTCTGAAACAAAATAGCTTCTAGGCTAGAATCTTGATGCCAACTTTAGCCTGGAGCAAATTTTTACACTGACAGTGTTTGCTCTGGAAAGTGGTATTTTAATGGAAACACTGTCAGACCTTTGTCTCCAGTAGAGCTACTGGACCCATAAAGACATAATTTAAACTTCCAAACACAGGGGTCGTTTTTACCTACTAATTGTCCTTTCAGAGATCAGATCTCATCCAGTGTCTCCAACGAACTGCCCTGTGAACTCAGAAAGCACTCTTGCACGTTGCCCTAGGTTCAAGTGGAAAGAATAAATGGCAGAAGTTACACGTTACTATTTGATTCTTACATTTTTCTTCCTTTAATACTAGTTACAACTTGAACTTCACCTTACTGACAAAGCCTGTAGAATCCATTCAATTAGCTTTAATAGGATTAAAACACTGCCTTGGAACTGCAGATTTTAATAGACAAAAATCTTGCCAAATACATCTTTCATGTATCCCATGAATTTTAAAATAAATATGTTACCTGAGGCAAAATAAGCATAATAAGATATTTTAGCATTTTGTTTTTTAGCTAAAGTATTGTTTTCCATTATGGTAAAGTTTTAAAACCAAACTTTAAAAAGGAAGATTAGTGTGTGTGTATGTGTGTGTGTGTGTATTAATTAAAGTTTTGCTCAATATACACTCTTGCTTGGTAGTATTCTTCTGACTTAAAATAATGGCCAAGGCTAAAGGAGAAACTCACAACATTAATAACTTTAATTAATTTGAATTGGGCCATCTCCACCAAGTAAACAAGGCAGATTTCCATGATGGTCACTACTGCTCTCTTTAGCCATATGTTTTTAATGTAAAAAATATAGGTCACTTGAATAGTCACTGAGTAATTGGCAAACTGGATCTCTAATCCTATGTCCAAAAAGTATATTGCAAAGTATGATCATTATTAGCTAATCAGCCAACTTCCGTAGGTTCTACAAACAAAAAGCAAGTTAGATTAACAAACAGCCCCACCAAATGCCCTTATAGCAATTTAAACAGATCCTAAGCAAGAATAGATTAACCATTCTTAACGAAGGTAAAAGAATTTGCATCCCTTTCATTGGCTCATTTATTCAACCAATTAAATTTACTGAGTACCTATTGAGTTAATACATCAGCAGATGAATACTTTGAAGTTTCAAAGAAAGCAGTAAACTTGGGCCTTGTCCTCAGGGATAATTTCCTAGTAAGAGACAATACGTGACATCCATGAAACCATGGTAAGAGGATACCTGAACCCTGCAGTGTGGTCTATAGAAAATACATGCTTAAAAAATGGAAAGTAAAAGAAAAATCTACAGTTACAGTTCATACAAGAGGCTTCATTTTTGTTTTTTAAAGCAAAAGAAAATTTCTCAAGAACATACGTGTGAGGAAGACATAACATAAAGGCACAAGGAAACAAAATGAGCAAAAAAGGGCTCTAGCAAAAAAATAAAGAATGCAGAATATGAGGCTTTGAATTCTGAAGGTTAAATTTACCTAGTCTACAATCTAATACATGACTTACCCTGCTATGCGGTTTTAGAGCAGGTGCACTTTTGTTCTTTGCTTCTTTTTGTTTGTTTAATTTTGTTGCTTTGTCATTTTGCACATACCAAATGCATATTCTCTTTGTGATTTCATGTTTTACACTCTTTTCCCTCACATCTGTTTATACCTAAAATAATCTCTCACTCTCTATTTAAAAAAAAAACCCTACCTTTTTCCCGACTCATAACTTCATTGATTTCTGAAGCTCTAATAGTGAAACAAGATCTAAGCTGATGTTGGAAAATACATGCATAGGTTGGTATATGTAAGAAAAAAAAGCAAGCTCTAAAAGTTTGTTATAGATATAACCTGACCCAGAAAAAAATTAATATCAGAAACTTAGTTACGTTCACTTATCTCATCTTCCTGATATTCCACATTTTTTAAGGTAGTTGTAAAACAAAGGGTTTTGTTGTTGTTTTATTTCATTTTCCGTTTGTTATTTTTTAACGTCTTTATTGGAGTATAATTGCTTTACAATGATGTGTTAGTTTCTGCTTTATAACAAAGTGAATAAGCTATACATATCCATATATCCCCATACCCCCTCCCTCTTGCGTCTCCCTCCCACCCTCCCTATCCCACCCCTCCAGGTGGTCACAAAGCACTAAGCTGATCTCCCTGTGCTATGCGGCTGCTTCCCACTAGCTATCTATTTTACATTTGGTAGTATATATGGACATATGTATGTCCATGCCGCTCTCTCAATTCGTCCCAGCTTACCCTTCCCCCTCTCTGCATCCTCAAGTCCATTCTCTACGTCTGCGTCTTTATTCCTGCCCTGTCCCTAGGTTCTACAGAACCTTTTTTTTTTTTTTTAGATTCCATATATATATGTTAGCATACAGTATTTGTTTTTCTCTTTCTGACTTACTTCACTCTGTATGACAGACCCTAGATCCATCCACCTCACTACAAATAACCCGATTTCGTTTCTTTTTATGGCTGAGTAATATTCCATTGTATATATGCGCCACATCTTCCTTATCCATTCATCTGTCGATGGACACTTAGGTTGCTTCCAAGTCCTGGCTATTGTAAATAGAACTGCAATGAACATTGTGGTAAAGGACTTTTTGAATTATGCTTTTATCGGGGTATATGCCCAGTAGTGGGATTGCTGGGTCGTATGCTAGTTCTATTTTCAGTTTCTTAAGGAACCTCCATACTATTCTCCATAGTGGCTGTATCAATTTACATTCCCACCAACAGTGCAAGAGGGTTCCCTTTTCTCCACACCTTGCCCACCATTTAGTATTTGTAGATTTCTTGATGATGGCTATTCTGACTGGTGTGAGGTGATATCTCATTGTAGTTTAGATTTGCATTTCTCTAATGATTAGTGATGTTGGGCATCCTTTCATGTGTTTGTTGGAAATCTGTATATCTTCTTTGGAGAAACGTCTATTTAGGACTTCTGCCCATTTTTGGATTGGGTTGTTTGTTTTTTTGATATTGAGCTGCATGAGCTGCTTGTAAATTTTGAAGATTAAGCCTTTGTCAGTTGCTTCATTTGCAAATATTTTCTCCCATTCTGAGGGTTGTCTTTTCGTCTTGATTATGGTTTCCTTTGCTGTGCAAAAGCTTTTACATTTCATTAGGTCCCATTTCTTTATTTTTGTTTTTATTTCCATTTCTCTAGGAGGTGGGGCAAAAAGGATCTTGTTGTGATTTATGTCATAGAGTGTTCTGTCTATGTTTTCCTCTGAGAGTTTTATAGTGTCTGGCCTTACATTTAGGTCTTTAATCCATTTTGAGTTTATTTTTGTCTATGGTGTTACGGAGTGTTCTAATTTCAATCTTTTACATGTAACAGTCCTGTTTTCCCAGCACCACTTATTGAAGAGGTTGTCTTTTCACCATTGTATATCCTTGCCTCCTTTATCAAAAATAAGGTGACCATATGTGCATAGGTTTATCTCTGGGCTTTCTATCCTGTTCCATTGATCTATATTTCTGTTTTTGTGCCAGTACCATACTGTCTTTATTACTGTAGCTTTGTAGTATAGTCTGAAGTCAGGGAGCCTGATTCCTCCAGCTCTGTTTTTCTTTCTCAAGATTGCTTTGGCTATTTGCGGTCTTTTGTGATTCATTACAAATTGTGAAAATGTTTGTTCTATTTCTGGGAAACATGCCATTGGCAGTTTGATAGGGATTGCATTGAATCTGTAGATTGCTTTGGGTAGTACAGTCATTTTCACAATGTTGATTCTTCCAATCCAGGAGCATGGTATATCTCTCCATCTGTTTGTATCATCTTTAATTTCTTTCATCAGTCTTATAGTTTTTTGCATACAGGTCTTTTGTCTCCTTAAGTAGCTTTATTCCCAGGTATTTTATTCTTTTTGTCGAGTGGTAAATGGGAGTGTTTCCTTAATTTCTCTTCCAGATTTTTCATCATTAGTGTATAGGTATGCAAGAGATTTCTGTGCCTTAATTTTGTATCCTGCTACTTTACCAAATTCATTGATTAGCTCTAGCAGCTTTCTGGTAGCATAATTAGGATTCTCTATGTATAGTATCATGTCATCTGCAAACAGTGAGAGTTTTACCTCTTCTTTTCTGATTTGGATTCCTTTTATTTCTTTTTCTTCTCTGATTGCTGTGGTTAAAACTTCCAAAACTATGTTGAATAAGAGTGGTGAGAGTGGGCAACCTTGTCTTATTCCAGATCTTAGTGGAAATGCTTTCAGTTTTTCACCATTGAGAATGATGTTGGCTGTGGGTTTGTCATATATGGCCTTTATTATGTTGAGCTAAGTTTCCACTATGCCTACTTTCTGGAGGGTTTTTATCATAAATGGGTGTTGAATTTTGTCAAAAGCTTTTTCTCCATCTATTGAAATCATCATATGGTTTTTCTCCTTCAATTTGTTAATAGGGTTTATCACATTGATTGATGTGCATATATTGAAGAATCCTTGCATTCCTGGGATAAAACCCACTTGATCATGGCATATGATCCTTTAAATGTGCTGTTGGATTCTGTTTGCTAGTTTTTGTTGAGGATTTTTGCATTTATGTTCATCAGTGATATTGGCCTGTAGTTTTCCTTCTTTGTGACATCTTTGTCTGGTTTTGGTATCAGGGTGATGGTGGCCTTGTAGAATGAGTTTGGTAGTGTTCCCCTCTCTGCTATATTTTGGAAGAATTTGAGAAGGATGGGTATTAACTCTTCTCTAAATGTTTGATACAATTCACCTGTGAAGCCATCTGGTCCTGGGCTTTTGCTTGTTGGAAGATTTTTAATCACAGTCTCAATTTCAGTGCTTGTGATTTGTCTGTTCTTATTTTCTATTTGTTCCTGATTCAGTCTCAGAAGGTTGTGCCTTTCTACGAATTTGTCCATTTCTTCCAGATTGTCCATTTTATTGGCATAGAGTTGCTTGTAGTAATCTCTCATGATCCCTTGTATTTCTACAGTGTCAGTTGTTACCTCTCCTTTTTCATTTCTAATTCTATTGATTTGAGTCTTCTCCCTTTTTTTCTTGATGAGTCTGGCTAATGGTTTATCGATTTATTTTATCTTCTCAAAGAACCAGCTTTTAGTTTTATTGATCTTGCTATCATTTCCTTCATTTCTTTTCCATTTATTTCTGATCTGATCTTTATGATTTCTTTCCTTATGCTAACTTTGGGTTTTTTTTTTTTTTTGTTCTTTTCTCTCTAATTGCATTAGGTGTAAGTTTAGATTGTTTATCTGAGATGTTTCTTGTTATTTAAGGTAGGATCGTATTGCTATAAACTTCCCTCTTAGAACTGCTTTTGCTGCATCTCATAGGCTTTGGATAATCGTGTTTTCATAGTTATTTGTTTCTAGGTATCTTTTGATTTCTTCAGTGATCTCTTGGTTATTTAGTAGTGTATTGTTTGGTCTCCATGTGTTTGTATTTTTTACACATTTTTTCCTGTAATCGATATCTAGACTCATAGCGTTGTGGTCGGAAAAGATATTTAATACAATTTCAATTTTCTTAAATTTACCAAGGCTTTATTTGTGACACAGAATATGATTTTTCCTGGAAAATCTATGAGCACTTGAGTAGAAAGTATATTCTGTTGTTTTTGGATGGAATGTCCTATAAATATCAATTAAGTCCATCTTGTTTAATGTATCATTTAAAGCTTGTGTTTCCTTATTTATTTTCATTTTGGATGATCTGTCCATTGGTGAAAGTGGGGTGTTAAAGTCCCCTACTATGATTGTGTTACTGTTGATTTCCCCTTTGATGGCTGTTAGCAGTTGCCTTATGTATTGAGGTGCTCCTATGTTGGGTGCATAAATATTTACAATTGTTATATCTTCTTCTTGGATTGATCCCTTGATCTTTGTGTAGTGTCCTTCTTTGTCTCTTGTAATAGTCTTTATTTTAAAGTCTATTTTGTCTGATATGAGAATTGCTACTCCCGCTTTCTTTTGATTTCCATTTGCATGGAATATCTTTTTCAATCCCCTCACTTTCAGTCTGTACGTGTCCCTCAGTCTGAAGTGGGTCTCTTGTAGACAGAATATATATGGGTCTCATTTCTTGTATCCATTCAGCAAGCCTGTGTCTTTTGGTTGGAGCATTTAATCCATTCATATTTAAGGTAATTATCGATATGTATGCTCCTATTACCAATTTTCTTAATTGTTTTGGGTTTATTATTGTAGGTCTTTTCCTTCTCTTGTGTTTCTTGCCTAGAGAAGTTCCTTTAGCATTTGTTGTAAAGCTCAATTTGTGGTGCTGAATTCTCTTAATTTTTGCTTGTCTGTAAAGGTTTTAATTTCTCCATGAAATCTGAATGAGTTCCTTGCTGGGTAGAGTAATCTTGGTTGTAGGTTTTTCCCTTTCATCACTTTAAATATGCCCTGCCACTCTCTTCTGGCTTGCAGAGTTTCTGCTGAAAAATCAGCTGTTAACATTATGGGGATTCCCTTGAATGTTATTTGTTGTTTTTCCCTTGGTGCTTTTATTTTTTCTTTGTATTTAATTTTTGATAGTTTGATTAATATATGTCTTGGCATGTTTCTCCTTGGATTTATCCTATATGGGACTCTCAGTGCTTCCTGGACTTGACTATTTCCTTCCCCATGTTAGGGAAGTTTTCAACTATAATCTCTTCAAATATTTTCTCAGTCCCTTTCTTTTTCTCTTCTTCTTCTGGGACCCCTATAATTTGAATGTTGGTGCATTTAATGTGTCCCAGAGGTCTCTGAGACTGTCCTCAATTCTTTTCATTCTTTTTTCTCTATTCTGCTCTGCAGTAGTCATTTCCACTACTTTATCTTCCAGATCACTTATCTGTTCTTCTGCCTCAGTTATTCTACTATTGATTCCTTCTAGGGAATTTTTAATTTCATTTATTGTGTTGTTCATCATTGTTAGTTTGCTCTTTCGTTCTTCTAGGTCCTTGTTAAACGTTTCTTGTATTTTCTCCATTCTATTTCCAAGATTTTGGATCATATTTACTATCATTACTCTGAATTCCTTTTCAGGTAGACTGCCTATTTCCTCTTCATTTGTTTGGTCTGGTGAGTTTTTACTTTGCTCCTTCAACTGCTGTGTGTTTCTCTGTCTTCTCATTTTGCTTAACTTACTGTGTTTGGGGGTCTCCTTTTCACAGGCTGCAGGTTCATAATTCCCATTTTTTTGGGTGTCTGCCCCTAGTGGCTAAGGTTGTTTCAGTGGGTGGTGTAGACTTCCTAGTGGAGGGGACTGGTGCCTGAGTTCTGATAGATGAGGCTGGATTTTGTCTTTCTGGTGGGCAGCACCGCATCAGGTGTGCTTTGGGGTGTCTATGACCTTATTATGATTTTGGCAGCCTCTCTGCTAATGGGTGGGGTTGTGTTCCTGTCTTGCTAGTTGTTTTGCATAGGGTGGCCAGCACTGCAGTTTGCTGGTCATTGAGTGGAGCTGGGTTTTAGCCTTGAGATGGAGATCTCTGGGAGAGCTTTCACCATTTGATATTACGTGGAGCTGGGAGCTCTCTGGTGGACCAGTGTCCTGAACTCGGCTCTCCCACCTCAGAGGCACAGGCCTGATAGCCGGCTGGAGCACCAAGACCCTGTCAGCCACATGGCTTGGAAGAAAAGGGAGAAAAGAAGAAAGAAAGAAAAAATAATAAAATAAAATAAAGTTATTAAAATAAAAAATAAAGAAAATTATTAAAAATAAAAAAAATTAAAGTAATTTAAATAAAAAAGAGAAAGAAAGAAGAGAGCAGCCAAACCAAAAAGAAATCCACCAATGGTAACAAGTGCCAAAAACTATATTAAAAAAAAAAAAAAAAGAAACCGACAGACAGAACCCTAGGACAAATGGTAAAAGCAAAGCTATACAGACAAAATCACACAAAGAGCACCACCTAAATTTTGGGATGATGCGTTGTCTATTCAGGTATTCCACAGATGCAGGGTACATCAAGTTGATTGTGGAGATTTAATTTGCTGCTCCTGAGGCTGCTGGGAGAGATTTCCCTTTCTCTTCTTTGTTCACACAGCTCCTGAGGTTCAGCTTTGGATTTGGCCCTGCCTCTGCGTGTAGGTCACCTGAGGGCGTCTGTTCCCGCCCAGACAGGACGGGGTTAAAGGAGCAGCTGATTGCACGCAGTGTGTTCTCCCGGGGAAGTTGTCCCTGGATCCCGGGACCCTGGCAGTGGCAGGTTGCACAAGCTCCCGAGAGGGGAGGTGTGGATAGTGACCTGTGCTCGCACACAGGCTTCTTGGTGGCAGCAGCAGCAGCCTTAGTGTCTCATGCCCATCTGTGGGGTCCGCGCTGGTAGCCGCGGCTCGCGCCAGTCTCTGGAGCTCGTTTAGGCGGTGCTCTGAATCCCCTCTCCTCGTGCAACCGAAACAATGGTCTCTTGCCTCTTCGGCAGCTCCAGACTTTTTCCCAGACTCCCTCCCGGCTAGTCGTGGCGCACTAACCCCCTGCAGGCTGTGTTCATGCAGCCACCCCCAGTCCTCTCCCTGGGATCTGACCTCCGAAGCCCGAGCCTCAGCTCCCAGTCCCCACCCGCCCCGGCGGGTGAGCAGACAAGCCTTCGGACTGGTGAGTGCTGGTCAGCACCGATCCTCTGTGCAGGAATCTCTCCGCTTTACCCTCCGCATCCCTGTTGCTGTGCTCTCCTACACAGCTCCGAACCTTTCCCTCTCCACCACCTGCAGTCTCCGCCTGCGAAGGGGCTTCCTAGTGTGTGGAAACCTTTCCTACTTCACAGCTCCCTCCCACTGGTGCAGGTCCTGTTACTATTCTTTTGTCTCTGTTTTATCTTTTGCCCTACCCAGGTACGTGGGGAGTTTCTTGCTTTTTGGGAAGTCTGAGGTCTTCTGCCAGTGTTCAGTAGGTGTTCTGCGGGAGATGTTCCACATGTAGAAGTATTTCTGATGTATTTGTGGGGAGGAAGGTGATCTCCACGTCTTACTCCTCCACCATCTTGAAGGTCTCCCCCATTTTCCGTTTTTTTCCAAACTGTACAAGTTGACAGTATTTATTATAAAAGTGAGGTGAGCTTACAAAAACAAACACCACAAGAGCTATTTAAAAGGATAAAGAACACATTTAAAAACCACTGAGACAGTTTGGAGACCAACAAAATAATGTATGAGGCAGTTTTAAATACATCAAGGAGGTAAAAAAAGGACATAAATAATCTTGATTCCTGAGTATGAGATATAAACACTACAGAGAATTTTCCCCAACATCTGGTAACCTGGACAATTTTATAAAAATCAGAATTGGTTTGAAGTCAGATGGGTAAGACCAACTGCTGTCAATGTGATTACTTTTTTCTCATTATGCCTAGGACTAGACTAGACTTCAGGTTCTAGCTTCCCATAAGCACTACCATGTAATGACAAATGTATTTTGAAATTAAAAATTAGAATACATTTTTATTGGGCTGTAGTAGCTTTACAGATTACCAAACTTGTGAACTGTTTTCCTCTACTCTTATTTTTTATTCAGTGGTTGATTTACTGTTCGTTATTATAATAGCACCAGTACTATAGAATGAGCTCACCACACCTAAGCTTTATGCTGTAAATTGAAGTTAAATTGCTCACTCCCATCAGATGCTAATTAAACTATTATTGATTTTATGTAGCACATTGTGCTTTAAATATATATGCCTGGGATACCCAGCAGATGAATTGCTACTTATAGATACTAATAATAAGGATGCTGGTTATTTTTTCAACTTTAATTAACAGGTGTAATACCCACTTGCAAAGATATCATTAAATTGTATCCAAGATTTACAGAATTTATAATACAAAGTTGGTTGTTTAATATTCCTTTTATAGGTTGACCTTTTCAAAATGCAGTTTAATATTTAAGCATAAAATCACTGAATTTTCAAAACTTTGTTGCCTTAGCTCACCTTAAAACCTATTTTCTCTGTGAATTGTTTCTGTTTTATTGAGATGAAAAACACTTCACTAATGCCACTATACCAATGGCACAAACAAAACAAAAGTGTGTGACTTCTGGTTTCTGGTCCAAATGTAAGAAGCTTAGAAGTAGCCACTCCTTCCTAAAAGCAAGTGAAAAGCTGAACAAACTGAAAAATAAACAACTCTTCTTAGATCTGTCAAAAAGACCTCTCACAGGGCAAACTCTTGCCCCTCAAATTGAAAAGAGAGACAGGCAGATACAGAGAATCACAACTTACTCAAGCAGAAATCCATAAGCAGAAATCTCCTTGGGAACCAGTAGTATGGTAGAAAAACCTAAACTGTAATTGATGAATTGCTGGAAGCTCAGGGAGTATAAGACTGCGAGTTAAAAGCTCTAAAGGTACACAGACCTATAGGGACCTCCCACTTTCATGCGTCTTACCTCCAGGAGCTCTACCAGGTTCTCATAATGAATAATCAGAGACAAATTCCCTCCTGCTTCTGGCAAAGGTAGGGGGATAGTGGCCATTTTAAAATACACTGGAGCATTCTGTTATTCTTAACAAGAACTTCCCTCAGAAGAAACTATTTTACCAGATCTTAACCTCCTGAGAGAAGGAAATATACAACTTCAGCCCCACCTAGCCATCCTGTCCCACATAGAGTATGTGGAAGTGGAGATTAAGAAGGTGTGAAGTTCACAGTCCAGAGACCTAAGCTCACCAAAAGACTGGGACCTAATCACAGATTTTAAAATTTGTCCCTTAACTCCCACAGTTTACCACTATATTGCTAAAGACCTCTTAAGGCAGATTCTTTCATGAAATACATCATGTCCACTTTTCAACAATAAAAATATTTATGAGGCATACTAAAAGGTGAAAAACCCAGTTTGAGGAGATTAAATAGGTGTCAGAGTCAGAATAAAATATGGCAGGGATGTTGGAATTATAAGGCCAGGAATTAAAAAAAACACAAAAATCCTGCAATTAACATGCTAAGGGCTTTAGTAGAAAAAAGTAGGCAACATGTAAGAACAGATGGATAATGTAAACAGAGAGGTAGAAATTCTAAAAAAGAAATGTCAGAAATCAAAAACACTGTAGCAGAAATGAAGAAAGACTTTGATATGCTCATTAGCATATGGGACATAACTGAGGAAAGAATCTCTGCATTTAAGGATATGACAGTAGAAACTTCCAAAGATGAAAAGGAAAGCAAAGACTGAAAAAACCAGAACAGAATATTCAATACTCATGGGACAACTACAAAAGGTATAACATACATGTAATGGGAATACCAGAAGGAGAAGGAAGAGAAAGAGGAACAGGAGAAGTATTTGCAGCAAAAATGACTGAGAAGTTCCCCAAATTAATGTCAGACACCAAACCATGTATCCAAGAAGGTTAAAGAATATCAAGTAGGATAAATGTTTAAAATACTACCCCTAGGCATATCATGTTCAAAATTTAGAAAATCAAAGACAAAGAAAAATCTTGAAAGAAGCCATAGGATAGAAACACCTTACCTACAAAGGAGCAAAAACAAGATTTACGTCAACTTCTCCTTAGAAAACACACAAGCAAAAACTGGAGTGAAATATTCAAAAGTGTTGGGCTTCCCTGGTGGCGCAGTGGTTGAGAGTCCGCCTGCCTATGCAGGGGACGCGGGTTCGTGCCCCGGTCTGGGAAGATCCCACATGCTACGTAGCGGCTGGGTCCGTGAGCCATGGCCACTGACCCTGCGCGTCCGGAGCCTGTGCTCCGCAATGGGACAGGACACAACAGTGAGAGGCCCGCATACCGCAAAAAAAAAAAAAAAGAAATTCAAAGTGTTGAGAGAAACAAAAAACCCAACCTAGAACCCTGTACTCTCTGAAATTATCCTTTAAAGTGAAGGAGAAATAAAGATTTTTCAGACAAGCAAAAATTGAGGGAATTTGTTGCCAGTAGACCTACCTTGCAAGAAATGTTAAAAGAAGTTCTTAAGAGAGAAGGAAAATGATATAGGTCAGAAACTCAGATCTACATAAAGAAAGAGCATCAGAGAAGAATTAAGTGAAAGTAAAATAAAAGCTTTTGCTTTTCTTATTTTTAATTGATCTAATAGAAAACAGTTTATTCAAAATGATAACAATATATTAAATTTTGTATACTTATTGTATGCTTATGTGTAAGTGAAATGGGTGACAGCAACAATACAAAGAATGAGAGGAATTAGAATTATTTTGTTATTATAAGGTACTTGCACTAATGTGAAGTGGTATAGTGTTTTTTGAAAATGAAGTTGGATTACTTGTAAATGTATATTGCAAACTCTAGGTCACACACTAAAAACGTTTTAAAAAGTATAATGGATATGCTAAAAAAGGAAATAAAATAGAATCATATAAAATGCTCTGTGAAAACCACAAAGGTAGAAAAAGAGTAGAAGGCAAAAACAAAAATAAAAAACAAGGACAACAAAGAGAAAACAATAACAAATATGGTAGATATTAATCCAACTATATCAGTAATTACTTTGGACATCAATGGTTTATATGTATCAATTAAAAGACAGAGATTGTCAAAGTGGATAAAAAATAAGACCCAACTCTATGTTGTCTATAAGAAACTCACTTTAAATATAAAGATTATACTTATATAGCTATATACTATATAATATATAAATTCAAAGTAAATGAATGGAGAAATATATACCATACTCACACTAATCAACAGAAAGTGGGAGTAGCTATATTAATTTTCAACAGAGTGAACTTCAGTCAAGGAAAGTTATCAGCGACAAAGAGAGGCATTACATAATGAGAAAGGAGTCAATTCTCCAAGACATAACAATCTGTTTTCTTTTTTAATAGATCGTTATTGGAGTATAATTGCTTCACAATACTGTGTTAGTTTCTGTTGTACAACAAAGTGAATCAGTCTTTAACATGTATGCATCTAACTATAGAATATATGAGGCAAAACTGCTAGAATTTCAAGGAGAAATAGATGAATCCACTATTATAGTTGCAGACTTTAACATCCCTGCATCAGAAGTGGAAAGATCCAGCAGGCAGAAAATCACTAAGGACATAGCTGAACTCAACAGTACTAACCATTGACTGGATATAATTGACATCTATAGGTACTCCATTTGACAATAGTAGAATGTACATTTTTCTCAAGTTTACACGGAACAGCCACCAATATTCTGGGCCATAAAACACATCTTAACAAGTTTAAAAGTATAGAAATCATACACTGTATTTTCACATATCACAGTGAATTTAAACTAGAAATCAATAAAAGAAAGATAGCACGAAATCCCAAAATACTTGGAGATTAAATAACATACTTCTAAATAATACATGAATCAAAGAGGAAAATTCAAGAGCAATTAAGAAATATTTTAAACTAAATGCAAACAAAAATACAGCTTATCAAAATTTATGGGATGCAGTGAAAGAAGTGCTTAGAGGGAAATGTATAGCATTGAATGAGCAGGCTAAAAAAGAAAAAATATCTAAAATCAATAATCTAAGATTCCACATTAGGAAATTTGAAACAGAAGAGCAAATTAAATGCAAAGTAACCAAAAGAAAATAAATAATAAATTAGAGCAGAAATCAATGAAACTGAAAGTAGGAAATCAACAGAGAAAATCAACAAAACCAAGAGCTTTGAAAATATTGGTTGTTTGAAAATACCAATAAAAGCAATAAGCTTCTAGTGAGACTAAGAAAAAGAGAAAGACACAAATGATCAATATCAGAAATGAAAGATGGACATCACTAAAGAGCCCATGGACATAAAAATATAATAAATATATATTATAAACAATTCTATGCCCACAAATTTGATAACCTAGATTAAATGGACCAATTTCTTGATACAATTTGACAAAACTCACACAAGAAGAGATAGACAATCTGAATAGGCCTACATCTATTAAATGAATTAAATCAATAATTAACAATCTTCCAAAACAGAAAGCACAAGGCTCACATGGGCTCATTGGTGAATTCTACCAAATATTTAATGAAAAAATTATACCAATTCTTACAATCTCATCCAAAAGACAGAAGCAGAGGGAATATTTCCTAACTCATTGTATGAGGCCAGCTTTACCCAGACAAAAACAAGAAAAGGAAACTACTACAGACAAATATCTCTTATGAACATAAATGAAAACAATTTCAACAAAATATTAGCAAATTGAATCCAACAATGCATAAAAATAATTATACACCATGACCAAGTGGGATTTAACCCAGGTACACAAAGCTGGTTCAACATTTGAAAATCAATTAATCAATTAATGTAATCCATCAATTCAAAGCTGAAGAAGAAAAATCATATAATCATATCAATGGATGCAAAAAGGCATTTGACAAAATAAAACACCCATTCATGATAAATCTTTCAGCAAACTAGGAATAAAGAAGAACTTCCTTAACTTGATAAAAGAAAAACTACACAAAACCTACAACTAATATCAACTAAACTTGAAGATTTCTCACCAAGATCATGAACAAACCAAGGATGTCCCCTTTCAAATATGCTTTACAGCACCTTCTAGAAGTCCTAGAAAATTCAGTAAGATATGAAAGGAAGTTAAAATATACAGGTTGGAAAGGAAGAAATAAAACTTTGTTCAGATGATATAATTGTCTATGTAGAAAATCTGAGAGAGAGAGAATATTTAGTTTTGTTAAAAAATCACCTGTCTTCCCAAGGGGCTGAGCCATTTTGCATTCCTACCAGCAATAAATAAAAGTTCCTGTTGCTCCACGTCCTCACTAGTATTTGGAATTGTCAGTGTTTCAGTTTTTGGTCATTCTAATATATGTGTAGTGGTATTCCATTATTGTTTTAATTTCAAATTACCTAATAACATATGATATTGGGCACTTCTCATATGCTCAATATCAATATGCTCAATACTCATTGAGCACTTTTAATTGACATCTCTGTATCTTCTTTGGTGAGGTCCCTGTTCAGATTTTTTTGCCCAGTTTTTAACTGGGTCATTTGTTTTTTACTGTTGAGTTTTATGAGTTCTTTCTTCATGAGTTTTTAAAATCATATTTGATGGTTTAAGCAAAAATTATAGTGCTGTTTGATGTATGCTCAAAGTATGTAGAAAAACTTATTAAGAAAATTACATTTTAAAAGTTGGCAGGGTAAAAGGACCTAAATGGAAGTAATTTTCTACACTTTACTCAAAGTTGTAAAATGTCAATACCAGTAGACTGTGGTGTATGTAGACTGTGATGGTAGATATATATGTATATACTTTAATACCTACAGTCAACACTGAAAAGCTATACAATGATATATACTTAAAAAACTGTAAATAAAGAAAATGAAACTCTAAAAAACATTCAAGTAATCCATAAGAAGGAAAGGAAAAGGAAACAGAGGATGAGAAACAGAGGGAACAAATAGAAAACAAATAATAAAATAGAAGATTTATCTCCTAATATATCAACAATTTCATTAATTGTAACTGTTCTAAATATATTAATTAAATGACAGTAATTAGTGGGCTGGATTAAAAAATGATTAAATTATATGATGTCTACAAGAAAGTTCCTTCAAACATAATGATATAAGCAGATTAGAAGGACAGAAAAAAGATACACCATACAAAACTTAATTTTAAAAAGAGTAGCTCTATTAATATCATGTAAAGTAGACTTCCGAGAAGAAAAAAATCAAACAAACAAACAAGCAACAACAACAAACCCCACCAAAACCTTATCAACAACAAAGAAGCATATTACAAGGGTCATTACACCAAGAAGACATAGTGGTCCAACATGTATATGCACCAAGCAATGGAGCATCAAAATACATGAAACAAGAATGAATAGAACTGAAAGGAAAAGAAGACAAATCATTTTAACTGGCAGTTTCAACACCCTATAACTGTTAAAGAAATTTAATTTGTAAATTAAAAACTTACAAAAAATAATCTCTGTAGACCCAGATGGCTCCAGTGGAGGAATCCACCAAACAATAAATAAGAATTGGGACAAACTCTACATAATCTCTTCTAGATAACAGAAGAGAAACTAACATTTTCCACCTCTTTTTATGAGGTCTGGATTATCCTGATATCAAGGTCAGACAAAAACAATACAGGAAGAAAGAAAGAGAGAGAGAGAAGGAGGAAGGGAGGGAGGGAGGAAGTAAGGAAGGAAAGAAGGAACGAAGGAAGGAAAAGAAAGGAGGGAAGAAGAGAGAAAGAAACGAAGGAAACTACAGATTAATATTTTTCATGAACTTAAGTGCAAAAAATTCTTGACAAAATATGAACATTTTGAATCTAGCAATGTATAAAAAGAGTTCTTAAACATAACACCAAAAACACAATTCATAAAAGAAATAATTGATAAATTGGATTTTATCAAAATTAAATTTTTCTGTCCTGTGAAAGATCTTATTAAAAGGATAAAAAGAAAAACTACAGCCTTGAAGAAAATATTTGCAAATCACATATCTAACAAATGACTTATACCTTTAAAATGTATAGAAAGAAGGATAAAGAATTAGCTTCATTGATCTTTATGTTATTTACACAGTTTTCTTACAGACTTACAGAACTCTGCACAATAGTAATGGCTACACTGTATTAAGTAATCAGGAAGGTAAGGTTCTGCCAACTGATAATCCTGGGATAGCAATATGTGATAAATTATTACAGTTAGAGTACCCCCCCAAAAAAAAATCACACCTGTTTGTATTAACTCCATTATGTAGTCTTTTCGTACATTGACTATGGCTTAGCCATGTTGGCTTGGCCAATGAGACATCATGCAAAATGATGTCACATTCAGGCTGGCCCCATCTCTTCCTGCTTTTAGAACCCTGCTACATATGAAGCCAAGTTATCCTACTAGAGACAAATGGTCCAGCAGACAGCCAACACCAACAACCAGACTTTTGAGTGAGGTTGTCTTAGACCATCAATCCCAAGGATAGTCACCAGATAGTATGCAGAATTAGCAGCAAAGGAACTACTAAAATGAATTGCCCATATTGCTGACCCAGAGAATGATAAAGAGGTAAAATAGTTGTTTTAAGTCACTAATTTTCACAGTGGTAGATTTCGCAACAACACGTAACTGATACAGCTTATTATTACTAAATATTTAAATCTTACTTAAACTTAAGTAAATGGGTTGACTCAATTATGTAATTGAGTACTTTCATTTCAACTCTAATTTTGAAAGCCCTTCATAATTATACACTCTAACTTTTTAAAATTTGAAGTTGTTCATGGTATTATGAGAATCACTGAAGAGAGTAACAGCATCAATGTAGCTGGTTTGCGAAATTGAATTTTGTGTGAATTTATTCAGAACCTACCTTACATAATGTATTTTTAATTTGCCAATAATGATTTTGGCTTCAAATTCTGCCTGCCTTCAGAATATCAAATGGCCAAAAACCAGCAAATTCAGAGTTTACTCAGAACCAATTAATGTAAGTTTTACCAATTATACCTTTATACAAAGTTCAAGTCTTGAACAATTGTGGACTGTGGACTGTTTTTCTTATCATCTTTTGAAATAGTTTAAAGAAGAAGAACCAATTGCCAAATGTGGAGATCAACACTAAAAAGATTAAAATGTTCATCTGTCATTGTAATTTTGCCAAATAAGTTATTGAGTAATTTGTGGAATTTATTATTCAAGCTATTATTTAGATCAATCTAGTAAGCACATTAATATGAAAAACATCTCCTTTTTCGCCATCTTAGCTACAATAAACTTTAAAATATGCCAATCTTCATGCTTTAGGGCATAATTTGGTTACCAGCTGGGGTCAGGAAGAAATTTTCTCCATAGTGTAGTATTGCCAATTACCACAGGTGTAGAGAGAACAAGAGAAAGAGTCCAGGGGTTACACGGCCCTCTAAAGCATCTGGTATTGGATGCTTTCTGAGTGAGAATTCAGGATAAGATGAAACATTCAATTGTTCCTGTATGTCAATTCCGATATTCCTATGAGCAGCCAATATGACATTGCTGCCACAAGGGAGGGATTTCCTACAGAACAGATGTCACTTACAGTATTATGTGGACTATCTATCTCAACGAATAATTGCTTGGCACTTTTGCCCTATGGCAAGGGTCTGAAAATATGTTAGGGTGGGAACACACCATACAAGCAGATGGGCTTAGATAAAAGAAAGAGCAAGAGCATACTGAGTCTGAAATAGATATGTAAAAGCCAGATGGGGGTACTGAAGCAGATGTCTTTCCTTATCTTCAGCAACTAAAGCTCAAGATCAGAATTTTCCAGTTATTAGTTATTTAGAAGTTCTATTCTCAAATTTCTTTAGATGAGTATGTGTTACATAAGGCTCCAATTTACTGAAGTAAAGAAACCTTGCCTTTTTGGTATAAACTGCAATTTCCATTTGAAATGAATGCATTTTGCTTTAGGCCTGAAACTGATGTGAGACTCCCAACACCAGTGCCCGCTACTTCCACCCCTCCCCCGAAAAAAGAAAAAGGAAAAAACTAAGCTGGGATAAGAGGAGGGACACAAAGACTGACAATGAATGACAAAGGACAACTGAGATGGGACTTGCCTGAGAGAGACAGCAAGAGAGGAAAAAAAGTTCTTTTAAAATATCAATAAGAGAATCAAAGAAAGCAAGATCCTTTTTCTGATAAAAGGGGAAAAGTTAATAACAGTGAAGAAAGAAGGCAATTGCAATATGCTCCAACTGTAATGGAAGAAAAGAAGATGAAGGTAGAATCAGAAAGTAACCATTTTAAATAAGTTTAACATACATGTAGCTTTCACAATTCAAGAATTAAAGTTTTAAAAATATTTAAACTATTTGCCTCCATAGCAGACCTGATTGACTATCCAAATAATGGGTTGGAGAAAGAGGAGGAATGTTTTTGTTCACAAGAACCAGCAAAGGAATTTTTACTTTTAAAATAGCATTGACTCCAGAAAAAAGCTTGGGTCTGGGGGCAGTGAACAATAATGAATTGTAAATTATTAACAAGCATTAATTGATATCTCAGAATTAGAAAATGCTCGAGGATGTTACAGATACATTTCTATGAGTATAATTAGACACAAGTAATAAGTGCTTTGAGAATTTTTTGGACAAAAATAATCTGGCCATTCAATAATGTCTGGAAACTGTGAGTCAACAGAACATTTGTTCATGTGTTAGAGCAGATTCAAAGGTGATTCTTAAGGAAAATTCTAAGCCTTGCTTGCCTATATCCCTTTGTATGTAATTTAATCTTA
Organism: Grampus griseus; assembly: GCF_964374135.1. NCBI lineage: Eukaryota > Metazoa > Chordata > Mammalia > Artiodactyla > Delphinidae > Grampus > Grampus griseus. The sequence goes on along the minus strand of NC_139003.1, from coordinate 33,353,978 downwards.
AGAAATATAATTTTTATCATAAGATATTAATCCTACCATGTTCATCTGTTTTCAAAGTTTAATAACCCATCCACAATTGTTAATATGGAGAAACAGGATACAAGGTCCTATTTGAGACTATAGCTCAAAATTTCTTTTAGCTATAGTCCAGCTGACAAAAGTATAATGTAAGGGAAATTGCCTAAGGAGCAATCATACACTATTCTGAGGCCATTTAAAGAGTTTGGACTTTATCTTCAAGGGAACGGGAAGCCACTGAAAAGCTTTTGTTGGGGTGTGTGCTTGGGAGAAGGGTACCACAGTCACATTTATATTACCATAGATCCCTGGGAATACACGGTGGGGAAAGATTGGAGGGTAACATGACAGCGAATAAGGACACCAATGTGGAGCATTGTAGTAATTAGATGAGAAATGATGATGACCTTGACTAGGGTTGTGGCTGCAGCAGTAGAGGAGTGGGGAGATTTGAAAACTATTTATGAGGGGGGCTCAAACAGGAATTTGCAATAACAGGGATGAAAGAGAGAGAGGATGGTAGGATGATTTCTGTTTTAAGGCTTGAGCAAGGGCATGGGTAAATATTCCAGTTATGAAATATGAAACTCTGAAGAAGGAGCAGGGTCTTTGTTTGTTGTTTTGTGTGTGTGAATTCATTGGGAGACACTACTAATCCAGTTTAGGCCATATTAAGTTTGAAGAGGCATCTAGATAGAAGCAGTTGGATATTTGGATGTGTAGCTAAGAGGAGGGCTGCAAATTGAAGACAAATATTTTTAGGTAAGCAGCGTTTACTTTATTGAACCCATGGTAGTGGATAAATCTGCCTGAGGATAACGTGAAAAATCAGAAGCAAAGAATCTCAAAAACACTTTTAAGGAAAAAGATTTATTAAACAAGTATTTTGTAAACACCTACTCTGTTCTAGTCCCCAGAGCTCAATCTATCTCGCTCTATACAACAGATAAGGTGTATTCTCCCATGTAGCATACATTTTCAGGAGTTGAGCCAAACAGCTAACCAGTAAACATATAAGAGCAAAACCCTCCAACATGATAAGTTAGGTATTTTCAGATACTCTGAGAAACTGTGTAGAAAATAAAAGAGCACATGGTGATAACAAGTGCCTGGAACATGGTGGAACACTGAGGGAGGGATAAGAAGATGCAGCATGCAAAAGAAAGCAGGAGCCCTAAGGAAGGAGAACAGCAATAGGAACAGGGGTTTTATTGGAAGAGGGAAACTATTGCAACTCAGAGCCAACCAAGAGGCGGAAAACGGAAAGTTAGTTTTCTCTCTAATAAGGCCACCAAAAGTTTCTCTGCCAAAACTGCTGCTTATACAGCAGTAATCAAACTGGACAAGTCTCAGAAAAGTTGTAGAAAGACAGTGCCTTGAATCTAAAGTCTAGAAAGTTAAAAGGAAAGCAAGGAGGGTTTGGGAACTGCTGAATCTAGTGAGCTAAAACAATTAACAAAACACCGAGATAAGACCTTTCCTTAATATAGTTATATATTAATATCAAAAATGTAACTTAGAATGGAAATGTATACTATTCCTGCTTTTCTCAGTTATTCATGTTTGATATTTCACGCTCAGGATTAGTTACCACATCTAGACATCATGATTTATCTAGTGGAAGCTACTGAAATAATTAGCATCTGTATATCTGGGTTTACATACTTAAAAAATGATGATAGCTGTGTTGCCACTAAAAATTAGCAAAACAAAGTTATAGGTTGAGCGCACATTATTTTAAAATTCTAATGAAAAAATTTTTGGTTAATCCCCATGATGCATTTTCAAGTAGCTATGAGAAATTTGAAGATTCCTTGAAATTTGAAATCATAATAATTTGAAGTCATAATAATCTATTAAAAGCCTCAGAAAGAGACATACAAGGAAAAGTTGAAAAAGAACAACAGTATCCACATTTATGGAGGGAGATTATAAAGTTAAAGGTGACCAATTTTCTATGTTTCAAGATAAGTAAAAGGAAATTAGGTTAAAATTATAAGCCAATCATAGTGAAGAAGAAGATTAATATTATAACTTCTATGTATGCCACAATATATTACCCAGAAGGTTGTATAATTCTCTCTGCTTCATTACCTAAAATCAAGACAGGCCCTGAAAAGCAGGTATTGATTAATAAGAATCATAGTGCCAGACTATCTTATACTTGAGGTTTCCAAAGAAACAGGTCACTCCCACCCTTGTCCCCTTTGACTTCAGTGAGCCATTTTCCTCCATCAGTAAGCTTTTGAGCTATAAAGATATTTCATAGGGTTTTAGATGTTACTAGTCTCAGGTGTATAATAAGTTTTATTCAGACAACACCATGGGGATTAGTTGTCTTCTTGAGACTCTTGCTTATGAAGTTGATCGTAACTTGGATGAACTCAGCTTAAGCCACAGCTACCATCTTAGTTCACCCATTACTCATCATCAGTTAGTAGTAGCTGCATTTGCTCAGGTTCAACCATGCATTCCTCATTTTTATAAAAAAAGGAAATACATGTTTGTGGAAAACATGTCCTCACTCTGATCAAAAAATCTTTTTATAGACAGTGTATAGCTCTCACTTTATGTTTTCAGCTCCACAGCTTCTGTAATTTCTGTCCCTTTCATCAACACTACAGGCAGAGGGGTTTTTAAAGTATGTTAGGTGTAATATACAGGCCACTTGACATAATTTCTGTTTTAAGTCTGAGTCTTATTAGAAAAAAAAAGAAGGGTTTTAAAAGGTTTTTGGAATAGATAACTTCAAAAGTTTGCTCAGCATAGATGTAAATGAAATCTATGTCTGGAGGAAATGAACAAATCCTACAGGTTATTTAACAAATTTAGAACATCCAAAGGACAACTAGACAATGCTATCTAAGCATGGAAGATTTAGCAACTGATTCTGTAACTGGATTTCTGGTTTCTAACTCTTTTCTCTTGTTCTCTAAGTTTTACCTCTGCATCAGAGTTAGTATCCTTGATATACACCTCTTGTGGATTTTTCCTTTTTTTGTATGCCAAATCCTTTCCCTGCATCCCTCCTGTCCTATGACTCCAGAGAAAAGTAAAGGCAAATGCCAACAGTGGAAAAATGAAGATGTAGGAAGTTCTTGGCAGATCAAGCAATGAGAAGTATACATTTCCACCAAAAAAAAAAAAAATTATAGTAAGAGGACAAAGGGAGACAAGATGACAAACATGAGGGTTCTAATTCCCTGTTCTGGGACAAAACCATTTTTGTATATGCAGTGGAGAGTCAGAGAGAAGAAGAAACATAAAAAGAGAGATTTTTGCTCCATTCTCCATTTATGATGGTGTTGAGTCACCACAGCATATAAGAAATGATGACAAATATTCCAGCAGGCCCCAGGCTCTGTGACTGAGTCCCAAGGTCCACTGGCATTGACCACTGATGCTACCCTTGCTGGAGGTAGACCGTGAACCCCATTAGCCACAGACTTAGCAAGGGGAGCTAACAGGAAGCCTGGTTCTTAGGTCAAACCACCTTCAAACGTTCCAAACAAATTTGACAGACTTCAACTAATGGAAAAAATTAGACAAAGCCCCTCTACCCTGCATAAGTGATTTAACAAATATAATGTTAGGCTGTTAACCAGTATAGAATTAACTAATGCAACGAGAACAGGTATGGCCTGTGTTAATAGCCACAAACTGGGATGACTGCCTGGCTCATAGTAATTTCTGGAGCCATGTTTGTAAAGCACCCCCTCCTCATTCTAATAATATACTATCCCTTCCATCTCTCCCTACAGCCACAAAAGTGAATACCTGACTAATGAAAACTGATCATAGCATCACCATCACCTTAATGACCAGCCTAAGGGATCACATGCCGCGGAGCAACTAAGCTCGTGCTCCACAACTACTGAACCTGCGCTCTAGAACCCGCGAGCCACAACTACTGAAGCCCATGCACCTAGAGCCCGTGCTCCGCAACAAGAGAATCCACTGCAATGAGAAGCCCCCGCACCACAAGGAAGAGTGGCCCCCGCTCACTGCAGCTACAGAAAGCTTGCGTGCAGCAACGAAGAACCAGACAAAAATAAAATAAATAAAATTGGAAAAAAAAAAAAAAAAGGCTGGGATTCCAAATGTGATCCCAGCAAATCTTTATCTGGAATTTTTCACACTAGAGCCAAGTAACATAAGCCCCCATTTTCCTAGGTGACATGTTGTGAGGATGCAGGCCTAAAGGGAATGAAGCCCACACAGTGTGCTACAAGGAGGACCTGGTCTGAGAACAAAGACAATATGCAGAGAAAAGCACAGATGAGAAATAAACACTTCTTAACCATATTTGAAGTTTCCTAACGGTATTCAAAGTCCTGGTTCCAGTCACCCCTGATATCCTTCCTAGTAATAGGGGTCAACGAATTCTCTTTTTGACTTAATCAACTTCCAACTGGGCTGTTCTTACTGAACATCATCTGAGTCTTCACTAATAAAGCTAGTGAGAAAGTGGGTAAACCCCAACCAGATGGACAAATAATAACTGCCAACACTGTAATGGTCATAGAACAATAACATTTTTTTCATTGTGCAATTTTGAGCTAATTTCTTAAAATCTCTGAGCCTCAGTATATTATCTGGAAAATAGGGCTTACAGCTACTCTACTGGATTATTGAAAAATTAAGAATAATGTTGTAAAGTATTAGCATAATGGCTTTCCATGGCACTTCTTAAAAAGTGCTAAAAATTTATTTTTCTGAAAGTGAGGATGTGAGGATAATGATGAAGATGACCCTGAAAAGACAAAGATTACAGGACTCAGAATCTTATGTGATTTTTCTATTAAAAGCATGCCTGATCAAACATATTTTAATAAAGAAAGTTACAAGAACTGAAAAGAAAAATGTAACATAGTCAGAGATAATTATAAACAAAACATCTCCATTACCTTAAGAAGCAATGATTTTAAGAGCTTAATTTACAACAAATAAGCATTCATGGTCAAAAGTTTACTAGGGGTTAATGAAATAGTCTTACCTTTAAGAATAGGTTTAATATAAAAACAAGCAAATGTGATTGATATAGCTATTCCCTGAGAATGGATATAACAATAGTTTTAGGCCCAACTCAAATGTCTCCATAATAATAAAGCCTTCCATGACTTCACCAAACCTATGTACAATTACTAGACACCATACCTATGGTATTTAGTCTTTCTTTCATTGCATTGATATTTATTTATTTACCTTCTACATTATAAAACTTACATAGCAATGTCTCTCTTTTTCATATTTGTACCCTATAATTATAGCTCAAGAACTTGGTCGAAAGTAGCTGCTCAAAGTATTAAATTAAACTGAACTCTAGAAGTTTACTGGGAGTCAGAAGAAATGGTTTCCTATCTTGCCTCTGTCATTCACTCAGTGTGTTCCCTTAAAAAAGCCAATAGCCTTACAGTCATATACTCACTGCAGTGGACTTCAAAGTTAGGTACTCTAACCTCCTACTCCAGTGCAAAAATCCCCTCTAAAATACATTTGCTCGAAATTGAGTTATTTGTACTGAGGTGGATGGACCTAGAGTCTGTCATACAGAGTGAAGTTAAGTCAGAAAGAGAAAAAGAAATACCGTATGCTAACACATATATATGGAATCTAAAAAAAAAAAAAAAATTGGTTCTGAAGAACCTAGGGACAGGACAGGAATAAAGACGTAGACATAGAGAATGGACTTGAGGACACAGGGAGGGGGAAGGGTAAGCTGGGACGAATTGAGAGAGTGGCATGGACATATATACACTACCAAATGTAAAATAGATAGCTAGTGGGAAGTAGCCGCATAGCACAGGGAGATCAGCTCGGTGCTTTGTGACCACCCAGAGGGGTGGGATAGGGAGGGTGGGAGGGAGACGCAAGAGGGAGGAGATATGGGGATATATGTATATGTATAGCTGACTCACTTTGTTATAAAGCAGAAACTAACACACCATTGTAAAGCAATTATACTCCAATAAAAAATAAAATACGTTTGCACACTCAGACCCTCTACAAAAAAGTAATCTTCAATGAAGTTCATAACCACTTTTTCGCATAATTATTATCTCTCACATTGAACAACTCAACAAAGCAATGCTTTAAAAGACCCATTATCATAGAGACAGCGAGAGATCCAGATTTCCAACTGAAAGATGGCATCCTTTCTTTACACTCCAGCACTTACTTGTGTTTTAAAGTCTTAGAATGACTTTAGAAAGCTTATCATTCTTAATAATCTTCCTACTCATATGGCACACCTCAGTGATTGGTTTAGATAGTCAAATGAGATGATATGAAACTTCTCTGTATAGTATAAAATGCCGTATTATTATCTTAATGATGATGTTGATTATAATGATGATGATAGGAAAGAGAAAATTATGTACTTTGGAGGTTTTGTTGCCCTAATATTTACATGCTGTTAAATGAACCACTTGCTGGGTATTGAGTTCTGGATTTATATCCTTACTTTGTCTTCAACTTTTGAGTACATTTAAAATGTATGAATTAAAAAGTAGGTGATTACCCACTATATTTACTTAGAAATTATGGCCGTTATGTATACAGATATGTGCCTTGGGAAAGGATGGTAACTGACTTGAAGAAATCTCTGGTCTTACTGGGAAAAGTCTCTGAAACATTGGTTTGTATGAAAATTGCATGTGGAATTGTGTGTGCTGGGTCCTGGCTTCCTGGCTGAGTTGAAGTCTCCTCTGCTTTTCTCCTAATTGTCCTTTCAGTTGAAATTGGAATCCAATTAAAGCTTGTAACATATTTTTCTTCTCACTATTAATGATTTGAAAAAAAGAAGCTCTCCAAAAAACATGCAAGAAATTATTTTCTTTTATCACCTGAGATTACATATTGTAAAATAATCTAGTAAATGATAGGGGAAGCATCTGAAATAGAAAAACAAATTCATTCTTTAATGGTTACGGTTCACCCATAATACAATTCTTAATGTTCAAGTTAAAAAAAAAAAAGATGAGACGAAACAGTTGGCATTCAGCTAACAATTGTGTTTGGAGATTTGTGCCTGACTTTGTTATTCTGAGCAAAGCCAGGTACCAGTCTCTTGGGATTATGTACAAAGGCAAGAAAAAAAGTGGACATGTACAAACCTCAAAGGTGACTGCTGGGTTAATAAAACAGCCTGTTTTCTGTTCACCCACTCTTGCTCTCAGTGTGCAAGTATATTAAAATATGTCAAAAGGAAAACCATTCGCTGTGCAAAAATAATTCAACTACAAGTCACAATTTCCAGCTGCTGGAGTGCCTTAGGGCATTTAAGTGCACTAACAAGTGACCCATACATCTCCCTGGATGAAAGTTGTATCCTCATTAAAGGAGAAACAAACACAAAATAGGAACAACTGTCACATAGAAAAACAGACCACAATAGATGCCGCATTTCCCTCAGTATGTTTCTGACTTGAGCTATCACAGACTGAAGAGCAGTGCTGTCCTAGAAGTCACCTCTTAAAAAGCTATGAAAGTAAAACGAGGAAGCTGCTAGAGGAACTGAATGTGTATCTGGAAAAACATTTTTTCTTTCTAGTCTCTATAAAATCTCTCGCCACACAAGACATTGTAATAATGTGAAGTGGCTGGATTAAACAAACGTAGCCCAGGGAATTTAGAATTACTGCTCTAACATATCTTTAAATAAGCCCTCTTAGATAAAGTCTGGTTTAAGCATTCATAAGATATCATACCAACCTTTGCTTTTCTGATTTTTCTCTAGAGAACTATATCATTAATATGAATCTGCAAAAAAAAAAAAAAAAAGAGGTTAATGTTGTTCAACTCTAATAATACTGTTCTTATTTGATTAGTATGTTGCATATTACTGTAAGGCAAAAATAAACATTGGATGCTCAGTGTGATAGCTCCAGTTCTCAGCACAGCAGGATATATTTTTAAAAAGCATATGCCTTCAAAAAGATAATAATCTAGAACAATAAGGAAACAATATTTCAGAAAATGTACCTAATTACAAAATGTGGTACCAACAATTATTTCAAAGCTGGATAAGGCTCTCCTCTTGTATACAGGGACATCTTTGCTCAACGATTTTCGTAGCAGTTACCGGATATTATTGCAATTGCCTACTTACTCTGTTGTGATTCTCAAACTAGAATGCAAGTTCTTCAAGGGCAAGATTTCTTATGTCATTTTTTTAATGTTTTTAGAACACCCATCTCACACAGCCCCTGGCACGTAATAGGAATTGAATAATTTAATTCGTTGGGTGGTTAACTTATTAAATATAGTTGTGCGGTTGACAATTTGTGTCCCCTTTTGAACTACCAACCCTTTCCTGGAAGACAGCAGAAGAATTGTAAAGGGAAGGTGGATCTAGGAAGACATCAACAATTTCTGTGAAAACTTACAGTCCAGAAACAATGGATATACATATAGAAGAGCAGAACTACTCAACTCTGAACTATGCTTTAAACTCGAATATACAGAGCCATTATTAAAATGAAACTGAAGCCCAGTATAGGAGGAAAGATAATAAGGGATCAGCAAACCAACCTAAATAAATTAAACTGGCCAGGCCCAGAACAACTATGTAAGCTTAGAACAAGGAAAGTATGTGAGGAACCTAAGTTAATGATAAGAATAACTTATTAAAAATGGGAAATGATACATTTGGATACCAAGAACTAGTGAGCTTGATTTTTAGCCCCCGTGAAATTCAAAGCAGATTATTAAATATATAGTCTAGGAAGTCGTGAAAAATAAAGTGGAATTCGGTAGGAGATAGTATTACATAAAATCAAAAGAGTATTGTATGAAAACAAAAGTTCTGGGTTCGTGTTCTATATGTGTACCCTGGTTACTTTAGTGATTTCTCTTTTTTCTTATTTGTTGTGGGATAAATTGTGTCCCCCTCAAGAATATGTTGAAGTCCTCACCTCCGGTACCTGTAAATATGACCTTATTTTGAAACATTGTCTTTGCAGATGTAATTAAGTTGCAAGTTAATTACAGCCCTTAGTCTACATGTCTGGTGACCTGCAAGGAAGAGGAGAAGAGACATGGAGAAGACAGACACACCCAGAAGAACACCATGTGATGATGGAGGCAGAGACTGGAATTGTGCCAGGAAAGAAGCATGGAAATCTCCCTCTTGACTCCCAGGAAGGAAACACTCCTGCTGACACCTTGATTTTGGACTTCTAGTCTCCAGAACTGTGAGAGAATAAATTTCTATTGTTTTAAGTGACCAAGTTTTTGGTAATTTGTTATGACAGCCCTACTAAACTAATATACCCTTCTATAAAATGAAATTAGTGATATATCTTCCTAAGGTGATTGTCAGGAAGACATCAGCAATTCTTAATTTCAGCAAAACATTTCACAAAGTTTCTTGTAATGCATTTACTAATAAAATCAATCTATATGAGTTCAATTATGAGTTAGGTTCAAAGATGTTAAAACTGTCACTCCCAATGAGAGCTGACTAATAACTCAACATAAATCTAATATTTTCCAAAAAAAATCACTTATTGATACGTTGAAAATAGCTCTCAGGCCTTGGATGTCTATATTTTAGGGCTCTTGGAGACAAATGGACAGAAGATGGGAAACTGATCTTGAGTAATATTTGTAATGGTGGACACAGGACCTTCATTCACCTGTTACTTTTAACACATTTAACAAGACTTAGAGAAATACACAGAATGGATGCTACTCAAATATAAGGAAAAAGATAAGTCGGAGAAATAACACTCACTGAAAGACAAACAACATTTAAAAATAAAATTCTTATTATCTTAATAATTATTTATTATAACAGTATAATTTAGTAATCACTATTAACAATTTAAACCACTAACAGTACTCCGAATAGTACTTGATACATAATAGATACTCAATAAACTACTATTATTATTAATAGCATTATAGCTTAGAATAATGGGTCAATCTCACTTAGGTGCAAAATACACAATATTTCATTTGGGTTCAAAATTATAAAAGTATGTGAAGTGGGAAATATCCAGGTTCATCATAAATTCATATAAAATAGATTTGGACATTTCAGCTGACCAAAGTCTCAATCTGTCCAGTGTTTTTGTGGCCTCTAAAACATAAACAAAACTAAACAAACAACAAAGGTGAAAACTTGGGGTGAATTAATAGGTGTACGTAAGCCTATGATAATTTGCAGAAGGGGGAGGTGAGAGGTTTGTTTTTCTAAAAGCAGCAATTCTCCTCTTTATATCTGACAACAGCCTACATGGTTTAGAAAGAAGAGAGAGTTCCAAAGGAGATGGAGGGTTTCTGCACATTCCCAGACAAATTTCAGGAAGATAAGAAGAGGTAGGCTCCCAAGGCATGCAAATCAGTGTCACACGAAGATCCGGGTGAAGGCCGGGTTGCTTCAGTTGAAGCACTGAAACAATTGAAGCTTCATAATAGTGGCATCCGAGAAATGCAACAGCTTTAAGAAACACCAGAGTCTCCCTCAGCTAAGACCAAAGGGTGCAAAGAATGACCACAGGCATTTGAGGGGCTAAAAGAAAGACACCAGTTAGGAAGAGAATTTGGAGCATATCACTCCCAAATATCCAAAGGAGACACCAAAAGTAAGGCGGGAGGTAAGACATTTGCCAGAGAATGAAGACAAAGGCATGAGAAGAGAAGCTCACACTGCCATGAGTTTTGGTGATATCCAAGAAAAGGGGACAAAGAAGGGCAGGTCTAATATTGTTAGTGTGGCTTTTTGTTAATTAAACCTCTATCTCAAGGCTTTTAGGAACATTACATGCAATGGGGAACCTTCTGTATGTAAAATGTATTTTCTTAGACGTTGAGTAGAACACAGTGCCTATGATACTGATCATAGAAAGTAACTCGGGTTCTTTATACTTGAGTTCTTTCGATGCCAGGTTTCAGACAGCTTTGATTACTCACTGTACTAGTTCCTATCGATGCTGTAAAATAATTACCAAAACTTTGGTGGCTTAAAAAACACAATTTTAATTTTTTTCTCTTATAGGACAGACACTGAAATCAGTTTCCCTGGGCTAAAGTCAAGGTGTCAGCAGTGCTGGTTCCTTCTGGAGGCTCTAGAGGAGAATCCATTTCCTTCCTTTATTCAGATTCTAGAGGTTGCCCGTATTCCTTAGCTTGTGCCTCCTTCTTCCATCCTTAAAGTGGGGCACTCCAATCTCTGCTTCTGTGGTCGCCTGTCCTTCTCCCTGACTCTGACTTCTGCCTCCCTCTTATAAGTACTGTGGTGATTACATTGGGCTCACCCTGATAATCCAGGATGATATCTCTGTCTTAAGATACTTAACTACATCTGCAAGGTCCATGAAAGCATAAGCTAGTTTTGCTTGTTTCACAAACACTTATAATGCTTCTTATTGGCCAGCTGCTTTCCTAAATGCTTTACATTATTAACGCATTTAATCTATATGATAGCCCTAGGAGGTAGGAATCATTATAATTCCCATTTCACTGGTGAGAAAACTGAAGTACAGAAAGGATAAGTTACTCACAGATGGTTTGGTGGTTATTTAGAGGCAGTATGAATCCAAATAATACCTCTTAGCTGGGTGGCCTTAATACAGTGTTTTCTCTGGGAAAACCCTATTTTATATAGTTGTTATAAGGATTAAATAAAATAATGTACATAAAATAGATAGCACAGTTGTTCATTCAAAATGTACTCATTACAAGGTAAATGATAAAATAAATAAATATATCAGAAGCATTGACCGAAACAAAAACCAACCCAAAACAGGAAAAGAAGAATAAGCGTGGTTAAGGATTGGAAATGCTATGATCTGGACAATGATAGTTTAGCTTGGAGAAGAAAAGAATTATGGGGACATGATAGCTGTCTTGAAACATGTGATGAGTTTTCACGTGAGAGGGGAAGTAGATTTATTTTAATGTTCCTCCATAAAACCAAAATAAAACCTAAAGGTAGAAATTACAGGGTGATACAATCTGGCTCAAAAAAAGTGAAAGGGACTTCTCTGGTAGTCCAGTGGTTGGGACTTCGCCTTCCAATGCAGGGGGTGCAGGTTTGATCCCTGGTTGGGGAGCTAAGATCCCACATGCCTCGAAGAAACCAAAACACAAAACAGAAGCAATATTGTAACAAATTCAATAAAGGCTTTAAAAATGGTCCACATTAAAAAAAAAAAAAGAGAAAGATCTAATAATTAGAGCGATCCACCAATGGAAAAGTCTGCCTCAGAATTTTGTAAGCTTTTAGTCCGTTGGAATGTTCAAGCACAAGCTAAGTGACTTTCTGTAGTATATAAAATATGGAAAGGATTTCAACAATGAGAGGGACATTAGAATACATTCATGCATTTATTCAGCAAATATTTACTGAACATCTTCTGTGTGTACCGCCTGTAAGGCCCCTTACAACTCTGAAAATAATAGAATCTCCTATTCTATGAACGAACAAATAAGAACACATGTTACAAAAATAGACATAATTTCAGGCTGATTCCCATTGGATTTACTGATTCTTCAGCTCCCAGGCTCTCTGGCTGGTCTGGTGTGATCTGCAGTAAGCCTTTATTTTCACAATCACTTATCACTAGTCACAGGGAGACTTTTTCTGCACTAAAGAGTCAGTTTTTAATAGGAAAAATCACTTATTTTGCATTCTGATAGCAGGGGCTTTTCTTAAAAGGAGAGAAGAGAATTTTATTCCACATTACTTACTTTACTTTTCCTTTCAGCCTAGGCAAACAAATATAATAATAACCAACCTCTTTTAATCCAAAGAAGGGGAAAAGATGGGGCCCTTCTCATTTGATCTGAAGCATAAGCCACTTTGGAACAGTCTGTGCTTTGTCATTGTCTCCAGCAAAGATATGCAGAGACTTTACTCACTCTCGTGGACCCACAAATAAATGAATTATGGTAAAAATCTATTAAGTCTGATTTGTCCTGGGAATTATTAAGAAGTTGTCTACCTACCTCTCACCTAATCTCTCTGGCTAAGGGAGATTGCTTTTGGAGAATTACCTGAATTACACAGGTAATCCAAGAAAGTCTCCAGCCACGGAGCAGAATGTGCCCAGTGTCTACACCACCCGTATGACACTTCATCACACAGCACCCACTAGCATTTATTATACAGCTGTTAGTATGTGTCAGAATTGACCAGATAATTGGATAGCCCTCTATTTGATTTTTGGTGCTTATAATATTTTCTTTGCAGAAGACACAAAGCACGGATAATAATAACCCTAATACAAGTGGACATTTAATGAGCTCTTACTATGTGATGGTCACATCATATAAACCATCATAGGCAATCCTTTCAACACCCTGTTGAGCAGGTATCACCTTTATCCTTGTCTAACGAATGTGATGAGGTCAAGATTAAAATACAAAGGGACATGCTCTTGAGCTCCCATTGACTGATAAACCACAACATTTAACCACCTCCCCAACAAAGATAAATAAGTTAGCAAAGTAATTACAAGTCTGTATTTAGATATCTTTTACAAAAATAAACAGTGTGCCAAAGATGGGGTTAGAACCTAGTTCTCCAGATAACAGTGTTCCAAATGACTCTTGCCTAATTTAAATATGAAAACCACTGTCAGCCCCCATGGGCTAGCGATATCACTGAGTTATTAAACATCAGGCAAGAGCCAGTATAGGTAAGAACATTTTTAAAATATGGTAAATTTTATTCTCTTCCCCTTCAAAATGCCTCAAGTCACTCGTATACATTATGGACCTCACTGGCCTGAAAATTCTCAGTTGAGGGAAAAAGAAATCCAAAATCCTTGAATTATAAGAGCACTAAAAAAATCTAAAATGATAACTATTTTGTCCATTTAACACCAAAAGATCAACTGATCTTTATTTTTTACTTGGAGTTGGCCTTTATTTAACCCATGGCATGCCAAAGTTATGGCCTGAAGCAATTTTTTCAGTGAATACCTTGACTTGGGACAAGAATAGACATCTCTGCCTCTGAATCATTGTTTCATACCACTGCTGATGGTCAGTCTAACAAAGAAAAAACATCCCTCAACATGTAAAGAACACTAAAACTTTCTGTTCAATTATGTATTTCCTCCATTTCAAATACATTCAGAACTGTAAAATATTTGCAAATTCCAAAATAATATGCATTATTCAGAGTTATTAAGCTCTTCACTAAAATGTTTGTGCTCAATTATACATTAAAGATAACCAACTGACTGTGTCTGCATTTTTAAAAAGTTACAACAGTTTCTTTTGATCACTTGGCTGCCTGCTGGCATCATTTCCTAATGGAGAAATTAATTTCAAGGCATTCTGGTGCCTCTTTTACCCCCCAGATAAGTCCTGCACCTATACACAATTGTTCAGGTCTATCCCATTATTTTGAAAGTAATAAATGAGGTATAGTTAAAGGATTTAGACATGATTAGTATAGTCTAACAGTCCTTCTCTAACAAAAACAAATTTAATAGTTGCATATTATGAAAGATTACAATACCAAAGAGAAAAGTCCAAAAGTACAGTAGGAGGTATCTAATTTAGGGATTAAGAATTTATGGTGATAAGGACTGTGAGGCACCTCTGTGAGTTATCCAGGGAGAATGCAGATTCTCTGCAGGTTTTTAATGATATAAACAGCTATATTTCTGAGCGGGCATAAATAGGATCCTGGTTACGGGTAGGCAGCATAATAAAATAAAATAATAGTGTAGGAGAAGTAGATCTAATCTGGCTCAAGGATGTCTAGAAGAAACTGTTCAACAGCAACTATGTTTATATGAAAATAATTTAATAGTAGCACAAGTCTTCTATTGTGTATCATCTCACATATTTTTATTTCCTGGGCAGAATCAATCTTTAGAAATTCACACACAAAAAATATCAATATCACCATACGTTGAAAATTTGCTAAGCACTTTGTATCTACTATCTCCTTCAACAGTTTCAATACGCCTATTTATTAATGCTCTTTATTGTTATCAAATGGAGAAACTGAAACTCAATAATCACAAGTAATTTGTCCCATGCTACATATTTAGTAAGTTGAATATTAAATTCATATCAGTTTGACTTCAAAATATATGCTTCCAAACTCCTGTATTATACAGCAAAATAGTCTTAGCAATAATTGAGAAAAACACAAATCCACCCACTACAGTAGGTCAGGAAAGAGAAATGAGTTAAGACTACTAAAAGGATACATGATTATTATCTGTAAATGATACAAATAGCTATATAGAAAACCTAAGAAAAACCAACAACAGCCAAAAAAATTGTAAATAACAAGAGTTTAAATACAATGATTTTTTTAAAATCTTAATTACATGCACAAACTTATGAATATACTTTAAAACCCACTGAATTGAACACTTTAAGAGAATGAATTTTATAGTATGTAAATTGTATCTCAATAAAAGTTAAAAAATAAATGATTATACTACCAGTTAATATGAGAGAAAGCGGGTGAAATAAGGACTATTCATTAATGGTATAAATGTAAATTAGAACTTTTTTTCTAGAGAGTAATTAACCTTTGTTTATCAAAAGTCTAGTTATTATAAATAAATAAATGTCTAAAAATGCATTCTAGGAAACTAATTGGAGATGCACCATTAGATTTATACACAATAATATTCATTCAATAATATTATTTATAACAGTTCCCCCGAAAAGAATTAAAACAATGGAAGCTATACAAATCCAGGAACTTCTAAATTTACTTCAATATATCCATAAAAAATCATGTTTCAGAATAATTACATTGAAAATGCTCACAATGTTAAGTGAAAATGGCAAGATACAAATAAAATAAAGGTTAAAAAGAAATTAGAGCTATAATAAATGGTATGAGAGAAGAGGATTTTTTGCAAAAATATATTGGACAAGATAAAAGAAGCTGATATGAAGGCATAGTTGGGTCTAGGAATGAATTTGTTCATTTGCTGGTGGGGAATAGGTTGTCACCGGAGTAACAGAGGGTCAAGGAATTGTAGCTTGTTCTGTGTATAACCCCTAAATGTTAGGGAAAGAGATGGGATTGCTGCTCTGCATCACTTTCCCTCAGATACACCAAGCCTACTCTCCCCATGGAGCCTTTGCAAAGGCTGTTTTCTCTTCCTGGAAATTTCTTCTCCTAGATTTTAACTCGGCTGGCTCCTGATGCACATTCCACATACATGTTGCCACTTAAAAGTCATTTAGTAAACTGTAAGGTCTTTTCTGCCCACCTGAAGCAGCATGGTCATCACCTGGGAATTTGTTGGGAAGTCAGAATTTCATGCTCTACCCAAGACCTACTGAATTCAAATCTGTAGTTTAATATCATCCCCAGGTGATTCTCGTGCACACTAAAATTTGAGAAGTACTGATTTTATAGTCTATGATAGAGACCCCATACCAATTCCTTCATCATTTTCTTCATAGCTCTTATGCATCTCTAAAATTCCCTCTCCTTCCTACATGTAGTTCCATTAGGACAAAAATCTTTTTGTCTTTTTGCCTGTATCCTTAGTTCTCAAAATCATTCTTGATGCACAGTTGGAACACAGTGAATATCTGTTGAATGAAAGCATAGGATGGGGAGAGGGATACCTCAGTGATTTTCATTGAAGAAATATACTATTTCATGTTTCCTTAATTATCTAAGTTACTCTGTCTTTCAAACCTTCCTATTGTATACGGAGACAAAAGCTATTGGATAAATATTCCAGTCCAAGACATCATGTGAAAATAATATTTGTTGGTGCATAATAAATCCTATCTAATAACTTTCTGAAGAATAACCAATATTAGCATGTATAAAATAAAAGGAGGTTTCTAAAAGTTAAAACTAGAATTACCAAAGGACCCAGCAATTCCACTCCTAGGTAAATACTCAAAAGAACTGAAAACAGCTGTTCAAACAAAAATTTGGACATGAATGTTAATAACAGCATTGTTCATAATAGCCAAAAAGTGGAAACAATCCAAAAGCCCATCAATGGATGAATGGATAAGCAAAATGTGTTTTATACATACAATGGAATACTATTCAGCCATAAAAGGGAATGAAGTACTGATACCTGTTACAACGTGGATGAACTTTGAAAATATTAAGTGAAAGAAGCCAGACACAAAAAAGGCACATATTGCTTGATTCCATTTATATGAAATGTCCAGAAGAGGCAAATCCATAGAGAGAAAAAGCAGATTAGTAGTTGTCAGGGGCTGGAGAGAAGGAGGAATGGGGAGCCTGCTTAATGGGTATGGGGTTTCTTTTGGGGGTGACAAAAATGTTTTGGAATTAGATAGTGGTGATAGTTGCACATTATTGCGAATGTACTGTAAGTCACTGAATTGTACAGTTTAAAATGGTGAATTTTATATTATAGGAATTTTATAAATAAATAAAAGTAAATTACTATTTTAAAATGTAGTATAGCATAAATGTATTGACTTGCTACCAAGAAACTTTGTGCTACAGACTCACTTATTTCAGTTCAGAGTTCCAAATGATTAATATTATGTGATGATTACCTCTGCCAGACAGAGATAAAGCAGGGAAATAAGTAAACGAAATGAGTCTGGGATTTGCCTAAGCCAGGACTCAGATTCCTTTGATTCTTGGCTAAAAGCCCTGATTGGCCCAAAAGGTCAAATGGAAAGGAAAAAGCAGTCAAGAATAAATCAGTAAAATAAAAAATTCATTTAAATTTAGCTATTGGGAGGAAAGGAAATAACCTTCCTTTCTTCTACTAAAGAGAAAATTGACAACCTAATTTTCAGAACAGGTAACAGATGTATGGCTATAGCAAAGTGCCCAGAATTTCTTCTCTACTGGGAGATGTTGGAAATAAATTTAGGAGGAGGCTTCAGACTTACTGAAGCCGCTGAAGTTGTAATTGTTGTTACAATTGCTAGGGTTTATTAAAGATCATCAGGAAGCTTGGCATTAAAAAAGTGTTTAGATAGATAAGACCCCTGTTTGCACTTTAAGCCTTTACTGTTAATTACCTGTTGCTGTGACTAAGCACTTCAAAAGTGACTTTTATGAACTGTGCTATTATTTAATTTAATAATAACTTCGAATAAAGTCACAGGTTAGCAAAAGTTCATTAGTAAGTTAAATGTTTGGAGCTCAGAAAGCATTTCCCCACAGATCAATGTTAGCCATGGTTGTTGAGCTGTACATCCATGGGGTACAAAGGAACAGGTAATCGATACACAGCTGCACCAACAGTACTAAAGAGTACAACACGCACATAAAAGGATTTCGTGGAAACATTCATTCAGCATTCTGGGACCAAGACCATCTCTTCCCTCCACTGCATTACTGATGCTTATTCATTCATTCATCATTCCATCACTCATTTAACAAGCATTGGTAGTGCCTGCTATGTGCCAGGCCCCTTGACAAGTTGTCTCCCTTTCCATCTGCCAGGTAGCAGACTTTCTTCAACTTGGAGTAAGTACCTTGTGGCCTAGCTTATAAACTCCATCATGGTGGGGGTCCCTCTAGGGGTAAAGATGAGACTCTAGGGTTAAGGTGACATAATGAGGGCTGGGAATCAGTAAAACAAGGTGATGGCATAGGAACCATCCACAAACCAAGCCGTCTATACCCTTGTCCCCATTCACCACACCGTGGCCACATTGGCTTTACAGTAGGAAAGCCCTAGGAGATGATACCAATAAAGGTCAGTTAGATAAAGGATGCTTTTTCCTGTTTCACTCTCCCATACAGCAGTGATCAGGAGTGGGAAATGCCAGGAACAGTGTTAAAGCCAAACAGGTATGAGGACTGAGACCTAAATATTTATTTCCTTCCTATCTCATTACCTGAGAGCACAGACATAAAAGAATAAAGGAGCAGGAAAATCATTTATAGATGTATATCCATAGGTTTCAATGTTGTACATCGGGAATTGTTCGAAACAAAAATATTGGTTTTCTTGTAACTGTTGAACTCATATCATTAAGGAATCACGAGTTACCAACTAACAAAGATCACCACCTAGTGGCCCCAGCAGGATAATTGCACTTGAACAAAGTGCATTGAAATTCAAAAATGTTGGGGTTTGTTACAAGAATGTAACATAACATTGAAGCTCCTTTTGTCTCTTGGACTCCAACCTCCCGTTTTCCTTTCATACTTGGTCTCTTCTAGTTTATAATTCTAAATAGTCTCTAAATCCTTCTGTTTACAGTTATCTTTATTTTAATCTTTACAATTAGCTGTCTACTTCGTCACATTTTGAGTTCCTCTTCTTTCATTTTATGCCATAAGCCCCTATGAGTCTTATATGAGGTCAGTTTCCTTAAACATCACTTTTGTCACACCACTTCCCTATCAAAAGCTTGAATGCTTAAGTGAATCCTGTTGTAATCTTTAACAAGCTTGGTCTAACCCACATAACCCCACACTCCACTTAGTAAATGTATTGCCTGCCCCTTAGGCTACTTTCCTCACTGTTGCTTCACAACCTCCAAATCTCAGGCACAACCACGCTTTTACCTATCGCTGAGTACGCAGATCCAACTCAAACTCCACCTTTTCTATTAGTTTTCACCTACTACCCCTGCCCAAGCTCACTTCTTTCTTCTCTAACTTCCTACATTCATGGTTATTACCACTGTTTACTATTTAATCATTTTCTAATTGCTTTATGTGTATTATGTCTGCAAAGAACGTTCCATAGCTTTTTTTTTTTGGCTGCGTTGGGTGTTCGTTGCTGGGCATGGGCTTTCTCTAGTTGTGGCAAGCAGGGGTTACTCCTCGTTGAGTGTGCGGGCTTCTCATTGAGGTGGTTTCTCTTGTTGAACAGCATGGGCTGTAGGTGCGCGGGCTTCAGTAGTTGTGGCGCGTGGGCTCAGTAGTTTTGGCTCTTGGGCTGTAGAGTGCAGGCTCAGTAGTTGTGGCGTACACGTTTAGTTGCTCCGCGGCATGTGGGATCTTCCTGGAGCAGGGCTCAAACTGGTGTTCCCTGCATTGGCAGGAGGATTCTTAACCACTGTGCCACCAGGGAAGCCCCGTTCTGTAACTTAAACATGTCTGTATCTCCCACAAACCTCAGCATGGTATTAAACTAACATAGAATGCAATAAATAAATGATTTATTTAGAAAGGGATAGAGAAGAATTCCTGTAATTAAAGTGCTTTTGGTGGTCTGGTAGTGGGGAACAAGGGAAGAGGAGGGAGAATAGAATGGGGAAAGGTTGCCGGAATTATACCCTATGAATTGAAAAATGTTAATTCTATCCTCCTTTATCATGTAAAATAGCAGTGACAAACAGAAAAGTATCCCTCAAAATGCCAGGATAAAGACACAGACCTACTAGAGCATGGACTTGAGGATATGGGGAGGGGGAAGGGTAAACTGTGACAAAGCGAGAGAGAGGCATGGACATATATACACTACCAAACGTAAGGTAGATAGCTAGTGGGAAGCAGCCGCATAGCACAGGGAGATCAGCTAGGTGGTTTGTGACCACCTAGAGGGGTGGGATAGGGAGGGTGGGAGGGAGGGAGACGCAAGAGGGAAGAGATATGGGAACATATGTATATGTATAACTGATTCATTTTGTTATAAAGCAGAAACTAACACACCACTGTAAAGCAATTATACTCCAACAAAGATGTTAAAAAAAAAAGTAATCATAGATGCATATAATAAGTCAGCTGCCAGAATATTAAATCAGTATATTCATACAATAATAAATTAGAAATTTAAATTGAAAAAAAAATGCCAGGATACATTTAAACTAATATTTCAAAATATGTAGAACAATTTAATCATGGAAGTTTGCAGTAGAGTATAGTTGCTTTGGGTGCAGCCAGTGACAGGAGCTCACTTCACAGATAAAAAGAAGAGAAACACAGAAGAAAAAGAAACTGTTATTTAAAAGGTAATGAAATGTTAACTTGCATTCTAAGGTAAGACAACGTTTTAATTCTTGGGTAGCAGCAGAAAATCTGCTCCAGGGATATGAATTACAGACAGATTAGGCAGCTGCACACTTGGAAATAACAGGACCAGGAGAAAGTTCTCTGCACTCAAACTCTGGCATACAATTCAAACAACTTTGAATGTGAACAGAAATATTTTACCCCCAAAATGTGAATAATAAAACAAATAAAATATTAAATAATCTACTCAAATGAAGTCTGCAGAATAAGTAATGTGAACTTGAAAAATCTCATTAAGTGACACCAGAATTCTATTTCTAGTGCAACTGCAAGTAGTTTTATAACGAGGCTTCCAGTAAAATAATTAGACTATTTTAAGGGGTAGCAGCTGATTCTATCTTGAGGAGAGAGAGAAAAAAATGTCTCTCCTATGTAAATCTCCCCCTCCCCAATTCCTTAATTTGACACTTTCAAAGGGATTAAAAAAGGACAATTACTTATATGCTGTATATATACTTCTATTTCACCACAAAAGAGTGATACATATGCAAGGCCTTGTGCAAGATACTGTAGAGGGAAACAAAGAATATAAATGCCAGAGACCCTGCTCTCAAGTTTCTTACTGGGGCAAGAAGGCCTATACAATTTAAAATTTAACAGATAGTAAAAACTTCCATGGTAACTTTTAAGTAAGTATACCACATATTATGCAGATAGTCTGTATTTTCATACCTCAACAAATATTAAAGGCTCACAATTAGCAAGATGTTATATTAGTCATTTGGGAATAAGAAGTAAATCAATTACACAACTGACCCTCAAAAGCAATATGTCTAACAAGAAATGTATTGAGGTACATTAAATAGGGCAAGAGAGTACTTGATAGAAGAGGCAGAATTTGTGATTCATCTTATTGTACAGGTATGGTTTAAATATGCAGGGTTGGGAAGTATTAGAGAAAGCATTCCAGGCAGAGATTTTTATCATGTGCAAAGGCACAGATGAATATGAGAACATTAAGTTTTTTACTGGGATATACAGAAAATGTGAAATGAAACACTGAGAAATTATATTGGAAAGCTAGATTGGAACAGGAATATAGAAGACAGTCAATTCCAAGCTTAAGAATTTGACTTTAATCTAGCAAAGAAGGAGTCTTGAAATTTTGAACAAGAGAGTGACACAATCACAGTTGTGCTTTAGGGCAATTAATCAGATGACAATGCATGGAATGGCCTTGAGTGTGGAGACATGGGGAATCCATTAAGAGGCTATATTACATTAGTTTAGAGAAGAAGTAAAGTTGGTGGTATATGTAGTGACCAGGACAAAATGGAAGAGAATTCCAAGACATCCTACAGAGATAAAATGAACTGAGACTTGGTTGATTAGATCAAATATGAACCAAGAGGATCATCTCAAAGATAATGCCATTTAGGGAAACTAAGAACAGAAGAGGGGTAAGGTTAGTATCTATGGAGAGTTGATGACTTCATTCAGACATAGTTTTCAGCTTGAAGTGCCTTTCAGAATGAAACATCCAGATGGGAATTACAATGTAGGACAATTGAGATCAGAGATTAAAGTTGTAGATTTGGAAAACAACCAGAGTGAGTATAAAAGAACTGAAAAAACTGAAATCTCAGACCTTGTACAAAAAGCAGCAAGAAGAGCTAATTTGATACCACAGAAACCTATTAATGAAAATAGGAAGCTCATAAGAAAGGGTGAGTAGAAGCAGTTAGCTCTCCATGTCCCCGCTCTGCATTTAGTCCTCTTCCAACATGGTAGGAGGTGGGACATTCATTCTTTAGAGAAATTAAACCAAGTGTACAAAAGTATTTCCCAATAAGAACATCACAGGAAAAAAACTTAAAGTAAATGAGACAATGTATATGGGGGAGGTAAAAGAAAAAAATAAATAAAGCTTGAAATTAGCCTCAGAGTGATAAAAGAATATATTTTATATATTATATATTTTATAAAATATATAATACATAATATATTATATATTTTATGAAATAAAAATCAAGATGCACTAAAAACAGAAAAAATCAATTTCAGCTAACTAAATAAATATGAGACTATCCAAAATGCAAAAATAAAGGAGTGATGGATATAGGAGAGGAAAAAAATAAGAATTCTTAGTTGTTTACACTAGGTAAACAACTAGGAATTCTAGAAAGAAAAAAGAGGGGTAGGTAAAATGATCAAAGAATTAATAAATAAAATTCCCTAGAACTGAAGCTCATCAATTTCCAGATTGAAAAGGCCCTCGTGAAACTATCAAAGGAATGACAAAGTCACACTATCAAGAAATTTCAGTGAAAAAGAGTTAGAACTCCAGATGGGCAGATGGAATTGGTATCAGTAACCTAGGAAGCTAGAACACAATGGAGGTATGATTCCTTCAAAATCTGAGGGAAAATGACTTTTGGTCTAGAAATCTTTACCAAGTTAGTTCTTAGGCCTAGGTGTCAGGGTCAAAAAAATCTTACAAACACGTGAGATCATGAAATTTCATTTCCTTACATATTCTTCTGACCACTACTGAATAACGTACTTTAGCCAATTGTGGAAGTATACCAAGAAAAAGGAGATTAGGATTCAAAAAATAAAAGCTGGGGCTCCAACCCTAGAGTAATAGTTTAGCTAGATATAAAATTTTACATTATAATTATTTTCCCTCCACTACTCCATTATCTTATGGCCTCTATTGTTGCTGATGAGAAATCTTCAATTATTCTAATTCTCGCCCCTTTTAAGGTAATCATTCTTTTCTCTCTACTAGCTTTAAATATTTCTGCTTTATATAAGATGTTCTGTTGGGTATGTATTTAAGTTGGTTTAACTTCCTGAATATGGGGAATGTGACTTCAAACTAGTATGTTCACAGCTTCAGTTTTATCGGCCATTTGAATTTTGCTTCAGAGCATGTTTAGTTTGTGTTTTTAAAAAGCTATATATCCTTTTTGAGTTACCTCTTTTTTAGTAGTTCATCTTCTTATCTTTTCCTGGCTTTGGTTTTATATTTTGAAAGGCCTTATAAACCCAAAGACTATACAAATATTAAAATAGGTAAAAAAGACTAGTTCAACCAAAAAAAACAAAATGTTATTTAAAGGCAAGTGAGTAAAGAATAATACAGGTATGTAGGTGACTGGGCTTGAGAAGGCAACCTGTATAACATGAGGTAAGAGTTGTTACTGAGAGATATAAGGGAAACAAGCACAAATTTACATTTTCTTTCTCACATGTTGCCTTTACATTGGCACACCATATTTTACTAAGCATACAGAGAACATCAAATGTAATTTGTGTAGTGAAAGTAATATAATTGATTCCCAAGACTAACCAATAAAGTGGTGAAAGAACAAGATCTAGAACACAACCCTCTTTGTATGGTGTTTTTCTTGTTAGCTTTGTGGTTCCTAATATTTTTACATATTTATAATTTCTGAAGCCAATTCTTAACCAAACTGAGAAGAAGAAGAAAGTTATTGTCATTCCCCCAGATGTCTTTTCCTGATGTACTTTTTCCCTTCAATGGTGGTTGTCTAACACCTTCAATTCCCAGTGTTCTCCTTGCCCTCACACTATGATGTTCATGATTCAATATTTTTTTCTGCATTCTTGTTTATATCACCATATTCCTACAACCACAAATGCAAGAACACACACACACACACACACACACACACACACACACACACACACACATTTGCTTGACAAATTCCTTTCTGCTCACTTACTAATTTGAAGCCCTATCCACTAGAAGTCTCCTCAGACTAATCAAGTGTAGGTCAGGGCTGTTATTTTCTTTTGTTAGTTCCCTGTAGTTTCACTAATATTGCCCTATCACAGAATGCTGGCATTTTGTTTTCTTATGCATTCATTAGCTAGCCTATGAATTCCATGAGCACTGAAACCTAACCTGTCTCACCATTGCCAACTAGTACAGCATGACAAATATGTAAGCAAATGGAAGGAGTTCTATCAAATGCAGAGAGAAGGAAGTGAAATTGATAATATGGTAACCTACAAGAAAAACTAATGCTCTATATTTAAGACTTGGTGAAAATCCAGTGAAGAGACTTATAAGGGACAAGTGGTCAGAATTCTGAGTTTAAAAAAGTGTTTAAAAAATATGTAAACTGTCCAGATATTCATTCCAAATTTATCACGCATCGTTGTTTACATTCCTTTCTAAGATGCCAAATGATTAAAGAAAAATTAAAAAGTGATGAATCTCTAAACACAAAAGACTAGGACAGGAAACATTAGTCAGTAGAGATTTTATCAAATTTTTAAGAAAGAAACAAAAGGAGGGATTGTAAAAAGTTTTGTTATGAAAAGTCTATATAGTCTATATTTCAATTTATAGAAAAACCTCATTAATTTAAAAGTAATGGAAAACCATGCAGAAGCAATAATATATTTGAATTCTAGAATAGAATCATAAATTTCTATGTTATCCATCTAATATTCCACATGTTAGAAGGAGACTTAGAAGTTGTCCATCTCATATTTCATATAATAAAAGATTTCCACAAAGTGCTTGAAAACTGTCATGCAACCCTAACTCTAACCCTAATTGTTGTGATTGGGCAACCTTATTGGTTTCAGACCAATCAAATCTCTATCACTTAACAATCCTTCATAGTTATAATACAACCACCAAGGCTAAGAAAAGTCTTCTGACTTTATGCAAAGTTTATCCATTTCCTCATATAGTATAGTTTATCATAGTATCTCTTCTGAAAAATTCACTTCATAAGAATTATTAAAGTGCCAAAAATGGAATATAACACCCCAGACATAAGATGACCAATTTAACTGTGGTGGAAATGTACATTTCCTCATTCTGTGTGCCATATCTATTCATATAACCACTATTAGTGTTTTGTAATTTCCTTTTTTCTCTCTCTCCCCCCCACCCCCCACCTTCTGTCTGTCTCTCCTGTGACATCATATGGTTGATTTATATTGAAAAGATCAACAAATTGAGATTTTAAAATAATGATGACCTGGGTTTAAATTTGGACTCTACCACTTACTAGCTTAGGTTAGTTAATCTTTCTTTAAATTTCTTTTTATTTTCCCTCATCTTAGAATGAAGTTTCAGAAAGACAGGGGTTTTGCATGTTTTGTTAACTGCTGCATCCCAACACTTAAAACAGTTATTGGTAGATGTAGGCACTTAATAATTATTTGTTACATAAATAAATGAGTGAATGAATAAATATATAAAATGAGAATAGTAACTCAGTCACAGGTTTGTAGTGAAGAGCAAATAGTTATAGATACAATATATATTTCATAATATAATTTCACACCAGTGATAACTATGACTCCATAGTCCATATTTGCAACCAACTAGTGGACAGCTCCACTTATGTACCACAGGCACATCAGACATATCATTTGTAAAATTGTTCATTTAGAGCTAAACTATGCGTCTCCAGTCCTACTGTCTCTACTCTGTACATTATTTCTCAAAGATGTCCCTTTATCTTTCCTTTTGCCAAGCCTTGCCTAGATCAAACTTTCCCAAAATGTATTATGAACACTAATTTAACTATATGACATAACTGTATGGCCAAACTTTCCTTTTCCTTTAGTAGAATTTACATCAGTGTGTATTAATACAAATTTGTACCCAGTGCATTAAGACCCATGATCTCATTTATAGTACTGTTTATGTACAGCAAATTTTTTTAAGTAAGTTTATTTACAACTAATTTTTAAATATGCAATAGATGATAAACAGATATGGCTGTGCTTTCAGACCATCTGTAAGTGGGGTCAATATGCCATCAGTAAGTCATCCAAACCCTCATGCAAATAATTTATAAATATCTTGGAAAGGTTAAAAACAAAGGACAGGGCACAAAGATCAGCCACTACAGACTTTTTTCTTGGGTAATATGGATCCACTAATCAAGACTGGTCTGTTAATCAGTTAAAATGAATTAACAATATCATCATTCAGTACATATATCTTCACTTTGGCCACAAAGATATCATGAAAATATATATGTAGAATAGATTTCTTATTTACCAGTCTAACAACATTGTACCTATTGTAAAAACAAGTGTAATCATATTATTTTATATTATTTTTACTAAATGCAGGTAAAATATTACCTCATAGAAAGAATACTCTAGAATAAATAGTGGGAGGGACTTCCTTGGTGGCGCAGTGGTTAAGAATCCTCCTGGCGATGCAGGGGACACGGGTTCGTGCCCCGGTCCGGGAGGATCCCTCATGCCGCGGGGCGGTTGGGCGCGTGAGCCATGGCCGCTGAGCCTGCGCGTTCGGAGCCTGTGCTCCGCAACGGGAGAGGCCACAACAGTAAGAGGCCCGCGTACCGCAAAAAGAAAAAAATTACTCATGTAAATCCCTTCAATCAACCATAAGCTGTATCCTTTAGTTTTACCTATACAACACTGCTCAAATATATCATTTCTCTGTGTTTTCTCAAGGATTTGAACAAACTTCTGCTTCTTTGGGCATCAGATGAAATACTTGGCCATTTAGGTCTACACTGAATGGAAAATACAAATGCAGAACAGATCAAAGTTATTATCCAGGAGTTACTTGGAATGTCATCGATAAGTCCAGCTCTTAAAAAACTGAATGTGCTCAAGGGTCAAAATTTGATAAAGTTAATAATATTTACTGCCTCATCCAAGACATTCTTAAGTAAAACTGGCAGTATTTTTCTTTAACTGTCAGTAAATGGCAGTGAAGAAGCCAGTAATTACTAGCAGTTTGGTACCACTGCCTTGATTCTTGAAAAGACACCAGAAATTTCACTCATTATTGCTCTTGCACCATCAGCGCAAATACCAAGACTGTGAAAATGGAAAATAACATCTTACAATTAATATAAAAATAATTTTGACATTGTGGGCCTCCTGAAAGTGTCGTAAGAGACTCCCTGGAGATTATGGAACACTCTTTGAGAACTATAGCATTTACTCAACATTTCAACAAACTATAGAACATTAGTAGCTGAAAAAATGTGAGAATTCTTTTTTCTAATGGCAAAATATCTTTTCATTTTATTGTGAATGTTTATATAATAAATATTTATATAAAAATGTAAGCAATGTAATAGGTAACACTTTGAAATCACTTTTATTTTTGCTTTTATCTCATTTCTTATTTGTCCTTTTTCCAGAACAATCTTATTTTATTTTTTTTTTATTTAGAGAATACTCTATTAGTTTCTGTAATCAAACCCATGTAGATAAGACCTTACATACTTAATACAGTGCATTACCCCTGTACAAATGGAAAAAAATTATGTTTAATGTTTCTAGACCAATATGGCTGTTGATTTCTGTACAATGCCAACCCAATACGGTACAACTGGGATACTTCTCCAAAGTTGACAGCACAGCTAAAGTTTCCAAAAATTCAAATTATATATATATTATATATAGATAGATAGATTTATTTATTTATATAAAAAGACCAATAGCAGTATGTCATGCATCAATAGCAGCAACAGCTTTTCCAGGTTCTGCAGTCATCAGAACAAAATTATAGAGACATCCAGCACACTCCATTAAAAAAAAAAAAAAAGAAAAAAAACAAGGTTAAAAACAAAACCTCAGGAAACAGCAAATTCTGTTACTGTTGTGGTACCTGGCACCATTTTTTTTTTTTAATTAGCTTCTCAATTATTATCTGGAAAGAAAACATTCTAGAATAACGTCATTAAAAACAGATCAGATAAAGCACGGTCACTACTACGTATCATAAAGCAGGTACAAGATATTTTACATTCACAGAGGTATGATACAGTACGGTCCTACATCTATAATACTAGAGAATATAATTAAAAAGGCATTATTTGAGACTTGATTCTACTTTTTCAGCAGAGGGCCCAAAGGATGGTTATAACACAGCTCTGGTACAGAACAATGTCAATTTTAAAGCTTTGCCAGTTACTTTTTATTTTTCTTCAAAATGGTTTATAGATTAGGAGATGAAGAAGGCCATTATTACAGTAACTTAAAAAGAAATAAATGTATGCAATAAAAGCTATCGTAAATATTTAAAGTGCTCATAATATTTTTGTTTCTGTTGATTCCCAAAAGTTATATAGTTATTTATATAGTGATAAATAGTAATTTAATATTTGTTTAAATCACAATGCCTTATGTTAAGATTCCTGGTAACAAAAAGTGAAAACATTTCTTACTTAGCAAACAAAAAATAATTCCTTTCTTAATTAGAAAGTTTCTTTACTGATAAATGTGTTTTGGAAACTATAACATAACTTAATCATTTACATTAAAGATTCTTCATGCCACCCTTGTTGATTTCCAGAAAATTCAGCCTTTTCTTTCTTGACTGAATTGTATTTTGAAATAATTAAAAGAAAATTTTAGATTTCTACCTCTTATCTATTTTTCATTTTTTTGCATTATTTTTCAGGGCTTAACCTATGCTATTGTAATAAATGCTAATTGAAGTCTAATGTATAGCAGCTTATTAGATGCCTAAGACATCTTTAAGATTTAAAACAATGTTGATGAAGTAGAGCACCATTAAATTCATAGAGTAGATGAAAGAGAATAGGTCATGAAAGATAATAATGCAAAAAACAAAAAAAAAAACCCAGATTGACACAAGCTCCTAACATGTAATCATTGACAGGAACAGCCTGCAAATCAAGCCAAAAGATAGTAGTAGGCCAGGCAAACCAGACTAAAAGCTTAAGATAAAAATAACTACCTCACTAGTCTTTGTAGAAAACTTCTGCATGCTAAGGATGTCAATGTAAAATGTGTCTGGTTTATAAATAAGAATATTTAAGAACAAGACTACATACATTAAAAGAAATAAAATTAATATAAAAGACTGAGTCAAGTAAATGATCTATGTAAGTTCAGAAACTTTCATTAAATACTTGAAAAGCTGTAAAACTAGAATTACAGCTTTTATCCTTTATCACACGTTAAGCAGGGAGTCTATGCTTGACTTCTGTTCTATGCTAAAAAGAAAAAAGAAAAGAAGATAAAGAAAGAGGAAGGAGAAAAATGCTCCCTCTCAATCAATTAATTGTACACAAATTGAATCACCTCTTACATATAAGTTTATCAGAAATATTACTGCATACAGAAATGACCTGTCTTCCCTCTCAACTCCAGTTCAAACTCTTCTCTTTAGGTCTCTGACATTATTTTCACACATTTGACAATTAATTTTACACATCAAGAGGAAATGTGATTATCTGTGAATCCCTTATTTTGGAGAAAAAATACTATTCGACAACTTTGAAATTAATAAGATTATAAGCATTACTATATGAAAAATTAGAAGTCCTGTTTTTGCATCTTTTATTTTGATATCTGAGTTAAATATATGGACATAAATATTTTTTCTATCTATACAAATCTAATAAATGTGACCATACTAATGGAAAACAAAAGGTATATTTTAGCTTCACAGTGGAGCGGCAAAAATGCACCAACCTATATGTGAAGTATTAAACATTGTTATAAT
Organism: Grampus griseus; assembly: GCF_964374135.1. Classification (NCBI taxonomy): domain Eukaryota; kingdom Metazoa; phylum Chordata; class Mammalia; order Artiodactyla; family Delphinidae; genus Grampus; species Grampus griseus. Next base: position 33,323,574 of record NC_139003.1, on the reverse strand, counting down.
ACTGGTCTTTGAAACCAAACTAAATGTCTTATTTATTAAGCATTAGGAAAACCTCTTCAGCTTCTGTTCAAATACATTGCAACATTTGAATAATGCCAGTCTCTGTAAGACTGATATTGGACTATGAATATTTGACCTAGAATGTCATTAACAACTTATACATTTTAAAACCACGTTTTGAAATGCGGCAAAACTAAGACTGTAGTGAATTTAATTTCAAAGTCATACTATCCCTCCTTTTATGCTGTATGTGGTAATCCTTGATTTTTTGCTGATGCTAAATGTTAATGAACAGAGCCACCGTGTACCATTTCACCTGGAGCAATGAAAACATTAAAATCTCTTTAGAAGCCTGAATAAAACTTTATTTTATAAATATAATCCATGTTAAAGCTCTACCGTTTCACTGTACTTTTGAAATAAGGGCACATGGAAAATATGGAAGCGTTTCCTTTGAGATGGCTAACTAAAGCTACAAAATGAGCACTGTACGGCATTTCCAAGGAACATGGTTCAAAAGTTGTACGATTACTACTAAGGTTGTTTTATTCTCTACCACATTTGGAACAGGAAGTCTGTGTTGTTCTTGAAGAATTCTGAAAAGCAATGTCACAGTCTGATGACCTCTTCTCCTCATTAAAACGTTCCCAAAGACAGCGCTCTGCATGATGTTTTGTAGCTTCAGCAGCCATGAACTAATTTGTACCTCTTATTTTGATCATGCACTGGTGAAAGCACCAAACAATATTTTTCTTTAAACACAGAGAGGTCTTTCAACAGCTCAGCATGCACTTCTACCCTCTTTTTAATCTTGGAGCACCTATTTATTTGCTCTTTTCACCACTAAATCTTCTTTGCTCCTTTCTGCCCCCTGCAAAGCAGCTAGTTAAAAATCTTCAGTGTTTTTTCTTCATAGGCTTAAACCATTAAAAGGGTATTACCATAAAAACAGAGATGAGGGCTTGTAGATATAGTACAAGGAGAATTTGCATTTCTAATTTTTAATCTAATTAAACTAAAATGATATTTATTTAGTCACTACCTTTCTATAATGTGCCTGATCACTAAAACTATGTGAAAAAAGTATAGCTTTAGAAAATTAGTTTTTAGGGTTCTCTGCAAAGACAGATTGGTTCCTTACCGTGAATAAAAGAAGGCTTTACTTAAAGCTTATTAGTATGTATGTGGCTCATTTGTTTATTTTGCATACCCCTGCAGTTTCTTTGGTTCAGTGATATAAATCTTTTCTATATATTCCTTTATACTACCAAGAAGGTGTTGAGATTATTGTATGCATTACGTAGGAAACTGGTTTTAAGCCATGCATTTAATTTACTCAGGAAAAAAGAAGGGGTAGGGGAAACCATAATAATAAGACATTGTTAATGGATATGACTTTTAAGCAGTAATATTTTGAACTTATTAATGAAAACAATTCCAACAGCTTAATGATTCAAAATTATTGTTTTAAAATGTATATTAATTTATATTAATTGGAGTTACATAAAACTCACATATGGCTAAATGCTAACAACTGATTAAATTTTGGTAAATTTCATCAAGCCAATGGTATAGCTGTAAACAGGACATACTTCAAGGATTACAGATCTAGTTAAGGTGAAATCTATAATTATATACTAATAAGTGAATTATTTCATCACCATGGAAGATTTGCTCTTTCAAGATGTAATTACTGAACACAATGAATTTCTCTTAAAAGGATCAAAGATAATAACGTAAATATTTCACCATTAATGAATCATAGTATGTTTTCAAACTCAATAGAAATTTAAATATTAATATTATTTAAAATAGTAACTCATTGACTTTCAAGTTTTCAAAAACCAGTTGATCTTTTTTTTTCTTATATATTTATTTATTCATTTTTGGCTGCATTGGGTCTTCCTTGTTGCGCGCAGGCTTTCTCTAGTTGCTGTGAGCGGGGCCTACTCTATGTTGAGGTGCGCAGGCTCCTCATTGAGGTGGCTTCTCTTGATGGGGAGCACAGGCTCTAGGCGTGCAGGCTTTAATAGTTGTGGCACGCGAGCTCAGTAGTTGTGGCGCACGGGCTTAGCTGCTCTGCGGCATGTGGGGTCTTCCCAGACCAGGGCTCGACTCCGTGTTCCCTGCACTGGCAGGTGGATTCTTAACCACTGCGCCATCAGGGAAGCCCCCAAAAACCAGTTGATTCTTGAGCACTGTTTTATATAAATATGCAATTTATCCAAATAATTCCTCGATTTATTTGTAAAATTAAACATTTGTAGGAAAATAAATACCAAAAAGGTGTTGTTTCTAATGATATGACCAATATTTCATTTTAGCCACATTTAAAAAATTTTTTTCCAAGTAAAATTAATCAAATCAATGTTAGCAAAATAAATTATGTGACTTTTTAAGTCATCACATCTACTTAATTGATCCTTTTCTCTATTCCAAATTGCTTCCTAATGAATATTTTTCATTGCATTATACATTTTGATGGCAACCAAGAATGTGTAAAAATTGTTAATTTCAGGAACTATTCCTTCAAATTTAATCAATTTTGCTGTTTAGAATTGTTTCTTCCATAAATTTGTCTTTGACTAATCTTAAAATATATTTACATGTCCTGTTGTGTCTCTATCATATCTTAAATATAATTTTTTCATTAATATAGACCTCGTAGTGACCAGCAATTGTCATAAATTTTCTTGATCTTTTCCTCTCAGTAAAAGACTCACCACGCTGCTTTAATTTGTCTCTTAAAATGATTTTTAAGAGATCTTCTGTGCTATTCAACTCTAAGTTGTATTTATGTGCCTGTGTTTTTGTGTTCAGAGGTCTAGTTTGAGACTTTGGGGATACCTACCCACATGCTTCTAAATCCTCAGGGGAAATAAACACACCCAGCACCAGCTTTCTTGGGTTCCCTGGCTTGGTTAAGGGATGCTTTTCAGTTTAGTGTAACAAAGTCAGAGACCTGGGTGTGAACATAGGTCCTGTCACAAGACCCTCTGATGAGCTTGAGCAAATTATTTCACTTCTTTGAGTCTTAACTTTCTCAACTTTAAACTGGGTTTAAACAATCCTTTTCTGCAAGGTTATTAAGATGATTAGAAATGATGTATGTAAGGGATATGGTAATGGTAGACGCTAGCTGATAGTGACTAGTTGTTGACAGTTTAGCTGGGTTCCCCCAAACATTAAGAAGTTTACCGGCACTGTACCAACAGTGATAGCCCCTAGAAGGGTGCCAGAATGAGTGCCAAGAAACCTGGATTCTTTCTTCAGTTCACAAGTCACCTCACCTTCCTGAGCATCAATGAATAAAATTTGAACTAAATAGCCAGGACATTTTTATTAAGAATCAATTTAGATGATAGTTGTGAAAAACCCTTGAACCGTATCAAATAGTATAGAAAACGAAAATAATATTATACCAGTAGTATTCCAGATTTCTAAACCAGAAGAAAACCATAAATGTGAAAGAAAAGAGATTCAGACAGGCTTTCCCAAGATTACGTAACTAGCCAAATACAACGTTTATCTGTTTTATGTAAATCTACCTCTCCATGGTTGATTGTAAGATATCTCCTTCTACATATAGGTTGTATTAAATTAACATCTGATACTGCCACAATAAACTATACCAAGTTAATCAAGAAAGATAAGCCATTATAGTCATAAAGAGTTCAAAATAACATACAAAGTTGAAAGAAGGTTTAAAATGAACCCGACATCTTATCTTCAGAGAAAGCATACTGATGTTAGTATAGGAGGGAAATTTTTTCTGATTTTTTTTAAAGTATGTTATCTGAAAGTGAGGATCCTGCTTGAGGGTAGTTTTACGTTCCATTCTGTCTTTCGTCCACTAGATGTCCCCAGTACGTCATACAGAAGCTCTGATCTCAGATGGGGCCTTGTTAGAATCTGCATCTACTGTTTCTTTTTGAAGTGAGTTTCTGAGATACCTTCTCAAATGATTTTTTTTTCCTGAGTTCATTTCATCCTGAAAATTAGCAAGCTACTAATCTACAGAGAAATGCAATCATTTAAAGATTTTTGTCTAACAGACAGAGTATAACTTTGCTAATGTAAGAAGCAATTAAAGAACATGTATATCTTCTTTTCTGAAACGCGTTGAAGAAATCAAAGACCTGAAACAAGTTCAAAATCCTTAGAGAAAAAGTTCAGAGCCTTGAAAAGAACGACTCTTAACACAACTTTTAATTGTATTGGTTTCAAAGGGTGAATAACATTTACACAAAATAGTTCAGAAAACTTTGGTGACAGCAGGAGCCTTGTTTAATTTGAACTTTAATAAATTAAAGAAGAAAAGTAAAAGCCTGAACAGTCACCCAAAGCATCCCCTCCTAACTCACACAAAAACCTCTATAACAAAGGCTACAAGACTGAAATACAATAATAATTGCAACGTGGGGATATTCAATTAGAACTAGGCTTGCAAAATGCTGTCTTTTTTTCCCCTCAAGAGCCCAGTGAGCCCATATTACAGGAGGCTTCTGCCTCTGAGTGAAAAATAACACCCTCTGGGGTTACTGTGGCAGATGGCTGCACTAGAGGGCTGGGAATCTACTCTTCTAAAGCAATTCAATAAGGATTCCTACAAGGTGTCTCAAAATGGAAGCACTCAGGCAGCGTGTTTCTGCCTCACAGGGCAAGAGGTAAAAAGTTCAGCCTGTGAAGTAGAACAGTTTCTGCCCCAGAGCAAAAGAGAGAAAAAGTACAAGAGCATTCTGATGAATTATCTCTTACTCGGAGCTAACACGGGCTTCCCAGGAACAATGGCCAAGTCTAACCAGAGCTGACAGCTCCATTCACTGCCCAGCACTCCATCCCGCACTGTGTCGGAACAGTGCGCAATCCTCACCGCTTCCCAACCCGTCCCCAGCCTTTCAACAAACCTTCTCCATTCGGGAGCCACTTCTTGATAGTGCTTTTTTTGATTAAAGCTCACCTTTCATCTCTCTAACATTTTATTGTTAGTATTTACAACGCATTCCAAGAATGGAGGTAACGTCAAAAAAAAAGAGTTTAAACCAATGAGCCTTGGATTCATCTAGTTAATTATCAAGGTTAGGAATGTCGATCCAATCATAAGAAGCAACTAGAAAACAATTTAGTGATAAACTATGGGATCCTGGCAAGAATTACCAATGTAATTCACAGGAGATTATATTTGTGTCCTGGAAAAGAAGGGGTTAGAGAGGAGTGGGAGCTTGAACAAAGTTTTAAAGGATTCAGGGACCTGGGAGAAAAAAAGGAGGCAAAAGGAGAAACCAGGTGAGAAATCATCAAGTGAAAGGACACAGATACAAAAATGACCATTGCATAAGCAGAAGACAGACAGAAGCCAGCTGGACCAGGCATCCAGAGGCGCTTGAAAAGAAATGGGCATAACCTCCAGTAGGCTGGATTGTAGAGGTTCAAGAGAAAAAGGTCCACCAGTTTAAAAAGCAGAGGGGAGCCATTATAGTGTTTTATGTTGGGATGTGAGGCAATAGAAGGAATGTTCTAGAAATATAGTCACAGCAGATTTGGCTGTCAAGGCAGGAGAGGAAGTTTACCAGGAGAGGTGAAGGATTATCAGAAAATGCATTACTTGGTTATTAACACAACCTGTGGTTTTGATAATAAGGGCCAAGACCAGATGATTGGTTTTTCAACATAGAAAAAGAGGCAAATCTGAGAGATCAAGCTTGGTGAAAAAAGAGATAAATGAAAGAAAAGTGTGGTTTCGACAGGAAAAGAACCTACTCTTTGTTTAGATACTACAATTTCACATTCTTCTCCCCAGGGTAGAGCCAATTTCATCTGTATTTTGTTTAGTATTCCACAGAATAAATAACATATTTCAATAAATATGCCTTTTTTTAGTGACTCCATCCCATGAGGAGATATTTTATGTCCCAAACATCTTTGAGATAGCCTAGAGTAAATATCCTAAATTTCTGCTGAGGACATCTTCATATTTCAAGGTATCAATATTATATCCTTAAAACAAATAATAATAAAATAAGTTATGTGCAATATAAACTAAAGCAATGATATACTGGCAGTGCCTTATAGCATATGAATGGCCGTAACTATTTTAAATGTATTACTTAAAGGGATATTGTAGTCCACACACCCAGACTTAGAGGCAAATGATATATCAGGTGGAAACTATCTTCAATTTCTCCCTTCCCAACTGTGACCCTCACCAGACTCTCCACACTCTAGAGGTCATACCATTGCAGTCTTTTCATCATTTTACAAATATTTATAGAGCAGCTTCATAAAGTTGAATATGACATAATCTATGCCCTCAAGGCACTTGCCCCATCTAGTCCTTTCCAGACTGGCACCGAATTTCCCCACCTTCCAGATACCAGCCACTTGTTAATAAAACAACTACTCTGTATAAAAGTATCAAGCCCTGTGGGAGACTTGGGAGAAACCCTCTTACATGGTCAATACTCTCTGAAATTTACAATCAACAAATTACACAAGTACATAAACAGAAGCATACGTATTACATGTTAATTAATAATGCAGGGTAAGTAAGTAAGTGCTGCAGAAGTTGTTCCAGGAATTCACAGGAGGGATATATCAGCAAGGATGCAACTAGTAAAAGTAAAAATTAAAAGGCTAATTGCCATTTTCAAACTTAAATTGCTTGAGTAATTTTAAATATCTGGAACCCCGTAAAGGAGCTGGAGCCGTTCAAGCTATTATATTCTCATCATTGTCTTAATGTCACAAATAATAAATAGTCTTTCATGGGTATCTGTCCAAATGTTTAATAATTTTTAAAAGCTAAGTAAAGAATGAAGTTTCTGTAACACACTCCCGCATAACAAACTATTGAGCCAATTGATTTAAAATAGATATCTAATAATCTTCCAAACAAACCAACTCACCAGCCTGAAAACATGCTCAGTCCATCTGGACAGAAGATCAAAGGGACAAAAAGAGCCTCTGTGTGTATGTACATGTGTGCTAAGAGTGTTTCATTTTGTTGGTTTTCTTTCAGTCAGATGCCTTAGAGAAGCATCACCAACCAAGGACTATGGAAGTACCGCTGAGGTCAAACAAAGTTACATCGATTACTTGCTGCAGCCATGGAGACCACATTTCATGAGGAATTAGGGAGCACCTCAGTTCAAGGATGTTACAGGGAGCTGGTTAGAGGGGTGGGCTTGCATTAGGTGATTTTTAAGAAAGGTTCAAAGAAGCATCCTTGGCTTTAGATTGGATATTATCAGGAATTGGGGGTAATTCAGTGGTTGGGTACCAGTAAGTTTCTAGGAATCAAGGAAAACACAGATTGTCTAAAACTGTAATTGGTAAACAAATGCAGCCACTCATGTCAGCCATTAGAGGGAGTCGTTTGGTCATTTTTGTGGCTGGCACAGGGTTTGGTTTTTGTCTCATTCTATCATAATCTCACAGTAACCTCAGCAGATGCTGGTGCTGTGTAGGATAAGCAGAACACCATACCTTAGCTGTTAGGATCAGGCCAGCTACCAGCTGACAGCTGTCAGAGCTGCTCTTTTTTCTCAAGCACTATTTTCTGTGATGCAAGGATTGTCCATGCAGTGAGAAAAATATACATCTTCTGAAGGAATTCTTCATTTTCTTCAAAACTCCCAACTGATGAGGATTTGCTATGAATTCTGCTTGTCCCTAGGAACACTCACTTTATCAGTAAACTGGAAGAGCTGGGCACAAAAGATAAGGGTCCTCTTTGAAGTGCTGGATTTCTAAGAAGACTGATAAGGCTGGCATTGTAGATACATTCTAGGGAGCCCCACCTTATTTTTCAGAACGCATTCCCACACATTGTTGGGTTCTACCAGCTACAATTGCATTATTTGATACCCCTTTGCCAAAATTAAGTGGACAGAGGTAGATACCTGACCCTAGCTGGACCAAATTCCCCCTCCTAGAAACCTGGAATTGGGATTCAGAGAAGCCAAATGAGTTCTGCATGCAGCTGGAATTGTCGCAGGTTAACTCCGGGGCTCTGTAGATGCTCTTTTCCTTATGTGGCCTGACAATCACAAAAAGCCAGGTTATGGAGACAGAATGAATCAGAACTGCAGAAAGAAGCAGAGATACGGACATGGGAGGGTCCTGACAATTTTCAGTTCCTCTTTCCAGTCTCTTCCTGAGGTCCAGCTGAATTCTCACTCTTTTGAGTTCCCTGTATCTTCATAATACATTCTCCATTTTTGTTTAAGCCAACTCAAGCATGTTTCTATTATTATAATTTACAAAAACTCTTAGCTAGCAATAATAAACAATTTAATGCCAGGTGTAAGTGTAGCACAGACCACTGACTGTAGCCCGGTATTCAAGCTTCCACCTCCCAACTACTTTTGCAGCTAGGTGTGACCATATGACTGTGTTCCGTCTAATAGTATGTATGTGAAATTGATGCATGCAACTTTATGGTTATCTCCTTTAGGCAAGCTGCCTACCCTGAATTTTCCTCTTTTCTCACTGACTGGAAAATGGTCACCACTGGAACAATTGTCTTGGACCAGAAACAGAAACACAATTGGGATGACAAAGCCAACGCACCAACCAATGTACCTGGTTGACCTTCAGGAGAAAGGGTTCTGCCACTGCGTCCACACCACCTGCCTGACTGACCAGCACAAGAGAGGAGTGAACTTCTATCACATTTGCACCACTATATCATGAGGTCTTTTTACTACAGAAGACAAGACTCCCCTAATCAATACAGAGAGGTTGCCATAATAGACCTTCAGAGAAAATGCAGAGCTAGCTGAGTAGAGAATATGTGGGGTGAAATTTTTATTTCGGTATGAAAATCCTACTGTCTATGTTACGTGCTGCTGAAGCAGTTAGTTAAAATCCACCTATAGTCTCTGGGAATTCGAATGATATTGCCCCAAAGATGACAATGTTTTAGGAGAATTCTTTGTTTAGAGTGAGAATTTTAAAATGTGATATCTACTGTTTGTGATAATCAATGAAGTACAACATAAAAGAGGAAAACAGTCCAGAGTTCCCATCTGGATGCAGATAGAGAAAATATGTTTAATGAACTGAAATTGCTGAAGCCTAAATCAAGAAATGAATAGATGTCTTGCCAAACTGAATTATGCACATCACTCCTTGATGTGTATATTACTGATGTTCTATTATGGAACTGCAACATCCTGACCATTGGTATGGGATCTGGGAAGAGTGAGAAAACTGAGGAAACCTATCCTCTGTGCTGTCTCTACTCTTTCTACAAACGTATTGCAATGCCTCTAATTATAAAGTTTAGTACAGGATTATGGGGAGAAAGAGGCCCAGAGAAGACTAGAGATGAAGTGCTTGCAGATACCCTTCCTCTGCCTGGAAGGGTATCTGCAAGCCCTTTTTAACTAGTTCCTGATTCACTGATACTCAGGTACTCGGAAAGGGTAGAGTGTCTTAGCACAAAAACTCCATCAATATCACTCATCTGGGTATTACTAAATTTGGCATGACAAAAAAGTTATGAGGATATAGTGAATGCAATCATGCTAAATGAAATTGGCAAGCAGTCCACTAAAATTTTATAGGATTATGTGATGATTAATTTCTTATGCCAACTTGGCTAGGCTGTGGTGCCCAGTTGTTTGGTCAGACACCAAACTAGATGCTGCTATGAAGGTATTTGTTTAGATGTGATTAGTATTTAAACTGGTAAACTTTAGTAAAGCAGAATGTCTCCATAATGTAGGTGGACCTCATCTAATCAGTTGAAGGCCTTAAGGGAAAAGACAGGTTTCCCATAGAAGAAGCAATTCTGCCTCAAGATTGCAACATAGGAACCCTGCCTGAGTTTCCCATCTGCTGGTTGGCTCTGCAGATTTCAGACTCCAAGACTCAACATCAACTCATGAAGACTCAAGATTGATACACACACACACACACACACACACACACACACACGCTGTTTTTCTGGAGAACTTTTTTGACTAATACAAATTGTATTGCTAGGGGAAAATGCAATCCTGGCCAACTGTGGCAAAAAAAGTAAAAATAAATACAAATAAAACAGTATACTACTAATAATTACCCCCTTTTTCCCTGATCTCAGGAAATTCTGTATGCTTATTCTTTCACAACAGTAAATTGTCCAAACAAGATAAAACTGATTCCTCTTCTTTCCCTAGAAATTCACCCGTCCTAAATCTCTTCCCCCTAGGCTCTCAACCTTGGGAAGTGGCATTTACTTCATCTTAGAGTCAAATCCATGCTAAGGAGAGAACAGGCTGATATCTAGAAATCCTGCTCTTTCCCCAAACTATCTGAAGATAGTGACTTCTGCTTTTGCTGTATGATGTAAAGTGGCTAAAACTGTCACCTCTGAACCACAGTTAAAAATAGGAGGAAATCATTTAGTCAGGAGGGGCCTGGCAGCACCTAAAAAAATCACACCACAGAGGCCACTTCCTTTTCTGCATATATGTAGAATATCATAATTGCTAGACTCACATCCAGCAAACACTCTAAGCTCAAGGATTACAGGCAATTCTGAGAAGCAGAGTATTTCCAACCAAGTACCAAGACTGCAAAGTCAAAAATGAAGTTTCGATTTGTTAAGGGATGCAGGAGCTATAATCAATCAGGTCTCAAGTAGTTTCAGTTTCAGAAATACTTGCAGGATATCAAGTTATTTTGAATTCATTTAGGTCCACACACGAATGGACCTGAATTCCTCAGTAACATTGTCTCAGAAATACCCATGAGACCCACTAAAACAAGATAATTCTAGAGCAGGCAAAACTTCTCAGGTTGCTTACAAATTGAAATACCATAATTTCTGTGACAGTTGAAATAGTAATATTTTAAGACTCAAGTATGGTACATGATAAAAATTGGTCATCATCAATTTCTTTACATTTTCAAATTCAAAGTAGGATATGGAGAAAGAAAATTTAAAATCACAGACAAAGGTAAAACACTGACAGGAAATGAAAAAATTTGAATTCTGTTTGTAGCAACTATGAAGGACAAGAAATTAAGTGGAAACACCTACCAGTGTAGTATACCTAATACAGCTGAATAGCATTTTTAGAAATCACTTTAATACCTGTCTGAGCAAGAGAAGACAATCAAGAAATCCCTCAACCACCAGAAACACAAAAACCTGCAAATCCAGAAGAAGTAAAACCCAGAGCAGGAGTTTGCCCAGGACTGTTTGCCATCCCTGACAAACGAGCAGTCAAAATTTAAAAGGCTCACAGTTGCGGCAAGAGAGACAAAGGTCCCGGACCTAAGTTGATCAAAGAAAATCCACCAAAGCCAGAACCCCTGAAGAAAGGACATTATGGTCAGTGCCTGAAAGAAACTGCTCTGCTTGTAGAGCCTGTGGAGACACTTGCATGCTGCAGCTTTACCTCTGAGTGGTGAAATTTAATGGTCTTCCCTTCCTAACCACAAGCCTCAGTCTCAGGTGTCTAAAGCAAGAATTCAGGCTCTATCTATGGTCCAAAATACCCATGTCTGGAAATGTTGATTAAAGTGATCCAGGGTTGGTAGTAAACACAGGTTCCTGACAAAAGCAAACACAAGTCTTACATAGACAAACTCACTTTAACACACCTCAAAGTCTCACAGTTAATGCTTCAAGATTAACTCACAGTGAAAAGTCACCAAACACTAAAGGATCAAACAACTATAAATGAGAGTTAAGATATAAATCAAGAAACTGCCAAACAAGACTCTCAAAGATGGTTAATCTTATAATGATCAGAAGAAGCCTATAAAATGAGTTTACTTGTTACTGTTAAATAAATAAAAGAGACCATTATCAACTACAACGGAGGAAGAAGAAATTATGGGAGCTGATTGGAGAGATTTGAGGAAAGAATAAAATTAAATTGTTGGAAATGAAGAAATGTAATTACTAGAATTAAGAACTCAAAGTTTAGATTAAACAACAGATTAGACAAAAGTGAAGAGAAATTTTGTGAATTCTGAGACATATATGGATAAAATATTCAAAATGGAGCACAAAGAGTCAAAAGAATGGAAAATATAAAAGTTAAGAGACATGGAAATAGAAAGATTCCAACGTGTCTGCTAATTGGAGTTCCAGAGATGAATGAGAGAAAAGATGCAGAAGAAATATTTGAAACAATAATGGCTGAGATCTTTCCTGATATGATGAAAGATACTAAATCCTCATATTTAAGAACCTCAGTAAGTCCCAATGAGAATGAATGGAAAGAAATCCATACTTAGACATATCAGTGAAAGTGTAGGACAGTCCTGGCTGAAACTTCAGGTGAACTCACCATGACCCACTGGGTACTAGACCCCATATCCTTTTGCTGACTCCTCCAGCAATTCTTCCCTCTCTCTTCTGCACAATCACTTGTTTCTCTTCTACTGGACATTCACATCAGCATATAGCATGTTCTTCTTTCTTCCAAATATTTCTAAAAAGTTTTTTTCACCTTTATTTGCATGGTTAGCTACCACAATATTTCCCTGTTCCCTTTGCAGGAAGGGTCCTTGAAATAACTACTATTCAAGGCCTATTTCCATTTCTCTCAATTATCTTTTCCAACTATCCAATCAGGTTTGTGCCTCACCACCAAAGTGCTTACTTCAAGGTTACATGGCTAAATCCAGCACTAAATTCCCAATTTCCATTATACTCTACTATCAGTAGCATTTGACAAAAACAATCACTACTCTTTAATATATTTTCTTGACTTGCCACACCACACATTTGACTTGCCAGTACCTCTTTTGGTTTTCCTTCCATCACATGGATCAGATCTTGCAAGATCATCAACTGAGAGTAAAGCTGGAGGAGGGAGCGTTGGAGGAGAGAAGAGAAGACCCCCCCCCAAAAAAAGGCTTTAAATAATATTTTCAGAATGAGGATGAAATAAAGACATTTTTAAGATAAATAAAAATTGAACCAACATACCCTCACTAAAGGAATTAGGAAGAAAATGATCTGAGAAGGAAGGTCTGAGGGGCTAAAATGAATGGTGAGCACAGAAGTAGTTAAAAAAGCAGTCAAATCTAAATAAGCATCTAAATAAATCAATAACAATATCTAATTTTGAGGATTACAAATAATCAATGTTTAACTATTATACTGTGTAAGAATAACACACAAGTAAGGAGAGGGTATGACTGGTGTATGTATGTATATACAAGTTCAAGCACCATCATTTCTCAAGTTGCAGTGATGAACAGAGGCTTTTTGAGTTATATCTAAATAATAATACATTTGCTGTTATATTTGGTGATATCTTCAAATTTCAGCAGAAAAATTCACACTTTTCTCTCATTCTCCCGATTCCCACATTCTACATCCAGCTAAACAAAACAAAAATTCATACAACTTTTCAGCCTTGGGACAATAAAGAACTGGAAAAAAGACATTAAGAGGTACTGAACTCAGCAGTTCACCACTAACTCCTCAAGTATTTTGCATTGCCTCTAAGTAATGGGGCATCCATACTGTAATTCCTTTACAACAGCCAATATGCAACCAGATGGAAATCAGACTAACCCAAAAAACTTCTTCCTCCCTATCTGGATTCCCCACCTAGTAAATTAATTCTGGGCTTTAGATGTTAGTTTCTGTTGACTTTTAAAATGCAAATAATTTCACATTCCAAAAGACCGAAACATTTTTCACACAATCTAAAATTTCTTTTTTGTTATACCTTTTTAATTTTACAGTTTACCTAATCTCTGTCTCTTACTTAAAATTTTTTAATGTTAATAGAAGACCTTACTTCAGTTAACGCTCTCTTCTTTGGGCAGTGGAATTATGACTTCCCAATTACCAATTTCTACTTTCAAGATTTTCAATGATATGCATGAATTATTTTTATAATAAGAAGAATTAAATCTGTTTTAAAATTAGAAGTCAGGGAATAAATTGTATTATATCTCCTGGGACCTCTATTACAATATTGAATACAATGATTATGGGCTTCCTTGTCTTTAAATTTTATTGTGGAGTCACTAGAACTATGATTAAATGGCCTTAAAGAAAAAAAAATCCACAGCTCACCCTCCTGCTCAAAAACTAAACCACCACAGTCACATGGTGATATACAAATGGTTAAGGATATTAAAACAATAACAATAACAACAACAACAACTACCCTGGCATCTACATGTTTAAAGAATATGTTTGCATTTTTATTGCTGTCACATTTCTTTCTTGCAGAGTGTATAGTTAGGGGAATACTATTTTAATAGTGTGTTAACTGGAAGTGAAACTAACATTTAAAAATTCATGTTTTTGTGTTCTTATATTAGCATTCAGAGGTAGAGTAAGGGTGATTGGAAGACATGTGAGTTTGATTCAAACTCAAATTATATTTGTTCATATAGAAATAAAGCCCTTGTGATGTATGGTTTTGTCTTGGCTCAAAGCTTAATTTGATAAACATTAATTTTGGTATGCATCTCTTTTAAGGGAGTATAATAAACAGTATAAAACCAACATTTGAGGTTTTAAAATTGTAACTTCTAAACATAATTTTATTCACACTACAATATTTTCATTGATTTCCTTTGAAAATAAGCAGTAGATTTTTAGCAAGTTGTGTGTAGCATATACTCCATCATTAGCACATGAAAATGAATAAATGTGTGACAAAGTCTGAATCTCTTTTGAAAGACTGATTGATTAATCTCAGTTAAATTCAAAATAGATTTTTTCTAACATTAATCTGAACACAGAACATTTTCATTTGATATTAGCTTTTGAAATTTTTACTCTCCAGTTGAATTTTTCTCCTTATCTTAACAGGGTTTGTTTTTTTTTCAACAAGAATGAAAACTTGTTACAATGGAATTTTCTTTTATTCAGCAGGACAAATGTACTTAACTCTTTATATCATTATACAAATTTTCATAATTGGAAGATTTGCATTTTTGATGGATGAAATAGTGAATGAACATCTGTAGTGTAAGATAACATAAAGTCATCAATTTAATTGGTTCATAAGATAATAACAAAATCTGAATTGATTTGTTTCACTGGATTTTAACATTTTTTTCACTGAGATATCCATTCTAATTCAGTAAGCACCTTGGACTTCAGCAAAGATTAAATTCCTGGAAAAATTTTTAATTATTTCCCAATGTAGGAAATAGGATAATTTAAACATAAATGTAGATCTCTCTGGTCATTTTATCAAAGTATTAAAACCTTTTGAAGTGACGGTGCAGAGTAATACTCAGATCTCTGTAAGTATACCTGGATTAAACTTTGAATTTAAAAAATAGCATTTAAGAGCAATGTGCTCATCAGCCTTAGTTTGGGAAAAATGTCAAGAACTTCCATTGCTAGTCAAGAAAGAGGAACAAGGACCAGATTTATGCTTGTATCTTAAACAACTAAAAAGTCTAACAAAATATATGAAACAATGATTTTCAGACATTGAACAACTGGCAGCAGAGAGCAGTGGTCCCTGAGAGAAGGAAAATAAACTACTTAAACTCTATGATTGCTTCAGCTTACTTCCTGGAGAGTTTCCAAACCACACCACAGGGAGAGAGAATCCAAGCAGAGCCCAGAGTTCTCTCTGAATTGAGGAGACAAAGACAAGAATCTGGGGAGGCAAAGGCAATTAGAATTTGCAGGGCAGAGTACCACAACAGAGAGAGTTACAAAGAGAGGTAGCTCCTGAGATCCACAGAGGGTTCCCCTACAGACTTCAGCTGAGTACTGATCAGAGCACGTGCATAAGCAAACTACCTTTTGGCTGGGCAACAAACTACCGGAAAGAAGTAGTAGGAATAATTTCTAGAGATCACACAAAGCTGGGAATGGTTTATGTTCCCAAGAGCCAGGGGGTAGAAAATACACAGGGCGTACCTCAAGAAGAGTACTCAGAAAGGTACTGCCTTACTAAGGCAGAAAATTAGCCTTAGACTAAAGACTGCTTCGATTCCATTTGGCAAAAATTAAAGCTACTTGTGAAAGAATCAAAATGTTTCCAAGCAAATTAACTTAATCCCAGAGCAAAGCTCAAAAATATTTCTAAAAAGTACTAAAAGTGCTGGGCTTCCCCGGTGGCGCAGTGGTTGAGAGTCTGCCTGCCAATGCAGGGGACATGGGTTCAAGCCCTGGTCTGGGAAGATCCCACATGCCGCGGAGCAACTAGGCCCGTGAGCCACAACTACTGAGTCTGCGTGTCTGGAGCTTGTGCTCTGCAACAAGAGAGGCCGTGACAGTGAGAGGCCCGTGCACCATGATGAAGAGTGGCCCCCACTCGCCGCAACTAGAGAAAGCCCACGCACAGAGAAGAAGACCCAGCAGCCATAAATAAATAAATAAAATTAAAAAAAAAAAAGTACTAAAAGTGCCAATACTCACAATGCTTGGTATCCAATCAAAAATTACCAGACATACAAAGAAGTAGGAAAATATGAAGAACAATATGGAAAACACTAATTCAGTAAAAACTGACCAATGAATGACACAAATGACAGCAACAATAAAAAGTACATTAAAACAACTACTATAACCATACTCCGTATTTTCAAGAAGGTAGAGGAAAGAATGAGCCTTTTAAGGAGAGACATGAAAGATACTACAAAAGATCTAACTCTAAATTCTAGAAAAGGAAAATATAATGTCGAAAATAAAGTTTACTCTGGATAATATAAATCTTAGCCTGGGAACTGGAGTACATTGCAACCAGGAAACACCAACAGGCTGGACAAATAGCCTTGATATTCCTTATCCTTTGAGCAAATTAAGCAACAAAGATGATTGTTAATCTGGCTATTTTCTATTTCTTTGATGCTATAGTTGTAGTTACTTATTTTGTGTTTTGCATTCTACCTCTGATCATTCACTTTACCCATAGTGATTAGCAATAGTTAGGCAAAGGAAAAAAAAAAAGCTCTCTCTTCCATTACTGGTTAGCAAACCAAATAAAATTTATAATGAAGTAAAAAAAAACAAAGAAACACTGGATAGGATTAAAAGCAGATTCGATAACACCGAAGAAAAGATCAGTGAACTTAAAGACATAATAGTAGAAACTATTCAAAATTAAACTAACAGAAGAAGTCTGAAAAAATTAAGCGGCTATCAGTGAGCTATGAGACAACTTCAAGCAGGCTAATATACATGTAATTGGAGTCACAGAAGGAAAAGGGAAACAAAAAAGCGTCCCTAGGTTTTGAAAGCTTTTGTATGTGGCCCATCCCTTGAAGCAGAGGATTAGATAAAACCATAAGGAGAGAAGAGTTATCCTGCCCTAGCATAACGGTAAAGAACACAGTGTTCACTAAACATTGTCAGGCAGCAGACATTAGGAATATCATCATTTAACTTTAGTTAAGAGTATTGAGCTACAGTGGCCATTCTTCATATGATGCCTGTCTTCCCACTTTTGACAAAAATCTTCCCAGTTGATACATGTACTAGAGTGGCCTCCAAGGTGTGAGGGAGAGATGGATAATGCAGTTAAGACTGAGGCTGAAGAAAACTTTATAAGCTATGAAACTCTGTCACTTATTAAAGCCCTTTCTTTCCTTCCTCGCTCTCATCTCTATCCCCCACTTTCTTCAGATGCAGACTTTACTATCTCTTGGTATATCACAGAGCTCCTATTCACACTGGCACTGGAAGGAGCACATGACTCTCAGTGGAGATCATGACTCTTGAAAGTATAGTGGCAATAATAATATTCATCCATATATTTTTTTATTTATTCAAAATCTCTTATGAGTCAGGCACTATGAAATGTGTTGGGAATATATTAGTGAATAAGGCAGATACATTCTTGATCCATGGAAATTAGAGACTGCCTGGAAAGATTGGCATTACCCTCATAATAGCATTAATTAACATATACTTGTTTAGTATACTAACATTAATTATTTGTCTGAGGTCAATCACTTTCTTCCATGTTCTGTGCCGTATATACAGGGGGCCAGAGACCCCCAGAAAGTATATTTCCCATATTTCCTTGCTAACTGACTTCCAGTTAAGTTTGGCTGATGAGAGGAATTGATACAATATTGGAAGGTGACAGGAGGGGAAAAGTCATGGGTCTTCCTCTCTATTGGGCATTTATTCCTCTCTCTTTGCTTTGTGGTGGTGTCCATGAAAGTGGCTGTGACCCTTCTGGGGTCCCATCCTTAGCTCTGATTTCCCTAACTCAGGTATAGTAGCCCATGCTAAATTGTCCCCTTCGGCAATTCTAGCACTCTGATAGGCACCCTAAGAAGTCATAAACACACTCCCAATCTGGGTAACCTCACCTTGTTTTTATAGTTCCAAAGTATAGCCCACAAATCTGACATCTTCCATATCATTGTTAATTGACCCCAGTCCAGTATGAAAAGAACCCAGAGTATGAAATCAACTATTTTGCCAATTGTATAACTAATTTGTTCTATTAAATTCACTTTCCTTGAAAGATCTAGTATGATTTCTGTTTTCCTGACTGATACACGTATCATATTGATAAATGCCAAGTACATAGCCCACTGAATGTATGTAATGGGAGATCTAATCTATACTGGGGAATCAGAGGCAGTTTCCTTTAAGAATTAATATTTAAACTAAGAACTAGAGTATGAATAGAAGTTAGCCAGGTGAAGGGACATCAGATGATCAAATATCACATTATTTAAGATATCAAAGAAGGACTATTCTACAAAAGGCACTTCCCTGATATACACTTGACATAGTTCCATGTTGTACTTCTTACTGTGCCATTGAACCTACAACAAGCCTGCCAGAGTCTACCTCAGAAGGCTAACGCAAAGAGTTATGTTCAGTCCTACTTCTAAGATTACAATCAACGCCCAACTAGCAAAATACATTTGAAACATGGGAAAACAAGATATTAAAAACTAGAGAAATATTTTATTTCATGTGGGCTTGCCCATAACTCTACCCATCCTCAGCCTTGAGTCTCTCAAACAGTTTGGCCACAAATAAATGGGTCACATGTATTTTGTAGCTCTCTCTTGTGAGTCTCTAGAATTTCTGCTTGGTTTCTCAAGGGCTTACTTTTACAGTTCCTGAGTGTAGCCCACAAATCTGACATTTTCCATAGTAATGTTAATAGGCCTCAATTTAATGGGAAAAGAATACAGGCTATGAAATCTAGGCAGGTCTCCTATTGGCTCCTTGTTTGTAACTGGAAAAGATATTTAGGCCTCCATCTCCTCATCTCCAAAATGAAGGTTTTGGACTAAAAGTTCATTAAAATATTTTGTCATATTCACATCCTATGACCAAGTAATTCTGCTACACATACACATTTTAGACCATATGGAAGACTTAGCTTAAGTTGGACTTATCGGCACTCTCTCTTCATCTCTGCTTTTGTGTGTACTAAACTTTATTCTGAAGTATCTGCAATTCACTTAGAAAGTAATTTGGGGACTTCCAATCATAGCAAGAGTTTTGATATCATATATTAGGCCTCTAACATGTCTCAGATGATCTTTCCTATACTTTCTCATGTTCTGTTTTTAAATTGTGTTCTTCTTTTATCATATTCCCTAAAAATGTCCTATCTCAGAACACCTTCCTTTCACATGCAGAAGATTCACAAACACATGAAAAGAACTAGCTTAGTGCTGCTTATATTTCTTAAGAAACCTTTCTTTCTCTCTCACTCTCTCCCTCCTTCCCCTGTCTTTTCTCTCTCCATTCTCTTCTTTTTTCTTCCTTGGCTTGCTTTTCCCATTTTCTTCCTTTTTCTCTCATTACCTTCCTTTTTCTCTCATTACCTTCCTTTATGACAGTAGAGAAGATCCTAGATGTTTAGTTCAGAATATATGAGCAAGTAAAATAACATTACAAATTGAATTTTACTTGACAGTATGCATACAATGCATACTATATTCAGTGCATGCAGAATAACATAGTAAGGAAAACATACGCTATAAGTGAAATGGATTAGTTATTACAAATAATATGTGATGACAAAATACATTTAGTAGGGAATGAACAGTGTTGGGGGGGAAGAGAAACCAGGAAACAGAGGGAAAACAAAAAATGAGATGGTAAGTGTGGAGCTGAGAATGAAGTTCTGAGCTATAAAAATATTTTATGAAGTCCTGTGTTGGCCTTGCTTAAACAATAATGGATAAACAGTTGTTTTTCCTTTCTTTTATGATCTCATACAACTGTAAAAACATAGTACTTATGTCATATTATAACAATGTAAATTTGGTCTTATAGTATTTCACAATTCTTCATTAACATTATTATTTGAAGAGGGCCTTTGCTTAACTGTACTTGCTTCTATTTTTGATGTTTGCTTATATTAAAAATATGAAGTGACAAAAAGGTATAATCAAATATTCTTTACTTTTTTATCTTAAAAGATTATAAAATGTGCTAATTTATTTATTATAAAATTTATCATTATAAATACGAATATGAACAATCTGTATTTCATGTCATTCATATATCTAATCCACAGAATTTATTTTAACTGCTTTTATTTTTAAATAACTCATTTCTCTCCATTTAAGGGCTATCTGAATTAGGATTCAATGTGTTAAATGAAATGAACACTAAGTTACAAGTGTATTTACTGCAGTGAATAATGAGAAATAAATATCACCCATTAAATTATGAAATTCAAATCTATTTATGCCTCACTTTAAGGATATATAATTTTCAAAGTTTCAGATTTATAATGCATACTTCTTTATCGAAAATATACCCTATAGAATAACTTTCTTGTCTGGTGCTCTTTCTTTAAATTAGATAGATGATTGAGAGATGATAGATAGATTATATTCCTTACATTATAGATAATAATTATATCAACCAGTTCTTTGTAAACATATATATTGCATAAAATGAGATAAACATACTCATGCCAATTCTCTATAAACTTTGGCAAAATTTGAAACCATTTTTGCACAGCCAAAAGAGAAAACTATTTAGAAATCTCACATATCAGTTACTCAACTCATCATTTCCTTTATCTTCTATTAAATTCATCACTGAAGCATTATAATCAAATGTTACCAATAATTTTTTTTTTTTGCGATACGCGGGCCTCTCACTGTTGTGGCCTCTCCCATTGCGGGGCACAGGCTCCGGACGCGCAGGCTCAGCGGCCGTGGCTCACGGGCCCAGCTGCTCTGCAGCATGTGGGATCTTCCCGGACCGGGGCGCAAACCCGTGTCCCCTGCATTGGCAGGCGGATTCTCAACCACGGCACCACCAGGGAAGCCCGTTACCAATAATTTTAAAAATAGCACTAAAATTTTATCTATTTCTAATTTATAGAGCAAAATGTAAGTTAAGATCTAAATGTTTTTAATATGTAAACATTTCAAATTAAGTTGAAATTTATAGTTTTGTGCTTTTAAACCCCTAGATATATGTAATTTTATAGTTCTAATTAAATAATTTGGAGAAAAAAATTACCTTTGTAATGTCTCAGGAACATAATCTGTAAGAGTCAGTCTCTCCATTTGCTTTCTATGTACTGTACTGTTGACTCCTACTTCTCTACCTGTTCTACTTCTAAGGGAGGCCAAGCTATATAAAGCATGATTTAGTTCCTCTTTTTGGCATTACATTCATTTCTCATATTCCTGACTATAGTTTTGAAGAGAATGAGTAATATTTAACTAACCATGATTTTAATAATTTGTAATTACAAAGAACAACCCAATTCTTTTTCCCCCTATCAAATATTTTATTATTTTATCAACAATGCTCTATATACAAATAAAAGTTAGAAGTGATTAATATAAAAACTGAGAAGTAAGCAGAAATTTCAATGTGTAAAAAGAGGACAATATTGCCACTGTTAGGTGAAGGCTCCTAGGAAAAGATAAATTGTTCCTCTGTCATCATTGTCTGGCTGTAGTTTCTCTGGATTTTACAAGTTGTCTTCTGGAAAAGTTAACAAATAAACTCAAGTAGGAAACACTGGGTTTGCTTCAGTCAAAGATTTGGAAGAACAAGTGAGTTATGTTTCCAGAAAAAAAAAAAGAAAGAAAAGAAAAATAACATACATACATCTGTGTATCTGTATGAGTATTTGTCAATGGGTGGGTGTGGTAATCATTTAATGTTCACCATTTTCATTCATATTCCATTCTCCTATACTTCTGACTCACTTGAAGTTAGGAGTGACCGTGGAACTAACTTTTGGCCAGTGAAATAAGAGGGTTTGAAACATTTCTTGCTGGTGCTTGGCTCTACAGCCCTCCTTTCTGGCTGCCTTGGTGATCATGGAAGCAAGTGTCCAAAGAGCTTCCATCAACCCAGGGCCCCTGGGTTTGACTCTGGTAGACAAAACCCTCCGATCACCTACATTGGGCTTGTAACACAAATGAAAAATAAACTATTTTATTAACTACTGATATCTGGAAGTTATGTGTCTAACCTAACCAATTTTTTTTTTTTTTTTTTTTTTTTTTTTTTTGTGGTACTCGGGCCTCTCACTGTTGTGGCCTCTCCCGTTGCAGAGCACAGACTCCGGACGCGCAGGCTCAGCAGCCATGGCTCACGGGCCCAGCCGCTCCGCGGCATGTGGGATCCTCCTGGACCGGGGCACGAACCCCTGTCCCCTGCATCGGCAGGCGGACTCTCAACCACTGCGCCACCAGGGAAGCCCCGGCAGGCGGATTCTTAACCACTGCACCACCAGGGAAGCCCTAACCTAACCAATTTTAACTGGCTCAGGGGATGAAATTATAATTACTCTATTTTCAAAAGTAGTGTACCTTTAAATACTTGTGTCTATAAGAACAAGCCTCCACTCCCTCCTGTGAGCTATCTTGCCTCTACAATGAATGTGCAGACTAATCATATGGAAAGAGGACAACGCTTGGAGATTTGGATAGTTGTCCAAAGTAATGCAAACTAATTAGTAGCAAAGCTTGAACCTCTCACTAACTTGTTGCATTACTTTGGACAAGTCATTTAAGCTCTCTAAACTTAAGTTTCCCATTTGTAAAATGGGTACAATAATAGTTTCTGTGTTTATATAACAAAGTTGAGTGACAAATAAAATAATATACAAGTTTTATGTGTTGCCCTTACTAAAGGATAGAAATATATTCTATTCTTCTCTAAATGCCCTATCACCAAGTAAAATATTTTATATCACAATGGATACTAAATAAATATTAGTAATTAAAGGCAAATTCTACTCCAACAATTATTTAAGCTTTTAATCAATGTCTAATGCTGATTTATAGACTAATTGAGAACATCTCTTTCAGGTAATACTTTTCACTAGCCAAGTGTTTAATTATTTTAATGTGTTAAATACTTATTAATGATTTACCATGTCAGGTATTGTTCTATGCGTTGGAGGAGTGGATAATTAAGCAAATTAGGCAAATTTTCTGCTGCGATGGAGGAAAACAGACAGTGACAAGCAGAGGCTGTATGTGGGAAAAGAAGGAGGCAAGGGTGATTTTGATAAATGTTCAGGAAAAACCTCCTTGTTAAGCTGACACTTGAGCAGAGAATTCAATGAAGGACTGTGAACCATGTGGATACTGGAGGGAACAGTTTTCCAGGCAGTGGGTGCAGCACATGCAAGGGCCCTGAGGCAGGAATGTTCTTAGTGTATTTGAAGAACAGCATGAAAGCCATTTAGATTGAGGCACCTTGAGAAGAAGATGAATACAAAGGATGCGATCAAAGACATAGAGGAGGAACCAAGTCTCTTGTAGGCAGTGATGAAGGCAATGAAAATTTTCTGAATGAGATAGAAAGCACTGGAAAGTTTTAAGCAGAGTAGAACATGATTTGGCTTACATTTTCAAAGGATCATCAAGGCTGCTTCGTGGAGAATGGATTGTAGGAGGCCAACTATGGAAGCAGGAAGATAAGTTGGATGGTTATTGAAATAGTCCAGGTGAGACAACTGGCTCCAAGTAGTTTGATATATATATATATATAATTTATATATTAATATAAATTCATATATTAATATAAATTCATATATTTATAGATTATATAATATATACATGGATCAGATTTCCTTTCTGAAGCCATTCTCAGAGCTATGTTACTATGGCAAGAGTCAAACGAGAGAGCCAAGGAATGTGTTGATATGCAGGGTTATATGTATGTCAGGAATAGCCTCTTGACATGGTGAAGGAAGAAAGAAGGGCTTTGCTTTAAGAGACGCACAAGAGATTTCTGTATCCAAACAGTATGGTACTGGCACAAAAACAGAAATATTAGATCAACGGAACAGGATAGAAAGTCCAGAGATAAACCCACACACCTATGATCACCTAATCTATGACAAAGGAGGCAAGAATATACAGTGGAGAAAAGACAATCTCTTCAATAAGTGGTGCTGGGAAAACTGGACAGCTACATAGAAACTAATGAAATTAGAATACTCCCTAACACCATACACAAAAATAAACTCAAAATGGATTAAAGACCTAAATGTAAGGCCAGATACTATAAAACTCTTAGAGGAAAACATAGGCAGAACATTCTTTGACATAAATCACAGCAAGATCTTTTTCAGTCCACCTCCTAGAGTAATGAAAATAAAAACAAAAATAAACAAATGGGGCCTAATTAAACTAAAAAGCTTTTGCACAGCAAAGGAAACCATAAACAAAACGAAAAGACAACCCTCAGAATTCGAGAACATATTTGCAAACAAAGCAATTGACAAGGGATTAATCTCCAAAATATACGAACAGCTCATGCAGCTCAGTATCAAAAAAACAAATAACCCAATCAAAAAATGGGTGGAAGATCTAAATAGACATTTCTCCAAAGACATACAGATGGCTAAAAAAAAGATGCTCAACATCACAAATTATTAGAGAAATGCAAATCAAAACTACAATGAGGTATCACCTCACACCATCATTAAAAAATCTACAAACAGTAAATGCCGGAGAGGGTGTGGAGAAAAGGGCACCCTCCTACACTGTTGGTAGGAATGTAAATTGGTGCAGCCACTATGGAGAACAGTATGGAGGTTCCTTAAAAAACTAAAAATAGAGCTACCATATGATCTAGCAATCCCACTCCTAGGCATATATCTGGAGAAAACCATAATTTGAAAAGATACATGCACCCCAATGTTCACAGCAGCACGATTTACAATAGCTAAGACATGGAAGCAACCTAAATGTCCATCAACAGAGGAATGGATAAAGAAGATGTGGTACATATATACAATGGAATATTACTCAGCCATAAAAAAAGAATGAAATAATGCCATTTACAGTGACATGGATGGAACTAGAGATTGTCATACTGGGTGAAGTAAGTCAGTCAGAGAAAGATAAATATCATATGATAATGTTTATATGTGGAATCTAAAAAGAGGGGACAAATGAACTTACCTACTAAATGGAAACAGAGTTACAGATATAGAAAACAAACTTATGGTTACCAGGGGTTAAGCGGGGGGTGGGGGTGTAAATTGGGAGATTAGGATTGACATATACACACTACAATATATAAAATAGATAACAAATAAGGACCTACTTTTTAACATAGGGAACTCTACTCAATAGTCTGTAATGGCCTATATAGGAAAAGAATCTAAAAAAAGAGTGGATATATGTATATGTATAACTGATTCACTTTGCTGTACACCTGAAACTAACACAACATTGTAAATCAACTACACTCCAATAAAAATTTTTTAAAAAAGAGAGAGATGCACAGGAACAGAGTCTGTGTAAAAGAAGAAAGAGAAGAAGTAGAGGAGGAGGAGGAGAGATTGTATTTGCTAAAGGTTGGTTATTTTCAAAAAGTGACCTTCAATGGGAAGATTAGGAATCAAGACAATCCAGACAGACAGAAGAACATGGAGGCAACACATATGGCTTAAAAAAAAAAAAAAAATGACCTGTGGACCTATTATTACTGGAGACATCAGACAAGTTATTTAGAAAGAACAGCTAGCAAGAGGCAATGTAGGCTTATGAAGGACAACAGACACATCAGTCTAGAAGTCTAAGATGAACCTCTAAATCAATCGAATTTTCTATGACACTTATAACTAACAGGGGGGGTAAAACAAACCATGAGATATCATGGAATTACTGTGGCACATCATTCTGCAAAATATTCAATAGTTACTGGTTTCTATTATTGCAAGAACATGTCCCTTTGTTACATACAACCAGCAAAATTATTACCAGTGTCTGGGTTTACAAATCTCAAACTCTCTATAGAAGGCATTTTCCTAAACTTCAGAGAAATGTGAGCCAATCGAAAAGTGACCCCCTTAGGGCTTCCCTGGTGGCGCAGTGGTTGAGAGTCCGCCTGCCGATGCAGGGGACACGGGTTCGTGCCCCGGTCCGGGAGGATCCCACATGCCGCGGAGCGGCTGGACCATGAGCCATGGCTGCTGAGCCTGCGCGTCCGGAGCCTGTGCTCTGCAACGGGAGAGGCCACAACAGTGAGAGGTCCGCGTACCGCAAAAAAAAAAAGTGACCCCCTTAAGCTATAGCCCAGCATTTACTGCCAGAGAAGCCAAACAGGGACCTATATTCCCTGGCAGTTCCAAAGGACAGTTACAAAGTCAGTTGCTCAGGTTGGTTGGGGGTCAGGCCCCAGGGAAACAGGAAGAAGGCAGAGAGGCATAATGTGGGTTGTGCATGCCAAAGAAGCCACAGGGCAGTCCGGAAGCAAAGAAGAAGAGTTAAGGCTGATGTGAGTCTACATCTTGAAGTCAATGCAGCCAGGAGCCAGCTCCAATAACTACTGAGAACTTCTGAGACTACTAATGTTTTCACAGCTCAGAACTATGGATCACTGCTCAGTTAGAATCTCTAGAAATTTTAAAGAACTCTGACATTTCTGGGGCTTCCCTGGTAGTGTAGTGGTTAAGAATCCGCCTGCCGGGGCTTCCCTGGTGGCGCAGTGGTTGAGAGTCCGCCTGCAGATGCAGGGGACATGGGTTCGTGCCCCGGTCCGGGAAGATCCCACATGCCGAGGAGCTGCTAGGCCCGTGAGCCATGGCTGCTGAGCCTGCGCGTCCGGAGCCTGTGCTCCGCAACGGGAGAGGCCACAACAGTGAGAGGCCCGTGTACCGCAAAAAAAAAGAATCCGCCTGCCAATGCAGGGGACACAGGTTCGAGCCCTGGTCCAGGAAGATCCCACATGCTGTGGAGCAACTGAGCCCGTGTGCCACAACTACTGAGCCTGTGCTCTAGAGCCCATGAGCCACAACTACTGAGTCCATGTGCCACAACTACTGAAGCCCACACCTAGAGCCTATGCTCAGCAACCAGAGAAGCCACCACAATGAGAAGCCCGCGCACTGCAAGGAAAAATAGCCCCCGTGCGCCGCAACTAGAGAAAGCCCGCCTGCGGCAACAAAGACCCAACACAGCCACTAATTAATTAATTAATTAAAAAAGAAAAACTCTGACTTTTCTGACTGCCACTACCGACAGTCAGGAGTGTACACTCAGTGTGGTAAAGACCCCACTACAATGTTTATCTAGAAACTGCCTACTTTTTCTCTGGGACAGTGCTATGTTCCTCTGGTGAGTCGAATTAGGAGGGCATAGGCTAAGCTTCAACAGGCACCTAAAATACAGTACCTTAAACAAGGTAGTTTATTTTGTGTTCATATAATTGTACAGAGATAAAACGTCTCAGGACTGGTATAAGTGATCTGCCACTCTCAACAGGGGGTTTCCATCTCTGGGCCAATGTACCTGTCCCATTTCCTTCATCTTCTATTGGCACACATCACTTTCTCTCCCATCCCTTTGGTCAGAAATAAGTCTGTGAGGGAAACTGGGAAACATAATGCCTAGCCAAGCAGCCACGCCCCCTGCTGAAACTCAGAATTTCTTTTAATGAAGAAGGGGAGAATGCATCTTGGTGACATCTAGGAGACTCTGCCATAGGGAACTTGACAAAGTGTTACAAATGTGAGATTTGAGAGGAAGAGATTTATGGGGTTTTCTCCCATTTTATAGATGAAGAAACTAAAATACAGTTCTATGAAATTTTTTAACTTATTCGGAAATATCTGGAAAATCAGTGAGTGACTTTCCTTGCTATCATTCACTATAAAAATTCCATGTTCATGTACTTGTTTTCCTTAAGTATTTATATCCTTTGTAATTACACAAAATATTGCTGAAAAAGTTTTGTTCTTCCATAAAATACTGTAACAATTATTTGTGGCCCAGGAGTCTGAAGACTAAGAATTATAGAATATACCATGTAAAACTTAGCTATAATTGAGCTCTCTATTTCTTCTACTAAAGAAGAGATGCATTTTAATAAACATCTGCAGACCATATCCTTAAAGGAAAGCCCCTTTGACTGAGAAAGATTGAGAAAGATGTATGCTATCTATTTCGCCCCAAATTATCTCTCCCATTAACAAACAGATGCATATAATTCCCCAGCTAGAGATTATTTTAAAACCTTGAATCTTATTTAAAATTAAATATACAAAAAAAGAGTCACATAAACTAATTAAAAACTTCTATGCAATTTGTAATATGAGTAATACTGTACCATAATTGCCTACGGTGGCGATAGGCATTTTACACATATTACCTGTAATTCTTACAGCACCTTAAGGAAAATAACATGATCCCCGTTTTAAATCTTAGAAATAGATGGTTAAAAAATTTAAGTATCTTACCCAAGATAACACAGGTAGTAAGTGACCGAGCCAGAAGGTCATTTGAGGTCTTTCAGTATTTATGTCACATTTGCATAGGACATGTTAAAGTAGCATTTTGTGTTGGCACTGCTGTTGAATCAAAGATTAAGTTGTGCTCCATGGACTATTTAAGTCAGACAATGAGCTTCTGGAAAGTGCCAGCACTTGAAATAACCATCATTTTCATTTTAAAAGTTTCCTTTCCCTGAATTTCCTTTGATTTTTACTCCATTGCTATTTCCTTTCATATTTTGTTTAAGTATCTGGAGAAAAAAATCTAAGAAATGTTCACTACAGAGTTAGAAATTTCTCTTTTTAAGATATTAATATCAAATAAAGACCGTGGCTGATAGATATAAGAGACTGAACCAACACCTAACTTCATTATGGTTATTTGTGACTTGTTCATTCAATGGACCTAAATTGAAAGAACATTATCCAGAATGTCCATCATTAGGTTATATGCACTAACCTCTACAGTCTATAAGTGCAATTAGTTCTCTTCCTTTTTCTATTTTCAGTGCAATTCTCATTTGGAAGTTTGGTTCAATTATGGCAATCAGAGAATTCATCTTACTTGTGGAAATAAATAAAACAAGAAAATACCCTGAAAACCACACTTTCTTCAGGAAGTCACTCTATTTTCATAAAGTAAAATCTACAGTGGAGTTTACTCCCTTTCTCCTTTTTTATTTTTATTTTATTTTTTTACTATTAAGACATGGGCAATTGGTGTTCTTCACTTCTCTATTCTTGTTAATGTAGTTCCTCTTTATTCTACTTGGGTGGAAATAAAACTAATAACTGTCTTGGTTCTTGTTAGAAAGTCCCTGGGCAGTGGTGAGACAGATATTGGAATTAAACTGCTGACTCACTCTCATATGACTGCACTGTAAAGTCCTAGAACTTAGGGGATCTAGAAGAAAAATTCTGTATCAAATACACTACATAGTCACAAGAGAGAAGCAAATTTAGAGTTGAATAGACTATGGCTAGATGGAACTTCCATGGGTGACACAATAAGACTGAACTTCTTATTATAAAACCTAAGGTTCATAGGTTTTGTGGATTGAGTGGACAACTTGTTACAGGACATTTGAGGGGAAGACTGGAGGGAAAGTTGCCCATGAAATCTACACTGCCTTAAAAGGCTTAAAAGGCTAAGGAATAGTATTGAGTATGAATACACCAACCCCAATACCATTACTATACATTTGCCTAAATGCAGTAAGAGTAAAAAATGGCTTCTATGAAGGCATGGTATAAATCAGTTTCCTAAGCTGTTGGCCATCTCTTATGCTATCCTCATGAACAAGATGATCAAAAATCAGCTGACTTATGGCTGACTGAAGAAGGTTGATATCACTCTGAAGTAGAGGCACTAGTAGAATGCAGCAGATTCCACACAAGTCAAACTTTTAATCAGCTATTTGGAGGAATGTTTAAGGCATGCTCTTCTGACTCTTGCCCATTTGCCCCACCCCAGATTATTCTCTGCCCTGCTTTGCCATGTTCTGTGCCCAGGAGCAGAGGCTGATTTACTGTTGAGCTAATGAAGCTTCCTCTTCAGGGCCCCTCAGGTATTGCCCCTTCCAAGCATTGTGCCTAAGATAATTTTGAATTATTTTTCTCGTAGAGTACCTCCTAATTGTATAAGCTTCATTGCCACATGACTTGTATCCAACCCTACCCAGGAGGCTAAATCCTAAAGACTGTCAACTGATACTGCAGGCAGAAGAATGGCTCCTCCCAAAGATGTCCACATCCTAATCCCTGGATCTTGTGAATATGTTGACTTATATAGCAAAAGAGGTCAGAGTGATGCGATATGAGGACTCAATCTGCCGTTGCTGGCTTTAAGATAGAGGAAGGGAGTCATGAGCTAAAGAATGTGGATGGCATCTAGAAGCTGGAAAAAGCAAGGAAATGGATCCTCCACTAGAGCCTCCAGAATGGAACAAGACCTGCTGATACCTTGCTTTTAACCCAGTGAGACCTCTGTATGACTTCTGGCCTCCAGAATTATAAGATAATAAATTTGAATTGGTTTAAGCCATGAAGTTTGTAGTAATTTTTACAGCAGTAATAGGAAACTTATACACCTGGCTTCTGGTTGGATGTGGCTAACGGGAATCATCCGAAGAAGAGTGGCAACTGAAAAGAGAAAGTGGTTGGCATGTTTCCTTCCTGTTCTCTACCTGTTCTGAAACCAATGTCCTGGCAGGGCACTCATATCTCTACAGCTAGAATTACTGCCGTGGGCCCCTCCTTCACTGGTCCACCTCAGTGGGACCCTGGGGCACAATACGTCTTCTTGTCCCTTCAAGCTTAGGGTTGGTAAGCATTTTTACATCTTGCCTGTTTCCTTATTCCACCCACAATTTCATACATGGTATCTGTAGTGTGTTGAATAGTGTTGCTCAAAAATTCGTGTCTACCCAGAACCTCAGAATGTGACCTTATTTGGACACAGGCTTTTTGCAGATGTAGTTAAAGATCTTGAGATAAAATCATCCTGGACTTAGGGTGAGCCTTAAATCCAATGACTGATATCCTCATGTAAAGAGGAGAGGACACAAAAAGATACACAAAGAAGAGGCTATGTGAAGATACCTTTTGAAGCCAATGAATGTCAAGGATTGCTGGCAGACACTAGAAGCTAGGAGAGAAGGATGGACAGTTTTTTCCCTTCAGAGGCTCTAGAAGGAACCAAATCTGCCAACACCTTGATTTTGGACTTTTGGCCTCCTTAACTTTTGCTTTAAGCCACTGAGTTTGTGGTAATTTGTTATGGTAGCCCTGGGAAACTAATACAATACCTTTGTTAAACTCTTTTGAACCATCTGAGTTGGCTTCTGTTTTCTGTCGGGACCCTGGCTGACAGAGACCTATGCTTATTACACTTATAAAAGATGGGAAGATGGAAGAATGGTTAAAGCCCTGCATTACATAGCCAAAATTAAAAATTATCTCACAGTCTAATGAATGTAAGGGGCCATAACCAAAAATATAAACTATAACAGCTTTATACTCAGGCTCAAAAAATCAGCTGCCATTTATTGCCCATGTAGCCTTAGCAAATTACTTGGTATTCCTGACTCTAAATATTATCATGTTTAAAATGGAGTTAACAGAACTTGCTTTTCTTATCTGATGGTGTTCTAAGAGTAAGAGGAAATAATAGAATACAAGGAAATTATAGCAGCCATACGATCTGGTCTAGACCTGACTTTGTCACCAACAAGGCGTGCAATCTTATTTCAATTAATTAACCCCTGTGATCTCTAGTTCCCTCATCTCTAAAGTGAGGAACTTGGACTAGATGATCTGCAAGTAGATCATTTTGTGATAACATTCTCTAGTTTGGTTGATTGGGAAGATATGTAAAAATAGCCATTCTCATGAAAAAGACCAAGGGGATTTTTGGTAGTTGATCACAAGCTCAAAAGTAACCAATTAAGTCATGTGGGTGCTAAAAATTAATTAATTAGTTAAAAAGAAAGAAAAGAAAAACAACATAGACTTAATCTATGCTAGAAATATCTATCTAAAAGGGTATGAGAGTCCTACTGAGCTGTGTTATATGGTCAGTTATAAACATCAAATTTGTAAAGGAACATTAACAATGGCAGGGTTATTATTACCAAGGCAGGGTTATCAGAATGGTTTGGCATGTGAAAAATATCACATATATATATATGATTTAATTAGCAAAAAATACACATCCTGGAGAAGGGAAGGTTTAAGACGGTAATAAACAGGGAAGACTAAGGCCAAAGTGGACCAAAGGTAATTTTAGAAGCATTATCAGGAAAAGAACAATAATAATTGGAACTACCAAACAGTGGAATGGTAATGTTGGACACAGTACTATTCAAAGCTAAGGCTAGGTAGCATTTTAGGGTTCCAATCAACCTACGAATGGTTTGTTAAAGTTGTCTTGTACCGGCTCACAAGAGATAATTGCTAGCAACTCTTCCAAACTCCATGTTCACTGACATCATTTCAGTAGGTTGAAACTGGCCATCAGGGTAGTATTTACACCAAAAATATCAGCAAACACTGAAAACAAGGGTCTTTGTTTTCCCCCAAGACCTGGTGGCTAAACATTTACTATCACACTACTAGGTATTATAGAATTCCAGCATTGAATAGTTCAACATTTGCAATTTTACTCCCAATTCTATGAGTCTAAGATTCTATTTGGCATGATTTAGTGGAGGGAAAAATCAAGAGAGAAGACTCTAAGTGAAGTTAAAATGCCTTCAGAGTGGGACCTCTGGACTCAGCTTCCTGGATCTACATACTCATATTCTTCCTTTGATAATGACTC
Source organism: Grampus griseus (assembly GCF_964374135.1). Lineage (NCBI taxonomy): Eukaryota > Metazoa > Chordata > Mammalia > Artiodactyla > Delphinidae > Grampus > Grampus griseus. Next base: position 33,290,613 of record NC_139003.1, on the reverse strand, counting down.
TTCCACCCACTTTGGTTATTGCCTCCCTACCAGCTTTCTTTACCCTTTTTGTTATGAAAACTAAGAGAGATCTGACAGAGACACATAATAAAGACCTTCAAACAGGTGTAGGGTTGTCATGCAGAAAAGAGATAAGGCTATTATTATTATCATATCTTTTATCAGCAGAGGTATTATGGTATGATTTAAACAACAACAACATCAACAACTATATATGGATTAACACCATTCATTAGCTGGCATTGATTATCTACACACGTGAGAGAAGTTACTTAATATCCCCTGGATTCTGTTTCTCATCTCTGAAGTAGGACTTACAACTCCTAAATGAAAGGTTTGGAAGGTTCTATATGATATAATGAAACAAAAATATTTTGTCAAGTACTATGCAAATAAGAATTATTATTGTTAATATATATCACTAAGTTTTATTTACATCCCAGTTTAAAATTGTATTTATTCTGTGATTTTAACAAAAGCAAGAATTAGCTACACATCCTTCCCCCTTATCCCCCATCCACATCTTCTATGAATGTGATGCAAAAGCAAAACAATGCAATCCAGGCCTTGCCATTCCCCATGTAACAGCATCAGCAACGACTGCAAACAGATCTTCTTCTGTGACTTTGCCCATCTCTTCAGCACTGCAGTAGGGACCTATAATATCAAGGGTTTCCCAGAGCCTTGCTCATGTGGAGTATTTCCTTCCTCAGTATGTTCTAAGAAATAAATAAATAAATTTTTGAAAATAAAAGCATTTTGAAAAACCTCACATTGTATTTTCCCTTGTATTAATCCTATTTTTCTCCTTCTTTTAAAAGCCATTCCTTCTACCACTAAGGCTAAGGCATAGAGTTCAATGTCCTAGAAAAAGAAAGTGATAAAAGCCTGGAACAAAGAGGTCACTGTTTCTCTTTGAAGCTCGAAGCTTCAATTTTTGAGTCCACAGCAAGAGAATACTCTTGAAAGTCAGGCTTTGTTGAGAGAGTAAAGAATGTTCTAAAATCTAAATCTGAAGTTTGCCTTTGCATATCAAGCTTAGAGGTCTGAATATATAATTTTTTATAAGGTATGAGTAGAGAAGAATTAGGATAGCACATAATATCCTGGAGCTCATGTCTGCCTATCAGTTTCAAATGAACGATTGGGAAAGACAAGGTTGGGGGTGAGGATAGGAGATGGGATGAGAGATGCAGGGAGTAAGCAGAGAAAGTCAGATGAGACAAGTCCAGGGTAAGGAAGCTCCAAGTACCTGAAAAGGGCCTCAACCCAGTGGTTTATAGAAATTCTTACAGAAATTCCAAATAAGTTGAGAATGAATCTGAGACCAACTGAGCTGATACTCCAGTTTACACCGTGGGGAACCCTACATCAGCAGGGCCAGAGAAAAGGGTCTAGGTACATGGGGCTGGGCATTCCTGCGTCATCCCCTTGCCTCCTGAGTAACAGAGAAGTGATCCAGAAGTTCCCATGTGGGGTGGAAAGTAAATGAAGTGAGCTTACCTGAGGGGTCTGGATGAGTAGGAAATTATCTTATACCACACAGCTTTCAGGCTAAATACCCATGTAAGGGATTGAACTGGAATCATAGCTGGACCTTCAGGGACACATATAGTGGGAAGGAGTTGTAGCAAAATTTGCCACCCCAAAACGTCTCTTTGGCATGTGGATTATTTCGTGATGAAAACAATCAAGGCCAAAAGACTCAGGAAGAAACTCTGACCTTCCCCCTAACTGCCTAAAGAATGTAGACGGGGACCTGCTCCAGGAAGGGAGCTGTCACCATAGAAAACTATAGTATGAACTAGGTGCATAGACAGGGAGGAACCTAGCAAAGTCTGTTTGTTAAAATTTCTCTTTGTGTCTCTGCATGGCCTAGCAATATCTGTTTACCAAACATTTGTTTTTCCATCTCCATGTCAAGTGCCTTCTTCCCCTTTGAGGTCCCAAACCACTACCCTCAATATCCTCTTTTGTCTTTAGCTGAAGGTGGCATTTAAGGTGAGAATTTCAGCCTTTTTGGTGGGTTAGATTTTCTGGGTCTCTTGTATGTATACATGTTATTAAACTTTTGTGTGATTTGCTCCTGTTAATCGGCCTCATGTCAATTTAATTCTTAGACCAACCATAAGAACTTAGAAGGGTGGAGGAAAATTTCTTCCTCTCCGACAGAGTCAGGACAGGATTTGGTCAGATGGCAGAGGGGAACAAGTTTAGTCTCACACCATATCAATGCCAAGAGAAGAGAACACAAGTTACACCACCTGAGGACACATTAGAAGAGGCAGTGGATGTGGAGAGCCCAGTGAAGGCTCTAGTGAACCCTAAGTTACATAGTTATGTGTCAACAAAAGACTGATGTGATTTAAGTTATGAGAGTGTAATTTGATGCCCAAAGAACCCAACCCAAGGTCCATGGGAGCCACAGATTGAGACAAAGTACAAAGCAAATATTCTTCCTTGGCTCTGATGTGAGTTTTGTAAAACAAAGTAGAAGATAATATATAAAAGACTGAGATTAACAAAAGAGACTATTTTAAAACAAAAGAGGATGAGCTGTTTAATTTATATTTATGCCTATCCCCCAAGTCTCCCAGTAGCAAAGATGGGGGTTTGTAAGCAAGACAACATAAAAATAAAGAAAGTAAAGAAAGGTTACTTGGTTTTTCTTGTACATCTGAATGGTAAAGCATACATTTTAACTTCCCATAATCATTCCTAGTCATTACTTTAAAGAAAGGTACTTTGGGTAATAGGTCATCTAATAAAGGGACCAGCAAACACAGTTCTTGCTGTGAAAGTGTTAAAAAGGAAATTCTAATTGAAGGATCTGCATTCATTGTCTCTTATGACTGCAGCCAGTCCCCCTAGAGTCTGGGCAGTGATGAATGTCAATGTCCATTAGACTGAAGCCCAGAGTATCAGACCCAGGTGAATCCAGGGAGTGATGGCCATTCCTGTGGAAAGTGGTGGTTTTTCCAAGAGAAAATAGTAGAGTTATGAATGAAGAGTGTCAAAGAAGGAGTGTGTGAAGCTAGAAGGGAGACACAACTGGCCGGTAATCTTTAGAAGGTGGAGCAGAAGTCATCCATAAAGTCCCATCCCCGTGAAGCCCTAAGTATTTAGGTTCCTTAACATGTGGGATTCAAGAGAAACTTCAAGTTAACTAAGACTTTAAGCTTGGTCCTTTCAACCTTGTAATTCCTTTCTAAAATTGCCTTTATCCTAAAGAACTCACATACTCTTAGAAAACCGTATGTGATGGTTTTGTGGAAGATAAAGGAATAGGACAGCCAAGAGGTTCCATGGATCCAATGGAAAGAGTGTTAATATATTGGGGTAAATATACCTCAGAATCCCAAAGGGGGAAGAGAAATACCAGAGTCCAAAGGGAAACTGGCAATGGAGGAGGACCCCCGGGATTTAAAAATACTCCAGAAGGACATGCAGATGAAAAACTTTGCAGTCAAATCCTCTAGCAACCCTCAGGTTACTTAAGGGACAGAAGGGGCCTAGTGAACTGCAAGTTACATAGTTATGTATCATCAGAAGACTAATGTGGTTTATGTTACAAGAGGGATTATGGATGATTTTGCTTTCTTTCCTTTATTTTCTAGCGTTTACATACTCACATAAATACTATTTATCCAATGCTTAGAACGTACCAGGCATTCTTCATCAGTGAGCAAAAGAGGCAAAAATCAATCCCTGCCTTTTTAAAAAATAAATACAATGTGAGATTAGATTATAAATAGAAAAAGACAACTCTGAATATTTTCAAGCTCAGCAGGCAGATATCTCTCCCTCTCCCTCTCACATATTTATATATATATGCTTTTCCTATTTATTCCCCCAGGGTCCTTTCACATTATGACTAACTCTTCATTTCACTGATAGGTTTATCTGAATTGCTTAAAGTTCATTGAGCAAAAAAAAGATCAGTATTCATAAACAATCTATCAGATCCTTAAGCCTTTGGTAAATTTAATTCAAATAAAATTGTAGAAAATGAGTCATGATGCTTAGATTAAAACCTGGTTAATCAAACTTATTTTCACATTCTACTATACGCACTGCATTACCACCACCAGAATACACACATACACCAATAATGTTAAAATTAATATAAATTTAAAAAATTATTTGCAATTCAAGTATATTTGTTAAAATAATTATTAGAGGTTTATATGAATGTTCAATGAGGTAAAAGGGAAATTGTCTATTGCAGAATAATGAAAAATATTCCACTTATTCCATTAGGTGGCAGCAAAACACTTCAAAAGCCTTTGTCTTTAAGTGCCTTCATAGCAGGTTTGACAGGTTAGACTGCACACAGAAATAAACATGTTCAATTGTTACCTCTCAGCGAAGGGCCTCCATAAACATCAAGATTAACAGTGTATTGAATTTAAAGGCTTAATGGTTAGAGAAAATGACCTTTCAAATTAAAAAAAATTCAGAGTTTCTTTTTCAATTCAATCCAAAGAATTTGTCGATGATATGTGCCAATAATACTCTAGGAGTTTTCTATTTTTATGAAGTTGGCTCCAGTGGGAAGAACTCAACATGGAATCGATAAATACCAGCAACATCAAAAACATTAGGCTGCAACCTTCATCTCCTCTATCACCAGTCCTGTGTCATCTGAGTGAAATTACCCTCTTTCTAAAAAGGTACTTCTTAACTAGAAATTCAAGCTTGAAAATCATTATAACACACGTTGTCAAAACTGCTTGTCTAAGATTACCTGAATAAAATAAAGATATCCACTTCCTTCATCCCCAAATTCAGCTGTTCTATAGGGCCCACGTCCATCCCTGAAGTTCTGGTATGGGATGCCGGTCTTGCCCCTGCCTTCATTAATATCTTGGGGTATAGCAGAAAAAGGTCCAAATAGCGTCAGAAATATACCAAGTACAAGGACTCAAAGTACCTATAGAGTGAAAGACTTAATTCCTTAAGGAACTGCCAAACTGTTTTCCAGAGTTATGTACTTTTACACACTAGTGAGCAATATGTGAGGGTTCCAGTCATTCTACAGCCTCACCAACATTTAATATTGTCAGTATTTCTCATTTTGCCCATTCTAATGTGTATAAAGTGGTATCATCCTAAGTTTTCTAATGATATATATATATATATATATATATATTCTTTTTTTTGCCTCTCCCGTTGCGGAGCACAGGCTCTGGACGCGCAGGCTCAGCGGCCATGGCTCACGGGCCCAGCCGCTCCGTGGCATGTGGGATCTTCCCAGACCGGGGCACGAACCCGTGTCCCCTGCATCGGCAGGCGGACTCTCAACCACTGTGCCACCAGGGAAGCCCTCTAATGCTATTTTTTTTTTAACATCTTTATTGGAGTATAATTGCTTTACAATGGTGTGTTAGTTTCTGCTTTATAACAAAGGGAATCAGCTATACATATACATATATACCCATATCTCCTCCCTCTTGCATCTCCCTCCCACCCTCCTTATCCCACCCCTCCAGGTGGTCACAAAGCACCAAGCTGATCTCCCTGTGCTATGCAGCTGCTTCCCTCTAGCTATCTATTTCACACTTGGTAGTATATATAAGTCCATGCCACTCTCTCACTTCATCTCAGCTTACCCTTCCCCCTCCCCGTGTCCTCAAGTCCATTCTCTACTTCTGCATCTTTAGTCCTGTCCTGCCCCTAGGTTCTTCATAACCTTTTTTTTTTTTTTTTTAGATTCCATATATATGTGTTAGCATACGGTATTTGTTTTTCTCTTTCTGACTTACTTCACTCTCTATGACAGACTCTAGGTCCATCCACCTCACTACAAATAACTCAATTTCATTTCTTTCTATGGCTGAGTAATATTCCATTGTATATATGTGCCACATCTTCTTTATCCATTCATCTGTTGATGCACACTTAGGTTGCTTCCATGTCCTGGCTATAGTAAATAGAGCTGCAATGAACATTTTGGTACATGACTCTTTTTGAATTATGGTTTTCTCAGGGTATATGCCCAGTACTGAGATTGCTGGGTCTATGGTAGTTCTATTTTTAGTTTTTTAAGGAACCTCCATACTGTCCTCCATAGTGGCTGTATCAATTTACATTCCCACCAACAGTGCAAGAGGGTGCCCTTTTCTCCACCCCTCTCCAGCATTTATTGTTTGTAGATTTTTTGATGATGGCCATTCTGACTGGTGTGAGGTGATACCTCATTGTAGTTTTGATTTGCATTTCTCTAATGATTAGTGATGTTGAGCATTCTTTCATGTGTTTATTGGCAATCTGTATATCTTCTAATGCTACTATTTTTAAGGCTCCCCTTAGTTCTCCACATAACTTTAATAAGAACTTATAAATAGGTGAGTTGGGGCATGGTGGTTGTACCACGTACTTATAACAGATGTACAGATAACTTTATCTCCTTGGCTCTCAGGGTCTCCAGGCCTAGGACTACCAGATGTCCCAGGATGCTCACTTCCAGATCAAAGGGCCTCATCCATTTACCTCCAAGTGCCATACAAACAGCATTTTCAGTATATGCCACGCGAAACAGCCTGGGAAGCTTTTTAAGACATATACTTAAGCCTCTACTTCTTGTCCTGTTGTGTCAGTTTCAGTCAGAATCTTTTGGCACCTAATTAGTAACCAGCATCCCCTCATTTGTATTACTCTTCTCTCTTTATTCTGGGAGCAAGGGAGGGGTTGAAGGCCCCGGTGGAGCAAGCAGTTTCAGAGAAGATTCAGTAGTGGACTTAGAAAACACCTCTGAAATGGGTCTACTACATCCTGAGATCCTGTCATTAGGCACAGGACTCACCTGTGGTGTAAAATTAGAAATCTGGCAAAAGTTATGTAACTTTCCACGTGAATAAATCAGCCCTACATCACTGTTCACAAGAAGGTCCATAAAGTGGTCAATTTAGAGAAACTCGTTCCTTCCATTTCTATTTTATAAATATGCTATGAAGCACACATTTAGGGAGGATGTGCCCCTGTGGCTTCCTAAGCTCATTCATATACCCTCAAAACCCGCCTCCACCACGTGTTGTCACTTGCCAGTTACAGAATCATGGTGTCATGGGAAGGGATTGACTCTAGCTCACTGTGTTTGGGGGGAAGCTTCTTTGGAAGCATTTCATTCCGGGCCCTTTTCTTATCTTTGATGTTTATAAACCCACTCTGGCAACACTGGATCAACAATCACCTTGTAACAACCTGCCTCACACTCCTTGTGCCATTGTTAGAGACCATGTTTGGTGTAAAATGATTAGAACGGGTGATGCATTTGTTCCTGGAGAAAGAAGTTTCATTATCATGAAACATCAGGGAAGAACAGACTGGATGTTCCTACGAAATTGTCTGTTGAGATATAGCTTCTGGAGACAAGAAAATTTTCCTCAAGCCAGTCTCAAGTGTTTCCTGGATTTATTTGTTTTCTTAATAACTTATTGAAATAAAATTCATGTAACATAAAATTCAGCATTTTTAAAGTGATAATTTGGTGACATATCTAGTACTTTCACAATGTTATGCAACCACCTCTTCAGTCTAGTTCTAAAACATTTCTATCACTTCAAGGTAAAACCCTGTATCCATTAAGCCATTTCTTCCCATTTCCACCTCTCCCTAGCCCCTGGACATCTGAATTCTCTATGGATTTATTCACTCTGGATATTTCATATAAATAGAATCATACAATATTTGACTTTTCATGTCTGACTTTCACTTAGAATACTGTTTTCAAGGTTCATCCACTTCATCCACACTGTACCATGTATAAGTACTTCATTCTTTTTATGGCTGAAATATATATATGTGTGTGTATGTGTGTGTGTGTGTGTGTGTGTGTGTGTGTGTGTGTATGTGTGTGTGTTAATGACAACAAGACAGTTTTTTTAAATTTTTTGGCTGTGTGGCACAGCATGTGGGATCTTAGTTCCCCCACCAGGGATTGAACCCACGCCCCCTGCAGTGGAAGTGCAGTCTTAACCACTGGACTGCCAGGGAAGTCCCTGAAATGTACATTTTTAATCATAATTTGTTTATCCATTTATCTGTTGATGAACATTTGGACTGTTTCTACTTTTTGACTATTACAAATAGTGCTGCTATGAACATATGTGTCCAAGTACTTATTTTAGTGCCTGTTTTCCATTTTTTCAGGTGTATACCTAGGAGTTTAATTGCAGGGTCATAAGGTAATTCTATGTTTAACTTTTTGAGAACTTCTAAACTGCTTTCCACAATGGCCAAATCATTTCTCATTCCCATCAGCACTGTAAGAGGGTTCCAATTCCTCCACATCCTTGCCAACACTTAGTTTCCATTTTATTATTATTACTATAGTCATCCCAGGAGATGTATAGTGGTACCTCACTGTGGTTTTGGTTTATATTCTCCTGATGACTAACGATGTTGAACATTCTTCATGTGCTTTTTTGGCCATTTGTATATCTTCTTTGAAGAAATGTCTATTTATATCCATAGCTCATTTTTTAATTGGGTTGTTTGTCTTTTTATTGTGGAGTCGTAACAGTTCTTTATATATTCTGGATACTAGTCCCTTGTCAGATTATGATTTGCAAATATTTTCTCTCATTCTGTGATTATCTTTTCACTTCTTTGGATAATATCTTTTGATACACAGAAGTTTCAGATGAATTCCAATGTATCTATTTTTTTCTTCTGTCAGTCTTTCTTTTGGTGTCATACCTAAGAATCCGTTGACAAATCCAAAGTCAAAAAGACTTACCCCTATGTTTTCCTCTCATAGTTTTATTTTTTTAACTCTTATATTTAGGTCATTGACCCATGTTGAGTTAACTTGTGTTTATAGTGTGAGGTAGGGTTACAACTTCATGTTTTCAATGTGGATATGCAGTTTTCTGCATACCATATATTAAAGAGATAAGTCTTCACCCATTGAATGGTCTTGGCACCTCTGTTGAAAATCTATTAGCCATAGATGTATGGGTTTAGTTTCTAAACACTCAATTCTGTTCCATTGTTCTATATGTCTAGCCTTATGCTAATACCATATTGTTTTGATTATGGTAGCTTTATAGTAAGTTTTTAAATTGGGAAATGTGAGTTGCCTAACTTTGCCCTCTTTTTTGAGATTGTTTTGGCTATTCAGGGCCCCTTACAATTCCAAATGAATATAAACTATTCCATTTCTGTGTGTTGCCACTGAAGTCTTTGTTCCTTTATCTTGTGTTCAGCTAGTATTTTGACAGCAATTTCCTTGTACACTAGGAACTTAAAAAAAAAAAATCCTCTCCCAGTTTTCATAGATTGGCTCTGTGATGAGTCACTCCCTCAACACTTAGCCAGGATGTTTACAACTCTGACTTAAACTTCACTTCCTGCTTACACTGAGACTAGAGGTCAGCCAGAGGTAAAATCTTAGGGCATTCTATGGTCTTTTCTGAGCATCTGACCTTCCTTGAGCAAATGTATGGTTTTCTAAATTCCCCAATATACATGGATACTTTTCCATGTTCATTTCTCAAAACAATTCTCCCCAGCTTTTCTTCCCAACCTTTGGGCAGTCTGTTGTGTCTCAGCTGTAATCTTTAACCCTAGCTGGCTGTGGGTTTTTCCTCACCTTACAATGTTTCTGAGCAATGCTGGCCACTTTTCCACCCTGAGTGAGTTCCAAGTTAGGCAAACCAGAGACCTTGCATAAGTGTCTCAGGCAGTCCCCAGAGAGCTTAGAACAGACAAACATAATATTTTGCCAATTAGATCTGCTCTGCTCCCTATGGAACTGGGGGTCAGAGTCTTACACTGGGTAGGTGGGCTACCACCTTCAAGAACACCACCAAACTGGGGAGGGGGTGGGGCAAGGGGAAGTAAAAAATGCCACAGAGTTTTTTTGTCATTGCTAAGTTGCTTTTTGTTTGCTTGTTTGTTTTTGATTCAGCATTCACCTGGCTGCTGTAAACCTTTGACTGTTTTCCAGATGTCTGACAAAGTTGATTCTGCCAATTCCTGTTTCTTTTCAGTGTTTCTGTAGAGAGACAGGAGCTTAGAGCTGCCTGCTCTGCCATTTTGCTGATATCTCAAAGATCTGTTTTTAAGGGCATGCAAATCTACTCAATGTGTATTTAGACGTTCTTGTGGTGGTCTGCATCAACAGGGTAATTGAAATAGGTAGGAGGCTACTCATAAATTCACCTTTCCAGAGTATATCCTGTCTGCCAACATATAAAGAATTTTTTTGGTCAAATTTGGTTTACAGAAATGACTAGAATTTTATTTTAGATGTCTTTGGGTGTTTTATAAGTACTTATCATTTTCAAATATCATGAATAAAAATAACTCAGTTAAAATCTATTATATGCCTAGTCAGTACACCTCTCTATTAAATAGAAAAATGCCACACACTACTATTAAATGTAAAACTGCTACAGGGCTTCCCTGGTGGCGCAGTGGTTGAGGGTCCGCCTGCCGATGCAGGGGACAGGGGTTCGTGCCCCGTCCCGCGAAGATCCCACATGCCGCTGAGTGGCTGCGCGCGTGAGCCATGGCCGCTGAGCCTGCGCGTCCAGAGCCTGTTGCTCCGCAACGGGAGAGGCCACAACAGTGACAGGCCCGCGTACCGCAAAAAAAAAAAAAAAAAAACAAACCTGCTGCAATACAAGGATAATTTGTGGTTTGGAAGATAATCCATTTTATGTGGTCAAAACTCCAGCTTTATATTTCACTGATGTGTTTATAAATGTAGATTTATATGTACAGTGTAGATTTATATAAATAAAGGCATAGTTGCTCACATATTTAAAAAATAACAAAAAAGTACATTTTGAAGGTGATATCAAATACTTAACCTGACTTGAGTCTCACAGGAAGCCTGTGAGGGAAGGATTCCTACAGCAATTATTCTGAGGCATCAGGAGTGTGACTCATGGGTATCATAAATATCATTCTGATCTTGTATCTGAGAGAGATGAGCTGTGAAAAACAGAAGAATATGACTGATAGAAGACTATCTTAACTGGAACTTGAAAAAATGGGACTAGCCACTAGGAAGGGGAATAAAAACCAAGAAAGATATAAAAATATTTTAGGGAACTTCTTGGCCAACTAGCAGGGGGACTCCCTTCTCTTTATTGGGCTCTTAATTAACTAGTTCTTTTTTTGTAGGAGAGTGTGAAGAAAGATCTAGAGCTCTAAGAGAGAAATATTAGTCAAAAGGGTTTGTTTGTTTGTTTTCAATGAAGTCCTATTTACTTTCTATTTTGATGGTGAGGGTCTATATTTTGTTTCAATTACAGAAAATTAAAAGCACCCTACCTCTCACATCCCTTACCACTGGTTTTAGGAGAGGCAGACAAAGAGACAGAGGTTCATCTATTATATTATAGAGAGGCAAGCATAAATAGTTTTTTAGCACACAAAATAAGATTTCAAGATATAGTAAAACATCCCTTAATTTTGTTTTTATCTATTATTGAAACTCAGATAAATTATTTTTTATGATTTGAATTGCTCAGGTGTTACCTATATTTTAAGAAAGCTATTGATATTGGAATTTATTTCCTGGGATTAACTAAATTCCATGGGAATATGTGCAGGTATGAGTCATTTTTTTCTTATACTCTGTTTTGAACTCTATATGCTCTTTCTATCTCCATACTTTTGTCTTCTTCTAATTTGAGATGTTTTCCTTTATGTTTTTGGTAATTTTCTTCCTGCCATACCTCTTCTTTTTTATAGAACTTCTACCATATACTGGGTCTGCTGGATTTACCCTTTATATCTCACTTTTTTCTCTCTGGTTTTTTACACAAATATCTGTCCAAAGAGTGTACTCCATGTGTCTTCAATAGCTGACAGTGGCGCTGTCTCCTCTGCACATTTCTCTAAGGCCCTCGGAAATTCCACTGCCAGCTACCCTGTGGACACTCTCTGGTTCTGCCCAGTGCCATCTGGGATCCTGGAGTAGGTGTCCCAACAGGCTGACATGGTTTCTGCACTGGATCCTGAGAGACCATTCCCTTCATGAACCTTCGTAAGAATTCACAGCACATCAGCCAAACATGAATGGCCGGTTCACTGGCAGATCAGAGCAATCTCAGAAAGAAATTACAAATTTAAATTCTAACAGCTTCCCTTAAATGTCACAAAGAAAGGAATTCCTATGGGTGCCCTGACTCCAACCTCTGACCAAGCTTACCTACCCTCATGTTTGTAACCGTAGGGGGAAAATGCATAAGAAAACATACTCTAAATGACAAACAGTTATTGTGCTACGATGGTAGGGATACGGGGGATTGTATTTATTTTTTCCCATTTACCAGTATTTGAGTAAAGTAGTCCTATTAATTTTAAAATAAACAAAAAATTCAAAGTAAATCTTAAAACAAAAATGTGAAGCGTATCAGTGTTTATAGCTTGATAGTCAAATATTCGTGACTTTATATACAGTAAATACTACAGTACTACACAATCAGCAATTGGTTGAATCCACAGATGCAGAACAGAGGATAAAGAGGAACCTCGGATATGGAGGGCTGACTATAAATTATATGGGTCCTGGGGACTCCTTGGAGGGTTGGTGGCCCTAACACCCACGTTGTTCACAGGTCAACTGTAGACATTATTACACCCTTTCTACAGATGAGGTTAACTGAATCTCAGAGAGCTAACCACTTTGCTTGAGATCTCAAACCTAATAAGTGCAAAAGTTAGCCATAAAACCCTGATTCTAAGTCTACTGGACTACCCATCTTTCCAGAGCCACCATTTTTTTAAGATGAGACTACACAGGATATTGATCTCAATGGAGACCAGCCTTATGAATAGTACAAGCAGCTAACGAGTGTGTTGAGAAGCTCTAGGTAAAATCCCCTTCTCCAAAACATTTCACTCACTCACTATTTCCTCATCCTTGTACCCAGGTCAGGAGGAATTTAACTGAGATGAAAGTAGTAACAATTTCTGCCCTTATCAGTTAGTAATAAATATCAAAATAATGTTGGAAGATTTTTCACTGTACAGTACTTATGCCTAGAACCCTCTATCCCCTACTCCCAAATTCGTATTTGGTATAGGGAGGGACTAGCACATATGTATACTGAAAATCCAGGGGATTCTGAAGTACTTCTCTAATTTAAGAACAACTGTCTTATAAGGATTTGTTGATAGATGGCTGTGAGCAAACAGTATTTTTCCTTTAAAATATATTTATTATCAATTATCCCTTATATGTGGAATCTAACAAAAATGGTACAAATGAACTTATTTGCAAAACACAAATAGAGTTACACATGTAGAAAACAATCTTATGGTTGCCAGGGGGAAGTGGGGGGGATGGATAAATGGGAGACTGGGATTGACATATACACACTACTATATATAAAATAGATAACTAATAAGGACCTACTGTATAGCACAGGGAACTCTACTCAGTGCTCTGTAATGACCTATATGGGAAAAGAATCTAAAAAAGAGTGGATATATGTATAACTGATTCACTTTGTTGCACAGCAGAAAGTAACACAACATTGTAAATCAACTATACTCCAATAAAAATTTTTAAAAAATAAAAATAAAGTAAAATATATTTATTATCAATCATATTTCAGGCACTATATCAGGCACTGGGAACATACTGATAAACAGGTGGGTCAGGACCACTGCCTTCAGAGAGCTTATACCTTTTTTTATTAGGCATAACAATTCTGTCCTATCCAAGCATTGAAAGATAGTAGAGAGATTGCAGAAAGGGCAACAAAGCTAAATTATCCATACCTGAGATATTAGGAAAATTAATCATAATTAAAAAGAAGCAAAATAAATACTAAGACTTGAGAAATAAAAATACTGACTTTTAAAGGTAATGATATTCTAGCTAGATACAGTTTATATAAGCATCAGCCTGACAGCCTTGCTGTAACAAATTCCAGATATTGTTAAAATATAAACACTGGAAAGAAGAAATTTTTGAAGCTGGAATAAAAAGTGAAGGAAAGAATATTGACATAAAATTCAGTAAAAAAAATATTTAGATCGCTCAGCAGGGGATAAACATCTTGTGAGACATAAGGATTAATGTAGTTCTTTAAAAGCAGTCCTTTATCTAGTGAACACCTGGCAACTGCCATCATGAAATAATAGTATTAACATGGAAAACTGGATTAGACAAAGCCCTAAGAGTTGCACACCGGTAATAAACTTTAATTAGAGGGAACTAACTATAATATGAGGTGTTCTTTAATACTACCTTCTTTAATTCCATAGCATCTTCACCCTCAATTTCCACTATTTTAATTTGGCACATGAGGTCTCCCATAATCTGGCCTCCCCCTCTCTTTCTAGCCTCATCCCCCCCAATTCCCCATAACTGGTCCCCATTGCATACCCAGTAATCTGGTCATACTGAACTACTCTAGTTTCACAAGTAAGATATTATCGTTCATGGTTACTTGTTTTGCATATTCTCTTCCCTCTGCTTAGAAAAGTCTTGCCTTTATTTTGAAAAAGAAATCAGAATATGTCAGTTTGCTAGAGCTATCAAAACAAAATACCACTGACTACATGGATTAAACAACACAAATTTACTTCCTGGAGGCTGGAAATCCGAGATCAAAGTGTTGACAAGGTCAGTGGTTTGTAGATGGCTGTCTTCTCCCCCATGTCTTCATATTGTCTTCCATCTTGTCCAAATTTCCTCTTCTTACAAGGACAGAAGTCATATTGGATTAGAGCTTACCCTAATAACCTCATTTTAAATTAATTACCTCTTTAAAGTCTCTATCTCCAAATACCATCACATTCTGAAGTACTGGAGGTTAGGATTTCAACTGTGGAGTGTGTGTTGGGGGAGACACAGTTCAGCCCATAATACAAATTCTTACTGTGTACAGTGTATAGCTTGCTCGTAATTTCTTCTAGGAATCCTTCATCTTGAATCTTTCCATCTCAGGCTGGGTTAGGTTTCCTTCCTCAGAACTCCCAAAGCAGGATACACATTCCTCTGTCACATTAAAGGGGCTGTTTTCTTTACTCCACTTTAAGATATGTCTTAATTTTCTTCATCCCAGCAACTATCCCTGTGCTTGGTACATGGTAAGTGTGCAAGACTCTTTGTACCTATATGCTTTATTGAAGTATAAGCCCTCTGGCTTGGTTGTATTATGACAGCATTTCCTGAGATAGGAAATAAAGGATTAGCAAGTTTGCCCAAGGACCTTTCTTTTGGCATGCTGAGTTTAAGAGCTATCTAAATGGAAATATCTAGCAGGGAGTTAGAAGTACGAGCACAAGCTCAATAGAGAAAACCATGCTAAAATTATGATTTGGTGAATGGATGTGATCATTAAAGAACATATAAATGAGAAGAATGTCATGAAAAAATCTTTAAAGAATGACAAAGTTTTTAAAGAATGGGAGAAAGAAAAATGAAATGGAAAGGTCAGAGAAGTAAATGAGACTTAGAGAAGTTGGTTTCAGTTTCCATTTACTCTGATTTCCAAACTAAAAAGTCTGGAATTTTGTGGTTATCTGTTTTTCCTTTATGTTGCCACCAGGGGTCTCCAACAACTCCTGCAATATCTGTCTGGCAAGCCCTCAACAAGTATCTTTTAGCTGTCATTACATCATTACAAGGGCTTTTCCAGCAGTGTCATTCACTCATCAAGAAGACCATGTACCTCACGGCAGTAGAAGTTTATTGGATGCCTGACCCTCGACTGAGGTAAGTTCAGATGCGTCCTTCAAGTGAGTCAGTGGTCTGTGGTTTACTGACCTCCGTGTAGTCTCTTGAACTGGCAGCTTTATCACATGATAAATGAATGACACATCCTCTTCCCATTTCAAGAATTGGGGCTGATTATCTGCCTAGGACACATTAGAGCCCAACATATAGATTGTATAAGGTTTGGTGAGCCCTCTAAGCATACTGAAAAAAACAACTGAATGTTCTAAAAAATTCATCATGTTATACTGACTCTAGAAACTCTCTCTCTCTTCTAAAAAAAAGATGAGAGGAAAAATAGTCTGTCCCCCTAGAACAATGAGAAAAGATGAGACTAGACAAAGCTGACAAACATTTATTTCTTAAACTTTTTCCTTTTTCTAATTATTCCTGCAGATGACATTATTTCTGTAATGACAACCTCATTATCTCCAACAGGTTATAATGCAATTAAGTTATGTGTATATGTACTTTTATATTAGATATTTAAAGTTTTACTAACATGAAAATGTTTAATAATATAGAAAAGTAGAAATACCAAAATATCACCCAGAGACTCCCTATATCGTTAACACTTTGCTGTATTCATTTCTTCTATATATGTTTTCTTCTTGAACCATTATAAAATAAATTATAAATATTCTGATGCTTCAACCTAACTGCTTTAGCATGCATTTATAGAAAATAAGAGCATTCTCCTACCTGTTGACAGTAGTCATCACATCTAATAAATTTAGAAAACTTCCTAATGTCATCTATTTCCCAGTCTATATTTTAATACTGCTACTTATTTCTAAAACATATTTTATAACTGTTTTTATTTTCAAACCAAGAGCTAATCAAGAACCATGCATTGTCTTTAGTTGTTGTCTCCCTTAATCTAAAACAATTACAACTCCCTCTTCCTTTTTCCTCTACAATACAGACTTGAGACAAGTTGTCTTGTAGAATATTACATATCCTTGCTTTGTTCATTTCCTTGTGGTATCCTTTAAATTAACACTCTATCTCCTGTATTTCCTATATACTGGAGGTTAAAACTGGACCTCCTGAATTATGTTCAGGTTTATACTCTTAACAAGAATTCTTCCTAGGTGATACTGTGGACAACATTGTGCATCACATAGAAAGGCACATCATGTCTGATGTCCCACTATTAGTGACAGTAAATGGGATTACTGAGTTAAAGGGGAGACGAGCTAATCTCTCGGTTTTAAAGTTAAATTATTTTCTTTTGGGACCTGCATATAATCTGTATTCCCCATCAACCATTTATTTAATGGTTTTAGAATTCATTAATTTTCCGTACTGTGATAGGTACAATAAGGTCCCCAAAGATATTCATGTCACAATCCTCAGAACCTATGAATATGTTACATTACATGAAAAAAAAAAAAAGAGAGAAGTTTCAGATGTGATTAAGGTTAAGGACCTTGAGATAGGGAAATTATCCTGGAATATCGAGATGAATCCAGTCTAATCACCTTTCCCAGTAGAGCAAAGAACCTTTCCCACATGTAGTCTGAGAAAGTGATGTGATGAGACCAGGGTCAGAGAGATGCTAAGTTGCTCTCCTAAGCAGGGTCAGGAGATGGAGTAAGGGATCCATGAGCCAAGGAATTCAGGAAGCCTCTAGGAACTGACAAAGGCAAAGAAACAAATTCTCCCCTAGACCTTCCAAAAAGGAATACATCCAGCTGACACCTTAGATTTTAGTCCAGTGAGACCCCTGTAGGACTTCTGACCTACAGAATTGTAACATGATACATTTTTATTTTTTAAGCCACTAAATTTGTGGCAATTTGTTACAGCAGCAATAGAAAAGGAACACAGATCTTCCTCAACTTACAATGGGGTTACCACCCAATAAATCCATTGTAGGCTGAAAATATCAAGTCAAAAATACACTTAATGAACCTGACTTTCTGAACATCATAGCCTAGCCTACCTTAAACGTGCCTAGAACATTTACATTAACCTGCAGTTGGGAAAGTCATCAAAGCTTATTTTATAATAAAGTGCTGAATATCTCATGTAGTTTTTTGAATACTGTATTGAAAGTAAAAAACCAGAATTGTTGTACAGGTACAGAATGGTTGTAAGTTTATCAGTTGTTTACCCTTGTGATCGCATGACTGGCTGGAAGTTGCGGCTCACCACTGCCCAGAATCTCAAGAGAAGATCTAATGCATATCACTAGCCAGGGAAAAGATCAAAATTCAAGATTCAAAGTATGATTTGAAATGCATATCGCTTTTGCACCATCATAAAGTTGAAAATCATAAGTTAAACCATTGTAAGTTGGGGACCCTCTGTATACATACCTAAATCAATTATTTATTGAGGGATGTGAGTGAAAGTGTGTATGTGTTTTCTACATCAGTCATATTTCAAATAATATGTTCCTAAAGGTTATACCTGGTCTATTGTATTGAACTATAAACACAATCATGGCCCATCAGTATTTAAGTAGTTATGCAATTGAATGATTTTTACTAATTTTCATGTCATAGAATGAGATTTTCCTGGTTTTTCAAAAACTCTATACCTTCTCTATCAAAACTTAGGCCTTGGGGCTTCCCTGGTGGTGCAGTGGTTGAGAGTCCGCCTGCCGATGCAGGGGACACAGGTTCGTGCCCCGGTCTGGGAAGATCCCACATGCCGCAGAGCGGCTGGGCCTGTGAGCCATGGTCGCTGAGCCTGCGCGTCCGGAGCCTTGTGCTCCGCAACGGGAGAGGCCACAGCAGTGAGAGGCCCACATACCGCAAAAACAAAACAAAACAAAACAAAACAAAAAACTTAGGCCTTTATTATATAATAACAACATTGAGGTAATCCAGAAAGTATTCATTCCTGGCAAGCATTATCATCCTCAGTTAAAGAATATTGCTTATACGGGAATTTTCCTGCATAGTTCAGGAAGTTTTAGAAGCTTTATAAACATTAGTTTCCTCCTCTTTCCTATACACTACTTTGTCCCAGAAGACAAATGCTAATAGTAACTAAAGAGAGCTGGAGTGGTTGTACTGTTATCAGACAAAATGGATTTTAAGATAAAAATTGTTACTAGAGACAAAAAGGGCATTTCATAATGATAAAAGGGTCAATTCATTAAGAAGATAAAACAGCAATAATATGTATACACCTAACAACAGAGCTTCAAAATACATGAAGAAAAACTGACAGAACTGAAGGGAGAAATAGACAATTCAACAATAATTGTTGGACACTTCAATATCCCATTTTCAATAATGGACATAACAACTAGACAGATCAACATGGATATAGAAACTTGATTAAATTATAAACATAGTAACAGACACAGAACATCTATAAAACACTCCCTCAACATCAGAATATATATTCTTCTCAAATGTACATGGGACCTTCTCCAGGAGAGATCATATGTTAGGTCTCAGGTTTAAAAGAATTGAAATCATACAAAGTGTGCTCTCCAACTCCAATGAAACAAAGTTAGAAAATCACAATAACAGAAGGAAATTTGAGAAATTCACAAACATACAGAAGTTAAACAACACACTCCTAAATAATCAATGGGTCTACCTGGCTGGACAGCTGGATTGGGAGATGTTACTCCTGTAGATAATTATTGGTGATAAGCCTTAAGGCTAGAGGCAGTGTTAGGTAAGGCCTAAGAAATGCTGCTGTGTTCAACTCTGAAATATTTCTTGGATTTGTCTTTGTCTGCAAACAAACATACATTTAATGGCTTCTGAGATAAGCTCTCAATCCCATTATAATCAAACCTTGTGAATCTATTAGACTATTACTCATTACTGCCAGTCCAACTGCCCAGCTAGGTTAATTCCTCAAGGTTTTATGCCTTCACATCCTCTGTGCCTTGGCTATGTTATTGAATGCCTGCTCTCACCTCTCTGCCTCAGTATGAGACTCAATATGACATCATGTGTATACAAAGTTTTGTAAACTATAATAATACATGAATGTAAATTACATTTATTGGAATTCACACTCTTCAAGAACCAGTTTAAGTCTCCTCTTCTTCTAAACTCCTATAGTCCTCACTGATCTCTTATTTCTTTTTCTTTTCTATATTTCCCTCCCTCCCTCCCTCCCTTCCTTCCTTCTTTCCTTCCTTCCTTTTTCCCTTCTAAAACTGTATTCTCCTTGTTCTATACCTCTATCCCCCCCCTCCCCAAACCTGGTAAACACTATTTTGAATTCTATGTTTATTACTTCCTGGCTTGTTTCACAGAATTTATCATTCATGTATATTTCCTGAAATAATAAACTGCTACATTTTGTCTTTTTTTAACTTCACATAAAAGCAATCATAATGTATTTATTCTTCTGTACCTTGTTCCTTCTTATCATCATGGGTCTGTCAGTTAACTTGAGTAGGTTTTACATACGTGGTTCAAAAAGCAAAACAATACAATACAAAATACTGAAAGCCTGACTTCCTCCCCTGCTGCAGCCAACCTATGTCCCCCTCTACGTTGTCCCCATAGGTAATCACTCCTATCAGCTTCTTTTGAATCTTTCCAATAAAAGCAAACACAATTGTATTCTTACTCGCCCCCCCCCCACCTTTTTAATTTATAAAGGACCTGACATCACATATAAATCTTTCCATATAAATCTTGGAGCACTTTCTTATTCTTTTTTATAACTTCATAACATTCCATGGTGTCCATCTACCATAGTTTTATAACTAGTCCTCTACTAATGGACACTTGGATATTCTCTAATCTTTTACTAGTACAATGTTGCAGATAATAACATATGCCATGTTTTTTCTGTGTGCATATATTTCTGTAGGATAAATTCCTGTGAGTAGGACTCCTGGGTCGAAGGGGAAATACATTTATAATTTTGACAGGCATTACCAAATTGCCCTTCAGAAAGGGTGTGCTATTTTATGCTTATCCAATGATATATAAGTGCCTGTTTCCCACTATCTCATTAAACTTAGATTTTTGCTAATTTAATAGGTGTAAAATGCAGCTATTGTATTATAATTAAAGTTGCGTATGTTTTTCTTATGTTTAAAGCCATTTGTCTGTCTTTTCTGTGAGATAGCTTTTCATGTCTTTTGCACATTTTTCCCTTAAATTATTGATACTTTTTCAAATTAATTCCTAGCATATTAATTCTTAGACTTACATGAGTAGCAATTTTTCTCTGATTTGTCATTTGTGTTTTCACCTTGGGTATTGTAGTTTTGTCACCAAGAAATTTTTTTAAATGCAACTAGTTTTGACAGTTTTAACATAGCTCTGGATATTTTTTATTTTTTTATTTTTACGGTATGCAGGCCTCTCACTGTCGTGGCCTCTCCCGTTGTGGAACACAAGCTCCGGACGCACAGGCTCAGCGGCCATGGCTCACGGGCCCAGCCGCTCCGCGGCATGTGGGATCTCCCCGGACCGTGGCACGAACCCGTGTCCCCTGCATCGGCAGGTGGACTCTCAACCACTGCGCCACCAGGGAAGCCCTGGATTTTTAATCAAAGGTACAAAGTACTTTCCTAATTTAATTTTATCAAGACATTCTCCTATGTCTTCTTCCAGTATTTACATAATTTCATTTAAATCTTTGAGTTTATATCAGTGCGTAGTACAAGGACTCACTCTAACTGCATCTTTTCCTAAATGGAGCTGCCTGGTTGCTCGACCCCAATATTATGTATAAGATTCACTAGTGTTGATGCATGTAGCCACAGTTCATTCATTCTAAATGTTGAATTCCACTGTGTGAATATAAACAACTTATCTTCTCCAATGATAATGAACATGTTGGTTATCTCCAGAAGTTTGCAGTTATAAGCAGAGCTTTGTAAATGTGCTTATAACATCTTATTTCTAAAGTCTGTAGCACTTTCTGTGTATCACTTATAACTTGCATTAATTGAATAAATGAACTGATATTTAACTATTTCTTACTATGCATTCACTCCTTTCACTCTAGGACTTGAGAAAAAGAGGATAGTCTTACATCTTTGGGCTATATACCATATCGACTAGGAGAGGAATGTGCTCTCAGTAGTAAATATAGACATTTCTCCAAAGAAGATATACAGACTGCCAACAAACACATGAAAGAATGCTCAACATCATTAATCATTAGAGAAATGCAAATCAAAACTACAAAGAGATATCATCTCACACCAGTCAGAATGGCCATCATCAAAACATCTAGAAACAATAAATGCTGGAGAGGGTGTGGAGAAAAGGGAACACTCTTGCACTGCTGGTGGGAATGTGAATTGCTACAGCCACTATGGAGAACAGTATGGAGGTTCCTTAAAAAGCTACAAATAGAATTACCATATGACCCAGCAATCCCACTACTGGGCATATACCCTGAGAAAACCATAATTCAAAAAGAGTCATGTGCCAAAATGTTCATTGCAGCTCTATTTACAATAGCCCGGAGATGGGAACAACCTAAGTGTCCATCATCAGATGAATGGATAAAGAAGATGTGGCACATATATACAATGGAATATTACGCAGCCATAAAAAGAAACAAAATTGAGCTATTTGTAATGAGGTGGATGGACCTAGAGTCTGTCATACAGAGTGAAGTAAGTCAGAAAGAGAAAAACAAATACCGTATGCTAACACATATATATGGAATTTAAGAAAAAAAAAAGTCATGAAGAACCTAGGGGTAAGACAGGAGTAAAGACACAGACCTACTAGAGAATGGACTTGAGGATATGGGGAGGGGGAAGGGTAAGCTGTGACAAAGCGAGAGAGTGGCATGGACATATATACACTACCAAACGTAAAATAGGTAGCTAGTGGGAAGCAGCCGCATAGCACAGGGAGATCAGCTCAGTGCTTTGTGACCACCTAGAGGGGTGGGATAGGGAGGGTGGGAGTGAGGGAGACGCAAGAAGGAAGAGATATGGGAACATATGTATATGTATAACTGCTTCACTTTGTTATAAAGCAGAAACTAACACACCACTGTAAAGCAATTATACTCCAATAAAGATGTAAAAAAAAAAAGTAAATAAATTGAAATGAGTTGAATTAAATTGAATGGAATTAGTAGCCTGCTGTAGGCAGTGAAACGTAACATTCTTTCCTTTTATTCACCAAAAGCAAAAGCACCAGGACAAAATTAACTGTATACCTATTTTGAATATGTATAGGTGTTTATTTTTTAAGGTTACAGAGAACTTGAGTCTTAAGGAGAAGCATACCAGTCAATTAATTCATTCACCTTTGATACTCTTGGAATGTCTTGTGCGCATATGAATACTGATACAGCTTCTATGACCTATCAAAAACAGATGAGATACGATGGAAATTTTATTGAGCAATTTCCTTTTCACGTATTCAAAAAGAACATGCTGGCCTTATTTGGCATACCTCTCACATCATTATTTTGACTAATCCTTTTGTTTAAATGATAGGCTTCTAGGAGTTACTACATCCTCTTATGGTAGAAGAAAAGCCTTTTAGAATGCATTCCAGGCTAGGTTTTTGTCCAGGGATTAAAAGCCTGAGTTTTAAGTGAACAAAATCTACATCTCTTTCAGAACTATAATTGATTTTCCTCCTTATCCAGCTATTACTGCAAGCATGACACTAAAATATTCACCAATAGGCTGTTGTCATCCCTTTTTAGGACTGATTCAACTTATGAAAAATAAATTAGTAGCTTGTGTTCACACTTAGGCTTACCAGAGACTCATATTTATACTATGGTTAAGAGGCAGTCTTAAAAGTACAACATTTCCATTAGCCATATCATATTGAGCTCTCAGGAAATGTATACGCAAGGAAAATCAGTTTAAAAAAAAATGAGATCTGTGTAAACTTTTAAGGTAAGAAAATTTATTAAATGACAATATATTAGATAGAAGAAGATTTTCCTATAAAGTAAAATTATGATTTTACTATTAAGTAATAATACTCCTTTAAGGCAAGGTATTGTGTTATAATTAATGTAGAATTAAAATATCTGTGAGCTTTGAGCTGTATAGGAATTGCACACAGTACTGTGTCTTATGTACAAGCCAACTTGTCTTTTTCTGTACTAAAACACTGTACTAGAAAAACCATAATTACATTGTTTAGAATATAAACTGCTAAAATAGTTAAAAGAATGTAAGACAATAATATTTGTTTAATTTTGCATGTTACTTGTCTTAGTCCTTTTGGGCTGGTATAATGAAAATACCATAGACTGGGTGGCGTAAACAACAAATATTTATTTCTCATAGCTCTGGAGACTGGGAATTCTGAGTTCAAGGCACTAGCAGATTAGGTGTCTGGTGAAAGCCTGCTTCTCCCTGTGTCTTCACATTGTTGAAGGGGCAAGGGAATTCCTTGGGGTCTCTTTTATAAGAGCATTAATCCCGTTCATGAGAGTTTTGCCCTCATGACCTAATCACTTCCCAAAGGCCCACCTCTTAATACTACCACATCGGGGTTAGGTTTCAGCATGAATTTTGGGGGGACGCAAACATTTAGTCTATGGCAGTGCTCATGGTTCTTTTCCACAGCTGTTTTAATTACTGAGCAAAACTAAAGAAGCCCACATTGCTTATTTCTAAAAGGTATCATTCTACCCAGGGAGCATGCTGCCTTAGACAATAATTCCACAAATACCATTCAGCACTCACTGCATTTGCCCACAAGAAAATATTTATTCTAAAAATGATGTGAAATTCTCCATTACAAGACACACAGGGATTCCTAGCCAATTACCTCAATAAACTCCAATGCTATAATGTCTCATCCTTTTATTTTACAACCCTTTTATATCACATTTTCCTTGTTTGCCTAGGAAAGTAGTGAGCATATACTTAGCATTATTATTAACCTTTAACAATGACTTGTGGGAGAAACAGATAATTTCTGCTTTTTACATCATTTCTAAATTCATCCAGCAATTCAAGAGGGGTTATTCAGTGCTCTAGGTTTAGGGTAAAAATAAATATTACTAAATTTTGGTGCAATAGTATGGAGTTTTCTCAACCAAAATAACAAAAGAAAAATGTTTTTTTTCCTAGAATAGAAAAATGAGTATTTTGTGCCAGTATCTTCCTTAAGGTTATAAGGGACTTAAATAAATAATAACACCTTGTGACTCCTTAGTATAATAAGAAAAGAAAGCTTGACTGATCATAGATCATTCCCAGAATTTTTCAAAATTGAACTTGTAAAGAAGAGCCTTATTTTATTTGGTTATGAAAGATGTGAGCTTGAACTATCCGTAGCCTTGTCACCCATGACATGGAGAAGCTTGTCTGAGAGAATGAACCTAAAATACTGCAAGGGGCGGGGGGGAGAGAGAAAGAGAGAGAGAGAATGAGAATTATAATGAAGTCAATAAACCTAACTGGCTTAAACTATTTCAAATTATGTTTCTGTCCTATGCAACTAGATAATGGCAAGACATTGAGAAATTACTATCTGAAAATGGGGTATTGCAAAGGAAAGGCTTTAATATGTGATTCTGTTGGTGGAGGGAGGTGACAATGAGATACAATTCTTTGAAAATGATATTAAGAAAGTTAGTCAAATTTCTTTCCAGTTTTCTGTTAGGACACAGGCCATACACATCAAGGCTGTCACTTAAAAGAATTCCATAGCAAATGTCAGGGTATTGGAGGGTATGGGTGACATCTTGAAGTCTTCATAAGTTACAAGACAGAGATAAGCTAGGATCCAGGCTGGCTCATCAGAAGGAAGAAAGGATCCCTTGGGATCAATCAACGGTGTTTTTAAGAGAAGCACTTTCCACCTGTTGCCAGAAATCCAAAATAGCAGAAGGTAAAAAAATCATGTGTTCTGCTCATTACAAAGACTGAACACTTTGTCCCATGCTAAATGTAGTGTGTTGGCTTAGAGTGGTGCTTTCAGAAGAAATCACAGGAAGGAAATGGGGAACATTTAATCTCCCATGATTCACCAAAGTATCTCCTGTGTACTCCCTACTACACTACTCTCCAAAACCCTCATTTCAAGCCACAGTAACCTGGGATTAGCCCTGTGGCAAGGCGAAGCTTTCTATTATCTCTGTTTGAGGACAGTGGCCTAGAGCAGGCAATTAAATTGAGGTTAGAGGGGGTAGATAGAAACCCAAACTTGTTGCTAAGAGATCAAATCTATGGCTATAGGCTAGAGATACAAGATTTTACTTGACAAGAGTGGCAGACTGTATTTTCCAAAGATGGCCACAAAAATATCTTCCATGCTATATTCTTACTATGTGATATTGACATCCTTCCTATTGCACAGTAAAGTTCTATGACCCCGTGATCCTGAGTGGACCGTTGTGACTACTTTGACCAACAGAATTTAGTGAAAGTGATGCCATGAGACTCATGAGGCTAGTTCAGAAAAATGTCAATCACTTCCACCTTGCTCTCTGATGTTTAATCTGGAACCCAGCTACCATATGTGAAGAAGTTCAAACTAGCTCATGCTGAAAGAACACATGGAGAGACCATTTATAGATGTTCTTGTTGATAGTCCTAATCACCAGCCATCATCAGCTAGACACATGAAACACCATCCGATAATTCTAACCCTCACCATTGAGACAACCTCAGTTTTCAAGTCTTCCAGCAAAAGTGTCAAACATGATGTAACAGAAACAAGCCTTTTCCTATGTCTGTGGTCCCCAAGACCACTCTCAGATTCAATGATTCAGTAGAAAGACGCACAGAACTCAGAAAAGCTGTTATACTCATGGTTATGTTTTATTACAATGAAAAGATGCAGATTAATTTCAGCAAAGGAAAAAGGCACATAGGGCAGAATCCAGGAGAGACATGAGATTCTAGTTGTCTTCTCCCAGTGGAGTTATAAGGACAGCACTTAATTCTCCCAGTAATGATGTGTGACAATATTCATGAAGTATTGCCAACCAAGGAAGCTCTCCTGAGCCTCGGTGTCCACCGTTACTATTAGTAGTCATTCACATAGGCATGGATCTTAGTTACTCAGTCTACAGTCCCTCAAGAGGTCAAATTGATACAGCACAGTCCAAGGCCCTTACCATGAGTCACGTTTTTAATATAAACCATCTAGTATATCCTAAGTCTCCAGATATACAAAGACTTTGTTCTCAGGAAGGATATTCCAAAGGTTTAGAGGTTATCTCCTAGGTGACAATTAAAGCCAATCTTATATGTGGAATGTGCAGGGTTTGAACAACCCAGATCTGCTGAGTTAACCCTCTACTGAGCACAAGGCTAGTTCAGAAAGATGCCATGCACTTCCACCTTGCTGTCTGGGATCTTGGAATTCAGCTACCATGCTGTGAGGAAGTTCAAACTAGCCTATGCAGAAAAAACACATAGAGAGGTCATATTTAGATGTTCTTGCTGATAGTACTGGTCAATATCGATCATTAATCAGACATGTGAAGACACCTCCAGAGAATTTTGTTCCCCAACCATTTTGTCATCCTTAGCCTTTAAGACTTCCAGCTAAAGTCCCAGACATCATGGAACAATACTTTCCCACTATGCTCTCTCCAAATTCTTGGCCCACAAAATTTTTAACCCTACTAAAATTGCTGTTTTATGCAGCTAACTTCGGGATGCTTTGTTACAAAGCAATAAATACAACAACAGCTTTTGAGCACTGGAAGTAGGGTCCTGCCCCACCCCAGCCCCCCAAAAAAAATCTAAAACAGGTGGCACTGGCTTTGGGAAGAAGTGAGAAGAAACTTAAGGGGCCTTAAGGATACTATCTGAAAGTCTAATGGGCTTCTAGGCAACAGTTATCTGAAGCTAAAGGAAGCTGTCAGTGAGGGCTTAAAGGAAAGTATGAAAGTGTTACTAGAAGCTGGAAGAAAGAAAGCAGTTGTTATGTAGTGGCAGAAAGTTTGCCAAGACTGTTGTCTGCAATAATGTAGAAAACAGAAAATACCTAGAACTTGATGACCGAAGAATATTGAAAGTGCCATCTGGCTTCTTTTTACCATCTATGATAAAATGTGAGAAGAGAGATGAACTAAAGACTGAAATGCACTGTTAAACAAAAAGGGACTGGTACTGTCTGCGTTCAAAAGTAAAACTGTTTCCCGTACCCAACATTTCCATATGTCAAATAATTTTTAAATTAAGAATTGAGAAATGACTTCTGGGAAAAGATCAAATCCAGGCTGGTGTGTAACAGCCTTTGTTAAGACATCAGAAAGGTTTAACAGAGTGACTCATATATAAACTTTTAGACAGATGGAAGGCCCCCTAAGGATCTTAAGGGTGTGCCTCAGAAATCTTCTGCATTTAAAACAGAGAGTTTCTAAGAATACTAAATGTGATATCTCATGGAAATTTCACACTGGTAGGACAAGATAAAGAAAGGATAGTATCAGAGAGGTTTGTGGATACGACTTTGGCTTAATAAAATAGATTATACATTGACACATAAGAAAACACACATGATTTTTCAAATAATTATACCAGCTTGGACTGAAAGGGAGAGAGTCAGTACAAAATGCAAAGGGTTTTGGATTCCTAACTTTTGCATTCAGGAGGCAGATTGAGACAATGACTCAAAAGCAAACATGGAGTACTTTTGATGGAAAAGGAAGAATGCCTCAGAGAGCAGAGCCAAGATTCCAGAGAGTGGAGCCAAGATCCATGAAGAACAATTGCCAGGGAGTAGAAATGAGTCCTAATCAAGAAAGTCACAACATGGTCCTGGCTGGATTTCAGAACTGCTATGGAACAGTGATTGTTATATGCCTCCTGTTTTACCCATTTTTGAAAGGGATGGTTTACAGCAGGTATTCTAGGACTGGCCCACTATGTATTAAGTGTGTGTGAGGTACAGATATCTTGTTTCTTTAGTTCAGAGTTTTTCAGATCAAGATGAATGGTATTCAAAGAGCTGTAACCAATTAACCACACCTGAGTATCATCCACATCTAGACTTGATTTAGATGACAGATAATAGACTTTGTACTGAGAAGACCTGAAGATCTTGGAGAATGAAATAATTATATTTGGCATGTGGAAGGGATGTGAGTTTTTTTGACAATAGGGCAGAAGGTAGAAGATGATATTTTCCAAAGAAGATTGCAACAATATCTCCCATCCTCTATACTCTTCTTAAATTGTGATTTGGATACTCCTCCCATCAAGGTGGGGGTCTATGTCTCCTCCACTTAAACTTGAGCAGATCTTTATGATTATCTCAAACAACAGAGCACTATATAAGTGGCACTATGTGACTTCCACAGCCAGATCATAAAGATGCCATAAATTCCACCTAACTCTCTTAGAACACTTGCTTTTGAAACTCAGCCACCAAGTTGTAAAGAAGTCCAAGCAGCTCACAGAGGCCCTAGCTGGAGAGGATCTGAGGCGCCCCCCTACAAACATCACTGAGGTCCAGCACCAACATGCCAGTCATGTAAAACCATTTTGCAGTACTCCAGTTCAGCCATCTCAGCTGATAATGCATGCAGCAGAGACAAGGGATTCTGGCCTTTCCTGCTCAAACTGCTGATTTGTGAGCAAAATAAATTTGTTGTTCTTATTGTGTAAAGCCATTAAATTTTAGGGTGGTTTGTTACACAACAATATATAATAGATTTCTGGAATCATTTAAAGCTGAGTGGTTCTCAACCGAGGATGATTTTGCTCCACAGAAGACATCTGGCAATGTCTGGAGATATTTTTGGTTGTCACAGCTGGGGAGGGATGCTACTGGCATCTAGTGGGTTAAAGCCAGGAATGCTATTAAACAGTCTACAATACACAGGACAGCCCCCTGCAACAAATATCAATAATTATCTGGCTCAAAACGTCATTGGTCTCATGCTTGAGAAATGCCGAATTAAAGTTCCCCTGAAATAAAAATGACAGGCATATAGTTACCTTAAGTCTCAAGCCTGGCAAAAGGTGTTATGTTACCCCAAATACCTCAGTCCTCCAAAAAGGTGCGTATGCTAGCACAGCTCTCCAGAAGGAAAACCTCAATCAATGCCTTTCTAGAAATTCACCTTAGGGAACACTGGATAAGGAAGAGTTTTCCAGAAGTAATAATCCAGTGCATCTATAGTAGAAGACAAAGGAACTAGCCCCGCTGACAGTAAATTTAGTTCTTATATTCTCAATTCTGCAAGATATAGTGTTTGCTGTGGAACAATGGCCACTGATTGCTTCTGCTTTTTCCAAGTAGCAGTTTTATTGTGGGTATGTTACTTTTGTTCCCCCACTGTAATGGGTCATACTGTGTCCCCCCAAAATTCATATCCACCCAGAACCTCAGAATACAACTTTATTTGGAAATAGGGTTTTTATAGATGTAATTAGTTAAGATGAAGTCACACCAGGTTAGGGTTGGCCCTAAATCGAATGACTGGTGTCTTCATGAGAGACAGGAGAGATTTAGACTCAGACACAGAGAAAACAGCCACGTGAAGATTCCTCAGGAAGGGCTCATGTGAATTGTATTTCCTAAGTTCTATGTTTATAAAAGTTTGTGCCCTTTATACTTGAAAGTCACTTCATACAAAATCCTTGGTTTATACTATCTTTCTTGAATAGCTTAAATATGTTACTCTACTTTCTTCTGATTTAGAGCATTGCTGTAGAAAAAGTGTGATGTTAATATAATTGTCTTCCCCTTGTAAGTCACACCCCTTCCTAAAGCTGGATACCCAAAGGATTTTTTTCCTATTGTTCAAAGTCCAGTAGCTTCACTAGAATATGTCTTGTGCTGGTTATTTTGAGTCAATATATTCTCAAGTATGCAGTATGATCTTTCAATATCTAGTTTCATATCATTTTTTTTTAATTCAGGAAAATTTTCTTGAATCACAGTTTTTTAGTGTTTGTTCCTTTGGTTTGGTTTGCTTCTTCAGAGACTCCTATCATCCATATGTTTGATCTCTTTATCTTATTTTCAATATTTGTAACATTCTTTAGAAAACTTTGTATTTCTGCCTTCATTATTTTTTTATTTGGTTAGAAAAAAGAATTTTTACTATCCATTGTTTGTAGGCATTATCAGTTTTTTGGCCTAGTATTCTTTTTACTTAAGTTTTCATCTATGTAATATTATTTTCTTCATTTCTAATTCTTGCCTGAGTCCTATCACCTCACTTCTGAGTTTTTCTAACTCTGATTTGTGTGGTTCTTTCATGACATGCATTAACTTTGTAATGTCTTTAACTTGTTTTAAAGTAATAGCTTATAGTTTTGTTCTGTTTTGTGGACACATCTTTCTGACGTTCTTTCTTTATCTGTAGGGAAGTTATTCTGCTCTGTTTTCTCTCTTTTCTTATAACCTTGTATTGGATTTGACCTTAATATAACATTTACTGTTACCTATTTTTATGTGATATTAATTTTCCTAAACTTTTACAATGACGCAGCGTTCCGAAAACCATGTCCAACTTGAGAGAGCTCCATCTTCCCTTGTTTTTATGGAGTGTTTAAAAATACAGCAGGACTTTTAGGATTTCCTGACTCTGTTCCCCTTTCTGGCTGCTGAGCACTTGAAATATGTCTAAATTTTAAATTTTAATTAATTTTAGTTAATCTAATTAAATTTTAAACAACTACATGTGATTACTGGCTACTCTAATGGAGAGAACTCCTCTAGCCTTTCACTTTCCACTGTCTCTCCTGCCCCATCCTACTTGATTTTGATTTCCTTCGACAAAGTTTCTTGTTGTGGGATCCTCTCCTAGAAAGGAGTCCTGGTGGGTTAGTTTTCACATATCATAGGGTGAGATTGCTTCAGCCCCTTCAGTCACTTTTCACTGTTTCAGTTGCTGTTAGAAAATTGGCCTGCAATGTTTTAAAATGAGTAACTGGAGGAGAACATCTTGAATTTTCCTGTCCATCGGACACCAACTTATTGCTTCCCTCCCTCCCCGACAGAATTTTTTATACATGCATGTCTTGTGGCTCTTGGTGGTTTGTCCTTACCTCTTGTGTTTGGGGATTTATGGACATACCTTGTCACCCAGTTTTATTGTAAAGGTTGTCCACAGCTTTCAGTTTTGCTAACCAGTTTTTTTTTTTTAATGTAGATTTTCAGGCAGATTGAAAAATTATGCTGCCACTGCCCTATCTTCCTAAAATGCTTTGAATACAGTAAGTCCCCTACATAGGAACCTTCAAGTTGGGAAATTTCAAAGATGCGTCCTTGCTGTGCAATACAAGGAGCTTACTAATGAAGACCTGATGGAATTGGAGGTCCATAGAAAGGACGAAGAGAGACAAGAGGAAGAAGAAGTAACTGAAGAACTAAGAGATTCACAATGCAGGAAATAGCAAGGGGATTTACTTTATTTGAGGAGGCACTGTTAGTTTCTGAGGCACAGGAACCGAACGTAGAATTGTACACGAAGGTTGCAGCAGCCGTTCAGTATGCAATCCAGGGCTACTGTGTCATCTATGACGAGAAGAAAAGAGCTACTATCCAGAAACACTGGATCATTTTTTCAAGAGGGTAGAACTGAATACAGCAAGGAACCAGAACCTGTGCCATCAATGTCAGGTGAGTGAAATTGCAGCTTGCCCTCCGTCTCCTATTGCTGATGACCCTTCAGCTCTACTATCCGCCACCTAGTCTCCCTCCTCCAGTCAGTAACTCTTCCTGCCTATCACTTGATGCCAGACTCTGTATGCCAGCTGTTGTACTATACTACTGCACTTTTCAAGGTACAGTACTGTAAGATTAAAAATGTTTTCTTTATTTTTTGTATTTGTTTTTTATGTATTATTTGTGTGAAAAGTTTTATAAACCTATTACAGTACAGTACTATACAGCTGATTGTGTTAGTTGGGTACCTAGGCTAACTTTGTTGGACTTACAAATGCGCTCTGGGAATGCAACTCATTCGTATGTAGGGGACTCACTATATTATATTTTTAAATAAGGTTTTTCCATTAAGAAATATGCCATGATCATCATGGAATATTTTTTAAAGGAAGGAAGGAATCCCTATGGACCCACCAATCACAGACAAACCACTGCTGACATTTTAGTGAATCTTCCTCATGTTTCTTTCCTGTGCATGATGTTTTTGCATAGTTGTGAGCACAATCTATATAAATTCTATTTTGTTCCTATAACATTATAATTGTTTACTGTTACAAAACAATTTAACATAAACCTATCATGTGAATCATCCATTATTTGCTTAGCCAATCCCCAATGCCTAGTCAATTAAAAAAATTTTTACAGGTAATAGTTTGCTCTGAGAAATGTTGGTATATCCCTATAGAACAATGTGTAATCCTATACAAGCTGCTAATGAGCAATAATAGCTATGTCAGTAGCACAGGAGTTCCTCTAACAGGTGTTAATAAATGATTAATATTCACTAAAGAGGCCACCTTGGACCACATTAATAATTGAGGAGACAGGTACAGTCATCTTTACCTTGAAAATTTACCTTACCTGGTATAGAAAACGTTCCAATTGGTGTTTCCTTTTCCTCGTGTTTACAGTATGTTGACCACGTGTGTGTGTTTATATGCACATGTGTATATGTAGATGTGTGTGCCTGCATATTTATAATCAGTCATCTGTATCTCCAGCCCAGATGTTTCTTTTGACTGCCAAACTCAGATCCAATTGGCCTTGCAAAATCATTACATACAAATGAAACCCCTCATCTTTCTCAATCAAACTTCCTCCTCCTGTTTCCTATCTTGAGTGATTTACAGCCATCATACCAGTTACCAAAATAGATTCCTAAGAGTCACTCTATGCTCATCCTCCCTCCCTTCATTTCAACCAGTCAATTCCAATTTTCTACTGCCTTAAAATCATTGGTTACTCCTTCTAACTCTCCATAATTGTTGCTGCCTCAGTTTGGCCCACAGCCTATTTCACATGGGATATAGCTATCACTTCCCAAGTTTACCAATGACTTCCTTTTTGTTAAACCCAATGAGAATTTGACACTTCTCCACAATTTGACATTGTTGATGAATTCCTTCTTGAATTTCTTCTCTTAGTTGTTGGGACTCTAATTTTTTTTTCTTACCATCTGACTAACCCTCAACTCCTTTCTGTGCTTTTTTTTTTTTTTTTTTTTTGCGGTACACGGGCCTCTCACTGTTGTGGCCTCTCCCGTTGCAGAGCACAGGCTCCAGAGGCGCAGGCTCAGCGGCCATGGCTCACGGGCCCAGCTGCTCCGCGGCATGTGGGATCCTCCCAGACTGGGGCACGAACCCGTGTCCCCTGCATCGGCAGACGGACTCTCAACCACTGCGCCACCAGGGAAGCCCTGTGCTTTTCTTGCTCAGCTTTGCTCAATTGTAGTCTTTGATATTCTTTTATTTTGCAATATCCCATGCTGATCTTACTCCATCCATGGCTTTCAATTATTTGTCTATGTAAGATGTTGACTCCTAAATTACCATAGCAGTCCAAGTCTCATCTCTAAGATTTATATTTGGATACCTTACTTCAATACCCCAACCTCAAACCCAATATATTAAAAACTGTACCCTTAGGGAGATCAGCTCCGTGCTTTGCGACCTCCTAGAAGGGTGGGATAAGGAGGGTGGGAGGGAGACGCAACAGGGAAGGGATATGGGGATATACGTATGCATATAGCTGATTCACTTTGTTATACAGCAGAAACTAACACAACACTGTAAAGCAATTATACTCCAATAAAGATGTTAAAAAACAAAACTGTACCCTTTGTCCCCACCTCACCCCCAAGAAAACACAACCAAAAAAACACTGCCTATCATGTATTTTCCCTTTTCCTGAACCAGCTATATAAATGATCAAGCCAGAAACATGTGTCATCTTCTACTCATTTTTCTGTTATCAACTACATCTTGTCACCAAACAATGCCAGTTCTAACTCCTCAATATCTCTTTAGCTTAACACTTGAATAGCTAAATAAGAAATTGAAATCTAATCCTCCTAACTTAATATTTATCTACCTCAAAGTTACCTTCTACATAATTGGCATAGTAATGATTCCAGGTAGAAATCACTGCATTTCACCTTGCCAATGATACACAAAGTGATGCTGGGAGGGTTGAGAGGGAAGAGAGAGAGAAGGGCAAAATATGATGGTAATAAAATGTTTCCAGATATCTTTCTTAGTGTTGTCTCTGAAATCTCACCAAATAAGCCCAAAATTTATGTTACAACATTTGTTTGATGCCTTATTTAAACTGTTTCACTGGACATTTTAAGCTCTCTGAAAGAGATCAAGTTGCCTTGTCATAACTAAACCTCATGCTCATTGGAGCTTACACTGGGTAAACTTTGCAGGGGCCCAAACATTGTAGGATGACTTGGGAAAATGGGATGGGAAAGTTTTACTTAAACTGAGTGAGAAGAAAAATTCATGACCATTTTGGTCATTCCATTTTTAGTTTATTAAGAGGATAAGGAAAACATCACATTATAAATCAATGTTCTATTACTGAACTGAATTTGGGTCTGCTCATCCAATGCACAGTAAAGCTAATCTACTGACATGAGAGGGTGGTGAAGTAAAGTATAGTGTTTATCGCAAGGCACCGAGCAAGGAGAACAGGAAGCTAATGCTCAAAAGACTGGAACTCCCCAATGGCTTTTACAGAAGGGTTTTTAAAGGCAACATCAGGGGTGTGGGCTGCAGGGTGCCTGACCAGCTTGTGCACAATTCTCTGATTGGTCAATGGTGAATTAACAGGGTGCTGTTTCAGGAATCCCTGAAGATTCATTCATTCCAATTGGTCTGGGGTCTACACTCTGGTGGTCAGCAGTTTTCATCTTGGGGGGGAGGGTCTGCTTTCTGCAAAATCAACTCAAGGATATGGTTCAGGATATTATCTATAGCCCTTAAGGAGGAA
This sequence comes from Grampus griseus, assembly GCF_964374135.1. Lineage (NCBI taxonomy): Eukaryota > Metazoa > Chordata > Mammalia > Artiodactyla > Delphinidae > Grampus > Grampus griseus. Next base: position 33,255,123 of record NC_139003.1, on the reverse strand, counting down.
CTAAAGGTCCTTGACTTTATTTTATGGTTAAACTATTATTATTTAGCCTTGCTTGACTGTTTTCCTTTGTTTCTGCATTTTCTCAGTTCTCTGTTTAAATCTGCTCTTTGGAACTTGGGAAAGGCCTAGGTGGCTAAAGCTCTTCTACAGACAAGGAGCAGAGGACACCAGGGGTCTGTCCCTGGGAAGGTCCTGCAGGGTCTTGCTCGGTTTCATGTTGAACAACATTAATAAACAGCCAAGTAAGCAAAGGGTTAAAAGTGTTAGCTAAAATGAATTTGGGGTGTTTTCAGTTACCAAATTTCCAGAGGTAAGGGGGAGAGAAATCTGGACCTATATATCTACATGATTTGGGACTTTTTCCTTTTTAAATTTAGATGCCAGATTAAGAGGTCACCTGCTACCTGACCATTATAATTTTCTGTCATTACCGTGAACTGGGGAAAAAAAAAAAAGGATTCTTTTCTTTTAATTAGTCAAAATTCTGTGTTTGCTGTCCCAAACATGCTGGAGACACTGCTTAAAGACTCATGAGCACTAGCTCTGCCCCCAGGAGACTATGAAATTGGGCAGGTCCCTATACCTCTGGGGTCCTCAGTTCCCTGCAAAATGAGAAAGCTAGACTCAATAATCCTTAGGATCCCTTTCAGATCCACCAAGCTAATGGTATATTCATTGCAACTGCTCCTGAATGAGGCCATGATTTGTATCCAGCTCTAGTGCTTCAGTGTTGCTTGTTATGTCTATGAAACTGCTTCATCAAAACATGACGCACATGAGCACCCTCACACCATTTCACACAACAAGGACAAAGGGCAAACCTCTACTTCCAAAGGAATGACATAACCTGTCTCTGAAGTGGTTCACATCATCCTCATCTTTGAACTAACAAGTGCTCAGAAAACACATAACCATCTTCATTGACATTAAGGCTGTGAGAGGAGATTCCCAGTCAGTGCTTGGGACTTGGAGAAAAGCATTTAAGAAAAGGCCATCTCCACAACTTAATAGTGAAATTAGGGTGCAACACCCATCACAAGGATCCCTAACAACCTCCACGATTTCTTTGCTAGGAAAAGAAACCAAGAAGCCAGTAGTGGTATACTACTCCGCTGGACACATATCCAAGGTCCCAAGCAAAAACAGGTACAAGCTTACTGAATGGAAGGGCTCTTCTTCAGTTGGAGGTAGGCTGGGTTCCAATTCTTTACCAGCAGGTCGGCTGAAGGCCAGGGCAGCCTCAGACACCAGGTCAGGGATACTGAATTGCGCTCTGCAGGGCGCCGCCCCGGACGGGGCCCCGCCCCTCACCTTGCCTTCGCCGCGCTCCGGCCGCGAAGGTGCGTGCGGCGCTCGGTGATTGGCGGCTGCCCGGCGGGGCCAGGCTGCCATTGGCTGCCTGGGCCTCTTTGTTCCCGGTCCCCGCCTCAGGCCGTCTGTAGCGGACTGGGCGGCGGAAGTTTGACGGCGCCGGGCGAGTGGCTGCGGCAGCGGCGGCGGAGACCCAGCAGTTCTCTCCTAGTACCTGCAGCGGTGCCGGAGGCCAGGCGAGCCTGGGTGTTAGATCCCGGACAGCAGGAGAAACCCCTCTGACACACAGATATGGACTTGGAGGCCAAAGTAAAGAAGGTAGGGCGGCGCGGGCAGCGGGGCAGCGGCCGCTTCACCTGCGCGGGGCGCCGCCCTCTGGCTGCCATTGGCGGGTGGGGCGCACGGGCCACCGGGCCCGAGCCAGCTCTGGGTCTCCGGAACCCGGAGCCCAGGTACCCGACCCTCTCGGTAGAGGGGATCCCCGGCGGCCTCGCAAACTCCTGAAACCTGGGAGCGACGGAGAGTCGTGCGCGCGCGCGCGCGCGAGGGTGGCACGGGACATTTCTCCCCGTCTAACCACGTCCAACGGTTGGAAGTGTTAGAAACTTTCCTTAAGATGTTTCAGCTGCGCCTGTGCCTCCCTAAAAGAAAAGGATGAGGTTAGGGCGCGTTAAGGCGAGGCTGTGACACTACTTCTTCCTGCCTCAGGAAGTTCAACTTTATTAAGCCTCTGTGGTTTGGGGTCACTGATGTGACTTTGACAGCTCAGACCTCCTCCCCGCCCAGCTCGGCTGTCCGAGGCTCTCTAGAGTGAGCGTTGATTGAATGCGCTTACTTCGCACCCGCGGCTGGTGATAACGTGAAAGGTGATGATGTTTTTTATATTTTTCTTGGTCATTCATTACTTGACTTCCAAAGCACTGCCTCCCTCTTCCAAAGAAAATGTTCTCCCTGTTTGGCAGCCATCCCCAAAGGACGATTGTCACCAGTGGTTTAGCTCCAGGAGACGTTTCCTGCCTGGCTGCCCTCCGGGCGTCAGTACCCACGGCCCTACCTGAGCCGCTCCCTGATTTGGGGAGCCTTACGTTTCTTGGCAGAAAGGGGTGGGGGACCACACTGTGTCTGAAAAGGAATGCTGATGTCACATTCCAGTGTAACGTTCGGTGTGAAAGGTCTCATTCCAGGGAATTGCTCATATTTACTTTGCGGTAAATTTAAGCTAGCTGCTTCTTATCAAATAAGGAAGGAAGTTTTGCAGAGAGAAAAAGGGGAAAAAATAGAACCTAATTTTCTTCTCTTGCCCACTGTGGGTTGCCAACATTGACATTATTTCATCTTCTAAAGACAAAGTTCCTGACCTGAGCATTAATTCTGTTTCATGCCCAGAACTGGATTTTTGAAAATGTATGCAAGTGCAAAATAGTAGGTCAGGAGGCTGTTGAAAAATGAAAACCTGCCGTGGGAAAAAAAGTTTGCCCCTTATGGCTAGAACCGGCACTCAAAACGGAATCCAAGGACGGGAAAACATAGTGTAAATTCTGACAGTCCTGATTGCATTCTGTTATCTTCCAGTTTGGTTTATTTTCTTTGCTTTTAGATGACACTAAAATTTTTTGTTAATTTTGCTTGCTACTAGGAAAGCATTTTGTTTGCCGCTAATTAGTCTTCTGTTGATGAACACTTCTTATTTTGTTTTTCAAGTGGGAAAGAATGGGTAATTTAGTACTTGTCAAAAATTTGGGAGGTCTTGTCTATGCTTAAACATATGTTGCTTCAAAAATTACTTTTTAAATGTTAACATCCTTTGGGAGGGGAGGAATGAATGCGTGAAGCACAGAGGATTTTTTGGGGGAAGTGAAACTGCTCTGTATGCTACTATAATGGTGGTTACATGTCATTATATATTTTTCAAAACCCACAGAATGAACAACACCAAGAGTGGACCCTAAAATAAACTATGGATGTTGGGGGATGATGATGTGCCAGTGTAGGTTCATCATTTGTAACAAATGTACCACTCGGATGTGGGATATTGACACTGGAGGAAGCTTCGAAAGGGAGTAGGGAGATATATGGGAATGCTGTCCCTTCTGCTAAATTTTGCTGAGAACCTAAAACTGCTCTGAAAAATAACATCTACTTATAAGAAAAAAAAAAATCAACATCCAAAAGTGATTTTGAAATTATTTGAGACAAAGAACAAGTAATTCTGAGGGAGAAAGTACAGAGTTAAGAATTACATGTGCTAGGAAGGGAAAAATCCAGACATTATTTATAAACAATTTACTTAGTTTTAGAATGTGGATTATAATAAGTAATGCTCTTGATATATGGTGTAATTTTTCTCCTCCATCTCCCCTTTACTTTAAAAGGTTATCTTTTCAACCAAGAATCTTATCCTTCTCTCTAATCCTCCTTCTCCCCTTCCCCCACCCTCAAGAAAAAGGATTCCATAAGTTTAGAGCTTTTACAGACAATACCATGACTGTAACAAATCCTTGTTTCACTACTTTGTCATCACTGGTGATTCTCAGGACAGAGTCCTTAACTAGTAAATTGCAAAGTACTAAAAGATCCCAAAGGTGTCCAATTTGACTGCCAACCATACCCTCTGTGTCTGTGCAGGACCCTTGACAGACTTAATGTTCTGTGAATTCAACAAAATGTTTCCCAGCACAAAGAATTTAGAGGTCCCAGGAACACATTTCATAATCTCAAAAAGAAACTTGCATTCCCTTTAGAAATTGCTTTCTAAGACACCAGAAGAAGGAAACATTACAAGATCATCTCTGATCTATGATCAGAGCCTTCTTACCCTATTTTGGTACCTAGATAGTTTTCAGGTCTCCTTTCTTTTTGACTTGGGTATACAAGAAAACTAATAGTTTGAATGTACCTTTTAAAAAGCGTGGTTGGAAGTTGGAACAAAGACACAACCATTTAAGTAAAACAATTTGACTTCTGGTTTAAGATACATGGCATTTTTTCCTTCTAAAACCCTTGTACTGTTGTTTTCATAAGAAATTTTCTCCAGGCAGATGATAAATGTTACTTTCCTTTCCCATTAACATTTTGTGTAAAAAGAATTAAAAAGGGTTGTCTTTATTTCACAACCACCTAGGTGGATGATACTATTATAAGATTCTTTGTTTATAAAATGAGAACTTGGGTGTCCATATCATTGGCATAAATTTGGATTCATTACCAGTTAAAACACACAGTCACAAAGGCAAGGAATTTTTATAATTAGATTTTACTATATTTTGTTTTGTTTGAGGTAAGTGAGCTGTTGCTAGGATGTGAGAGCTAGTTTGGTTATACAGAGTTTTTGTTTCAATAATATTTTAGAGTAGAATTTGACTTTTACGTATTGGCCCTGTTGTCTGAGTTATTTGTCTAGATCTCTTCATTATAATTGACTTCGTGTAAGTAGACCCTATGTTTGCTTGGAAAAAGCAATGGACTTTGAGAAGCAGAAAGAGAGTCTCATTTTGGTGGTGACTGGTAGATCATGGCCCACAGCCAGATGTTTTCTTCTTTCCTTTCTGTGTTACTCTTCCATGAGAATCACTTTTTTTCCCTTTAAAAACATACCAGAGAGAAAGAGAACTCTAGTAATTTCCCTTACGCTGCCTGGAATTGCTGCAGAGCTTTAAATTTTACACCTTATTCATTGTTTGTCTCCATTCTAACCTCCATCTTTTGATCCTTCCTGATGTCTTGCATTTTTTTTCTTAGGACTCTTTTGTTTCTTTAATTTAATTTTAAAAAGATGAGATGTACTTTAAAGATTACAAGTCACTAAAAACCCCCTTTCTCAGCATCCAAACATGTTTTGAAAGCTTCTGTCATTTGCCAAAAAAACAAAATGAAACCAAGTGATTGCGCTTGGAAAGAGTACTGAACCACAAAGATTGTTTCCATTAGAAATTAGAATGAGCCTTTTCTCTAAGGTGGCCCCTGATTGAATGGAAAAGGCAAGTAAATGGTGACCTGGAGGCAGAAATCTACAGTTGAATTCTCTGCTTGAAGCCATTCTTTCTGCGAGAATCATTGGCAAGGCTTGGGGTAATGGGAGGGCAGCGTGCTTCCAGGGCTTTACCTTAGAGGCAGTTACTCTCTCAGAACAAGTATAAAATAAAGTGGTCCTCAGCGGGGCTTTTATCTCTTCCAACCCATAGTATCAGTCATTACATTAATTGGATATGAAAAGTCACTTTCTCTAACTTGGTCTGAATATTGGTTTGAATAGAACTGTAGTAGGTTATCTATTGATTTTGTTCCTTAACTTTATCCTATGAAGTAGAATTAGTGATTTATGTCTCTGTTGGCTGTTAGCTGTGTACCATCATCTCTCTCCTTGACTTTGCTTGCTCACCTTCAATACTAAATACTACTCATCTTTAAAGACACACTCCTTACCCTACCCACACCACACATCACCCTCCAGGTGATCTTTCTTCTTGTTCCTATCTGGATGGAAAATCTTTCTTCTGTATTCCCAAAGTATGTCATCATAACTCTTAGGACATTCATCACTTTCTCCCTCTAGATTATAGTCTTCTTCTTACCTAGATTGCAAGCTTCTTGAGAGTGAAATTCATATCCTATTTATACTTGTATAGTTATTTTGTTTGCTGTTCAAAGCAATTTATGAAGTAGATCTTAGCCTCACTTTAAGGATAAAGAAACTAAGGCTTAGATACATTAATCTGAAACTGGCAGAACCTAACTGTGATCTTGAACCATAGTTTTCAGAATCCATGCAACTCCCATCATGCCACCTAGCCTGAGTCCTCTGATATCCTTTGCCTTGATCACTACATGTATGTTTGAATGAAGTACCCTAATATAAAAAGAGAAATAACCTGAGGTCTGTTTCAACATTTTTTATTGGTTTGTTTAAAGGAATTATATTGGAAGAAATGGTTTCTATTCCAATAAAATTACCACCCTACTGGTTTTCTACATTTTATTTATACTTTATCCATGGTTATATGTATGCCCTTTAGTGTAAGTTGCCTTTGACCTTCTTTGCACGGAAACAAGTCTAAATAAGTAAAAATATCATGAAAAGGAACTTCTGCGAGACTTTTACAGTCAAAGAAATTCCATAAGCTCCAATAATATTCTGGAACGTATCTTCTGGATTCTTCCAACTTCCCAGCTTTTGTTGGGAGCAATGATAATGCTGCCTCCTAGCTACTTAATATGGTTCTGAACAATAGCGACCCTGCTTTTGGCTCTCTGCTTTGGGATTTCAACCAGTGACATCTGGAATTGTATAGAGGCACTCATGGTTGGCCTGTTCAAGAATCTGTTCTACCTGCTGAAGCCCAGACTTGATAGAAAGCCTTACACATAGCATGGTAGGCTAAACCTCTCTTTCTCCTAGCAGCAAAGTGCTCAAAGTGCCACTGGAATGGCAGACCAGGCAGCTTAGAATAGAGCAGTTAAAAACAAAAAAAGTTCAATGCTAGGAAGAGAACTGTTCATTAAAGAGCTACCGAGAAGCAGTAGGAAACACCAAAATGTTGAACTGTTTTGTGAGGCTCTCACTGAGCTCTAGGATGATACCAGCATTGTGAGCACGAAATTAACATCATGGACCATCAGGGTTACTCTGAGGGGCCTATTTAGTAGAAAGAGAATGATAAATTGGTAAAAGAGTACTACTTCCTATGTTCTTTTTCTGAGAACCAGAAGTAGTTTGCCCCATGCTAATCTGAATATGTTTTTTACAAACCAGATCACTACAATGTGTTCAGAAATTAGAAAAGGTCAGTAAGTGCCAGTATAGGTAAAGAGCTGTAGTAGTATACAGAAAGATCTTCTGTACTATATCAGCTTTCTCACTCCTGTTTATCAGTATGATATCATTAAATTCACTCTGGGCTGAGAGTTAGTAGATCTGGGTCCACTCTAGTTTTTGTGATCTTGGCTACTTTGGATTTCAGTTTTCATATCTATAAAAATCAATAGGGGGGCTTCCCTGGTGGAGCAGTGGTTGAGAGTCCGCCTGCCGATGCAGGGAGCACGGGTTCATGCTCCGGTCCGGGCAGATCCCACATGCCGCGAAGCGGCTGGGCCCGTGAGCCATGGCCACTGAGCCTGCGCGTCTGGAGCCTGTGCTCCGCAACGGGAGAGGCCACAACAGTGAGAGGCCCGCGTACCGCAAAAAAAAAAAAAAAAAAAAAAAAAAAAAAAATCGGGGAACCAAGTGATTTCTAAGATTTCTTAAAACGCTGTTACTCTTTTTGACTATGGAAAACATTATAGTTTACCAAGTATAATAGTGTTCCACAGTGCTTAAAAATCATACAAGCCAAGAATATATAAATATATGTGATTTTAATGAAATGGCATGTATATACTCCTGTGAAGTCCATGAGAAAAATGAAATAATTTTTTTTCATAGATCTTAGCTGTGTTTCAACTTGTTTTTACTTAATTAGTTTGCCTTTTAAATATTTGTGGGGATTTGAAGACATTAAGTTTAATTAATTTAAATCTGTAGTATAAAGCTTCAAAGGCATATAAACTGCTCTGTTAGCATGAGTCAAATAAGCCTAGGCATGATGTATCACTTTCCTTGGTACTTAATTACAGGAAAGTGAAAAATAATGGAGCTTTTATTGTCTTTAAAAGTTATCTCTCCCCAAATAAGATGAGTCATTTAAAAACTATGTGAGTAGTTTATGTGCAAAGCACTGTTCTAAACTCTGGGGGTATAGTGTGAACAAAAAGGCAAGGTACCTTGTATTATAGAACTTACACTGTTGAGAGGAATGATAGAGCAAAGAAAAGTAAATGAAAGTAAATGACAAAATAAATGATAGAAAGTAAGCGCAAATGGGATTATACCCCTTAGTGAACTCTTTACAGGTCAGGAGTACATTAGATTTCCAACACAGAATGTCCTTTTTTTTTTTTTTTTTAAATAAATTTACTTTTTTATTTTTGGCTGTGTTGGGTCTTCATTGCTGCATGCGGGCTTTCTCTAGCTGCAGCGAGCAGGGGCTACTCTTCGTTGTGGTGTGTGGGCTTCTCATTGTGGTGCCTTCTCTTGTTGCTGAGCACGGGCTCTAGGTGTGCTGGCTTCAGTAGTTGTGGTGTGTGGGCTCTAGAGCACAGGCTCAGTAGTTGTGGCGCACAGGCTGTGGCATGTGGGATCTTCCTGGACCAAGGCTTGAACCCATGTCCCCTGCATTGGCAGGCAGATTCTTAACCACTGCGCCGTGAGGGAAGTCCCAGAATATCCTAATTTAGTGGTGATTCTTGGTATTGGTTCCCGGTTTTGCAAACTTTGTAATTAGGGGTTATTATTTATCTTAAGTAATGGCAAATGAAAAAGAGATGAGAAGGTAGCTTTTATGTATTAGAATATAAAAAAGCTCATAATTAGATAAAGCTAAAATATTTACAATCTTACACCTATAAAATACACAAACTGTCTTTTGCCTGATTACAAATGCTCTGCAAGAGTCATTCCTGTATTGCGTTTACTGTTTACAGTCATTACTAATTTTTGTTTGGTAACTACTGTCATGGTACCTGAAAGAATGACTTTTAAAAATCTGTTTATTAGATCATTAATATATAGTACATTTAGGAAATTATTTTGCTTTTTACAAAGTGGTGATGTTCAGGGAGCATTATATAAATTATGAATTATGAAATCAACTTTTTCAAGGAGAGGAAAATAGAGAAAAGACTAACCAAAATCAAAATGGGTTTTAAAACCTCATAAATTTTCAAGATCTTAAGGAAAAATAGTTTGATAATTGATAAATTCACCCCTAGTCTTTGAGTAAAATCCATATATTAAAACTTGCCTTAAGCACTGTTATTAGAGGATTAAATTTAGAGGTTATGCTTTTCAGCTGTCTAGCTCCAATCTTTGATTTTCCTATAAAAGAGCTCAAGTCATATTTGGTTTCACTTATTTTTCTAAGTACCTGATCTACCTAACTCCCTACTTGAATAATAGGAAATTAGATAATAATATGCCTGACTGTAATTTTCTAATGAAAGTTCATGCTGTGACCCTAAAATGACTTTTTAATTACTTTTCTTTCTTTCTTCTCAACCACTTTAATCACTGTTCATTGCCAGTGACAAGAACATTAAGAAAGAACAGAAGGTGATAGAGGAAAGAACGAAAAGAAACTTACTTGGTATAATTTGGGAACAGTGCTATGAAAGTGTTTCATGTTTCTATCACAATGAGTATTTAGCTATAAAAACTGGTTGATTCTAGGTATCGTTACTTTTATTTCGGTCATATTCAACAAAGGAGAAGAGCATAGCTCAGGATTGCCAATTTCTCTTACCCTTGGCTAGTCTGCCAAGAAAGCAGGACTGCTTGGGTTTGAGCACGGCTTGAGGCGGGAACTGTAGGAGAAGCCAGGCATTGAGCATTGCTGAGAGCTTATCTGCCAAATGACAGCCAGGCTCCCAGTATATAAATATAATTAATCTCTGAATGAGGCTGGATCATCCTCAAATCACAAGTGATTCAGCCTGTGTTTATTACGGTGACATTCTGACCACCATACAGATTTTAAAAAGGGGTTTCAGGTTGTCTGTTGGTTATAAAGGTTCTTATCTGAACAGTGAGCCTAGCAAAAAGGAGGCTGAAAGCCTAGCACCAATGCCTTGGTGCTGAGTCCATTAATAAGTCTGCCGCCACCATGAACTTGCCTGTGCTTTGTTTGAAGATGAAATGATATCATGTTTCATTGCAAAATGATTATGCAAATGTTAGGTGGATTTTTATTTCTGTAAGTGTAACATCATAGAAGTCTTGATAGAATGAGTCACAAAGTAAAGGTAAAGAATGTATTTCCTTCATGGGGTACTGGCCTACAATAAAAATAATCGGGGGTTAAACAAAACAAAGTCACCCTCTGTTTTTCATAGAGAATATTAAAAGTTTAGTTTAAATGTAAGACTACAGAATCTCAACTCCTTTTCTATCAATATTACCTGTGGAGCTTGTATCCCCCAAAATACTGTGATGTCAGCTTTTGTGGATAAAAGAAGGAAGGTAGGCAAGCTAGCTAGTGGGCAAGACATGTACGTTAACTACAGTGCTAGATAGAATGAAATAAGTGCTGTATGCTGTAATACAGTGTTGCTCAAAATATCTATGTTGAAGAACCATTTTTTCAAAACTCTGAATCTGTCATGGGCCGATACTTTTAAAACAAAAAAAAATGAATTACTAAAAGGAAAAAAAGACAAATACGAGGCCAATTTTAAAAAAAATAAGTATATCAGACATAAAACTACTGTCAAATTGCTTAACAATTCCTAATTGCTTTCTCTCAGTTTCTTTCTATGTCTGATCACAGACTGGTAACCAACAGTTTGCAGACTGCCACACTTTGTAGCAGTGCAATAATAGGAATAGACAACTACAGTATCCCCCCCCCTTATCTGCGGGGAATATGTTCCAAGACCTGCAGTGGATTCCTGAAACCCCAGATAGTACCAAACCCTATATATACTGCTTTTTCCTATACATACATACCTTTGATAAAGTTTAATTTATAAATTAGGCAACATTAAGAGATGAACAACAATAATAATAAAATAGAAAAATTATAGCAATATGCTGTAGTAATAAAAGTTTTGTGGATGTGGCCTCTCTCCTTAATTAACTTCTTCAACTCTGCCACAGATTCAGCAGTGGCTTCTTTATTGGCAGACGCGGCCTCTCCAGTAATTTTTATATTTTTCTTTCCAAACCTATTCCTGAATCTTTATAACCATCCCTTACTTGCAGTAAATGCTGTTAACACATTTTAGGGGATCCCTTGCTGAAGTCTTCATGTGGGCTCTATTGCTTTCTGGTGCCACATGTTACTACCAACTGGAACATGTTTTCTGTTTGTGTGTCCCACCCACAAATTTAATGTCTTTTCCATCTTAAATAAGCAATTAGCATGCACTGTGTGGCCATAACTTCTGCAGTTTGAGGTGCGACAGCAACACTAACATGAATTTCTTTTTCCTTCTTCACAATTTCATGGATAGAAGATTCCTTCTTACCATAGATCTTAGCAGCATCAGCATACAATTTTTGTTTGTTTGTTTGTTAAGTGGAGAACTTTCACCTTTTCACCTAAAGGAAGCACTTTAAGGCTCCTGTTTGGCAGATCCGAATTGCTAGCATCGCTGCTTCTGCACTTGGCCAGCGATTTTTATTTTGGCTGGCCAAAAATTAATTCTGTTATTTCACTAACACTTTGCAGGTTATTACAGTCTATAGTTACACGTGACACAGCTGTAAATTCTTCCAGTTTTCATGAAGTGCTGTCTTCAATCCACTCTTCTGTAGAAGCAAAGGAGCATTCTCTAGCACTGTGAGTTTCATTTTCACTTTCCATATCAGAATAGATCACTAAGGTTTTTTTGTCTTTTTGTTGGTCTAATATTCACATCATCTGAATCAGAACTATATTCTGAAGAACTATCATTTTCTGAGACACTAGTATATATGTCGCTCAGACAGTCAGAGAAAGTATCTGCATAAAATTCACCGAAAAATTCTTCTTCACTCAACATTTCGCAATGCATCATTTTTGAAAGTTTTACGTTTATAATATACACAAGATTGGAACAAAAACCTAACGGAGCAAAATGTGAATGATAATGACAATCATAAGTTGTATAATGAACGCTTGATCAATTTTAAGCTCTAACAACTTCTCATGTTATGTTAATTGTACCACTGTCTAAAAACGTATTGATACGTCTTCGGTCAATAACGTTCTGGTAACAAAAGACGAATTAATACGTCTCCAGTCAATAATGTGTTTAAGTAAAAATAAGGGTTACTTGAACACAAGCACTGCAATGTACTGCAACAGTCAATCTGATAACCAAGTTGGCTACTAAGTGACTACCTAGCTGGATAAACTGGACAAAGGGATGATTCGTATCCAAGGCAGGACTGAGCAAAGGCTGGAGATTTCATCACGCTACTCAGAATTCAATTTAAAACTTAGGAATTGTTTATTTCTGAAATTTTCCATTTTATATACATATACATATATATATATATATATATATATATATAGATAGATAGATAGATAGATAGATTTTTTTTTTTGTGGTACGCGGGCCTCTCACCGCCGGTGTCTCCCCCCCCCCCGCCCGTGGAGCACAGGCTCCGGACACGCAGGCCCAGCGGCCACGGCCCACGGGCCCAGCCGCTCCACGGCACGCGGGATCCTCCTGGACCGGGGCACGAACCCGCGCCCCCCACACCGGCAGGCGGACCCCCCCAACCACTGTGCCACCAGGGAAGCCCTCCATTTAATATTTTTGTATCATGGTTGACCGTGTATAACTGAAACCATAGAAAGCAAAAATGTGGATATGGGGTGGCTACTGTATTATGAAGTTTCAGAAGCAGAAGTAATTTAATTGGGTAGATTGGGAACAACATTATGGAGGAAACAACATTCAAACTAACTTCTGTAGGATAAATAAGGTTTCAGTAGGCAAAGAAGGAATTCCAGGAAGAATAAATAAATGAACCAAAGAAACAAGGCTGCAAAAAGTCGGTAAACCCTTGGTATTCTCACCATAACATTTTCAGTGTTGACGCTTCTAAAACAAAGCCAAGGTACATGATCTGTAGTGAGTTGTGACTTTCCTAGATTTCAGGTTTGAATTTAGGAAGTGTGCCACTGAGCTTGTACAGGAACCTAACCTACTGCTGAGGATCTCTATCTTTATCCTAATCTTGATTTTTATTGAATACACTTTGTCATCTCTTGAGGTAGAGGAGGAAATTTCACTGGCGTCTAGCTGATATAGTCTGGGCTTGGTTCCAAGCTGTGGGTTGGGACTACGTTGGCTCCCCGTATCTTTCATCTTCCTTAGATCATTGGATATCTTAAGCAAAAGTTTGGAGCAATAGCGGGCATGTCCAACTGCAGGAGCACATTTTAAGCCTCTGCTTGTGTCACAGCAGTCACATGTCCAAGTTCAAACTCAAGGGGAGGAAAAGTCCAGTTTAATGACTATGAGGCAAGGGTGTGGATGTTTAATAACTACTTGGGAATGAAAAATTGGGATCATTACTTCAGCCTATCACATATTCTACAGTGGGATTTTTTTTTTTTAAATTTGGGGGTATAAGTATACTTTTCTGAAGTTCTCTCATGTATCAGGAGTCCATTCTGAGAAGATATTCTGCACAGTTTCATAGACAGCTGGTATTTCAAAGCAGGGTAGTTTTTGACCCTTCTGAAAAATTATAAAGGAAAATTGACCTTGGGGTATCCTTTACTTGATTTTTAGAGGGTTCTTTTTTTCATTTAGTCACTCTTCTGTTAGTTTTGAGACTAACAGACTTCTCCAAATTCATCCCAGCTAGGTCATATGATCTCCATGTGAAGAAATGTAGAACTCATTTCTTTGGAAAATGTCAAGTTGCCAAAGGTTTTTAAGAGGAGTTAAAAAATCTGACCTTTGAAATACTACAACAAATTGGAAATAGATTCTACAGATATTCAAATGATGCCATGTGTTAGACTCTGCCAGTGGTAGCAGAATAGAAAATTATCCCAAGAGAAATAGGCAGAAATTAATGGTAGAGGGAGGCAAGACAGATTTGAGTGGCTTAATATCCATATTTCTTTTAAGATGTCACAGGTAAAAACAATTGAGATGTTATTTGTTGGCACTTTTCTCATGGACCAGATGAAATCAAGCCGGAGGATGGAATCATCCAGTGGACCACTGTTGCCCACCCCTCTGGAACACAGGGAGTTTAGAGGGAGAAGAACAGAACTTTCATAGGTTTGAATCCCAGTTTGACACTCCTCTAGAAATTTGGACAAGTTTCTTAGCCTCCTTGGCTTTAGGGGACTTATCGGTAAAACATAGATAATACCTCCTTATTGGGTTATTGTGAGATTAAATAAAGTAATGCTTGTAAACACTTAGAACAGTGCCTGACATATAGACAGTACTTGATCAGTGTTATTATTAATGTTCTCTGATCGGTTTTGTTTAGTTATCTAGACCTTAGTATCAATAAGTAAATGTTGGGAGAACCAGAATTGCAGGAAGGTTATCAGCTTTAGAATTCTGGGTTCAGTCTTAGCCTTGGCACTTACTGGCTATGTGAATTTGGCAAAATTATTTAACCCTCTAATCCTCAGGATCTTTATCTGAAAATGTATTGCAGCCATCTATCTCACAGGGGTATAAGAATAATTGACACAAACATTTTAAAGCACAAAGTATGGTGCCTGCACATACAATAAATAGATGTATCATAATCATTATCAAGAAATCCAATTTAGAGGGAAGAAAATCCTGCATAGATCTTCAAACCATTTAACAAGCACCTGAATCTATCATCAAGAATTTTATGATAACACGCTTTCAGAAAATTATTGATACTTGATGCTTTGTTGGACACAAAGAAATATTTAAAATTCAATAACTGGAATTTATTAAATTACTAGATTTCATTTTTTCCTTTTTATAATTTGCAAATTATTTTGATTTTAATTTTTTATGATAAAAATTTATAAGTTTCTAGTACTTGTTTGAGTACATGCCATGTGCTAGTCATTATGGGAAAGATTTCAAAGCTATATTAATTAGGTTCCCTAGCAGGGGCACTTGATTTAACATTACCAGGTACTTTGGTCCAGTATAGGAAATAGGTATGTTTTCCTGAATAGAATCTTCCTCAGAGTTTTTGGGGTAAATTGCAAAAATGGCTACAATTCTTTGCAGCACCTCCCATTAAGAAATGGAGTCTGTTTTCCTACCCTTTGAATCTGGGCTGCTGGTAGACAGTGGTAGAACTGATGTTGTGTGTGCTGCAGGCTTGGCCCTCACGAGGGCTTGTTTGCTTCTAACTACTTTATTGGAACCCTGCTACTATCATGTGAACTAGCCTAGTCCAGCCCACTGGAGGATGAAAGATGACATAGAAAAGATGAAACATCTCAGCTGAGGTTCCCCTATATTAGCTGTCCCTAGCTCACCTGAAAGGTGACTACGGATGTAGTGAGCCCAGCTCAGACCAGAAGAACTATCCAGCTGAACCCAGTCCAAGGTGTTAAACTGCAGAAGCATGAGCAGAATATCATGACCGGAAACTACAGAATAAATGATTGTTATTTTAAGCCACGATGTTTAAGGGTGGTTTGTTAGGCAACAGATCGTAACTTATACCCCCTCTATTGCTAGGATGTAAGTCTTCTCAGCCTCCCACAGTGAAAGCTATGGAAAAGGTCTTAGAGAAGGCTTTTCTCATTCAGAATTACCCTCATAGCCCTCTGTACATAAGAAAGAGTAAAGAATCAGGACACTGTAGGTTCCCTGACATCATTGGGCACTTGAGAATGGGCCCCCTTTCTAACCTAGTCAAATCTAATTTTGATTTTGAAAGTTGTCTATTTCCCCTGAACCCTAGACAAATCTAAGATGATGTCTGTGTACCTTTTGTAGTGACAAAGTCCTTGGGCTGTAGTTTAAATATAGAACAAAAAGCATGTGAATCTAAACCATTTCTCTAATAGATCAAAAATCAGAAGATGGATCAAAAATTAGTTAAGGCACTTATGTTTACACAACACATCATATAAACATAATTCATTTTTTCCAGAGTAAGGGATGGTGTGAAAAGGCTGAACAATAAGTAAATAAGCATAAGGCATCTGGCAGTAGGGTTTCTGTATCTCTCCCTTCCTTTCCCAGTTTCCAAGACCCCTATCTGTGCTATAAGACTTTGTTTTTGCTCTAAATACACCTGAATGCCAATCCTGGGCAAAAGTGGAAAATGAGAAGATGGTCTTTTTGTGCCTTTTACCCCCAATTTTCTGTGAAAGCCTTCTCTCCGTTGGGCTTTTCTCTCCAGGTCCTTTGGATGCTCATGATTCCCTGGGCATCCTTCTCTAACAGCTCTCTCAGCCAGTGCCACAAGCCTTTCCCTTCATTCTGGCTCTGAAAACATGCCTGTACTGTCCTCTTTTCCTGCGTGTGCTCTGATTAGATAGGCAATTAGTGGCAATAATCACTTAATTGTATAGTTAGCCTCACCCCACTCCTATAACAGGTTACTCCTAAAGAAATAATACTGTAGCCCTTAGGCCTGGTAAACAATGATGGTAATATTCAAGTTTTGGGATATGCAGTCTTATTAAAGGCTTCTCAATACACAGCACTGTCTGTGGAATCCACTCTTTAGAGCCAGCTGTGGAGGTAGTGACAAGACCAAATTAGAACTGTTTGTCATGATCTAAATTCTTTTAAGAGACTCCTACAGATGGCTTTTGGAATCAAGTTTTTAAAATCCCTTTTATAGCTAATAATTGGGAGTCTCTGAGACCTGTGTATAAAAGCAAACGCATTACGGAGTCTTTCCACTGAGCCAGAGCTCAGCCTATCCTAATTAAGAAGCCATTTCATCAGCAATTGTAGTCTGTGACATTTTTATAGCCCGCATTGTCTTTCTCAAAGTAACAGAGTTAGGAGGAGGCCCTTTTTGAGTAGAATTCGCGGAAGAGGTATTCTATTGGTGAACATCTCAAGTGACTGCCTTTAGGTAAGAGTTTAAAAATAATTTGATAGTAGTCAGTTTGAAAAACGTTTATAAGGAGCCAGCATAAACTGAACAGACACAATACATTTCTTTTTATAATTTGCTACCTAAAATAAGTGCAGTCTCTTAAAAAAAAATCTAAATTATTTTGTCCCTAATAATACGGTGAGGATACATTAGGTTTCGAAAAAGTATACAGTACTGAGAAGTTGGTTATGAACTGGTGACTATAAATACTACCTAATTTGAATCAAGTAATTTACATTCTGATATCACAAAGAAGTGCTATATATTTTTTCCTTTACTTTCCATCACCAGAAGAGTTATGTAATAGAATAAGGTTTATATCAATCTTTTTCCAGTTTTATTCTCTATTCATTAAGGAGGACTATGACATATAAAAATTGTGAAATTTTTCTCTTAAATATATTTCTAGAAATTTCTTGCTAGTCAAACCTGATATTTTGTATTCTGGTTTGTGGCTGTGTTCTAAAACACAAGTATGTGTGCACACAAGTGTGTATGTATATACATTGAGATGGTTAGAGAATAAGACTTAGAGACTAAAAATCATATTCTACCCTGTCTTCTGGAAGACTGTTCCCTGATCTTGACTGAGTGAACAGTTAAATTGAGGTGAATAAGAGCATTTATAAAGGAATGAGCAAAGTTTTGTTTTACTATGCCCGTTGGGGTGAAGACACATTTAAATATTTGAAATGGAAAAAAATAAAGTCAGGGGTTGTAGATAAGCACACCCTATATCCTCTCCCTTTGTAAAGTCTGTCATCACAAATCGCTTAGTATTTAAAATCAAAACAGAATAGAGGCCGTGGCAGACAGTCTCTAAGGTGGCCCCCATTGATCCCCACCTCCTAGAATTCATACTCCTGTATATTCCCCTTCCCTTGAGTGTGGGCTGGACCTGGTCAGTTGCTGCCAAGGAATATAACATGGCAGATGTGATGGTATATCCCTTTCAAGATTAAAGACTGCAGCTTCTGTCTTGGGTACTCTCACTCTCTGTGCGATCACTTGCCCCTGGGAAAGCCAGCTGCCATGTCACAGGTGCCAATGTGAGAGAGCTTAAAAGTGGATCTCCTTCCAGTCGAGCCTTGAGATGACTGCAGCCCTAGCTGACCCCTGATTGCAACCTTGCAAGAGGCTCTGAGCCTGCCCACCTAGGTAAGGCACTCCCACCTGCCTGACCCACAGAAAGCTATGAGATGACAAATATTTGTTATTTTCAGCCCCTAAGTTTTAGGGTAATTTGCAATTAATACAGAGGTTTTCCATTATAAATCTAGGAATTTAATGATTTGAAAAAAAATGAAAAGAATTATTGCAGTTTTTGCCTCATTATGTAACCCCTGGACACTGCATAAATGTACGGATTCGTTTCTATAATGTAGTAAGTAATTTTGAGTACTAGTGATGTCTCCATGTTTTGAATAAAGATCTTTCAACTCTGAGATTCAATTTGTTCGTTTGTATTTCGTTGTTTCTTTTAAAACATTTTTTCTCTTGCTATAACATTGGAAGAGACCTATTTTGCATCGGGACCCTGGATATTTTCCTTGACTCCTGACCCATGCTTTTGAGGGCCCTCTTGTGTGCGTGATTAATCACCTCAGGGCATTCAGTGTTAGTGCAGCTGACACAGGTTTCTTATAATCAGTCTCAGGTTTGTCTAGGAAGGAGAGCTCCTGGCTGGTGACGAATAAGCAGTCTTTCAGATCAAAATCTATTGTTCTACAGAAGTTACAGATGAGGCATATTACTCATTTAAATTATTACTTATCTTCAGAGTCTCATTTTGGAGAAAAAAAGTGGTGACTTTATAGTCAAGAGCTCAGGATTTAGAGTTAGAAATGCCAAGATTCAAATCTCAGCTCTGCACTTGGCATATTGCCAACAAGATAGCTGGGCAATCTTAGACAAATTTCTTAATCTCTCCAAGTCTCAGTGTCTTTATTTGTGAAATAGGAGTGATAACACTTTCCCACAGGTCGTCTTGAGAGTTTCATAAGGTGATGTATGTATTGTGCCTGGTAGGTATTAACATCTTAACAAATGGTGGTTGAGGTATTTTTACTACCACTTCCACCTTCACAACTACCAGTGCTCATTAAGAAAAAGAATAATTAGAATCGCTTCAAGGTATCCTACCAAAACTAAAATTCATTATTGTTTCCTAGAAAAAAGCAGCGGGATCTACCTCTGATCTTCATCAAAAACGTTACCATATTTATTGAAGTTGTATGGATGTCTTAGGTAATCTGCTGCAATTTGATTACATCCCAGATCGAAGTAGACAGGTTGCCTTGGTTACAGTCCTTGTATCACTTACCTAATACTGGTACTGACCTAAGAAATGTAGGGGAAGACTGGGTGGGAGTTATCTATTTAATTTGTTAAAGTTCCAGGAAGATTGACCCAGTACCTCCAGAATAGAATTTATTATAAACTACTTAGACTGAAAGATCACTTGTTTCCTTTTCTTTCCTACCACAATGATTTGTTAGTGATGATTTACTACTATGTGTGAACAAAAAGGTGTCAGTCCATTTGTCTCACAGCGGATTTTATGATACAAATTCATCATGTAGGGCTCTGGCTTTGTACTTCATGTGCTGAAAAGCTGAAGGGATATGGAAATGAATCCTAGAATCTGCTATGAAGAGTTTTATTCCCACTTACTTCTGAATAAGTGGTCTTGAAAACTAAAGACCCTTCATTGATTATTTTATTCTTGGCTATAATATTTTGATCTCAAGTTAAAATTATATTTCTTTCTATTTAAAAAATTTAGTTACTAAATATTTATCTAATCCAGGGTCTTTCCATGTTCATGACCTATGTTTAGGCACTGGAGGTTAAGAACAGGCATTCGGCAATGCAACTGACATTGGGTCCGTTAACAATTTTCTGCTTTAGTTTCTTCATCTGGATGAAAATGCAGATAATGAATAGTTTTCATAGAATTGTTATGAGTATAAAATGAGATGATCCATGTAAAAATCTCATAACCATGCCTGATAATATAATTGCTCAATAAATATTTGCCATTGCTTTTATTATCACCATCACCCCTGCCAGAGCCATTTTATTTTATTTTATTTTATTTATTTATTTTGTGATACGTGGGTCTCTCACTGTTGTGGCCTCTCCCGTTGCAGAGCACAGGCTCCGGACGCGCAGGCTCAGCTGCCATGGCTCACGGGCCCAGCCGCTCTACGGCATGTGGGATCTTCCTGGACCAGGGCACGAACCCCTGTCTCCTGCATCGGCAGGCGGACTTTCAACCACTGCGCCACCAGGGAAGCCCTAGAGCCGTTTTTTAAAAAAATTTTTTATTTTTTATTTTTCTTGTGAAAAGCAATGGGAATTCCTTGGGGTAAAGGTGCTATGTCATAAATCATTTGATAATTAAAACAAGTATTAAATAAATAGATAACACTTTTTGGCATTTCTACAAATCTCAGGCTGTGTAGCAGGCGTCAGGAATTCAAATATGAACAAGAAACTCACAGTCTAGTGGGGTAAATGGATGTCATAGTATAGAAAAAAGGGACTAAATAATAGAATTTGAACCAAGACCAATAGGAATTCAGAAGAACTTTGCTGAGGATAGTTCAAGGAAGGTATCACCAAGTAACTGCTGTTTGAACTGGGTGTATAGAGAGTAGCATTTTACCAGATGGAGAAGAGGAATGAGATCCAGGCAAGGAGAAAGCTCGTCTAGAAGCAGAGCATGGCTGGAGGGGAGGGGTGTGAGGAAGGGAGCTGTAGGAGCAAGGGTGGTGCCAGGTTGAAAAGGCTTTTTTCTCTCTGCCAGGCTAAGACATGTGAAATTCACTGCACTCATTAAAAACATCTAACAAGGGGAATGTTATGATCATCTTTGGGTTTTATTAAAATAACTTTGGGAGCAGCACTATGACATTATATGAAAGGAGTGATTAGTTTGGAGAGTATGTTCCCAGGTTGATGTGATAGAAGTTTGAACACGAACTGTGGAGTGGAGATGAAGGAGGAAACTGTAGGTTTTAGAGAAGAGACCAGAAAAGACAGGGACCTAAAAAGCATGGCTTAGACGAGGATAAAGAAGGCCTCGTGACTAAGTGACTGACTAAGTAATGACTTTTTCTTCATTCTTGTTCTCATGTATTTCAGACTTGAGTAAGTGAGAGATGGGAAGTTTTCGTTCTTATGATTAAAGGAAAAGATAACAGCAATTTTAGTAGGAATGATTAATCGTGGCTCTTAATCACAATAAATTACTCTCACCTATAAAGTGTTCTCACCTAAAACACTTGGCAAACTATAGAAGTTAAAGGATGCCTCTCTTTTTACTTTTAAGTCTGGTTTTCTATGCAACCTAACCTTTTTTTTTTTTTTTTCTATGGGGGGTGGTTACTGAAAATCTTAGTAGATAATGTGAAACAGGCATTGAGCTAAAAATCTAAAACTGTTTAAATCTGTCAGAGAGATTAATGAAAACATATCGATTTGGGTTTGGGTGGGGGGAACTTCACAGATTATACCAGGTTTCTAAAAGAGCCACGTGCTGAGAGGAATTATTTACATAGAAATGCAGTTCCTTTGTCCAGAATATTCATTCGTGTGAACAAGATCTAAAATGCCTAAGAGTGTAATATGAATGCATGTATGTATACATATATATGTATAGGTAGATGAATACAGATACACATATACAGAGACAGAGAATATATGTGTATTTCATATAATCTACCTTGGTCAGCTTCATTCCAAGATGATTAAAGAAGTCTTAGTAACACTTGCTTGTTTAGTAACCACATATGATTTTTTGCTCCAGAGGGAAATTTGGTTATGAAAACAGCATGAATCAGATGATCTCACCATGAATACTGAATAATATCTTCCAGACCCAAATTGTATCCAAATCAACTCAGACTGTGTTTGAAATACCAGATGTTCTCTACTCTTCTTTCCTCTTTCTTTAAAGTATCTGACATGCAGTACCCTTTCCTGGGTCATAAGGGTCACTTGAAATGTTGCCAACCTATCTGGTTGCCTGAAATTATGAATATGGAGAAATTGAACCCATTCCCATTTCTTACTCTAAAATAAGCAGGAGATGATGGATGTTTGGAGGCACAGATCATAGTGCTATAAGCTCAGTATCTGGATCCTATAATTAAGGATATTTTAAAAGTCTTATTTGTCTATGACTAGTGTTTCAGAATAAATATTATACGTCATTTTTATTTTTTCAAAGGACCTTGATAGGTATTCCTAAAGCGTGACTGTAGTTTTTCCAAATATAGTCAACCCAAAGAACCTGTTTTCTTGGACACCGAAGAAGAAAAATTAATCTGTCATAACCTTGTATTGATGCTGACCAGAATGCGTTACTAAAATTATATGAAGAAGACAGCTTTGGGACTTGTGTGCTTATGAAAAAGCATGTGTTTTCAGGCATCAAGCATTGACTCTGCAGGGAATACTGTATCACATTTGCTGTTGAAATAATTATGTACAACAGAACTGTGTCTTATCCCTCAGAACGTAAATTTTTTGTTTCCTATGTGTACTTTATAAACTACTATTCCAAGCTGAATTCCAAATGATTCTGACCTGTAAGAGCCAATAATATATTAGCTTTCTCAAATAATTATTTTCTATTTAGTGTTTAAATGTTGAGCAGATGACCATGCTGAATAACAACTAAGATGAAGTTAATCTGAAAC
The DNA here is from genome assembly GCF_964374135.1 of Grampus griseus. Lineage (NCBI taxonomy): Eukaryota > Metazoa > Chordata > Mammalia > Artiodactyla > Delphinidae > Grampus > Grampus griseus. Next base: position 33,232,494 of record NC_139003.1, on the reverse strand, counting down.
ATGATTTTCAGTCATAATTTTAGAATTAAAAGGTGTCTTGGAATTGATCTAGTTCAATTCCTTCATTACCTAGATGAAGCCTAAAGAAGAAAAATGACTTCTAAAATCACTGGACTTGGCAGTGATATAATACCTTGGGGCCAGATCACAGTTTTCCTGACTCTCTTCCAGTGCTCTTTCTGCATTTTCACTGTTTAGCCATGTAATTCTTGATCATTTCCTTAATACCTGGTGTAGCTAATTCTCGTGACATACGACATATGAGCACACATATATTGGTGTTTATATTACTCCAAGGATCTGAACTTCACGTTCTAAACAGCTAGGCTATCTTAGCTGAGGCTAATACTTTCTGGACTTCCCTTCCTCTCTACCACCCCCTCCCACACACCATGGGTATCATTAAATAACACCTTCCCTGTTCTCATCCCTCACCAAGAATTCTCCAGCCCAGAAACCTGGGCAGAAACTAACCGGTAAGATCCGGATGTCTAAGAGTAACAGCCATGGCTCTTGAGGAAAGGAGAAGGACCCTGACCAAAGGATGCAGTCTGTGCTGCGGGTAGGGGGAGGGACAAGGTATAGTGAGAAGAATTCTGGATCCTGGACTTAAGGGAATCCTGAACACAGAGTAAGGAGGAAGAGAAATTGGCTGAGCCCTTAGGACAGATGGGGTTCCAGACCCTCAAACTGAGACTAAGAAGAGTTGGGGAATCCCAGCTCCTGTGACCTCTGCCCAAAAGGTCTCGGAATAGGTCTTGAGAAACTGTGCCTAGGGCAGCTCTGGCTCTGAAACTCATTTTACTACAGAGTAAAATCCGTACATTTTACTTCATTTGATATATGTTTGACTTGTTAAAGGGAGGGTAGCAGATTCCTGGATGGCTAAATTGGCGTGGGAACAAAAGCAGAAGAAAGTTGCCTCACACCAGTAGGGATGTGTCTGCTGGGGTGCAATTTTATCATCTAAATTGGATTGAACAGGATTAGAGAACACACTGCACTCTGGATTATAATTTAGCCTGGAACTAGGCACATTGACGAAACAGGGAAAATGCTGGAGTGTGACCCACAGATCTTTGTTGTCTGAGTGGCTTTGTGCTTTTGTATCCTAACTGAGGTTGATAAAAAGGGTAAGATTATGGAAGACGTATCCACCCAGTAAGTGGCATAAATTAGAGATCTTCAATGCTGGGTGTCAAGGAGGTTGACTTTTTATAGCTTCATTTACAGGGGAAATTTAATGAAATTCCCTTAAAGAGAGTAAATTCATTGTCAGTCTGAAACTCTCTAATCACTTTAGCTGCTAACAGTGGTTTTGAAAACTAGGTGCTTTTTTGGTTTGAGTGTTGTTTTTAAATTAGAACTGCTTCCTTTGGGTTATAGCAGGAGAGAGTGTATCATATTGCCATGACCTCATTCCACTCTCTTTCATTTACTTGTTGTCTCTTTGTGATTTTTGAGAGTCCCCTCACTCCTTATGTCTGGGCCCTGGGGGAAGAGGAAAGTGTGTGTGTTTGGGAAGGTGGGAAGGGACATGTTCTTAAGGTGGTCACAAACCCAAATTGCAGGAAACAGCCTGTATGGAGATTAAGGTGACCTTCCAGGCAGGCCGGCCGGCAGGGGTGGAAGAACATTGGAGCAGTGCTTTCTGAGCTTTCCAGGGCAGACTGCAGAGCCCTTTTCTCAAATTACTGCTTTTCTCAGAGTCGGGTCTCCTGAAAACTAAAATAGCTAGATTCTTTTGTCTTTTGCATAATGCACTTTATTTCCGTGGGTCTCCCTAACCCTGAGGTTTGGCCAGCAGAACTTAAGAGGGGCTCTTGCCCCCTTTCCCCCATTCTCCACTCCACTCCCATTGCCTGCATGACTTTTCTCTAAAGCTTCCTCCTTAGAGTATCATCCTTTCTCTGGGAATGTCTTCTCTGTTAAATCTGGTGGCCTAAGACACCGTACCAAATTGTTCAGGATATATATTTCTTCCTCAGGAAAAGGAAAAAAAGAGAGAGAACCCCACCTGGCCTGCTGCAAGGCTGGCTGTATCACCTCTCAAGTACTCTAAGATGTCCTCAGCTCTAACCATCCCTCTTCTGTCACAGGCTTCAAATATGGTGTCCCCTCTGCCTTGAATGTACTTCCTCCTCCTCTTTACTGAGTTAGATGTTGCTCATCCTTTCCAGCTCAGTTCAGCTATCACTTGTTCAAAAGAGTTTTCCCAACCTCCCTGCCTGATTCAAGGCTTCTCTTTATAGAGGCCTCAAACTCATCTCCACTGAGACATGTTGCAGGAGGCTTGGGGCCTGTAGTTCTTTTCCTTGAAGCAGAAATGAGGCAGGGAATCTTTTTAGAAAATGGAAGGGGTCCCACTGGACACCCTATAGAGTCTGCCCCAGCAGCACTAGCACAGTGCAGCACAAGTCAGACTGGGTTTTAGGTTAGCTTGCTGTCGACTAGCTGTACGACCAGGAGCAAATCAACTCTCCTCTGAATTTTAGTTTCCTGATCTCTTACACCAGGGGGACGCCTAGGCCTGTCCCGCACTAAGAATATGTGGGGCACTTTAAAAGAGTAGATGTTCATGAGACACCACCAGTTCTAATAATTCTAATAAATAAACTGATAACCATTTTAAGAAGATTGAAAAGCAGGTAGGAAAGAAACAACTTGCCCCTTTCCAAGGCTGACTTTGTAAATCAGCAGTGAGCTACACTGAGGCCTTAGTGTAAAATCTCTGGTGACTAATTGAGGTTCTAGTTACATTAGCTGAGCTTCCAAGTTTCATTCAGAAATACAGAATGAGATGGTATTGGTCCAGTATGTTTCTGGTATTTTATTAAGGCCAGTGTTGCTCAGACCAGATGATTTAGATTGGAAGGCAGGCAAGAATTTGTTTAGGTGGCCATTTAACTTAGAGGCAGAAGCATACTTAGTTCTCCATTATTATATAAGCCAGTAAATCTTTGTTTCAGGATTTTATACACACTTACATATAAGTTTGTGTATGTCTGCATGTTTTCTTTCATGGGATAAGATGTATTTCTTACTGTGAATTATATACAAGAGAGTTTGAAGCACCTGCTTTAAGCTAAGCTATGTGATTAAGGCTTAATAATGTAATCTTAATTTTCATTTGGGATCAGAGTTTAGCAGGAGATGCATGAAACACAGTATGAGGCAAATCCATATACCAGGAGGATTCAGGATTGTTACCTCTCCTGTAATGGAAAACTAGAAAGGGCTTGAAAAAGAATAGACCTCTTTTTAGATTTGCTGTTCATTTTACTGTGGATATCGTAATGGAGAAAACTCTTTAATTATGTTCCTTGCAAAAGACCAGAAAACTAAAATAGCTAGATTCTCTCTGTCTTTTGCGTAACCCACTTTATTTCCGTACTGTGAACTATAATGATCAGTGACAAGGAAATAATTTGATTCTTTCAAAAAAAAGTGTCTAGTTTTAAAGTATACAATTTAGAGAATTTTAAATCTTTGAAAATTGGTAATGGAGACATGGCAAAGGTGACAAAGTTTAGTTAATGCTGGACAGATTTTTATCCCCTTTAGAAAGTATTCTTGAGAAGGTATACCTTTAAAATATTGTAGGTTCTCCTAAGCAGCTGGGTGGACCAGCTGGTTTTGAATATGCCCTTAGTTATCGTAAGAGGATGTGGTCATTTTCTTCAGGGAAAAATGGAAGGGCTTCATTTAAACTTCAGGGCATGGTCAAGCTGATCTTTCAAGGAACAAGTTACAATGTGGTTTGATTGCACAGGAGAAACACAACTTGGTCAAGCTACAACAGGGAGCCACTGAAAAACATCTCTCATCTGGCTTGAACTCTTACTCCAGATACTAGGCAGTAACAAATTTGTCAGCAGTCACTGATGTGATATTTAAGCTACAGAATAATCGAGGCACTGGTGATTTGCCAATGTGCTGAGGCGAAGCCAGTCAATCTTTTTTACTCTAGTATCAATAGTTGGGTAAAAGAGGTTCCATTGCCTTCTTGTGTCCTTCCCTCATCTGCACCCCCCCTCTTCTGCTTATGAAGTCATGTCTCAGGAGTTCCAGAGGGTTATTGTTCAATACGGGAAAGGGAAATAGTCTGCTATAATGAGGACAGTAGTACAACCCCTCCACCCCTACCTCAGGCATAAGAGCACAGACCTTGGAATCAGGTAGACCTGGAGTCAGATCTCTTCTCTACCATTTATTAACATTTTGATCTTAAGCAAGCTCTACAGCCTCTCTGAATTTCAGTTGTCATCTCTAAGATGGAGAACAATATTGCCTACTTTATAAGCATTTTATGAGGTTCTGTAAGATTTCAATGAGATAAGTACTTTATCTCTATTCCTGGCATTCAATATGTTTGTTGTTGCTATTATTATTATATTTATCAAAAAATAAAATAATATTAAATTGTATTTCCCTAAATCATTTGCATATTCCATGTTTGCCAAAAAATATGTCATTTGGGGCTAGGCTTGCTTTCCGAGCTCTGGCTCCTCTGACTGCTCCCTGTATCTATTGTATACAGGGCATGAAGTGGCCAAAGAGATGAATTCATGACTTTTTGTCACCTGCAATATTTGTAGTCTTCTATGTAGTTGTATTCTAATGCTTTTCTATTCATGAAAAAAAGCAATAAGAATACAAAGTATGTTGTGTGTGTACTTGGAATCGCCATTTAGTGTACCTGGGTGTCATCACTGACTAAACAATGTGACACTCATAAAAGATTTATTTGCAAGTTCTATCAACAGGAGTGGTAAATGGAATTAAAGGTATAATTTATTGAATTTTTTAAGATTTTTTTTAAAAAAATGTAATAACAGGTTCACGTTGTTTTCTCTTTTAACAGATGGGCTTAGGACATGAGCAAGGATTTGGAGCCCCCTGTTTAAAATGCAAAGGAAAATGTGAGGGGTTCGAACTGCACTTCTGGAGGTAATGTTTTGAAAACCACAACCACAATAGTAATTCCTGCTTTTTGTCACTGCTTCCTCAGACAGCAGAGATCGCTTACAGGCTACCCAGCATGGTTGCTAAGTTGTGGATCTGTTATATTCTTTTCTAAGAAGTAAAGCTATTCTGACTTCCCATCATTATTCGAGCTAATTGGGCCATAGTAACTATATTTAGAATTGTTTGATTTATTTACTGTTCTTCAGTTTCCCTATGAGACTGAAATACTGAATACGTCTCTTTTCTGAGTGGCAAATAAGTTTGTGGTAATCTTGAAGGACTATTTTGTGGTAATCTTGAAGGACTATTTATTAGTTATTCTTTTGTTAAAAACGTATAACTGCACATCTCATCTGTACATTTGCGATAAACAATAAATATGATGAATTGAGCAGTCATGTCCTAGTTCTCAGGAAATTGACTTGAATCTAGGTCTTTCCAAAATTTTCATTTGTAAATATACTACTGAAAATCTTTGAAACACTTGAGTTTAAAAAAATAATAATTCATCGCCATTGTTTTTGTTTGAATCAAGTGCCTATATGTGGAGGATGAATGTTAGTGGATCAAAAATATGTATTTTGTATAGCTCTTATTTGCATGTTTTTAAAAAAATATTATCATACATCATATAAACCTAAAATTGGTATTTTAAACCTGTTCTTTTGAAGAACATAAATGTTCATCAGCGGCTGTCAAGACCGTAATAGTAGTTTATAAGTCTGTTCAAAGTTAGAATTAGCACAACATTGCTAGAAGAAAAATATTAAAACGATCAACCATACATTATTAGGATGGAAGCTGCCTGTTGGAATGAATCTTACTTGAGAGCCACTTTTGTACTGCGTATTTCCATAGGAAATGCTCTAGAATAAAAAATGTCCTCAGCTATTGAGGTTGTATACAGTGCAAGTTAAAGGAGAATGTAAAATAAAATTTGGGATATTAGGCTCTTTTAAAAGCTCATTTATTTAGTAAGTTTTAGGAAACAAAGACAGTTGTTTTAAATAGTGAAGGCAAAGGAAAACCTTAGCCCTCCCCAAATGATGATACAGTTCTTTATCTGGAAGGAGCTAATATGTTCCAGGGAATTTCAAATTTACAGGACTTTAATAGCTGTTCCTGTGCTGCCTCTTCAAGGGACATAGCAGTTTGTCAATATGTCTGTCACGTTTTAGAAAGGTAAAGTCACTAGACACAAAATAGTTTTCATGGATTAGAATATTTCAGCTCCTAATGTGAGCGCGACTCTCATTTGTACTGAGTTTTGTGGAGAGCTGCACTGCCCTCTGCTGGGCACAGTGCTTGCTTCACAGTCTTAAAATATACTCTTTTTAGTTTGACTATACATTTGCCAAAAACTGCTGATGAGATTTTTAAAGCTCATTCCTAAGTGATGGCGTCTTTTCTCTAAAGCAGGTTAGTTTATAGTAGTTCTTATTTGCTCTATGTTATTTTTGTATTGTAGATAACTATCATCTGATATTTTCAGATAAAAATGTCAGATAAGAACAGATATCTATGGCATGAAAATCACTTATTTATTTTAATTTTTCCACACAATCTCATCTCCTTACCTGGGTATTGTCTGAGAATCTGCTAAGAGCCATAAAAGACTAGGGCTTTGTCATGGCCTCTAATCTAACTTGGGTTTATATAGTCTGTCCAAATGGTGTTACTTAGTAGTGCTGTCTTATTCCTGGCATTCCAGACACATTTCTCAGAATTTTTGATAATTCCTTGACCTTTTCACCACAACTGGAAGGCTTGAGGGTAAGTGCCTTTACCTCCAGATGAGCCATTTTCAGTACAGTCTTTGAAGACCTTTTACAGACTTTCTAAGGCTGGTTGTCCTGAGTGTAACAAAGATTCCAGGTCTGGTCCAGGGCCACAGAACTTCAGGGCTGGGACTGAAGTGGACATAGGGTCTCAGGATCCTGTCCACTTAGCTTCCTCCTCCATCTTCACGGTGACCCTGGACTTCTGAGACCCTTAGGGCCTCATGGAGCACATTGTGAAAATCAGAGCCTAATTATTCTTCACTGTTATTAGTCTGGCCTTCTATGCAGCCACAAGAATGGCCTTTTGAAAATGGATACTATTATGTACTTCCCAATAGCTTAAGAACCTTCAGTGTTTTCCCACTGGAGTTGATCCTTTAAGCGAAGTCTTTGGCCTTTGATGTTAAACCTCAATATCTGGCCTCTGCTACTGTTCCAGCCTCCCCTCCCATTTCAGGCACCTGTGCTTCAACTACTTAGACACATGCTGTTTCCTGAAATTTCTGTGCCTTGCCTCATGTTCCCTTTGCCTGGAAAGACCCTACATCTCACCACCTGGAAACAAAAAGTCCTTCCTGTTCTCTTCAAGTCTTAGCCCAAGCACTATCTCTGAGAAGTTCTTTACTCCCTGTATTAGTCAGCTCAGGCTTCTATAGCAAAATACCATAGACTGGTGGCTTAAACAGCAGAAGTTTATTGTCTTACAGTTCTGGAGGCTAGAAGTCCAATATCAAAGCATCAGCATGGTTGATCAAAGCATCCTCACCAGAACCACTTCCTGGTTTGTAGATGACCACCTTGTGACTGTGTCCTCACATGTCCTTTTCTCTGTGTGTGTACATAGAGAGAGAGAAAGATCTCTCTCTTCCTCTTGTTATATGGCCACCAATTGTATCAGATTAGAACCCCACCCTTATGATCTCATTTAACTTTACTTCCTAAAAGCTCTGTCTCCCAATACAGTCACATTGGGGGTTACAGCTTCAACATAGGAATTTGGGGAGGGACACAGTTCAGTCCATAGCACCCTCTGTCCCTGCTTCCACACACTCCCAAGTAAAGTAAATCATTTCCCCCCTTAGCACCTTGTACACTTGTAGGAAGCCAGGAAATAAATACTGAGACCTCATTTTCTTCATCACTTGGACTTCCTGCTGGTGCTTTCCATTGCTGGGGACAAGGTAACACACTGCTTCAGTCCTTAGGGGTCAGCCTCCTAGGGCACAACACAGGGTACTGTGCAGAATGGATCTAGAGAGTGAGTGGAAGAGATCCAACAGGCATGACTGTCTATTCAAGGTGTGTCTCGAAAGTTGTAAAAAGCTGAAAATGAACTGTTAGATGTATGGAAGTTTAGAGTGGGACTCGTAACTTAGCTAGCCAAACCTCATTTTACAGATCAAAGAACTAAAACCCAAGGGAGTTAAAAATGACTTGTTTGAGCCTATTAGTTATTAATAAGAAATATAATACATGAACATCTTCTGTGTCACACACCAATAAACACTTACAATAGTTTCCTGTTGCTGCATAACAAATTGCTACAAATTTAGCAGGCTAAAGTAACACCTGTTAATTAACTCAATATCCATTTACGCTTTAGATCAGAAGTCTAGGCAGCTTAGCTGGAGTCTCTGCTTAGGGTCCCAAAAGGCTGAAATCAGAGCATTGGGTAGGTTGAGCTCTAATCTGGAAACTCTGGGGTCAGAATCTGCCTCCAGGCTCATTCCTCAGGTTGGTAGAATTCATTTCCTTGTGGTTGTAGGCCTGAGGTCCCTGTTTCCTTGCTGGCTGTCATCCAGTGGCTGCTCTCAGCTTCTAGAAGCCACTCACATTCCTTAGCACTTGGCAACCTCCATCTTCTAAGCCAACAACATTGCTTAGAATCCTTTCTGCACCTTCGATCTCTCTGAATTCCTCTCATGCTCCCAGCCAGAGAAAACAATATTTTTTAAGGGCTCTTGTGATTAGATTAGGCACACCTGGATAATCTCCCCTTTTCCATATAAAGTAACATAATAATAGGAATAACACCAGGGGTGAAGGTCATGGGATGACTTAAAATTCTGCTTATCGCTTTATTTACCTGATTGTACCTAATCCTCATAATACCTTTTGAGATAACTGGTAGTATTCCTGTTTTATATACAAGAAGTCAAAGACTAAGAAAGTTAAATAACTTACTAAGCAAGGCTTATCGATGGCAGAGCTGGAATTTGGACCCAAAACTTGCCAAAACCTTCCTTATCACCGCCTTTCTACAGGATAGAACAGAAACTCAGAACCATCTTTACACTCTCCTGCCCAGTGAACTGTGGACTGCACCAGACTATCCACCCTACATGTGGCACTTCTGCAGCATAGACATTTTGGTGGACAATAATATTTTAACTGTGAGCTCTCCTTTTTTTTCAGTGCACCAGTAATTACAAGACCAGAGAAAAATAAAAGGTTGAGGAGACCTGATACTTATCACATAAGAGCTACTATCTTCTGGGCACACTTTCAAGTAATATTTAGAGATAACAAATATTTATGAAATGCAAGGCAGAAACCTAAGATATCAAAGAGTTTATAGCCAATTATTTCATATCATTGGAACCACAGGTTCTTTATCATATAAGTAATATAATTATTTGTTTGTCTTATCCTTGATAAATCCTTCCAATAAAAGAGTTACATTTTACAAGAAAAGTGTTACTTGAATATAGCATACATCTGTCCGGAGAATTTCTGATTGGGTTAGAGCTGGCTGAAAACTGAAAATTCCCCACCATAAATGGATTAATGCTTGCGCTGAATTCTATAACAGAGGCCCACGCTTAAGTCCATATATGTATATCCCTGTTGTAAAAGGGCAGCTTCCAACTCTTTTAAATTATTGGTTTATAGCAGTGCCATGACCATTCCTTTAAATCACTGTGACTGCTGGCAGCATGTCAAAGCACTCCAGTTGCTACTACTTGCCTTGGAAAAATAATAATTTTTACAAATAGTACTACAAAAATAATTTCTCTATTGAGGAGATGAGGGATAGTTTCTTGACTGCTTTCAGCTTGAAACTGTAAATCTATCTACTTTTCTGAGGCAATGCTTTTGGTAAATTTCGGTACTCTCTCTCATGGACTTAACTCAAGAACTCTGAAGTTGTAATGTAAAATTTTGAGAACACAGTTCTGATTTGTCATGCATATTAATCTTTGCATGTGTATGTGTTAACAGCATTAAACATTTTTGTACAAAAACTTTTTAGTACAAATAACCCTCCTCCTCCCACATCTTAGAGCTTCCCAGTCTACCAGTCTACCCTCACATCTTTTTTAGAAAGTCATAAAAAAGACTTTTAAACTAACTTAACTCAGAATCCCCCCACCCTTTTTTCCCTTCACACAACTTTAATTAACATCCCATGGAGAGCTTGGGGAGAATTGCTTTAGGGCAGTTTAGAAGATTTAGAGGTAAGACAACTGTGCTAAGTATGGGAACTGAGTTATATACTCCCCCAAACTGCTATTGAATTGGAATAGCTCAAATAAATTTAATAAAAATAAACTATTTAAGTCTACATATATCATCAGAAGTTATGTGTGAATCATCTGAGGAAAGATACTCTACAAACCTTACAAACATAGTCCCTAGCACATGGATACTGAGCTCACCTAAGCCCTGTTTTTGTTTTGTTTCCGGTTGGCATAAAACCAATTTTTTAAAGTTCCTTGTTTTCTTAAAAGGGATGGAATCTGGGTTATTTTAGACTGAAATTAAATATATTATAAATGTCCCACTCATCCTCACGCCTTCTCTTAGATACAAAGATAATGGTATCTCTTTCTTCCCTAATTCCTTAACAAAATTCTCCTTTTAATAAATTTATTGGCTAGTTTCCAGATGACTTTGAAAGTTCTTAAATGATATTTCTAAAAATAAAATAATTTTAACTTAAATATGGGAGATTCAAATATAAAACACTATAGACTAAAATCCCAAGAATAGGATTTAAAACATTTTTTTAAACCTAGATAAGTAGTAGATGGCACACGTTTCCACATGGATAGCCCTTGGCACCTGGCCCAGATTTTATGGGTTTATTTCTTGCCTAGTGGTTTGTAGCTGTCCCTTTTTATTGTAGAAATGGAGCTCTGGTATTAGGAGTCTGGAAGGGATGTGGTCATTCCAGCTCCTTCAGTGATGACAACTCTGACTAAAAGAACCATCCTACCCTTCTTGAGTCACATTCCTGCCAAGTGCTCTGTTACTGCAGGTTACCATGCTGGCGTAAGGATGCAGATGAGGCTAATAATATATTGGGATTTTCAAAACTATCATGAGTCAATCATAGGTTTTCCCCACTTAGAAAACTGATAATCAGGCATAGTCTGACTTCTTTAGCTACTTCTTTTTCCCTCATCACTGCTGCTATTGGTGTAGTGTTTTAACCTGATTTTTCTTGCTTTAATAAAGGTATTTCAGGTGGCTGAAGGGGTGGACAGGGAATATAGATTTTCTCAGAATGTAAATATTCCAAGAACAGCCAAGATGAAAAATAAGAAAAAATATAGAGATGGCTATTATATCACTGGTTAATATACTTCTTTTATATAACATTTTCACAGTAAATATAATTTATTTAACCATGCTACAGCTTGTCGTAGTATAGTTCATGCTTTAGAAAGCCCGCAGGCTTTATTTCACTTACTCTTTTACTATTTGTCTTTCATATTCTAGAATCTAACTCCCCTCATTTCATAGCATACATGTTGTACTGGTGTAGAACTGGATAATAAACATTTCCAAAGGAACTCCAGTATTCATCACATCCTTGTAAAATTATTACTTCCTTCTTTAGTGAACCACTTTGCTAATATTAGGATGCATGCCATAGTTCACAGCCATATAAGGATCTATTTATCTATATTAAGAACTAAATTCCCAACCCACCTCTTTACCCTCAGGAAGGTGTGATTTAAAACTTGATCCAAAAGCAATGTGATAGTTTTATGTATAATTATATTGTTTTTGTTAACGGAAGAACAAGAATGAAGAACATACTGTAGTAGAATAGTATGCTCCTTTCCACTAGATGGAAGTATGAGATAACCAGATGTAAGAGTCTTTTATAGCTGAACTGGAATATGCAAACTCTTCAGCGAATTCTTACCAAATAAAGAATTCTGACCAGTGTGTGCACAAGGCAAGTATTTAGCCTCTCTACCTTCATATCTCTGACACTCTGTCTCTTTCTTTCTCTCTCTTTCTGGGACTGTATAAATCAGATCTAATGTTTTCAGTTTGCATACCTCACCTTAAGAAAACAGGACACAAAAATCAATAATTATTTAATAATGTGTTATTTGGCAAAGAGTTTTTTAGTTGTTTTGTTTTTTGCTAATTTTCTGATGTAGAGAAATCCAATGATTTATATTAATTTTAAATCCTTAAGACTTATTAAACTCTTAATGATGGTGATACATTTTTATATGATCAGTCATAGCATGTGTGGTTAACAACAGTTTAGTTTCTTCCTTTCTGATGAATCCTTATGACTTGTATTTCTCTGAACTTTCTTACTGCTTTGGTTAGTAACAGGACAAAATGAATGAAGTCACGATGGCAAGGTTGCTTTCTTGCTTCAGATCCTAAAATGAATGCACTAAGTGTGATGGATGCTGAGTCTTGTGGGTTTTTTTTTTTCCAGAAACCCTTTCTAAAATCCTAATTCCCTTCTACAGCTAAAATTACTTTAAAATGTAATCAGAAGAAATGTTGAAACGTATTGAATCCTTTTCCTATATCTGACGGGAAGCAAACATTTATCTTATCAGTTTCCGCTGTTATTTTTATTTTCCTTCTTTTTTACTTTAGGTTTAGTCTGAATTTTTCCTAACTTCCTGAATTAAACACTTAGCTTATTAATTTTTATTCTTCTTTCTAATTTGAGCATACCTTAACTATAAATTTCCTCCTCAGCATCCCTTTAGTTGTGTTCTACAAGTTTCAGGAAGTAATATTTTTGCTTTCTTTTTTCCTAAAATGATTTTGGTTTTAATTTCTATTGTGATTTTTTCTTTCAACATTGAATTTTTTAAGAGGCTTTTAAAAAAAAGTACTTTGTAGTTACATTTTTGCTGATGATTTCTAACATAATTGCATTCTGTTCAGATAATGTGGTTGATGATGTGTCCTTGGGCATTTCTTGAGCCTTGCTCTATGGCATAGTAGACTTTTAGATTTTCAAAGTGTTTCAAATAACTTATTAAAAGAATATATGTTCTCCAATCACTGGATATGATATTTTTATGTGTCTGTTAGATCAAGCTTGATAATTGTGTTATTCAAATATTCATTTCTAATTTTTTTAGTCTCACCATAATGATGGGTTTGTTCATTTATTTCTTATAGTTCTGTTACTTTTGCTTATATATGTTGAAGTTAGGTTATTAGGTTGTATTAAGTTCAGAATTGTTATATCATAGAAGTGTTTTTAAATGTTTGTTACAATGAAGTGACTCTCTTTATTAGTCATTAAAGGAAAAAGCATTAATTGTATGATATTCATATAGGTATCTAACTTACATTTTGTTGGCATTTACCTGGTTAATCTTTTTGCATCTTTATACTTTCATCCTTTCTGTGTGTTTAAACTTTAAGCATTTCTTACAGACAGCATATTGCTTAATTTTGTTGTATTATCCTTCTGAAAGCCTTCATCTTTCAGCTGGAGAAATAGGTCCATTTATTGTGACTGTTGATATGCTTGGGTTATATCAACCATCTAATTTTTGCTTTCTGCATGTCCTAATTGCCTCCGTTTATTTTTTTCTCCTCTCTTATTTGACTAATTACATCTTTATACTTTCATTCCTTTTTCTTTTAGTTTAGCAATTACATTTCTTTCTTTAGTTATCTAGGTATTTTAACATACATGTTTAACCTCTAATGTTAATCTATATCTTCAGTATCTTCCTGAACAATATAAGGACATTAGAATGTTTTTTTAAAACTCAGATTCCTCCCTCTAACTTATATGCTATCATTGCCCTGTATTTTAGTACCAGTATATGTTTTTAACCCCACAAAGTCTCTCTACTCCTCTGTTTTCCTCTGTCACCTTTTCCAGCTTCTGCTCCTTTACCAGACTCCTTCCTGAGTCCTCATCTTCTTCCTCTGCTCTTCCCCCAGGAAGTGAAAGTGACCTGTTCAATTAACTCCCTGACTTCCAAACTTATATTTTCTATCAGGCTACAGTTTTTAACACTAGATCTATATATCCTGTAATCTACTTGATATCTTTACCCTGTCTCATAGGCATTTCAAACTTATTATTTCAGTTTTGGATAACTTTCACCAACCTTTTGCCCCATACCTCAGATCTGTTCCTTTGCTTTTACGATCTAAGAAATTAATTCCTTTCACCAACTTACTCATCCTGGAAACCTGGGTTCATTTTTTAACAGACTGGACCTTCCCTTCACTATCACTATATGCACAAAGTTTAGTCAGTTTCACATTCAAGGATATCTTAAATTTGTTCCTTTCTTTTTATCTCCAACATCAAATAATCTAGTCCAAGCTATTACACATCTTACCCAGGCCAAAACAATAACCATCCAAGTTGTAAATTCCACTTGCGAAGTAGCAGTAGAATCTCTGTTATTTAGAACCTTGCCATTGCAAATTGGATGCACCATTGACATGTTAACTGGTCTCCCTACTTTCAGTTATGTCTACCCCTAATTCATTCTCCATGTGACAAGTATTACAATTTTTGAAAATGATCTAATCATGTTATTCCATTACTTAAAAGCCTTCTGTGCCTCCTGATAGCTCTTATAATGAAAGCCAAATTTCTACAAGCCCCTGCATGATCTCAGGCTTGCCTACCTCTCCAACCTTGTCACCACCCCATTTACTTACCTCACTGTAGTCATACCAGACTTATCTGATCATGGGACCTAAGGGCACAATCTCTTTCCTAATTCAGGACCACCACAAATACTCTTTCTACCCAGAATGTCTGGAGGCTTTTCTTCTCCTTTCATTACCTCTTCTCAAATACACACACATACACAATTCACACATCCTTCAGATCTCAACGTAAATGTCCCTTTCTTATGGAGTAATGTTCTTATGGAGTCCTCTCCTCACCAGTTCTAAGTCAAAATTATACCCTCTCGGGCTTCTCTGGTGGCTCAGTGGTTGAGTCCGCCTGCCGATGCAGGGCACACGGGCTCATGCCCTGCATGGGAAGATCCCACATGCTGCGGAGCGGCTGGGCCTGTGAGCCATGGCTGCTGAGCCTGCGTGTCCAGAGCCTGTGCTCCTCAACGGGAGAGGCCACAACAGTGAGAGGCCTGCGTACCGCAAAAAAATAAATTAATTAATTAAAATGAAAAAAATAAAAAAATTATACCCTCTCAAAGTATCCTGTACTTTTCTTTCTTATCACAAATGCAATTATAGGTGTGTGTGTGTGTGTGTGTGTGTTTGTATGTGTGTGCATTTTTTAATGTCTGTCTCCCCACCAGGTGGTAAGTTCTAGAATGTCAGAGACTGGGCCTAATTTTTTCACTATTATGTCCTACTATCAAGTTCATTGCTTAGCACATGGACACTCATATACATTGCATGAATGAAAGATTACATGCCAGACCAGTCTGGGGAAGGGAGTCGGTGTCCTTCAACTATAAGAAGGCCAGAGACTTTATCTGTCTTCTTATACATAAGGGAGCGCATGATAGGTGATCACTACGTGTTTGAAGAAATAAAAGAAGGGGGAAGGAAAGGGAAGGAAAGAGAAAGGAGAAAGGAAATAGAACATGAGAAAAGAGAGGAAAGGAAATTGGAAAGGGGACAGAAAGGAAATGATAAAAGCTAAACCTAAATCTTGGATTACCGTCCTTGATCAGAAAAGGATATATCAACCTCCTTCTCTCTCACTTAGGGACAAAAACAAAAACAAAAACCCATGGGCAATGGCTGTTATCATGCAGTAAAATATGAAGCTGCTTACTCTGATAGTTTTTTGGTGATTTTGTTTTATTTATATATCTGGTTGAGAGAATGAGGAATACCAGATGGGGTTATCCTCAGACATGCCCCCTTGAGCATGCACTTTTTAATCAAAACCTAACTTTTTTCAAAGTCTTATAAAGCGAAGATGCATTTATATGTTTCCTTGTTTAAATTTATGGATGGCTACTTGTAATCTCCTCACCCTACCCAAGACTTGACTTTGCATACCATTATGTGGAATATTTGTAAAAGTATATTTTGAACTATATATGTATGACTGATTAGATCTAATTAATCATTGCCTGCTTATCTGCAAAATTATAGAAAAATATGTCGTAACTGCAAGTGTGGCCAAGAAGAGCATGATGTCCTCTTGAGCAATGAAGAGGATCGAAAAGTGGGGAAACTTTTTGAAGACACCAAGTATACCACCCTGATTGCAAAGCTAAAATCAGATGGAATTCCCATGTATAAACGCAATGTTATGATACTGACCAATCCAGTTGCTGCCAAGAAGAATGTCTCCATCAACACAGTTACCTATGAATGGGCTCCTCCTGTCCAGAATCAGGCATTGGTAAATAATAAGGGGGTGGGAAGTCCCGGTATTAAACTTCATGGGCTACTTATTTAGGGCAATTCCTTTAGTGACCCTAATCGACCTCAGGTCTATTATTTTTCTGGGGTCCCCATTACTTTGACTTACAACTCCTATTGGTCTTTTGAAAGTAAGATTAGATACCTCATAAAATTTTTGACTACCTAGATAATCTGTGTTAACTTTTTCAAAGAAATGGTCTGACATTTTCAATAATTAAATGAAAAACAGATGTTTTGTATAAATCTAGTAACTTCTATGTTACTCTTGAGAAGATTTCTCTTAAGATAGTTAAGAATATCTAAAGAATAGAATTTTCTTTCATTTTTTATAATTCAAAAGATGTTCAACACTATATTTCTTTTACTATGTAAGGCAAAAAAATGCAATTTTGTGTCAAGGTACTTCCACTAATACAACAACTAGAGGAGACATTTGGAAATCTTTTAAGAAGGTTAGTTAAATCATAAGAGTGAATCTTGTGATATCATTTTCTTATAGTGATGAAAATACTGATGATCCTTAGACCATTCTAAACACGCTGCCTAAAAAATTGTATTCTCTTGCAACTATACAGTTGTGTTTTTTTGGTTTTTTTGGGTTTTTTTTTGTGGTACGCGGGCCTCTCACTGTTGTGGCCTCTCCCGTTGCGGAGCACAGGCTCCGGACGCGCAGGCACAGCGGCCATGGCTCACGGGCCCAGCCGCTCCGCGGCACATGGGATCTTCCTGGACTGGGGCACGAACCCGAGTGCCCTGCATTGGCAGGCGGACTCTCAACCACTGCGCCACCAGGGAAGCCCTTTTGGTTTGTTTTTTAAAATTTTTATTGGAGTATAGTTGATTTACAATGTTGTGTTAGTTTCAGGTGTACAGCAAAGTGATTTTAGCACATGTAAACATTAAAAGAAACTGGAAAAAAGAAAAGCTTTAATTTCATGAAGAAAAATGTGTTCATTTTTACTGACCTCAATCTATTTATTGTACCATTTTTAACGTGTTAACATCTCAAGATACTAATATTATGAAGATCAATTGTTAGTAATGGATAAAACTGACTTCTTTCTTCAGTATTTTGATTCTAATGAGTGTTGTAAAATATCATTTATATGATGGCCAAGGCATCTCCCAGTTAACACCGGTCTCCTTGTGGTCTAGGCCAGGCAGTACATGCAGATGCTGCCCAAAGAGAAGCAGCCAGTGGCAGGCTCAGAGGGGGCGCAGTACCGGAAAAAGCAGTTGGCAAAGCAACTTCCTGCTCATGACCAGGACCCTTCAAAGTGCCATGAGTTGTCTCCCAAAGAGGTGAAGGAGATGGAGCAGTTTGTGAAGAAATATAAGAGCGAGGCTCTGGGAGTAGGAGATGTCAAACTACCCTGTGACATGAACGCTCAAGGGCCCAATAAAACATACATTCCTGGAGGGGATAGAAGCACCACGACAGCGGTAGGGGCCATGGAGGACAAATCAGCCGAACACAAAAGAACTCAGTATGTAAGTGATAACAGTCACCATGTTGGGCCAATTGGTATATTTTACAGGTTCATTCCATTTCTTTGAATGGCTGGTGGGGGGGCGGGGTCGACGGGGAGGAATACAGTTACTCTGTTTCCAAAAGGGAGTAGATGAGGGAAATAAATTGAATTATAATTCAGTTTAGGCTTATTTTAGAGAATTATCTACCATGTTTGAAGCCTTGGTCTAAAGCCAGGTTTTCTGATTATCTGTTGCCGAAGATAATTGTGAGTTTTATGTATACATAGCAGTTAGCATTGGTGTCGTGCTGGAATACAACATACAATCTAGAGTCTGTTTCTAAACATAATTTTGATGTTAATTGTCTATCTCTTCCCATAAATAAGAATAATACATGCTTAGGTTAATTCAGTTTTGCTTGTGAGAACATGCCTAAAATTCAAACTTAAATTTATGTGGATATATGGTCAATCATACTTTTAAAAAGTCTCTCTAGAGAGGGATATTGAAGTCTTTTTTTTAATGCCTTGAAAGTAGAAGCAAATTGTGACACAGATGAACAAAAAATAAGAACTAAACTTACTGTAATGTGTTTCTCACAGATCCCGTTAGCACATCAACCAACAAGGCTTAGTCCTGTATTAAAAAAAAGAAAAAATAAGTACAATAATTTCTGAAGTAGTCATTTTTGAGAGAACTACTAAAATTGAAGTGAAAATTACTATTAGCCTTTTTCCATAAGCAGCTTTAATTCAGAAAACAGTGCTGTGTTACACGTAAGGGTGCAAGAATTAGGTTTGGAGAAGCTGGAGAAAGCCTAGAGATTCCTTTTCACAAATACTAACACCATATTGCCTACATGGACAAATTACTGATTTCAGTAGAAATTATTTCTCTTGAAAGTGGTTTCTCTGAATTCCTACTAAAACTGTTGATGAGAAATGCCAGTCTTAGGATGACTAGATTGTTTTGGCTGGTTTCGCTTTCAGTCCTGCTACTGCTGCACACTGAGTATGAAGGAAGGAGACCCAGCCATCTATGCTGAAAGGGCCGGCTACGATAAACTGTGGCACCCAGCTTGTTTCGTCTGCAGTACGTGCCATGAACTCCTGGTCGACATGATTTATTTCTGGAAGAATGGCAAGCTGTACTGTGGCAGACATTACTGTGACAGTGAGAAACCCCGGTGTGCTGGCTGTGATGAGGTATGTTCTCTGGGGCCACCTAAATGCAGGCTCCTTTTTGCACCCATCTATGGTTTCTCCACCATGGTAACCAGGCCACCCTTAGCGAGAAGGTAAGATGAATTAACCAAGCATTAGTTGCTTTATTTATATCCAAAGAAGTTGAATGAAAAAAACTTTAAATTTCAGTCATTTTGAGTGTCCATGTTAACTGAGTTACCTAATGAAATACTGTCCAGAAACGTAAAAGATTGATTTGAACTAAACTAAATGATCACCCAAGTTCAAGCTTTCGGTTGTTTTCAGACTTCACACCCCAAAAAGTTGACTGATATTCCTTGTGGATCTAAATCCCTTATTGGTCTAAAGAACCTAGCTTGGTTATTTGTAGTAAAAAGGAAAAAACATGATTGATCTTTTATTTTTATCCTCTTCCCAGCTAATATTCAGCAATGAGTATACCCAGGCAGAAAACCAGAACTGGCATCTGAAACACTTCTGCTGCTTTGACTGTGACAACATCCTAGCTGGGGAAATATACGTGATGGTCAATGACAAGCCCGTGTGCAAGCCCTGCTATGTGAAGAACCACGCTGTGGTAAGAGACATCTTGGGATGTGGTAGCCTTGACCTGCCTTATTTAAGCCTCCTACAAAGGAGAAACAGAGAGCACTACTCTTAAGTAGGAAACACGTGATTCCTACCATAGGGTGTTAAAATCCAGGTAATTCAAAACAATACATGCACTGACTAGGATGAACCACCTCAAGATTCTACCTGTGCAGTTTACACTATAAACTGCTACTTGATAATAAAATCCCCACCAAAAAAAAGTTCCTTAATGGGAGTGAGATTGATTGATTCTCATCATACAGATCAGATTTCACTTAAATTAAGGTATTTAGGGGCTTTTCATATTGCTTTAGCTCTATTTTAATGTTTATATTTCTGTTCTTGTTACCAGATCACCCACTGTGGCTTTGTTTTTGCTACCTGTAGATTGTACAGTACCTATTTCTTAAACTCTCATTGAATTTATATATATAACAAAATTTGACTTGCATATTTATATTTATTTGCATGAGCCAAACATTCAAATATTTAATGTGAAAGTATATATATATATATATATACACACACACACATACACCCTGCTTACACAGAGCTTTTGTTGAATGATTGCCCAGAGATAGATAAATAAAGAGTAGATAAAGAAAGAGTTGGCCATATGTGGTAAAGCTTATAACCCAGGGGGTATTAAAAGGATAGATGTTTACTTTATATGCAGATAAATAAGTACTAGTTAAAGATCTCCCTGAGCTATCAAGTAGAGGAGACTCCTAGCTAAGGAATAAAATGACATATTTATTATGTATAGTTCTCGGAGTATGATACAATGAAAATACGGTAAGAAGTTTTGGTGTCAGTGCCAGTTTTCAACCTTTACCCACTGCCCCCAGATATAATCTATCAGCTATCATCTTCTATCAACTCTGCCTCATCGATATATCTCAGATTCTCACAGTTACAACTACTCTACTTCAGATCTTTATTTTTTTGTTGTTTGGATTATTGTAGTGAACTCAAATTTGGCCTCCCCACTTCCATTCTTCTTGTTCAAAGCCACCTTCCATAAAGATGGAAGATAATCTTTCTAAAATGAAAATCTGATCATTAAGCCTTGCTTAATAGATCCAGCCCCTTCTTATCTGTCCAGCCATTTCTACTAGTTATCTAACCCAAATCATACATTTCCCAAGTTACCTGCATTTCATAGTTTATACACTGTGCTTTGTCTTCTGCTCACACTAATTCCTTTGTCTGATATGTCCTCCTAGTCCCTGTTGTTTTTTTAACTTATTTATTTATAATTTTTTTTTTAGCCACACCACACAGCTTGTCGGATCTTAGTTCCCCAACCAGGAATCAAACCCAGACCGCCGGCGGCAGTGAAAGCTCTGGGTCCTAATCACTAGCCCACCAGGGAATTCCCTCCCTGTTTTACTTGAACTGTGCCTGCACATTCCTCCAGACTCAGTTTAGGCTTAACTTTTTTTCAGAACACCTTTCCTGATTCCCTACCCCAAGCTCCACCCCTTTCTCTCTGGCTAGGCTGGATGCCTCTCTTCCCACAGGACTCTGTGTATGCTTGCCCACGTGTGTGTAATTGTTAATATCATTCATCTGTCTCTTCCACCAGACTGTAAACAGCTGGAGGATAGAGCTTGCCTCTTTATTTTCACACCCTCAGTGTTTGTACTTAGGAGATGTTTGAGTGACTGACTTGTGTTTTAACATTTCTCATTTGCTTTGGGGGTCAACATGGACCTTCCTTATACCTGGGGATAAGATGTTGAATCATCATATGGCCTGATACGTCATTTAGCTAAAAAAAAAACGCTTCTCTAAATGTTGTTGCAACAATTTCTCTACAGAAGAAGATTATCATAATGTGCATTTTACACATTACAGGGGTATGTTACCTTGGTTTCAAGGAATAGAATGTAAACTCCATGAGGGCAGGGATTTTGTCTGCTTTTTTTCTGTTCTATTTCCAACACTAGAACAACACAGTAGGTACTCAGATATTTATAGAACAAAGCTGTAAACAGATGAAGCTCCTTTATTGTTACAAGCTTCTTTCCATTGCATTGCAATAATCATTGGAGAGGAATAACCACAGATATGATTAAAAAGAGAATGAGAATCTCTAAATTATTTAGCTTTATAATATGGCATGATTTCTTTTAGAAGGTTTACTTTCTCTGTAAGATACACTATTGCCATTTGCTTAATATTAAAATGAACATATCTATCCATCACCTGAATAAACCTTAGCTGATAGCAAAGAGAGGTACCCATGCAACATGCTAAATGATATAAAAATTGGAAGATTATCTAGTTCAGGGAATTGATCTGCTTAGATCTTTTAATCTTAAAAAGAAAAAAAAAAAGGAGTGAGAATACAAATTATTTTTAGACCTGAAGCCAAGAACCCAATTCAAAACAGGGCTTTTCTGAGGAAAAAATTAACATGGAAGGAAGAAAATGAGAAATAACTTAGTTTGTCTCTTCATAGTCTCTGGAATTCTAGTCTCAAATGGCCACCCCCAGAATTCACATCTCTGAGATTTCACAGGATCCTCCTGCTAGAGAGCACATTACATCAAGTGTCATTATCAATTTTATATTGTGTATACAAATAAATAAAAAGTAGGAGGGATTGAAGGAAATAAGAACTTATTGAATTATTAGCGGTTTAATTAAGAATCCAGGAAAGGGCTTCCCTGGTGGCGCAGTGGTTGAGAGTCCGCCTGCCGATGCAGAGGACACGGGTTCGTGCCCCGGTCCGGGAAGATCCCACATGCCGCAGAGCGGCTGGGCCCGTGAGCCATGGCCACTGAGCCTGCGCGTCCGGAGCCTGTGCTCCGCAACGGGAGAGGGCACAACAGTTAAGAGGCCCACGTACCGAAAAAAAAAAAAAAAAAAAGAATCCAGGAAAAATCTAATGCCAAGCAGAAAGTGGTGAAGTACATCATCTCCCTGACTGGTCCTGGAGTCTCCAGACCTTTGGTTGGGACCTGGGCAGCTTTCAGATCTATGAAGAATGAGGGATTGGTAGTTTTTACCTGGGATCATGTCAGACTTTGGGATGAATGGCAATCAAATTATTAATAAAACTAAATTTCATGAAGCCCACAAACCCTAAATTCCTATACCATTCAGCGTGCTAATTATTTTTTTTTTTTACCAAAACAATTTCCTTAATTTTACGTGCAGTTGAACAGTAGTTATCACTTTTTTTTTAATTGCAAACGAAAATGTGAGTTTTGAAAAATTATAAAAAGATCTACAAACATGAGAGGGCTGAGATAAAGAAGGTAGATCATGGTCTAAAATCAAGGGAATAAAAACTTGAGTGTGAAATACTTCTATTGTACACAAACAAGTTTTAAAATATTGAAAAAATAATATGAAATATAGAAAACAACAAAGGGCAACATTCTAAATGAATTACAAAGCTATAAAAAATGAATATACACAAAAGCAATTGCTTGCATGGTGCAGCTACAAATTAGGAGTATGTTTGTAATCAAAACACTCATTTTTGTTGTATTCAGGAATAGTGGATCGATAATGCAAAGAGAGTATCTCCCTTGCTTCTCAGGGAAGATTGGGTTGACATAACCTGTGAATTAAGGAGCTACAATCTCTGTAATTAGAAGCCTTGTAGTTCTAAAAAATATGGAAAGTATATTGCAGGTCTGAAGTGAATATTTATAACAAGGCCTCACTTCACACCCTAAGCCAGTTCACCCACTGAGTGGCAGCCACACTTTCAGGTCTTTTCAAGTAAGAAGGCTTAGGCTAAATGACCTTCCTCAACCCACCCACCCCTCATCTCTCAGGAATTCCTGACAATCACATTAAGAGACCAAGGGTGTGGAAGATTAGTCACTTTGATGTAATGCTGGACAATATTGTTGGTTTCTTCATTTGTTATAAAATATTTAAAACAAAAACTTTAGACACATTGATTTATAATATATATAAACAAGAAGGCATATGAACTATCTAGTGTTTTGGAGCTCTCAACTGGGTAGTTTTGTTTTCTGCTGTAATATTGCCAGTTATTCATTCATTTTCTTTCTATACATGTCCAACTAAAGAAGAAAATTATGTGTGTTTGTGGGTATGGATGTGTGTATGTCATATGTTTATTTTTACATAACATACATGTACACTGAATGGTATATGGAATGTGTTAATGTTCCATGATATTAGATTATACATAAATTATGACATGACAGAAGCCAGTTAACTACAAGTTATATTTTTAGTGCAAACTCATTATTCTCAAACACTGTCAGTACTTTTTGACTGAGTCCTTAATTACTTTGAACATGATTTTCATCTACTACTGTCTAGAAATTAGTGGTGTTAATAATCTCATGTGTCATAGGTAAGACTGGTAAAATTACCACTTCAAAGCTTTAGTGAGTGACGAAAAATCTCTTTTTTTTAAGCCCATTTTTTAGAGCAGTGTTAGGTTTACAACAGAATTGTGAAGGAGATACAGAGATTTCCCATATCCCCCCTACTCCCCTCACATGCATCGCCTTGAGCATGATCCACATCACTCACCAGAGTGGTACGTTTTTTAACAAGGGTGAATCTACATGGACATAAAGCATAATCACCCAAAGTCCACAGTTTACCTTAGGGTTCACTGTTGATGTGTATTCCATGGGTTTGGACAAATGTATAGAATGGTCAAATGACATATATCCATCATTGCAGTATCATACAGAATATTTTCACTGGCCTATAAGCCCTCTGTGCTTTGCCTGTTCATCTCTCCTACTTCCCTGTCCCCTACTCCCTACCCCTGGCAACCACTGATCTTTTTATTTTCTCCATAGTTTTGCCTTTGCTAGAGTGTCATATAGTTGGAATCATACAGTATGTAGCCTTCCCAGATTGGCTTCTTTAACTTAGTAATGTGCATTTAAGGTTCCTCCAAGGCTTGACAGTTCATTTCTTTTTAGCTCTGAATCGTATGAATGTACCATAGTTTATTTATCCATTTACCCACTGATGGACATCTTCCAAGTTGTGGCAATTACAAATAAAGCATCCAGGTGCAGGTTTTCGTGTGGACATAAGTTTTCAACTCATTTGGGTAAATACCAAGGAGCATGATTGTTGGATTGTATGATAAGAGTAAGTTTAATTTTAAGAAACTGCCAAACTGTCATCCAAATTAGCTGAACCATTTTGCATTTCCACCAGCAATGAATGAGAGTTCTTATTGTTCCACATCCTTGTCAGCATTTGGTAGTAT
Source organism: Grampus griseus (assembly GCF_964374135.1). Lineage (NCBI taxonomy): Eukaryota > Metazoa > Chordata > Mammalia > Artiodactyla > Delphinidae > Grampus > Grampus griseus. Next base: position 33,207,631 of record NC_139003.1, on the reverse strand, counting down.
AGGAAAAATCATAAAACTTTTTTTTATAATTGCTAATGTACAATCTAATAGAATACACTAGAACCAAACACACTGCTTTGGAACTTGCTGTAAAGACTTTTTGCCGTGGGGATATCTTACAAGCACTGAGTCCTGTTTGGACTTCAACTGTTATTTCTCACAGTGTTCCACATATAGACCCCCATTAACAATTGTTGGCTATGAAGGTGAACGAGAAGAAGGTCATTCTCAGTTGTATATCTCTGAGGTTGTCATTCTCAGTTTAATCTGCCATCTGAAGCAATGCACTGAGTTTGTTCTAACATGAAAATGTTACCATCACAGTTCGATCTCTCATCTTCTTTTCTTCTTTGTATAACTGACTTAACAGGTATGTCAAGGATGCCACAATGCCATTGATCCTGAAGTGCAGCGGGTGACCTATAACAACTTCAGCTGGCACGCGTCCACAGAGTGCTTTCTGTGCTCCTGCTGCAGCAAGTGTCTCATTGGGCAGAAGTTCATGCCAGTAGAAGGGATGGTTTTCTGTTCAGTGGAGTGTAAGAAGATGATGTCTTAAGAGGAGGGTACCAAGTAATATTGAGCCATAGCTAACTAGAGTGGTCTGCATTTCTACTGTAAAATGCAATTTAGAAAAACAAAAGGAAAAAAAGAAACTATAAAGGAAACCAGGAGATTTTGTTCAGTATCTTTCTTTGATGTTTTTCCTTATCAAATTTTTCATATCAATTTTTAAAACCTGCTTTAAGCATTTGATTTTAAAAATGGTAAAGAGTTTTACCTTTTCTTGGCTTTCCAGATGTAAAATCTTTTGAGTTGGAAGCTTGGGTTTAATCATTCTTCATATTCCTGCCCCCTTTGTGCCAAACACAGTATATATGAAACATTTAAAAGTTAGTATTTGAATGGAAAGATGAGCATTTCATGTTCTATATTCTTTTTCACTTCTTGTATAAAATGAAAAGGAAATTAAACTTGCCCTAATGCCAAGGTTCTACGTTTATTGCCTCATCATATTCACTGAATTTTGTAGCGATACACAATGAATTCTTTTGACGGAGAAAATAGAAATGCAGCATAGTATGAAGAGCCGTTATCATTTTAATGCCTATGCATTTGCTATTTCCTAACTTAGGCAGAGGTGGCTTTATCGCATATCTCTATTTTTTTTATTTGCTCTGCCTCTCAGTATTCTCTTTGTAAGCTGATGACCTCCATCTGTGGCCTTGAATATTTTATTGTCACATGTGGCATCCACACTTTTTAATTCTATAGATGATTTTTGGCTTGGACGTAAAAGCCAAGCCACTCCTTTATATTATGCTTTCAATCCAAAGAACATGCATACTTTTGTATCCAAGAAACTATAACTTGTATTGTTTGCACTTGCCTGCTGTGGTTTGGATAGACATTTTGCATGGTTTTCTTTCTTTTCTAATGGATACTGTCCTATGATGCCTTTTCATGGATATATATCAAATGCCTTCTTTGCCTGTATACTTCCATCCTTAGATATTTCTAATGTTAATTCTGCCTTATCTACTTCCATACATAGCTATGCACTATGAAAATTAAATGGAATGAATGATATGTATATTATTATTCAAAATAAAGTCTCTTTCACTTTAGTACTTGTATCTTTATTCTTCGTATCCTTTTCATTTCAGAGCAAAAAAATCCTTCTGCAATTAAGCATTTGTTACAGCAGGGGGCGGTGTTTCCAAGCATAAAAAAATAACCCCCCACATAAAGGCTACTTCTGACAAAACAGGACAGAAACTAGGCTTTTCATTATGGTGAAGGGATAAATTTTATGAAACTTTATAATAAATGAAAGCATTTAAATTGTTGGTTTTCAAGTCATGCACGAGTTTTTTCTTTCAGGAAAAAAATGTCATTTTAATTGAAGTTTGGGAAAGCTGTATTTTCTTGAGGTAAGTCTAACAAGTATTACTCTTATACTTAAATTGCAACTCTGTTTGGTTTTCTAAGAATTTTTTCATGGCAGCCTATTGTGAAAAGGGAAGCAAATGTGGAATAGTTTTAACTTCATTCTTCCTAATATTAGCAGGTCATGAGATTTCTTTTCTTCTTAGTCTGAAGCATTTGTCATAGCAGGAGTAGCACTTTTCTCTGACACATACCCAGAATAATTTGACTTTTATTTTTTTCAGCTCATGTCTGTTTGGCTAATAGCGCTTCTCCTAAATTCCACAGCCAGCTCCCCCGGCCCACCCTACCCCGCACTCACTAACATACAGATATCTGCACTTACTCCCTCTGCACTGTGCCTTCCCCAGCCATGAAAAGAGTGTCTTGAACACATCACCTTATCTAAGAAGTACTCTAATCCTGCATACTATCACAGATATCACAGATATCCATCATTGTCTATAAATATCACTTTATGCTTTCTCTCTTTTACCCTTATCTCAAATGGCAACAGATATATTTCCATCTTTTCCATGAAGTTGAACAACTTAATTTTCCCACACATGGCTAAGTGGGAATAAATTGAAAAAATTTCTTTGCATGCTAACAGGCCTACTCCACATGTCTGCCTGCGCAGCCTGCACTCTCCTGCGGCTGAGATTGAATCAGGCTGTTTTGGAGATGTAGAGGCTCAAGAAATTTGACTAAATCCATCACTTACTACCTGAGACACTGATTGCGTGTCTATTAGGCATTTCCTAAAAGAATAAACTACTTTGCCTGAGAAATACAGAACCACTTGTTTTGACTCATTACCCTGACTAAGTTTTAGTTTGGCTTTCTAATACAACAGAATGAACTGTAATGAAATGTAATGCAAGAGAATGTGCACCATTGTTAATTGTTAATCAGATTTTTTTTAAAGGGGTTTTTCAAATACTTTGTCCTATAAGCACTTAACAAGAGTGTAAGATGGTTACTAGATTCTATAATTTTTATTTTTCCTCTAGCCCTTAGGATATGTTCACCGCCTCACTTTCCACCATCATTTTATATTCTGCATTGACCTCAATTCTAGATAATGGCTTACTTGGTACTGGCGCCAGAGTTAAATCCTTCCTTTGCAATGGGGAAAAGATAGGAAAGTAATAAATATTTCTATCTGAATGTGTGCATTTTTTTCTTCAAAAATAGATAATGAAGAATAAACTTTTGGTCTACTTATTTCTTATGGGGTCAATAAATAGAAATTTCTATCATCCAAATCTCATTTACGTTCTATTTTTCAGATACATATAGCTTATCCATTTTTTGTACTCAATATAGCAGGCATTTGACTAACATGTCTATGTAGTTAGCAGTTGAGAGACCCTTACCCTGAAAGGGACTAGACAGGGAGGAAAAGAATACCAGAATATGAACCATGATAAAGGCACCACAGACAGTAAGAAAAGAAATGCCTTTTTCCCTTCTGCAGAAGCCAACATCTTGGATATTAAAAGGTATAATGATGACTTCTGATTCTCTTATTCCCCTGTTCAGCCGTGGGTACTTGAGAATAACAATGTTGGATGAGGAAAGAGAAGGGAGATATTTCTTTCCTGAGACCCAGGAAGTTCAAAAGAAGATTTTGACACATCAGTTGCTAAAGTATATTGAAGTAATACATTTATCATCCTTATTGGAAGAATGAGACATGTTAGAATGACTAATCATGAACTCATTCACAGAATCTGCACATAGCCTGTTCATCTCTAAGCAGAAGGATTTTGCTCTTAACCTTTGAATACAGTTGTAATTTTGAGAAATCAGTGGATTTGGTTATCCAATCCCTTTAAGAAATACAAGTTACTCAAAGAGACTCTAGTCATCATACTTTTTGGTATGGTATCTTTTTTTATTTTTTTTGGAAATGAGGGGATGAGGGTTGTTTTTCCTTTAATGAACTCTATCTGAAACTTCTGTGACTCTGAAGTCTTCAAGCACAGGTTTCCAAATCTGACTTTGAAGTATTTCAGCCCAATTTCACCAAAGGCAAGAAATTCATTATTGACTCATTCTTAAGGAATTTTCAACATGCAGTGTTTAAGCTCATCCAGCTTCACCATGGTTACCAAAGAGACACCACAGCCCAAGATCAGCATTAAGCCTCTGTCTCAAGATGCCCTGGCATATCTGAACTTGTCTTCTGGCTATTCACTTAATTCCTTGGAAAACTTATGACTCCATCAATGTCTCCATAAAATAGCACTTTACCACAAATTCTTACTAGATATGCCCTGCCCCTCCCTGACGTCTCCCGATTGAAGTGTTCAATGACAACTCTGACGACTGTACTGAATATTCACATATATGAAAGGGGTACATGGGTGTGTTTTGATCAAACAACCTGAAACACATTCTGGCTTGATTAATAGATTTTTTTCATATATTTACTACATGTTTAAATAGCTTTAGCTAATTATTTTGTCTCTTCACGGGGACAACATGTCATTGTAGCTTCTATTTAATCTGATAATGTATTTTGAAACCCTCAAAGCAAGGTATCATTAACCTTTTATATTGTTTTCAATGGCATTTTATGCTGACATTTTTGAAGGATGCTATTGATTTTTCTTCAATGATACTTCCCCCCAGGATATCTCGACCTTCAGACAAATAGCAAAACCAACCTATACCCTGGGGTACCTTTACTAGAGCCAGCCATTATTGAATGCAGAGACATTCGAGTTGATGTCCCCATAAGTAGTGACTAACTGTGAAGGCAACATGGTATAGTTCAAAGGCGGGCTGGGGTCAGGAGTCTAGAGACCTTCTGGCTAAGTCCCACTGATCCTCTCCTCCTCACAGTTACACTGAGTAGGACAGAGGACAAGATTGTTGGATTTGAGGAGTCTAGGAAATAATAGGCCCAAGTGTGGGTTGGACATCTATGAATATATTGAAGTCACCAAGAATAAAAACAGGGAAATCAGTGGAGAGAAGAGTGAGCCAGAGGCTAAAGTCATTTAAAACAAAAAACAAAAATCCCATGAAGGAGTGTCCTGGAATTTGATAGAAGATGGCATCTAAGGGTAGAAATGGGTGGTAAAGTCTGTGGCCACATACTAGATATGCTTCAAAGAGCTGTGATTGTGAGGAAACAAAAAGGAATTAGTGGAAATAACAATGGAGAATGAGGAAGATACCTACCCCACCGGCATTGTGGAATGCCCATATGGGAGAAAAAGTAACTGGCCTCTACTTGAAAGGTCTGGAAGGAAAACCAGGAGTCAGTTGGAGCAAGATGAAGCTGTTGAGAGTACAAGGGAGTTTGCAGTTCACAGAAGTTGAGCATAGAGGTAAATTTAGGGAGTATAGGAAGGCATAGAGCCAAATTAGGGGATTTGCAAAGTAGAATGGATATCAGGTTTCCAAACGAGGCCAAAAAAAATCTAGATACCTGGGGCAAACAGGACTGAGGGGCATACCAAGGTTAGTTTGCTAGAGGAGTATAAGTAATCAATTAGGAATGCTTTTGGTTGTAAGTAACACAGTTAAGAGTAGCTTAAAGACATAGGCTAGCCCAAATTTGGCTCAGAACAAGCTCTTTTTAATCTCTGTGCTCTGCTGTCCTCTATGTGTTGCATTCCATTCTCAGGTTTGTCCTTTCATTCAAGCACCACTCCCTCACATAACAGCATCCAAGATACAAAGCAGAGCAACGGCAAAAGGTTTTACTTTCTTAACAAGGAGATAAATCTTTCCCAGGAGGCACCAGCAGACCTACATAACTTTTCCATTTCATTGGCTAAAACTAGTTCACATGCTCGTCCCCATCTGAAGAAAAGGAAAATAGTAGCTATGGTTGAGTTATCCAATCATAATTCATACCCTGAGAGCTGGGCATATGGCCACCCAGAAGAAAATTAATGTTCTGATAGAGGAAGAGAAGAAATGGCCGTTGAGTAGGCGAATGACAAAAACCACTAAGGTGAATGATCGTTTAGAGTTCAGAGTCTTTAGCTGGAAGGTATGGGATGCCCAGGCAGCTGTTTAGTTCTGAAGCTTGGGGTTTCTGTTGGCCTGTGAGATGAGCCAGGGGCATCATTTGGGGGCACCTTTCTTAGGCAGGATGCCACTTACGTGGCGAGAGATGACATGGAGTCAGAGGAAGAGACACTGTGAAGTCCTTGGGGTGACATTACTAGATTTTGCTTGGCTTGCTCCCCCCACCAGCTCACTCTACCCAATCCATTTTCAAGCTGCAGGACATTGTTACTTCCCCTGTCAAGCTCCCTCACACTCTCTTGATTTCTCTCTCTCTCTCAACCTATAACTTGTTCCTTGGTGCCCCTACCATGCTGACTTATCTGGCCATCTGAAACACATTTCAGTCTGTCTGTGCCTGTCTCTCCAAGACCATAACCAACACTTTAGTGGATAACCTCATTGTTTCTCATCAGGGATATTGTAAGTTCCTTTCAAGCCCTCCTGTTGATAGTCTCACCCTCTCACCCTCATTCTAACTCAGTGGCTCACAAGCTTTAGTATGCAGTTTTGTCCAATAGAACATGAACAAAAGTAAAGCAGTCCCCTTCTAGGCTTGGCCATTAAAACTCAAGATCCCCTAGAAGATGGTGGAGCCAAGAAATAAAGAAGGCCCTTGGACATGCATACTGGAACATATGTGAGCAAGAAACAAGCTTTAACTGTTTTAAGCCACTGAGATTAGGTTTGTTTGTCATAGGAGTTAACCTTTCCTAACTAATACAGATAAATAAAGCAGACTTTTTACTCATTTTACAAACATCCCTTGACTAGGTCATGTGTTATATTGGGATGCTGGGGAACTGGGGGTGAACAAGGCAAGTCTTCTGCTCTCAATTCTCCATAGTCTCATGGAAGAGATAGATAAGTAAACAGAAATTAAAGTAATGAAGGGGACTTCCCTGATGGCGCAGTGGTTAAGAATCCGCCTGCCAATGCAGGGGACATGGGTTCATGCCCCGGTCTGGGAAGATCCCACATGGCACAGAGCAACAAAGCCCATGAGCCACAACAACTGAGCCTATGCTCTAGAGCCCGCACACCACAACTACTGAGCCCGTGTGCCACAACTACTGAGCCCGTGTGCCACAACTACTGAAGCCCGTGTGCCTAGAGCCTATGCTCCACAAGAGAAGCCACCGCAATGAGAAGCCCGTGCACTGCAATGAAGAGTAGCCCCCGCTCACTGCAACTAGAGAAAGCCCGCGTGCAGCAACGAAGACACAATGCAGCCCAAAATAAATAAAATTAAATCTTTAAAAATAAAATAAAATAATGAAGACCTGTCCCCAAGAGAAGACAATGGAAATGATCCCAGAGTGACTGTGATATTGAAATGTTTTCTCTGATAGCAGAAGTTATTTTCACTGTTTTCTTAGGTGAGTGGATGGATAAATAGAAGAAACACTGCAAATACAGAGTCTAAAAGACCTATCACAGTGGGATAGAAGGACAGGGAGGAGTCAAGGACAGCTCCGAAGCCCCAGCCCTGCCAACTGGAAGGATGATGGTAACAACCATAGAGATGGGAAATCCACTTGTGGAGGAGCTAGGTTGAGAAAAAAATGATGGGCTAGCTTTGGAACATGTTGAACTTGAGGCAGGTGGAAGGGTACAGTTTAGAACCTGAAATCTGATGCTCAAGAAAAACCTGTGGCTGCAGATGTAGATAAAGAAGTCAATGGAGGGGCTTCCCTGGTGGCACAGTGGTTGAGAGTCCGCCTGCTGATGCAGGCAACATGGGTTCATGCCCTGGTCCGGGAAGATCCCACATGCCGCAGAGCTGGGCCCGTGAGCCATGGCCACTGAGCCTGCACGTCCTGTGCTCTGCAACAGGAGAGGCCACAACAGTGAGACGCCCGCGTACCACAAAAAAAAAAAAAAAAGAAGTCAATGGATAAAAGTTACATTAGCATCTCATATTAACTTTCAAAAAGGAGCCCGAGTTTCCTTATGAAATATGACTATATGTCAAAGATACTTTTGAAATGATTTCCATGTTACTCTATTTTTTCCAGGGTAAAATTATGACAAGTTTAGTATATTTTCTCTTGAAAAAATAAAAATTATACAAACAGTTTTGGTACTTCCACAATAGGCATTGCAAGTTCTGAACAACCACTTAAACTTTGTCTCAGTTTCTCCTCTATAAAATGAGAATATCAATCCCTATGTGGCAGACTGCATTTTGAAAAATAGCTGTGGTAATAATTCTGGTCCCATATGCTCTTCCAGAACCTTGCCACTCACCATCTGGAGTCTAGCCTCCCTCCCCTTGAACCTGAGCAGGACCTTGTGACTACCTAGATGAAGAAAATGTGGCATGCATCCCTTCCTAGGCTAGGTCATAACAAGTGATATGACCTCTCCAGGCTCTCAAGGGTTATGCCTAGTCACCATAGTGTGAGGAAACCAAAAATAGCCCACCCAGTCCATGTGGAGAGGCCCATGTGGAGAGGAACTAAGGCTCCCAGCCCAATGCCAACATCAACTACCAGAAACATGAGTGAATGATTCTTCAAATAATTCCAGTCCCCAGCTCGAGTCTTCCAGCTGAAACCCTGACATCAGCAGAGAAAAGTTAAACCCATGTGTCCTGACCAAATTCTGGAACCATAGAACCCATGAGCATAATGAACTGCTGTTTGATGTCACAAAATTTTGGGGTAATTTGCTATGCAGTCATGATATCTGTAACACTTATTGAACAGAATTATTATATGCATGTTTTGCAAGAATTCTCCTTTCTGCATTATTATACATAATACATAACATTATACATAAAGAAGCATTTCTACAAAACATGTAAATTTGCTCCAGATACTACAAAATGTTACTTATATAAATGTATTACTTGGGATATTAACTTTCATCCTTTTATCTACCTTTCCTCTCCCTTTGCTTAAGGATTTCTGCAGACATACAGTCAATAAATGTAAATCCATAAACTCCATCTGCAGAGTTTATAAACATCAGAAACAGTTATAATAATCTGGATTCAGAAAACCTGGTGATCAGTATTTCAAGACAGTACATTCCATGGGTTAGGATCATGGTCCTGGAGCAAGTGGAAGGCCTATATCCCTATGAGGAGTCTTCAGGTCTTGATTCCTACTGGACAAATGAAATCCTCAGCACTCCAGCTGCCAAGGTGAGAAACACCTTCAATGCTGCTGAAGATTCAGGGAAAGAACTTAGAATACAGAATACAGGGCCTTGTTTATTCTCCAAATCCTATGAAATAAAAGTCACTTATTTAGGGAAGACTGAGGGGGAATTTATTAATAACCCACAAGTTCCCAAGTACTGTAGGTATAAAACTATATACAATATAGGCCTTGCCCTCAAGAAGTCCACAGTCGCATAAAGGAGACAGACACTTAAACAAACTAGCAATCCATTGTGATAGAAGAGTAGAGATAAAATCTGGAAATTAGCTCAAGAGTTTATCAAAACTTACAGTTTATCAACAAATAATACTATCACAATCAGTGATTTACTCGATTTCTTATAATTTCTTTCTCAAATTTAAGATGCATTACTTCCCTTTAATTGCAGTTTATATAATACCTTCAAAGTATTGAAGCATATGTAAGGGAGTATGTGAATTTTGACAGTCCTGCTTAACAAAGGCATACAGTACATTATTTTATTTCCACACACATTTTCTCTTTTTTTTCTTGTTCCAAACGAAGTTCTGCTAATAGACTTGAAATGGAGCAGGGGGAGGTGCGGGGAAGAGAAGCTAGAGGACAACATAGGACCATAGCAACATACAAGACTTTCATTCTGAATCGATTTTCCATGCCTCACTCTATTTTCCACCAAATGGCACTGCACCCAGCATTTTCCAATATCAGGAAATCCCTTTGCAGTTTTGCAAAATCTTTGAAGTAACTGTAGGGAATTATTGTGAAATCATCATCATCACCATTTAATATTTGTTAAGGATTCTTCTCTGCCCATTCCTACTGATGGCAGCATAAAGCAGAGAAAGCACTACAGGCGGAGCTGCTGACATAAAGTGTTTTATCTTAGAGGGAGAGTTCCGTATTCCCATCGAAAACTGAGAATAATTCTTGCTTCTTCACTTATAAAATGAACATAGGAATTTCCATTACTTATCTCCAGCAAAAAACTCATTGCAAGATAATCACAGAGCCTTATTCGGAGAACTTAATAAGGATTTTACCAAAGGAAGAGTTTAAAGCTTTAAAATGACATTTCTTATTTGTGTGTGTTGGGGCAAGCATTATTAAATGAGAGCAAATTTGGGCTGGAACATTTTTTTTTAAAACAAATTTCATTCATAGTCACTTTCTCCTTTTTAAAATTGCCTTAACATTCTTTTTTTTTTTTTTTTTTTTTTGCGGTACACGGGCCTCTCACTGTTGTGGCCTCCCCCGTTGCAGAGCACAGCCTCCGGACGCGCAGGCTCAGCAGCCATGGCTCACGGGCCCAGCCGCTCCACAGCACGTGGGATCTTCCTGGACCGGGGCACAAACCCGTGTCCCCTGCATCGGCAGGCAGACTCTCAACCACTGTGCCACCAGGGAAGCCCCACCTTAACATTCTTTTGAACAGCAAAGCTAGTCACTGTTCTAAGTGTTTTATACATATACACTCAATCCTTACAACAAACCTTTCAGGTAGGTATTTTTTACTATATCATTTGACAGATAAGGAAACTGAGGACAGTGCAATTATGTAATTTGGCACAAGTCACAGAGTTAGGAACGGGAAGAACTGAAATTCGAACTCTGGCAATCTGCCCCCAAAGTCTGAATTCTTACTCACCTCACTATACTGCCATAGTGAGTACATGTCTCTTCCCTTTCATATAAACTATGTCAGGACCACATAAAAATAGTTTTCTTTGGCTTGTTTGCCCTGTACAGGAATTTCTCCCATGCACCTCTGCATCTTCCAAAAGCTTTATTAGCGCATCCTTTAAAGAAAGGTCTTCTCTCCTTAAGAAGTTGCTCCACATCACATTGATTCTGGGCCATGCAGCCAGCAGCAGCCCCATGTCAGCCTGCTAAAGACAAAACCCTTTCTGTTTCTCAACCAAATCCTTTATATTTTGAGCAGAAAACAAGAACTGCCCTGCTGAGGTGCCAAGGGAAACATACTTACATTATGAACTGTTTCTAACAAATGTTTTGGAGACTTTAAAGGGACAACTTTCTAAATATTTGAGACATTTGCAAACAACCCAGAAACACAGGCCAGCTTTGCAGCCCAAGTATCGCTTCTGGGTTGTATAATCTTCTTCCTGAAAGCAGCTGTTGCGATGACCAATTATCAGTCGTCCAAAGATAACAACAAATGTTTTCTAAGGTTAAAGTAAACAAAGTAATCTAGGCCTTTGATTTTGAAATGTACATTATTAATATAATTTTGGCATTATTTAACAGATTTCAAAGTGGAATCAAAGGTTTATGTTTATAAAGTTTATATTCATTCCACAAAGTTCAAGACGTTTGGCACTGCTAGGGAAACTTAAAAAGAGTAACAAAAGATTACCATGAGGAATTCAAAGCTGCCTTGTATGGTAATGCTGATTCAAACCACCACATAGCTCAGCATTGTAAGTTTAGCTGTAATTTTAAGGATGGATCAGTGTGTAGCTGCAGAGAGTACTAAGTATAACACAGTGGTTTGCCCATTAACAATTAATAAGGGACTTTGGAAATTTTACAATTAATGTCTCAGTTTTGAAAACACACTGGAGAAATGAGAGAGAGAGAGAGAGAGGGAGAAAGAGAGAGAGAGAGATACAGAGAGAACTGTTCAATTTTTGGCTTCATTTACTAAGTATTTATTAGCCTCTTTGACTGTTCTTCAGCAACAGCAGCTCCTCCTTGCCTTGTAATTGTAAACTGCACACTTTTGCCAACTTGGAATGCACACTGTGTTCCTGCCCAGCCCAAGCTCACTCTGAATCCGCCCGCTCTCAAACCCTGCTCTCCCAAGCTCTTGATTTGTTGGCAGCCGGTAAAAGGGGTTTCCTTATGAATCATAGTGCGTGGGGAGGCTGAGTGGTATACCCCTCACTTGTGCCATAATCTGTGTGGAATGTATTTGAAATAGAAGACAGAAATCTAGAGTTTAGTTCAACATCTGACTTCAAGCACATTCTCAAAAAATTGGAGTGCGATGTGGAAAAAACACTGTGTCTCTACTGCTGTGGAAAAGTTTATTCCCATTAACATTGTCTCCAAAGGGACAGGAACTAAGTTGCGCACTTTCAGGCTCTGAGGTCTCTGATTAGGAAGGAGTCCATTTCTCGACACTTTTAGATGACCCAACTTTCCTGTTCAGTTAATATACTTTTATTACATCCTTTGGTGGGCTGAACTGGAAAGGTGTGTGGTTAAGAATACACAGTTGCCATAGACAACAGTTTTCATCAATTCTATTGAACAAATGTAAAGTCTGATGGATCACATCTATAACTGCAAGACGAAGGCTAAGAATATTATAAGATAGGTGTGTTTATAAAAGTCAGAATAAATGTGAGAACACTTTCCCATCACCTGTCATCACCTGTTTACGTTATGTTAAAGAAAAGGGGTTTACTTATCAGCAACATGCACTTACCTGGCAAAATGAATTGCAACTAGCTATCCAGTTCTAAATTTCATTTCAAAGAAACTAGATACACTGTACTAACCAAATCTTTTATTTCCTTCTTAGATTGCACTAAGTACGCAAATATCTTAAATGAAAAAAAAAAGACTGATAAAGGCATTCTGAATGAACAGAAAAACTGGGAAATGTGTGGCTATAAGCTTAGAATTTGCCCTAGAAGCTAAATGTATCAAACTCACATATTCTCCCAAACTATAGAGAATAAATCATGTTTCAGAAATGTAAAATGCACATATATCATAAAGTTTTCTCTGGTTACTAGGCAATAAAATGATTATACCTTCTTAATTCACAAATCTTATAAATGGAAATAAGTCTGATACCTGCTGACTTTGATTAATATTCAAAGAAATAAGTCAAGTTATTTTGCTCATATACCTTGTAACATATATTTCCAAGTAAAGGTAAGTGATGTGAGAAAAGAGGAATGAATAATAATAATAAGTAATCTATTTTGGATACTCATAATTTTGGCTTGATACAGAAGTCCCTTCAGTGTCAATCATCTAATACAATCACTGGATATGGCTGATGTCAGCAGTCTCATCAGTATGTAGAAAATATCAAGCCTGTGTTCACTCATTTATTCAACAATCAATCACTCAGGGCTTACCAAATTTTGTGATGTTTACAAGGTGTACAAGGAGCCCATAAGCTCAGGAAGCTCACCATTTGGGGAGAGAGGCAGACATGCCAACAAGTAATAAGCATGAGCATGTTAAGCCCTCAACAATTGAGGACTAATAAGAAACTGCTATAAAAAAAAAAAAAGAATTTCTCTCTCAGTCTTTGCTCTTCTTTTAAAAATTTATTTTTATAATGGGGTATAGCTGATTTTCAATGCTGTGTTTCTTGCTGTACATCCACCTGAGTCACTTACACAGAGATATAAATAAATTCTTTTTCAGTTTCTAAAAAAAAAAAAAAAAGCCCTCAACAGAGTGGAACATGAAGGGAGCAGAGAGAAGAAGACCAGGGCAGACTTCGGGAGAAAGGCAATAGTTGAACTGGGTCGTTAACAGGAGTGTAAGTGACCCAGGAGAACGGGTGGGAGGTTTTGATAATGTGATTTATAGTAAGAAATATGTACTTGGTCTTTGTCCAGTTCCTGGCACAGGGCTCCCAAAATCCTTGAAATTCCCTAAGTGATAATAGAGGTAAAAATGTCTTTAGTTATTCATAACAAGCCTTTTTCAACCACACTTTAGTCTGCCAGGGGAACCAACCACGTGATTAAAGGGTTGGAACTTTCAGCCCCACTGCCTGACCTCTGGGGAGGACAGAGGGGTTGGAGATTGAGATCAGTCACCAATGGCCGATGATTTAATCAATCATGCCTAGGTAATGAGGCTTCCATAAAAACTCAGAAGGATGGGGTTCTAAGAGCTTCCAGGTTGCTGAACACTTGGAGATACAGGGAGGGTGCTGTGCCCAGAGAGAACATGGAAGCTCTGTGCCTCTCCTCACATACCTTGCCCCACTCATCTCTTCCAGCTGGTCGTTCCTGAGTTATAGACTTTTATAATAAACCAGTAATCTCATAAGTAAACTATGTTCCTGAGTTCCATGAGCCTCTCTAGCAAATTAATTGACCTGAGGAGTAGGTTGTAGAGACCCCCCAGTTTACAGCCAGTGGTCAGAACACAGGTAGCAACCCAGATGTGTGACTGGCATCTGAAGTGGGGGACGTGGAGAGGCAGTCTTGCGGGACTGGGCCCTTAACTTGTGGGATCTGCAATCTCCAGGTAGATAGTGTCAGAACTGAGGTAAATTGTAGGGTACCCAACTGGTGTCACAGAATTGTCTGGTGTGGGAAAACTACCACACATTTGGTGATCAGAAATACCAGAAGTAAAGTAGTGCAGTGTGAGAGCAAGGAAACACACATCTGGCCACTGAAGTGTTCTCTGTAAGCAGGAAAAGGAACACACAGGAATGTGGTCTTTCTGTTCGTTTTTTTGTTTTGTTTTCAGAAGAGACATGGAGCAGTAAAGGGCATTTCAGACAATGGCATTTGCAGCAAGATGGATGGACCTAGAGATTGTCATACTGAGTGAAGTAAGTCAGACAGAGAAAGACAAATATCATGATATCACTTATATGTGGAATCTAAAAAAAGGGTACAAATTAACTTATCCACAAACAGAAACAGAGTTACAGATGTAGAAAACAAACTTATGGTTATCAGGGGATACGATGGGGTAGGGATAAATTGGGAGATTGGGATTGACATATACACACTACTATATGTAAGATAGATAACTAATAAGGACCTACTGTATGGCACAGGGAATTCTACTCAATACTCTGTAATGGCCTACATGGGAAAAGAATTTTAAAAAGAGTGGATATATGTATATATATAACAGATTCACTTTGCTGTATACCTGAAATTAACACAACACTGTAAATCAACTATACCCCAATAAAAATTTATAAAAAGAAGACACTGTTTGTGCAGTAACAAGACATGTGAGTATGGAGTGAAATGAGGTAGCGGTAGCTTTTGATTAATAAAAGAAAGGGAATATTGGTGGAGAGAATGATAGATTTGGGGCTGGCTAAGCAGAGAGGCAAGGTGAGTTTCACTGTAAAGCTTGCTAAGGAGAATGGACTACACAGCAATATTTTCCAAAAGGTGTTTTATGAACTATTAATTTCATAGACCACTTGTTTCTTGGGTTATTTATAGTGAACTGAGGTAAACAAAAGGATTCTTATTCAAGTAAGTTTGAGGAATGCTGGATTTCTTTTCTGCAGAAGTTCTCAGAGTCCTCAGTACACTAATCCACATGGCTATACAAGACAAGGTAATAAAGACTGAATTTCCCACACATATTTGACCAAAGAACCCTGTTTTGCACAGGTTATTTCAAAGAAATAGTGTTCCACATAAGGTAATTTGGAAATGCTACTATAAGGAGTTGAGTGGAATTAAAAGTCTTAATTGTTAAAGGTCAGGGAGATTTGTGGCCAAATCTGTATTTCAGAAATGCAACTTTGGCAAGATTAGGGAAGGGGGGTTGGAAGTGAGTCAGAGTTGGAAGATGAATGGGGAAGCTAAGAAAACAATCTAAGCAAAGGCCATGAAAATGGAGGAAAAAGTCTGAATTTGGGAAATTTTCAGAATTGACAGCTCCAAAGGGCTAGTTGGACATGGAGAGTAAAGGAGTGAATGAGAAGGAAAAAGTAAATAATAACTTAACCAAGTAATCCAAGGTAACGTCATCCATAATGAGACAGATTGACACCATGTGCTTCCTGATGTGATACACTGAGAAAGACACACTATCACTTACATTATATTCCAAACAATATATAATCTGAAACTAATCTTAAAAATATCAGATAAACCCAAATTGATAGATGTAAAATCAACAGAATGTATTCTCCAAAAATATCAATGTCACAAAAGACAAAGAAAAGCTGAAGAACCACATCAGATCAAGAGAGACTAAAGAGATATGAAAACTAAGTGTGAGTGCGATTCTTAATTCCATCCTGGACCAGCTAAAAATATGATAAAAAAGACATTAAAGAGATAATTGAGGGCTTCCCTGGTGCCGCAGTGGTTGAGAGTCCGCCTGCCAATGCAGGGGACATGGGTTTGTGCCCCGGTCCGGGAAGATCCCACATGTCGCAGAGCGGCTGGGTCCGTGAGCCATGGCCGCTGAGCCTGCGCGTCCGGAGCCTGTGCTCCGCAACGGGAGAGGCCACAACAGTGAGAGGCCCGCGTACCGCAAAAAAACAAAACAAACAAACAAACAAAACAACAACAACAAAAAAGAGACAATTGGAATAATTTGAGTAGGTCTTATGGATTAGATAATAGCATTGTATCAATATTTTTTTTTTTTTGCGGTATGCGGGCCTCTCACAGTTGCGGCCTCTCCGCTGTGAAGCACAGGCTCTGGGCATGCAGGCTCAGCGGCGATGGCCCACGAGGCCAGCCGCTCCGCGGCACGTGGGATCCCCCTGGACCAGGGCACGAACCTGTGTCCCCTGCATCGGCAGGCGAACTCCCAACCACTGTGCCACCAGGGAAGCCCCAATATTAATTTTTTATTCTAAAAATTTTACTGTGATTATGTAGGAGAATGTTCTTATACTTAGAAAATAACAATGAATATTTAGGGGGAAAGGTGCATGAGATCTGTAACTTACTCTCAAACAGAATAGAAAAATTTATATGACTATATGTATGCATATAGATATATGGAGAGGGAGGGAGGGGGAGAGAGAGAGAGAGGGAGAGGGAGGAAAGAAAGAAAGAAAGGAAGAAAGAAAGAAAGAAAGAAAGAAAGAAAGAAAGAAAGAAAGAAAGAAAGAAAGAAAGAAAGAAAGAAAGAAAGAAAGAAAGAAAGAAAGAAGGAAAGAAAAAGAAAGAAGGAAAGAAAGAAAGAAGGAAGGAAAGAAAAAGAAAGAAAAAAAGAAAAAGAAAGAAGGAAAGAAAGAAAGAGAAAGAGGAAGAAAGAAAGAAAATATGAGAAAATGTTAAAAATTGGTGACCCATCTAGTTGAAGGGCATTTGGAAACTTTTGGATATTTTTGGCAACTTTGGAAACTATTTCAAACTAAAATGTTAAAAAAAACTCAGCCATATCACTTGCAAAGCCAATAGGTACAAAATACAAGTCAATGATGGTTTTGCAGTTTCTAGCTTCAGTGATGGATTGAGCATACAGACTAGGGAGGAGCAGGTTTGAGAGAAGAAGGTGGAGTTTTGTTTGGGGCATGTTTCATTAAAATGCCAATATCATGTCCAGGGGAACACAGCTGGTAAGATGCAGCTGAAGTTCTGGAAAGAGAGGACACTGGAGTCAAAGATTTTGAAGACACCTTTACATATGATAGTCTCCACCTGCTGGTATTTTTAATTAAATGACAGTTTCTCTTTTCATTCAAACAACTTTAGTTGAGCCAGAGCAAATTTACAACTTTAGCTTGGGCTTAATTTTTAATCTCTAAATATGACATATGAAATTTTACCACCTTTTGGATGAGCTAGACACTCCCAAAAAGGATACTGACATAAATGACTTAGTTACAATTAAGTTTAGAAGAAAATTCAGGTATATTATATTAAATAATTGATTCTCAATGAATATTAGGGATCAACAGTCACAACCTGGCTTCCTAGACATTAACAGCGATTAAGATTTTGTACATGTGCTCCAAAAGTTGATTGAAAATAATAACATATTAGTTGAGATTGAGTTGAGTTGACTCAAAAATACCAGTGGTGTTTTTAACCTTCCTAAACTTCATGATCTACAGAGCTTGTGTTTCAGGAGCAACTTGAATATTGGTTTCGTTAAGTTAAACAACATTACAGTGAAAACATTTATTTTAATAAAGACTTCCCTTTAACCTAAACCTCTAATTTCATTAGAAAATGGAGAACACTAACACTAAAGTAGATTCAACTGGCCAGACTAAAAAAATGTCAGCTTTTCCAAACCTCAGCGTATAAAAATGAACAGGCTCAAAATATTTTGCCGAAATAAATATTATCTCAATTTTGTGTACGTAAAGCAGTTTCAACTTTTCCAAGACTAAATGCAAAATATTTTTGATGACTCTTGCCTGTTGCAAAATGCCATAGATACCCTCCCGTCATGCTGGGACACCAACTCACCCTAACATGTAAATAGCTCATGCATGATTTCCTTCCATCTTTTGGATCAATTATTTGAATAACAGCAGAGTAATCCTTCCACTCTCTTTACTGGAACTAAATGCTGTTTAAAGCATGTCAAACAATGTCTAGCCAGACTGCCTGGGTTTAATTCTGTCTTTGCCCCTTATTAACTGTGACCTTGAACAAGATGTTGAATCTCTTTGTGCCTCATTTTCCCATCTATAAATGGAGCAATGACAGTACTTAGAGCTTTGGTCACAGTATGTGCCATATCAATTAGCCAAAGTAAAATTAATCCCACCTGCCTAGATGAATAGAAGTCCCAGCTTCCTCCAGGGGCCAATCCCTAGTATCTCATCAAGAAGCTAGACTGTCATACAGTGTGAAGTAAGCCAGAAAGAGAAAAACAAATATAATATATTAACACATGTATGTGGAATCTAGAAAAATGGTACAGATAAACCTATTTGCAAAGCAGAAATAGAGACATAGATGTAGAGAACAAACGTGTGGACACCAGCGGGGGAAACGGGAAGGGTGGGATGAATTGGGAGATTGGGACTGACATATATACATTACTAGGTATAAAATAGATAACTAATGAGGACCTGCTGTATAGCACAGGGAACTCTACTCAGTGCTCTGTGGTGACCTAAATGGAAAGGAAGTCCAAAAAGGAGGGGATATGTGTATACATATGGCTTGTTCACTTCACTGTGCAGCAGGAGCTAGTACAACATTGTAAAGTAACTATACCCCAATTAAAAAAAAAGAAAGAAATCATATTAAAGACAACAAATACTCAAAAAAAAAAAAAATGCTGGGACAAGAGGACTCCACCAACACTATTTATACGATGGCAATTCCAGAAACAAATGCCCTCTGTCCTGCTGTTGTGACCGCTGTCACTTCTACCATGACCTATGGATGCTTCTAGAAGTAACTATGGCAACTGCTCATGCTCTGCTTGTGTTTGTTAACATTACCATGCTCTGATCTAAAAGAAGAGAAACCAACTTTCCTCTTTACCCATCTGCCCCAAGAACTGTAATTCTATAAGCCTATCACTGCAGTTCAAGAACTCCAAAAACTAATCAATCACTAATTTTAAATTATTGAGCAGTCTATTTTGGTATTTTTTTAAAATAAAATTCTTCAGGGACTTCCCTGGTGGCACAGTGGTTAAGAATCTGCCTGCCAATGCAGGGGACATGGGTTGGATCCCTGGTACAGGAAGATCCCACATGCCACGGAGCAACTAAGCTTGTGCACCACACTACTGAAGGCCGCACACTCTAGGGCCCGCGTGCCACAACTACTAAGCCTGCGTGCTGCAAATACTGAAGCCCCTATGCCTAGAGCCCATGCTCTGCAACAAGAGAAGCCACCGCAATGAGAAGCCCGTGCACTGCAGCGAAGAGTAGCCCCCGTCCACTGCAACTACAGAAAGCCTGCATACAGCAACAAAGACCCAATGCAGCCAAAAAAGTTTTTAAAATAAATAAATAACTTCTTCAATAAACTGTACTCATCAATTTATATAAATTCAATAAATTTCCCATCTTGGAAAAATATCTTCATCCCAATGCTATGTTCAGGAAAGCCAGCATAAAGGCCATTAGAAGAGGCAGGAAAAGTATTACTTAAGGAGGGCAGACAGAAGGTCTATGCAAAGGAACTGGAGAGCACATTGTGACCTGAAGTGAGTTGAAGAAAATTACTCAAAGCATTTGTTACCTCTCAAAAAGTAATGTGTCAGGGAGGACCTTCAAGATGGCAGAGGACTAAGACGTGGAGATCACCTTCCTCCCCATAAATATGTCAAAAATACATCTACATGTGGAACAACTCCTACAGAACATCTACTGAACGCTGGCAGAAGACCTCAGACTTCCCAAAAGGCAAGAAACTCCCCACGTACCTGGGTAGGGCAAAAGAAAAAAGAAAAAACAGAGAAAAAATAGGGACGAGACCTGCACATCCGGGAGGGAGCTGTGAAGGAGGAAAAGTTTCCACACACCAGGAGGCCCCTTTACTGGCGGAGATGGGGAGTGGGTGGTGGGGAAGCTTCGGAGCCACGGAGCAGAGCGCAGCAACAGGGGTGCAGAGGGCAAAGCAGAGAGAATCCTGCACAGAGGATCAGTGCTGACCAGCACTCACCAGCCTGAGAGGCTAGTCTGCTCACCCACTGGGACAGGTGGGGGCTGGGAGCTGAGGCTCGGGCTTCGGAGGTCAGATCCCAGGGAGAGGACTGGGGTTGGCTGCGTGAACACAGACTGAAGGGGGCTAGTGTGCCACAGCTAGCCGGGAAAGAGTAAGGGAAAAAGTCTGGACCTGCCAAAGAGTCAAGAGAACACTGTTTCGGGGGGGCGCAAGGAGAGGGGATTCAGAGCATGGCCTAAACGAGATTCAGAGATGGGCACAAGCCATGGCTATCAGTGTGGACACCAGAGACAGGAATGAAATGCTAAGGCTGCTGCTGCTGCCACCAAGAAGCCTGTGTGCAAGCACAGGTCACTATCCACACCTCCCCTCCTGGGAGCCTGCGCAGCCCCCCACTACCAGGGTTCCGTGGTCGAGGGACAACTTCCCCGGGAGAACACAGGGCATGCCTCAGGCTGTTGCAACATCACGCCAGTCTCTGCTGCCACAGGTTCTCTCTGCACTCTGTACCCCTCCCTCACACTGGCCTGAGCCAGAGCCCCCGAATCATCTGCTCCTTTGACCCCCTCCTGTCTGGGTGAAGAACAGAAGCCAGAGGGAGACCTACATGCAGAGACGGGGCCAAATCCAAAGCTGATCCCCAGGAGCTGTGCGAACAAAGAAGACAAAGGAGAATCTCTCCCTGCAGCCTCAGGAGCAGCGGATTAAATCTCCACAATCAACTTGATGTACCCTGCATCTGCAGAATAACTGAATAGACAACAAATCATCCCAAAACTAAGGTGGTGGACTTTGGGAGCAACTGTAGACTTGGGGTTTGCTTTCTCTGTCTAATTTGTTTCTAGTTTTATGTTTACCTTAGTTTAGTATTTAGAGTGTATTATCATTGGTAGATTTGTTTATTGATTTGGTTGCTCTCTTCCTTTTTATATATATATATACACATATATTTTTTTTTCCTTTTTCTCTTTTTGTGAGTGTGTATGTGTATGCTTCTTTCTGTGATTTTGTCTATATAGGTTTGCTTTTACCATTTGTCTTAGGGTTCTGTCTGTCCGTTTTTTTTTTGTTTGTTTTTTTTTTGCAGTACGCGGGCCTCTCACTGTTGTGGCCTCTCCCGTTGCGGAACACAGGCTCCGGACACGCAGGCCCAGCGGCCATGGCTCACGGGCCCAGCTGCTCCACAGCACGTGGGATCTTCCCAGACTGGGGCACGAACCCGTGTCGCCTGCATCGGCAGGCAGACTCTCCACTACTGCGCCACCAGGGAAGCCCCGTTTTTTCTTTAGTATAGTTTTTAGTGCTTGTTATCACTGGTGATTTGTTTATTGGTTTGGTTGCTATCTTCTTTTTACTTTAATTACTTTTTCATTTTAATGACATTTTTTACCTTAATAACTTTACTGCATTTTTTCTTTCTTTCTTTTTCTTTTCTCCCTTTTCTTCTGAGCTTTGGGGCTGACAGGGTCTTGGTGCTCTGGCCAGGAGTCAAGCCTGAGCCTCTGAGGTGCGAGAGCCAAGTTCAGGACTTTGGTCCACCAGAGACCTTCCAGCCCCTTGTAATATCAACTGGGAAGAGCACTCCCAGAGATCTCCATCTCAACGCTAAGACCCAGCTCCACTCAAGGACCAGCAAACTCCAGTGTTGGACACCCTATGCCAAACAACTAGCAAGACGGGAACACAACACCACCCATTAGCACAGAGGCTGCCTAAAATAATAATGTCACAGACACCCCAAAAGACACCACCGGATGCAGTCCTGCCCAGCAGAAAGATGAGATCCAACCTCATCCATCAGAACACAGGCACCAGTCCCCTGCAACAGGAAGCCTACAAAAGCCACTGAACCAACTTTACCCACTGGGGGCAGAAACGAAAAACAACAGGAACTATGAACCTGCAGCTTGTGAAAAGGAAACCCCAAATACAGAAAGTTAAGCAAAATTAGGAGACAAAGAAACACACAGCAGATAAAGGAGCAAGGTAAAAACGCAGACCAAACAAAGGAAGAGGAAATAGGCAGGTTACCTGAAAAAGAATTCAGAGTAATGATAGTAAAGATGATCCAAAACCTTGGAAATACAATGGAGAAAATACAAGAAACATTTAACAAGGACCTAGAAGAACTAAGAGCAAACAAACAAGGCTGAACAACACAATAAATGAAATTAAAAATTCTCTAGAAGGAATCATTAGTAGAATAACTGAGGCAGAAGAATGGATAAGTGACCTGGAATATAAAATTGTGGAAATAAATACCACAGAGCAGAATAAAGAAAAAAGAATGAAAAGAATTGAGGACAGTCTCAGAGACCTTTGGGACAACATTAAACACACCAATATTCGAATTTAGGGGTCCCAGAAGAAGAAGAGAAAAAGAAGGGGACTGAGAAAATATTTGAAGAGATTATAGTTGAAAACTTCCCTAATATGGGAAAGGAAATAGTCAATCAAGTCCAAGAAGTGCAGAGAGTCCCATACAGGAAAAATACAAGGAGAAACACACAAAGACATATATTAATCAAACTATCAAAAATTAAATACAAAGAAAAAATATTGAAAGCAGCAAGGGGCAAGCAACAAATAAGAAACAAGGGAATCCCCATAAAGTTAAGAGCTGGCCTTTCAGCAGAAACTCTGCAAGACAGAAGGGAGTGGCAGGACATATTTAAAGTGATGAAAGGGAAGAACCTACAACCAAAATTACTGTACCCAGCAAGGGTCTCATTCAAATTTGACAGAGAAATGAAAACCTTTACAGACAAGAAAAAGCTAAGAGAATTCAGCACCACCAAACCAGTTTTACAACAAATGCTAAAGGAACTTCTCTAGGCAGGAAACACAAGAGAAGGAAAAGACCTACAATAACAAACCCAAAACAATTAAGGAAATGGTAATAGGAATATTCATATCAATAATTACCTTTAAAGTAAATGGATTAAATGCTTCAACCAAAGCACACAGCCTGGTTGAATGGGTACACAAACAAGACCTAAATATATGCTGTCTACAAGAGACCCACTTCAGAACTAGGGACACATACAGACTGAAAGTGAGGGGATGGAAAAAGATATTCCATGAAAATGGAAATCAAAAGAAAGCTGCAGTAGCAATTCTCATATCAAACAAAACAGAGTTTAAAATAAAGACTATTACAAGAGACAAAGAAGAGCACTCTGTAATGATCAACTGATCAATCCAAGAAGATATAACAATTGTAAATATTTATGCAGTCAACATAGGAGCACCTAAATATGTAAGGCAAATGCTAACAACCATAAAAGGGGAAATCGACAGTATCACAGTCATAGTAGGGGAATTTAACACCCCACTTTCAACAATGGACAGATCTACCAAAATGAAAAGAAATAAGGAAACAAGCTTTAAATAATGTATTAAGCAATATGGACTTAAGTGATATTTATAGCACATTCCATCCAAAAACAACAGACTGCACTTTCTTCTCAAGTGCTCATGGAACATTCTCCAGGATAGATCATATCTTAGGTCACAAATCAAGCCTTGGTAAATTTAAGAAAATTGAAAACATATCAAGTATCTTTTCAGAGCACAACGCTATGAGACTAGATATCAATTATGGGAAAAAATTTGTAAAAAATACAAACACATGGAGGCTAAACAATACACTACTTAATAACCAAGAGATCATTGATGAAATCAAAGAGGAGATCAAGAAGTACCTAGAAACAAATGACAATGAAAACACAACGACCCAAAACCTATGGGATGCAGCAAAAGCAGTTCTAAGAGGGAAGGTTATAGCAATACAATCCTACCGCAAGAAACAAGAATCACCTCAAATAAACAACCTAAACTTACACCTAAAGCAATTAGAGAAAGAAGAACAAAAAAAACCCAAAGTTAGCAGAAGGAAAGAAATCATAAAGATCAGATCAGAAATAAATGAAAAACAAATGAAGGAAACGATAGCAAAGATCAATAAAAGTAAAAGCTGGTTCTTTGAGAAGATAAACAAAACTGATAAACCATTAGCCAGACTCATCGAGAAAAAAAGGGAGAAGACTCAAATCAATAGAATTAGAAATGAAAAAGGAGAAGTAACAACTGACACTGCAGAAATGCAAAGGATTATGAGAGATTACTACAAGCAACTGTATGCCAATAAAATGGACAACCTGGAAGAAATGGAAAAATTCTTAGAAAAGCACAACCTGCTGAGACTGAACCAGGAACAAATAGAAAATATAAACAGGCCAATCACAAGAACTGAAATTGAAACTGTGATTAAAAATCTTACAACAAACAAGCCCAGGACCAGATGGCTTCACAGGCGAATTCTATCAAACATTTAGAGAAGAGCTAACACCTATCCTTCTCAAACTCTTCCAAAATATAGCAGAGGGAGGAACACTCCCAAACTCATTCTACGAGGCCACCATCACCCTGATACCAAAACCAGACAAAGATGTCACACACACAGAAAAAATTACAGTCCAATATCACTGATGAACATAGATGCAAAAATCCTCAACAGAATACTAGCAAAGAGAATGCAACAGCACATTAACAGGATCATACACCATGATCAAGTGGGGTTTATCCCAGGAATGTAAGGATTCTTCAATATACGCAAATCAATCAATGTGATACACCATATTAACAAACTGAAGGAGAAAAACCATATGATCATCTCAATACATGCAGAAAAAGCTTTGGACAAAATTCAACACCCATTTATGATAAAAACCCTCCAGAAAGTAGGCATAGAGGGAACTTACCTCAACATAATAAAGGCCATATATGACAAACCCACAGCAACATCGTTCGCAATGGTGAAAAACAAACCATTCCCACTAAGATCAGGAGCAAATCAAGGTTGCCCACTCTCACCACTATCATTCAACATAGTTTTGGAACTTTTAGCCACAGCAATCAGAGAAGAAAAAGAAATAAAAGGAATCCAAATTGGAAAAGAAGTAAAGCTGTCACTGTTTGCAGACGACATGATACTATACACAGAGAATCCTAAAGACTATCAGAACACCACTAGAGCTAATCAATGAATTTGGTAATGTAGCAGGATACAAAAATTAATGCACAGAAATCTCTTGCATTCCTATACACTAATGATGAAAAATCTGAAAGAGAAATTAAGGACACACTCCCATTTACCACTGCAACAAAATATTAAAATACGTAGGAATAAACCTACCTATGGAGACAAAAGACCTAAATGCAGAAAAGTATAAGACACTGATGAAAGAAATTAAAGATGATATAAACAGATGGAGAGATATACCATGTTCTTAGATTGGAAGAATAAACATTGTGAAAATGACTCTACTACCCAAAGCAATCTACAGATTCAATGCAATCCCTATCAAACTACCAATGACATTTTTCACAGAAGTAGAAGAAAAAATTTCACAATTTGTATGGAAACACAAAAGACCCCAAATAAGCCAAAGCAATCTTGAGAAAGAAAAACTGAGCTGGAGGAATCAGGTTCCCTGACTTCAGACTATACTACAAAGCTACAGTCATCAACACGGTATGGTACTGGCACAAAAACAGAAATATAGATCAATGGAACAGGATAGAAAGCCCAGAGATAAACCCACACACATAGGGTCACCTTATCTTTGATAAAGGGGGCAAGAATATACAGTGGAGAAAAGATAGCATCTTCAATAAGTGGTGCTGGGAAAACTGGGCAGGTATATGTAAAAGAATGAAATTAGAGCACTCCCTAACACCCTACACAAAAATAAACTCAAAATGGATTAAAGACCTACATGTAAGGCCAGACACTATCAAACTCTTAGAGGAACACAAAGGTAGAACACGCTATGACATAAATCACAGCAAGATCCTTTTTGACGCAGCTCCTAGAGAAATGAAAATAAAACCAAAAATAAACAAATGGCACCTAATCAAACTTAAATGCTTTTCCACAGCAAAGATACCATAAAGAAGACAAAAAGACAACCCTCCGAATGGGAGAAAATATTTGCAAATGAAGCAACTGAAAAAGGATTAATCTCCAAAGTTTACAAGCAGCTCATGCAGCTCAATATCAAAAAAACCCCAAACAACCAGGGCTTCCCTGGTGGCGCAGTGGTTGAGAGTCCTCCTGCCGATGCAGGGGACACGGGTTTGTTCCCTGGTCTGGGAAGATCCCATATGCCACGGAGCGGCTGGGCCCGTGAGCCATGGCCACTGAGCCTGCGCATCCGGAGCCTGTACTCTGCGACGGGAGAGGCCACAACAATGAGAGGCCCACGTACTGCAAAAAAAAAAAAAAAAAAAATCCAAAAATGGGCAGAAGACTTAAATAGATATTTCTCCAAAGAAAATATACAGATTGCCAACAAACACATGAAAGAATGTTCAACATCACTAATCATTAGAGAAATTCAAGTCAAAACTACAATGAGGTATCACCTCACACCAGTCAGAATGGACATCATCAAAAAGTCTACAAACAATAAATGCTGGAGAGGGTGTGGAGAAAGGGAACCCTCTTGCACTGTTGGTGGGAATGTAAATTGATACAGCCACTATGGAGAATAGTATGGAGGTTCCTTAAAAAACTAAAAATAGAACAACCATACGACCCAGCAATCCCACTAATGGGCATATTCTCTGAGAAACCATAATTCAAAAAGAGTCATGTACCACAATGTTCATTGCAGCTCTATTTACAATAGCCAGGACAGGGAAGCAACCTAAGTGTCCATCGACAGATGAATGGATAAAGAAGATGTGGCACATATATACAATGGAATATTATTCAGCCATAGAAAGAAACGAAATTGAGTTATTTGTCATGAGGTGGATGGACCTAGAGTCTGTCATACAGAGTGGAGTAAGTCAGAAAGAGAAAAACAAATACCGTATGCTAACACACAGATATGGAATGTAAAAAAGAAAAAAATGGTTCTGAGGATCCTAGGGGCAGGACAGGAATAAAGACACAGACGTAGAGAATGGACTTGAGGACACCGGGAGGGGAAGGGTAAGCTGAGACGAAGTGAGAGAGTGGCATGGACTTATATATACTACCAAATGTAAAACAGACAGCTAGTATGAAGCAGGCGCATAGCACAGGGAGATCAGCTCAGTGCTTTGTGACCACCTAGAGGGGTGGGATAGGGAGGGTGGGAGGGAGATGCAAATGGGAGGGGATATGGGGTTATATGTATATGTATAGCTGATTCACTTTGTTATAAAGCAGAAACCCACAGACCATTGTAAAAGCAATTACACTCCAACAAAGATGTTAAAAAAAGAATTTAAACAGAGGAGAAAAAATTGTAAAATAAATTTTTCCCCTACTTTTCTTTCTGAGCCTTCCTTCTATTTATTTATTTTCTTGGAATATCACTTATTAGAATATAATGCCATGGCTCTCAATGAAAATAAAAACAATAAACCAAGGGCTTTTCTGTTCTTCAGTAACAAGTGTCTATTTAAAGGCTAGGTGTAGTAGCATGACTGTAAATGTGATTGGAAATATGGGGAAGTAGAGCATGCTTTTTGATCAAAGATGAAGTGTGCTATCTCCTCTGTTGAGTTTGAGGTAGATTGGAACCCAGATTTTTTCTGTACTTCAAGACCCATGCGTTTTCAACTACCCCAAGGGTGGCAGGGGCTGTGGACATGCCCTCCATCCCCCAGCCTCTCTTAGAGTTCCAGTGGGGCCACATGACCAGTTATAACAGATGGGTAGGAGTGGAAAGGCACATGTCACTTTGAGACCAGCCTGACTCTTCTACCTCTCTTCCTAGCACATTGGAAACAAGATTTTATGTAACAGAAACTGAGTATGGGGTGGGAGTAAATCATTCACATTAAAATGTAACTAGAAAGTTAGTACAAACAAAAGAATCACTGTGATATAGAGTAATTATATGATTTTAAAATTTATTTTCATTATCTTTTGCTATTTTCTTCACACCTCACTAAAAGTATTACACAGCTTTGATATTGCTTATGTCCTTTGAGTTTTATTCTGTTTTTAATACGGCCGAATAATATAAAATAACATTCATCTGAAACCTCTGTTTCTGCCCCTGTCTCCATCTCTCTGCCTCTGTCTGTCTCTCTCTCTCTCACACACACACATATATACACACATACCCATTCTTTTTCTACATTTATTCTTAATATTACAAAAATCCTCTACCACCACGAGGAAATTTGAGCAAAAAGTCAAAATAAAATTTAGACCTAAAAGTTGCTTATGGCTTGTTAACTGATAGCAACCCAACATCAGTATGATTCAATAATAAAAACTGCTCTTTCATTTGAATGGTTAAAGAAGGAAGTGTGGGCAATGGGGAGAGGGAGGAGGGAAAGGAGAGAAAGAACAGGGAGTGACTAGGCTGAAGAGGAGGCCGGAGTGCTAGAAATGCAGAAGTACAAGTGGTTAGGAAAAAATATTTTTGAAGAAAGTTATATGACAGAAAGAGCTCATTACTAAAGCATTGGGTTTATAGTTTAATGCCTATTCCTTTATATACTTATTTGTTAATTTCTTCAATTTATTTAGCTGGCTCACAAAATTACACCACCCTTTTCAGACAGGCAGATAAAGTTCAGGCAGAAAGATAACTAGGAAACTGTCTGAGACTTTATATTGCTTGTTACAGCATTCCCCGCATCCCTCTTTTTTTTAATAGAAATATGTAGGCCAGTGGTTTCTTCAGAAGAAAGCTTTCTTCATACTCCAGAAAGTCATAGGGAGGTTGCTGAAAAGAACAAGCCGTGCACACAGAAACACGCCCAGAAGAAACAGTCGTTCCCTTGGCTGGAATGTTAGATCTGCTTTGAAGTAGCTGAGGTGATGCTGATCTCCCTGGAAAAACAGTGGGAGTAAAACCCAGCAAGGTCATTCACCGTGGGAGCTCGGGTAAGAGTAGATTTGGCCAATCAGTCCATGGCCATATTTTTATTCAATGTAGCTGACTCCTCAGTGTGTGGGACTTAGGATTCCATACCTAAGGAATCAAGAGATGAAGAAACCTATTTAAAAAGGCGGAAAAAAGAAAACTTGAATACTAGGAGCAAACGGAAGACGTGTTTGTGTGCATACAGAATGCTAGGGGTTGGCATGGCATAGGCTGGTGACAGTTGAACAGATTTGGAGACCAGAATCCTGGATTCTATCTAGTTTGCACCTCGTGCGAGTCACTTTTTATGTCTGATCTTCATTATCCTCATCAGTAAAATGGCAGATTTTTATTAGATGGTCCATGAGACTTTCTCTCATCTAATACTATACACACTCTAGGCACAGCTTTCTGATTGGCTCAAAAGTCTGAATCAATATGACTCATAGAGTGTGGCTTTGTTCCGGCTCGTTCTTGATTCTGGAGCATCCGGAAGCCTGGGTGAACTCCTCTTCCAAGGCTCTCCTTGTATAATGGTGATAGTCCTTATAACACAGGGCCCATGCCCCCAGCCCCGTCCTTATTGCTGGGGATTTTTTTTTCTCACTTTGGCCAACTCTCTGGTGATCCTAACCTGTGGAGATTTGCCTAATCACGTTTGCTGTAGAAAGCTGAACCCTGGTGCTGGATTGGGATTTAGATGGTCAGTTTTATTTTCTGTTCCTTAAAAATTGAGAGTAAAGTATTTCTGAATTAAAATGAAATGATTAATATAATGTGTTAAAGTTTGTTTCTGGGGCATTATTCCAGCAATTAATGAGTTGTGTGGGAGCTCCAAAACAGCAATACAGGAATGTATGCTGGGCAAGCTATAAAAGAAATGTCAGAGTTTTAACAAGTAGTGGCCTTGAGTAAATCATGCCAGGCTAGGAAATAGCAGTGTTTACCATACTACTGATCTAACTATATACCCCTCCCCCAACAATTCAAGACTTACTTCTTTTGAAAGCAACTGAACTTGGTAAATATAAGAAACAATAGATCACTCTGGCTACATATTACACTTGGCAGTGTGGGGGGAGGTTAAGAATACCTTTGTCTGTCTCCTACTGCCCCAACCAACTAAATTAGGTTCTCTGTGATGAGGCCAAGGTGTTGATATATGTGCTAAGTTTCCCAGGTGACAATGCTTCTTCAGCAGACAGGGCTGAGAGACATGCATTTGATGGTCTCTTCCAGGGCAGCTTCCATAGAGCTTTCTTTCGAGAAACAGATTACCTTGTTTCAAAAGAAATAACTTTCAACTTCATTAAAGGTTGATATCGGTGAATAAGGTCTGAACATCTAATGTATAACTAGTAACTACAGTTAATAATAATGTATTGTATAATTGAAATTTGCTAAGAAAGTAGAACTAAAATGTCCTCACCACCACCCCCACCCACAAAGATAAATATGTGAAGTTATGGAAGTGTTAATTAACTAGATGGGAGGAATCCTTTCACAATATATCTGTATATCAAATTATCATGACATACTATTTAAATATCTTATTATTTTATTTATCAATTACACCTTAATAAGGCTGAAAAAATGTTGCTATCAAATAGGGTTTTCCAGAAGAACTCATAGATTCTATATTCCCTGCATTCTCCTATGTTTGAAAATTTGCTTGTGACTTTTATAAATGAATATTTTGGCATGGTATAATATTTCTGGTTAAAATCTCTGACTTCAAAATTCTGCAGACATTATTCCTCTGTCTCCTGACATTGAATACTACTAGAGACAAGACAAAAGCTGTCTTAATTCCTGCTCTCATGAGTAACTTCCTTTGTTTTCTAAGTGTGTGAAGACTTATTTTCTTCTTTCTTAAAGTTCAATTATTTCAATACCATTTATCTAAGTATTAATTGTTCTTTATTATTTTTTCATGATCTGCAGACTTTATGCTTCATTTCAGAGGAAATTTCCTCTATTATGTATTTTAAATAACTTTCTATGTCTTTTGTTGGCATTTCTATTTTAGGGACACCTAGAATTCTTATATTGAATTTTATTTGTTCACCCTCTATATCTATCATTATTTCTCTAATTATTTTAATCCCTGTGGGCACTGTGGTTACCTAAAATTTTTTCACTGTGCCAGAATTTAGATTTCAAGCTGTATATATATGGCCTTTTCCATTTTATTTATTGTACAGTAGTGTTGTAGTTAACAATTTGCTTACTCAGTTAAGATGCCACCAAAAAACTACTAGAGCCCATCAATGAATTCAGCAAAGTTTCAGAATACAAAATTAATATACAGAAATCTGTTGCATTCTTATACTGTAACAATGAACTATCAGGAAGAAAAATTAAGGAAACAATTCCATTTACAATCGCATCAAAAAGAATAAAATACCTAGGAATAAATCTAACTACGGAGGTAAAAGATCTGTACTCAGAAAACTATAAGACACTGATAAAAGAAACTGAAGACAAAACAAACAGATGGAAAGATATACCATGTTCCTGGATTAGAATAATTAATACTCTTAAAATAACAATACTATCCAAGGCAATCTGCAGATTCAATGCAATCCCTATCAAAATACCAAAGACATTTTTCACAGAACTAGAAAAAGTAATTTTAAAATTACATGGAAACACAGAAGACCCCAAATAGCCAAAACAATTTTGAGAAAGAAGAACAGAGCTGGAGGTATCATGCTCCCTGACTTCAGACTATACTACAAAGCTACAGTCATCAAAATAGTATGGTACTGGCACAAAAACAGACACATAGATCAATGGAACAGAATAGAATCAATGGAAGAGAATAAACCCACACACTTATGGTCAATTAAAGAAGGCAAGAATATACAATGAGAAAAAGACAGTCTCTCCAATAAGTGGTGCTGGGAAAACTGGACAGCTATATGCATATTTAAAAAAAAAAAGATGAAATTTACAAAAGTTAACTCAAAATGGATTAAAGACCTAAATGTGAGATCTGAAACCATAAAACTCCCAGAAGAAACAGGCAGAATACTCTGACATAAATCACAGTAATATTTTTTTGGATCTGTCTCCTAAGGCAAAGGAAACAAAAGCAAAAATAAACAAATGGGACCTAATTAAACTTAAAAGCTTTTAGACAGCCTACTGAATGGGAGAAACTATTTGCAAATGATATGACCAGGGGTTAATAGCCAAAATATATAAACAGCTCATACAACTCAATATCAAAAAAACAAATTACCTGATAAAAAATATGGGCAAAAGACCTGAATAGACATCTTCCAAGGAAGATATACAGATGGCCAACAGGCACATGAAAAGATGTTCAACATTGCTAATCATCAGAGAAATGCAAATCAAAACCACAAGGAGATATTACCTCACACGTCAGAATGACTTACCAAAAGGACCACAAATAACAAATGTTGGCAAGGATATGCAGAAAAGAGAATCCTTGTACACTGTTGGTGGGAATGTAAGTTAGTGCAGCCACTGTAGAAAACAATATGGAGGTTTCTCAAAAAAACTAAAAATAGAGCTACCATATGATCCAGCAATTCCACTCCTAGGTATATATCTGAAGAAAACAAAAACATTAATTTGAAAATATACATGCACCGCAATGTTCATAGCAGCATTATATATAGTAGCCAAGATATGGAAGCAACCTAAGTGTCAATCAATAGATGAATGGACAAAGAAGATATGGTATACACACACACACACACACACACACACACACACACACACACACACACTGGAATACTACTCAGCCATAAAAAAGAATGAAATTCTGCCATTTGTATAAACATGGATGGACCTGGAGGGTATTATGCTTAGTGAAGTAAGTCAGACAGAATAAGACAAATATTGTATGTTATCACTTATATGTGGAATCTAAAAAATAAAATAAATGAGTGAATATAACAAAACAGAAACAGACTCACATAAAGAACAAACTAATGGTTACCAGTGGGGATAGGGAAGCGGGGAGGGAGGGGCAAGACAGGGGTAGGGGAGTAAGAGATACAAACTACTATGTACAAAATAAATAAGCTACAAGGATACATTGTATGGTACAGGGAATACAGCAAATATCTTATAATTACTTTAAATGAAGTATACTCTATAAAAATTTTGAATCACTTTGTTATACATCTGAAACTAATATAATATTATAACTCAAATATACCTCAATAGAAAAACATAAAACAATAAAGAGTTACCCAAATAAAGTTAGCAAAAGACAAAAACAAACAAAATGTTCATTGACAGAGAAGTGGATAAAGAAAATGTGTTTATACATACATTTTCACTGAAAAATGCAAAGTAATTTTTGATGCATGAGGAATATTAATGATGTTTTAAACTTTCTTTGCTATTTTTCAGCATCTTAGAATCACCATGTTAAAGCTTTGTTTGAGCTAGATTAAATCACTGATTTGATAACAGCCCACCAACTCTTCATACATTCTTGTTAAGCTATTGCTGCCTTAGGCATTTAGGAAAAGTAAGGATTTCTAAATTATATGACATTATTCTTTTTCTCTATTGTGTACAACCTCTGTTTTTCTAAATGCCTACTCAGAAAATATGTTCTTCTCACACTTTGCCTTGTCAACTGATTTTAGATAAAATCTTTTAAGACCCATTTACATTTGTAAAAAGGAAAAAAAGAGTAGGTGACCCAATTTGGTTAAAACTTTTGGAGTTATATCCCTTACCTCCTTCAAACACTGCAGGCATATGATAAAAAATTCACTAGACTAGAAAAACCAATCTTGTAGCCACTAAATACAATAAATAAAAGTCTACAATAAATAATATAATAAATGGCCTACAATAAAACCAATATATAGATTTATTTAATAAATTATTTTTTCTTTTGGTGGAGTTTCAATGGGAAATTTAATCCACTCAGATCATCTAAAATGGTTCCTTCCATGGCCTTAAACTAGTCATTGGGCTGATGAGGTAATGGGAAGAGAGGCTAGGAGTTTCGACCACTCTATATAAATAGAGACATTTCAGCTCAAGAAACAATTTAAGATCCAGTCCCAGACTCAAAGAGGCTGAAGGCAAGAGGATTCAAAGGAGACTTCTGAATAAACAGTGAATCTATTATGCTACTAAGGAAAACCAGGGTAAATCCCTTTTGATAGGTCTCAATTAAGCACCAGTTATAGAACATTTTGCTAAGAGTCATACTGGAAAATTCTCCAATAAGTAAAGCCACAGAACAGACATTTTCATGGGGTCACAGAAAACCCCAAGACAGCCCTGGATCAGAGCCACCAGTGTCTGTAGCATCCCAAGGAACACACTGAAAAGCAAGACTACAACTCTGAGACTTGGCACATTAGATTCAGAGCTTTTACCAGCTTGATGGAATCTGACCCTTCAAGGATTTGAGGAGACTGTGCGCTCTGCCATCTGTGGCTGAGGCCAGATCTTCACACCAATGAGCAGATTATGGATAAGCTGGTGATGGAGCAGTTTATGATGTTCTTGTTGCAGGATTTCCAGGTCTTAGTCAAGGAAAGTGGTGTGGAGAGTCGCAAAGAACTGGAGGACATGCTAAGAAATAACAAGAAACCCCAAAATAGACCATAGTCAGCTTACAAGGAGAGAAGTTTCTTCTGCAAAATTCAAATGTTCAGATGGTGGAAGCTGAGATCAATGACATGGGCAATGGGAGAAACCTATTCAGGAAGTCTGAACCTTCTATGAGTGAGATACATTCAGATGACAGAAGGAACAGAATATTCTCCTGCCAGAGACCATTCCTGAAAAAGGTAAACTGGAGGTTCTACAACTCAAACAGAAATTGGAGAAGGGTCTGATGGAAGACAGGGGAGAGACAAGAATACTTAAATCTCAGGAGCCTCAGCTTCTGAAGGGTCCTGAGAGGGAAGTTTTGACTCAGAGTGGACACAAAAGAGACTCTCAGAAGAGTCTAAGAAGTTCCAAAAGAAAACAGGACAACAGTTCCATTTCCCAAGAAGTGCCTCAAGAAGGAGCCACATATTTGGAGAAAGGAAAATTCTCAGGACATCTTGGGTCAAATTCAGTTCTTTCACCAAGCACCGTGGGACCAACCGGTCATCATATTGGAAAAGAAGCCACAGACACCATATGAATGTAGGGTATGCAAAAAAAAATTTCATTATAAGCCTCAGTTTGTCACTCACCAGAGGACACACACAGGAGAGAGAGACCCTTTAAATGCAATATCTGCCCCAAAGGTTTCATGCAGCTTTCAGATCTCCAAGTTCACCAGTGAATCCACACAGGTGAGAAGCCATACTGTTGTGAACTCTGCACCAAGGAGTTCACCCACGACTCCACCCTGCCTGCTCACAAGAAGATCCACACAAAGGAGAAGCCGTACCAATGTGAAGACTTTGAGAAAGCTTTAAGCCACAAAGGGAACCTCAACATTCACTGACAAACCCACTCTGGACTAAAACCTTATACATGTCCCTAGTGTAACAGCACCTTCTGTCAGCTGGGAACTTTTAAACACCATGAAAAAACACATTTAAAAATGACTTCCCAATGATTCCACCATCAGGTCCAAGTCCATTCTGCCCCAAGAAGGAAATTAAATGGTTGTAAAAATGATGTATGACATGTTGAGCACCTAACGAGGTTTCTGGAACATAATAGGAGTTCCATAAATATTCATTATGAGGACCTTTGCAAAATTACTCATCTTCCCTATAAGTTTTTGTTTTCTACTTCATTATAGCCCTTTGTTTTATTATTAAAAGTTTTTTAGGTTTATGTTGCTATTCTTCTTCCAGTGAATGCAAGTCATGAGTTTTCAATATTTCATCATTAAACTGAGCTACTGAAAATAAATACTTAATTAAATAAAAATTTTCACTGTATCAGAATTTAGATTTCCTGCTGTATATATTGCTTTTTCCATTTTATTAATTGTCCAGTAGTGTTGTGGTTAACAGTTTGCTTGCTTAGTGTAGTAATCTCCCCCTTAATGTCATCTTACTGTTTTATTATTTTAATGTCATCTTACATAATTATTTTTGAATTCATAATTTTACAAGTTTTTTTTTTTTTTTTTAATAAACTCAAGGCACTCACATAAATTGTCTTCCATTCTCTGGTTTTCTTCTCCAGACTGAGCTCATCAGTTTGTCTATTGCATACCTTGTTCCTCATCTATATGTAGATTTATCCAGCTATTGTTTGATGGATCACACTTCTACATCTTGTTCTTTTGTAACATGACAATGTGGATATTGGATAGTAAAATCTATTTGATAGCCACTTTCCTTATCTCTTGGTATGACACTTAAAGATCTGAATTTTGAGATCTGAATCTCTCTTTCTATTTTCTGTATACTGAAGGTACCAAGGAAGAAATGCTTAAATGAAGTCGCATACTTTGTTTCCCTCCTGAAATACTGTTACTAAAGATACTTTAGCAGGGCCCCTGCACCCAGCCAGGGATGCATTCACTCCTGCAACTTTCTTCTGCTCTCTCCACTTAGTACACATTCCTGGAAATGCCCAACTTCTTGCCTTTGCTGAGATCTTGCAGTGAGAGCTTATGCACTCAAAATGTTTCCTGTATTTATCTCTTGACTTTCCAAGGATGCCTCCTCAATCCACCTCCCTCCCTGTGAAAGAAGTTGGTGAGAATGTCACGATGTTGTGGATTCACAATATTAACTGAGTATTGTTTCTGCAGAATGGAAACAGGGTTAGAACTCTGTGCCACATCAGAATTTACTCATTTATTCAACACATATTTTTTTGTGTCAATTCTGTGGCGAGCTCCATCTTAGGTTTACATCAGTGAAGAAAAAATTAACAAAGTTTCTGCCTCATGAAGATTACCTTCTAGTGGGAATGAGATAACAATGAATAAATAACAAAACATACGTAAGTCGGGTGTATAAATGTGATGAAGAAAAATGAAGCATAATAGAGAGTTACAGGGCTTGCTGTTTTAGATAGGGTGGTCTAAAAGGACTTCTGATATGGTGACAGAGCATAAACCACAAGAAAGTGGGTGGTAAGTGAGCCAGGTAGCTCTGAGGGGAAGAACTCTCCAGGCAGAGAATATCTAAATGCAAAAGCCCCGCACTGGGAAGGTGATCGGCATAACTGAGGCACAGTGAGGAGGCCAAGGTGACTGATTGGCTGTGAGGTCAGATAGGTTGTGGGAGCCCCAGAAGACACTTGGGCTTTTACTTTGAGGAAGATGGGAAGCCATTGGAGGGTTTTGCATAAAGGAATGACATATTTTGAAAGGATTCCCCCCTCTCTCTCTCAGCTTGACACTTTCCAAATTTATGAAGAGAAGATTGCCTTTTTCTGCTTAGGCTGCTGCTAACTTTCTTACCATTGTTTTTGTGTTGTTGTTGTTGTTTTTTCTTTCAAGTTAGTTAGGAGAAATATAGCCTGTGAACCCTCTTCACTGAGCCATCTCTACCTCTGTCATCCAGAAGGAGGAAGTTTCATTCCCACTGTGCTCTGGTGGCTTGTAGGCAAGGTCCACTCACACTCACCCTCCAGGCCAGGTCAGGAGGGCTGTGCCCTGAGGCTCTCTGGGAACAGCACAGTGAGTACATTCACCACCCCAGCCTCAAATCAGCCTCACCTTCAATCCAGGCAGTGTGTGCCTGTGCAGTAGTGCTTTACGGTTCCTTTTTTATAAATATATGACTCAAAAGAATATTGTTCTTTGTTTATCTTTCTCAGAGTTTGAAGTGTTTATAAGAAATAGTTGTAGATTTATTTTTCAAGATTGCTACCATTAAATCAAGAATTTTTAAAAACATAAGTATGCCCCCAATTGTATTTTTCTTATAAGAGGATGCTAAATTTACAAAAAAAAAAAATGTTACATTTGCATTAAGAAAGGACTAGCAACACATTAAAATAATAAATTATCTCTGATACTAAATGTATATAGAAAAGTTCTTGAATATCTGAAAAACAGGATTTCAGATAAAAATCTAACATACTCTGCTTTTTTTTACTGGACTACTTCAAATTTTGTTGTGTGAAAGGGGCTCCAAATGTTCTTCATGCAAAAGTCCAGGTCTTGGGTCTCATGTTTACTTCCTGTGACATAAGTGTAAATAATTATTTGAGCACAGTAGAAACAATGGCACTAGATTTATTAAAATCTGGTTTAAAATGTAAAGAACATGTATTTTTATGAATTATTTATAGACTAGGGGACAAAACTAATGAAGTATTAAGGGAATAAGAAATGAACCTTGAATTTATAGATATTTGAAATAAATCTTTTGACTATGGTAAGGGCAACCTAAATTTCTGAAGGATAAACATAGAAAAAGCCTAAACTTAAGGTTATGTGTAACGTATATTGGGTACCATGTCAATAAGCTTATCATGTCATATATCGTGTATTGTTCTTGTGGTTATTTTTCTAAAAGAATTCTTTTTTTTTAAAAACATCTTTATTGGAGTATAACTGCTTTAAAATGGTGTGTGAGTTTCTGCTTTATAACAAAGTGAATCAGCTATACCTATATCCCCATATCTCCTCCCTGTTGCTTATCCCTCCCACCCTCCCTATCCCACCCCTCTAGGTGGTCACAAAGCACTGAGCTGCTCTCCCTGTGCTATGCGGCTGCTTCCCACTAGCTATCTCTTTTACATTTGGTAGTATATATAAGTCCATGCCACTCCCTCACTTCGTCTCAGCTTACCCTTCCCCTCCCAGTGTCCTCAAGTCCATTCTCTACGTCTGCGTCTTTATTCCTGTCCTGCCCCTAGGATCCTCAGAACCATTGTTTTTTTTTTACATTCCATATCTATGTGTTAGCATACTGTATTTGTTTTTCTCTTTCTGACTTACTCCACTCTGTATGACAGACTATAGGTCCATCCACCTCATGACAAATAACTCAATTTCATTTCTTCTTATGGCTGAGTAATATTCCATTGTATATATGTGCCACATCTTCTTTATCCATTCATCTGTTGATGGACACTTAGGTTACTTCCATGTCCTGGCTATTGTAAATAGAGCTGCAATGAATATTGTGGTACATGACCCTTTTTGAATTATAGTTTTCTCAGGGTATATGTCCAGTACTGGGATTGCTGGGTCATATAGTAGTTCTATTTTTAGTTTGTTAAGGAACCTCCATACTATTCTCCATAGTGGCTGCATCAATTTACATTCCCACCAACAGTGCAAGAGGGTTCCCTTTCTCCACACCCTCTCCAGCATTTATTGTTTGTAGATTTTTTGATGATGTCCATTCTGACTGGTGTGAGGTGATACCTCATTGTAGTTTTGATTTGAATTTCTCTAATGATTAGTGATATTGAACAGTCTTTCATGTGTTTGTTGGCAATTGGCATATTTTCTTTGGAGAAACATCTATTTAGGTCTTCTGCTCAATTCTGGTTTGAGTTGTTTTTTTTTGTTTTTTTGATATTGAGCTGCATAAGCTGCTTGTAAATTTTGGAGATTAATCCTTTGTCAGTTGCTTCATTTGCAAATATTTTCTCCCACTCTGAGGGTTGTCTTTTCGTCTTCTTTATGGTTTCCTTTGCTGTGCAAAAGCTTTTAAGTTTGATTAGGTGCCATTTGTTTATTTTTGTTTTTATTTCCATTTCTCTAGGAGCTGCGTCAAAAAGGATCTTGCTGGGATTTATGTCATAGAGTTTTCTACCTATGTTTTCCTCTAAGAGTTTTATAGTGTCTGGCCTTACATTTAGGTCTTTAATCCATTTTGAGTTTACTTTTGTGTATGGTGTTAGGGAGTGTTCTAATTTCATTCTTTTACATGTAGCTGTCCACTTTTCCCAGCACCACTTATTGAAGAGGCTGTCTTTTCTCCATTGTATACTCTTGCCTTCTTTATCAAAGATAAGGTGACCATATGTGCATGGGTTTATCTCTGGGGTTGCTATACTGTTCCATTGATTTATATTTCTGTTTTTGTGCCAGTACCATACTGTCTTGATGACTGTAGCTTTGTAGTATAATCTGAAGTCTGGGAGTCTGATTCCTCCAGCTCAGTTTTTCTTTCTCAAGATTGTTTTGGCTATTCGGGGTCTTTTGTGTTTCCATACAAAGTGGGAAATTTTTTGTTCTAGTTCTGTGGGAAATGTCATTGGTAGTTTGACAGGGATTGCATTGAATCTGTCGATTGCTTTGGGTAGTATAGTCATTTTCACAATGTTTATTCTTCCAATCCAAGAACATGGTATATCCCTCCATCTGTTTGTATCATCTTTAATTTCTTTCATCAGTGTCTTATGGTTTCTGCATACAGGTCTTTTGTCTCCTTAGGTAGGTTTATTCCCAGGTATTTAAATCTTTTTGTTGCAATGGTAAATGGGAGTGTGTCCTTAATTTTTCTTTCAGATTTTTCATCATTAGTGTATAGGAATGTGAGAGATTTCTGTGCATTAATTTTGTATGCTGCTACTTTACCAAATTCATTGATTAGCTCTAGTAGTTTTCTGGTAGCATCTTTAGGATTCTCTATGTATAATATCATGTTATCTGAAAGCAGTGACAGCTCTACTTCTTCTTTTCTGATTTGGATTCATTTTATTTCTTTTTCTTCTCTGATTGCTGTGGTTAAAACTTCCAAAACTATGTTGAATAACTGTGGTGAGAGTGGGCAACCTTGTCTTGTTCCTGATCTTACTGGAAATAGTTTCAGGTTTTCACCATTAAGGATGATGTTGGCTGTGGGTTTGCCATATATGGCCTTTATTATGTTGAGGTAAGTTGCCTCTATGCCTACTTTCTGGAGGGTTTTTTATCATAAATGGGTGTTGAATTTTGTCAAAAGCTTTTTCTTCATCTATTGAGATGATTATATGGTTTTTATCCTTCAATTTGTTAATAAGGTGTATCACATTGATTGATTTGCATATATTGAAGAATCCTTGCATTCCTGGGATAAACCCAACTTGGTTATGGTGTATGATCCTGTTAATGTGCTGTTGGATTCTCTTTGCTAGTATTTTGTTGAGGATTTTTGCATCTATATTCATCAGTGATATTGGTCTGATTTCCTTATTTATTTTCATTTTGGATGATCTGTCTATTGGTGAAAGTGGGGTGTTAAATTCCCCTACTATGATTGTGCTACTGTCGATTTCCCCTTTTATGGCTTTTAGCATTTGTCATATGTACTGAGGCGCTCCTATGCTGGCTGCATAAATATTTACAATTGTTATATCTTCTTCTTGGATTGATTCCTTGATCATTATGTAGTGTCAATCTTTGTCTCTTGTAATAGTCTTTACTTTAAAGTCTATTTTGTCAAATATGAGAATTGCTACTGCAGCTTTCTTTTGATTTCCATTTGCACAGAATATCTTTTTTCATCCTCTGATTTTCAGTCTGTATGTGTCCCTAGGTCTGAACTGGGTCTCGTGTAGACAGCGTATATACGGGTTTTGTTTTTGTATCCATTCAGCCAGTCTACGTCTTTTGGTTGGAGCATTTAATCCATTTACATGTAAGGTAATTATCAATATGCATGTTCCTATTACCATTTTCTTAATTGTTTTGGGTTTGTTATTGTAGGTCTTTTCCTTCTCTTGTGTTTCCTGCCTAGAGAAGTTCCTTTAGCATTTGTTGTAAAGCTGGTTTGGTGGTGATGAATTCTCTTAACCTTTGCTTGTCTCTAAAGGTTTTAATTTCTCTGTCGAATCTGAATGAGATGCTTGCTGGGTAGAGTAATCTTGGTGGTAGGTTTTTCCCTTTCATCACTTTAAATATGTCCTGCCACTCCGTTTTGGCTTGCAGAGTTTCTACTGAAAGATCAGCTGTTAGCCATATGAGGATTCCCTTATATGTTATTTGTTGTTTTAACCTTGCTGCTTATTAACATTTTTTCTTTGTATTTAATTTTTGATTGTTTGATTAATATGTATCATGGCATGTTTCTCCTTGGATTTATCCTGTATGGGACTCTCTATGCCTTCTGGGCTTGATTAACTATTTCCTTTCCCATATTAGGGAAGTTTTCCACTATAATTGCTTCAAATATTTTCTGAGCCCCTTTCTTTTTCTTTTCTTCTTCTGGAATCCCTATAATCGAATGTTGGTGTGTTTAATATTGCCCCAGATGTCTCTGAGACTGTTCTCAATTCTTTTCATTCTTTTTTCTTTATTCTGCTCTGCAGTAGTTTTTTCCACTATTTTATCTTCCATGTCACTTATCTGTTCTTCTGCCTCAGTTATTCTGCTGTTGATTCCTTCTAGAGAATTTGTAATTTCATTTGTTGTGTTTTTCATCATTGTTTGTTTTCTCTTTAGTTCTTCTAGGTCCTTGTTAAACGTTTCTTGTATTTTCTCCATTCTGTTTCCAAGATTTTGGATCAACTTTAGTATCATTACTCTGAATTCTTTTTCAGGTAGACTGCCTATTTCCTCTTCATTTGTTAGGTCTGGTGGGTTTTTACCTTGCTCCTCATCTGCTGCATATTTCTCTGTCTTCTCATTTTGCTTAACTTACTTGTTTTGGGGTCTCCTCTTTGCAGGTTGCACATTCATAGTTCCAGTTGTTTTTGGTGTCTGCCCCCAGTGGGTAAGGTTGGTTCAGTGGGTTGTGTAGGCCTCCTGGTGGAAGGGACTAGTGCCTGTGTCCTGGTGTATGAGGCTGGATCTTGTCTTTCTGGCCAGCAAAACCATATCCAGTGGTGTGTTTTGGGGTGTCTGTGACCTTATTATAATTTTAGGCAGCCTCTGTGCTAATGGGTAGGGCTGTGTTCCTGTCTTGCTTGTTGTTTGGCATAGGGTGTCCAGCACTGTAGCTTGCTGGTCGCTGAGTGGAGCTGGGTCTTATCGTTGAGATGGAGATCTCTGGGAGAGTTTTCGCCATTTGATATTACGTGGAGCTTGCAGGTTTCTGGTGGACCAATGTCCTGAACTCGGATCTCCCACCTCAGAGGCACAGAACTGACACCCGACCA
This sequence comes from Grampus griseus, assembly GCF_964374135.1. Taxonomy (NCBI): domain Eukaryota; kingdom Metazoa; phylum Chordata; class Mammalia; order Artiodactyla; family Delphinidae; genus Grampus; species Grampus griseus. Next base: position 33,164,371 of record NC_139003.1, on the reverse strand, counting down.
GAGCACCAAGACCCTGTCAGCCGCATAGCTGTTACTGGAGTAGATACTTGTATATAGACTCTACATAGATCCCATTTCCAGAGTTAATATCAGCAGTAGTTGTGGCCAGGTGGTTAAGGCAATGGAGTAGAAATCCATTGGGGTCTCCCCACGCAGGTTCGTATCCTGCCAACTATGAGAAGCCAGTATTTTGGTACAGATCCTTTTTTTCCTTTTGCAGAGTTGTCCACGGATTATTTAAAGAATTTATGAACTGCTGGAATACAATTGGGACCCCAATGGGGCTAGATGAGGAGCGGACGAGGGAGCTACTAAGTCGTGTGATTGTGGTTACAACTTGAGTCCGGAAGAGGGAGATGACAAAACACCCCAGACAATATGGAACAAAGAAAAGCAAAGCATCGCGAAGTAGCATAGGAAGGGACAGTTCCGACTGACCTCTCGCCCTGCAGAAAAGCCTGCCTGCACCCGGGGCTTCGGGACCACACTGCAGCCTTCTGCACGAGTGCATCAGTGCCCCTCAAATAATTCTTATCAAATGTGTTCCATATTTTGGTGGAGAAATCCTGGCAACTACAAAAAGGTTGTACCAATTTCCACTTCCACCAACTCTGTATGAGAACTTTTCAAAACCGATGAATCACTATCTTCTGGTTTGGATGAAGTTAGGGGGGTATTGTTAAATAATCTAATTTTTGTGTAACAGTTTTTCTGAACACAATTATTTCAGTGTTTTCACAATGTTTCTAAATTTAAAAGAAAGTGTAATTATTTTTTTTTTATATTTTGCGGTACGCAGGCCTCTCACTGTTGTGGCCTCTCCCATTGTGGAACACAGGTTCTGGACATGCAGGCTCAGCGGCCATGGCTCACGAGCCCAGCCGCTCTGACATGTGGGATCTTCCCGGACCGGGGCACGAACCCGTGTCCCCTGCATCGGCAGGTGGACTCTCAACCACTGCGCCACCAGGGAAGCCCGAAAGTGTCATTATTATTGAAAACATTTTTGTGATGAGCTAACAAAGTCCCCCCAAATAAAATAAATCATACTCTTGAGAGATCTACATTTGATATACTTTTTTCTCTGAGCAAGCAAACCCATCCAAGACCTCTGTATAAGATTATAAAACAATAAGAAAGCATTATAAAAATACATGCAAAGGAAAAATAGAAAAACAAAATATGTCTGCTTCTATCTTATCTCTGGTTTAAATTAAAACCCAGAGAGAAAAAGCATCATAACCACAGGAAATCAATATTCTTATAACAATATTACTTGAAGTTTTTATCAAAAAGTATTGTAAACATTTTCATGGAAAGTTTTATGTCATGTTTCCTAGGGCCCACACATTTCCTTCTCTAACTGTAGTGAACAAGAGATGTCCAATAAAATAAGTTCAAAATACAAACATTTCTCCTGATAGTTTCTCCTAATTTTCTGCTTAGTCTTCTTGTCTAAACCAGCATTGCCACATAAATAGGCTAATGCATGCTTGATTACATTATTCCTTTAAGTGCCTAGACATCAAACTTATGTGTATGTAGAAAACAAAGCAAATCCTTGTGAGAGGTAGTCACTACTGATTAATTCATTAATTAATGTATAGTTTATTTATTTTGATCCTTCTTATTTAATAACAAATATAATACTTTCAATTTTCTTTTAGTTACAGTACACCTTTATATGCAGTTATTTCATTAATACTATTTCCTGAGTAATTATAAATTTTTATTTCCTTTATGGCCCTAGACTTACTGAGAAAAATAGTTTTCAGTGTACGAGTGGTTGACCTTTTCTAATATCCCTATATAATGAATTTCTAAGTTCATTGCATTATTGGCAGAGGCTGTGACCCTCACAATGTCTTATAAGTCCCATGTTTGAAAGGTGAGATATTTATTCTCTGTCTACAGAGTACAGAGATTGATTTAGTCTTTTAAACTACATTAATCCTCTTATTCAGATCCTATACATTATTATGTCATACATTTTTATGTAATACCATTTAAAGTCTCTGTTTCAGTTGAGGTCCTAAAAGCTAAGAACAATAGATTAGGTGCTGAGAGTTCTTGTATCCTAAATTAAGGGATTGGATGACCTAGTTGATACAAGCCAAACCAGTTCTTCCAAGTTTACCAGGTTACAGTGGATTTACTGCGAGTTAATGAAGATTAAGCTTCTGGGCCCCTTCACATGCACAGGCCTCTCCTCAGATAATGAATAATGTCTATTAAAAAAGTATTTAATATTAAGTGCTCTACCAGAACTCTGGAAACACCCTGAAATCTTACAGCTCATGTATGAAAGAAATTTAATAGTGGTTTTCCGAAATTTTTCAAGAATTTCAAAAATTTACATGCTGCTCCAAAAAAGAAGTGTAAAGGTGGAAGAAACTTTTAAAATTATAATAAAAAAACAAATTTTAGTTAACCATGGCAAGAGAAAATTGAAATACCTTCCTAATATATCTATTGAAAACAGATCTATTTCCAAATGATTGGCATATGAAGAGGAGATCAAAGAATATGCAGTGAAAGATGTTAGAGAAAAAGGTATTTTAGAGACATGTCAGGCAGTCCATCAATAAAAAGGTTATTTTTTATTTTGTGAGGTTGAGGGTGTTTGTAAGCTTTTTAAAATTGATAATAAGTTCTGATTTCTTTTCACTTTACTAAACATTCACATTAATTCTTAATTTTGCATTTGTTCTTTTGTATTCTTTTTCTTAACCTCCCCACAAAACTGTACCAGCTTCAGACCCCACAAAAGGTGAATTATTCCCTGGTGATCATACACCTTCAGTGACTCAAGAATGAAGTGTCAAAGGGTTTAATTAAAGAGAAGATTCACTTGTATCCCCCCACCTTACACCAAATAAACACAAGCGTGATGAATCAAGAAGCTGGAGACGCGGTTACATCACTGTGTCCCTACAACACTCCCCCACCCCTTACCCTACCTATGAAGAAGAGCTTTCTCATCACCTCAGTCAGGTGAGAAGGGCTCTGAGGGAATCATCCCAAGGCCCTAGTTGGCATGTCCTTTAGAGGAAGTGGTGTCTGAGGCTTCCCTAGAGATTTTTAGTGTCTGGAGCTGTCTTTTTTGTCAGAGGACTGGGCACAAGCCATACTTTCCAAGGAACAGGGAAAGGGTACCTGAGTTTCTCAAGAGGCAAGTAGTTGCCTGGGAGGGAGCTACCACTTGGGAAGCTTTAAAAGGCCCCCACTCAAGAGAAATGCCTGGAGATGCAAAGAGACCCCAACAGAGGAAGTCTGTGGGGGGTGGACCATCCCACCCAGACCAACCTCCACCCTCCACCTCCCTCTCCCCATGTCTGGGGAAAGGGAGAAAGCTTCAGCTTAAATGAAATCTGGAGTTCTGATTACTGCCTTGGACTGGGCATTTTAATTATCAAATTGTGATTTTCCTTGTGGCTGAGTGACCAACCTGAGCTGTCATTCATCGGTGGGGAAAAACTTAATCGAGCTTGAGCTTGAGGGAACTATGGGAAAAAAATAAAATTGCTTTATATCAAACCCTAATGAGCCAAACTTATTCAAGAAAAGCTATATACATTTTCCTTTAGCCTTCTTAATCTACTGGGGACAGTAATTTATGTGAAAGCATGCCTGTTTTTTCCTCTAGAGCTTCTTTTCTATTTTTAACAAATTTTTACAAATTGCTTTTCAAGGCTATGTTACACAGCATATAAAAGTTTACTATCTTTAAGATAAATGAACATGTCAATATAAATCATGCCCACTGTTTTCTTTTAATTTTAGTATTTACCTAACTAAACTGAGCTTTCAGAGAAGAGGATATAGCCTGAGTAATTCCTACCCTTCGAAATATTTCGAATTTTCTTTGTTACCTTAAAAATGATTTTAGGCATTTTTAAAAATAAATATTCCATGGTATTTGAAAGAAATCTATATTCTATGTTTAAAGAAGGTAAGCTTTTTGACATATCTGTATTCATGTCTGTAAGCTAAATAGAAAATAAAATGATTTTTTCCCCAAAATTATTCATCAGAGAAGAGAAAGTACCTTCTTTATATTTGAAATCCATAGCAAGCTCCAAGAGGAGTAGAAGAGACAGTGTGAAATTCTTTACATTTAGCAATGGAAACAGCACATCTGATTTTTTCATGTTCTTATGAACCCATCTATGTATACAAAAAAGGATGGAGATGGCAGAGTTGTTCAATGTGATGACCCTAGATGCCCTCCCCAGAGCCCTGGCACCTTTGCTAAACCCATATTATTCTAGGAATGTTGTCTGCAAGGCAGTCAACGATTTTGGAGAGAGGTTAGACATTATTTCAAATATATGAGAACTAGAAGTGGGAGTGCAAAAAAGGGGTTCCCAAATTGGCAAGATTTATGCAAATTAAAAATATTTATACTCTTTGGGCCAGCAGTTCCACTTATAAATATCAATCCTAGAAAAACATTTGCACATGTGCATCAAAAAATACGGTATTGTGGGACTTCCCTGGTGGCACAGTGGATAAGACTCTGCAGTCCCAATACAGGGGGGCCCGGGTTCAAGCCCTGGTCAGGGAACTAGATCCCACATGCATGCCGCAACTAAGGATCCCATGAGCTGCAACTAAGGAGCCTACCTGCCGCAACTAAGACCCGGCACAACCAAATAAATAAATTTAAAAAATGTATATGGTATTGTGCTCTTCAAAGTTTGTTGAGAATAAATCTCATATTAGGTGTTCTTACAACCGAAATCCCAAAAGGACACAAGGAAACTCTAGGAGGTAATGCATATGTCCACTACCTTGATTGTGGTGATGGTATCATGGGTGTTAACACATATTCAAACTCATTGAATAATTACACATTAAATATATGCAGTTCTTTGTACATCAATTATACTTCAGTAAAATTGTCAGAAACATTTAAAAAATATTCAGGTCCACTTCCCTTTTTTGATACGTCTGGTACATAAAAATTAAATAAATGCCAAAACAGGTTCCAAAAAAAGAATAGGAACATTCATGGAACATTGATTTAAAAGCAAAATATAGGCAATTATCCAAATGCTAATCAACTGAGGGTTAACTAAATTATGATATATCAATACCATAAAATACTGTGCAATAATTATAAGTAAAATTTACATGCTGACATGCCAGATCCATAGATGCTGTTAAGTTTTTATATGAAGTTGCAAAACAATATAGAAAGTCTGATTCCATTGGTGAAAGTGTGTGTGATTTTGCATAAATGCCTAGAAAGCACTTTGGAAGTGTGTACAACAAACTATTAATAATATACTTTGGGAAACCAAGTGCGACTGGGGAGGCAGTGCTGAAGGGATGCTCTAGATATACTTTTCAACTGATTAAACTTTACAATGAGAATATTCTTATGTGTTGTATAAAAGGTTGTGATAAAAATCCACCCTTTTATAACTTGAAAGTTTGGGGTTTTATAACCCACAGAGCCAGAAAATGAAATTGAATGCCATATGGATTATAAGGCTTTAAAATTTTTCATTTCCTTTTTATTATATAATACTAAAAATTTATTCTCTTTCATTGCCACTAAAAATTTTGAGTAAACTCTCCTTACCATTAACAAAGGTGCCAGATTATAGATACTACTGGCAAATGAAGAAGTCATCAGGTCAACATCCATAAATCAGCAAGCATTTATTAAATATAGGTTATACTTCTCATACTATGTTAGACATAAATATCACCAAGCATCCTGGAACTTCAAAATGTAAAATGTAGTGATATTATATTTGGACTAGTCATAGAGATTTGAAAAAATTAACCCACATAGCTTCTGGTTATCCAATATGTGTACCTTCAATATTATGATAACTGACTACTTGAATAATAACAGTTAACTGCTATGGTATTTACCAGTCTTCAGATTAATAATACAATCGGAAAATATTAATAAAAATACCACATTGAATAAACAATACTGTCACTATTTTCAACATAAGGAACTGAGGGTAAAAAGCTATAAGTGCCCAAGGCCGTATTATAAATAAGTCTCAGAATCAGAATTTGATTCTGGGCCTAGTGGGGCTATGTATTTCAATTCTTTCCACTCTATCACAACACCTCCTCTCTACCTATCTGGTAATTTAGAAAAGCTTGCATGTCCTCTCCCCTTTATTTTTCAGTTTTAGAACTGAAATAGCAAGTTTCAGAAACTCTTCAATTCACTGGTCCAGAACACTGCATTGCTCATAGATGTTATAAATACAATATTACTATAAAATGGGCCATAACACGTATTTCAACGCATTTTGAAAACAATTTTAATCAGTCTTTTCTGGCCTTCTCCTGTTTCTTTAAAATCTTCCAAAAACATTTCATTCTTTCTTCATATTCTCTGAATTTTTTCCGGGTTGAAGTCTCTTTAACAAGCATTATTTTTAAGAGGCAATCCTCCTGAGTTGTTTAGAAATTCTACCTTTGATGTGAATTACTTTAATCAAATTGCTTCCACCTTAAACTCTAAGTGAGATCTCAAACAATGGTATTGTGGATGGGGAGTAGGGTTGGTGGGTGAAGGAATGAGGGAAAGGGAAATGAGAAAAGAGGTCATTTTAGAGTATAGACACTGTGGAAGAGAGCTGACCTGGGTGTCCATCATCACACAGGGTGTGTCTGGAAAGATGTGAAGAAATGGCAGTGGAAGTGGAATTGATTATAAAAATAATGTTGATAATGCCACTAACCAAAAATGAATAGCATTTCTGGTGTGTTTAACCAAGAGCTAGGCACTGATAAGCCTTTTTATGTATGATCTCATTTACATGTTATCTCATTTACCCCTCACAAAAGCCTTACAATACAGATATTTTTATTCCCATTCTACAGATGAGGAAATGGAGGCTTAGGAACATTGAGCAACTTGCCCAGTTTACGTGTTAGTAAATAAACAGAGCCAACTGGAGTAAACAGAGCCAGCTGGAGTGATTTTTAGTATTTCTAGGATCAGATTTCATATACATTGGGGAAATTCTCCAAGTTAATTCTATGAAATATGCTATTCATTTTAGTGCTTAAAAATATAAATAGAGGGCTTCCCTGGTGGCGCAGTGGTTGAGAGTCCGCCTGCCGATGCAGGGGACACGGGTTCGTGCCCCAGTCCGGGAAAATCCCACATACCACGGAGCGGCTGGGCCTGTGAGCCATGGCCGCTGAGCCTGCGCGTCCGGAGCCTGTGCTCCGCAACGGGAGAGGCCACAACAGTGAGAGGCCCGTGTACCGCAAAAAAAAAAAAAAGAAACGTATAGTTAGGTTAGGGCTTCCCTGGTGGCACAGTGGTTAAGAATCCGTCTGCCAACGCAGGAGACACGGGTTCAAGCCCTGGCCCGAGAAGATCCCACATGCCACAGAGCAACTAAGCCCAGGCACCACAACGACTGAGGCTGCACCCTAGATCTCGCGAGCCACAACTACTGAGCCTGTGTGCCACAACTACTGAGCCCACATGCTACAACTGCTGAAGCCCGTGTGCCTAGAGCTCATGCTCCGCAGCAAGAGAAGCCACCACAATGAGAAGTATGCACACCGCAATGAGGAGTAGCCCCTGTTCGCCGCAACTAGAGAAAGCCCGTGCACAGCAACGAAGACCCAACATAGCCAAAAGTAAAAATAAATAAATAAAAATTTTTTAAAAAGAGAATCCTATAGTTAGGTTAAATGTTATTTTATTCTAAATTCCCCAAAGTATTCAGAGCAGAAAAGGAACAAATGATCTGTGAAGGTCAAGAAAAATATGACAATTGAAACCATGATTCCTACTCAAATGCCTTCCTATTACCTTACATTTCATATGAAAGTCTCTCTCTCTCTTTTTCTCTCTCTCTTTCTCTCTCTTCCTTGTCTGAAGATTAATATTCTCCATAATGGCCTTCTTCATGGCTCCTCTGGCCTTATAATCTTAGTTTTCACGTGGTTCTGGCTCACTGCAGCCTTGATTCCAACATGGACTCTCCATGACCTTGCTGTCAGTGCTTCACTGTTACCTGACACAGGTGTGCCTCAATGTAAGTTCTTAAGCTTGCACACTTTGGCCCAGTTTGAGTCAGTTTTCCACTCTTCGTGCAATTAGTTATTGTCATGGTCCATGTGATAATGGAGCTCCCTCCACTGGAGGCTTGTAATTGGACGGTTTTTTTCTAAGAGAAGAATATGAACGAAGAAGAAAAAACTGGAGTCTTTAACACTATGGGTTTGAAGCAGTGGGTAGAAAAGCCAAACTTTATTACAAGGGGAGGTGGGCTTAAGAAAGTAGAAGACAATCTGTGAGAATAAGCCAGAAAAGCAAGGAGCTGTGAGTGGTGGGGAACGTATAGGAAGGGGAGAGAAAACATCACAAGGTCATTTCAATGTAGAATAAAACTCAAAGGAGAAATACTTGGAGATAAAAGAGAATGATGCTTTTCTTATGCTGGGACTAGGCAAGAGCCATAGAGTATGAAAATCTAATATCACTAGGACCAGGTGGGAAATCTGCACCAACTGATAAAACTAGCCTCAGATCTTGGGTAAAACTGAGAATCCTATAGGTTCTTAGAAACTATTGACCCAAATCTAACTTAAGCTAAGATTTTGTCTTTTTCAAGTCTTCTAGACCGACTTGGAGACATTCACATGTCACTTGTAATGCCATCTCATCTTATTTGTTATTTTTAGGACATGTCTTCTTTTTATTTGTTTATTTCAGTTCACTGCTAAAGCTATCATTTTAAGCCTTCTAGGGGGTCAAGGAATTTGTCAAGAAAGACGAATAGATAACTGTTTCCACACCACTAGACTGTGGGTAACTCAGGAGGAGGGACAGTGTTATTTAACTCTGCATCCTTAGCAACCAGCACAGGATCTCGCTTCTTGCGGTTGCTCATTAAATATTTGTTGAATGATTCAGACCTGGAGCAGACCACCCTGGGCAGCCAGGTGTCATGTTAGCAGAAACAGACCAGATCAAGGGCAGAGGCGATTGGGCAATGAGAAAATATTTCAGGCAGCAGGCAGTGAGAAAAAATTTCAGAAGGATAAAATTCAACTGCAAACATACCTTAGTATTTCTGAACACATAATAGCAAGCCCTGAACTGGGACTAGATAGACAACTATGCTTGAGTCTAACCGTAAGCGACTAATAGAGCAAAATTGTTTATCCCAATACTACCAAAACAGCTCAGAACTCAAAGGGCTTTGTGGTGTTTTAAAACTTTCTAGAAAAGCCTGGGAGTATGACTGATGATGACACAGTGTACTCTTTTCATTTAGGCAATTGGCTCACACCTCACCCTCTGTTGTTCCCACCACTGAGCATCTAAGAAACCTCTTTGATGAGTGATGAACAAGTGGGTAGCTATAGGTTTTTTTCCTAAAACTCTTGCCAAGTAACCAAACAATATACTAAAGAGACTGCATGGACCAACTAGAGATAAATGATATTTTTCACCACGTTTGTTGAATCCAATAAAATATACCATTTTATGGAAAGCTTCTCCTCCAACCCCCAGTAACCTTGAGGCAAATGTTGCTCTTTGATCTATGGAAAAGTCAAAATGAATGGTAAAGATAGAGTTTTCTTTTCAAAATCTTACTGGCTAACTAATCTCATTGAAAATGTATGAAAAGGAAGTGGGCCAACAAGGGAGACCATAGCTAAGTCAATCAGTTTCAGTCTTCGTGTATTTTACATTAACTTAAATTTATCTAATAGTCCTCTTAACATGATTTCAAGAACTACCATTTCTTCTCCATCTCTATGCTGACAAGGAAAAACTGTCCTTCACAAAAGTATGGGTAATGAATAAACATTTTTTATGTCTGATACTCAAAAGTATATAAGCATAAAGTTTAATTGAAATAAAAAGGTATCTGACTTTCTGAGTGTCCCTTTGCAGATTTTGATTAATGACTTAATATGAAGGGCACAGGCTTTGGAATAACTTGTGACCTTTCATTACATGGAGTCAGGTAAGATTTCAATTTATCAGAGTGCTAAATTTCATTCTAACAACGGATACGACTTCTTGGGCACCTCACACTTTTCCTTTAAAAAGTCTCTCCTTTTTCTAAATTACATATTTGGCTCCTGTGTTAGTCTTATCTCTTCTATCTTAGGATTTGGCTCTAATACAACTATTGCAGCTGGACCAAGGCCTGCCCCTGCCTGGCAAGAACATGTGGAATTTTGAATTCACGCTTTAGGAAAATTTCATTTTCCCCTCATATTAATTGTGATGTCAGATTCAAAATATTTCCCAGCTCCAGAGTAGGATGTTTTCTTTTTCCCTCTCCCTACCCCACTATTATGGAATTAAAATGACAAATGCTACTAAATCCCTCAGTATATGTTGGTATAACATATATTAACATATATCTTGTCAAACTAACATTGACATGGAGTAACTGCAAAAATACTTGGGTGATTTTTAAAATAATAATATAAACAATCCTCACTGAACCTCTACTATCTGTAAATCAATGTGTTATAGGGGATACAGAGACATATAAAGCCAAATTTGTGCCCATATGAATTTTCTCATAAGATGGTCCAACTTCAGAAATGGATAAAATCTAGTTTCCTTTCATCCAAGCTCCATACCTATCTTATGGTTTATAAATGTCCCAGGTTGAGACCACACTCTCAGATAAGAACCAAAAGTGCCTCAAAGTGATGCTTTTAATTCACCTAATTACTTTTATGGATGCATCTGACTGAATCACATGCCTAAATTCTAGCTGCAAAGAAGACTGGGAAATATAGTTATGGCTTCCCAAAGTATAGAAAGGGTATTCAAAAAATATATAGGTCAGCCACAAATATAAGGTGTGTTAATTAACAATCCTTTGCTGCCCAATGTCAGCACTTGCCCTTCTGTATTTAAAATTCCAAACAACACTATTTTCTCATCCAACATTATACCACTATTTATCATATGAATAAAACACTCTCATTCTTTGTTAAATGAGACAATCCAAATTTCATTAGTCACTATAACTGATTTCCAGTTAGGATCTCTCAGAAATAGTATTTCCCCTCTATTCCATCATGATCTTGTCTTTATATTTTGTGAGCTGTGGACTAAATACTAAGATTGCCTACTACCAACCCGTCCGCATACAAAAGAGCAGGAAAATTGGAGTGATGAAGGTGGAAATAGGATAGTTACGACAGGATGAGAGATCTGTATTGGAAACCCAATTATTTCTAAGCAGGATTAATTTTTTTCCTGGATTTCTATTTGCACTTCTTTTTTCTTTTTCTTTCTTTTTTTTTTTGTTTTGCAGTACGCGGGCCTCTCACTGTTGTGGCCTCTCCCGTCGCGGAGCACAGGCTCCGGACGCGCAGGCTCAGCGGCCATGGCTCACGGGCCCAGCCGCTCCGCGGCATGTGGGATCTTCCCTGACCAGGGCACGAACCCATGTCCCCTGCATCGGCAGGCGGACTCTCAACCACTGCGCCACCAGGGAAGCCCTATTTGCATTTCTTTATTTCTATTTAGTAGAATTTATTTTGAAAATATCAGCTAGTCTTAGCTTTTCTAAGCGGAAACAATTGAAAGGGCTTTTGTGGGCTGGAGCCAGGGTGTTAAAAAGTTGGGAGGTAATTGTGGCAGCAGCCATCAATGTACCAGACTCCCAAGAGGGAAAGAGACCTGGAGAGAGAATCAGAGTTGGCTTATAACCAGAACACTTGTGAACCCTTTTCTGTTCAAATCTTGGAAGGAACTGCTTTGTTTTTATTATGGAAGCCAGCACTTACAAAAGGAGATGAATTTAATGAACGTTTGTCAGAAGGGATTCAGATAGGTATAAAAGGTAAACTCAAAAGTTACTGGGGAGCAATTTGCAGAAAGAAAAGAAGACAAAGCTTTAGTTGGGTCAGGCATCATGTTCAGATTTGAATGAACATGCAGTTTTATTGATGTTTAAAAACTTGATTGAAATAAAATATGCATAAAGGAAGGGGCATATATAATAAATGAACAGCTCAATGAATTTTTGCAAAACAAATACACATGAAACTAGCACTTTCCTAGTCTAGCCCACTCAGAATTAATTCCCACATATATTCCCAAGATTTTTGCCATTGCAAATTAATAAAGTATTTTTAATCAGCTGGTATATAAACTTCCTCCTCCTTTTATGTGAAAGCGGCTGGTATCTGACTCTAGTTATACTGACAGCAGTGAAAGGTGGTATAGGCAGGCATGAGGGAAAGCAGCTTCCCTCTGCAAGGCTATTGTCCCAGGCAAGGTTGTCACAGATCTTGAAGCAAACCAGGGAAAGGCTCTTGACAAAGGGGAGAAGGAGCTGCTTCTGCTTGTAGAGGCAATTCCATGGAACTTGTGGGTTTATGTCTCATGATCTGACTCCTCTCATTTAGCCCTAGGGTAACTCACAGATTTCCATCGAAACCAAGAAATGCCCTTTTACTTGAGAACAAGGCTACAAATTAAACTGACTGTAATCTGGTGACCCTCAGTATAAAATTTTGCATTTTATTTTCAACTATGATTGTTCCATTACTGAAAAAATTTAAAGATAATTTCAAACAGTCAAGGAAATTATCTACTCTTGGATGCATCAAAACAAGAATTTTGCATGCGGAGCATATTGTTTAATTTCTATAAATTCTCCAGCACACTTAAAAACAACCGGCCTACTCCACAATCCTTGCATTTCTCACACATATCCTACTATTCCAGATCAGTGGACATTTGGTTCCTAAAGCCTGCCATTCCAGGTAATCACAGGTGAAGAACTGTTTTTCCATTGCTTGTCATGGATGGCAGGGTCCCATTATCTGCTAACAGTTTTACTCTAAGGCCTTCAGACATAAGCAGGTCATATAATTTCAGATCTCCATTTCCATAAGGATCTGGATGCTTACAACTTTTTTTGATACCATTTATTATTTTGGTCAGGGAACTAAGTTGTGAATAGCTGAATCAACTTGAGCTACTTTAAATCGTAAAGAAATATATTAAAAGATATTGGGTCCTCACAGAACCTGTGAGAGTCAGAGACCCGATGTAAGAAGCCACTCAGCCAGGAACCATGTCTAATCATGCAATTCTTGCCACATCTTGACTGTATCACTGCATCCTTCACAAATACTGCGACTTTCTGTGATGACGTTTGGGACTAAATAAGAGAACCTCACAACTATTGCACAGGAACTGTCAGTTACCAGCACTGTTGCTCTCATCATGAGAGCCTAATCACACATGTTCCAGGTCAAAAAGTCTCATGCAGTTGCATGGGTGGAAACCTTGTCATATACAGGTGTCCAACAAGGAAGGCTGGGAAAATGGCTTCTGACTCTGACACCTTATATTGTAGTGAGAATTTCACCAACTATAAAAAGGATATTTAATAAACAATTGTTGGATGGTGTTTTGATCACCTCCTGTTTACCCTGCTGATGATGGAGAAATTTTTGCTCTATAGTTATGGGAATGGCTGAATACATGCTCCCCAACACTGGATAGATGATACCAACAGCAATTTATTAGTTACATATACTCACAGTCTGGAGGAGGGGGACACTACACGCCACATAAAGCCATGCGAGGGTTGCATTCAGGGACAGAATGAACAAGTAGGGACTATGGTTGGCCAGCTTTGTAAAATCAAGAGGGTGGAGTGACCCTTAGTTGCTGCAGAAGGATGTGATTGGCTTGTTTGAATAATCCACGAGCTAGTGAAGAACTGAAGCCCAACACTGAGGGATAAGCAGGAACTGTGCTTAGTCCCTGTGATAAGGAGGGCTGCTAACCTGGGACAAGGTTGGCTGGGGGACCTTATCCATGGGAAAACAGTGAGGAGGGGAACTTGCAGTTAGGCCGTTGGAGGTCCCCCTGATTTTACTAGATGTCAAGTTAGCACATTAATACTGAGTCTTAATTTTAAGCCTTATACCACTTATATCACATATATGACAAATGCCTACCATAGTATATTTATTTTAAAAATTGAAAAAAAATGTTTAAAACAAATTTTTATATTGAATATACAATTTAATAGCCTGCTTTAAAATTTTACATTATATCATAAACATTTTCAAGTGTCAAAAATAGTGTTTAAAATATTATTCTAAATGTACACATAATAATTTTTTTAAAGTAATGTCTGTTATTTAGGAAATGCTGTGCTAAGAATTTTTCTGAAAAATCATTTCTTATCCTATGTAACCGTTTCCCTAATGTTAGAATATACATTGTTTCTAACTTTTCATTATTTTGAATCATGTTATGATGAAACTGCTGATAATTCTTCTTAGGCCAGGTCTTTATTATTTTAAAAAATATTTTTAAAATAGTTTGATTGAGATATAATTGACATATAACATTGTATAAGTTTAAGGTGTACGATATGTTGATTTGATACACTTACATATTGCAAAGTGATTACCACACAGGTTAACCAACACCTCCATCACATCACATAAGTACTATTTCTTTTTTGTGGTGAGAACATTTAAGGTCTACTCTCTTAGTAACTTTCAAGTATATAATACAGTATTATTAACTATAATCACCATGCTGTACATTAGATCCCCAGAACTTACTCATGTTATAACTGAAAGTTTATACCCTTGGACCAGCATCTCCCCATTTCCCCCAGCTCTCAGTCCCTGATAACCCCCACTCTACTATCTGTTTCTGTCAGTTCAGCTTTGTTAGATTCCACATATAAGTGATATTATATAATATTTGTCTTTCTCTGTCTGACTTACTTCACTTAGCATAATGCCCTCAAGGTTCACTGATGCCACAAATGGCAGGATTTCCTTCTTTCTTATGGATGAATAATATTCCTCTGTGTGTGTGAGTATGTGTATGTTTGCATACAAACATCTACTTTATCCATTCATCCACTGATGTACACTTAGGCTGTTTCCATATCTTGGCTATTGTGAATAGTGCTGCAATGAACATGGGAGTGTAGATATTACTTTGAGATCCCTTTTTCATTTCCTTTGGATATATACCCAGAAGTGGGAATGCTGGATCACATGATAGCTCCATTTTTAATTTCTGAGGACCCTCCATACTCTTTTCCATGGTGACTGTACAAATTTATATTTTTGGTTAGATCTTTAGAAATGTAGTTAATATGTCTAAACATTTTAAGATTCTTTATATAGCCACTTAATATGTCAACCCTTTGCATATATACTTTATAAAAGTTAAGAAGAATTACCTAGTACAACTGGTTGAAACTACTAAGACTTCAATCACCAGTATAATAATGTTTTGAAGACTACTGTTTCCAAATAAATGTAACTCTTCTATTTTAAAATGGGTGTCCTTTCTTCAGGTGTTAAATGTCCCACGTCAGAGGCTTCATAAAATTTTTCACTGTTTTTATGCTTTGTAACTCAGTACTTTTCAGAGCCACAATTATTAAAGGGCTTGAAGAAAAAAAGACTATTTAAAAAGGTTAGAAAAAAAGGTTTATTTTACTAAGAGGAGAGTGAGAAAGAAAGCCAATGTGAATGTTTACATGTAGGAGAGGTTATTTTATAGGGAATGAAGGCAGTTGTTTTCTTTTTCCACTGATATAAAAATTAAATGATAGACATTCATTTTAAAGTGTAGGTGTATGTTTGACTTAGAGAAAATGTTGACAGGAGAATGTTACCAAAGGGGATTGTAGAATCTCCTTTTTTAGATATTTTGAAAGACTAGGCAATGATATAGTTTGACTTGGGAAGATTCTTGCCTTGCATGCCCTTTCTAAAATACAACCACCAACATCAGCATCATTTATGGCAGCATATGGGGTAAGCTTACTCTTTGAATTCATTCAACGGACACCTACAGGGCTTTACATTGTACCAGACACTGGGAGGTCAACTTCCAGTTCACATTCTGTATGCAAACAGACATGCAGATAGACATGCAGACAACTGAAATGCAACATAAGTGTATGCTAGAAAATGGGAAGAATCAGTCCAGTAATCATGACCACCCTCTACTGGGTTCTTTCAGTGTACTAGGCACTATGTCAAGTGCTCTATGTATATTATTTTGTTTAGTGCTCACAGCAACCCTATGGAATATATACTATCATTTGCCAGATTTTATCAATGAAGAAACTAAGGCTAGAAGAGATTAAATAACTTGCCCAAGATCACGCAGACAGCAAACTGCAGAGATTGTTTTCAAACACAGGTCTCTGGCAGTAGAGCTGAAATTCTTAAACACTGGGCCAGCCAACCTAAATCTGAGAGGAGGTGGTGCTGGGTGAGTGGAAATTGAAGAGCCTGAGGAAAGCCTTTAGCAGGAGAAGCCATAAAACTAAGTATTGACTATTTCTGTTTTGTAAATAAGTTCATTTGTATAATTTTTTTAGATTCCACCTATAACTGATATCATATGATATTTGTCTTTCTCTCTCTTCCTCACAGATATAGAAAACAAACATGCTTACCAAAGGAGATATGGGGCCGTGGGGAGAGATAAATTAGGAGTTTGGGATTAACATATACACTCTACTATATATAAAATAGGTAAACAACAAGGACCTACTGTATAGCACAGGGAATTATACTCAATATCTTGTAATAACTTATAATGGAAAAGAAGCTGGAAAAAAATATATATATCTGAATTACTGTTGTACACTTGAAACTAACACAACATTGTAAGCTATCTATACTTCAGTTAAAAAAAAAAACCTGAATATTTAATGAGTAGGAATTGGCCACCTCCAAAGAGGTAGTGGTGGAGGGGTGGGAGGTGGAGAGGTGGGTGGAGGAGGGATGAAATGTAGAAGGGTGAGGAAGAAGAATGGGAGGTGGAAGGTTAGGAAGTGGAGGTGTGGATGGTGGAGAGGTGTGAGGTGAAGGGGTGTGAGATGGAGAGAAAGACAGTCTTGTCAGAAACCAGCTGTGGAAGGAATGAATCTCAGTCACTTGTTATTTAGTTAAAGACTTTGTCATTCTAAAGTCTTCACTGGGTTCTTTGGTGTTGAAAGCAGGGTTTTCGATGAGTAGTGCTCAACTTATGACAAGGGTTAAGGGGCTGTCATTGTCTTCCTTAGTCTAAGTACAGATAGTATTCCATTGGACATCTGCATTTCAGTTGCTCTGCCTGTTTTTGGTCAAGCCATTTGCCACTCCCTTCTTTCCCTCTAGCCTCTAGCTTCCTTGTAACTACCCTTTTAGTTCCTCCTCTTTCTCTCTGAAGGGAAGCGCTCTCCTTCCCTTAGAGGACACTCCCTCCCCTGTCCTACTGGGCAATGTTTCAAGCACAGCCCCATGACATCTCACATACCCTATTGCGATTGATCCTTATTGCAATCCTGAAATAAATTACCCTTAGTCTGGGATCTGATATTACTGCATGATCCGACAATGTCTATGGCCATGCTTCCCTCTTAAACATTTGCAGTTACTTTCTTTTAGAAGGGAGAGGAAGGAATAAAATTCATAATTCTTTTCTTCTTTCAGGATTTTTGATGTTCCGGTTCTTCTGTGGTCAATTAATACTCATCAAAGTGGAGCCTTATGCTCTCTCTATGCTGATTCTCTTTTATACATCTGCTTGTCTGATGTCACACAACAGTATAAACAAATAAACATGAAGAGATTTGGTTTGTATTCTTTTCTTCTCATTTTTGCTTCTTTTCAGAAAGATAAATTCTATTTAATTTTTCTGACTGATACTTAGATACACATCTTGCATCTCACATAACTGTTTCTTAATCAACTACTGGAGCTTTATTAAGATCCAAAACCAACTCTTCCCTTTCTGAAGAACTGAATTCATAAGCAACTGTGAGAGAGAGGCAGAGTCATACCAGTGGGCTCCTAGAAGGTGATTTAGAACTTAGCTTTAGATCTGTAGCCATAACTGGTCTCCATCGCTTAGTCCCCGAATGAGAAAGTTGGACCCAGTGAGTCCAAAGCAGAGCTGGGGAATCACAGGCTTTTCCTAGGCCATCCCCACAGGGTCAGAGACTGGCCTGAATTGCTCATCCCTCTAGGGAAAAGTGAGTCAGAGCAGCCAGAGCAGGGACTGACATGTTCAAGGAAGTTTCTCCACATAGAAACAGGAGGCCAGGAAAAAAGGAGATTCTTCCATGTTGGGAAAGAAACCTTATTTAGCTTTGCCTCCTTGGATAACATTAACTACTGTTCCCTTCATATTAGCCTTTTGTGTTTCATTTTATACAGAGAATTGTCTTTTACAATATGGGTAATACTCAAATATATTTACTTAAAATTTATTATGCCTCATATTTCTCAAATTGAGGCCCTTTCACCCTTCCTTTAAAGCTACGTCACTGTTCCATTGTAACTGCTATCCCGTAGAAATAATAATTGGTATTTTTATAGCATGGGCTTTAGTAATGCTCATATCTTCATATTTACAAAGTGCATTCCTGAGTTGATTTTATCAGTGACTTTACTTCCAAAATAATTTCCTTTTAGGAAGATATCAGAACAGCAAACATAACTGTCCCCAAATCATATCTGGAATAAGATCACTTGGGAACATGAGTCAAAGAAGGTGTATAAACAGCTCTGCTACTGAAATAGCAAGCAAAAGAATACTGTAGATGGCTTAAAGATTTCAAGACATAGGACATAGGTTTCCTCTGTGTGATCCAATTGCCTCACCTAAATTTTCATTAGGCTGATTCATTCATTCCCCAGCAGGGTTATTTGATGTGCTTTTTCACCAATGGCATCCATGGTGTAAAGCTGTCTCTTACTGGCTTTCATCACAGTAGGATTCAGGATGCTCACTTTGGAAAGACTGCAAGTCTTAATAGATGGTAGAAAATTCAGTAAAATGCACACAGAGTTTAAGAATTGTCTTTTATAAGACTTGAAATCCATTTTGCTTATATTGAAATAGTTTTCTGCAGAGGGTAAAAATCGTGCCGGCAATTAGAGGATTGTGTGACATTCAAGTCTGCCCAGGGTGAGCAGCCAAGCAGAGCACTCTCCGCTCTACAGATTTGCACTGTTCTGCTAACTTTCCTATGCCAAAAACATTCAGTTGCTCCCTTTCACCAGCGTCTAAGGTCACAAGACAGACAGTTCTTTCTTGATTACTCAAACAAATACACGTCTGATTCAGAGGGGGAAAAAGAGAGTTGCCAACAGTCAATGCTTAGGAAGGGCAAGGCTGCTTTCGCTTTTTAAGCCAACCTGATGAATCACCACATCCATGACTAATTGTGGTATTAAAATGTACCCAGTAATATAGCCTGTTTTTTAGAGAGGAAAATACTAATTGAGACACAAATAAATATGGAAGAAAACTAGAAAATTTTGCATGAATATATAAATGGCCCACTCATCACAATTGTCTTGATAAATATCTACATATAGGCTTTCAATTAAGTCCTAGAAAATATGGAATTAACATTGCTGCTCTCAACCTGGCTTTCCTTATAAGTCAGCTTCATGAGCTCAAAAATTTTTTCCAAATGTTTTCTAAATTTCATAAGGTTAGGCATGGGCAGTGACCTTAATAAATTATGATGTTGAATATTTTTGTTTTATGGAAATGATAAAAACAGACTAATTTTTACATATATGTATATACATACATATATAAATGTAATATATAATATAAATATAATGCAAATATACATTTATGTAATACAAATATATATAAATATATGCACATATATACATATATATGATTATGTATATCTAACATATGTACATATATGTCCCATGTTTTCTTTGTAGAGGTACTAACGATACAGTAATTTTAAAAAAGACATGGTTTTTGTCCTCAATTATATAGTCTGTTGGGGAAGAAAATACATAAACAGAAAATTCTAATATAGTGAGAAAAGATCATTAATAGTTCTTCACCAGTTATTATGGAAACAAGGGAGGAAATCTTAATGGAGGGGAGCATATCAAGAAAAGGTTTGGGAAAGGGAGAAGTAAGCTGATCTTAAAGGATTTTTAGCAGTTAATCTTATAAAGGTGGAGGGAGGGATGGACCATGAGTGAAGGGAATTCCAGGAAGGGGAGACAGCATAAATCAAAAAGGCAACAGGAAAGAAACTGCATGAGATGCATAGGGAACAAAAGCACTTTGACTCAGGTAGAGTAGGGGGAGGCAAACTAAGGTCTGCGAGGTCTCCGGCCTACCATCTGTTCCTATATGGCCTATGATCTAAGAATGCTTTTTGCATTTTTAAGTGGTTTTAAAAAAATCAAAACAAAAATACTATTTTATATATTTTGCATTAGAACTATATGAAATTTAAATTTCATTATTCATAAATAAAGTTTTACTGGAACAGAAACATACTCATTCTTTTAGATGTTGCCTATATAGCTGCTCTCCTGCTACAATGCAGTTGAATAGTCAGGACAAGGACCGAAGGTGGTACTCCCCTTGCATTGCAGTGCTGTCTGGTGTACTACAAATCACAAAGAAGCACTTAGAACTTGACAGTGTTTGAGTGCCTTGCATATCACCACATTGCAACGTTATTTTATTATTATTACCAATGCATACTTACCATGTTAAAACAGGAATAGAAACGTGGACTTCAAATAGAAGACCATATTTTTTTTAAGTATAATTGACTTACAATATTATATTAGGTTCAGGTGTACAACATAGTAATTTGATATTTTTATGCGTTACAAAATGATCACCACAATAAGTCTAGTTACCATCAGTCACCATACAAAGTTATTACATTATAATTGACTATATTCCCTATGCTGTACATTATATCCCTGTGACTTATTTATTCTATAACTGGAAGTTTGTACTTCTTAATCTCCCTCACTCATTTCCCTCATACACCACATCCCTCCTCTCTGGCAACCTCCAATATCTCCTCTGTATCTATGAGTCTGTTTCCATTTTGTTATGTTTGGATTCCTTTCTCTTTTTTGTGTGGTCTTTTCTTTTCCACTTAGGGAGGTCCCTCTGAACATTTCTTATAAAACTGGTTTAGTGGTTCTGAACAGTTTTAGCTTTTGCTTATCTTTAAAACTCTTTGTCTTTCCTTCAAAGCTGAATGGTAGTCTTGCCTAGAAGAGTGTTCTTGGTTGTAGGCTTTCCCTTTTCATTACTTTGAATATATGGTGCCCCTTCTGGCCTGCAAAGGTTCTGCTGAAAAGTCAGCTGACAGTCTTATGGGAGTTCCCTTGTACATAACTAGTTGCTTTTCTCTTGCTTCTTTTAAGATTCTCTATCTTCCATTTTTGACATTTTAATTATAATGTGTCCTGGTGTGGACCTCTTTGGGCCCTTGTTTGGGACTCTCTGCTCTTCCTGGACCTGGATGCTTGTTTCTTTCCCCAGGTTAGGGAAATTTTCAGCTATTATTTCTTCACATAATTTCTCTTCCCCTTTTTCTCTCTCTCTTCTCCTTTTGGGACCCCTATAATGCAAATGTCAGTATGCTTGATATCCCAGAGGTGTCTTAAACTATCCTCAGTTTTTAAAATTCTTTTTTCTCTTTTCTGTTTAGCTTAGATTATTTCCATTACTCTGTCTTCTAGTTTGCTGATCTGTTCCTCTGTATCACCTAATTTTTAAATTTCTTCTAGTGTATTTTTAATTTAAGTTATTGTATTCTTCAGCTCAGTTTGGTTCTTTTTTTTACATTTTCTAGCTCTTTGTTAAATTTCTCACTGTGTTCATCGATTCTTCTCCTGAGTTTGTTGAGCATCTTTATAATCATTACCTTGAACTCTTTATCAGGTAGATTGCTTATCTCCATTTCACTTAGTTCTTCTGGGGTTTTGTCTTGTTCCTTCATTTGGAACATACTTGTCTGTCTATTCATTTTACCTGATTCTCTGTGTTTATTTCTATGTATTAGGTATGTCAGTTATGTTCCCTGATCTTGGAGAAGTGGCCTAATGTAGGAGATGTCCTATGGGGCCCAGCAGCACACTCCCTTCTGGTCACCAGAGCTATGCTGCAGGGGTGCTCCCTATGTGGGCTGCATGGGCCCTTCTGTTGTGGTGGGGCTGACTAATGTGGAGCCTGCTGGTACATGGGGCTGTCCCCTGACCCAGCTGGCTGTGGTGGCTTCTGGCTTGCTGGTGGGTAGGGCCAGCTCTGGGGTATAAGACACGATTTTAAAGGCACAATGAAATGTGAATTTTTTTTTAACTGAGTTATATGGCAAAGCACTGCATTTGCAATGCAATGACACTATAGCTTTACTAATAGAATACAATATGTGTTAATATTTCCAGATTAAGAACTTGTTGCAATATTCTCAACTCACAGGAAATTAACAGTCAGAAAAATTAGAAAACTTAAAATGGAATATCTCATCACAGCAGAATTTCTACACAAAATTTAAAAATCAAGAATGAAGTCGCAACCAAATTAAGCTTCTGAGCAACTCATTTGTTGGCCATACAAGGAAAGTCATTTATCAATGGTGACTTGGTCAAATCATATCTGATTGCAGCAACTGAAGAACGTGTCCAGAGAAAATAAACTTGTTTAAAATTACTAGCCTTTCTATGAGAACAGTTGCTTGAAGAGTTGAGGACATTAGAAGCAACATCAATAGTCAATTGAGAAATAAGGCAAATAATTTCAAGTGATTTTTCTTGGCTTTTGATGACTTAAGAGTTATCACTGAGTTTGAACTGACTAAAGAATTAGCTTCACAGTTCCAAGAAAGTCTGCATTGGAACAACTACAGATGAGAATATTTTCATAGAAGTTGAGAGAATACTAATTCAATACAACCTGAAGTGGAATCCGCTAAGATGTGATACAACTGACAGTGGTAAATATATGTATGAAGCATAAAATGGGACACATTTATAAAATTTGTGAAACTGTAAAGTGTTTATTCATTGTAATACTAATTAGCAAATATTCTGCATAAAATAGTTGAATCTATCATTTGTCATTGACCTAGAAGTATCAATGGTGCACTGTATTCACTTTCATGGATTTAATCATCATTTCTGTGAATTTTTGTCAGAAATAGAAGCTAAAAAACCTGACTTGCCTTACCATACAGAAGTGCAATGGCTTAGCAGTAATGAACTTTTACTGAAATTTTTTGAGCTCAGGGCTAAGACTGAAATTTTTCTGAATGAAAAAGAGCCACTCTCAGCCACTATTATTGAAATAGAATATTTTAGAAATTAGCTTTTGCTGAAGAATTGAATATGTTTCTTAATTAATTTAATCTTAAATTACAAGGCAAACCAGTGCTTTATATGTGAAACTTATATTCAGTAATGTCAATGACAACTAATGTTCTTGAATCACAAAAAATGTTAAGCTGCTTTATATACTTCTATTCTTTCAAAAGTTAAAACAAGAAGTGAGATCCAGTCCAATACAACTTTACAACAGATATATATCCTGACCTCAAACTACAGTTCCAGAAGAATTTTTCAGAATTAAGTACAAATAAGAAGGAAATTTCCATACTATTTCAAAATCCATTTATCTGTTCAATTAAATAGCTTCCACCTAACCTTCTTCAATTGGAAGCAATTAATCTGCAATGCAGTGATATATTAAAAAACAAATATGGAGAAGAATACAAATCTATAAATGCTTTCTAAATAATAATTATGCTTAATTAAAATTGTATGCTCATGGATAGATATCAGCATTTGGTAATACCTGTCTATGTAAAAAGGCATTTCCAAAGTGAAGTACATGAAGTCTCATTACACACCAACATTAACAGACGTACATTCGTGATCAATTTTGATGATAGAGAATACTAACTTTGAGCTTCAATTAAACAAAATGTTATTCAGAGGAAAAAGAATGCCATTATTCTCAGTGGATTAGTAGTACAAAAAATTATTATACTCAATTACTGTCATTATATTTTTAATTTTGTCAGTAAAAAATTTGTGGAAAATTTTCTCCCTTGTCACATATTTACCAAATAATATCTGTGATTTTCCCCTTGTCCCACAAAACCTAAAATATTTATCATCTTGCCTTTTTCAGAAAGATTTTGCTGATCCTTAGGTAGAGTACAAAATAATAACCAGAGCATGGCAAAAATTTAGATGGAGTGGTATATAAATAATAAGTGAATAAATGCAGGATTCAATGTATATCTGCCTGAACCCAGAGCCTATGCTTTATGTAGTTAAGCTTCATTTTTTTTCCCTAAAAGAATTTTATTTATTTATTTATTTATAGAGGTACAGTTGATTTACAAGACTATATTAGTTTCAGATGTACAACATAGTGATTCAAAATTTTTATAGATTATATTCAATTTAAAGTTATTATAAAATATAGTAGTATTAAGATTTTCAGTATTTTCTTCAATCTTTTTCTTCTCTATGCATAATCACACACTCACTCCTACACTTTTATAAATTTTTACCCTAATGTATACATTTTTTGTATCCTAGTTTTAAAAATTATGCCTTGAATATTTTATGATGTCATTTATTATTTGAAAGTACTATATATAATTGTTGCATAGGATTTTACCATGTAAATATTCATGTGTGTTTAATCAATGTCTTAATGCTGATCATGTTTCCACTTTTTCCCATTATAAATACTATTTTGATTATTTTCCTAGTGCATAAATATTTTTGCATATTTGAGATTATTTCATTGATATAAGATCTTACAAGAATAATTAAAGGATCAAATTATATCAATAATTTTTAAGTTCCTTTTACTAGTCACCAAATACCCCTTCAGAAAGTTTGTGTAAGTTTAAAATTCTACTACCAGTACTTACCCACACCCTTGTTAGCAATATATATTATCTTTATAAAAGCCCTGCTTAACTTGAGGAGCAAGAAAATAAGATTTTACTATTTTTATTTTTTATTTCTTGTATACCTAATGATGTTAAAGAATTTGTTTAACCATGTATTTTTCTTTCTAAATTGAAAATTAATACTATTCACACATTTAGTTGTTAATCTGTAAAGCTATAATTCTTGCTATACATGTTTAAAATTCTTCAGAAGTTTTTAAATTTCCTTTTATCTTTATTAGTATATTTTTACCTTTAATTTTTTAAAATTTCATATTGTTAAACTTATGTTAAACTTTTCCTACATGTATTTTCCTTTGCTTGAATGCCATAAAAACATTTCTTTCCCTCAAAAAATAAATATTGATTCCTAATTTCTGCTAGCTCAATTTTTTAATTTAATTCTTTAATGTACTGAAAAATTTTTGAATCAAACTATAAAATGTCTATCATTATTTTTTCCAAATATTTAACCAAATATCCTATTACCATTCATTAAATAATATTGCCTTTATTTTCTAATTTGAATTGCTAGCTTTACTGTATACTAAATTCTTTTACCTATTAAGAGTTGTTTATGAATTGTTTATTCTATAGCTTTAATCTGCCCATTTTTGTATAAATAATCCACTGAATAATTGTTGAGTTTCAGCATATGCAGCAGTCTAGATAAAATCAGTAAGCACAGATACACTACAACATTACCAGAATAAAAGGAATTTAATATAGGAATTAGGGCTTGCATAAATGTGGAAGGTAGTCTGGAGACTGCAAACAAAGGATTGGAGGATCAGTTACTAATGACTTCTGCTCAAAGACCTAGAACAGACTGGAGAAATTAGAGGTTGCAGAGAAGTCTAAGAAGCTACATCTGGCTGTCACTATGACTCAGTGTCACTATGACACCATGTAACTATGAAACGTGAGCTGATAGTAAATTCTATGAAGTTGCCACATCAGGTCACGATGACCTCAAAGAGAAGCTCATGGAAATATCTGCAAAGCCACTACATCTGGTCACCACACCTCCCTAGAATAATGGCCTCTCCACCCTGCCTTCCAAATCTTACAGGAGTTCCTCACACGAGATCAGCAAACTAGAGAAGGGGATTCTGGGACATTCGGTTCCTTAGAAATGGGAATAATGCAAAGTTGACAGCTAACAATCTAGCTGCATCCACACCACTGTCAGTTCAGCTTCCATTTCACATTTTACCTATGTTAATTTCTGACTAAAGATAACAATAACATTATACTTCCACCTAACCAAAGATATGCTCACTCTCACTAAAAATGAAGACAAAACCTTCAACTTACCCATCTCTGAGTGATGTTTACTCCTTTTTAGTTATATTCTTTCCTTGATAAATCTGTCTTAAATACCAAGATATAGAGTTAACTATTATTAACTCTTCTGAGGGGAGAAGAAAAAGAATACACACACACACACATACACAAATATAGGCTAGAGTACCCAGTTATTTAATCAAACACTAATGTAGGTGCTGCTATGAAGGTATTTTGTAGATGTGGTTAACATGTTCAATCAGTTAACTTTAAATAAGGAACACCCTTACGAAGTGGATGAGCCTCATCTAATCAGTTGAAAGACTTTAAGAACAAAAATTAAGTTTTCAAGGAGAAGAAATTCTACCTCAAAACTAGGACATCAATCCTTTACGAGTTTCCAGTCTGCTAAACTGCTCTATAGATTTTTGGACTTGCCACCTCCACAATTGTGTGAGCAACTCCTTAAAATAATTATATATAAAATCTATTGGTTCTGTTTCTCTGGAGAACCCTGACTGATAAATATCTCATTTTTATTTTTTCTGCTTTATTAAAATGACTAAAGCTTCCTGGGCAATAATAAGTAATGGGGATGATAAAGAATACCCTTTTTCCCTGCTGGCTTAAGTTTATTCCTGTTGTATTTTACAAATAAGGAAAATAAAGGCTATTGTTAGACATTCTCTTAAGATCATGTTAAAAACACAGAAGAGTTTTAAAGGAGGGCAAGGACATAAAGAGTCTTCACATTTTGAAATGTATTACTTTGGCTACTCTGGAGGGGATAAAAATGTAGGCAAAGAGACCAATCAAGAAGCTATTTCAGAAGCCTGGGCAAGAGACTGTGAGAGCCTGAATCAGAGAAGCATTAACCAAATGAATAGTAGGGATAATTAGACCAAATACTTAGAAGGGAAATTCAGAATTTAGGTTCTGATTGGGTGCCAATGATGAAGCAGGGTACAGATTCAAAGATGACTGAAATTCTGGCATAGTTATTTGATTGAATAGTGTGTCATTTATTAACTACAAAATACAAGATATGAGAAAATAATAAGCTCAGTTTGTCTATAAGATACACATGTGGAAATGTCTAGATAGCTAGACTTGGGAATCCTCAGGATTCTTCACGTACATATATGTCAGTGAGTGTGAAAGAGATCATCCAAGTTGAGTGTATAAAGTAAGAACAGTGAGACAAGCTTTAAAGTCTGGTGATCATCAAGGTTTAAATGCTGATTAGAAGAAAAAAGAAACTCATCTACGATAAAGAGAACGTAAAAAAAAGAAGACAGAGAGTTGTGAGCCTAGAATCATATATTTTGAAAAAGAAAAATTTATCTAATATCAGGCAAATCAAAGATCCAAGCCTAAATAACTTCTAAGATCTACCTTCTACAGTTCTTATACTAAATTTATTTAATTTCTTCTGATTTCTCACATTCAGATAAAATTAACCTGTATTCAATATATATTTCAGAAGCTTCAAGCTTTATGTCTAGAAAGTTATCCTAAAGAAATAATCCTGAATGCATACAAAAGATATGATCAACATATGTTAGATATATATAATTCATACATATGGATATATGTGTGCATATATTTGTATATATTTATATTACATAAATGTATATTTATATTGTATATTACACTTATATATTATTTTTTATGTATGTATACATATATATAGCAGAGATTTTTTGTTAAATAGAAAAAAATGCCTTAGATTTCCATCAAAGAGAAATTGTTCTATATATCACGGTATAGTCATACAATAGACAATTATGGATCCATAGAAAACCATGTTATAGAAAATTAATTGTGTGAGGAAATGTATATTTTATTACTAAAAATAACAAGTTAAAAACTGCACTCACAGCATGGTTATATTTTTGTCATAAAAACTTAAGATAGGGCTTCCCTGGTGGCGCAGTGGTTGGGAGTCCGCCTGCCAATGCAGGGAACGCGGGTTCGCGCCCCGGTCCGGGAAGATCCCACATGCCGCGGAGCGGCTGGGCCCGTGAGCCATGGCCGCTGGGCCTGCGCGTCTGGAGCCTGTGCTCCACAACGGGAAAGGCCACAGCAGTGAGAGGCCCGTGTACCGCAAAAAAAAAAAAAAAAAACTTAAGATAAACATCTCATATAAGTCCTATATAGAGACAAATATAGTCATGTCTATTTTACTTTTCTAGTTTAATAACCTCAATCACTCTAATCAGAAAGTTTAGTATCACACTTTTGAAAAGCCACATCCTCTCTCTACTCCTATATTTTGACCTTCCACTTCCTCCAACCCACAAAATGCCAACAGATGGCCCACGTCGCCAAGGTGCCATACTGTTCTCCACAGTGGCTGTACCAATTTACATTCCCATCAACAGTGTACGAGGGTTCCCTTTCCTCCACAGCCTCTCCAGCATTTATTGTATGTAGATTTTTTGATGATGACCATACTGATTTGTGTGAGGTGATCTCACTGTAGTTTTGACTTGCATTTCTCTAATGATCAGCGATGTTGAGCATCTTTTCATGTGGCATTTGGCCATCTGTATGTCCTCTTTGGAGAAATGTCTATTTAGGTCTTCTGCTCATCTTTTGATTGGGTTGTTTTTTTGATATTGAGCCACAAGAACTGTTTGTAAATTTTGGAGACTAATCCCTTATCAGTCGCATCGTTTGCAAATATTTTCTCCCATTCTACGGGTTGTCTTTTCGTTTTGTTTATGGTTTCCTTTACTGTGCAAAAGCTTTTGAGTTTCATTAGGTCCCATTTGTTTATTTTTGTTTTTATTTCCGTTACTCTAGGAGACTCCTCAGAAAAGATATTGCTGCAATTTATGTCAAAGAGTGAACCTGCCTATGTTTTCCTCTAAGAGTTTTATAGTATCCAGTCTTACATTTAGGTCTTCAATCCATTTTGAGTTTATTTTTGTTTATGGTGTTAAAGAATGGTCTAATTTCATTTTTTTACATGTGTCTGTCCAGTTTTTCCAGCACCATTTATTGAAGAGACTGTCTTTCCTTCATTGTGTAGTCTTGCCTCCTTTGTTGTAGATTAATTGACCATAGGTGAGTGGATTTATTTCTGGACTTTCTATTCTGTTCCATTGATCTATATTTCTGTTTAAAAGAATACATGCACCCCAATGTTCATTGCAGTGCTGTTTACAATAGTCAAGACATGGAAGCCACCTAAACGCCCATTGACAGATGAATGGATAAAGAAGATGTGGTACATATATACAATTGAATATTACTCAGCCATTAAAAAGAATGAAATAATGCCATTTGCAGCAACATGGATGGATCTGGAGATTATCATACTAAGTGAAGTAAGTCAGACAGAGAAAGACAAATATCATTTGACATCACTTATATGTGGAATCTAAAAATAAATGATACAAATGAACTTATTTACAAAACAGAAACAGACTCAGACTTAGAGAATGGACTTATGTTTACCAGGAAGGAAGGGTAGCGGGGAGGGATAGATTGGGAGTTTGGGATTGACAGGTATACACTGCTATATTTAAAATAACCAACAAGGATCTACTGTATAGCACAGGGAACATTGCTCAATATTCTGTAATAACTTAATGGGAAAATAATTTGAAAAAGAATAGATTCATATATATGTATAACTGAATCACTTTGCTGTAACACCTGAAACTAACACAACATCGTTAATCAACTATGCTCCAATATAAAATAAAAATAAAATGCTTGAGCCTCAGGGGGTAAAAGAAACAAAAAACAAAAAGCCCAGAGCTGTTTATAAGAGACACAGTTAAAACCTAAAGATTCAGAAAATTCGGAAGTAAAATGATTTAAAAACTAACAATATGTACTAGTCAAAATCTAAGCAGAAAGGAAGGTGGTAAGGTACTAGCATCACTCTAGATAGATTTAATAGCAAAATAATTAAGAGAGAATAAAGTGGTAATTAGATAATGTTAATAGATTCAATAACTCAAGAAGATTAATAGTTTTAAACCTGTATGAACCTACCAACAGAGCCTCAAAATATGGTAATAAAAAATTGAGAGAAAAACAGGAAAAGATAAGCATACAATAATAATGGGGGAGTTTAATATATATATATATATATATATCTCAAAGCTAAAGAAACAGCTGATGAAATAAAATTAACATGATATTGATGATTTGAAAAACATAATTAGCAAAATTTAGTTAATGGACATTTATTGAACACTATATCCACCAACTCCCAGTTACAAAAGCTTTGAAACATACACAAAACATGTTGTAAAAGTGACCATATTCTGCTCCAAAAGTAGTCTCAAGTTCAAAGAACTGAGGCATGCAGGTCATGTTCTCTGTCTACAATGAAATTTTGTTAAAAATCAAAACAAAAAGATAATTAGAAAAACTATGTTTGGAAGGAAATCACCTCTAAATAACCTATGGGTCAAAAAATGAAATCATTATAAATATTATAAAATATTTAGAAATGAAAGATAATAAAAGTGCTATGCATCAAAACTCGTGTGACAAGTCCTTAAGTCTGAACTTCTGTAACATTAGAAAAGAACAAAAGTTCAGAATGAATGCTAAGTGACCATCCAAAAAGAAATAAAAATAAAGCATAAAAACAGTACAGGTTGTATTTTTAAGAATAGAGAAAGACATATATAAAAGAGAGAATCAAAAGAGCCAAATTAGGGGCTTCCCTGGTGGCACAGTGGTTGAGAGCCCGCCTGCTAATGCAGGGGACGTGGGTTCGAGTCCTGGTCGGGGAAGATCCCACATGCCGCAGAGCAGCTGGGCCTGTGCACCACAGCTGCTGAGCCTGCACTCTGGAGCCCGCGAGACACAACTACTGAGCCCACGTGCCACAACTATGGAAACCCTGCGCGCCTAGAGCCTGTGCTCTACAACAAGAGAAGCCACAGCAATGAGAAGCCCATGAACCACAATTAAGAGTAACCCCCGCTTGCTGCAACTAGAGGAAGCCCGTGAGCAGCAATGAAGACCCAGTGCAGCCAAAAGTAAATAAATAAAATAAATAAATTTATTTTTTAAAAAAAGAGCCAAATTATGATTCTTTGTGAACATTAATAAAATTGATAAACCTCTCATAAGATCGATAAAGAAGAGCAAAGGCAACTGTAGTCAATATTAGGAATGAAAAAGAAGGTATAGCTTCTTTGTTGCAGATATTTAAAAGATGATAAGAAGATATAAAAGAAAACTTTATTCCAATGAATTTGAAAGTTTAGATAAAATTGACAAATTCCTAAGACAATATACCTTAAAACTAACTGAAAGAAAAATCAGAAAACCTGAAGTTTTCTAGAATGGTTAAAGAAATTGCATCATTTTGAAAAATTTCTCCCAAAATGAAAATACCAAAGACGGTTCACCACTGAATTCTAGTCAAACACTGAAAGAACAAATATTTGCAATATTATATAAATTCTTCAAAGAATATAAAAACAAGAAATACTTTCTATGTGATACCAGCATAACTTTGATGTCAAAATCTGAGGACAGCATGGAAAAGAAAATGACAGGCCAACTCACTCATGAACCTACACGCAAAAATCCTAAGCCAAATATTAGCCAAATGAATCCTGCAAAGTATTACGAAGACTATAATATCATGACAAAGTTGGTTTATCCCAGCCTTACAAAGTTGATTTACAATAGAATATCAGTTCATATAATTCATCATATAAATAGATTAACCTTATAATTGTGTCAATAAATGTAGAAAAATCATTTGATGAAATTTATTGTTCATTCATTATTAAGCAAAACAAAAATCTTTTAACAAAGTTTACTGGATGCAAAATCAATATAAAAATTTAACTCCATTTTTATATACCAGCAACAAACATTTAGAAATTAAATTTAAAACGTATCACTGGGGGACTTCCCTGGTGGCACAGTGGTTAAGAGTCCGCCTGCCAATGCAAGGGACACGTGTTCGAGCCCTGGTCCGGGAAGATCCCACATGCCGCGGAGCAACTAAGCCCATGAGCCACAACTACTGAGCTTGCGCTCTAGAGCCCATGAGCCACAACTACTGAAGCCCGCGTGCCTAGAGCCCGTGTTCCACAACAAGAGAAGCCACCGCAATGAGAAGCCCGCGCACCGCAACAAAGAGTAGCCCCCGGGGCTTCCCTGGTGGTGCAGTGGTTGAGAGTCCGCCTGCCGATGCAGGGGACACAGGTTCGTGCCCCGGTCCGGGAAGCTCCCACATGCTGCAGAGCGGCTAGGCCCGTGACCCATGGCCGCTGAGCCTGCGTGTCCGGAGCCTGTGCTCCGCAACGGGAGAGGCCAGGCCACAACAGTGAGAGGCCCAAGTACCGCAAAAAAAAAAAAAAAAGAGTAGCCCTGGCTCGCCGCAACTAGAGAAAGCCCATGAGCAGTAACGAAGACCCAATGCAGCCAAAATAAAAAAAAAAGATAAATAAATTTATTAAAAAAGAAAAAAAAACATATCACTGAAAATATAAATTAGGTAGATCCTAAGGGATAAATTCAACAAAAGGTGTATGTAAAACTTTTTTATAGGAATTAAAGAGGACATATATAATAAAAAGATATGCCATGTATAACATGCTAATAAATTAGAAGATGACCTACAAATTAAAAAGTTGATGATCCCTCTTTCTTCAATCTTGTTTGGTTTGCCCTTTCAGAATTTGATGCATAATGATGTACTTGAATTAGATAGTTTGAGATTTTTTTAAAAAAATATCAAGCACACTTTCCCACAGGGTTCATTTTATATTTATACTTACTTATCTCAATAAATTGTTAACATATTGAAATGAGTGCTTACATCCACCATGAGCCATCGGCATGCATTTATTCAAAGATTTGGAGGGTCAAATTTGTTATTATATCATGTAACAACCAGTTCTATTTTAAGAAATTAAAAATAATTAATTTTAACATCCACATTAGATTCCAAATTGTTTAGATTGTCTATCTACATTCCCTGCATTCACCAGATAATGGCCTCAGTATATCCTGTACTTGGTCATGAATTGACATTCAGTCTGTAATTCTTAATTGCCCAAGATTGTTTTATTAAGTAAACAGAGTGTCCATTTTAGCAAAATAAGATGTAGTTAACAAACTCCTGGAAAGGGATGAATTATTAAGGAAAAAAATGCTAAAAGTTATGGAGAACATTCTACATGCAGGGTGCAACGCTGCAAACTTTACCTCTCACTATCTCATTTACTTCTCACAGAGACTGTATCTGGTGGTTGCTACTGTGATACAATTTTACAGATCAGGAAGTGGAATTGTTCCAGTGGGTAAGTAATTTGCTAAAAGGTTTACAGCTGGTAAGTGGTAGAGCAGGAGTTTGATGCCATACTTTCAACAGTCATAGTCCATGGCCTCTCAGGTCGGTATATAGATGGTGGTAAGAGAGTGTACGTGTGTCTTTATGTACAAAAAGGGAAGTTGTGTTGACTGAATTAGGAATAATAGGGTAGGGAATTCTTTTATATTCCCCCACTTAAAAATTATGGATTAAGAGATTAAGTATTTCAATGTAGCAAATTGCCCCCTATTGAAAGAATTGGGCAAAAGTCCACTATTTCAGAAGAGAAATATATTATTTATCCAAAATTTGAATTTGGAATTAGAATGTATATCCACTGTGCATTTGGAAGGAGGAGGCAAGAAACTCAAAACTTTAAAAGCAACTTTATGAGGCAGACAGGATTCCTTTGGGACTTCATATTAAGCTATTTTCAGTAGGGAGTACAAATACTTTGTACAAAATGCTAAGAAACACCCTTAAAACATCTCCTAATAGGGTCATAAGTGGCCTGTTGAAATGAACAGAAACCAATTTGCCCCTATGCTTGTAATATTATTACTGTACATGAAAAGTCAGTAGTTATTGCTTTTTTTTTTTTTTTTTTTTTTTCCGATTAAACAATAGCCTGGGCTTCCCTGGTGGCGCAGTGGTTGGGAGTCCGCCTGCTGATGCAGGGGACACGGGCTTGTGCCCTGGTCCGGGAAGATCCCACATGCCGCGGAGCGCCTAGGCCCGTGAGCCATGGCCGCTGAGCCTGTGCCTCCGGAGCCTGTGCTCCGCAACGGGAGAGGCCACAACAGTGAGAGGCCCGCGTACCGCAAAAAAAACCCAAAAAACCCAAAAAATACCCAATAGCCTACTTTGGGTCAATAAATGTAGATGTTGTGACAAAGTAATTTTGATAAGACTTACACTTTAATTAATGATGCAAAAATACATTTTTGGTCTTAATTCATTAGAATGGCAATTTATTTCTAAGATTAGCTTTCCCTTTCCTTATGTACTATTTTAAGTGGTTGTTGCCTTTTGTACTTCTTTACATTTCTTGTAGCATGTAATTCATTGCTAAACTTAAATATTTGTAGGTTGATTGCCCTTTTTCACCTAAAGAAAATAATGAAAGAATTACAACATTTGTAGAGAGAAATAATATTGCATTCTAACCACTTAATTGTACTCTCCTACACTTTGGGGTACTTAAGTATCAAGTCTAAAGTTGTGGATTGGGACTTCCCTGGTGGTCCAGTGGTTAAGACTTCGCCTTCCAATGCAGGGGGTGCGTGTTTGATCCCTGGTCAGGAGCTAAGATCCCACATGCCTCAGGGCCAAAAAACATAAAACAGAAGCAATATTGTAATAAATTCAATAAAGACTTTAAAAATGGTCGACATCAAAAAATCTTAAAAAAAAAAAAAAGGAATAAAGTTGTGGATTGAATGTAATACTTTTCTGTCTGTAGGAGGCATAAAACTAGACAGGCCAACTCTAAAAACAAAACCTCCCCACCCTCTATTCACTGCGGCTCCTCTTCCCCTGTGAGGTGTCTATCCTTCTTCACACCTTCAAGAGTGTCTGGCGACTGCTATCACAATTTGCTCACTGAACAGGCTCAGTCATTATTATCTCAGTGAAAATTTAAATTGCTGTATATTCTCTCCTTAAAGGATTTATATTTTAAGCCTAACATGACATGGGAAGTATCATCTCCCCACTCTTGAAAAAACATTTGAACGTCAGATATTAAGAAGAAATATTAGTGAAAGTAGAGAAGAAGCCTTGAGAAGACTATTTATGCATCCCAAATGACACAAATCTATGCATAGCTAGTCCCAAAATAAACTTCTACAAATTTCATGAAATAATAAATGAATCTGAGATGCTTGAATAATAGAATACTAGAACCAGATGGCATCTAAGAATTCATTGTCTACTTCACTCCACCCAAGGTGTAAGAACATTAACAGATGGTCAATAACTTATACCACCTCTTTTGGCTTTTTTAAAATTAAAACAGCTAGATTTCGGAAACTTCTTGGCAAGCTGCTATTCAACTGCAGAAATGCATCTGCTCAGACACCCAAAAATAAACACGTTTCCCAAAGGAATCAAATATGTACTACAAAATCCTGTTCTGTTCATAGAATATGGTAAGCATGAATTTCATTACAAGTTAATGATGGTGCTGAGATCCTTTTTGCCAGATTAAGAGGTGTTGAATGTAGTAGGTGATGGTTCAAAATAGGAACAGAAAGTTGTGCACTAAGAGGTATGCTCCAATCCTGCATGTTTCCTGGCATCAGATTTCAGAACATTAAGAAATAATATTGCACAAGACAACTTCATTTCATAATTTTAAGTTATTGTTCTCATTATACATGAAATCTGCCATTATACTTAAACACAATATCCAATGGAGTAAATTTGGACCAAATATATTCTTTAACTGACAGAGCCAATGGGGTGAGAAAACCACTCCCTGAGTTTCAGGCACATTGACATACTAAGTACTCTCAGTCAGGGATCTGAGATGCTGAAATTTAGCAAAAAATGGGACAAAAGGAGTTTTTGAGAACAATTCATTAGTCTGTATGCTTTCTGTATGGTATAATACATTTGCAATGCTTCTTAAAATGTAACAATTCTACAAACTTTTATTTTATTTTTATACACAGTCATTCAATTTCAAATTTACTCAGTAGATGATATTACTGTACACATATCAGAATTTGACATATAAACTTTCAGTCCTTTAGACAGATTGATAACCTTGGTAATCTCTATCCTGTTTAATACTTCCTTGCTTTCTCTGCTTTTGGACATTCTCATGACTCACTTAATGGAGAAAAGATTACATTAATATTCAGTGATATACAACCAAGCATTTAAAGTAATCTCTAATCTGGAAAGAAAACAGAAGACATCTTGAAATCTAATACAATATTAATGCTATATTTACTAAAATATGTGGATGTTAATTATAGACAGAGGTTAATTTCCAAAAATGAAGCAGTTTTACTGTGCCACACTCAATATTGATATGAACATAGATTTTATGTTTTAAGACTCAATTTGATTATTTTGTGAATTTCACCATTTTAAGGAGATTTCCTCATGATCCTGATTCTAACTCAAAATATTCCTTCTCACTACTCTTTTTTGGTATGCCACTAACTCCCTTTCCCTAAAACGGTGAGCAAAATGATAAATGAATAAAAACTTAAATTAAAAAAAATTTTACAAAGCCTTTTGTACTTCAAATGGTTCTTACAAAACTTTTAGATAATTCAACTGCAGACTAATCAGAAACACATGGGACTGGATTCCCTCTGAGATTTACAATCGGGGTGAAAGGACTTGGCAAACTGCAGTGGTTTAACAATAAAAAATCAAGAATATTCAACTTCGTAAGTTTCTAAATTTCTTCCCAATTCACTTACATTTAAAAGGGAAGTATGTACTGGAAGCTTGAATTATGAAAACTGCCTGGTTATCTGATCTAGTATTCTCATGCACTAGCACCTTACCTACCACCCACCAACTTAAAATTATCGTCTCAATCAAGACGACTTAAAGTCAAAAAGAGAGCCTAAAATGGGATGTATGGTCATTCCACTTACATCTCACATCTGTTCTGAGTCTATTCTGACTCTTGGAACCTGAAGCAAAAAATACCATGCTTTTTTATTTTTATGATGCTCTCAGTTTTCTGCCAGAAATGTTCTGATGTGTGTGCTCATTATTTTCTGAGGTACACACTGCCCCATTAGGCATGCAGTGGTGGACCAAACAGCCTCCTTTCTTCCGCGCCTGGAGCTTACACTCTGGTGGGCATTTCATGGGACTGGTATCTGTAGAAGGTGTATTGGGAAGCATAGCTTGGGGTGGGGTAATGAGCCAGCATTGCACAGGATGAAGATACAGTAAAGGCTCAGGGAAGGAAAAGATCTGCAGTGGTCTAGGTAGGAAGTAATGAGGATATAAACCAGAAACATGGAAGAGGAAATGAACAAGTGGAATCACAGATGAGATAGTTTAAATATAAAAGCAGCAGGATTGGGTAGCAGCTTGACTTTGGGAATCAAAGATGAATTTCACTGGGAAAATTGTTGTACTGATTAAAATACAAGAAGCCTGGGAAAGATAGTAATGAGTTTAGGTTTGTGTATTAGTTTAATATGCAGTGTAACAAATTCCTATAAACTTGGTAATTTAAAATAATATACCTTTATTATCTCATAGTTTCTGTGGATCAGCAGTCTGCACATGACTTAGATGGATTCTCTGCTCAGGAGCTCTACAGCTCAGGCTGTAATCAAGGTGTTGACTGGGCTGTTTTCTCCTCTGGAGGCCTGACAGGGGAAGATCCACTTTTGCAAGCCTTTTCAGGTTTCTGGCAGAATTTGTTTCTTTGTGGCTGAATGACTGAGGGTCCCAGTTTCTTACTGGTTGTTAGCTGTGTGCTGCCTTCAGGTCTTAGAAGGAGTTCCTTGTCACATGGCCTTCTCCACAGGGAATTCACAACATGGCTGTTTGCTTCTTCAAAGCCAATGGAAGGCCCTCCACCTCAGTCTTGCACAACATAGCTTAATTCAGGCAGCGATATTAAGCCATATAACTTAATCAAAAGAGTGAAATCCCATTGCCTTTGCCATATTTTATTGGTTAGGAGCAAGCCACGAGTTCTCCCAATGTTCAAAAAGAGAGGATAATAGGAGAGCAGGACTCACTGGAAGCCACCTTAGGGTGCGTCTGCCACAGTTCAGATGCGTTGTGTTGGAGGTGTTAGAGGAGCCTTCTGATGAAAAAGTCACCATAAACTGGACAGTGTGCATCTGAAAAGTTCTGTCCTTAGTGAACTTTTGATAGCAATTTGAATTAAACTACTACATCCCATAATCCTCCTTTATCCAGCTTGTGCTGGATGTCTATACGATCAAGAGGACTAATCCTTACTATGACAATAAAAAATGAAATAATATTTGTCAGGTGGTGATGAAAATATAACTTAGAAAGGTATGTATGGTGTCACTCAGACAGGGCTAGAAAGCGTGGAGATACATGTTTATTCCTTAAAGCCAAAGATAAAATAATTTAATTTCCTAATCTGAAAAGCTCCATAGCACATAAATTGGCAGCTTCTCTGCCAAATATCTCTTGGAAGAAGATGTAATACCTCCCACTACACTTTAGCTCCTGAGCCAATTTCCATCTAACACACAGAAGTTAATTCTGGTCATTTCTCAGCAAAATCTTGACCTTTGAATATCACTGGAAAATTGAAGGGAGATTTAGAAACAGAGACAATATGCTAAAAATTGGTGCTGCATTACCACCCACTCCCTTTGTTTCCTTCTTCTCCTATCCCTAAGTGACTAAATAAAATGAGCATAGATCATCTATATCTTGGATTTAAGTGACCAAATCTCTCAACAAATCAATAACATCACTTGTGCATAAATTTATAGCTTTACTCTCCCTATATTTCACTTCCGGTAGGTTTGGCCAACAGACACTCAGTTCCCTAAAGGCAGAAAGTAGAACAAAAGATCATAGTATTCCACAAAGAAAAAAAATAAATCAAATAACTCTGTAAGGAAGAATTTCCTTCTGCATAAATTTTGAGTTACATGACACAATCATGGGTTTTAAAAAAAGCTACTTCAGAGCTACATTTTAAAAATCTAGATATAAAACCTAGAAAAGCATACCATAACCTGGGGAGATACTTGGGACATATAAGACAAAGGATTGTTTTGTTTGTTTTTTTAATAATTAAAGAGTCTTTAAAATCAGTAATATATAGATTAACACAATAATAGAATAAATAAAAGATAAGAAGAAACACAATGACTAATATGCTTATGAAAAGAAAGGCTCAACCTTATTCGAAATTAAAGATGTAAATTAAAGCAATGAACTATTTTAATATATCTAATAACCAAATTAATATACCGAAGCGAGAGTACACAAAAATTAGTACTTTTAAGTATCTGGAGATGGCATAAGTTGACACAAACTTTCTGGAAGACAATTTCAACAAATATCAAAAGTTCTAAAATGTAATGATTCTCTGCACCAGGAATTCTATTTCTAGGAATTACTCATAAGGGGGATCAAATGGGACTTAGCTCCAAGTATTTTTATCACAGTTTGTTTATAAAAGACGAAAATGCGGATGAACAAATATTCAATAATAAGGGGTTACTAAAGTAAGTTATGGTATAGTCACACCTTAAAATACTATTAGCCTGCAATAGACAGTTTTAGCCTGTTCCCACTCTATGCCCCATTCTGTCCTCTCAGAACCACTGCCAGCCTCACACCACCCACAGGAGCATTTGTGCCACATAACCCAATGCACCCACCCATTCTGCCTGTATCCATAGCTAGTAAGATGTAGATACACCCAACTAACCCAATCAAATTTGTTCTCTTAGAAGTTTAGAATTGGAATTAAGAGACTCTAGTAAATCTGTACTTCACTTAAATGGAAGACCTGTGAACTCCGGTAGAGGGGA
Source organism: Grampus griseus (assembly GCF_964374135.1). Taxonomy (NCBI): domain Eukaryota; kingdom Metazoa; phylum Chordata; class Mammalia; order Artiodactyla; family Delphinidae; genus Grampus; species Grampus griseus. The sequence continues at coordinate 33,124,508 of NC_139003.1, read as the reverse complement.
CATTTACACAGAGAAGGAGAGAAAGCAGCCTCCAGAGAAGAACAATGAAGCAGAGAAGCAGAGAAAAGCAAGGTGGGGAGAGGCAGTGTTGGGTGCATGCTGGGGCCAAGGCCATGTATCAAACCCCAGTGTTCTTGTATCCTTGACGGAATCCAAAGAAGGAGCTCATTTTTGGAGACCCCCTCACCTTCTATTTCTTAGCCCTTCCTCCCCACATTTTCCTTGTTTTCATTTAGGTGTTGTATATATTTGCCATTAGGGTTTCCTGAGAAAGGCTTCCAAATAGCACCCTAATTTCCTTTTGGGAGGCTGACCAGACTCCAGAACCCACCACCAACAGTTGTTGTGTTGGTGACAGGGTAATCTAGCTGCACACAACTCACTATAGAAGCTGAACCTGACAGACACCACCTCTCCCCTTCCCTAGTAAAGGCAGAGAATAGACTCCCACCTAAGCTCAGCCCTCTCCCTGGCCTTTGAATCTTAAATCATGGCATCCTATCTGCACTTCATGCTTTCCACATTTTGGTACTCTGTGTCACCCTGGGATCCAGCTTACTCTCATACTTATTGCTCAGCCTCCCCCTAGTTTTCTGGGACCTCAATAGCCTTCCAAAGTATTTCCTTTGATTAAATTAGCCAGAGCCAGTTTTATGGGAATATTTCAAAATATGTTAATATGTGCTTTTCTTTCTTACATTTCCTTGTATTTGATGCCCTCCCCCCTTCAGCTAGTGGAACCTTGGCCATTATCTTAGGGAGGCTTGGAATTAAAACAGGAATGTAAGATGAAAAGGTATCCATGTTCAGCTTTTGATTTCCAAAATTAGATTTTTGAATCCCCAGTGATATGTATGTATATTTTTTGGCTGTGCCATGTGGCTTCTGGAATCATAGTTTCCCAACCAGGGATTGAACCCAGGCCACAGCAGTGAAAGCGCTGTGTCCTAACCACTGGATTGCCAGGGAATAACCCCCAGTGATATTCTTGAAACTGAGGCTTTGTGTAAAGGGATAAGATTTTTCTAAATCCCCTAAACTCCAATTCCCATATAAGCATATAGACTTAATAGACGCTAATCCTAGAGTTTTATTAGAACTCCAGAGAGGTGACAAAGTATATTACTGCAAGGGATATATTCAATATGAAGAGGGAAAGGAAGAAAGTCTTTGCCATGAAAAGAAAGCACACACCTCAGAGGGAACGCAGTTAAGCTGAGGAGGTGCCTGTCAGAACAAGAACAGTCACACAGCCATCCCTGTGCCTCGGCCAAAGGGAGAGAACCAGGAAACTCAAAATGTCCATTGAAAGCTGAAATAGGTTAAATGAAAGGTTGATGCTCTGCTTCTCTGTCAACAGGCCAAAGAGGTGTATAGCAGGGATTGCAGAAGGAGACATTCAACCCTCGATGACATACCCAAGAGGGTGCCCCAATCCTCCCTCAGCCTATGCATGGCATGCCAGAGACCCAGCAGCTCCTGTGTGGCCAGTGGGGGAATGTAGAGATGTCACAGGGCCTGGAAGGGACTCTGGATTGGGAAAAAGAGACCACATAGTATAGGAACCTCACAAGTTGAGGCAACTGGCAGGAACAAAGACATTAGAAGTCAGTACCAGCGAAATATTCAACAGGTTCGGGTAGAACCAGCCATACTGCAGAGGACACAAGCACAGAACCCTTGGGGACCAGACCAACCTCTCTGTAGCAAAGAACACAAAAAAATATGGAAAACGGTGGCCCCAAATCTTGCCAAGTGAAGACAGATAAAACCTCCACTTGCACATTGGGAAGAAGGGTGAGGAGGAGAGAGCTTTCGCTAGCAGAAGACACAGTCAAAATTGGGTTCTAAACTGTTGAAAATGAGAGTATTTCCTCAAAAGAGTCTGAGATATCTATACTTGAAAAGGCTGTACTTGGAATTGAATCTCTACCTGGAATTGAATCTTGTGAGCAAGGTGAAATCAGCTAAGGAAAATAAGGGAAGTTACAAAATATTTTGCACATACGGATTATAGAGAACACATTTAATTCCTGCTATACTTATAATCAAGTATACTCAGTAAGACAATAGAAAAATAAGAGATGTGTGTGTGTGGTTATAGGTAGTTAAAAGCCAATATCAAAAAAGAGAATATAGATGCAATTGGGTTCTTTTCTGTTTCTAAGATTCCTACTTCTGTACCTGTACCCTAAACTTTGTCTTCTCCATCTGCTCTCAGATCTTGTTTCCTCTACTATAACTTACTCTGATACAGAAGGAGAAGAATATAAAATGAATCTAGGGTTCATTATTTAAATAGATAAAAGAAGAAATATAAGTGCTAATATGATTCATGTCTTCAACTATCTCAAGTCTTATGATTAGAGAGAAGAAAAGCTCGAAGAAAATATCAAAATGTTCATAAAGTTCACTGTGTAGTATATTCTGCAGAATGAAGAAAATGGGAATAAAAATAGGGTACGAATAAAAATTTGTAGTAAGCCAAGCCACCATGTTTGCTGAAACAGTGACTAATGGGACACTGGTAGTGACAACACACAACCCTAGGTAATGTATTAGAGGAAGGGTGCTGAAAGCAAAATGTGGGGTGTATATAAAAATTATCTGCTGAAGGGATGAAGCTAAGATAAAATCAGCTAAATTCAATATTCATATATCAGCTGGTTCACATATCAGCCAGTCCCCTGAAGTCACACCACATTGGTTACCAGTGTTGGGAGACAATTCTGTACGGGTCTCTCAATTTTCTCCATGTCTTGTGAGCAGTGGCACTGACTGACTTTATCTTTTCCAGAATGTTTGTATGGTTAACAGCCTTGGAAGATGGAGACAGGTCTCCCTCTGGATCACAGAGCACCTTTGCTAATTGTCTATTATAATAAAGAGAGTGTCTCTCCCCCAGAGCAAAAGTCAGGCAAATTTGATTACTTCCCATTAAGAGTTAAGTTCACTAAGGTTGGAGTTTTTCAGCTGTGACAGATAACCACTGCATAAACAGCATCCACCTAGGCCTCTTTATATCAAACCCATGGGAATCTCAGGCAAGGGAGAATCAATGCAAACATCTCATGCTGCCTGTTGTGCCATAACAATGTCCTTTCTCTGAACCAGAAGCTTTGTGTCTTCTGCCAGCATCATGGAACTGTGGCAGGCTAACTTGTTAACATGCAAGTAAAGTAACATCCCAGAGCCTTCATGGTACCTGATAATCAGTTCTTCCTAGGTGAAAGACACATGCATGTCATTATGAAAGGCTTTGATGTGCAGTGTTCAAAATTTTGCCCAGTAGGAGGTTCCAGCATCATCTGAGTAATACATAGTACTGAGAAAATAGTTACTAAAGGAAGAAGAAAATAATATATTTCATTAAACAGTCTCAACCTTTTCAAAGAAATGAACGAAAAGGTCTTAATTGGTGGACTACAAAAATCTTAGAATCTCTGTCATCAATACCAATTCAGGGAAGAAGAAATCTGAAAGACAGTGACATTCATACTGACATATTTGATAACAGAAAAAATATTGAACTATTTTTCTCTCCCCCTTCTTAAATTTATACTCTTTTGGCCCTTAGTAAAAGCACTTCAGATTTTTTTAAATGATACTATTAATCTCCAGATTTTTGAAAATAATAGAAGCGTGTTGTTCTATTATAGCAGCAATTGATAGTCCATTTTTTTCAGACACTGAAACCTATGGAAGAAATAAGCCTTATTATTTTCACTTGTATTTGATAAATGTGGATGCAATGAAAGTTATATAATTCCTGATTATACATATCCCATCAGGCCAATTAAACACCAGTAATGTAAATTACTTCCTGATCCAAACACATCTCTTTATGTCATTGAGATCGAAACAGTCAGTGAGGGCTTTAAGCTAAATTACATTTGAACTCTTTATGGCCAGGTACCACTTTAAGAATCATTTTGCTTTGTCTGCAATGGTAATTGTCAAGAAAAAAAGAGTATACTTCAGTAACAACTTAGTTAAGCACTCCAAATCCAAAGTAATTCCAAGAATTAATATCTATACTCAAACCAACAAGTATATCTTTAAAAGTTTTGTAGAATGTTTCTCTTGGGTGAGGGTTTTATGATTAGGGGTGGGTGGGTAGGGGAGGAAGGAAGAGGGACTGCCTCACTACAAACTGATAACAAGGCTGTTAAAATCACCCTTATCGATGGCCTTTGCACTTAACTTGTTTAGAAATAAAAGAAAAAGCATTTCTGTGATCACAGCATTTTGTCTTTTCTAGCTTGGCAGGTCACCTTGTTCTAGTGGATAGAAACTGAGTCAATGTGGGAAGAACCAGAATTTGGACAAATCTCATCAAACATTCACACAGAAGAAAGAGAATGTACTGCAACTGGAGGTGATTTAAAATGTTTTATGTTCAATTTAAGTCAAGGGTTCTATGTTATGAAGGCAGAGCTTCAAATCTCTAATAGAAAAACAGAAATAGAATATTATCTGAAATTTCTGATTGGATTTGTGTTCTTCTAATAAGATTTTAACTTTAAAGGAATCAGACAGCATTATCGAAAAGGATCCATCAGTGTCTGCATGCTCCTACCTATGGTTTAATCACTTCCCTCCATACATGCATATATTAAGCAATTCAAATGGTATGAAAGATAAGTTACATTTTCTATTCAACACCCTCCCACTTTTCCCACACCCCCTACCCCTTTCCTCCATCCCCATTTTTGCACAGATACTGAGCATAGGAAGAAAAGACTAATGAATATGGGAAGGGAGGGAGGTAGATTAATCCTATACTGTTTTTTAAAATCTCCATTACAACCAATTTTTAATTTTAAGTCAGATGATGCTTCATAAGACATAGGCAAACACTGAGATTGGCACAGAAATTAAATGTTAAATTAAATTATATTATTAAATTATATTAAATTATAGATTTTAAGGAAAGCTTTTTGCTTTTCTTCCTCTAACTTACTTCTCTTCACATTTAGTGTCTTTCAATAGCTTTTTCTGCAGGATACATTTTTAACTACTATATTGTTCAATTTGAAAAAGAGTTCAGGGTGAGGAAGATTACAGCTGAGGCATTCACAAGGATTTCCTGTTTTGGGTGGCTCTTTCTTCCGCCATGATAACGTGTTTTTGACATTTTTAAAAAGCTGCCTGTGTGTTTTAATATTATTCTATCTTCCCTGCCCCTTAAGAAACCATGTTGGGTAGGGGAAGAGAGACAGTTTGAGTGCGGGCTCTTTCCCTATCCATCTCAGTGACCTAAGACAAGCTTCTTAACTTCACTCAACTCTATCAATAAAATGGAAATAGTAAGGCCTGCCCTGAATTGTCACATAATTTTGGTGAGGCTCAAATAAAATGTATATGTTTAATATTTTGAAGAATCACTATGTAATAAAGATCTTGAAGTGTTCGTAGTAAGTTATATCTGAAATAGATACATTCACCAATATCCAAAGGGAAAAAAGTGTTCTATACCCCGTGGGAAATATGATCCATTGATAATTTGTCCACAAAGTTATAATACAAAAATAGTACCCCATGCCTCAACTTCATCAGGGTCAAAAAAACATGAGGTATAGTAAATCTCAAGTGATTTGGGATCTATTTGATTTTTGTACCATTTGCATATGCCCCTCTACAAAGTCACTGGCAACTGGGTGACTGTTGATGATGTGAAAAAAACCAGACTGACGTTCCCTCCCCCCCATTCTCCGCTTCCATTATTATTATCAAATAATACATTGATAAAGATAATTGAATCATATTAAACATTCTAAGGGTTTATTTGAGCAGAAAAGGATTCCAATGAGGCAGCATCAAATTGGACGTGATTACAAGCACTCTGCCTGACAGGACCCAGGGGAATGAATTACGTAGAGAAAATGCAGAAGCAAAGAAAGGAAATTATTGATTGACTATAACTTAAAGCCTAGTTGGCTGGCTGTGACTGGTTGTCCTTAGTATTTTGATTCCATCACCTCAAGGCATTTACTGGCTTAGATTTTGATTTGCACATGTAGGCCGCCATGGCATTAGAGCCACCTCAGGTCTAATGGCCTCCTTGTTTAACTAATTTAACAACATACATATATAGAACAAATTCAAATGGAATTAAAAGAAAAGTTACATTTCCTGGCTTAGCTGCTGCCACTTATCCCACTTTCCAGAGTTTCTGTTTTTAGTTCTGATGGATTCCTCTGTGTTCTCTACTCTGACTGATATGTTCATACTTCAGCAAACACACTGCTCCTCATCTGTCCTTTCTCCTGAGTTTTGTTTTATGCACACATATATACACAAATACACACACACACACACACACACACAATCTTTTAGCCTTTCTATAGTTCAATAATTGTTAAATAATATTCCAAACCTCTATTCCTTGTTTCAACTTTAGGCCCTGCATATTGTCTCAACACTGCCTTCACCTCCATTGCTCCTTCTCTCCACCCCTATAGCATCTTTACTTTCAGCAAGGATTTTAACAGTTAGGGCTGCTGTGCTGTTGCCTCCTTTGAGGATGGTGCCTCTTAGAGTTTGGCAGTGCACAGCCCATGTGGATTCACATAGATGCCCCAATCATATTTACATTTTATTGTTGCATATCTATAATGAATCTTTAAAGCCTTGTCTATAGGTGATTCATTGAAGCTGGAAAACAATAAGCAGCATTTACAATGTCATGATTTTAGCAATATTATTTACTATAGAAGTGAATAGTATGCTCTTTCTCTGTGTATTCTTTTAAAGTCTTTAAATTTCTGAAATTTTACTCGGATAAGTCCAGGTGGGGCTTTTTATCATTGATCCCATTTAGCACTTTGTGGCCTTTTTCAAATTTCAGACTTGTGTCTTTTTCAACTCTGGATAATTTCCCTCTGTTACATCCTTGATCATTTTCATTCTTCTGTTTTCTCTGTTCACTCTTTCTAGAACTTCTAATAGGTGCTCACTGTCCTAAACTGGTTCTCTATATTTAACTTTTATATTTTTTTTGCTCTATATTCTGAGATATTTAACTGACTTTATCTTCTACTATTTCCTTTCACTTTTTACATTTGGGTAATTGATTCCAAAATCTCTTGCTTATTCCCTAAGTGCTCATCCTCTATAGCAAACTAAGCTTATTTTATGTTTGCAATGTCTAGTACGATATTCCTGAAGATACAAATAATAATTTTAATTTTTTCACTTGTTTTGTTACCTTTGTAGCCAGTTATTCTGTTTTTTTATTTGTATTATGCCTTTTGCCTTATTGATTTTCCTTAATAATTGTTGGTGCACAGTTGGCCATTCATACTGGCTGACAAAAAACTAAATTAGTATATATAGTTGGTATGAGTTTCTTCAGGAGTTCTGTCTCTCCATCGTTTGTAGTGTCTATACCTTAGTAGGGAATGGGGGAGAAAGTGATGCAAGTTGAGTTCCTTATCATCCCACATTTTGTTCTGAAGTGCCAAAATCCATATTAGAAGCTGTAGGACTTGGGATGATTGGTCAATTTCTTTGGAGATCAGTCCTCTGATTTAGATAGGGGCTGAAGGGGATGGGTTAAAAGCTTCCAATTTTTTGCATACTAAAATACTTTTTTGTCATAATTTAGTGCATTAAATAAATACACATTCTAAATGGAATATACTGTACATTTGATGAAACACATATAGCATTCATCAAGGTAAAAATAATACATAGCCATGGAGTAGAAAGATGGCACACATTAAAAAAAATTACACATTTGGTAAGACTTGCAACACAGTTAGCTGTTCCATGGATAGCCCTTCAATTAATTACTCTTTCCCAATTCTGCCTGGCAGAACAGTTGCTGAGGGGTCAGGAAAATTTACAGAGACCTGTCAGAAAGAAGGGCTACAGCCTGGAGGCTACCTTCTCTACTGCAAGTTGTATCCTGATTCCAGCTCCATTCTGATTCATCTATCAGTAAGTATTTAGATGCTCTGCCTTGGAATGTGTTCAAACTTCTGGATATATTCACGAGCATCCTTCCATCCTAAGTGATTTTCTCTTCAGGTTAATGGAATAAGAAAATGGGACACGGGGTGGGGGAAGAGGTAAATTACTTTCTCATACATTCTATTTTAAACTGAATTTTATCCCACTCTTTTTTGGTAAAATTAAAAGGAATAATTTTTTCCAAAGTAGCATAAAAAGATGACTTTGATTAATCATCCAAACTGGGTCACTTTGAGAGTGACTGGGTTCTATTAATAATGATGCCTGGTTAACAGGCATGCTCCAGGACTGATCTGGATAAACCAGGATGCATGGTCACCCTACACAGGTAAGCCTAACTAGGTGCAGGATCAGTTGCAAAAAGACTTTAGTCCAAAGAAGAGAAAAAAAATGAGACGAGAGAAGTATGCTGTTCTGTGAGGAGATATAAAATACCCACCTGGGTACCTTGGGCATGATGCAACCAGGATATCTTACAGGTAATGAATAGAGTTACAATCAAGTAGAACAGCTTAGAGAACAGTATCCCTTTTGTTATCTCAGTGGACAGCAGAAACTTTTCTGGGATATTATGTTTCAAGAGCAATAATAGGGTTAAGTCAAGTGGTAGCATTATGGTAAGGGCAGTGATTCTCAACTGAAGTTAATTTGCCTTCTCTTCTACCTCTCTATCTCTCTCTCTCTCTCTCTCTCTCTCTCTCTCTCTCACACACACACACACACACACACACACACACACACACACACACGGAACATTTGTCAATGTAGGAAGATACTTTTGGTTGTAAGTACAAGGAGATGCTGCTGGCATCTATGGGTAGAGGCCAGAGATGTTGCTAAACATCCTAAAATGCATAAGATAGCCCCCACAATACAAAGAAGTTTTCAGTCAAAAATACCAATAATGCTGAGGTGAGAAACCCTGGATTCGGTTTAGAAAAACCTCTGGACAGAGCTTGCAGAAGAAGGCATTGAGTATGTCACTTGGGAGTAACAAGTAACTACAGGACTTGTTAGCTTTCTTTTCTCTGCTATGACTTCCTTCTGATATTGTGTCACATTGGTTAAACCCCCAAATATGGAAGCTGATGACAATTTCCTGGACTGACTGACCAGTGAAGAGATTTTTTCTCCCAGACTTTTAAGTAGGAACTCAACCCAATGAAAGAGTAATACCCATATAAATTAATCACAGTTCCTCTGCTCCAGGCATCTCCAACACAAGGGTCACACATACAAACATTTATTCCATAACAGTTGAGTCATTTCTAAGAGTATATTTGCAACTTTAAGTTGAGTGCTTTGTTTCTACAGAATTATGATTTCTGAGTAAACTGATACATTAACTTTAACTTAAAATTCAACCACAAATCTATAGTAGAAATACCTGCTACAAAGTGAAGAGATATAATTTATGAGAATTGGTGAGTGTGTTGCTTTTTAATATAGAATGAAGCTTTATCTGTTCTGGCAGAGTTAGTTTACCAAGTTATTAATAATTATTCTAACACTTGAAATTCAAGTCTTTTATCTCTCAGTATTTTAATATTCTATGTAAAAGCTGTAAATGAGAATTTTTTTGTTTGTTTTTCATTCTTTGGCTTTCATGGCAACAATTCATTCTGGACCAATTAAATATTGAAAAGAGCTGAAATTAGTTACAAAGAGAATAACAATAATGATTTCATTTACCATTTTTGACCATTTGGAAAATGATGAGTATCTTAATCCATTAGAGCTGCTATAACAAAATATCACAGGCTGAGTAGCTTATAAACAACAGAAATTTATTTCTCATGGCTCTGGAGGCTGGAAGTCCAAGAAGAGGGTGTCAGCATAATCAGGTGAGGGTCCTCTTCAGGGATGCAGACTTCTCATTGCATCCTCACATGGTGAAAAAGGCTAGGGATGTCTCTGGAGCTTCTTTTACAAGGCACTAATCACATTCATGAGGCACTCTACTCTCATGATTTAAGCACCTCCCAAGGGTCCACATCCAATATCACCATTTTTAGGGGTTAGGATTCCAATATATGAATTTTTGAAGGACACAAATATTCAAACCATAGCAACTAGGTTCTCAACTACCAACAGAAGAGCTAAGGAAATATAGAATATTGATGTGTACAAATGGCAGGAAAAAAAGAATGCTCATAAAAGAGAGACACTCATTTCCATAGTCTCTGTCTGACTTCTCTGCAAGGTTTAATGGCAGAAACTATAGGAGAAGGAAATATGTTTTATGTTACTAATTCTTTGAGCAATGAAAACCTTTGACTTCCTAAGCTCTGTTTATTTTAACAAATTTTGACAGCAATCTTCCTGTGTTCCAAATAAAAAACACAAGTCATAGCTTAATTTTCCTTGATAGCAGTGGTCCATAATTTTATCTGTCTTTTTCTGCACTATGTTATAATGCAGAACACAATTCTGTACCTACTTTCCAGTCTTAGGCTTTTCCCTTGCTATCAAGTGGTTAGTTCTCAAATCTGTGTGTTTCTGCCAGAATGCCTGCCTTTAATTTGCTTCTAATCTTTTCTGGGCTTGGAAAACAGATAACTGAGCTGGCTAAGAGTTATATATAAGATATGTTAGATTCAAGGCACCAAAATTTAGAACAAGGGCCTAGACTTAGGCTCTGAGCTTCCCAACAGCCATTCTGGTGTGCAGTAGCCTTTCCTCTCCTACACCCATGTTCAGAGCTTCACCCATGTTCAGAGCTACAAATTCTGACTTCTTAATAAATGAGAAAGAAGCCATAGTCCTTCTCAGGTTCATTGTTCCATTTCTCTGGACAACCACAACTTGGGTTTTAGAGTGGGGGTGATAAGTCACTGCCACCATTCACTCTACACAAAGGAAAATTTGTAATTGGCTTAGCTTCTCCCCAGACAGTCCTGTGACCCATTACCATGTTTCCTGCCTGCATGCCCCTCCTGCACACCACAGCTGGTCACTCTGAACATGGAAACTCTCCAGGGCTCAAGAAGAATAGCTAACAAGAGTTCAGTGGCAGTGGCAGACTTCACCACCACATGTGGACATCCGCTCTTGCAGAATGAGAAGAAAGTAAATCAATAAAGGTAACATGGCAATTTAGAAACTAAAATAATATTTCAGTTTTTGTTTTAATTAGTTTTAATTCATTGAGGAGCAAAAAACATGAAAAGAAAGGAAGTTCTGTCAGCAGGTCAAATTATGCTGGCTGCCATGACTCACTAGACAGGTGTCTTTGTTATGGAAATAACTGTTTAATAGGCATTGTTTATGATAGAGTCTGAAAAAGAACAAATTACCTATAGAAGGAAAAGTATATGAAAGATAATCCTGAGGATCTATGCTAGAAAGATATATTGTGATATCTACAACAGTTGTTTAGAGAGGATTTTTCATGAGAAAAATTAAACGTTAACTTGAGGGAATCTCCAACATGGTCTCAGCGAGCATGTGACATAGAGTGTGCATGATACGTGTATCATGGGATTATGAGTTCAATAGTCATATTGGTTGCAGTTGTTCAGTTTGAATTCCTCTGGTTAAATCTCCAGTAACTTTAGATGTGTTTGGAATAGATGGTCTTTGCAGCAATAAGGACCTAATTGATGAAGGCCTTGTGTTTTCTTTTTCACCAAATCTATTTAAGTATAAGTCCTGTCAATTGGGCCTTTTCAAATTCTTTCAGTCTATATCCTCTTCTCTACTGCACTATCATTGCCTTAGGTCAGACCCTCATCATTTCTTCCCTGGACTACAGCCAATATCTTTCTAATAGGTCTCTTCGCCTTCAGTCTCACCAATCAGTCTTTGTTCCACATATCACTAGAATGATCTAGGTAACAGGAAAATCTAATCATTAAAATTCTCTAATGTGTCCACACTTCTTTAGGAAAATTCCAAATCCTTAACAAAAATGTAATGCTATTCCTGATTTAGTTTCTTCCAACATCACTAGAGTCACTTCTTGTCCTCCACTCCCCCCACCCCATGTACCTTATATTTCAGTAACACAGAACTATTTGCCACTCCTTCAATGCCACATATTCTCTTACCTTTATGCCCAGTTGTTTGTCTCCTTCTTTTCTCCACCCCCACATCTTGAAACAGGTTCTCTTCCACTTCCCAAAGAGACTCAAAGTTGTCTCCTCCAGGATACCTTTCCTAACACTACATCTTCCCATCCCAGACTGCCTGGCTCCATCCAGAATGGCTTAGGTGTCCAACTACATTTCCCCACAACACCATGGATATGATTTTTATCAGATAGGATGCTTTTCATGTTTACTTCTCCACTCCCTCCCCACCAAGAAGAAAGTTTTCTGAGGATCATGATAGTATTTTAATGCTTGTATTTTCAGAAAAAGTCCATCGTAATGTAGACAACTCAAAAATTTTTGTTGAAAGAAAAATGAAGTCAGGGAGTGAAGGATGGAGGAAGGAAGGACAGGAAAGAAAGAAAGCATGGAAGAGAGGATGGGAGAGAGGGAGAGAAGAAGACAGGAAGAAAATAATGGGGAGCTCTTCTTCAAAATTAAGCTGGAAAACAACAAATAATTCTGGAAATCAACTGACTCAAATTCCACTTTTATGTCCTGCATTTAAAATGCTGTTCAGGAGGCATATTGAATGTTTTCTGCTCAGAAATTTGCTCCCTGGGAATCACATGATGACAAGAATTCATATCTTGAGGCAATAAAATCAAAAGTCCTTAAAAGAAAAAGCATATTGTTCTGAAAGTTTGTGGAGCGCACAATATAATTTACATTCAGCTATTTTGTTCCTGCTTCATAAGCATAACTGACAGTCTTGTGGGATAACAGAAGTATAGTCCTCATCAGTGATGGTCAAATTTTTCAGATTTAGATTTTCAATACAGAACTAGCAAAATGTTTATAGTTCTGATTTGTGCCATCTATGTACTTTACAATTCAAGGGACTACTTTGATGATGTATAGCAGAATAGTGTTAGAGAAGGAGTTTACAATGAAACCTTTAATGACTTCTCTTTGTACCATCTGACTTAGGATTAAATCTCACATAGGCAAAGGTCCTAGAATCAGCTTTTCAGACAAGATTGTAGAGTTCATAGCAAGTAAGGACACAACCTCTTGCTTACCTCCTGTGCACATCAATCAAGCACAGCTTTCTTGACAAGCTGGTCACCAGGGTCTGCTGCACAGCAATGTGTACTCCAGACTACCTGCCACTCAGTGCAGACACACCAAACCCTGTTTAGCCTACAAGAGTGGCATCTCTGCTCCTTTCCAGGTAAAGCTGATATCTTGCAAGAAAAGGGGTAAACCATTCATATCGCCCCCAAAGGAAGCTTAAGAACTAGCATCGCAATTCACATTACTCACCATTGGATATACGATGGTAATTCCATGAAGGGGTCCTCACATCCAGAGGGTCCAGGCAGGACAATATGCTCTGGGATAACGAAGTGTCAGTACTGCACTGGTCTGCACTGTAACACAAGAAGGAAACTGAGTCTGATTATGCTCAGTCAAAAATTGGTAAAGATGTCTTCCACAGTATTCTCTCTCTAGACTCTTTGCCAAAGAGGTCAATGTCACCAGGTCTTCCTTAGGAGTACCTCAGATGAATTGGGCAAAATGGCTCCCTCTTAGAGAAGGAAATTGGGGTAGGAAGTGTAAAGATCCATGGATCACATTCTATACAGAAATCAATGCCCAATGTGTTCATAAGATTGGGGTGGCTTGACTTCTAGAAGTTGTTCACAAATGTCCTAAAGTAGTCTCAGAGGCAACTGCCAGGAGGTGCGGTGTGATTTCCTCAGGACACGGTAATTGAGTCAACTTACTTGAAAGCTTGGACTATACCCCTTGGTTTCACTAATCATACTGAAGAACTCCAAAAACTATTCCCCTGGAATTCTCCAACTAGTCATCACAACTATGGTTCTAAAGCTCAAGGCAAACCTTAGCAACCCCAAGGATACTACAAAGAGTGCACTGAAAAGGCATCTCTATATAGTGCCTGCAATAAACCTGCTCGGAGGACTGGATATGGAAATGCTTCTAAAAGTTCCCCAGGTGATTCTACTGTGCAGCCAGCGTTGTGAATCACTGTGATGAATGAACAGCACTGTGCTAAACACAGTAATGAAAATAAGCACCTAGTAATCTATTCCTTGCCCCTAAGGAATCTGCCCTGGAGGAACAATACAACTTATCTTGTGCCTATCTACTAATTTCCCCCTTCCCTGAAACTTCACCCACAGGCTGCCACAGGAATGGGCTTAGGCAGCTGTCTGTACCAAAAATCACTGACCCTGCTAACCACACTGATTAAATGACTGGATATACAGTTCAAGATAAGACAACCAAATCTCTGAAAGTTTCGAATTAAGATCCCAAAAGTCTAATTCAGTCGTTTGGCTGGCGGTAGTTGAGCTGAAAGAAAACTGAAATGATAAGGCAGAGAGACAAGGGAAGAGTACGAAAGTAGATATTCCTGGGAAAGAGTCAAGAGGGGTACTGTATGATCCTGAGAACTGGAGACAGAGAGAGAGCTGTCTAGGCTTCTGACAGGTTCCAGTGCATACCCTGCAAGGCCCATTTCTTGGATGCTGTAGGTTTATAATAGCTTCTCCTTATTTTAAGCTAGTTGAGTGAGTCTCTGCTCCTTGCAATAAAAAATGCTCCTTTCTCCTCTTCATATTCTGGGTCCCAATTTGATTCCCACGTGATCTGTGAGCCCTCCACATCCTTCTCTTGTCTCCTGAAAACAGTAAGAGCAGTAAGAGTTCAGATAAATGGGAAACTAAAGGGTTGAGGAGTTGTCTGGGAGGCTTTACAGATCAGGTGGGAACTGCACTGGGACCTAAAAGATGGAGGGGGAAAGAGAGCTCACTCCAGGTGAGGGAAAGAGCAAGCACAAAGTCACAGAAGCAGAAATGTACCAAAGGTGAAGCCTACACTTAAGGAAGAGGCGCATTGGAAAATTAATTTAGCTTGGTGGGGATGAACCCGATTAAAGGCCAGACATGCTAATTCAATGGTCTTCTACTCCTTAGTTTCTCCTGCATGTAAAAAATCCTGATGCCCAGTACTTTTAAATAAATGCTTTCTAAATTCTTAAATACATACCATCTGTCCCACTACTCTAGGGGAAATGCACTAATAATAACAAACAACCAAAAAGTAATAAACAAGAGAAAAGCATTGATAGAAAGGAACAGACAACGCTTGCCAGTTTCTGTTAAAAACAGTTTATTTTTTACACATCAATGGACTCTTATAGCTTATTTTATTCTCTGTACACTTTGGCAAACATTGGTTATTTTGAGACTATGTTTTACTTCTATTATCAAAGTAATTCTTTTCTTAACAAAATTTTAAACTTAGTTGCATCTTCACATACATAACTAGTGTAATGGTCATAGTCTATAACCATTATTGGTGACAGGAAATAGTGTATCTTAGTATTAACTATAATTAAAAAGCATTTTGGATAATATTGGTTAAATGCTGTGAATTCAACAGTGGTATTTACCATCAACTGGAAATAATTAGAGTAGGGTTCTAAGTATTAAGAGATCCTTTCAATTCAAGCACTTTCTCATCAGTGATGTAGACCTGGAGTCAAGGTGTGAAGCCACAGGCAAGGCTGACAATCAGCCAATATGCATCAGAGTACCAGCCCCAGCCTGAGCTGTACCAATAGCCCAAGAGTGACTCTCACCAGGTCACTCCCAATGATCTTCTTTACATTCAGTATCTTCCTATTTATACTAAACGTGTCCTTAAGTTAAAAATGGCCCAAGCTGGATGGGCTCTTGGAAATTAGTTGATATTTTACTAATGAAACTAAGATAGTTAATTGTTGGGCTTAAGGGGAATGCTGAATTTGCTTTAAAAAATACTTTTTTTTCTTCCAGCTAATAGCTCCATTGCTTTACTAAAATGACTTTTAAAAATCTTGCATTCTTTTCCCTTAGAATGCAGGCAGGAGCAGCCTGTGCAAAGCCTGCCTGCTCCATACGTCAAGCAGTGTTTGTATATATTTCGCGTATCCAAGCAAGGGCTTTTTAACTTTCCACCCTACGGACGGAGCTGTACTTTCCTGAACGGCAGCCAGGAAAAATCTTGGAACTTTGGCAGGAAGACTGTGGGAAGCCTGGTGCAACACCAGGCTGAGATCTGGAGCAGAGGCTTTCTACAAAGGCAGAGGAGCGAAACACCTCCCTTTGTTTAGCTCTACATATGAGTACAAATGGAGCCCCCAGATTGCAATCAGGCCCTATTGTATAAACTTGGGGTTTCCATGCCATACAGTATTTTTGGCACCAAGTACCTTATTATTTTTCAGCTGGAAAACCAATTAGCATTCTTTTTATATCTGGGTGTTAGTACTTGGGACTTAGATTTTTTGGCCACCAGCCCACATGGCTGTAGTCTCTTGGGCAATGCCTGACAAATTAAGATAAAACTGTTACTTCATGTTTTCCTACAAAGAGAAAACAAAAACTGTTTCCTGCTCTTATTAATTGGATGAAGTCAATTTCCACGTTTAACAAATAAAAAGGTAGGCATAATCAGGGTGTCAACCCAGGGCTCTTATCTCTCCCCAAGCTGGTTCCTCTGCAGGAATGTGAGAGTATAAGAACTGTCAGGTTCGGACTAAGCGTTCCTTCTCTTGGAAAAAATCCCCATGGTCAACAGAGGCCTCTGTCCAGTGGAAAGGCTGCGACCACCACGAGGTCACCCTTTGCCCCCTCTGGCATTTTTTCCCCCACAAGTTTGAGCAACGGGATTTACCTGGAGAGAACTATGAAGAGATTCCAGCCCTGTCAAGTGAATTAGTCATAACAGTCAAGAGGGTACTGCCCAGTTTGAAAGAAATAAACAGAGCCAAAAATTCCCCTATCTTGAAAGCAGAGCAAAGAAAAGTTCACACTCTAGGAATGCAACTTATGATTAGAGAAAACCATATCTGGGCTGCTGTCTCAGAATATCTGAGCATGTGCGAGAAGAGGAGGAAAAGAGGTTGAAATTGTTGTGAGAGGTGCCCATCCTATAAAGTATTCCCTTATGATAAACAAGCCTTGCCATGGCGACACAACCTAATGCCACAAGTCAGAGGAATATGGCCCTCCAGTGAGCAGACCACATTTGGGAAAACCTCCAGGATGATGCAAAATATTTAGAAGGAAAGTGGTGAAACAAACAGAAGGGAAACACAGCAATCCGACTGCAGTTTGAAGACAAAAATATGTTGGGTGCAAAAATCAGTTTGGGTGTAGTTACAACAGTGTTTTTGTGTTGTTGGTACTAAATGTACATCTCTTTGCTAGAAATGGCCTGAGGGGTCTGTTGCTTCCCTTAAAGACTTTCTTTGTAAACAGTGGGTGGTGGCATCCTTAAAAAAATGCACTTGAAAGACTTCTTTAAAGAATTTTCACAGAACATTTTCTTTGCAACAAATTCTGTTCTGGAGCTATATTACTTAACAAGGGGGCTGTGTTCTGAGTCATATGGAAATTAATTATCTTATTGCTAAATTTGTTATCAACAGCATAAAATGATCATCTGTAATAATCTAAGGGAGTAACTAGAAAATGTCCAATTTTGCACAGGTAAAGAAGCATTAGAATTGAGGTTCTAGACACCAGACGTCACACATTGCCCTACGTACCAGGTGACCATACATTCCAATTTGTGAAGACAGTCTCAGCTTACTCCAATTATCCAGGTTTAGTTACTAATAGTGCCCCTTTCACTCACAAAAGTGGTTTGGATAACAAATAATTTAGAGACCCTACTCCTGCAGAGACCAAGAGTCTTCTCTCTATCCTCCAGGGATACCAGTCTGATGCTTTATCAATCTCAGAACATACAAGCACTTATAAAAAAGGGAGGGGAAGGGAGAGTTGCTGCCATTTTGCAAAGAGTAATCCTCAACAGTTTGGCTTCACCTAAAAGAAGCATAGAAGGACCATGCACAAAATCAACTTAGGGGAAGTGAGAGAAAATGTCCATCCATAGAAACCCCCTAAGGAAGCCTTCAGGAGTACCTGGGGGCTTCTTACTAGATTATGTACCAAAGTCTAAACAAGTGTTTCTTTGTCAAATCCTAGAAGGCAGGCAGTCATTTCAAAAGCAGACATGCATACTGCCTCTTTTTCTGCCTTGTAGTCTAGAATGTATCACTTAGATATTCCAAATCAGAAAGTGTTCAGCCATTTTTATATCGCCACCAGCTACACTGCTGGGCTGCAGCTATTTGGATCAGAATGGAAATGCTTTGATCTCTTTTACATCTAAGTTTAACTGTGGCTTGGGCCCAAAAGGTGGACTAATTTTGGCAACTTCCCCTTTACACTTTTATCTGAAGATAAAAGGAACACTTGGAAGCATAAACAGAAGGTGTATTTCTGTAGGCCCAAGGACCACCACATCAAACAAACGAAACTATAGAAGCTTATGCTGAATATTAGCTCTGTTTCATCAGCTCTACTCACTCCCTCATTCACTGGCAGCCAGTAGGATCATTTCCTTCCATTGTAAACAAATAAAGATAATATAACATTAAAGAACTTAGAAAAGAAAGAACATTTCCATCACAGTGATCTTCATTTTCACAGAAAAATTTTAAAAATTGAAAACCATGTTTCTTAAGTGATAAATTTATTATACTGGCCTTAGATTCAGGAGTCCAAGGTCCTTTTGCATTCTCTGCAAATATCTGGGTGACGGGAGATGCTGGAGCAGCCATTCTCCTAACCTCCTTGTGTCTCAATGCTCTGGGCTTTAGTCAGGAATTTATAGATTGATAAACTCAGTTAGAATGGAACACAGGCCCCTATGGGAAGCCAGCTTGGAGCTCCAGAGAGGAATCATGGCTTCCCAATGACTTCTGCAGTACACAAATTATTCATTTGAGGACTAAATGAGAGCAATTCAAGAGCTCAGGGGGTTTAATGACCTATTTGATCTTATAGTCGGAGCTGTAGTCCATTCAAGCATAGGTCAAGGTACACTGGAGTTCTAAAAGTGAGGAGGTGGTCTCTTTATAGGGACACATATCTGAGTGCACAGAGGCAGTTTAGCTGGATGCAAATCAGATAGGCTCTGAGCAAAGGTATTGGGCACATAATTGCCAAAGCAGTGCTCTCGCTAAGAACAAAAATCACCATATTGGAAGGAGAGATTTCTGACTTTTCCTTACCAATATCTAAGGAGACAAGTGAGTTTCTTGAAGGGCCCTTAGGACACACAGGACCCAGCTAAGAGAATATGACACGGCTTAAACATACCAACTTGGCCAACTGACCCACTATAATGATTTGACAAATGGAGATAAAACAACCAGGCTAGTGATGGACAGAGTTGATGGAAGGTAATATGGCAGGAATTTATGGATTAAAAGGTATAAATACAGATAATTGAAATAATACTGGGAGTCACTTTTTGTGGGTCATCAGGTGGCATCACGGTACTCATTTGTTTGCTGAAAAAATATTTATTTATTTTTATTCTTTTGAATGAAATTACCTTTTTGTTTTCTTACATTGTTGGCTTAAAAGTTGGGGGAGTAGTACCACCCTATTTGAGTTTTCAGTGGTAAAGTTTTCCCAGGTTTCTGGATAAGAGGATGTGACTCAAGCATGAGAAATGTGAAAATCCCATCAACATTTCCTGGCCATCTCAGAAATCAGGATCCCACGTAAAACTTGAGAGTTGCATTAGATCATATCTAAAACCCCTTCCAGCAATGCAATTTTGCATAACAAGGACCTAAACTTTCTTAAAGAATTTCTTTTTATGCCCATTTCAACACCCTCCAGAAAAGGAAAATTGGTAGCAAAGCCAGAGGTCAAGAGAAAATGTAAGTACAGAGAGTCCCAAACCACATTAGTGACAGACATGTGATTCTCAAACCCTCCTTGAAGCAGCTGTCTATCATGTGAAAAGAGTTTGAGCTACCAGGCCTGATCTTCCTTGAATACTCGTCTCTTTGATTTAAAAAACTTTTTTTTTTCAGTTAAACGAGAAACACATGAATATATTCTCACAGTAGAAGAATCAATCCATACAAAAGCATATAGAACAAAAAAATAAACACAAAGTATTTGTACATTTATGGGCCATATACATTTATATACGATTCTATTATGCAATGGTAACTTCTTTTTACCTGGGTCTTAAAGAATTTTCTATTTTAATATGTACAGATCTTATTCTTTCTCTACAACAATGGAATGTTCTGTAATTTTATTACTGTCTCCTTTGTTGGTGATATTCTGTTTGTTTCTACTGTTTGCTATTATAAAAGAGAATATTCTTGTAAACGTGTTTTACTCTGAGTGAGTGTTTCTGTGGGACAGATTCCTAGAAGTAGACCGCAAGGTCAAAGATTAGGGTTACTTGAAATTTTGGTAAATACTATCTAATTTACACATGCTGAGCTTCACATGTATGCCATATGCATTTCTCTTGTAAGTGGTCCTTTGTATCCTTTGTCTATCTTCTGTTTAGTTCTTTGTGTTTTAAATATTCATATGCAGGCACCTTTTATATATTGCAAATCTTTTATACCTGTTGCAAATATTTCTGCTAGTCTGTAGCTTATCATTTAACTTCTTTTTTATTGTTGTCTCATAGAAGATTTTTGTTTTTATGAGGTCAACATTATAAATAATTTCTTATATGACATATGAATTTTGTGTATTACTTAGGAAAGCCTTCCCAATTCCCAGAGTTATGATTTTTTTCTATATTCTCTTCAAATACTTTTATAATTTGTTCTTAACATTTATTCTCATCAGTCTCTCCAAAAGGTATCTTTGCTTATGATATGAACTATGAGTTTAATTTTTTCCCCAAAAGGAGAGCCAATTGTCATAATGTGATGAATTGAGAAGCTTTGAACACTTTACTAATTAGAGATGACATCTTTACTTAAACAATATTTTTGGGTTTCCATTCTAGTGTTTTTTTTTTTTTAATTAATTAATTTATTTATTTATGGCTGTGTTGGGTCTTCGTTTCTGTGCGAGGGCTTTCTCTAGTTGTGGCGAGTGGGGGCCACTCTTCATTGCGGTGTGCAGGCCTCTCACTGTTGCGGCCTCTCTTGTTGCAAAGCACAGGCTCCAGATGCACAGGCTCAGTAGTTGTGGCTCATGGGCCCAGTTGCTCCGCGGCATGTGGGATCTTCCCAGACCAGGGCTCGAACCCGTGTCCCCTGCATCGGCAGGCAGATTCTCAACCACTGCGCCACCAGGGAAGCCCTCCATTCTAGTTTTTTCTACCAATGTGTTTGTCTATTCCTATGCCAAAATGCACTGTTTAAATTGTCTTATATTATGTTCTTCTTATTAGTAGTAGTTCAAATCCCATGATTCTCTTTTTTAAAAATGTAACTTGCTAAGCATTGCTGTTCTTTCTTTCATACGTGCTTGAGAACCAGCTCATCAACATCTTCACAATGTTGAGTTTTCCCATTGAGAAATATGGAATAACATTTTATTTATGTAGATTTTTAAACACCCTTTTCATAAAAATCTTGCACATTTCCTATTTATTTCTAAGTATAAAATGGATTTTGTTGCTATTATGAATGAGATTCCTTTTAACATTACGTTTTCTAATTGAGTATTGCTAATATTAAGAAAGTTATTGATTTTTGTATATTGACTTTTATATCTGATCACCTTACTATACTCTTAAAGTACTCTCTTAAAATTCTAACAGTTTTTCTTATCATCCTCCAATTTTCTTGGTAGAAAACTTTATATATTTCTCAAATTAATTGTTGGGAGTTAGTAAAACTTGAAACACATGTTTTTTAAGATCAACCAATCAAAGTAATCCTTTGAGAGTGTTATAGACTGAATGTCTGTGCTCAACCTCCACAATTCATATGTTGAAGCTTTAACAACCAATGTGATGGTATTTGAAGATGGGGTGTTAAGAGTATAATTAGGTCAGGAGGGTGGGGCCCTCATGATAGGATTAGTGGTCTTATAAGAATAGGAAGAGAGAGAGAGAGAGAGAGACCTCTTCCCAGTGCATGTACCAAGGAAAGGACATATGAGGACACAGCAAGAAGGTGGCCATCTACAAGCCATGAAGACTACTCTCACAGAACCCAGTCATGCTGGCACCCTGATCTCAGACTTCCAGCCTTCAGAACTGTGAGAAAATAAACCACTGTTGTTTAAGCCACTGAGTCTATAGTATTTTTTTCATGAGAGTCCAAGCTAAGACAGTGAGTTTATGTTATGCTAGGCATACTGGGATTATTACTGGGACCCCAGTAAGAAAGCATGTAACACTTACTTGTTAAACTTACAGATTTAATACTTTGAAATTATGGTTTGCTTGCTTGTTTGGGATTTCTTGGTACAGATCAAATACTACATTCTTTTCCTAGTAGGCTCATCCTACTCTTCCCCAACATACACAAAAAGATTTTCAAATTTAATAGCTGTTTTCAATTTCTAATGCTTGTAAATAGGTCACCATTAAAACTTACAATCAAGAATGTATAATTTGTGCTCACTTCAGCAGCACATATACTAAAATTGGAATGATACAGAGGAGATTAGCATGGCCCCTGTGCAAGGATGACATGCAAATTCGTGAAGCGTTCCATATTTTTATGAATGGATAAAGAAGATGTGGCACATATATACAATAGAATATTACTCAGCCATAAAAAGAAATGAAACTGAGTTATTTGTAGTGAGGTGGATGGACCTAGAGTCTGTCATACAGAGTGAAGTAAGTCAGAAAGAGAAAAACAAATACCGTATGCTTACATATATATATGGCATCTAAAAAAAAAAGGTTCTGAAGGACCTAGGGGCAGGACAGGAATAAAGACATGGACGTAGAGAATGGACATGAGGACATGGGGAGTGGGAAGGGTAAGCTGGGATGAAGTGAGAGAGTGGTATGGACATATATACACTACAAAATGTAAAATAGATAGCTAGTGGGAAGCAGTCACATAGCACAAGGAGATCAGCTCGGCGCTTTGTGACCACCTAGAGGGGTGGGATAGGGAGGGTGGGAGGGAGACACAAGAAGGAGGAGATATGGAGATATATGTATATGTATAGCTGATTTACTTTGTTATAAAGCAGAAACTAACACACCCTTGTAAAGCAATTATACTCCAATAAAGATGTTAAAAAAAAAAGAATGTGTAATTTATAAAGGGAAGGTCCCCCCCCTAAAACTGAATAAATAAGGACAAGAGGAAAATATTTTCAGTTTCACTGCCACACAGCCCATTTCTATTCTTAGCCAGCCTGGGTATGGGTCTTCCAAAGATTTGCTTCCCTGACATATGGAAACACAGCCGCAGATTTCCTCTGAGTAGCCCAGCCCTTAAGTTTGCAATGCCACATTTCCTGTGGAAGGAATTCTTGAGGCTAAAATCCTTGCTAACTTCCCTTTCCAAAACTGATTGCTTCATATAGGGACATGCTTTCTCTGTACGTCCAAAAGGACATAGAAAAATTAAAATAACTTTTGCGTGATTGTGTCTCTCCATTTGCTTTCTTACAAACTAATGACTCATTTCCTTCACTTAGTTTGTACATAATGGATCCATATTGGTTTATAGATACAGATAGGAGAGAATTATGGATAATAAGGGTCACACTCTATCTTTATTTATCTGTTCATGATAGATAAGTCTGCTCCCTTAACCATCCCTGACTGACTGATTGTGGCTCCTAGAGCACTATTTTGAGGAGAGGTCAGAGGCTGCCTCTGGCCATGATCAGTGATTAATGTCTGCCATGAGCATGGGAGGAAAAGAGGTGGGATGCCTGCCAAGCATTTCCCATCTTTGAATATAATTGGCTTTTTGTTTCTGAGCTTGGAAGTTTTATTAATTTGTAGCTATGATATGCATAAAAGGAAAAATATTGGTTCTTTAACTTGGATCAACAAAGAGGCCTAAAACATGTAAGTGCCTTTAAGACTAGGAAGCTTTAATGCTAAACATTGAGCATATTAATGTATATCTTAAGTAAAGCCTAAGCCAAAATACTACATTTTAAAAATATGCTACTACATAGTAGTGATTATCCTCATTATCATTAATAGTAGTAGCATGGTAGTATTACTAATAATTCTAACTTTAAAAATCCAACTTGGCACTATATTGGGTGGCATATAAAATTATCCATAAAGTATGAAACAGATATTTTCAGATAATAGTAGAATACTTTATTTTCACAACTCAGACATGCCAGGAGGCTAAGAGTTGAGGAAATAATATGAATGTTGCTGGTTTTTATCAAAGATAAGTATTATGTTTTGTGAAATTGAGTTAATAGTACAACCCAAAAGTTAGACTTTGCAAAATACTTGAGAAACATTAAAAAAAAAAATAGTGATGTGCAGCTCTAGGCATTGGAGGTTAACAAGTCTACCCTTCAGAGTGGGATTATCAGCAAAGTCTGGTAGTGGTTGAATTTGTAAAAAAAAAAAAAAATGGAGTGTTCAGCTGTGGTTTGGGATATTATATCATAAGAACTCAAATCACTATTTTTCCATATCCACATATTTATAATATTTTATGTTTTTTACAAGCAAGGAATTGTTCCTACTAACAACCCACTACTGTGATTCAACTCTCCTATTACATTAGAAATACTGTATAAACAGAGAGAGCAGGGGAACTTCACTTGGAAAATTAGCTAACAATCATCATACCAATCTATTTCCACAAACTATTACAACACATCCACATCTTAAGACATTCCCCCAGAAGTTCACACTGAAATTTGGGCTACAAAACAAATGTTTATATTGATACTGTGTTTTAACCCATTTTCCAGTTTTTTAAACTATGTCAAATAGCCACCTGAAAATACATTTCCATGAAATTTATGGTACTTCCTTCTAATGATAATACGTCCATCATTCTTTCCCACGAAATACTTATCAACATGACCTTTTCCAACAAACGGGTAAAAATTGAGTTTTTAAACTATGTGACTTGCTTACCATCAACCAACAACTTTTTGAGGTACACACCTCTAAAGATCTAACCCATTGACCCTAAAAGAGATTTCTGCTCAGATTAACAAATGGATAAAAAAATTATGATAAAAAATTTTTCCACAATCTAATCAAACAACATTTATAAAAGATTGAAAGTCTTGTCATATCCCATTAGAATTATTATACACTTAGTCATATCTACTTTTTAAAGTATGTCCCTGAAGTGTACCAATATACAAAAACATTAAAAAATGTGTTGAAGTTCATACAGTGATACCAAATCATGAATATACAATTTTGCTATTTATTATTGGAGACAGTGTCTTTAGAGTGACTAGAAAACCAGTGTTTCTTTTACCTCATGTTGCACTTGATCAGTAACACATTTAACAAAACCATGTTATAGGACTTAAAGACTTTAGAGTTAAAGAAATTCCTTGTTTCCATTCTGCTACAATTTTTATTTTTAAAATTACCAACCCAAAATAATCTACTGCAAAAGATATCGTACGTGTAGGCAACCTACAACAGTTCTACATTTATACATGAGACCATGAAAATCAGACAGATATATATCTGAGCAGCTATTCATCACTGCAGTGGACCATACTAGTTAAGTTTACAGCATTTGCCTTCAAGTCCTAGCCTTAAATCCCAGCTCAACAACTTTCTAGCTATGTGACCAGTACAAGTTACTTAAACATCTCTGTTCTGAGTACCCTCATGTGTAAAATGAAGGTACTAATAGTACCAACTCAGAAGTTGGTGTGATAATTAAATGAATAAATATATGTAATGCACTTAAAATAGTTTCAAGCGCATAATACGTGTTTAAGAACTGGAAAAAAATATGACGGCAGAAGTTTTGGGGGATAGGCAGCTGTGTTTAAGAGCATGAATTAACAATAAAGCAATGGGATCTGTTTTTTAAAGCTGGAAAAGATATGCCTGGGATGTAGCATTGACAATTCCCAGTCTTTTGATTTACCTGTTCTCTGTGAGTAATGTTTTGCACGATGTGTCAGACTTTGACACAGATTTCAGTGCCTCTTCATTTATCACAGGATTGATCTCATGAGAGTTTGCTAAGGGGCCTAGGCTAGATGACAAATGGACTGCTATCAAAGATTTTTTTTACTGCTATAATGGTTTCTCAAATAAGGTATAATATGTATGGGCTTTACAGTTTTTTTTATCAGATAAATGGTTTCCTTTTATGCATAATGTATTCTCTAATTATCCTCGGGTAATACATTGACAGAAAGCTAGGCATTCACTTTGCAAAAACTGTAAAGAATTGAGATGATTATGTATGTCAGCTGTTTTAACTGACATCATTTATGAAAGATTAGCTAGTATTACTTTATTAACAATTGCATAAAGAATGAAGCTGTGAGGCAAATAACCCACCTTAAAAGCCAAGTATCAACACTATTAGATCCATACATGGTCATAGTCTGCAGTATAAGATTTAAAGTTGAAAGAGACCTTAGAATCCATATAATCTAACCTTGTAGATTTTACATTTGCATAATCTGAAATTCCCAGGACTTGCATACATTACCTAAGGGAATCAGTTACGAAGTTACAGAGTTCCAACTGGAAACCAGGTCCCTAAATACTTGGTTCAGTATTTTTTATTTTAATCTATTCCAAACCACCTGCTTGTTGCAAGGATCAACATTTTTTCTCTGAATTAACACTGTTTCGTGATTAAATTGAATGTTTCATTTTATAGATGGTAGGTGAAAAACACTAGGTCACCTTTGATTAAATGCTAAATACCTTTCTTGGCTCATTGCCTCTGTATTTTTCAAATGATTTATTGTACAGTGATTATCTGTGATTTGTGTCAGCCATGGTACAAAGTGAAAAGGGGCTCCAGCTGCAAAATTAGGGACACTGTTAACAATAATGTTAAAGATTTCCCACAAAATAACTTAGCAGATGGAAATGGGAATGGGGATTTTTTTAGATTTTTATTTTAGTTTATTTTTGCCTATAACCTTTTCCCTTTGCACCACAGCTTAAAACCACATTGTCATCTTCCTCCCTTGAAAGACACCCAACAGATCATCCTATCTTTGCTGTTGGCACTTCTTGGAGTTCAGCATTTGAAAATACCAGGTTGAACTTCAGCACTGTCAAATCTAACCTGAGCTTTAAATACCACACCACTGCAGGCAGATGGTTACATTTATGAGGAAGAAAGTGGCTCCTATATTTACCTTACTAATATGACTTTTATGGATGAGTAAAATGCACTCAAGTGTCTCACAGTCATTCCCGTCCAAGGAACTGCCTTGTGGGACAGGGATATGTGGCATTTGGTTGAGGATGGCTCCTTGAAGATAATCCAAACTGCACTGGCATTTTATTATTATAAATCCTGCAAATAGCGTTATATTCTGCTTCAATGCAATGACATATCAAATCCCGGGCTGCTTTTCTTTAAGAACTTCTATTGATGCCGAAAAGCTTAACAATGTCTCTCACTGCTGACAGAACAATACTAATGAGAAGAGTTTAAACTTTAGCAAGAGTTACAGTATGTCAAGTTATTTAAGGGATCATATTAATAGTTCCCATTTGTTTTGAGATCCAATAGTACTGGGATTGAGTAACTCTTTCCCATTTCATTACCTCGTGAACTGCCTTTCCTTTCTTTCCTTCTGCCAAATCTCCTCTTCCCTGCAGTCTTACCAAATTCCCCCAGGCAAGTAGTAGTTCCCTTCTCTCTGAACCAAAAGCACATTGAACACCACTTTAACAGCAATTTGTCACACTGTGTCACTATTATTTTTTTCATATCTGTCCTCACTGGAGTGCAGTAACTTGAGTCTTAGTTATCTTTGTACCTTCAGTGCCCCCTACACAGGGAACCACCAAGATTTGTCTTCAAATGTTGGTCTAGTAACTTTATTGCATTCTTTCAAGTTAATTAAAGAAAAATTAATACAGGAGTCACAATACTTAGTAAAATTAAATATTAAACAAAGAAGGGGAAACAGTTCATGTCCCTATGACCAAAACATGCAAGCAGCTAGTGGGAAGCAGCTGCATAGCACAGGGAGATCAGCTTGGTGCTTTGTGACCACCTAGAGGGGTGGGATAGGGAGGGTGGGAGGGAGACGCAAGAGGGAGGAGATATGGGGATATATGTATATGTATAGCTGATTCACTTTGTTATAAAGCAGAAACTAACACACCATTGTAAAGCAATTATACTCCAATAAGGATGTTTAAACAAAAACACACAAGCGATATGAACACACATACACACTGAATTAGGCCCACAAACCCTCATCTGAAACTCTTGGGGATAGCTGTATTCAAAATTCAGAATTTTAAATAAATTTCAGAATATGACAGCATGTAAATGGCACATATTTAATATTCCCACCATGGTCTGGTTCAGCACCCCCCCCAAAAACACATGAATATTTCTGTGGCATAAGTACGAATATTTACCTTCAAGAAGAGTAAGTAAAGGTACAAATAACCTTATTAATTCAGAACAGGTTTTGCCACCAAATGACTTTGCCCCAAACTTATGAAAAATGTTTCAGTTTTCAAAATGTTTCAGTTTTCAAAATGTTTCAGTTTTCAAAATGTTTTCAAAATGTTTTCAAAATGTTTTCAAAATGTTTCAGTTTTCAAAATGTTTCAAAATGTGAATAAGGGATTGGGGACATGGATAATACAACCTATTTGGTGCTTCATCAAGTCTCCCCCTCTGAATGCACTCCAAATTGGATTTGGAACAAAATATTATTATTTCTTACAAAAATACAGTAACAGAATAAAATACTCTTTGTATCTATCATTAGAATTTTAGTCTATTTTCAAAATCTTTATTCCTATAAAATTAATCTGCATTTGTTTAACTTGTCAGTAAATTGTTTTAGTTGGAAGGATAAAACTTCGTGAAAAACCAACTTACTGAAAAGCTTCTGTGTAATGATCTTATTAAATGAAATACCATAATAAGAGGGCTTTCTCACTGTAATAATTTAGAAAACTTCAATTAACTCATAAGGCAGAAGTTCTAATTAACAGGTATTATATATTATATACTGTGATCTGATCATTGTTTCTCTTTTAATATTTATACTGGAGAGAATTTTTACAATGAATCTATGTTTTAAAATGTAGGTTTTGTTATTGTTTAGTATGTCATGCCAATAGATCAGGAGACAATAATTGCCACTGAAACAAAAATCAAATCACCTTTTCAAAGGAAAGCACAAAGTCATCAAACTAGTCACACTTTATACTTTGTTTTACCTGGAATTTTCCAGTAAAGACTTCTGGGCATAGAGTAGGTACCCAATAAATACAACAGAATAGAACAGCTTTAAGGGAATAATGGAAACCCCTAATTCAGAAATCTACTTTATATCTTGTTCATAAATTTCTTCATATGATATATTTTTAATATGTCACATACAAATTTTAAAAGAAATTTCTATTGCTTGCCAACTTCAGAAGACAAGTCCAAACTTTGCAAAATGCATAAAAATAAATAATTCAACTGTATTAAATAATATTAAAAGTTATTTACATAATGTGGTCTTGGATTCAGACTAATGAGGGCATAATGCTTGCTTGCAGTGCCTTCTTCTGACATCTCAGGGTGCCAAGTTGTTAATTCTGTGTGTGGTTATTTATTGAATATCTGTATCCCCTATTAGATAGTCCCTTTTGTGAAGACTAAAAGATGCATCCCTGGTGTCTAGAATTCTTAATAAATATTTAGTAAATGAATGAAAAAAGGGAAAGGGAAGGCAAGGGAAGAGGACTAACATTCCTTGAGGATGTACTATATGCCAAAGCCCATCACGCTCTGAACATGATTAAGCTTTTAAACTAAAAATGAAAAAAGGAGGCTAAAAAGTAGTAATTTGAATATATTTGTTCTTACAATGAAATAAGAAAAGACTGTAATAAAATAAGGCCAATAACGAGAGTAAAGAAATAATTCTTATTTCACTGTTGGTTTAAATTTGTATAATTGTATGCATTTGTACATTGTAATCATCACATTTTCTAGTTTCTGTATTTGATGCTTTGCTCTCTTAGGGCCTTGCTGACCCTGAAGGGACTGTCCCTCCCAGGGCTAACTAATTCCTAGAGATAGCAAACAACTCATCTAAGAGTGTGCCTTTTACATGCAAACCGACCAATTCAGAGCCCATACCCCAACCACCTCCTTTAAAGTGCTGTCACACTCTGGGCCACTATCCATCTGCCCTGATCACTTCAGAACTAGGTACCAGACTACTAGGGACAGTCCCTACATCCCAGAGTGCACTGAAATTATTCAAACTAGCCAATCCTGAGGCGGCTTACCCTGCCTTGCTCATTCCTTCCTGTGGAAACCACAATAAAGGCTCTTGCCCCCATTTTCTCCTTGTTCCTTCTTCCTGAGTGACCCTGGTGCTTCCCCATGTGGCCCTACATGGTGTGGCATGCCCCCTCCTCTTGGGACCTGTGATTATAACCATAGGGAAGCCCTGGGACTATTTTTTTAACCAGTCTATCTCCAGTCATCTTCTGTAGATAACCTTTCTGTTTTCTTCCTTAATAATTCAGCTTCTGTATAGATACTCATAGCACTTGCTCTTTGATATCATGTTCACTATTAAATGAATTGCACATCATTGCAACAATAAAATTTAATAATTTTTTGTAATACTAGTGCTTTCTCTGAGATATTTTGGCATACAATATAACTTCCAAATATGAAACACTTTCCAATAAAGATTATCTCCCTGGGCTTCCCTGGTGGCGCAGTGGTTGAGAGTCCGCCTGCCGATGCAGGGGACATGGGTTCGTGCCCCGGTCCGGGAAGATCCCACATGCCGCGGAACGGCTGGTCCCGTGAGCCATGGCTGCTGAGCCTGCACGTCCGGAGTCTGTGCTCCACAACGGGAGAGGCCACAACAGTGAGAGGCCCGCGTACCGAAAAAAAAAACAAAAAAAGATTATCTCCCTGATTATCTGAGGTTCCTGACTAGACTGAAATGAGAGGACTGACCTCAATGTTCTTAGTTTCATTGTCTAATAATCTTTTCTTTCAGTTTCTTACTAAAGGAGTTGGATGTGCTTGTTCCTTTGTGTTACAGCCTAGATGCCTTCTCAGGGCTCAGGACAATGAAGGCCCTATCAGTTTTCAGTTCTGGCTCTTCTTTGGGACCACCTCTCTCCATCTCCTATATAACACATCACCTTTCAATTGCTCATCACTGACTCTTAGGACCAAATCCAGACTCTTTAGTGCAAATTCTGAGGCCCTATGTGACATGGCCCCTGCTTACCTCCCCAATGATACTTTTCCCCACTTGCTCTCACATTCTGTGCTCCAGATACTCTGAGCTTCTTTCCATGTCCCCAACACTCCATGTTTCCCCTTACCTTTAAACTTTTTATATATGCTGTTAATCTGGCCTGAAAAAAATCAAGGAGTCCTAATTTGTATACCATAGAAATGATTCTATTTCCCCAACAAAAGCTGTAAAAACATAAAGATCAAATATTGTGGCCTTGTCCATCCATCCATTATACAGCTATTAGCCTATCAGTATCATTAGAAGTCTATGGGGGTATAGATCCTTGTATTAGGTAGGGGAGAGATATCACGGAACTAAACAATAATTATCTCTGTCCTCTGGAAGCTAAGACTTTTGAGAAAGACTATAAGGCGTGAGGGATGGGGGAGCAAATCCACAAATACTTATGTAAAACCTTTAAACTACTGGAAAATAAAAATAAGTGAAATTTAGAATATGATAGTATGCAAGTATGAAGTACAGAAGGAAAAAAGCCGAAACATCAGTAGAGTAGGGTCAGAGGAGTTGACTTAAGCCAGATTGCATAGGTATAAAGGGTCATGAGTGAACACCTGTTTTGGGGAGATGGGAAAGAAGAGTTCAAATAAGGGAAAAAAACATTGGAAGACTCAAAATTATAAATAGGTAATTTAAATACAAGGTTCAATAAATTCCAGTGTGACTAGAGCTGTATGAGATAGTTTTACATTTCAAATGTTGTTTAATTCAATGTATATTAGAAAATTTAAAAACCAGAATGTAAGACTGGACACTATAAAACTCCGAGGAAAACATAGGCAGGACACTCTTTAACGTAAATCACAGCACTATCCTTTGGATCCGTCTCCTAGAGTAATGGAAATAAAAACAAAAATAAACAAATGGGACCCAATTAAACTTAAAAGCTTTTGCACAGCAAAGGAAACCATAAACAAAATGAAAAGACAACCTACTGAATGGGAGAAAATATTTGCAAATGATGCAACTGACAAGGGATTAATCTCAAAAATACACAGACAGCTCATACAGCTCAATATCAAAAAAACAAACAACCCAATCAAAAAATGCACAGAAGGGCTTCCCTGGTGGTGCAGTGGTTGAGAGTCCACCTGCTGATGAAGGGGACACGGGTTCGTGCCCCGGTCCGGGAGAATCCCACGTGCCATGGAGCGGCTGGGCCCGTGAGCCGTGGCTGCTGAGCCAGCCCATCCGGAGCCTGTGCTCCGCAATGGGAGAGACCACAACAGTGAGAGGCCCGCGTACCGCAAAAAAAGAAAAAAAAATGCACAGAAGATCTAAATAGACATTTCTCCAGAGAAGACATACAGATGGCCAAAAGGCACGTGAAAAGATGCTCAGCATCACTAATTATTAGAGAAATGCAAATCAAAACTATAATGAGGTACCACCTCACACCACTCAAAATGGCCATCATCAAAAAGTCTACAAATAATAAATGCTGGAGAGGGTGTGGAGAAAAGGTAACTCTCCTACACTGGTGGTGGGAATATAAATCAATACAGCCACTATAAAGAACAGTATGAAGATTCCTTAAAAAAACTAAAAATAGAGCTACCATATTATCCAGCAATCCCATTCCTGGGCATATATCTGGAGAAAACCATAATTCGAAAAGATACATTCACCCCAATGTTCCTTGCAGCACTCTTTACAATAACCAAGATAAGGAAACAACCTAAATGTCCATCAACAGACAAATGAATAAAGAAGATGTGGTACACACACACACACACACACACACACACACACACACACACACAGTGGAATATTACTCAGCCATAAAAAAGAATGAAATAATCCCATTTGCAGCAAAATGTGTGGACCTAGAGATTATCACAGTAAGTGAAATAAGTCAAAGCAAATATCATATATCACTTATATGTGGAATCTTAAAAAATGATACAAATAAACTTATTTACAAAACAGAAACAGACTCACAGACATAGAAAACAAACTTACGGTTATCGAAGGGGAAAGGTAGGAGGGAGGGATAAATTAGGAATTTGGGAGTAACATATACAGATTACTATATATAAAATAGATAAACAACAAGGACCTAACGTGTAGCACAGGGAACTATACTCAAAATTTTGTAATAACCTATATGGGAAAAGAATCTGGAAAAGAATATATATATATTTGAATCACTTTGTCATACACCTGAAACTAATACAACATTACAAATCAATGATACTTCAATAAAAAATAATTAATTAAAAAATAAAAATTAAAATAAAAAAATTATAATGAGGACATTAACTCCACAATTGTACCAATATTATCAGACAAAGGTTACAAGAGGTAGTGAGCTTATTTAAATTAGAAATAGGCAACCCCAGTTAGGGAGTTGATTTAAATAAAATCATTAAGTAAATAACAATAAAGGAAGAATACAGATAAAGCAACAATCATGAAGGCCCTACTCAAATGACTGAAGATTGGGGCTCACTGGACTAGAGCAGTAGGCCCTGTCTAAAGACTATGGATGATAAAATGGGAAAGAAGGAAGAAATATATATATATATATATATATATGTATATGTATATGTATATATATATGTATATATATATGTATATGTATATATATGTATATATATATGTATATGTATATATATATGTATATGTATATGTATATATATGTATATATGTGTATATATATATGTATATGTATATATATGTGTATATATATATGTGTATATATATATATATATGTTATTTGGTGTTGAATTTCTTAGTTTCTGAGCAGGAAAAAAATAGAATATATATTTTTATGTGAAATAATTCTTGTAGCAAGATATATATAATCAGTGAATGAGAGAGAAGCTGAGTAAAGGGGAGAGCCATGAAGTTGCTGGAAGCATGAAGTACATTCTCCTACAAATGAACAGAAAGGAGAGAATTGGATATGGTGGGTGAATAATATAACACTTAGAAATCAGAGTAGTGGCCAAGGGTTCAGCATGATGGTGCTTTTCCTCAGAGTAGCCAGGAAATTTGGGAGGGTATACACAAGAGAAAGCTGTTATTTCCATAAAATACAGCTCATCAATCAAGCACATCTACAATACTCCTCTGTCAAACCGCTGGAGAAAAGTGGTTGAGATCAGGGAGACAGACATATGTTTCAAGGAAGAGGCAAAGAATTTTAAATGTAGTAAGGCATGAAAATAAAGGTAAGAATTCTCACTGGTTAGGGAAAAAAATGTGTGGAATCCTATGCATTCATGGGGAAATTACTGATATGGGTTTTTATTGGTAAGTATCAGTGGGCACATTTTGACTGATTGAATTAATTGTGCAACAAGGGCAACAAAATAGGTTCTTATAGTTATACCTAACACTTCAAAACACTAGAAAAGAAATGTATAAATGTTTTATACTACAGACGACAATAACTTTTCCATTCACACTCAGGTCAGGTTAAGTTAGTTGAGCATTGTCATTCCAGTCCTTTGATAACTTAATAGTTAATACTAACATGGGGTGGAATAGAGACAGGAGGATGAAGTCTGGGAAAGCAAGCAGTCTGCAACTAGAGACAGCCCTTTGCATTATGCAAACTGAGTTTTTATTTTTAATTTCTATTTTTTAGTACAGCAAGATCTGTAATACAGTTTCCTTCAATGAAATAATAATAAAATTCATAGGATTTTGAAATCTGTTACTAACATTTTAAAAATGTATTTCCAAGCCCCAGCATATTTATAAATAGGTACTTTGAGATAGCTCAGGGAATACAACCATTTCAGATTTATTTAATTGGCTTTCAGACTTTCTCTTCCAAATAAGCCAGCATGCAAGTAGTCAATGGCAAGTTTTCACAATAGTTTAACTGGCAACGTTAAGGCATCAGCTTAAAACTCATTACACCAAGAGCTACAGCTCTCTGCTTTTCTAACTTGTTATTCATCACCATACATACCTTCTTTTAAGTTACACTTTCTTTTGCTTTTACTAACTTAATGAGCCCAAGAAAATGAAAAGGAAATGAAGTTTCAAAAATCTCCTCTGAAGGTTCTTCAAGATTCAGAGTTACACTTCATAGAACCAGGACTCTGAGTAATCTAAAATAAGAGCTGGCAACAGAGGCTTGCCAGCTGTTACACATTTACGAGCCCAGCTACATTTTTCCCCCCTCTGGGCTGAATAGTTATAAAGGGCCACTCTTAACCTTATTTGGATTAAAATTTATACCATTCACACAACAGAGTTTCTTTTCAAAATTTTCATTTTCTTTATTCAATATTTCTACTGAAACCAGATATCTCTGATGTCCTATCATATTTTAGGGACTGTGGAATGCTACTACTGTAACACTGGAAAAAGAAATAAAGTTTGACCTATTTGCTTGTGAGAATGATGAGATAAAATCTGATCAATCTCTGTGACAAAAAACTATAAATCAGCAGTTACAGCACATTTTCATTTTTATTTTTTTAATAGTTTGTTGTTTCTTTAAAAAATGTAAAATATTGCAAAGGTGTGTTGGGATGCCCAAGACCACTCCATGTTTAGAGACTCTAAAAAGACTCACAGGATTCAGCATACAGTTGTATTCACAGCTAAGACTTAATCATAAGGGGAAGAGACACAGGCATTCTAGGGGAATCTGTGTGCAGGCTTCCTTGTGCTCACCTCCTCCTATGAGAGGTCACACAGAGCATGTTCTTCGCTGAAGAGAAAATACAGCAACACGTGTGTGGTGTTTCTACTGAAGGGAGCTCACTAGAGACTCCGCCTCCAAGGTTTTTACTGGGGGCTGGTCATGTAGGCACCCTCTGCTTAGCATGTACCAAAATCCCAGACCCCCAGAAGGAAAGCAGGATTTCAGCATAACCACACTGTATTGCAGTCTAGGCACAATGAACCACCTTATCAACTCCTGAAATTCAAATGATCAGACATCAACCAAAGGCCAACTCTGCAAGCAGGGCTTTCTAAGGATAGACGTCTCATATCGGCTACATTAACCCTGTTCTTCACAAAAGGACACTTGCAATTATTCTAATTTACAAAGAAAACTGTTTAAATTCAGAGAGGAAGGAAAAATATTTCTCAATAGATTATTTAAACAGTTAAAGCATTTGAGAAAAATCTGGATGGTGTGCATTTCACCTTCAAAATAAAGTAAAAAAGAAAATGTTACCACAGAAGAATATTTTTTTTTCTTACTGAAAAGAACTCATGGAGAAAAATTTTAGCTCTTGCAGAAAACTAAGTAAATTCAACAATATTTTCTAAATTTTCTTCTAGGGTGCTATGAGTTGATGCCTTCCTCCAATGCTCACTATAAGACTAGATCATTTATAAATGGAATGTCATATTATTTGGGGCATTCATTTACTCAAATTTAAAAGCAGAGACTGAGGGACTTCCTTGGTGGCACAGTGGTTAAGAATCCGCCTGCCAATGTGGGGACATGGATTCGATCCCTGGTCCGGGAAGATCCCACATGCCGTGGAGCAACTAAGCCCGTGTGCCACAACTACTGAGCCTGCACTCTAGCGCCCACGAGCCACAACTACTGAAGCCCACGTGCCTAGAGACCATGCTCCGCAACAAGAGAAGCCACCGAAATGAGAAGCCCGCGCACCTCAACGAAGAGTAGCCCTTGCTTGCCTCAACTAGAGAAAGCCCATGCACAGCAACGAAGGCCCGAAGCAACCAAAAATAAATAAATAAAATTAATAAATTTATTTTTAAAAAAAAGCAGAGACTGAAAAAAATCTACTCATTCTATTGTGTTTCACATTAAATTATCCCAAGCAATGCCCCAAATCAGCAAAATGCTGCTATGAGACTTGAATCGACATTTTTCAATAGGTCACAAGATATTTAAACAGCTTTCTTTGCTATTCCAAAAGCAGTTTGGGTATCAAGCAAAAGTATTTAGATTTAATAATATGTGCAAAATAATGAGACGTGAACTTGAAAATATAGAAGTGATCTTAAGGCCACAGCCAGTATTATTAAAAAACCAGGGGATTTTTTGTTGTTCTTATATCTTAGGGCCCTATAAATGAAGTAGCAACCACAATCTGAAATCTCGAGTGTCAGATCAATGTACTAACATTTTTCAAAGCTCTTATGAATACGCGAATTTAGAAATTAACTTAGTTGCATTATCTTCCCTATTTTGATGATTTGGAAATGAGATTTTTTTAACCCAGGGGACAGTGCATGGACTAAAAGCCCTTTCCTTTATGAGCTAAAGACACAGAGGCTTCCCCTTGAAATAAGATGCCACCATATGAAAGAGAAACAAATAAACCCTGAAAGATAAAGTATTTACCAAAAAAGAGACTAGAAGAAATAAGAAAGAGACTAGAAGAAAATAAGACAATGTCAATGGGCAATCTTAAATCCCCTGTTTCACTTCCTTCACTCCCCACCCAATTACTGGGAAGGACTGGGGCTTGAGGGCAACATTACCTCAGTTACAGAAGATTAGAAATTATGATTCCTTCTGCATATCTGACTTTTATTGCATGTATAGTTGACCCTATGGCACCATCCTTGAATAAATCAACCCATGCTATTATGGCATTAACCATGTAAGAGGTAACTTGGTTATAAATCAACTCCTGCTCTGTGGAGGCTGTACTCACATGACTTTTTATTTAGGGTCATTCTTCAAGTTTCTAAATATGTTCGGTGTGTTTCTCCCAGTTGGCGGTAGCAGCTTCTTGGGAGAAGAAATGAACACTGAGATCTTCTCCCAAGAACGCTGTTGGAGTCCACGTATTAAGTCAGCCCACCTAAAGTATAACCTCCAAATTTGAGACAATCCATCTAAGCCAGTTTTCTTGATGCTGTAGCACTCAACATGTAACTGTGTGTATACAGATAGCTTCCTCAATGCTATGTAGTACAGCTCCAACATATAGGAAAAGCTTAATAAATATTTACAGAAGGAAATTCTTGAAGAAATAAAACAACACATATGAATATATGGTATTACATTATGTGTGGTAATATATGTTTGCTTTAAAACAGTCAGACTGACCTATGTTTAAATTCATGCTCTGTTACTTAATAGCTTTATGGCTAGGATAACTTAAAATAATAATGATAGTATAAAACCTTCCTATAGCATTACTGAGTGCCAGGCACTCTTCTAACTACGTTGTATATGTTAGCACATTAATTCTCACAACAACCCTAAGAGTATGTATTATCATTTTCCTCATTTACAGTTAAGAAAACCAAGGCACAGAGAGGTTAAGCAAACTGTCCAATGTCACACAGCTGATAACTGGCAAAGCCAGGTTTAACATCAGCCTCCAGAGGCTGTGCTTGTGACCACTTTGCCTTATTGCTTCTCTTAAGACAGGCCGTTTACTTTTCCTGAGCCTCTGTTGCTCTACTATAAAAATAGGGTGATAATACTTATTTGCATATGGTTTTTGTAAAGAATACTCTAATAACAGAAGCAAAATGCCTAAAAGTACTGACTCAAAATAGGGACTCAATACATGCGATTTCCCTTCCTCCTTCTTTCTGGTGGCTCCCCCACCCAATAACAGCTCAGTGAAACACCAATCAACAATTCCTAGAGGCTCATTTTCTCTAGACTAAAAGGCCCCAAGTCCTTTGAAAATTCTTCATACGAAGAGTCAAAGAGAAGTTTCCTAAATTGCATATATTGCATAAATGTGTTAAAGGATAAGAATTTGAGATACTAGGTCCTCCACTCCTTGGCATCACCATCCTGACCCACTCCCCATCTCCAATCCTCAACACACACTTCCTGTGACCATCGCCTCATGAAAGGAGCAGCACACACTGGATTGAGGCATGACTAAGACAGCTGCATGCAGAATCAGAGGCCAGTTCCTGGCTTTAGCTCCAAATAAGTTCTTGCAACTCATAGCAAGGGTCATTGTTGTGAAAGCCAAGGATTCTAATTCAGAAGATCTGAGTATTTTGAAATCAAAAGACTAATCTCTAGAGAAGACTAAGTCTAACATACATTTTATATCATTTAACAAATAGACTGGGACTTCCCTGGTGGTCCAGTGGTAAAGAATCTACCTTACAATGCAGGGCACCGGGTTTGATCTCTGGTCAGGAAACTAAGATCCTACATGCCAGGGGCAGCTAAACCCACGTGCGCCACAACTACTGAGCTCGTGCGCCTCAACTAGAGAGCCTGCATGCTGCAAACTACAGACCCACAAGCCCTGAAGCCTACGTGCCACAACTAGAGAAGAGAAAAAAACCCGCATGCCACAACTAGAGAGAAGCCTGCGCTCCACAACTAAGACCCAACACTGCCAAAAATAAATAAAATAAAATAAATAAATAAATAATAAAATAAATCTTAAAAAAAAATAGACTGAAAAGAAAAAACTATGATGAGCTACATAACCCTACCCCTGAAAACAACATAAAGGAATTGGAAGTTCTGTGGAGGATGGAAGACAGCTTAAACATCTCTGAGGTCCTGAGAAGTGGCGGGATACCCTACTCTGAGTACAATAATAGGTTGGGGATGGGGGCTGATTTTGGATAATCCAGCCAGACATGTTTGAGGCTATCTGAGGGAAGAAGAAAAGCCGAAAGAGGCAAAGAACTCCTTAGAGATGCCATCTGCCCCAGTATGTGTGGTAGCCATCAGGTAGAAATGACCACGGGGTAGGTCTGGGCAGTGAGGACCTAAGATAGAAAAGCACTATCCTTATCCACCTCACCCTGGCTCTCAGCAGCTCAGGTGAACCTTTGAGTTTTCTGAGCTCCCTAGGGGAAGCTGGAAGGGACTGAGAGTGAGCTATTAATACCAGATATGTCTGGTGTACAGGGGGAAAAAAAGACAGAGGGGAGCAGGGTAGAAATAGACCCACATAGATCTGATGGTAGAGTCCATAGGACTGCAACATCTCAGTGAATGCAGTGGAAATAGACCCACAAGTAAATCAGATGATTTTCCTCATAGCCCATGATGGCACATGTCAGAGAACTGCTGAGGCCCAAGTGCACCCTCCTGAAAGAAAAAGCTGGCTGTCACATGTGCACCTGAATCCCCAGAGCAAGTCACTGACCTCTTCTTTGACCAAGTTAAAGACTCAAAATGAAAGAACTCATATGGATTGAATTTACTTGAAGATAACTGAGTTTCCTACCATCAGGTAGAAAGGAGACTTGCACTAGAAATACGTTCCATTTATAGAAAATTTAATTTTTGTAGAAGCGAGCTATGACCTGAGAAATATCATACCCACTACATGTGTCTTCTAGTCTGAAGGTGACAGAGGTGGCAAATGTATTATTGTGAAAAATAGCTGCAATTGATTAGCACACTTGATGACACTGGGAAAGAATCTCTTCTGTCTTTTAACCTCATTTCTTGGTACCATTAGGTTATTAATTCTTAACAATTGTAAATTGCCACCTCAAAGATCATGGATAACTTCCAAAATATCACACCCAGTGACTACGGGTATCTGTTTCCGCTCTCTGTAGCACTCAGCCTTTTTGACCAGCTCCTTCCCACCTTTCACATGCTTCCCATGATGTTCTGCTGACCACTTTTGTCCCACTTTTGTCACTCCCAAACTGTCTCATCCTCCTCCCACTTGCTAGTTGAGCTGAGGGCTTAAGGAACTGAATTCTGCCAACAATCAGTAAGCTTAGAAAAGGACCCTGAACCCAGATGAAAATCCAGCTGCAGCCAACACCTGCACTGCAGTCAACACCTGCACTGCAGTCATCTGCAACACTGAGAAGAGGACTCAGTTAAGCCGTACCTGAACTCCTAACCTATGGAAACTGTGAGATAGTAACCTTGTGTTGCTTTAAGCCACGGAGTTTGTGGCAATTTGTTAGGCAGCAGTAGAAAACTAATACAGCATCTTAATATACTGTTCTTTTGTATAAATTATATGCTTTGGTTCAGTCTGTATAAATGTTTTACTTTTTATTTGACATTTAATGGGTAACCTAGGTCACAGTAAACTACCTTTCCTAAAGAAATTTTCAAATTTTGCCATGG
Organism: Grampus griseus; assembly: GCF_964374135.1. Lineage (NCBI taxonomy): Eukaryota > Metazoa > Chordata > Mammalia > Artiodactyla > Delphinidae > Grampus > Grampus griseus. Next base: position 33,083,199 of record NC_139003.1, on the reverse strand, counting down.
CAGAAAGGACAAATAAAATGGTATCAGATTCCTGGCAAATTGAGCTATTTGTCTCTTGATGCAATGTCTAAAATCACTTCCCAATCCCAAATATAGACTGACTTAAACTCCTGCCAAATTGTGTTCTCCTAAAAATTTAACTGTTAATCCTATTAGTTTGCCTAATGGGGAAAAAGTGAACAATCCAAAAGCCTTCTTTTGAGAAAAATGCTCTCCTCCAGCCACAATGATCACAAATTAAACTTCTGAGAATCAGCATTACCCATTTCACCAAGAAGAAAATTCATGGATGGCTTAGGCCAGATTACAGTTGTTCATTCTTCTCCAGCATTCCGATCTTGACAAGGCTTTTTGAAAATGTGAGTTTCAAGTGTTCTAATTCTCAGGAGATTTTCACTTGGGGACAATTTCTCATAACATCCTAAATAAAGGTTTAGGTCAATTCTTTCATAGTAACATAAAGGGAGAGACCATGCTTACAATCATAGATTTGACTCAAGAAATAACCTTATCTTAGAGATCCTGTCTCTGAAGTATGTTTGAATGCTCCTGTTGACTGAAGATTCACTGCTCCCTGTCAGTCAATCTATTCTGGTTTTAGACAGCAATCATGATTAAGTTACTCAAAATTATTCTTTTAAAAGTTCTCAGTCTTTCTAAATAATTTTAAAAATATCATAATGATGGCAAAAAAGGCATAGAAACTCATTTTCGTATCTATTTCCACAGAAAAGAGAAGAGTGAATGATCAGGTTTTTTGATCATTGCTCCCATCTCCATTTTCCCACTTGGCATGATTCTCAGACTTTGTGTTGGCCAGTCCCATGCCCACAACAGGGAAAATCTAGGAATATAGCAGGCGAATAAGTAGTCTAGTAATATAGCAGGCTACTAGTAAAATAGTGGGCCAATAAAGTACTTTCCCAAGAATCAAACCAATGGAAGATGCCTCTATCTAATGCAGGGGTTAACGAACATTTCTAAATTCTGTGATGAAAGCAACTACACTGAAAGAAAACATGGGCCACCAAAGGTTACTTTCCACAGACTGGGCAACCTAACTTCTTAAAGGACAGTCCAAAGCAAGAGAGGCAAATGCGTTCTGCCACAGTCTCTTGACAATCACTCAAGCGAATAATACCTATGGAAAATCTACTATGCTCAAGGGAATATACTTGACATCTTATGGAACGTAAGCACTTACTTCATGGGGAGACAAAGTGTGATTACAGAAAATGTTTTATGAACCTCCAATCTCTCACTCTAAGGCTACTCCTATTTTTCTTTTTGACAGTTTCATTCCTACTCTTGGTGGGAATATAAGTACTTCTGACTAGCTGGTTGTCTCATCAACTGATGATGCCCTTTATGATGATTATGCCCTTTATGTTCAAACTAGGAGCATAGACACTATTTATTGAGTGTCAAATACTTAACATTGATTACTTTTATTTCTTATAACAACCCTGAAAGATAAATATTATGATGCCAATTTTACAGGTGCAGAAATAGAGGTTGAGAAAGACGAATGACTTACCCAAGTCTAGGAAGAAGCACTGTATTTGGAATCAGATAATCTTTTATAACCTTGTGAGCTGTATAATCATAAGCAAATGACTAACCTTCTCTGTATCTCAATGTCCTCTTATGTAAAAGGGATATAAAAAGGACCTATCTCACTGGGTTGTTGCCTTGATAAAATTAGATACTAGCCATGAAATTGTAAAGCATCATCCAAATGTAAGCATTGCTGTTGTAACTTCTACATAGCTAGCACATTAGATTTTTTAAGCCTATACAATGTGTGCTATTTCAACTACCAAGATTAAAAATATCTTAGTAACAATACAGTACAGCAATGTGACATTATCCTGTTGAAATTTTAATATATACTCGAACTCATAATGCTTTAGCTCAATTTACTTCTATGGCTCAAAAATATAAAAATGGTGCCACCTTATCATAACGTTCTATTAGCTGCAAAATAAAAAGAATTTATGTGCCCCTGGAAACACATAAATAAAAATAATCAACATCTAAATCCACAATACTTTTTTGTACATCTCCTTACTCTACCTCAAAGATATAATGGAACTAGGATAGATCCAAAAAAGGATATTAAACTTCAACAAACACACATTCAATGCTTATTACATTCCCAACACTCTGTTAGGCATTAAGGAAATTGAGATAAATAAAGCAGAGTCCCTGACCTCAAGTAATTCCTGGCTAAAAATAGCCCACTTATCTGGAAGAATGAATACTCTGCTGTTAAGTGTCAGTATACAGTAAGAATAAGAAAATCAGAAAATTCGCCTTTATGGCTTCTACCCCACAAGATGATTGTATTATTAGTCTACTTCATATAATGAATCCAAACTTATAGAATCTATTTCTCTGTTTGGTTGTACTTCAAAAAACTAAACAAGAAGATTTTAGGCAACTCATAAATAATAAATTAAAATCTGACTATTAATAGAGACTAAAACATGTTAGCAAATAACATTTAGCTTTTGAGATTGATGTCATGGAATTTCTTCAGGCCCTTCTACAAGCCCCAGTTCTATACTGTCCTGGCCAAACCAAATGAAGAATGGTGATTCTTTTGATTGTCTTATAAATTATCTTTAATCATGAGAGATATTAAGAGGTTTAGGTAGAACATTCCTCACCATTCAAACATCAAAGAGAAGTAGAAAAATGCAAAAATCTTTGTATATTAAATAGGTTTCCAAAACTATATCACAAGGCAATAGTTAAAGAGAGGTCAAGTGATCAGCAATGTAATTGCCTATACTTACACCTGGAGGTGCAGGTTGGTTGAGCAAGATGGGAGGAGGGTGTAAAGTTTAACAGTGGTACACCCTACCAAACAAAAACCTAGATTTGTTAAGAAAAAAGTATTTGCATCATGAATTTGGACTCCTAAGCTGCTATTTCATTAGCTGTGTATTTTAGCCAGTTTTTGGAGGGGCTACTGCCTGTGGTCAACGTGCTAAGCATCGCACAACTCCAGGGGGCACCATTTACATACATAAACTATAACATAAATGTCACCCTCTGGAGCTGCATAACATAGTAGCCTTTATTCTGTGTGCAAGGCAGCGGAGGAAGGGTGAGATGGGGAAGAATTATGAGGTAGGCCAGAATGCTGTAGGGGAGGAAGGCCAGTAGACATACACGATCCAGACATCCCTGACCTGAGCACCTAATCTGGAACTATACCAGATACTTACATATACCCTTAACAGGGATTTGGGGGTATATGTAGACACATAGTACAGTTTTCAAACATATACTCCCAAATAACCATACTGCCATTTTGTGTAATGGCAGTACACATGACATTGTGTTAGCATCCTTATAAAACCATTTAAAACTAAACTATTTGATCTGAAAATTTTCATTTCTTAGATTCAAATGAATTTGAAAATACATGCCCCTTTAGTGTGGAATATCTATAGAACATATTCAGAATGTTCTGTAGATGCTGAATATGGTCTGAAAATTCTGCCTTACATGCTGTTATACTTATTTTTGTAACAAACTTTAAGAAGGTTTTTGGCTTTTAAGAAATCTGTCATGCTGGTATCACACCAGATCTTTTATATTAGATCATTTATGTGTATTTCTGGAAATTCCATAAATTTGAGTCAAATCAAACACATCTTACTTAAACAAGTCAAACCACATCTTACTTAAGTCTTGCATATATCATGTAGGATATATATCTGCATGATATTATATTACAGCTTATCGGCAACACATACACAAAAACACACACAACCATACACACAATGTGAGTCTTGAATTCTATAAAGTAACATGCTATTTTATGATATAAATTCAAGTGAAGAATGCTCAGTTAATAACAGAAGTAAATAAGATCACATATTTATCACACATTTCTATGATTCTTCAATAAGAGAAAAGCATTCTTTTATAAATAGACATTATTCCCACACGATCAATATGAATGGCATCTAATATACTCATTCAGAGTATAACATTTACTGGTGAAAAAAAAAAAGGTTAGTACCTAAATTGGTAGATAGAGGTAAAACCATTGACTGAAAAACAGAATAAGCATATTTAAATTAATAATGATAGCAAATATTAAGTATGAATAATTATAACAGCTACTATTTTTAAACACCTACTATTACTACTGTGCTTATCATGCATTATTGCTCATTTATATTTTGACATTGCAAAAATGATGTCATTTAGTTCAGAGTGATTAAAGAAAATTTCAAGATATTGCATCTGGAACTCAAACTCAGATTATCTAAATCCAAAGCTCTCAAACCTGTGCTTACTGTCTATGGGAAGAACTCAAAATATTTTATTTTAAAATATAGTAGTGATTCCAAGAAATAAAATAGAACTTTTGTTTTGCTTTGTTTTTTGCTTTCCTACACTTGCTTGGAAAATACTTTTTAATTCTAGTTCACCTAGAATTAGGAGCCCATTCTAGCCCTTATAAATTTTAAATAGAATTTCATGGTAGGGAGCACTTTGGATGTACCCTCACTAGATGACAGGTTCAATGTAAATACTTGTGAACGATGGAGCTATGCTAGCTGTCAATCTCTGGGTAATGAAGACACACCAAAATCATCGTTTAACTGCTTAAATTTTCCTCCTAGCATATCACTAAGTTAATACTCCTTACAAAGAAAGCTATTTAAATTATGGGAGTTTTTTCATTCTATTTTAGGATCATAGGCCACTGGCAACAACAGCCAAAGTCAGAGACTATTGTTAATGTACTTGTTATCTACAAGCCAATTCACTCCCTAGATCCCTGAATCACCATAACGTGTACACACACACAAAGTCATGTAACCTCTGTGGGGTTCAGTTTTGTCATCTGGAAAATGGGAATAATGGTTTTGGTTTAACATATTAAAAGTAATTTTTAAAATAACTGAGAAGATATCACACTTAAGCCAAGTTTTAGGTGAAGAAAAGACAAGTTGATGATACGTATTTCATTGTATCAAGCACTTATTCAACAAATACTTAAGAAACATCTTTTAGATGTAAGAACCCTTGAAGGAAAAAAGAATGAGACGGAAAGAGTGAGGAATATATAAAGGTGAAACAAAAGGAGACTCTGTGACATAGCTTTCTTAAGTGGAAGATGCTAAACTCATGAATTACTCCAAATAAAAGAACATAGGTAAGTCAAATACATTCTGGAACACATTACAATATCTGATTTTTAATTAAAATTAAGATCGTCTATTAACTATTTTTTTTTATAATTGATGTCATGATGTAATTTTATATTCACTTTGCACAACAACAAGATCCAAAGCCTTGGCAAGATAAACGTTCTGACTATTTAAAAGAATCATCATACTCAGTGTGTTTTAGCTTTTTTCGGTGACTGGGATATGAGGGGCCAAGGAAGGATATGTGTTCCCAACACTATTAGTAACCGCCCCTTCTTTCTCTTCTCCCTAACAAGGTCAGGGAGATTCGTGCAGACTGAGTAGGTTTGAAAAATGTCCTTATCACTGCCTGGTGATCACTGTTCCAGCTGGGACAATGAGGGTTCATCCAAAAGCACTGCTTCCTCTCGCCTATTGACAGGAAACCCTGCCTGTGACTAGCTGCACAAGCCTTGCTCAATGCTGGCAGGGCAGCAGCTAGAGACTTGGGAAGAAAAACAACTTCTAAACCTGGTTTTTGTGCAGTAAAGTATCAGGTGGTGGTGACATGGGAAGGCTAATTGGGGATTTTTTTAAAATACTCATATCACCATAGGCTTCCCCAGATTGTAGAGAGAATTATGGTATTCACAAAAGAACTTATTAAAAGTACAAAATAAAATAATTTTCAGTCTAAGACAGCTAGGAACTTAGAAACTTTGCATGTAAAGAGATGTGGTGAGGCTCCACAATAGAATGATAAAAGTATTAGGATGGAGTAGCTTTTCTACAGGACCTTCTAGAAATGGGTTTCAAATGCTTGAATTCTTATGTTCAGTTTAGAAGAGTGTGTTGGACCCCTTTTTGAAAATTGTCCTTAAAAATGTGTACCAGACTGCCTTAAAAACTTTACCAGGGGAACACTTAAAATGAAAAGCAACTGAAGATCTGAATATCTTGTTTTCATGTATCATTTTTCATCTATATTCCTTGAAAAAAATGCATTAATTATAAGACTTTTTTTATACATCTGATTGGAGGCATCAGAGGAAGAAAGTGAACCGCATCTTTGATGTGCTAAACTGAGAAGCTGATGAGAGAACATGGATGGAAACATCTATCAGGTAGTTGGGGATTTGGACCGAGAGTTTGAGAGAAAGATCATTGGAGCTACTGACACAAGAAAAAAATGCCAAAGGAGAGGAAAGATAAGAAGGTTGAAAACAAAGTCTCAAAAAATGCCTACATTTGGAAAATGAAGAGAGAAGAAAACAAATAATTTTATTAATATCTATGTAAATAAAAAGATAAGCCAAGAGAATATAATAAAACTAGAGGTGACCAGGACATGATGCAGGTCATCAAAACTGGCAAATAGGTTTTGACAAAGAGAAAACAATTTCAGTAGACTGCTGAGGACAGAAACTAGATTGCTAGAAGAACTGGACTGCAAATGAGTAAGTGGTTAGGCAATGGAGGAAACATGAATAGATAATTCATTCAAAAAAATAAAGGGGAAAAGGAAAAGACACAACCTTCGAGAGGGGAGAAAGCTGGAGGGCAGCTTCCTGCATCTGAAAAAAAAAAAAGCTCTAGTGGTGAAATTTGAACAGAGATGAGGAAGGATAGGAATCCTTTATCCTCAAGAAAATAAAAAGTCTATTTAAAAAAATTAAAATTCCAAAGAACCAAAAATTAAGGTTTGGGCTGTTCCTGCACACACTCATGTAGGCCACATCCGTCAGCATTTAGGAATTCCCTCCCCTCTGTTACAGGCGTGGGCTTAAGCCCACGATGCAGGCAGTCTGCTATTTGTTTGCTTTTCCTTTGGTGAGAGCGTCTGAACATCCTGTGGTGAACCAAAGGCATCCCTGACCTCTCCTGACCTCTCCTGCCCTCTCTTCCCTCCAGCACCCCACACCCTCACTCCACCTCTCCCATTTTTTTCCTTCAAGCTGAATTTGTCTGCAAATTTGAACCTAGCAAATTGAGATTATTAAACAAGCTAGGCAAATATCTCTGGCAATCAAGGAGGGATTCATTCTACTGGAAACAACAGCCAAATTTTTAAAAAGAGAGAGAGAGGGAAAGAAGGAAAGTTACATAGGAAATAGAGATAAAACTTGATTACCAGGTGCCTGCCTGGTGGCCCAGTTTCCTGAGTCAACAAGTTGGTCCAAACTTGCAGAGCTGGCTGAACTATAGAAAGCAGCAGAGCCAATCAGCTAGATCACTGGAGGAGAGAATGCTTCCCAACTTTAGGCAAAGCCCTGTGAGTTTAATGCCCCTTACTCAAAATTGGAACCCAACTGGCGTGAAATAGGGTCTGATGAATGGGAGAAATAATGTACTTTTTCAGAAATAACACACACATTAGGATCTTTGCGCCTACGTATATTTTCATCTCAAGTCTGTAATACCTTTCCCTGCCACCCCTTCCTGCTGAAATCTTCCTCAACTTTAAAATCCAAACACTACCTCCTCATCAAATTTTGCAAAATTCACAAAGTGGAATCCTTTCCTAAGTGACAGGAACTTAACTCAATATCAGGAACGGTACACTGATGCTGGGGATAGTCTCCTTTGCATCTCCCTCCCCTCAGTCATGCTCTGACTTTTTCTTTTTTAACTGTATAATATTTTTCATTAATTGATATTATCTTTATCCATTTATATGTTTATTCTATGTCTCTTCCTACCACAATATAAGATCCATGAGCACTGGGAATTTATTTCATGTGCAAATATGTTCCCAGAACTTTGAATAGGGTCCAGCACATAGTAGGCACTAAGCATATATTTGTTAAATTAATCAGTAAACCAACCAATCAATCCTGTCATTTAATCCTCACAGCCATCTGTGAAGTAGAAATTAATCTGCACATTTTTTCAGATAAAAATTAATACGAGGAAATCAAGGGTAACAGAAAACTAGTAAGTGAAATAAATCATCCAGGTCCTTCTGATGGCAAAGCCTTACTCTTTCCATTTAATATCACCTACAGCACTTGTCACACACTGCCTTGTTTGCTTACTTATGACCTTACCTGTCATACCCATAGCACTGTGAGCTCCCTAGGTATAGACTTCATTCTTCATATTTCCTCTCGTAGAATCCCTATGACTTGAAGATAATGGCTGTTCACCAAATGTTTATGAGTTGAATTTCCTCATCCCTACTTTAGGCAGTAACTAAATTTGAGACTCATTTACGCTTACAATCTTTGCTCACAAAAGGAGTGTGCAGTTTTCCACAGCTAAACCAAGAAAAGTGATTATTCTCTCAGCTAAATGACGGTAATGCAGGACAAAGAGACAGCAGTATATCTATAAAAACAAGCGAACCTGTTGGCTGGAAAATAGTCTGTACAGAATAACAAGAGGATAGTTCAGGAGGAGGGGCAGTGAGAACATCAGCAAAGAGGCAGGAAGACTTGGAGAACACGCCTGGAGATTAGGGAATAGATCCAGTTTGGCTGGGAACATTGACAGCCACTGGAGTGGCAATAGATGCTGGATGCTTCTTCTATATTCACCAGAGTAAGTGAATTCTAAACTCTGAGTTCTCAGTAGTGCAGTTCATGAACTGTTTCCTATATGTATTAGATTTCTATTGTTGCTGTAACAAATTACCACAGATTTAAAGACTTAAAGCAACGTAAATTTATTATCTTACACTTCTGGAGGACAGAAGTCCAAAATAGTTTTTTTATAAGGCTAAAATTAAAGTGCCAAGAGGGCTACTATGTTCCTTCTGCAGGTTCTAAGAGAGAATCCTTTTGTTGTTATCTTTTCCAGCCTCTAAAGGCCAGCTGCATTCTGTGGTTAGTGACCCCCTTCCATCTTCAAGTCCTCTTCTGTATCTAGGCAAGCAATCACATCACTCCAACCTCTGCTTCCGTCCTTCACATCTCCTTCTCTGAGTCTGATTCTCCCACCTCCCTCTCCTATTTATAAGGACCCTTGTGATTACACCCAGGTAATCCAGGATAATCATCCCATCTCAAGATATTTAACTTCCATTTCCATTCATTTAAATCACATCTGCAATCAAATGTTCTACTCCTGAGCTGTACCTTCACAACTGTTAGGATGTGTATCATCAAAAAGACAAGCAATAACAAATGCTGGTGAGGCTGTGGAGAAAAGGAAACCCTTGTACACTGTTGTGGGAATGTAAAGCTGTGCAGCCACTACAGAAAACAGTATGGAGTTTCCTTAAGAAATTTAAAATAGAACTACCATATAATCCAGCAATCCCACTTCTGGGTATGTATCCAAAGGAAACTCACTATCTCCAAGAGTTATCTATACTTCTATGTTCATTGCAGCATTATTCATAATAGCTAAGGTATGGAAACAACCTAGGTGTCCATCAATGGATGAATGGATAAAGAAAACTTTATACATTATCTTTATACAATAACTTTACTGTGTGTGTATGTGTGTGTGTTTGTGTGTGTATATATATATAGAGAGAGAGAGAGAGAGAGACAGAGAGACAGAGAGACAGAGACAGAGAGAGAGAGAGAGAGACAGAGAGAATGGAATACTATTCAAGCCTAAAAAAGAAGGAAATTCTGCCATTTGTAACTTGGTTGAACATGGAGGGCATTATACTAAGTGAAATAAACCAGACATACCAGACTCTATAGACTAGCCTCCCTCTGTACCTTCTCACCAAAAAGAAAGGAGGATCTGAAAGATACTATTCTGAAGAATAATAACACTGTATTTCTAGCAAGTAAAACTTTAAATAAAATAATACATATGATGCTGTATTTTCTCTTTGCCCCAAATGTATCATTTCTATAACACAGAATGAAAGAGGCCCTGAAAATTCTGAGACTCAACTAGTTTGACAAAAGCTGTATGGGGGCTTCAAGTCTTTATGTCAACAGTGCTGTTTATAGAGGTTTGCAAACCTAATTAAATGTACATCTTAGACAAAACTACTTAAAAAATAGATCTGGGCTTCCGTGGTGGCACAGTGGTTGCAAGTCCGCCTGCCGATGCAGGGAACGTGGATTCGTGCCCCGGTCCGGGAGGATCCTGCGTGCCGCGGAGCGGCTGGGCCCGTGAGCCATGGCAGCTGAGCCTGCGCGTCCGGAGCCTGTGCTCCGCAACGGGAGAGGCCGCAACAGTGAGAGGCCTGTGTACCGCAAAAAAAAAAAGATCTAATGACTACTATAAGGAAAATGCTATAGCCACATAACAAAATTGCAGCTGTTCCATTTACTATATAATTTTCACTTTTATCCTTAGGAGAATTATTTGAACATTACAGAAAGTGAAAAGAATTCATTTTAAATAAAACATAATTTTGTAGGAGAGCACCTTTTGCTTCAGGTAATGATAAGGAACCTGGAAATTTTCTCTCCATCAATGGTGATTCTAATTTTTCCCCATCTTTTCAAATTTCTCAGTGGAAAGTGGAAAATCTCTGATCTACACCATCTGTTTGTCTCATCTGGTGGTGCATGCATTCCAATTTCCGCAACCGGAGGCTCAAGACAACCTGCCAGTAAAATTCCCTGAGATTGTCAAGACACAGAATACCTGTGAAAAAGATTAAGATAAGCTTTTTTCATGGTTAAATTCTTCTCACACAACCTCTCTCTCAGGGCACCTCTGGCTTCAGCAACAGATTTTAAGTAAAACTAGAAAATGCCACACAGAGAGAGCTTTCAATGATTTATTACATAAACAGGCAGTTTGCTGGGTTGGAATCCCTGACTCACTCATCTGTGGGACAGAAGTCTGGGCTTTCATTTGCATTCATTTAAATGGCAATAGGCTGATGGCAGGTCACATCGAACTTACTACATTCCATAAAGAATGGAGATCCAGGCCTGCCAAAGAACACTATCTAAGTTAAACCCACAGTGATCACCCTTTGTATTGAACCCAAACAGGGTCACAAAAACAATGTGTACAATCCTTTGAGTTCCACAACCATCATGGAGGTTGAGAAGCTGCTTTCTAAAACAAGAGACTGGGGGTAGTAACATTTTCTAAGCATTTACTAACGTGCCAGAAGCTACATTAAGAACTTTAAATGTATCACCTCAGTTAATCCTTTCAACTACCCAATGAATTATATAATACTATCTGATCTACTTCTCAGATGGAGCAATTGAGGCAGAGGGTTAAGTAATTTGCCTAGAGTTGAATGTCTAGTAATCCTGAAGCCAGGATATTACACTCAGATAGCTTGTCTAGAAAGTCCATATGCTCAACCACTGGGCTTTGCAGCATTTGTACCAAGAAGCTGCTGTTTTTCTATGAAGAAACTGAAATCAAGCAGGACCCTGTGGGGCTCCTGGGCACAGAAGCCTTTCTGGGTCCCCCATTCATTGCTTGTAAGGAACAGACTCCAGCCTCCATGACCTTCCCTGAGTTCCAAAGGGCAGATTTGAACAGTTTGTAATCAGGGAAGGGAGGGGATGCAGAGACAAGGGAGGAGCAGCCAAGAAACAATAGTGCAGCCTTGGGGCAGGGTCCTGGTTCTGCCTCAAGGGATACACATAACAATATCTTTGAGCTCTTTAGGAACTAAACTCCCCAACAAATGGAAAGTGTTAGCATTCTTCATTCCAGAAAAGATCAAAGGCCAGATTAAAAGAACCAGAGAAGCTTTATCAAGAGACCACCTGAGGCCAGATTAAAGGAACCAGAGAAGCTCATCAAGAGATTTCCTGAGCCCAGATTAAAAGAGTGCAGGCCCTGCACACACCCTAATCTTATCAGCAACCCTGTCCTTGAACCATTTCTATAAAACTCCTCACCAAATTTTCCCAGGTGGGGACACACAGTTTTTGAGGGGCATGAGCCCACCGTGTCCCTCTTTGCCTAGCAAAGCAATAAAGCTATTACTTTCTACTTCACCCAAAACTCTGTCTCTGAGATTCGATTCGGCACAAGTGCACAGAGGCTGAGTTTTTGGGTTCTAATTCACTCTTCATACAACATTGGGTATGAGTGGATTTTCCAGGAGGTGGTGAGAATTGCACTAATCCATCTACCCATACTCAACCAGTCTCAAGAAACAATTCTGCAAGATTGGCTGGCTGAATCTGGGTGGAGTTGTTGGTTCTAAGCCAGAGTAAATTTATTGGCTTACCTGGGGGTGAATCTGAAACTTGGACTCATTAACATGATGCCTAAATGAAATAAACTAGTAAGCCATAGACATTGTAACAATTTATTTGATTGCCTGAAGCCATATACTTCAAAAGGAAATTAAAAACAGAAATGTTCTCTTCTTTATGGTATATAAGATAAAACAACCTCTTAGTTATTTTTTCCATTTTTTTTCCCCTGGAGCCATCAAATTTCCAATGTTGCTAAATACACTGAGCTCCCAAAATTCACAATATATTGCCTTCTAGTGGCTCTAATTCCTTTGAAATGCCTCTTAAAAAGTTCCATAGTTTGTTGTGAGATTAGCCTTAAAGATTAGGAGGAGGTTGCCACAAATTTTGAGCTCTCCTAAGTAATACCATTTCCTACAGAAACCTCACAAACTGTTCTCTCAAATCAATGAATTTACTCTCCAAATCAAAGCACTTGATTAGATAACAATGTGATACTCCTTTAAAAAGTCCTGACAGATTCTTATAGATAAGAAAAAACCAAAGGTGTGAGCAATGATGTACCTACGGGAATAGACTACTCAGAAGGAAATGCAGCCACCTGAAGCCTGTGTGTTTCACACTTCCTGAATGCAGAGGCCGTCTCTTGCTGAGACTCTGATATCTGCAGAACCTTTGCATTTGACTTTGCAGAAGTAGACCATTTATTTACATCAAATAGAGGCCAAATAATTCTGATTCCTGTGAAAGACACTGTTTTAGGAGCGAGGGAAACAACAGAAAGAATGTCATTTATCAAATATAATGGAGGCATTATCCAAATGACACAGCCGTACTTTCAGGATTAGAGACAGAAGTGAGAAGAACTAAATCCATTTTTTCTTTTCGTTTCTACTTAGTACTATGCCAATGAACCATACAACTTAAAAGAGGGGTTTTTTTTCATCATAAAAGTAACAATTGTTCTGTGTACAAAAATGGAAATATAGAAGCTTATAAAGAGACAGTTAAAATCATGCATAATTACACTATCAAGAGAATTATAATCACTCATATTTGTACAAATAATATTTCAGTATATCCTCGTCCCTTTCTTTCTATGTATTTTTTATATGGCAGAATATATTTACAATTGCAGAATATATTTGCATTGCAACCTTTGCGGTGAGATTTTTTGATGTCATTAGTCATTTATGATATCCCTTTATTGGACATACAACAGTCTAGATGGATATACCATCATTTACTCAAGTAGTTCCAGGGCTATTGTGTTGCACAATTCCACAGGGAATTTGCACTGTATTTGTGCATTTGCATTTCATTTTTAATTATATTTTGAATTTACATTTGCATTGTATCATGCACATGAAGCACCATTATATGGTCAAGCACTTGTGCAATGAGGCAACTCAACCATGACCTATCCCCTATTATTGAACTTCTAAATTGTGTACAATTTTTTTCTATTATAATTATTCCATAATAATCATTCTTATACATATACAATAGTTTAATCTTAAAAGAGTTTTTAAACATTTTCTTCCAGAATTTTTATCCTATACCCACAAACATGCTTATAAAAGTGCATTTATGCCATTCTTATTTACCATCTTTTTTTGTTGTCTTTTTTCAGCTTGGTCTCTTGCAACCGATTTTTATTCCTTATTCAATCTCCTACCTTAAGATACCAGTGCTTATGATTTCGTTGCCTTGCCACTTATATGTATTAGGATATTTTTAGCAACAATTAACAAAGGGCCCAACTCACAATAACTTTGAGAATATACTAAAATATTATTTCACCCAGGAAACAATAGCAGAGAAGATTTAAGATTGTCTGAATCTGAGGCCAGTCACAGAGAGCACTCCACTACCGTAAAATGAAAGGCCAACATCCAAGTGCAAGGCCTTCAAGAGGCAGTTTCTGAAACCAAATACTGCAAAGACATCAACACAGGGGAAGTGATTAACTTGAGCAAGCAACCCATGAAAGGAATACAAATTGAAATGGATTTTCACACTTACCCAGCTACATTGGTAGGAGGCTTTATCTTCTTTCTTGGTACTACATATAATCATGAGCTTTATTTGTTATCTTTTCTTATTGAGAAGCAAACTGAAATAGCACCTAGGAAAGCTACATTTACTAAAAATAAAAAGCTGGTATGTCATTGTTTCTTTTTCAAGGGAGCTGTTTTATTTCATGTATATAACTTCTTTTCATCTATATTTCAAATACCAAAAAGAGACTGATAAGTTTTCCAAAACTAAAGATAAAAACACGATTACCAAACATTTATTCATCCATTGTAATTCATATTCTTTTGATGGTGATTGCTCTTGCAAAGAAAAGAGAAACACAGTAAAACATAATAATAAATTTTGAAGGAATTATGAGAGTCTAAAGGCAAGAATTTAAAAATGGTTCTCCTCCAGGATAGAGTCTAAGTGGGTTCCAGGTGGCTGACATTCAGGCTCCACCTGACCCAATGAAGGCAGCAGTAATTTTGAAGTCAGAAAAGTTGGATTCTTATACTAAATTACATATGGACTTTTATAAAGGCCATGCCATGCTTTTAAGACTCTTTGCAGAGAGATCCAGCATGCACACACCTAGGTCAACAAAAATGACCTCTGAAAATAGCCAGCATTCAGTGTTTATCTAAGGACTCTAATGAGTCCCTTGTTTGTCTTATGATACCTGACTACACAGTTTGGTAGAGCCCGGGATGCAAAAGCTAAAGTACAAGTAATCCTGTTTGAACTAGCAAAGACTTATTCAACATCTTGCATTTGAATGGGTCATAAATATTAAAAGTGGGAGCATGCAGACATGTACACATACTGTACTGGGAAAAGCAAGCCTTTGGAGGATGAAGCACTTTGCAGGCACATGGAAGTGAGTGGGTAAATAAAGGACATCAGTTTAGAAAGAACGCACCCACATGCAAACTTTACAATCTACACGATTTTGCCATGGATCAGTTCTACTCAGAGAATAATCATGGGAATATCAACTTGTTTGCAAAAAATAAAATATTCAAATTAAAATTTTTTCAACAATAGGAATTTATTTTCTCACTTCAAAAAGTAATCAGGGGCTTCCCTGGTGGCGCAGTGGTTGAGAGTCCGCCTGCCAATGCAGGGTACACGGGGTCGTGCCCTGGTCCGAGAAGATCCCACATGCCGTGGAGCGGCTGGGCCCATGAGCCATGGCCGCTGAGCCTGCGCGTCCGGAGCCTGTGCTCCGCAATGGGAGAGGCCACAACAGCGAGAGGCCCGCGTAACGCCAAAAAAAAAAAAAAAAAGTAATCAGTAAGTACAGTTCAAGACGTAGCCACTTCAGGGATTCAGTGATGTTATCAAGGATCTCTTCTCTATAATTTCCATTCTTTTTTCAGGGTGTTGCCAATGTTTCCCCTCATAGTTCCAAAATGGCTGCAGCAATTTCACAGACTCTTACTGTTTTCACCAATTTAGTAGATTTTATTGAACGAATGTTTCTCCATTTGCTTTATCCTCTTAGGACAATTTCCAGAAACTTAAAAAAATTGTTTTTTTTTTTTTTAATTTTCACCAGTTAAATTGTCATTTTGCTGGGGATAGAGTCCATCTAGACACTTACTCTGTTATTCTGGAAGTCCCACCTTTCAAGGTTTCTTGAAACTAGGTTTCAAAATGGTGCACCATCACTTCTGTTATATTTTGTTGCCAAAACTAGGTCACAAGATCAACCTAAACTTAGGAAGTGAGGAAATAGGCTCCATCTCTAGCTAAGGAGAACCACAAAGTTCTATTGCGAAGGATCTGGATACAAGGAAGTTTAGATAGCTGAGACCACAGTCAGTTCATGATCAGGAGGAACACCTTTCTGAGACTTCCCCAGAAGATTTTTCCTGTGGCTCACTGGACAGGATTAAAGGATTAAATCACATGTCCACACCCTAGCTGCATGAAAGACTGGATAGCCAGAGTCTGACCTTTTCAGGTCCATAATGACAAACAGACTTTTCCACTGTTAAGGGGAAGGGAGAAGAAGGTTGTTTGGTAGGCAACCTACATGTCTTCCAAAATGTACAATCTTTTACCTCAATTTGAGAAGGCAGTTCTCAGTACTTAGTCAAGAATAGAAGGACCACCCAATGTCAAATATAATAAAAATAAAATATTCAAAAAACAGGAATAAATATTGAGTCTGTGATATATACTTTGGAAGGTTTGTGATAGATAAGATGCTGGGTTTTAAGACAAGAAAATTTCATATAAAAATGTATATCAAACTATTAGAAGATAAGGAAAAAGCAGGAGAAAAGTACTTCATTTGAATATGATATTTTCAACAAATTACTATCCAGTTAGAATAACTGGACTTGCTATATGATATCAAAAATAACAACTGACATCTCTCCATCATTTGCAGTATTTTTTTAAGCCCCTTCTATGTGCTAGACAATTTGCTAAGTGTATTCCATATGAAATTTCATTTGGTCTTCATAATAAACATATGAAGTGGATCATTATTTTCCTCAGTTTTCAAAAAGAAAAGAAATTTATCTTCATATAAGTTGATAAATTGGGATTTAAGTTAGCTCAGCTAATAAATGACAAAAATCCATATTCAAACCTATACCAATCAGTTTTCACAGTGTGAAATCTTTCTGCCGTGTTATGGTCTCATTACCAAACATATGTGGCTTTAGAAGGGAAAAGAAAAAGAAGGAAAGCTTGGGAAAGTAGTAATTATAACATCACTGAGATGATATCATTTCAGAAGTTTTGCTCTGTCAGCTTTCTATAACTAAAGGATCTTCATAAGTCATGGTGACCATGTGAACAATGATAACATTTGTGCCAAAAGTACTGTTTGTAATACATGCTTTTCACTCAATACATCAAGAACACCTTATCATTGCATTCAGTATTACAAAATTTTTTTTCTTAACTGCTCAGTGTTCTACTATATGGATATAATTTATTTTAAAGTGTATCTACAATTAAAATTTGTAATTATTACATGTTCACCAAAATCTATTTCTTCTGTTGTCTAAGAACAAAGCTGGAGTACATTTCCCAGCCTCCCATACTGTTGGGTAACCATAGACTGTGTCTAGCCAATGAAAAGGAAGCAGAAGTGATCTATGCCACTTGCACACTCAGCATAAAGCATCTTCCATGTGACTTCAATATTCTTGTGATCACATAGATCAGCCAAAGGCAGAGGATCTCCTTCAGAGGAGGAAGGCATCAGGAATCACAAGGTGGAAGGGGTTTGAGTCTTTGAATAATTATATGGATGTGCACTCCCTAAGGACATCCATTTTGGAATTTGTATGAACACGAAATATGCTTTTCTGTATGTCCAGTCATAAAATTTTTGGATTTCTTTTACAGCAGCTGGTGTTACTGTTACTTAATCTAAATAATATATGAACAATGCTGCAGAAGACCACTTTGTAGCTAACTCTTTGTGCAAACGTTGATTATTTACTTAGAATATATTCTTAGAAGTAGAATTTCTGGGTCCACAAAAACGTGTATCAAATTGCCTTCCAGAAAGCATTTAAAATACTTAGCAGCAAATCAATGAGAATTTCTTAAATAATTCACTTTACAACTCAACAATGTTTTCTAACACAGGCAGATAACTTCTGTAAAGAATTTACTAGGATCTTGTACTGGCTCTTCTACTTACGTTGTAAACTAAATCTGTGTAACATACCTATCCTTCCATTTATTTCAAGGATCAAACGTCATAGAATAGTATATATTTTAAATGATATAAAATATAAGACAATA
This sequence comes from Grampus griseus, assembly GCF_964374135.1. Classification (NCBI taxonomy): domain Eukaryota; kingdom Metazoa; phylum Chordata; class Mammalia; order Artiodactyla; family Delphinidae; genus Grampus; species Grampus griseus. The sequence continues at coordinate 33,065,150 of NC_139003.1, read as the reverse complement.
CAAATGCAAATTTGACATGAATCTAATTTCATATGTGAAATTAATCGTTGTAGTGTCAATTTTTTTCTGCCTTGAAAACATCATCCACTGAAACCTTGTCCATATCATCTTTAATTAGATTTTCACTTTGCTGTACTACCACAGTAGCATTAGTTACTTAACAGTACAGATATTTCCTTCTTGTAATTTTTATTGGCTCAAAGTGAACTCAAGCTTTAGTTCAAACAAAGGTGAGAGAGTGAAATTTAAATGAGGTGGTGATAGAATATGTACTAGAAGAGAAAAAGAGATAGATGTATCAGCTGTTTGTTTTGTTTTCCTTTGAAAACTGCTGTGTCTCTGCTCCTGATTTGACACTTGGAGGCTAGAAACTTTCCAGCTGTGTTGAACAGAACCTCTGTCTCCCCTTGGGAGCAGCAGCAAGCCATGGTAGACCACAGGAACCAATGAAAATACCTCATGCTATTTACAACGGATCACATTTCACCATTTCTGACAGATGGAACCTTTGGAGAAGAATATTAATGACCATTGGGAGATGACACTAGTCATTTAGGGAAACACTCAATAAATAAGCAAGTGATACTTGACACAGAGACTCCCTGGATTTGTAAAATACTTAGAAGCCAAAGGAAGCTTTTCCTGGGGCTTTGATCATTTTTTTAAGGATAATAAAGCTTAATTCTGAACTCCCTGATGTAGTAAAATAGCCCACTAGTACCATACTACATTTCTTTAAATCTTGAAGAGCTCTGTTACTTTATTTTTTCTTATAAATTCTGGAGTTATATAACTTAGGAGTTATTCAAAAATATATGCTCTGTTTTCACCAATTATAAACCAAATAAGTTAGTATATTACAAAGAATCATGAGAAAGATGCCTTTCTTATAAAGAAGATGCCTAGGATCAAGAAGTTGTGGGTGATATGTTCAATGGAGCCTCCAAAGCCCCTCACAGTTGGTAGCAGCCACTGTGCTAGCCATAGGCCTAGAAGGCACCCCTTGGACAGAGGCACAATCATCTCTTACTCGTCCTGGCTGGAAGGCTCATTCACCAAATTGGTGGACTGAGGAGAAGAGGGGTAACAAACACCTGCAAAGAAAACTAAGTCTATGTTTCCTGAAGTGAATAAGTCCTGTTTTACCTCAGTCTTTTTTTCTCCCCAAATCTCATGACTGTCAACCTGAAACACTGAAGAACAAGACTAAAATTATTCTGACTAGAACAAGAAGAGATCACATGTAGCTGTAAGTTTTATTCAAACCCCCTGCCCATGACACTATTACTGCCAAACTCCCTTTAAAATGAGTCACAATATTTCTCAATACAACTGATGATGGAAGGGATTCCCCTCTGGCCATTTTGGGAGCCCCATATTTTCTCTGATAAATTATCTAATATATCAAACACTGGAGTCTCCTATCAGAGATTAGTCACTAGAGCAAACAGTCAAAATCTTCCTCCAACAGAGGTTTTTCTGGTGTAGGAGACTCTTGCAGTCATCTGTAAAGAAGAATAACAAGTACTTTCCAAAGAACTTCCCCAGGATTATCCCTAATAATCCCAAGAGGAAATCTCAGAAATACTGTGCCTGCAACAGACTGAAATATGTCAGAAATGCTAAGGGTACAGGGTATGTTCACTTTGCTGTTTTGTAAACAGAAAACACACACCACACAATGTTAAATGAACATTTCAGACTTTCATTGGGGGGAAATGAGGTATTTTAAAAGAATGTAAAGGCAAATTATTTGGTTCAGTGGGAATTCCATTGAAAGAAATTATTTAAGAACAAATGTTGATGAACTTAAATACAAATCCATGGTTAAATACAATAGTGGAAAATCATATGGAATGCTAGATTTTATCATTGTAGTACAATTTCCTTAAAATTAAAACTCTCTAGATAATGCTGGTGACACTGTTACATTCATATCTGGTATTTTAAAGACAGAGGCATATTGAAAGAAATGTTTAATGATCATTGAAATGTTGAAGGAATTAAGCTATGAATGAAGATTAAGAAAATGTATAATTTGGCAGGATAGCAACTAATCAGGAAATAGAAGAGCAAAATGCCATTAAAATGAGAAATCACTTAAGGTAGTCCATAGAGGAATATTAACAAGGAATGATGACTGGAAAATATGAAAAGGAAAACTGAAGAATAAACACAAGAAAAGTTTCCTGAGAGTCAAACCTTGTCCGCCTCTAGGGAGTCAATGGACAAATCCATCAATTAGGTCATATAAAACTACATTGTGCAGAATATTAACCAAGCCTTGTATTTCGACTTCTCAACCTTTCACTCTGAGAAACTATGTGTGCTGCCCACAACAGCAGAGTTCTTTAGGTTTTGGGCTTATTTTCTTTATAAACTCCTCCTTCATCAAAAGTCAATGACAACCAGAAGAACTAGTAAAGATGACAGGTAGCCAAAGTGGAAATGAGAAGTACTCAATACTAACTCCCAGTATCAGTGGATATATGAATCTACTTAATTTTAATCAGAAAAGGGTACTGTTGGTTAATAAACGATTTGTAAGTCTTTCCCAAAATACCATTGAAGCTATCATTTCTATGGCATAAAGATTCATATCTGTAATTGTCTCAGTTCTCTAGCATATATAGGTTAGTTTCAAATTTTCATAATTAATAGAGGAAATCTGATCTCCAGTTCAGATCACAAGAACTCTTAAATTCTTTACAAGTGAAGTGACATTTCCTTCATGATTAAAAATGTTCACCGCAAATGTGTTTGAGTTAAATGAAGTAAATCAGATTTTCCATATTAATATCATTAGATACCATCTTATTTCAGCACAAATAATATACCAGGTTACAATTTAATATTAATATTACTAAATATGAATGGCTTGATACTAAATAGCTCTGATTGTTCTATGATGACAGCAATCTCTGTCACAGATTTCATAATTTTTATTAAGCAATACCTCAGAAGGCTGGGGCAAAGGTTTTCTTACCCCTGTTAAGACTATGTGTGGATGTTACACAGGACAGATGTCTCCAGTGAGTGCTATTTTTCAATCAAGTTTATTCTCCCTTTTGCAGGCCAAACTAGTAGTCCAGATACTTTCCATTAGTATCAATATTTGCAAAGTCTCTGACCGATTTGGCAGTTCTACCAATTAGATGTCTCCATGAGTAGACTTTTCCAAAGTGGTTCAGGTTTCACTTGTATACATTTCATCTGCATGACCAGTTACTTTCATTGCTAATATAATCTAAGCAACTGGAGGAGAAAATGAGGCCAGAATAACATTTCCACACTTTCTTCTTTTTTGTGAACAGCCCCTAATTTCCACGCAAAATGATTATTCTGTATAAATTTTCTCAACTTTTTTTAATGGATCATTCACTACATTTAAGCCACTCTGTGGCTCATTTAAGTCACCCCAAAGTCTTTCCCTTTACTATTGCTGTTCACAGCAAACCTGGAGTCCCCTCTCTACTGCTGATCTCAAGTTGAGTTTTGCTCTTCGTAGCTGTGGTACTGAACTCCATTCCTGCTTTCCCTGCCTTACTTATTGGGAGTGGAGGAAGCACAGAGATGACTACACACACACACACACAAACACACACTCACACCCACAGAGCACAGTTTCTCAGGCACAGAGACCCTGAGCTATTTGTCTTTCTGACTGTCCTGTGGATGAGGAAAGAAGGGAGATGCAAAGGAAGGAACATGCTAGGTTCTAGGACCCTAGTCTGCTTCTGCTCTGAGAACAGAGAGCTTACGTTTCTGGGAACAGTCTTTACCTCTACTCCTTTCAACACATAGGATGCCAGAATGACCTCGGCAAGCTCCTGTGTCTATTTGCCAAGATGCCCTGGGAAGAGACTCTATTTGTTCATGGAAAGAGGATAAGAGACCTGAAGCAAAATAAGTCTCACTTCACTGTGGAATCAGAGTGCATAACGTGGAAGCATTATGAATTTGCTTCTCTGGAAGGTGTATTAGGATGCATTTATCTACAAGAAAGAATAAAACTGGTTATCAGGGGTTTAAACAAATGAGAAATTATTTTTATTAGACAATAAATTTGAAGGTAAATTACTGGTAGCATGGATTCAGTGGCTCAGTGATGTGATGACTGTTGTCTGATTCATTTACCCTTTCCCTCGTAGTGACAAGATAACTGCCACAGCCATAGGGAACATGTCCTCATTCAAGCAGAAAGAAGGGGGGGACAAGGGGAATCCCCACCAGATGTCTCTCTAGCTCTCATTAGTCACATGGCCACCCTCAGTTCTAAGGGAGGCTGGGAAAGCAAGTATTTTACTTTCCAGTCTCTATAATTGGGGTTGGAAAGGAAGAAAAAGTTGAGATTACGTGCTGGGCAAGCCAGTCAACAACATCTGCCACAGAAGGGATCCCAGGCTCAAACTTATCCACTTATTTTTATTTTTCTTGGAAATATCCAGGAAGCACATCATCCTTCCTGATGCTCAGCAATACCCAACTCCCAATAACATTGTCCACTTATAAATGCTAGTTCTTTCTTGCTTCGTAGAATTTGAGCATGTTGTATGTTTTGGAGGCCTGCAGTTTTATCTTTATGTGCCCTTGCCACCCAGTTTGGTATGATCCAGCTATTATAGAGGTTACATACTCTATACTCAGGCTATATACTCTATACTCAAATTCAAATGCAGGAAACTGAATGAAAAAAATATATATATGTTCCTTCTTAAATCATTGTGTTCATTCTTTCATTATATTTTGTTCAACAAACACAATATGACTATCCTAATCACATCCCAAGCTCATTTTTTTTTTTCTTTTGCAATTTCAGATGACACCTGCAAGCCTGAATGTCCAGGTAAAAACTATTTGTCCTTGGTTTTTCCTCTTGTCTCAATTCTTCCTCTAATTCCGGCTCTACCCACCCAGTCTTTCATTTTTCTCACAGAACCTTTTGCTTTTCTAGTTATTCACCTCTGTCTTAGAGAAAGAGCTTCCTCCCTTGGAAGATGTGTAATCTTTCTCGAGACCACACAATGTGCCTTTTTGTGTGATGATGGGGGACAGATGTGATTTTTCCAATGAGTTCTATTTTGCTTGCTTATTTATGTATTCTTCAGACTTTGGTCTGCAGTCTGGAACAAAATAAATCAGGTCACTCATTTCTCTTAATTTATACTGAGGTGGGTTTTCATTAATTTTAAATGATTTGTTAATTACACAAAGTTCTTAAGCCCCTTTATTAAAAATCATAGAATATACTAGGCAGGGTTTTAAAAGCACATTTTTCTTTAAAAATGTTTTTTAAAAGCAAGGCTGCAGTACTATTTAATAATAGATTATTTTGCCCAGGACAGTTTTCATAATATTTATAGAAAATTAACATAAGTAAATGCTCCACAACCCATGCATCAAAAAATTTCCAATTATATTTCTCTTCCTTGAAACAGCTATTTTATGTTAATAGAGAAATATGTGATCCAGAAGGAAGTCTAAAATTATCTAGCATTAACTCTTATTTTACAGATGAGAATATGGAAGCCACAGAAGGTGAACAAACACCCAACGGTTTACGGTTTGTGAGTGGTAAAGCCAGGATTGTAAACCAGGTTCCTGATGCCCAATTCTGAGCTCTTTCACAATCACCTACATCTCAAGGGTTCACCCCTATGATAAGCAACTACAAATATCATCCCTAGGTCCGGTGGTTCAGGTGGTAAAAGGCTCAAACAGCAGAAATGGCTGCATGGCAGGGCTGTATCAAGAACTAAGTACGGGATGACAGGCAAAGAATGAAAAGAAGGTGTAGAGGTAAGACCAGTAATGTGGACCTGTTAAAGTTGAATGATGGAATACTGGCACTATATTCTCCATATTCACTGAGCCAGATTGAGGGTAGCAGGAAAAAGGGGGCAGATCCAAAAGAATGAGAGAAGGGATTGCTTCCAAAGACAAGTCTCCCTTGGAATCAGGAAATTAGACAAGCATTGCCTGGGAGAGGTTAGTTGTAGTTAGTACATTGTTTCACTCATTAATCAGTTTAAAACATGTTAATCAATTGACTTTCAGGTAATTTCAATAAAAAGTATGGTGAGGTGGAGTAGGGTAAAGGAAAGCATTATTCCTACAGCAACTTCAGCTGAAAAACATACTCAGAGGACTTGTACCAGCAGCATAGCTAACGGCCCTTTTAGAAGCATGCTTACTCTGAAAAAAAATCCTTTTTAGACTTAGTCTGCTCCTTGGTGATTCTAAATTCTTATTCATTTGTTTACTCAGTTATCAAACTTAGGAACCACCTACTATATGCCAAATAACTTAATCATTGTCAATATCTACAAAGTAAAGAGGTGGCTTTTCTTTCATGGGATGGAGGGTTAGAAAACATAAAATCCTTCTTTTAAAGTGTTTGTAAATATTCATTCTGCCAGTTTGAAATAAGTTATTGTGTTTGTGTTCAGAGCAGACAATTCCAATGTCTCATACCATAAAAGCAATTTATCTTATCTTTTTGAATGTTAAATTAGCAAACAAGACACTCCTAGAAGAACTGGCCATGAAAGAATAGGGTGTGTTCAGGGTATACCAGTCCAGAAGGTATGCACTTATTTGAACCATGCATCATGTTATATAAAACCTATTCCCAATTAAGTACAGCACTTAAATAAACTGCAGAGTTAAAATGGTAGCATTAACTAAATAGATTTTTTTAAATGTCAGAGCAATTTCCTCACTATGTTGTATAAAGATATTTTATGTACATTAAATATGGGGGAAGGACTTGCCTTTCTCTTCCATCTCTCCAACCCCAATCCCACTCCTGGTCTTCAGTAAAGTAGATTAAAGAGTAAGCAACTTTGTTAGCATAAAACACATACAAAACACACGAACCATATTAAATGTGTGTCTCCATGTATAATAATCATCCCCCTAGTAGCACCAACACCTGAATTACTCCACTCTCCTCTCCTTCTAGGGTCCTAGCTCTATTTTGGAGTAGAATCATATTCTGCAGATTCTGCATATCCCTGAAAGGGACCTGAGGACCACATGATCTTCAGACTGACATGTGGACAAGAAACAGATCATCCTCTTGTAAATATACTGCCTTGTAGCATAACTTGGAACTGTTATTTTATTTTGCTAATAAGTTTATATTCCATCCTACCAAATGATGGGGAGTTGTATTAGAGAAGAAAGCCATGTTTGAATATACAGTTACATGTATAATTAGCTCACATGCAAATTACCTGAACAATTAAATTGTATATGCAATTACAAATGCATTCAGCACACAGTTTGGCTATTGTTTTGCCTTCCAGTGTGCCTTCAGCAAAATTTGTTAATGCCTTAAGCCACAACACGTAAGACCAGAGGAAAGTATGTTTTACACAGGCCCCAATGGATTCTATTGCCCAATCCGTTCCCCATCATCTCCCCAAACCACTTTTATAACCTAATACAAAATAAGTTTGTCTACATTATCATTCACAGGAATTTAATCAGAATGCCACTAGAAAGACCATCATCCCAGGAAGTGAATATCCATTAAAAACAACAACAAAAATCTTCCTCCAAATCAGATGCTGCTAACAAGCCCATAGAAAAGACATTGGCAAAGAAAAAATATTCAAAAGGTAAAATATTTCACCCAGTTCCTGGCACACTATAAGTACTGATGCAGAGGAAATACTCCCTGTGTTTAAATGAGAGGACTAACCTGAACTGTCCACATTTTATTATCATCATCAACTATTGCCCAAATAGTTCTCCAAAGTGGGGGGATCCAAAAAGGCCTTGTGAAAATTTCCAAAACAAAATCCACTAAATCATTTAAAAATGTTTAAATATGAAAAGAGGAGGATGAAGAATTGAAAAATCTAATAATAATATCTTATTATTTGGAAAGGTTAGAATAACTGTCAAAACATATTTCACTTCACATTAGAAAGATACTAGACATTTCCTATATTTGTTCATTATCATCCCATTTGCAGAGAAGTTAGTCATCTTTTGGCATATTTGCCAGATTAGTCTAATCAATGATTATTAACATATGTTTTAATGTCCAAAACCTAAGAACTGATGCTTTGCCAAAGAAATCAGGGTGTAGACAAAAGAAATGTAAGGAATTCAGCCTCACCTTTTAAAGTTTTCACTAGAAATCATTTCATGAGGAAAACACTTGTTGCCTTAACATAGGAAGTTCATTTTAACTTAAGAGTGTGGGGTAGTAGATGAAGCAATGCAAGGATATGGAAACAACATAAATGCAAAAGGAGTGAGTGAGCGAATGTGGAACCAAAGCATAGACAAGAATTAACCACCTTCTCGATCCTCTTCTTTCTCCACTCACCACATCTATTCTTAAAATACAACTTTCCACCTGCATGCCTCCCCTCCACAAAAAAAAGTTCCCTTCAGTTTAAAGTAGTGGCTTAGCAGCACAGATAATGGTGTTCCCAATGTCTTTTTCGAGATTGCTTATTTATCTGCACAGATGTTAGCTAGTCTCTTTATTACTTCTTATATCGAGTCTTCCCTCCATGTTTATTCCTCTGGTTTTAAACCAGCGGAGCAGTGTTATTTCTCTAAATAAAGGAAATGTACCAAAGTGTAATTTTATAGTGGTCTCTGCTAATTTCCTTCTTTGCCCCCTACCATGTCAGGAGGCTCAGTTCTAGGTTTCCCCACAGGCAGTGGGAACTTTTCAAGGATTCTGGATAATAACTGACATTTTGTATGTTATACCTGGTACTATGCTGTGTTTTTTATGTGTTATCTTATTTGGTCCCTAAAATAACTCTGTAAGATATGTACTACTGTTATCCCCATTTTTAAGGTGAGGAAACTAAAACTTGGAGAGATTAATTCACTTGCCAAAGTTGAATCACAGAGTTTGGATTTGAGCTCCAAACCAACTCTAAAACCCATACTCTTAATCAGTTCAATATTCCTGTGTTCTTTTAAGAAAATATGAAAATCTGTCCAAATTGCCTTCTGAAAAATGAAAAGAGAAAACCCAATCAAAATAACAAATATAGCCATACCTCCAAAAGTTTTCCTGTATCCTTTTGTTATCATTCCCTCCTGCCCCACCCCTCCCAGGCCAACACTGACCTGCTTCCTGTTACTATACATTGGTTTTCATTTCATAGACTTTTCTATGAATTATATCATATATAAGTACTCTTTTTTTGTCTGGATTCTTTCACTCAGCATAATTATTTGAGATTCATCCATGCTTTAACATGTAACAATAGTTCCACTATCAAAAACCATTTTTATTGGTTGTGTAGTATTCCATTGCATTGGATATACCATAGTTTGTTTACTCATTACCAGTTGATGAACATTTGAGTTATTTCCAGTTTTTGACTATTACAAGTAAAGCTGCTATCAGTGTCAGTGTACCAGTTTTTGTATAGATACATGCTATCTTTCACTTGGGTATACCTAGGAGTAGAAAGACTGGATCACATGGTAAGTTTGTTTAACTGCCTAAAAAACTGCCAGACAGTTTTCCAAAGTGGTTGTAACATTGTATATTTCCAGCAACAGTGTATGAGAGTTGGGTAGAAGAATAATCTTGTTTTTCTAAAATCATAATCATTAAGATCCAATGGGTAGGGGACTTCCATTGTGGTGCAGTGGTTAAGACTCTGCACTCCCAATGCAGGGGGCCCAGGTTCGATCCCTGGCCAGGGAACTAGATCCCACATGCATGCCACAACTAAGAGTTTGCATGCCTCAACTAAGGAGCCCACAAGCTGCCACTAAGGAGCCTGCCTGCCGTGACTAAGACCCAGCGCAACCAAATAAATAAATAAATATTTTTTTTAAAAAAGGAAAGGAAATAAAAAGATCCAATGGGTATAAATTCTAAAAAATACATTAGAACACAGATAGAGATCTCCTTTTTTTTCCCCTGGTGTTGAATTCTACTAAAACTTACATGCTTATGAAACTTAAACTAGTATTCCATTTCAGACTTATCTTCAGAGCTCCATATACAAACATATAATTTACAATCCATCCAGTCACCCACTCTAAAAATCTCAGAGTTGTTCTTGAGTCCACATCCTGCCTTAAACCCCACATATAAATGTCAAGTCCTGCTATTTTAACACCTTAAAAATATCACCGATCTATCCCATTTTTTCCATCCTTAGCTTAGTATCTCATTATCCCTTGTAAGAGCCTTTTCAATGGTTTCCCTGGTTCCAGAATTGGACTTAAAATCCATCCTCTACACATAAAGCTGGGGAAATTTTTAAAATAAAAATATGACCATGTTAGTCCACCTAACTCACACGATAAGGTTAAAGCTACCTTTTCACATATGGCCCTCCATCTTTCCAGTTTATCATTCATCACTTCCTGCCTTCCCTTATTCCTTAGAACTGCTTGTAAATTCCTCACATACCATGCTGTCTTGCCTCTATGCACTAACACATGCAGTCTACTGTCTCTAGAATGGCCTCCTGCCCACTATTCACCTAATTAACTCATCTCTGTTATCATGTCCAGCAGGAAGTCTTCCTCAAGTCCTCAAGTCAGGTGAAGTTCTCCTCATTGGTAGTTCCATATTTCCATTTACTTCTATGACAGCACCATCAGATTGTTTCTAATTATCTGTTTATGATTCCCCCCACCCACCCCCAGAATATGAGCTCTTCGGCACAGTGGTGTATCTAACTCATTGTTGCATCCATGGTGCATAGAGCCATGCTTGGCACTTAGCACACCCTCAATAAATCTAGATTAATGAACAGAAATGTCAAGGTCTGAGAGATTTGGAAAAAGAGTACCTGCCATAAAATTTTGGGATTCTAGGATATATTGGATCATAATTATAATACCAGTAGAGTAGGGACCTACAAATCTGCTATTAAATGCATTTTGACATAGTATGTGGGTGTTTTAAATTTAAAGTATGCCTAGATTATAAAGACTGCCTGCCTGCACTGGATAGGTGTGGTTTTTAGTCATTATCCCTTTGTGTATGTGATATAATTTCACTGAATAGATTTGGTTTTCAAGAGAAGTCAGCACATTGTCACAATAAAGTCATCACATAGCAAGCTTCTGCAGGATTCTTCCACAATCTTGTTGGTAACATCTGGCCCCTCAGGGAATAGAAAGTTGAGGCCTAGATAATAGTTTCTTAAGGACTTCTGAATTGCATTAGAAAATTATGTGATAAATATATCAAGGGGTCCAAAATGAATCTCATAATACTGCACAAAGACAAAAAAATACCTTTTGAATAAATTAAATAATTAGTTCATTGTTTTGGATACCTTTGACCAAAACAGGGAAATGCCTCTTCAGAATGGCTCTCATCTTCTGAGGATGCATCTGCATATGAAGCAGGGCAAGGATGTGTGACTCAGAAATTCCATTCACTGGAAGTCAAAGGCACAATTTTTTTCTATCTGGGCTTAAAGCCAATGATACCATAGCCTTAATGGATCCAGTGTAGCTGTGAGTCTTGTGACCTCAGGAGTATAATCATAAAGATAAATTTAGAATAGCATTCCAGGAGATAGCTGACACTCTATTATAAAATGAATAAATATGGATAGGGCATAGAACTGGAAAAATTGCATCACTATATACATGAAATTGCTACAAAAGAATCTGAAATTTTCACTAACAATTATCCCCCATCTCTCTCTCTTTCTCTCAAACACACACACACACACACACACACACACACACACACACACACACACACACACACAAACAAAAACAAAAAACTGAAGTTATATGCCCTCCTCCTCAGTCTAGCTTGCTGAAAAAAGAGATCTTGTGATTCAGGTTAAATTAAATTCAATTAAAGAAATAGTTACTGTACTTATTAAGTATAAGGCAATTCTCTAGGATACAATAGTGAACCACGTCCCATGGTATACAGTATGAAGAATTAATTTAGAACAAGGATAAAATGGAAAGCAATGTTAAATTAATATATTCCTTACATTATATATTACCTGATATTAATACTGCTACATTTTATTTCAATAGCCATTAACTGATACATATTTTGATCCTCAATTTTTTTCTTTTTTAAAATCTTTTGTCTATTTCTTGGAACCTCCTGTTCTTATTTTATTGATATGCTATCTCTTGAGTGTCTCTGAAGATAGTAATGATTTTTTTTAAAGTCTTCTGTTTTCTCCATTAATTCCATTTCTTCAATTTGATTTTTCTCAGTTTTTTGGTGGTTCCTGGTGTGTTTGAGAATCCCTTTTTGCTCTCTGTGGTTACAGGCATTTACTATAGGATTTTGCAATCAGTTATCACAGAGGAAGGATGGTCTGTGCTACCAGGCTGAGGGCAGAGCTAGCAATGTATCTTTTAGGTTTTGGGGGCTTCCTGCTGCTCCAAAAACCTCTCTGTCTCCCTCTGTCTCTGTCTCTCTTTGTCTTATATGCTCACATATGCTCATTATCCTTCACTGTGGGGAAAAACATTGCTAAAAAAAACCCCTCACATTTCAGCAGAAACGCTGGAAAGGAAAATAGATAACTGGCTCAGCTGTGCCAAATACAGTTTTATAAATATGCACTTTAAAAATGCCAGGGTTTAATCTGATTCTGACAGCATTCCTGACATGAATTTCACAAGACCCTTGCTTTCCAGAGTCAATTATTCTGTACACACATACATAACCTGCCATCTTGCTCTGCTGATTATCATTCTATATGTGTGTGTGCATTTTTCTGACACAATGGTCCACAAAATTCTCAGTGTTGTAAAAATAACTTTATTTCCACTAACAATTTTATTATCTATCATGAGCTCCCATATCTACATGATATTAAAAAAAAAACATCAATTTGGTCAACTTCCATATTTCTCAATCCTATCCAGGGATTTAACCAATTTAACCTTTTAACCAATTCCAAGTTTTTAAGGTATATGTGCTCCTGTTTTATCCCTAACCCATACTCCTTGGTCAAGAGGTGGTCATTAGAGAACGGCCACTGTGTCATGGTGGGGGGAACAGGAAGTCTTTCTCTCAGTCTCCCTTTTTCTCTGTCCTGTGTTGAGAACTTTTCTAGTGATGTAACTTGACTCACAGGGAACTGGACAACGTGTGTGAAGCATATGTTACACTCAGAGGGCAATTGCCCACGGGTGGATCACCTGGCACTTTAGCATTGCCAATCCTTCTTATCTGTCGCTGGGAAAGCACTCACATCTCTGCTTATTGCTTTCCCAGTCCCAAGACCTCTTAGCCAACTTGTCCCTTCTCTCAAATGTGGATACATCATTTCACTGTCCCTACTAGAGCGCCCTGGTAGACAGAGTGTACCACATCCATGACGCTGCTGCCTTCTGAGATGTTAGATGAGTAGTGGACCACGAGACCCTTTATCCTCATATTCCTACTTAAAGTTAATTAGATCATTTCCTCCCCACACCACACCCCCCACACACACACCAGACTCCTACATCGGGGAGTGACAGACTCATGGCCCTTGCAATACTTCTAACTTATTTCCTAAACTCTCCACTTCCCGTGAAGTTCCTTTGTCTAGTATGAAGGGCAGAAAGACACACCTATTCTCCCTGCTAGTGGAGCTGCATCAAATCTTCTTGGTCTTAAACTGAGATATCTTTTGACTGTAGAAGCTTAAAATATAGCTTAGAATAGGATGTAGAAGCTCTTTGTTCTCATGAGTGGGGTTTTCCTTCTCTGAGCAGCAGGTGCACCCCTCCCTCATTGCCTAATAGGAAGAAGGTGGCATTACAACAGGGAAAACAAGAAAGTTGACATTAGTTAGTATTTGAACTGTTATCCCACCAGAGATTAATACTTCCTATGCCATCTTGCCATACATTTCTTGTCTTTGCAATGAGACTGGATGGGATTGTCCCAATGGGCTTTTAGCCTGAGTCTGAATCAGGCTGGAATCATAAACTTCAACCTTCATGGTATACTGTAGTTTGTCTTCATGTCAGTCTTTGAGTAGGCCAAGTGTGGTCAGCTCAGGAGAGGCTGAGATGGTCTGTGATGAAACTCATTGATATAATGTTAAACTTTTTCCCTGTTTTTTTCTGGTATGATCTTTCCTTTGTCTCAATATCTTTTTTTTTTCGAATTTTATTTATTTGCATTTTTTCCAGATGTATTAGGTATTAACTGACAAACATAACTGCATATATTTCAAGTGTGCAATGTGATGATTTGATATACATGAACTGTGAAATGATTACCACGATCAAGATAATTAACAAATCTGTCACCTAACATAGTTAACTCTTATTTTGTGGTGAGATCCTTAGTCCAATTTTTAGAAACACAGGTGCAGTCTAATGCCTGTTAGTGAAAATTGGCAGTGGCAAATTAAAACAATCATGCCTATCGCCTCTGTTTTTCATTGCCTCATGTTCCACTTTGTACTGCAAGACTGCATTCCTCAGGGCTTGGCAGAGAGAGAGAGAAAGAGAGAGAGAGAGACCCAAAAGGTCATATCCTAGGTCTCTAACATTCAGGACTAACAAACACAAGGATAAGGATAGCATTTTTTTAATGTTTTGATGGAATATATTCATCCTCTAGGCAAAGAACAAATAATTGTGAAGGGAAAAGAATCAAAACCCTCTTTGTAAGAAAATCATTTACAACAAGGTACTGCTTGAAAATTTGAAAAGAAAGTCCAATCTCACTCCTAAAATTGTTAATTAGAAGGAAGATTAATACACTCCATAGTAACTAAAACTGTTTGAACTAATTCTGAAATATCACCTAACAATTTTTTAATGTGATGCTTTTTCTAATTCTTTTTTTTGATAGGGAAATGACATAAGCTTTTCATACTTTGTGCATGTTTAAAGTAAGAATATTTATAAGCAAAAGTAGCATTACTTCATTGATTCAGAATCAGGAATTACGATCTCAAAGTTTGTTCTTCAATGGAAGTTTTTAAAAAATCACTTAAGTGTACCACAGTTTTCTTTTGTGAAATACATTTTTCAAATTAATAGGTCAGAAAACTTTGCAGTAATTCAAAAACTCTTCTAGTAAAATTTTATAATCTGAAGTCCAAGTTAGAGCCTTAATTCCAAACAAATACACTTTCATTTCTTTTTAACCTGGAATTTTGCAGTCAATAATATGCAGATAGAAATATGAAAAAATTAAATTAAAAGTTCGTTATATTCAACTATCTGAGAGGCATAAGAATTATCTGGGAAGAAAAGAGAGAAACACCAAATATTTTAGTATTGATTGCCATCATCATAAATAGTATGTTGGAATGATAGCAAATCACTATTGCCCTGTTAGTACATATCTATATACAGGGAGAAAAAAAATAACTAGTACACAATCAATTTCTGGCAATGGCAATTCTCATTTTGATACATCTTGGAAAATCACCAAAGCCAAAATAAACATCCAACTGTCCAAAAAGCACATGGATTATTAAAAATAAAAAAAAGTCCCTGTGCCATATTTTGGAGCTAAATACCAATTCAGTACCTGGCCTAGAAAAAGTACTCAAAAAATATTATTAGAAACAATGAAAGAAAATGCTCATTGGTCGACATATTGGTCAGACTGGTATATCGGTGAATGATAACACTGGGTTCAAAGATCAACACTATCTCATTTCACAAGAGAGATATGCAAAAAAATTACAATGCACTGTATTAAATGGAACAATAATGTCACATCAAGTTTCATGGAAATATAATAAAGGATAAGTAATTCTGCCTAGACAGTTTGCCGAAGTAGCCACAGAATGAGTAATATTTGAGCTAGTTTTTGATGCATGAGTAGAATGTAGGTAGATGGAGAAGAGCAAGAAAGGATCTCCCAGAAAGAAGGGTCAGCATGTACAAAGCCTTAGCATTAAAAATATCTCTATTTGGGTTCCCCTGGTGGCGCAGTGGTTGAGAGTCTGCCTGCCGAAGCAGGGGACATGGGTTCGCGCCCTGGTCCGGGAAGATCCCACATGCCACGGAGCGGCTGGGCCCGTGAGCCATGGCCGCTGAGCCTGCGCGTCCGGAGCCTGTGCTCTGCAACGGGAGAGGCCACAACAGTGAGAGGCCCGCGTACCGCAAAACAAACAAACAAACAAACAAATCTCTATTGAAAGCACAGTGAGGAGTTCAGTAGGGCAGGTTTAGGCGTGCATGTGTGAGAAAGCAACACAAAATGTGGCTTGGGAGTCAGGTCCAGGCTAGCTTGTGAAAACATTTTTAAGACATTCTAGGATTTTGAACATTTTCCTATAGTTCTCGGGAAACTACTGAAGTTATTTAAGCAGAAACAAAGTATTTTTGAATTTGAGTTTTATAAAGTTTGCTTTGCTGGTAGAATGTAAAAAGGCTCAGTTACATACAGAGGAGCAAATTAGCCTCTCAGGAAAGAAATGCTGAGAATCCATAAAGAATTCAAATACAGCTAACAAGTGCTCAACACTCTCTCCCCAAGTGCTTTGCCCTCAATAAATATAGAATTCACTAAATGAAGGAACAGATGAATGCATGTCTATCAGAGTTTGCTTTGATATCAATTTTAAACACGGCAAATACAGTTTTAGTGAAAGAGAACTGAGGTTGCAATGGGCTGATTAACAGATATTCTACAATATATCTTAACCACTTACTTCTCAGAGAGTTTTTTTTTATCATTTTTAGTTGTATATGGGCTCACAAAAATATTAAAATCAAATATAAAGTAGTAAGCTATGCTGCCGATTGTATTGTACTACATAGTAGTATATTATACTGTTTTTATAATTACGAGGTGTTATACAATATAAAATATATTGTATATATAATGTATATAATCTCTAAATATACAATGAGAATTAGATAATTATCAGTTTTATTTTCATACTGTTTTCTTTTTCATAATTAACTAAAAATTCTAATTTCTTAGAAACCTTGATTATTTCATATTTTATAAAAAGTATTTACAGATAAATGCTATTTCCCCAGAAGAGTTCCAATAAGACATGATTTTAAAAGTTTCCTTGAAGAGGCTGTTAGAATTTAGACGTTTATAGCTCAAAGATAGATGGATTGCTAAGCAACTTTGTGGTAAGTCACCATATCTCTGAGGGTCTACATCCTCAATATGAGAGATGAAGTAAGCACTGGGGTTCCCTACCTACCATCCACTCCCCAGTCTGCTGGTAATAACCAACCTCAGCTTGCTTGTTCACATGTCCCATGAGGAACTTGCATGCTTCAGGGAAAGCTGACTCCATCCTGGATCTAGAAGTGAGGCAGGCAGCTCCGGCATACACCAACCTGGACAAGCCCATCCATTGGCCATTGGTACTGGAGGCTATATGACCTAATTTCTCTCTATAAGACTAGAAGAGGTATTTGCAGGGGCTTCTATAGTAGAAACTTTCTCTTCTGGGAAACAACTGGAGACAATGTCTCTTCCCTTTTGGATGATGGCACCTAGAACAACCATAGTCAACTCCCTACCAGTTCCTCCATGTAGCTGATGATGAGGCTGACATCTTGAGAAAGGCAGAACCATGAAAATCACAGGGAACCAAACCAGAGCAAGATAGGCTGTTCTAGAGTCTTATATATCTCTGGGGATATTGGTTACATGAGCCAATAAATCCTCTACATAGTTTAAGCCATTGTGAAATGGGTTTTCTGTAACCTACAATGAAAGGATCCCCAGGGGTATAAGTTGTTAACATAAAAATGACTATAAAGACATCACAAAGGAGCAGCTAATGTGGAGACACTGCCTGGGCTGACTCTCAGCTCTATGTGACCTCTAGCTATGTGACCTTAGGGAATCACGTAGACTTGCTGTGCCTCAGTTTCATCATCTGTAAAATGCGGATAATAATATATACCTCACAATGTTATGAGTTAGTAACCATAAATTAATAAAAATGAGTTAATGTATATGAAGTGTTTAGTATAGTGCCTAATGCATTGTCGATGTCTCAATAAGAGGTAGCCTTTATTAAAGTCATTCTAGTCTTAAAGAATCTAATGTTATCTATGTTATCTACTCCTCAAGCCCTCAGCCACTCCCAAATTTTCATGCCTTATCTCTCTCTCTGACCCTTTGCCTTATGACTTACGAAAACCCACTGCACCTACCGGAAACAATAATAGTGATTAAAGGCTCCCTACCCATAAATTCAAATGCTTAGTTGTTTTAATAATACTAGCTTACGCTTACATATACCTCCTTCCATAATGACACTTGTTAAAACCAATATCAGTCTTGCTATATACCACTCACTACTCATGCAAGGTCAGGTCCCATGGCTGGGAGTTTCACCAGTCTCTGTCCTGCTTACTCCTAGCTTATTCCCTTCCCTTACTACTAGAGTTGTTGAAGGTCTAACATGTTTTACACATACCCGAGCTTTTCTGAAATATTAGAATCAAGGACAAAGGCTTGTGGCTATCTTACAGATTTTTAAAATTCTTGTAGTATTTCATTTTAGTTATGACCTGCATTCTTCTTAATTTCTCCTATAACTAATAGTATTATAGCAAAATTCTAGTTCACTTTTGTTAAGTATGGACAAACTTAACAAAACTTACTTAACAAACTTTCCATTTTATAGACACATCATTTATAGAGAAAATAAACATCCAAAGAACTATCTGTAAATAAATACAGGTTTGGTAACCACAAATAGTGCTACAATACTCTTATTTTAATTGAAGTATAGTTGATTTACAATATTATATTAGTTTCAGGTGTAAGCATAGTCATTCAATATTTTTATAGATTATATTCCATTTAAAGTTATTACAAAATAATGGCTATATTTCCCTGTGCTGTATAATATATCCTCGTTGCTTATCTATATTATACATAGTAGTTTGTATTTCTTAATCCTATATCCCTATCTTACAATACTTTTTAGATGCTTGTGAATGATTTTTGTTTTGGCTCTTAAGCCTGAATTGTCCAATATGGAAACCACTAGCAATACATTGTTATATCAATTTTTATTAATTAAAATTAAATAAATTAAAGATTCAATTCCTCAGTTACCATAGCTACATCGTAGGTGCTCAACAGCTACTAGGCACATGTGACTAGAGTAATAAGCAGCATTATACAGAATGATGTCTCCATAACCACAGAAAGTTATACTGGACAACCTGGACCTAGATGGTGCTAATAATGGTGAAATATATCTGTAAGAGAGAATAATATGCTAACGACCAGACTAAAGTCTTTTAAGTTGTTAAATCCTGTCTTCCTTGTCTTACGAGTAAAATAAGATAGGTAAATGCTTCATTTTCTTGTTCTTTCTTATCACACAAATAACAAATATTATTGACAAAGTTAAAATACAAAGAAGTAAAAAGAAAAGGAAGTAATTCACAAATCACTCTAAATTGGGTGATGCTTTGATGTAGAAATTCATTTCTAAATAGAGTAATGATTGACTCTTCTACTTTTCTGTTTAAGGCACTTTTTCCCTTGACTTTTTCAGTAGGTAATAAATTGACCTGCAGTGAACCTCACAAAAATCTAGTACAATGTTACATATTAATATGCTCATTTGTTAAGTAATTACAAAAAATTCCTTCAAATTAAAAAAAAAAAAAAAGAGTTTGCAGAAACACAGGTGCTCCATCGGGGGGGGGGAAATGTAACACTTTAATGAGGAGTAACTAATTTCAACTATTAGGAAATGCAGGGAATCCCATCCTTTAACAAAAATATTTTCACATTCCCTTTGAAGAGCAGAGTGGTAAAATGCTGAGGAAATGAGGCCTTCCTGTTTCTGCCACATGTATATAATTATCCAGCTGCATCTCCAAAATAAGTATGGCTGGGAAGTTCTTTCAAAGAGCTCCTTGCAGCTGAATACCAAAGGAAATTTGCATGTTTCTAAAACTATTGTTCTTGTGGTTCATGATGGAATTATGAGGGCTCTCCTGTTTTTGTCTCTAAATAAAAATAAGCAGAGTTAAGTGATTTGAACCTACAGGATCTCGTTGCAGATTTTCCTCTTTTATAAGATGGCTACGGAATAAGCAAAGAACATTTTGATGGGGACAAGTTCACTTCATTTACCAAGTGACCAAAGGCCAGGCCACTATAAAAACTTTGTTCTACTTGTATTTCTAACTATTCAGATTTTTTTAGTGTTTTATAAAAGCTTATTAAGTACTCTTTATTAATATCTTTCTGAACCTTTTAGAGCTTTTTTCTTCTATTCATATCTAAGAAAAAGTATGTCACAATAATTATGTCATGCTTTCCTTTTCTGGGCAAAATATATTTTACAGATGTTACTCTTTTATTACAAATATTCATCTAAATGAGCTTTAAGTGGTCATTCCTGTCTATTCTGTTTCCAAAGAAGGCTGATGAAGCCTGAGCTGGTGACACCACCAAGACACATTTAATGGTAGCAAGAGGGGCATAGTATTTGAGAGATAAAAAACAGAGCAAGAAAGTGGTTCTATGCTCCAGCTTCAGCACTGTGGTCACCATGCTTCCTCTCTTGGATGGATCGTTTCATTAAGAAAGGGAACTTTTACCCCAACATTAAATTTAAGAGTCCAAAACCACTAGGACATTTTTCATATAATGTTACTGAGAACAAGGAAGGGTAATGGTGGAGGAGCAATCAATAAATAAATAGAATCAATACATGCTAATAAAAAAGATGAAATCTTCTAAATGAAAAGAAATTAATTTAGCCAAGAAATTCTTTTATGTAAAAGAAAGAAGTTTAAAACATAGAAATGTGTATTTGGTAGGAGATATTAAAATGTTAATCATCTTTAAATAGAAAATAAAAGACAAACAAAACATTATACTGTTAAAAGAGTTTAAAATAGGCTGGAGAGTGATATGGGTCAGAATTAGAATGATGCTCTGTGATCTAGAAGCTGGTAATTTGAAAGGAAATTTGGCATCTGAGAGAGGTGAAAAAGGGAAGGGAATATAAATATTTTCCACAAACAGTCCTAGATCAGGAATTTATGTGACTAAGGAACGATACATAACTGAATTTTTTTTACGTGAGTTTAAAAAGATGTGACTAATTTCTGTGTAATCCTTTTGTACTGTATTTCTGTTCATAAAAGTAAAACAATGTCATCTCCAAGTTTTGATAGCAGAAAGTTTCCCACGGGGAATATAAAATATATATATTCTTTCACTTCCTTTATTCTTCCACAGTTAAATCCTGGCTTCACTTCCCACCTATTATGGGACTGTGAGCAAGTTATGTAGCCTCTCTGTCTTGGCTTCCCCACACGTAAAATGGAGAGACTAACAGCATGTATGACATGAAGTTGTTATAATGGTTCAATGAGATAATGCAGATAAAGTGCTGAGCACAGTGCCTAGAATATAGTTAAGCCATGCAAAGTATCACTGGCTTTAAGTCTACAGAGAGATTTCACAGGAACAAGCAGTGATCTACATAGTTGATCAACCCGTGAAAGGAAAAAATAGCAAATGTGACAGAAGAGGGTAAACATCCGTGTCCATCGAGGTATGGCTCTAGTTGGCAATGGATTCTACACCTGTGGATTTCAGATGACCAACTGAACAAATATAATTCCTAGTAAGTATACTTGTCTGCTGACAGAGCAGCACTTTGTTGAACAGTGTTAAACAACAGAACTTTCTCTAATAATGGAAATGTTCTATTCTTCTGTGTCCAATAAAGTAGCCTCTAGCCACGTGGCTATTGAGTAATTGGAATGTGGGTAGTATAAGTGAGGAACTGGACTCTCATTTTACTTTTTAAAAATTTAAGTAGCCACATGTGCTATGGCTACTGTTTTAGATAGCATACCTATAGAATAATATAAATAAACAGCATACTGAAGTCACATATTTAAAACAAACTTCTTTCATCACTCTGCATTACTCCAAAAATAATAATATTTTTTAGAGGTGAGTTCAAGTACTTTGCATCACTCTTAAATTACAGCATGCTACAACACCCAGCACAGATATAGGTAAATGTTTAAATCAACTAATCCTAAAATGTGGTATAGCTACACTTCTTAGATCTATAGCCACAGACCATTTGTGAAGGATTTAGTACTTATAAAAGAGATAAATTGAACACATAGAATTTACTATTTACTTGCTGAGATACAATGCTAATTACAGAAGCAAGTTAACTACTCTAGCTCTATGTATGATAATACAAATTGAGGATTCCCTTTCTGGTAATGGCTGAGGAGCTCCTATTGGATCAATCCTACTGCAGATAACAACTATACACTCTGGACAAAACACAGAAAATAACTGCTTGAAAATACTGATAAACAGGCCAAAGCAGGCAGAATCTGGATGTGGGGGAGAATCTACACAAAGAAGACATCAGCACTAGGTGGATTTCCCATTTTTTATAGCCTTTTATCTGAGGGGAGGACCCAGTGTGGCTCAGTGTTGGATGTCTAGAACTCTGATAGATTCCGATGGTCTTTCTGGTGTAAAGAATGAGAGAACAGAGTTCAGGTAACCACAGCAGCTGGAAAGTGGTGGTAAGACCTGAAAAGGAGAGAGTAAGAGAGGGGCAGCTCCAAATCCTGTTCATAAACTCTACCCAAATTTCTGGCTGAACCCTGTACTATATAAACATAGGGCAGACTGCAAGCAGCCCAGTTAGGGCTAAATAGAAAGAACTAAATAGATACTTTAGCTGTTACCCATTATAGGGGAGACAGGGCTGGAAGTATGAATCTAGACAAGTTTATTGCCTGCTAAAACCGAAAAATGAACACTCTTCTGAGGAATATAAGAAAATCTCAGAGTCTCTAGAACACAGCTTCTGTAAAGTCCAGGATGCAATCCCAAACTCCTAGATTTATTTATAACAGAAAAACATGACCCATGCTCAAGAAAAATGGCAGTCAATGGGAAGAGACTGAGATGACCCAGATATTGGAGTCAGCAGATAAGTATTTTAAAGCAAGTATTGTAACTGTGCTCAATAAAAGAAAATATGTTCATGATGAATGAACAAATGTAACAAATTTCATCTGAGAAACAGAAACTATAAAAATGTATCAAATGAAAATTCTAGGAGTGAAAACTACATATCTAAAATAAAACTTCCAGCAGATTAGAGATGACAGATTAACTTTAATATTTATTTAATACTTCTAAATTACAGAAGTCAGTGAACTTTAATATAAAATAACAGAAATTCTCTAATCTGAAGAAAAGGAAAAATATCTTAACAGAGCCTTAAGAATCTGTGGGAGAATAGCAAAGATTTCCTGTGTGTGTGTGTGTGTGTGTGTGTGTGTGTGTGTGTGTGTGTGTGTGTGTGTGTGTGTGTGTGTGTGTGTGTGTGTATTTGTAATCCCAGAAGGGAAGGGAGAAAGATAATGGGGCAGAAAAAATATTTAAAGAAATAATGACAAAATATCCCAAATTTTGTCAAAGATATAAATTTAAAGATTTCAGAAATTCAGCAAATATCAAGCAAGATATATACACAAAAAACTAAAAAATGAAAAAAAAACTAATAAAATATAGTAAAATAGATTTCATAGTACATGTATTATGCCACATACATTCACACACATCACATCATGTATCATTCGGTGATAAATATATTGTCACACTGTGTATGTACTGTCACATATGTTGTATTGCAGGGCTCCCCAACCCCTGGGCCGAGGACTGGTGGTGGTCCGCAGCCTGTTAGGAAGCGGGCCGCACAGCAGGAGGTGAGCAGCGGTTAAGCAAGCGAAGCTTCATCTGCATTTACAGCCGCTCCCCATCGCTCTCATTACGCCTGAACCACCCTCCCCACCCCACCCCAGTCCGTGAAAAAACTGTCTTCCACGAAACCGGTTCCTGGTGCCAAAATGGCTGGGGACCGATGTTTTATTGTACTAGCTCTGCCTTCCAAACCAAGCTGTGTGTTTCCCAAGGTAAGGGATTTTATTTGTGTTTCTACTTTAGTTCCTGGTACATGGTACAGGATAAACATGCATGAATTGATGAATAAAGTGTCTTGACAAGTTACAAAGAAATTTAGTGGTAGAACCAGAATTAAATTGAGTTTTTAGTATTTGTCCTGCCTCTACCTCATCTTCTCTCCTTTACCTGGTTAGGGATACAAAAACTTCCCTCTTAGACATTTAGAAATTTGTTTACTATGTCAAGTGAAGGTTAAACAGGTTTTATGAAACTAATGTACATGTTAATTCACTGAAGTCAGCTTTAAAAAAACAGGGATTTAGATATAAATAAGCTATATACAAACTTGACCTCCTAAGTGGGGGAAAAGTTAAAGTTGGACTTAATATTTCTGCCTAGTGCAAGTAATCCCCAAAATAAAAATCATGTCCATAAAGTGAAACAGGAAATGTTCCTAATATTGAAAAGCTATCCTTAGGATGTATTTTAGGTCCTCAAAAAACTTAAGGGGTACTTCTGTGTGCTCAGACAGATTAATACTTTCAAATAATTATTGTTACTAAGAATAAAAATAACTAACAATTAATGTGTATGTAATAAGTGTGGGCATTTTGCTATGTTTTACATGTATTATTTTATTTTAGACTCTTGGTGGCTCTCTAAGGTAAATATTGTTAATATTCCCATTTCACAAGCTTCAAGGGAGTAAATCAAGTGTCTAAGGTCACCCAGTCAGTAAGATGATGAGCCAGGACTGGCACCCACTGCCTGCTCTCCAAGCCAGGCCCCTTCACCACCAAGCTGCACTGCCTCTCTTTTCTTGAAGTCAGCTTTCCAAAAGATCACCTTCAGTCCAGGATAAAGCTGGTACATCAAGACATGCCCCGAAGCTCACAAAGTGGTAATGAAAATATCCAAGAAGATTGTACTATTAGAGGTCAGTAAGAAAACAGGGAGACGTAAATTTGACATACTTAAAAAAATGAATCATGCAGACATTGCCTTTATTGTAGGCAATGTGTTTCAGGCTAGCTGAATTTTGTGAAACAAAATTATTGGGACTTTAAATTGTGTATAGACTGTAGTTACGTTGCTCTCTTGGTTTTAATTTATGAGTATATTTTATTTGGAATCACAATTGTTTTCATAATACAGCAATAACAAATCTGTCACTCTGAATAAACAGGAATATATGTTTATGTTGTATAGTAACTTGTTCCAAGGAGTTATTGAAACTCTAATCCAGACTTCACAAAAAGCAGAGGCAAGAGGAAAGCATTTTAGTATCTTATCCTGCAGTGCAGATAAAGATATCTAAACAGGTAGTTGCCTGCCAGGTGTATTATAAACTGTAGTTGGAGAAGAATGAAGACTCAAAATATCATGCCAATACTTTAAAAGAAAGGATCTTTGTTTTCAATATATTTGAAGAATGTCAAAGTAAGTAAATAGACAATTAAAATTGATGGTCAGTTTTTTAGGCTTCATTAAATTTTCCAAAGTGTGGATTTGCTTTTCCAATTTGCTTTCTCAGAGTGTTTTGGATTAGAACATTTTCTTCAAAATTTAAAGAAATAATGAAACATTAGACTGCAGAAGTAAAAAGAAAATATGGATAAAATGTTGTTCCAATAGTATATTACTGGAAATATGAACATCTAGCTAAATTATTGCTGGTACAACACTTCGTTGCATATGTATCAGGAAAAAAATTCAAGTAAAAAAGTAGCTTCTGGTGCAAAATGGTAGACTGAGCTCATTTGTTTATCCTCTTTCCTTCTCTAGATCTTATTAAAAGTAAAGAAATAAAGAAGGCATTAAACAAAAAGAACACAAAAACAGAGAAAACCAGAGACAAACCATCAGCAAATAAGAGTTTTCAATGAATTTTCAGGAGACAAAAAGTAAAATGAGATGGGATAACTAGTAGAGTTGGCCAGAAAAAAAAAAAATCACAGCCCAGAATATGTTGATTTTCAAATCAGCCTGAATATACATCAGAAAGGTGTTAATTATGGGTGCGGAACAGAATACAAATGCTGAAAGGTATAAATAATGTAATTTGGGAGACAGAAATAAGGAAGAGAGTTTAAATCAAGGGTAGGGGCACTAATGTTCTTTTATAAAGTGAGGAGTCTAGAGATACTGTCTGTAATTGGTAGAAAACACAAATAACCAATAGAAGTCATAAACAGTGCTGTAACAAAAAACTGGAAGGTGGTAGTGATGGTGGTGGAGGTGGAGAGGGGATTACCTAGGCTAATTGTCATCTATCAGAAAGTCAATGAATAATGTCTACATGGAAAATTAGGAGATAGTGACATAGTATACAAAGTATACATATATATGAAGTTAACTAGGAAAGAAGTTTAAGATGGGAACACTTAAGAGAGAAGAAAACACTTGCCTCTGGAAAACAGAATTCCGTGTAGGAAAAGATGGGGCAGGGGGCTGATTCTTTTAACTATAAATTCTTCTATATGTTATTTTTAAACATGGACATGTATTATGTTTATAAGATTTTTCAATGTATGTAAGAAAAAATAAAATGCTGTGAATATCTATATGTTCAGCTTATCAATTTAAGCCTGATATGCAAGGCAGAAAAGCAAGGCAAATGCATTAAAAATTCAGAATCTTCAAATGCTGCATTAAAGAGTGTAGAAGCTCCTGTTTAGGACTAAGTGTTATGACATAATGGTGTCTGTTTCTATTCTGGCCAATAAAGCCTGGCAGCTTGTCAACTATTATCCCGTTAAAAGGTCTGGAGTGGAAGAATTAATTAAATGTGTTTTTCATAAAAGATTTGCCAACAAGACCAGAGAGGGGCTCCACTGGCAATTCCATTGCACAGTCTTTGCCTTCTTTGGGCAATATAGACGATGCCAGTGGGCTACCATATGGCCTCTAAAATCTTTTCCTTCTCTCCTCTGGGTACAAATCACTACAGTGTAGGAACACTCTGGATAATTCTGTGGTTCAATTATTAGTACTATTCTTAGACATGTTTAGAATTGTAACAGCAAAAATAGCTTGATTTTTCAGAACGTGGCAGCTTTACCATATAGCATCTACTAATTTCAGAGAAAATGGTTTTTATAGATTCAAAAAGTTAGAAAAGTTCCAATGATGCATGGATTTAATTGGTTAATTATTGCTAATTTGAATTAATGAAAAATATATATACACACACACACCCCACCACCATGACCACCACCACCACCGAAGCAAATATCTGTGTTGTTCAATTTTGTTCCCAAGAGAAATGATAATACCTAAGGCAATGGAGATTGCAATAGCCTGTCAGGATCCTAGGTACGCACTCTGGGCCTGACAGCTTGTGTCACTGGGTTGATATATTAGGAGACAACATGTGATTCTCTAGTTCTTTTCTTCCCCTGTTTTATGAACGTGGAAACCATATGTCTCCAATGCAGTTAACAATATGGCAGCTTTAGTCCCTGAGTATATGTCTGAAGCAGAGCCCTTACTACCTGTTTTAAGTGTACCATGACTGAGAAGTAACCCTTTGATGTGTTAAGCCACTGACATTTTGAGACCTAGCATAATTTAGATTATCCTAAGGTAGATGTTAAAAAGACATCTCAATCTTACTGTAATTAAAACTGATTTTTTTTGATGTTCCTCCTTAAAACTTACTCCACCTGCAGGTTCCCTATGTGAGCTGATGTCAGTTCCATCATTCCTGTTGCTCAGGTCAAATTATTTGAACAACCCTGACCTCTTCACTTCCTCTCACATCCTACATCCAGTCTATTAGGAGATGCTGTTGGCTCTGCCTTGAGAACACATCTACAATTCAAGCACTTCATCCCACTTCCTGTCGTGGCATCTTAGGTGGTTTTCTTTTTTTGAAATTTGTACCAAAGTTTAATAAAATGCTCAATTCTTCAAAACAGCCACAGGCTTTTCAGCTTTGGACACTCAAGTTACACAAAAACCTTGTGGGACTCATTCAACCAGAATCTTCACTAGCACCCTAGGTTGATGTTGGCCTGTTGGCCAACATCATCTCTCTCAGATCCAATAGCCTCCTAATAGTCTCCTTTCATCTACTCTTGCCCTATAATATACTCTCAAGACAGTCGTCAGAATAATCCTTTTAAAATACAATTCAAATCATATCACTCCTCATGAAATCCTCCCAAGTCTTCTCATCTCCCCCTAGAATCAAAGCAAAATCTTTACCATGGCCTACAAGACTTTGTATAATCAACCTGTACCCCAGTCCTCCTTATCTCTCTGATTTCTACTACTCTCCCCCTCACTCCATTTTAGTCACACTGGTCTTCTTGTTCTGCCAACTCACCAAACATGCCTTAGGGCCTTTGCCCTAGTGAGTCTCTTAGCCTGGAATGTTCCCTGATGGTTGCCTCCTTTATGACTTTTGAATTTTTTCTCAGATGCCATCTTCTTTTTTTTTTCTTTTTTTTTTTTGCGGTACTCGGGCCTCTCACTGTTGTGGCCTCTCCCGTTGCGGAGCACAGGCTCCGAACGCGCAGGCTCAGCGGCCATGGCTCACAGGCCCAGCTGCTCCGCGGCATGTGGGATCCTCTCGGACCGGGGCACGAACCCGTGTCCCCTGCATCGGCAGGCGGACTCGCAACCACTGCGCCACCAGGGAAGCCCTGCCATCTTCTTAATGAAGCTTACTCTGACAATTCTATTTTAAGTTGCAAGGAACCCACCCCTTCCACCAGGAACTTCCTGCCTTTACACTCTATTTTTTCTACTGCTTCCCATCTTCTAGCCTGTTGTATGATTTATTTATTGTGTTTATTGTGTACACCCTTACTCATTTGTTTCTCTTCTGTTATGTAACATAAATGCCTGGAACAGTATATGTCCCATAATAAAAGCTAAATAAATATTTACTGGATTAACCTAGCGTGGGTGAGGCAGACATGTTTTTACATTTCATAAGTAAAAATACAAATTCAGAGACAATGTAGCAACTTGCCCCAAATCACTCCAGTTAATAAGTGTATCCCCCCACAAAAAAAGACATAAAAGCACAATTTCCCAGAATCACAGAGGTAAGTGTCTATGTTCTCTAAATTCACTGGATAGTTTAAATCTTGTAGTTTCATCCCAATACTGAGTATGAACCTACCTAATTGGCTTGTTTATACTCTGGATTAATATGCCAGAATGACACTGGCTTTAACAATTAAATTTATCAGAGGATTTTATGTAGATAGAAAACAGTTTCAAGACAAAACTAGTATAGTAGATGCATTAAATAAATTTATGTATCTATTTCTTGTACCATAATACAAATTGCTCATTTGGGGGAAAGCTACAATTGGCTCATGGTCTAACTTTCTACTCATCAAAGTTTTCACAAGGGATGGAAATCATAAACAAGTTCATATTAGTCATTAGTGATCTGTGCTCATAAACCACATGTGAAGATCATACATCTGTTAAGATTTTGCTTTTATGATGCCTTTCTTATATCCAAGATTAAAGTAAAAAGCAAAAGAAGATTTTAAATATGTTGACCATATGCAAAATGTTTTTCAAATTGCTCATTAAAATTTTTCTTCACCCATATGAAAAAACACTTGATTTAATTAATTTCATACAGTTTTTGTTAGGCAAAATTAAAAATAAGGAAAAAATATTGTCTCTAACCAAAATTAAGCCAATAATAGCAAACAATAAAAATAACATACCAAAACCAAATATCTGAAGTCTAAGAGGATAGAAAAACCAAAAGCTGCATTGGCTTTTTTGGCAAGACATGAGCATTACCCCCTAAAAGTTCAGTAAAAACTGCATAAATATAAACAAGTACCAAAGACTAACTATTACACATGTAAGAAGTTGTTTTGTATACCTTTGCATTTGCATTTCTAATAATGACGTATATTGGATCCATGAAATTCTGGATTTGGTGGGAAGGGAGGCACAGTATAACATTCTAGAGGTTCCAAAGCTGGCTTCCTATAATGTTTATGTTCTATAATAGCTCTGTGTCTGTACTCTTATACTTTTAGTCTTGGCATAAACTTGACTCATACTTATTAAGTCACATCTTTGAGCCAAACTCTTCATGAGACATCATTAAGCCTTTGCCTCAAAAATGTCAACCTTTTGTGGAAACATGTATAGAAAAAAGAAATTAACTGCAGAGCAAGGCAGTGCAAGCTTAAAGGGGCATTCAGAGCACAAATGAAGAATGGATTATTTCTGACTTCAGGACCAGGGTAAGGAATTAGGAATGAAAAGACTTTTGAGCTAAAACGATTGTTTAATTTCAATCATTAGCATTTCATCAAATGCAGCCTAATTTTCGAGGTGAATATAATTAAGAGGAGTTTTCCTTTAGGGTCATGGGACTTTTTGCCTCAAACAAACTGAAATAGATTTAGAGCCAAATAAATGTGAATACCCTGACAAGTTTTTTTTTCAATATGTAATTACTGGCCCATACAATATTGGAAATAAGATGGTTCCCACATCTTAGCTGTGCTAAACTAGGTGTGAAACTCTCAGTTATGCTACTGTTGGGGAAATGTTGACTAGGGTTACTGCACAGAAGTTGTTTTTCATTTTGCTAAATTACGTAGAATTCATTTTCAGCTCAAGCCCATTTTGGACATTTCTTTAACAGGGGACAGATCTTGAAGAATTTGGAGATTGTACCAAAGAGTTCATGTTTTATTCTAAAGGCAAAAAAAGGACATTAAATAATTTTAAGCAGAAAAGTAAATTTGCTTTTCAGGAAGATCAAACTAGTGGCAGTGTGAAGGACAGGTTGGCAGTGGCGAAAGAGGCCAATTGGAGGCTGGTTTCAGTAATCCAGGAGAGAAATGGTGAGTATCTGGAGGCAATGACAGAGAAGATTCAAAAGAGGAGGTGAACTTGAGGGATTTTCAAGATACAGGATTGGCAAGACTTGGTTATGGATCAAAAATAGAGAATTACAGAGGGGGAGAATCACTTTTTTTGGATAAAATAATGTATGTAAATAAATAAAATGTATGGAGCTGCCAATAACAGAAAATACTGAGAATCAGATGGTAGGGTCTGATGAAAGGGAGGGAAACATTTAAGTTAAACTATTTGTGTAACAACCCATGTGAAAATATCTTGTATCAGATATGAAGGTCATTATGTATAATACAACTAAAGAAATCCTAGATCAAGAGCACAGGGAGCAGGGTGAGATATGGAAAGTGAAGAATTAATTCTTAATGTAAATTTTGAGCAAGTACCTTGAAAGAGATTGTGGATTTTCTGCAACTGGCAATAAGGAAAGATAAAATCAATAAGGAAGCAACATCCCAACATTAAACACTTGGGGTGGGAGGTGCGGGAAGCATAGAATCCACAGAAGCTATAAATTGTAATAGAAAATGGCAGAATCTGGGACAGATCAGCAATTGTATTGGGCAAAATAAGATAGCGGATGTCACAATAAACAAACTGTGATATCTCAGTCTCAAAAATTTTCAACAAATATGAGCCAACCAGATGCAGCAAAATAACGATATTAAATTAAGACCAAGTTAATTTTGTCCGGAAATGCAACGTTGACTCAAAATTCAAAGATCAATTAATGTAAATAACCACACTAACAGAATAAAGAAAAAAAGTCATATGATTATTCCAATAGATGAAGAAAAAGCATTTGGCAAAAATTAAACACCATTCATGATTAAAAACTCTCAGCAAACTACTGGAAAAGAATAAAGCTGAAGGACTTACATAACCTGATCTCAAGACTTAAAGCTACATTACTTGAGACAGTGAAGTATGAGGATATACTATAGAGCAATGGAACAGAACAGTGTCCAGAGAGAGACCACACATAGATGAGCAACTATTTTTTAATAAAGTCACCAAGATAATTCAATGGGAAAGGAAATTCTTTTCAACAAATGTTGTTAAACAGTTGCATTTGGGCATGAAAAAATATGAACCTCAGTGCTTATTTCACATAAACAACAATTAACTTGAGATGGATCACAGACTTAAACATAAAAGCTAAAGCTATGAAACTTCTAGGAGAAAATATATGAGAATATATTCAGAATATATTTGGGGTAAACAAAGATTTCTTAGGAAGGATACAAAAGACATGAACCATGAAAGTTGATAAACTGGATAAAATTTAAAACTTCTGCTCTCTGAAAGCTATGATTAAGAAAAAGAAATGACAAGCCATAGACTAGAAGAACATATTCACAATACATATATGACAAGGGACTTGTGTCAAGAAACTCAGTTTAAAAAGTGACAAGTGCTGAGCAGATATTTTACCAAAATAGGTTATGAATTGTGAATAAGGACATAAAAATGTTCAAAATAATTAGTCATCAGGAAAATACAAAACCACAATGAGATACCACTACTCACCCACTAGAATGGCTAAAATTTAAAAGACACAATGCCACGTATTGGTGAGTGTGTGGAGCAACTGGAACTTTTGTACATTGTTTCTGGAAGTGACAAATGGTCCAAATAAGCAGTTTGGCATTTTCATATAAAACTAAACATCTATTTACCATACATCCTTACAATTCATTCCTATGTATTTATATTAGAAAAATGAGGGACTTCCCTGGGAGTCCAGTAGTTAAGACTTCACCTTCCAATGCAGGGGGTGTGGGTTCAATCCCTGATCAGGGATCTAAGATCCCACATGCCTCACAGCCAAAAAGCCAAAACATAAGACAGAAGCAATATTGTAACAAATTCAATAAAGACTTCAAAAAAATGTAAACACATTTAAAAAAAAAGAAAAATGAAAACATATATCCCCAAAATAGGATTTGTACATGAGAGCTCATAGAAATTTTATGCATAACAATCAAATACTGGAAATAGCCTGGATTTCCATCAATAAGTGAATGGATAAACAAATTGTGGTATATTCATGCAATGGCATACTTCTGGGATATGATACAGTTTCCAGGAGCACCTCTGTAAGTTCAGCCTTACTTATTAAATATCTTTCCCACTAGAGTGGGAACAATAAAATATGCTGTGCTTCAAATGATTTAAAAGGAATTTCCATTTTGGTGCTTACAAATTATTTGACATATTCCCTATTTACTTAAGTCTGACCCCAAAGTTTTACTCCAATATGATAGTCTTCTAAATACTTTGCTAAACAATAAATCAAGGAATCAG
The DNA here is from genome assembly GCF_964374135.1 of Grampus griseus. NCBI lineage: Eukaryota > Metazoa > Chordata > Mammalia > Artiodactyla > Delphinidae > Grampus > Grampus griseus. The sequence goes on along the minus strand of NC_139003.1, from coordinate 33,032,113 downwards.
ATAATGTGGTATATATGACCACACCCTCATGTTGCTATGAATATTTTAAGTATTTTAAGTAGCTCTTGATTTTCATTACAGTCAGGAACACTGTGGAGATTTCTAGATTTATGCATTATTTTTACTTATGTAACACAGAAGGTTTTCCTCATGTTCTCTTTTTCAATACTTAAGAAAACAACCCTACGTGTCCAAAAACTTTAGAAGCAATGTACATTTTAATGAATATTTCTAAAACAGAGAGACACAAATTCACTCAAATATTACTTGTTAACACGTGTCTCTTTTCCCATGCTCTTCAGCTGTCAGCAGCTAGTACTTCTCTCAGCCTCAATTCCCCACCCTCCCCAGTCACCTGATCTCCCTTTCTATCCATTCATTTCTCCCACCAGTCACTCCATCTCCATTCTGGTCTCATTTTCTTTGATAATTTTCTCTATTAGCCTCCCTCATACAGAATCATTTTACTCCCACTCACCCTCAATCCTGAACTTGAGTATTTCACCCTCTACCTAATACTGCACATTAGCTGGATCTTTCACTGACCAATACCTCTGGATTTGGAATTTTTTCCTACTTATAAAGAAGCCAAAAACATTGTTGCAGTATGGAGCTATCATTTCCTTCCTTCCTCCCTCCCTTCAATAAGTAATATAGTATAAAAGAAATAAAATATGTGCTATGTGCCTTCATAGGAGATGAGACATGCCTATATAAGTCTAAAGAATTCTAAAACAGTTTGTTTACAAAGGACATCTAAAGGAGAAAAAAATGGACTAATTAGAGTCTTGTTTCTGCTGTACTATGAAAAATAACTTGTTATTTAAGACCTTGTGTTTTACTGGAGAATTTTTTTAAGCATTGACTGAGATTGAGTTTTTGATAGGCAAATCAATTGTACAAGTCAAACATAGCTATTCAATTTAAGTGCATTTTTCTTAAAACCATAGAGCAATGCTTATAATCAGGCTTCATAGACCTTGAGTCAAACCAGCAAATAATTCTAGTTCACAACATAAATGCCCATAGACACCAAATAATAAATTTTCTAAAAGCACTATTTTATATATGTTTATGATATAATTGCCTATAAAAAACTAAAGCAAACAAAACATAATAAACTACAAAATAGATACTAGGAATAGAGGAGATGCTAACTATAGGTTAGAAATATTTTCTTGGAGTAAATGGAGTCTAAGAAAGTACTCAAAGGGAATTGTATTAGTCTGGTAGGACTGTCATAACAAAATACCAGACTGGGTGCCTTAAACAGAAATGTACTTTCTCATAGTTCTGAGGGCTAAGAAGTTGAAGATCAAGGTCCTGGCAGGGTTGATTTCTCCTGAAGATTCTCTCCTTGGCTTGCAGATGGCCACCTTCTCATCGTGTCCTCACAGGATCTTTTCTCCAAGCATGTGCACTGCTGGTGTGTCTTTCTCTTCTTATGAGAACACCAGTCTTATTGGATTAGGTCCCCACCCTTACTACTTCATTTAACCTTAATCACTTCTTTCAAGGTCCTATCTCCAAAAACAGTCACCTTGAGAATTAGGGTTTCAACATACACATTTTGGAGGAATACAGTTTAGTTCACAACACAAATGATAGGCACAAAGATTGAGGTTTAAATGATAGAGGTGAATGTATTTTAAGTATATTAATATATTTTTCTTAGGAAAGACATGCTGTGGTACTCTAACATCATGGTCACTTTTCTTCACCATCTGTATTTGCTGAGAATTAAAAGGACATTCCAGATGAGGGAGTAATATAAGCAAAGGCACAGAGATGGGAACAGGAAAAATAAGCATGAGAAAGGCAAGAAGCCCCATCTAGGGAGATACAAGAGCAAAACGGACAGGGACAGAGTAACAAAAAGCAGAGAGAAAGGACTATACTTTAAAATTCAGCATCAGTTAAAAACAGCAATTTCAGCTTAAAAATCGAAGCTTTTGTCTCCCACTAGTTTTGTGATTTGGGACAGTAATTTCATCTTCCTTGGCCTTAGATATTGGGAAAAGTAATTTCTAGGTGTTTACTGTTCTAAGATTTCGTTACTTAATTATTCCACTATGTCTATGCTTATGTTCACACATTATTTTATTGTTTTAATCCAGATGTTGCAATAGACACTTAAGTTAGAACAGACTACAAAACACAGCACCTGTTTCTAAAATGAGCAAGAATAAGAGTGCCAGGTTAGTTCAAGGTTGTTTTCACTTCCAACCAGAAACAAGCATTAAAAGGATACAAAGTAGCGAGCGGATGCAATTCCTTGCTTGCTATAGTTACATATTTTTGTACCATGTTTCTTACAGTAAACAAGCTTAAAGCAGGCCTGGCCAAGTCTACCACAGGACTCTAAAATGTTTCCACTATTCAGCAAAATAGAAGTAAATTAATTACATTTCTGTTTCATTGATGACATATTTTTTAACATCTTTATTTCACTATAATTGCTTTACAATGGTGTGTTAGTTTCTGCTTTATAACAAAGTGAAACAGCTATATATGTATATATATCCTCATATCGCCTCCCTCTTGAGTCTCCCTCCCACCCTCCCTATCCCACCCCTCTAGGTGGTCACAAAGCACCGAGCTGATCTCCCTATGCTACGTGGCTACTTCCCACTAGCTATCTATTTTACATTTGGTAGTGTATATATGTCCATGCCACTCTAACTTTGTCCCAGCTTACTGTTCGCCCTCCCCATGTCCTCAAGTCCATTCTCTACATCTGCAGCTTTATTTCTCTCCTGCCCCTAGCTTCCTCAGAACCTTTTTTTTATTAGATTCCATATTTATGTGTTAGCGTACAGTATTTCTTTTACTATTTCTGACTTACTTCACTCTGTATGACAGTCTCTAGGTCCATCCACCTCACTACAAATAGCTCAATTTTGTTTCTTTTTATAGCTGAGTAATATTCCATTGTATATATGTACCACATCTTCTTTATCCATTCATCTGTTGATGGACACTTAGGTTGCTTCCATGTTCTGGCTATTGTAAATAGAGCTGCAATGAACACTGTGTACGTGACTCCTTTTGAATTATGGTTTTCTAAGGGTATATGCCCAGTAGTGGGATTTCTGGGTCGTATGGTAGTTCTATTTTTACTTTTTAAAGGAAACTCCATACTGTTCTCCATAGTGGCTGTATCAATTTACATTCCCACCAACAGTGCAGGAGGGTTCCCTTTTCTCCACACCCTCTCCAGCATTTATTGTTTGTAGATTTTTTTATGATGGCCATTCTGACTGGTGTGAGGTGATACCTTATTGTAGTTCTGATTTGCATTTCTCTAATGATTACTGATGTTGAGCATCCTTTCATGTGTTTGTTAGCAACCTGTATATATTCTTTGGAGAAATGTCTGTTTAGGTCTTCTGCCCATTTTTGGATTGCGTTGTTTGTTGTTTTGATATTGAGCTGCATGAGCTGCTTGTAAATTTTGGAGATTAATCCTTTGTCAGTTGCTTCATTTGCAAATATTTTCTCCCATTCTGACGGTTGTCTTTTCCTCTTGTTTGTGGTTTCCTTTGCTATGCAAAAGTTTTTAACTTTCATTAGGTCCCATTTGTTTACTTTGGTTTTTATTTCCATTTCTCTAGGAGGTGGGTCAAAAAGGATCTTGCTGTGATTTATGTCATAGACTGTTCTGCCTATGTTTTCCTCTAAGAGTTTTATAGTGTCTGGTGTTACATTTAGGTCTTTAATCCATTTTGAGTTTATTTTTGTGTATGGTGTTAGGGAATGTTCTAATTTCATTCTTTTACATGTAGCCGTCCAATTATCTCAGCAGCACTTATTGAAGAGGTTGGCTTTTCTCCATTGTATATCCTTGCCTCCTTTATCAAAAATAAGGTGACCATATGTACGTGGGTTTAACTCTGGGCTTTCTATCCTGTTCCATTGATCTATATTACTGTTTCTGTGCCAGAACCATACTGTCTTGATTAAGGTAGCTTTGTAGTATAGTCTGAAGTCAGGGAGCCTGATTCCGCCAGCTCCATTTTTCTTTCTCAAGATTGCTTTGGCTATTTGGGGTCTGTTGTGTTTCCATACAAATTGTGAAATTTTTTGTTCTAGTTCTGTGAAAAATGCCACTGGTAGTTTGATAGGATTTGCACTGAAGCTGTAGATTGCTTTGGGTAGTATAGTCATTTTCACAATGATGATTCTTCCAATCCAAGAACATAGTATATCTCTCCATCCATTTGTATCATTTCTAATTTCTTTCATCAGTGTCTTATAGTTTTCTGCATACAGGTCTTTTGTCTCCTTAGGTAGGTTTATTCCTAGGTTTTTTATTCTTTTTGTTGCAATGGTAAATAGGAGTGTTTCCTTAATTTCCCTTCCAGATTCTTCATCATTAGTGTGTAGGAATGCAAGAGATTTCTGTGCATTAATTTTGTATCCTGCTACTTTACCAAAGTCTTCGATTAGCTCTAGTAGTTTTCTGGTAGCATCTTTAGGATTCTCTATGTACAGTGTCATGTCATCTGCAAACAGTGACAGTTTTACTTTTTCTTTTCTGATTTGGATTCCTTTTATTTCTTTTTCTTTTCTGATTGCTGTGGCTAAAACTTCCAAAACTATGTTGAATAATAGTGGTGAGTGTGGGCAACCTGCTCTTGTTCCTGATCTTAGTGGAAATGTTTTCCATTTTTCACCATTGAGAACAATGTTGGCTGTGGGTTTGTCATATATGACCTTTATTATGTGGAGGTATATTCCCTCTATGCCTATTTTCTGGAGAGTTTTTATCATAAATGGGTGTTCAATTTTGTCAAAAGATTTTTCTGCATCTATTGAGATGATCATATGGTTTTTCTGCTTCAATTTGTTAATATGGTGTATCGCATTGACTGGTTTGCATATATTGAAGAATCCCTGCATTCCTGGGATAAACCACACTTGATCATGGTGTATGATCTTTTTAATGTGCTGTTGGATTCTGTTTGCTAGTATTTGGTTGAGGGTATTTGCATCTATGTTCCTCAGTGATATTGGCCTGTAGTTTTCTTTTTTGTTACATCTTTGGTTTTTGTGTCATGGTGATGGTGGTCTCATAGAATGAGTTTCAGAGAATTTCACCCTCTGTTATATTTTGGAAGAGTTTCAGAAGGATAGGCGTTAATTCTTCTCTAAATGTTTGATAGAATTGCCTATGAAGCCGTCTGCTCTTGAGCTTTTGTTTGTTGGAAGATTTTTAATCATGGTTTCAATTTCAGTGCTTGTGGTTGGTCTGTTTATATTTTCTATTTCTTCCTGGTTCAGTCTCGGAAGGTTGTGCTTTTCTAAGAATTTGCCCATTTCTTCAAGGTTGTCCATTTTAGTGGCATATAGTTGCTTGGAGTAATCTCTCATGATCCTTTGCATTTCTGCAGTGTCAGTTGTTGCTTCTCTTTTTTCATTTCTAATTCTATTGATCTGAGTCTTCTCTCTTTTTTTCTTGATGAGTCTGGCTAATGGTTTATCAATTTTGTTTATCTTCTCAAAGAACCAGCTTTTAGTTTTATTGATCTTTACTATTGTTTCTTTCATTTGTTTTTCATTTATTTCTGATCTGATCTTTTTGATTTCTTTCCTAAAGAAAGAAATCCTAACTTTGGGGGGTTTTTGTTCTTCTTTCTCTAATTGCTTTAGGTGTAAGGTTAGGTTGTTTATTTGAGATATTTCTTGTTTCTTGAGGTAGGATTGTGTTGCTATAACCTTCCCTCTTAGAACTGCTCTTGCTGCATCCCATAGGGTTTGGGTTGCCATGTTTTCATTGTCATTTGTTTCTAGGTATTTTTTTATTTCCTCTTTGATTTCTTCAGTGACCTCTTGGTTATTTAGTAGTGTATTGTTTAGCCTCCATGTGTTTGGATATTTTACAGATTTTTTCCTGTAATTGATACCTAGTCTCATAGCATTGTGGTTGGAAAAGATACTTGATACGGTTGGTTCAGTGGCTTGTGTAGGCTTCCTGGTGGAGAGGGCTGGTGCCTGTGTTCTGGCGGATGAGGCTGGATCTTGTCTTTCTGGTGGGCAGGTCTGCATCCAGTGGTGCATTTTTGGGGTGTTTGTGACCTTACGATGATTTTAGACAGCCTCTCTGTTAATGGGTGGTGGTGTGTTCCTGTCTTACTAGTTGTTTGGCATAGGGTATCCAGCACTGTAGCTTACTGGTCGTTGAGTGGAGTTGTTTCTTAGCGTTGAGATGGAGATCTCTGGGAAGAGCATTCACTGCTTGATATTACATGTAGCCGGGAGGTCCCTGGTGGTCCAATGTCCTGAACTCGGTTCTCCCACCTCAGATGCTGAGGCCTGACACCCGGCCAGAGCACCGAGATCCTGTCAGCCACATGGCTGCACACCTATGTAAGTCATGTGCAACCAGTGCTTTTGGGTTGTTTTTGGTTTTCTCCCAACAATCACTCTTGGAACACCCTGCCAAGTATGACGCTCTGTGCTCTGCTTATGCTCACTCCAGTATGTGGCCTTGGTCCACCTCCAATTTCTGTCCTCACAACTCTCATTTGGGTGCTGAAATCCTGAAAGGACTGTGCTTTTCTAGCTTGAGATGAGTTGCATTCCATGATGTACTGTTCTGGAGACTAGAAGTCCGAGGTCAGGGTGCCAGCAGTGTCAGTGTCTGGTGAGGCTCTCCCTTTGGGTTGCAGATGGTCTTTCTTCGCAGCACGAGAGTGAGGAGTGAGGGGAGAGAGCTGATGACATATTTTTAATCAACTTTATTGAGTAAGATTTACATATATATAAGGTACCCATTTTAAGTATACATTGTAATTATTTTTAATAAATGTATATACTACACAACCACTACAGTCAAAATATGATATATGTCTGTCATCTCTGAAAGTTCCTGTGTAACTTCTAAATCAATGAACCCCCTACCCTCAAACCTTGTTTCCAGGTAACCATCGACCTGTATTCTGTCACTCTAAATTAGTGTTCTATTTTTTCTGTAATTTCATATAAATGGAAACATATAGTATGTACTCTTTGGAATCTGGTTCCTTTCACTCAGTGTAGTATTTTTGAGATTCATCTGTGTTGTTGCTTGCACCATTACTCTGTTCCCTTTTATTGATGAGTAACATTCTGTGTTATAAATATACCATCATTTGTTTATCAATCACTTATGGATGGACATCTGGGTTATTTTCATTTTCTGGCTATTATGAATAAAGTTGCTATGAATATTCATGTGCAAGTCTATGTGAACTTCATTTCTCTTGGGTAAAAACCAAGGAGTGGAATTTCTAAATCACACTGTAAGTGTACACTTAACTTTTAAGAAACTGTCAATCTATTTTCCAAAGTGATTATTTTATTTTTGTTTAATTTATAGTGATTGTTATTGATTTAAGTGATTAATTTAAGTGCCTGTTTAATTTATATTGCCCAAATCAATATATGATAGTTTCAATGGTTCTACATCTGGGCCAGCACTTGGTATGGGCAGTCTTTGTAAATGTAGACAATCTAGCAGGCGTGTAGTGGTATTTCATAGTGGGGTTTTTTTTTAAAATAAATTTATCTATTTATTTATTATTTTTTTTTGGCTGCATTGGGTCTTTGTTGCTGCGTGCAGCTTTCTCTAGTTGCGGCGAGTGGGGGCTACTCCTCACTGCAGTGTGCAGGCTTCTCACTGCAGTGGCTTCTCTTGTTGTGGAGCTTAGGCTCTAGGTGCACAGGCTTCAGTAGTTGTGGCTTGCAGGCTCTAGAGCTCAGGCTCAGTAGTTGTGGTGCATGGGCTTAGTTGCTCTACAGCATGTGGGATCTTCCCAGACCAGGGCTTGAACAAGTGTCCCCTGCACTGGCAGGCGGATTCCTAACGACTACACCACCAGGGAAGCCCTCGTAGTGGTTTTAATTTACATGTCCCTAATGACTAATGCTTTTGAGCATATTTTCGTGTATGTCTTGGTCATATGCATATCTTCTTTTGCTTCTCCCTCCTCTCCTTTGTGCTATTGTTACTATATATTTTACTTCTATGTATGTTATACACTCCAAAATACATTGTATTATTTTTACTTTAAGCAATTAAATACTTTTAAAAATCACTAAAAATTAAGGGGAAAGGTCTTTATATTTAAGCATATATTTAGCATTACCAGTGCTCTCCATTCCTTTTTATTGATCCATATTTCCATTGGTATAATTTTTTCTTCACACGATAAACTTCCTTTAACTTTTATTGTGGTTCAGCTCTGCTGAAAACAATTTTTTTCAGAAAATTGTCCTTATTTGCCCTTATTTGAGGAGCAATGCCTCTGTTTATAGACTTTTAGATTGAAGGCTTTTTTTTTTTTTTTTAGCACTTTAAAAATGTCATTCCAGGACTTCCCTGGTGGCGCAGTGGTTAAGACTCTGCACTCCCAATGCAGGGGGCCCGAGTTTGATCCCTGATCAGGGAACTAGATCCTACACGCATGTCACAAGTAAGAGTTCGCATGCCACAGCTGGAGCCCATGTGCTGCAACCAGGGAGCTGGCAAGCCACAACTAAGACCCGGCACAACCAAATAAATCAATTAAATCAATATTCAAAAAATAAAAATAAATAAATAAATAAAAATGTCATTCCACTGCTCTGGCTTATATAATTACAGATGACAAATCTACTGTAATTTCTATCTTTATTTCTCTTATCTAATGTCTTTTTTCTTTAGTTGCCTTTAAAATATTCTTTTCAAGTGTTTCCAGAAACTTGATTATGGTGTACCTTGATGTAACTATGTTAGCATGAGTGTGTTCATCCTGCTTTCGGTCCATTGTGCTTTTAGAACCAGTGGGTTCATAATTTTCATCAAATTTGGAGCCATCATTTCTTTATTTTTATGTATCACGTTTTTATTTCTATAAATTCCATTTGCCTCTTTTTTAATAGTTTACATTTCTCTACTTACTGTGTTCATGTTTTTAACATCTTTGCTAATTCTAATAACACCTTCATTTCGTGCTTTTCCTATTGACTAATTTGTTTCCTGGCTAAAGGTCCCCTTTTCCTTCTTCTTGGCTTGTTTATTAATTTTTTTCTTGGATGCTGGATATTGTGAGTGTTATGTTGTTAAGTGTTTGCATTGCATTCTTCCTGTACAGAGTTAAATAACCAGGGCTCGAACAAGTGTCCCCGGCATTGGCAGGCGGATTCCTAACAACTGCACCACCAGGGAAGCCCTCATAGTGGTTTTAATTTACATTTCCCTAATGACTAATGCTTTTGAGCATATTTTCGTGTTCCATCACCTCTGAGGTCTATTTATACATTTTGCTAGGGTGGGTCAACAACAGCATCCACTCCAATGTTGGTTCATTCTTACTTCTAAGGCAGGAATCCTGGGGTCTGCATTAAATTTCCCAGATGATCATTAAGAACTCTTCATTCTGGATGGCCAGAGCTCAAATGTCTTCTTGCCCTTTGTGAGCTCTGAATATTTCCTCTTACAGACCCATAGTCATTCCTTCTCCATCTTTGTGGAGCTTTATTCTCTATGTGGGTAGCCTAGTACTCAATGAAAACTAGAGGTGACCTCATGCAGATTTATGGACTTCTTTTCTTATAAATGCCCCCTTTCCAAAACTCTGCCCTGTAACTTCCAGCTGTCTCAGCCTCCCCAGACTCTGATCTTCATCTTCTCAAGTTAGCAAGCCTTCCAGGATCTGTTTGAGTTTCCACCTCTGTGTTCCCTCCCTTGGTTTTGACTCCAGGCAGAGAACCAAGAAGATTGTATGGGTCACAGTTGCTTCCTTTCTTACAAGGATCACAATTCTATGCTGTTTATTCTCCGAACATTAGAAACAGTTGCTTCATTAATTTGTTCAGTTTCTGAATTATTTACTGTGGGAGGTTAGAGCTGCTCTTTGACACTTCGATTTTAGCATACCCCTCGTATAGGATTTATTCCCGGGTGGGACTATATGGGTACAGACTCAGACTAGGTGGAGTTTATATGACAACTTCTTTTATAAATTGCTACCTGAAGCAATGTGTTGTAATTACTACTTGAATATTTCAAAAAACCATTTACTGTCATGTTATAACTGGTTGTAGATAGTCACCTCTGACTAAACATTAAGCTTGGAGATCCAGAGGAGATCTTAAAGATGGTGGAAGAGTAAGATGTAGAGATAACCTTCCTCCCCACACATACATCAGAAATACATCTACATGTGGAACAGCTCCTACAGAACATCTACTGAATGCTGGCAGAAGACCTCAGACTTCCCAAAAGGCAAGAAACTCCCCACATACCTGGGTAGGGCAAAAGAAAAAAGGAAATACAGAGACAAAAGAATAGCGACGGGACCTGCACCACTAGGAGGGAGCTGTGAAGGAGGAAAGGTTTCCACACACTAGGAAGCCCCTTCACTGGCGGAGATGAAGGGTGGGTGGGGGGGGAAGCTTCGGAGCCACGGAGAAGAGCGCAGCAACAGGGGTGCAGAGGGCAAAGTGGAGAGATTCCCGCATAGAGGATTGGTGCCGACCAGCACTCACCAGCCTGAGAGGCTTGTCTGCTCACCCGCCGGGGCGGGTTGGGGCTGGGAGCTGAGACTCGGGTTTCGGAGGTCAGATCCCAGGGAGAGGACTGGGGTTGGCTGCGTGAACACAGCCTGAAGGGGCCTAGTGCGCCACAGCTAGCCGGGAGGGAGTCCAGGAAAAAGTCTGGACTTACCTAAGAAGCAAGAGATCATTGATTCAGAGTGCGTGACGAGAGGGGATTCAGAACACAGCCTAAACAAGTTCCACAGATGGGCATGGGCTATCAGTGTGGACACCAGAGACGGGCATGAAGTACTAAGGCTGCTGCTGCAGCCACCAAGAAGCCTGTGTGCAAGCACGGGTCACTATCCACACCTCCCCTCCAGGGAGCCTGTGCAGCCCCCCACTGCCAGGATCCCGTGATGCAGGGACAACTTCCCCGGAAGAACACACGGCACGCATCAGGCTGTTGCAATGTCATGCTGGCCTCTGCCGCCCAGGCTCACCGCATTCTGTACCCCTCCCTCCCCCCAGCCTGAGTGAGCCAGAGTGCCCTAATCAGCTGCTCCTTTAACCCCGATCTGTCTGGGCAGGAACAGACACCCTCAGGCGACCTACACGCAGAGACGAGGCCAAATCCAAAGCTGAACCCCAACAGCTGTGCGAACAAAGAAGAGAAAGGGAAATTTCTCCCAGCAGCCTCAGGAGCAGCAGATTAAATGTCCACAAAGAACTTCTCCACAATAAACTTGATGTACCCTGCATCTGTGGAATACGTGAATAGACAACAAATCATCCCAAAATTGAGGCAGTGGAATTTGGGAGCAATGGTAAATATATATTTTTCCTTTTTCTGTTTTTGTGAGTGTGTATGTGTATGCTTCTTTGTGTGATTTTGTCTGTATAGCTTTGCTTTTACCATTTCTCCTAGGATTCTGTCTGTCTGTCTTTTTGTTTGTTGGTTGGTTTGTTTTTTTAGTATAGTTTTTAGCACTTGTTATCATTGGTGGATTTCATTTTTGGTTTGGTTACTCTATTCTTTCTCTCTTCTTTTCTTTTCTAATTACTTTTTAATTTTTTATTTTTAATAATTAGTTTTTATTTTAATAACTTTATTTATTTATTTTTCTTTTTTCTTTGTTTTCTTCTGCCTTTTCTTCTGAGCTATGTGGCTGACACAGTCTTAGTGCTCCAGCCGGGTGTCAGGCCTGTGCCTCTGAGGTGGGAGAGCTGAGTTCAGCACATTGGTCCACCACAGACCTTCCAGCTCCACTTAATATCAAACAGCAAAAGCTCTCCCAGAGATTTCCACCTCAATGCTAAGACCCAGCTCCAGTCAACGACCAGCAAGCTACAGTGCTGGACACCCTATGACAAACAACTAGCAAGACAGGAACACAACCCCAACCATTAGCAGAGAGGATGCCTAAAATCATAATAAGGTCACAGACACCCCAAAACACACAACTAGACGTGGTCCTGCCCACCAGAAAGACAAGATCCAGCCTCATACACCAGAACACAGGCCCCAGCCCCCTCCACCAGGAAGCCTACACAACCCACTGAACCAACCTTAGCCACTGCGGGCAGACACCAAAAACAATGGGAACAATGAACATGCATCCTGAGAAAAGGAGACCCCAAACACAGTAAGTTAAGCAAAATGAGAACACAGAGAAACAAAGAGCAGATGAAGGAGCAAGGTAAAAGCCCACCAAAACAAACAAATGAAGAGGAACTAGGTAGTCTACCTGAAAAAGAATTCAGAGTAATGATAGTAAAGATGATCCAAAATCTCAGAAATAGAATGCAGAGAAACGTTTAACAAGGACCTAGAAAACTAAAGAGCAAAGAAACAATGATGAACAACACAATAAATGAAATTAAAAATTCTCTAGAAGGAATTAATAGCAGAATAACTGAGGAAAAAGAACAGATAAGTGACCTGGAAGATAAAATAGTGGAAAAAACTACTGCAGAGAAGAATAAGAGAAAAGAATGAAAAGAATTGAGGACAGTCTCCTGGGACAACATTAAACGCACCAACATTCAAATTATAGGGGTCCCAGAAGGAGAAGAGAAGAAGGGACTCAGAAAATATTTGAAGAGATTATAGTTGAAAACTTCCCTAATATGGGAAAGGAAATAGTTAATCAAGTCCAGGAAACACAGAGAGTCCCATACAGGATAAACCCAAGGAGAAACATGCCACGACACATATCAATCAAACTATCAAAAATTAAATACAAAGAAAAAATATTAAAAGCAGTAAGAGAAAAACAACAAATAACATACAAGGGAATCCCCATAAGGTTAACAGCTGATCTTTTAGCAGAAACTCCACAAGCCAGAAGGAACTGACGGACATATTTAAAATGATGAAAGGGAAAAACCTACAATCAAGATTACTCTACCCAGCAAGGATCTCATTCAGATTCGACAGAGAAATTAAAACCTTTACAGACAAGCAAAAGTTAAGAGAATTCAGCACCACCAAACCAACTTTACAACAAACGCTAAAGGAACTTCTCTAGGCAGGAAACACAAGACAAGGAAAAGACCTACAATAACAAACCCCAAACAACTAAGAAAATGCTAATAGGAACATACATATTGATAACTACCTTAATGTAAATGGATTAAATGCTCCAACCAAAAGACAGAGTCTGGCTGAATGGATACCAAAAAAAGACCCTTATATATGCTATCTACAAGAGACCCACTTCAGACCTAGGGACACACACAGATTGAAAGCGAGGGGATGGAAAAAGATATTCCATGCAAATGGAAATCAAAAGAAAGCAGAAGAAAATTCATATCAGACAAAACAGACTTTAAAATAAAGACTATTACAAGAGACAAAGAAGGACACTACATAATAATCAAGGGATAGATCAAAGAAGAAGATATAACAATGGTAAATATTTATGCACCCAACATAGGAGCACCTCAATACATAAGGCAAATGCTAACAGCCATAAAAGGGGAAATAGACAGTAACACAATCATAGTAGGGGACTTTAACACCCCACTTTCACCAATGGACAGATCATCCAAACTGAAAACAAATAAGGAAACACAAGCTTTAAATGATACATTAAACAAGATGCACTTAACTGATATTTATAGGACACTCTGTCCAAAAACAACAGAATACACTTTCTTCTCAAGTGCTCATGGAACATTCTACAGGATAGATCATATCTTGGGTCACAAATCAGGCCTTGGTAAATTTAAGAAAATTGAAATCGTATCAGGTATCTTTTCCAACCACAATGCTATGAGACTAGATATCAATTACAGGAAAAAACTTGTAAAAAATACAAACACATGGAGACTAAACAATACACTAGTAAATAACCAAGACATCACTGAAAAAATCAATGAGAAAATTAAAAAATACCTAGAAACAAATGACAATGAAAACACAATGACCCAAAACCTATGGGATGCAGCAAAAGCAGTTCTAAGAGGGAAGGTTATAGCAATACAATCCTACCTTAAGTAACAAGAAACATCTCATATAAACAACCTAACCTTACACCTAAAGCAATTAGAGAGAGAAGAACAAAAAAACAACAAAGTCAGCAGAAGGATAGAAACCACAAAGATCAGATCAGAAATAAATGAAAAAGAAATAAAGGAAACAATAATAAAGATCAATAAAACTAAAAGCTGGTTCTTTGAGAACATAAACAAAATTGATAAGCCATTAGCCAGACTCAAGAAGAAAAAAAGGGAAAAAACCCAGATCAATAGAATTAACAATGAAAAAGGAGAAGTAACAACTGACACTGCAGAAATACAAAGGATCACGAGAGATTACTACAAGCAACTATATGCCAGTAAAATGGACAACCTGGAAGAAATGGACAAATTCTTAGAAATGCACAACCTTCCGAGACTGAACCAGGAACAAATAGAAAATATAAACAGACCAATCACAAGCACTGAAGTTTAAACTGGAATTAAAAATCTTCCAACAGACAAAAGCCCAGGACCAGATGGCTTCACAGGCGAATTCTATCAAGCATTTAGAGAAGAGCTAACACCTATCCTTCTGAAACTCTTCCAAAATATAGCAGAGAGAGGAACACTCCCAAACTCATTCTATGAGGCCACCATCACTCTAATACCAAACCAGACAAAGAAATAAAACTACAGGCCAATATCACTGATGAACATAGATGCAAATACCCTCAACAAAATACTAGCAAACAGAATCCAACAGCACATTAAAAGAATCATACACCATGAACAAGTGGGGTTTATCCCAGGAATGCAAGGATTCTTCAATATATGCAAATCAATCAATGCGATACACCATATTAACAAATTGAAGGAGAAAAACCTCATGATCATCTCAATAGATGTAGAAAAAAGCTTTTGACAAAATTCAACACCCATTTATGATAAAAATCCCTCCAGAAATTAGGCATAGAGGGAACTTACCTCACCATAATAAAGGCCATATATGACAAACCCACAGCCAACATCACCCTCAATAGTGAAAAACTGAAACCATTTCCACTAAGATCAGGAACAAGACAAGGTTGCTTATTCTCACCACTATTATTCAACATAGTTTTGGAAGTTTTAGCCACAGCAATCAGGAAAGAACAAGAAATAAAAGGAATCCAAATCAGAAAAGAAAAAGTAAAACTGTCACTGTTTGCAGATGACATGACACTGTACATAGATAATCCTAAAGGTGCTACCAGAAAACTACTAGAGCAAATCAATGAATTTGGTAAAGTAGCAGGATACAAAATTAATGCACAGAAATCTCTTGCATTCCTATACACTAATGATGAAAAATCTGAAAGAGAAACTAAGGAAACACTCCCATTTACCATTGCAACAAAAAGAATAAAAAACCTAGGAATAAACCTACCTAAGGAGACAAAAGACCTGTATGTAGAAAACTGTAGACACTGATGGAAAAAATTAAAGATGATATAAACAGATGGAGAGACATACCATGTTCTTGGATTTGAAGAATCATCATTGTGAAGATGACTCTACTACCCAAAGCAATCTACAGATTAATGCAATCCCTATCAAACTACCACTGGCATTTTTCAGAGAACTAGAACAAAAAATTGCACAATTGGTATGGAAACACAAAAGACCCTGAATAGCCAAAGCAATCTTGAGAAAGAAAAACGGAGCTGGAGGATTCAGCCTCAGTGACTTCAGACTATACTACCAAGCTACCTTAATCAAGACAGTATGGTACTGGCACAGAAACAGAAATATAGATCAATGGAACAGGATAGAAAGCCCAGAGTTAAACCCACACACATAGGGTCACCTTATTTTTGATAAAGGAGGCAAGAATATACAATGAGAAAAGACAGCCGTTCAATAAGTGGTGCTGGGAAAACTGGACACCACTTTGTTTCACCAGGGTGTATCTATACACAAATTGTGATAGCTCCATTAAAAATGCTAACCTATTTAAAGTGATCTCTGATTATTTCTACCACTCCCAAATGGAGGCCACCAATATTTCCATTTGACCAATAGCTATTTTCATTAGCTCTAGTCACCTAGTGGCATCCAATGTCCTTTCTTCTCCCATTTCATTGAGCCTCACTGAATGCATCCACAGATAATGCCCACTAACCCAAAATCTGCGCCATGTGCTGAATCCTGAAGCTCTCAAAGCCATCAATCTTTGGGATATCACAGCAGGACTGGAATCCACAAAGTGCCTGAAAGAATGAGTACCAAAATAGCTCCAATATATCCAGAATTTTACATCTTTTAAGAAAACAGTTCTTCCACCTTCTAGTTCTTCCCTTCTAATTCCAAGGTCTCAATTCTTGTCCAAAGAGCCAGACTGGGAACATATACCATGTCATCCCTTCCATTTTTCTACTCACCCCATTTCCTATGACTCCTTCTTCAACCAGACTCAGAGCTTGGGGAAAAACAAAAAGCCACCTGCATCCCAATCTAGACAGTGAAAAAGACACTTTTATAATAGGGCATTAAAACTCATCGAGATTTCAGAGGCCATCAAAATGATGCCTACATATTTTATATTTCATAATGTGTACCCTTTTAACATTGTGGAAATCTCAATTACCATTTTAAGACACTTAGAATAAGCAATTTAGATGCTCAATACAGCATCATTTTTTTGTTTGTTTTTGGTTTTGTTTTTGCGGTACGCGGGCCTCTCACTGTTGTGGCCTCTCCCGTTGCGGAGCACAGGCTCCGGACGCGCAGGCTCAGCGGCCATGGCTCACAGGCCCAGCCACCCCACGTCCTGTGGGATCTTCCCGGACCGGGGCACGAACCCGTGTCCCCTGCATTGGCAGGCGGACTCTCAACCACTGCGCCACCAGAGAAGCCCAGGTGTCATTTTAATACAACTGATTAAAATGGGTTACATAATGCATGAGTTAGAAGATTTTTAAATGTAGAAAATATGTAAGAGAAAATAACTTTCGTAGAACCACATAATAAATTCTACAATGCCGATAATTAAAGTAGATAAATACCAGAATCTACCATGCCATGTAAAATATGAAGAAGACTGCCTAATATCAATTTTGCAAAGCATTTACACTGTTTACAGAAAATTTACAACACATAATATCTTTTAAATAAAACTTCTCCTATCAATGTTAGCCACAATTTGATAAACAGTAACTCCCAAAAAACTATTGTCATTTATTCACCACTGATTTCAGTAAATCAAGAAAATGGAAATTTATGATAATATATTTTCTCCTAAATGTGAGTAAGCTTAGTACATTGACACTAAAAAACAAAATAATTTAATTGATAAGATCAGGTTACGACAAGATAGGTCATCACACAATTACTCCAGGAACTGGGAGGACAAGAGCACAACCAGGGAATCCCCTGTTCTCGCGTATGATTAGATAAATTTGCCTTATAAAATCATTTGTCACAACCGGAGTACATAAATGTTACAATCAAAGGTATGTGATCAAACTTGCATATGCAAATAATTTAAAAGGAGGGGATGATAAGTTTCTAAGTCAACAAAATATAAAAGATATGTATTAATTTTCTAAGAAATGTAACTAAGTACAAGTGAATGCTAGCAGGAACATTAAAAGACAGAAATAACAAAACACATCCCTTAACTTTTTAGGACTTTCTTCACCAAGCTTCCACTTAATTCTTTTCTCATACTATTGGGATAGATTTGTGATCTTTCCCCTTTTTAATGCTCTTTGATGACCTTTCTCCAGATTCTAATACAGCACATTCCATCAACCATTTTTTAAATGCACAATCATTCTGACACATTGAAAATAATCTGAAGTTTCAAATTCTATATAATTAAGTATATTCCGCATCTCATTGTTCAATTAACTTCACTCAGCATAAAACACTCATGAGTCTCTTCTACTCACTCCCTACTTCACTTATTTCAACCCCAAAAGACTGGCTCTTCCTTAACCTGTGCTTCCAGATTACCATTCTTCCTTACTAACTGTTTCTTTACCCACTTCTCAGGATCAGCTGGCTAGATTAAACCAGGTTTGCCTCAGCCTCCTGTCAATGTAATTTGGAATACTTCTTGTAATTCCATCCACACAAAAAGCCTGTTGTGGCCCTGAAAAATGCACCACTCAGATCTCTTGCTATGGGGAACATAGTTGATAGATGGCCCTAACTGCTGCTTTCTGAATCCACCCCCCTGTTCCTGCTGAGACCACACTTTCCACTGGTTGCCCCCAGCCAATGACTGAGCATGGGGATGCTGAGGCCAGCCCAAGCTTTCTTATAACTCTGCTGCAGTCTGAGACTCTTCCTAAGCAACTCTTCTTCCTTTCCTCTTTCTCTTACACGTGTTCCCCCCAATAAATCTCTTGCACATCTAGTATATAATGCCATTTTGGCATCCGTTCCTAGAGGACTCAATCTGGTACACCTCCAGCTCCATAGCCAGCCCATCTCTCTCAGCCTCTCCCAGTCCAGCAGGCCCAACATTAACCTAGTATGAACTCTCAGAGTTTCTTATTGCCAAGTAGTTATGACACTAGGAATTTTCTCACTTGAGGTACCTTCATACTAAAAAAGGTATCTAGTAGACACTCAATGAACATTAATTCTATTTGGTTGCCCTCAAAGCTGCACAGATTAACTTGAGGTTCTGAGAAAAAACCTGAAATTTACTCAGGAAACATAAATTAACTACACATTGTATATCTAGCACTGTGCTAGATGTGAAAAATTTGAAGTTCATTAAGGTATGGTTGCTGTCTTCAAGGAACCCCTGGGCTATTTGTAATAAAGGTAACCCTTAGAAAGCACTGTAGAGTTTGCAAAGCAATTTAAGATACTTTTCTTCACTTATGCCTTGCAAATCCCTTTATATGGGGATAAACAAGGATCCCCTCCTATTAGTTTACTTTTACGTGAGCCTGGACCCCAGAGGGAGCAGGGCAAGTGCCGAACCACAAGAAAGGGTCAAAGGCAGGAAAACCCCATTTTGCCACATGGAGGACTGAGTTGTATGAGTGATAAATCCAAGTCAAACTATTAAGGGAGACATATATATATGGACACTGTCAGGAGTTTAAAACTGACCATATTTGGCTTGAAAAGATGAAAATCCTACCCTCAATTAAAGCTTTGCTCCTCAGCCGCCAAATCAAACATTGCAATACACTTACCAACTTGCAACGCTCTTATGTTTAAATGTAACCACTTTTCTGAAATTTTACCTTCTATAATTTAGACATAACGAGGGTTTTCTTTTAACTTGAAAATATTTTTAAATGCTTTTAATATTTTGACAAAAACCCTAAGAAATTGTGAAAATCAGTCTGAGCGGAAAAGATCAAGGGCCTTCTCAGAAGGTCTTGAAAGCAGACTTGGTTCACATCACACTGGAATCATTGAGGAGCATCTTCTGGGATGACTTCCAGCAGCAGAATGTGCTCAGACTGGACAGCTGCTGCTCTGTTTCCTCCCTCACCCTCCCCCAACATCAGATTTTTCAGATAAAATCAGGACCAAAATTAATATAATGGGGAAAGGAAGTTACAAAAACGAAGCCTGTGCAGTTGGAAAGTACCTTACCTTGAACCATAGCAATATTCTTCTCTTTATTCTTTTTTTGCTCAATACCCCATGAAAAAGTTTAGAAAAACTTTGTAAATTTCTAGGTTGACACATAAAAAGTCTTTTTCACCACAGTTTAAATAGCTGCAAAGAAAGTAATTTCCAGAATATTATAAATACTAACATTACTGTTTTAAATGTAGCCAATGGCATATAGGTATCATCAATTTGATACCATCATCTATTTTATTAATAAATAAGCAAATATATGACAAGTTTTTCTTTAATTATAAAAAATTTGTCTTTGTCCTTTTTCTTCTTGAGAAGATTATTTCATGTGGCTTCCCCTTCAGCATCTATAGAACATGATTTTAAAGTAATTGTTTTATGCTCGAAACTACTTTTGACCACCTTAGCATACTTCTTTGTTACAAAAATATGTCTATAAATTGAAATTGATTTTTATTGCCTGTGATTTTAAACATCTAAGAATTATAAGTTTCCTTCTGGAATGAGGTATTGCTATAACAATTACATCATAATAATAAATAATAATAATTACTATTAAAGGTATTAGTAGTAAATAATTGATCAAGACAGTGTAAATGTTTCACAAATTTTGGTGAGTAATTACTAAACATAAAAAGAAAAATGCATTGGAAATGTTTATCTTAATAAGATGAATTAGGGGTAGTGCTTATGGCTTCTTGATTGAAGAAGACTGCTAACACCAATACTTTGAATTTGTCCCTTCCCCACTCTCTTCTCCAGAGGCTTTTACAGCACTGAGCACAGCAGCGTGATAAGTTCAAGATGGATGAGAGGTCTGCATTTCTTTGATATGACATGGAAAAGGAGCAACTTTGAAAGGGTAAGTGGGAATGGAAAACAACAGATGAGTTATCAAGCAAATCAATTTTGTTAGAGTACATATGGAAGTTGAACAAATGAAAACTGATACCCTTAAAACCACTTTTACTCACATACGCCTTGTTAAGCTTCCAAATGCCTCCCAGTATAATCTGTGGATGTGGTTCTATTTGTCTGACTGATAGAGATGAAGAAAACTCCCCACATCACTCTATGAAACAGCAGCACAGGGCCCCTGTGCAACACCCTCACCTCCACAGGGACTCACCCCCAATCCTCTTATCTTAGGGATGCTACTGTACTTAATTATCAAGCTCTGTTAAGCTATGAATTTAAAAAATTAATTTGGTAAAATCCTAATTACCCAATACTTGATGAAGTTTACATTTTGTGAATATTGGTTCATTTACATCTTTTTAGCTTTAAGACTTCATTTAAACTAGCCTAGCAAAAATGAGCGATCAGCTGAACTAGTCAATAAACAAATTCTTAGTGGGTGCAAACTACATGCTCAACTTTGTATTAAATCATGAAATGGTCTCAAAATAAACGAGAAGCATGGACCTTATCCTCTGAGAGTTGCAGTCTTCCTGGAGAAAATTATATAGTGCCCCTAGAAAAGATGTAACTAATAAGACAATACCCTATAACAATACAATATATAAATACGATTTAATGCAATATAATAAACACACTATAACTTAATTGCCACATGACAAGTCCACGGGAAAGACATAACTATGGAATAGGAATTACATGAAATGAACAAAGAACTTTTACAGTGGAGATAATATACAGGGATTTGTAATATTTAGCCAATATTGCCCCTGAAGGGCATATATATTGGCTAACATTCTGGACAAAAATGAAATCTATAATTAGCTATCAGAAAAATGCCAATCAATGAGTGCTATGGTCTAAATGTTTATGTCCCCTGAAAACTCATATGTTGAAATCCTAATGCCCAATGTAATGGTATTAAGTGAGGCTCTGAGAGGTGCTTAGGTCAGGAGGGTGGAACACTCAAAAATGGGAGTGATTTTATGAAAGACCCCAGAGAGCTCCCTAGCCCCTTCCAACATGTGAGGACAAAGCAAAATGACAGCTGTCTATGAACCAGGAAGCCCTCAATTAACATTGTCTGCCAGCACCATGATCCTAGACTTCTCAGCCTCCAGAAATATGTGAAACAAATGTTTGTTGCTTATAAGCCATCCAGTCTATGGTATTTTAGTACAGCATCTCAAGAGGACTAAAGCAGTGAGATACTACTTACCATCCACTAGGATGACTATATTCAAAAAGATAAATAACAAGTGTTGGTAAGAATGTAGAGAAACTGGGCTTCCCTGGTGGCGCAGTGGTTGAGAGTCCGCCTGCCGATGCAGGGGACACGGGTTCGTGCCCCAGTCCGGGAAGATCCCACAGGCCGCGGAGCGGCTGGGCCCGTGAGCCATGGCCGCTGAGCCTGCGCGTCCGGAGCCTGTGCTCCACAATGGGAGAGGCCACAACAGTGAGAGGCCCAAGTACCGGGAAAAAAAAAAAAAAAAAAAAAAGGAATGTAGAGAAACTGGAACACTCCTACACTGCTGGTGGGAATGTAAAATGGTGCAGCCACTTTGGAAAAATTTGGCAGCTCCTCAAAATACTAAATATAGGGTTACAATATGACCCAGCAATTCCACCCCTAGGTATAGATGCAAGATAAATGAAAACATGTTTCTACAAAAACTTGTACCCAAATATTCACAGCAGCATTATTCATTATAACCAAAAAGGAAAAACAATCCAAATGTCCATCAATTAATTAATAGATAATATTAGTAAAAAGGAATATTATTCAGCAATAAAAAGAAATTAAGTACTGATGTTTAATGCAACATGAATAACCTTGGAAATATTATGCTAAATGAAAGAAGCCAGTCGCAGAAGGCCACATATTGTATAAATTATTTTATATGAAATGCCCAGAATAAGCAAATATACAGAGACAGAAAGTAGATCATGGTTGCCTAGGGCTGGGGAGATGGAGGGATTGGGGGATAATAGCTAATGTGCAAAGAATATCTTTTGGGGTGATGAAAGTGTTCTAAAATTTATTGTGGTGATGGTTTCAAAATGCTGTGTATATACCAAAAACCATTGAATTGTACACTTTAAATTTGTAAATTGTATGGTATGTGAATTATAGCTCAATAAAGCTGTTACTTTTTTTAAAAAAGGAAGCTTCCTTTAAAAAGGAAGTCTAAATTTTTTCCACATGGATTCTATCTTCTTTTTGGACCATTCTCTCAAGTCATACAAAGACATGTACTTATTTCTACTCTTTTAGTCCAGTGTTTTCTGAGGCACTTTAGAACTATTTGGGCTGAACCTGCAGCCATGTGGGTGGCCCCATCCCACCCTGTGCTCAGGGTCAGCCCACTCCCCTTGAAGAAGCATGAGCCACTCCCATTGATTTGGAACATTGTCCATCTGTTTCCCCTTCTTTCTTTTGTTGTTGAATAGCAATGTCCTGACTATTAAGCTCCAAAGGTTTTAGGATTAACTCTAGCTTTCTCATACTATCAGCTGAAGAATGTGGTGGAAAATAATGCTAAAACATAGTCGGGCCCTGATTTATTTTTCATTTGCCTTTGAAATAATTTATGTGCTTTATATCACAGATTGAAATTATTAATTGTATTTTGGATGTAATATCAGCATTCCCAGAGCATAATACTCTCACTGAATAGACGGTTGATGGAAAAATATCTGAGGTGTTTCTAGTATTCAGGGAAAAGCAACTGCAGAACTTGTTTTAGAATAACCATAAAATGTGTGACACATATGCAAATAATAAAAAGTTAGTGATTTTTATCCTTTAGCTGCTTCCAGAACTATAATCAACACCTCACTTGTGTCAAAAAATAAAGCAAAGCATATCATACAAGCAAATATACCTTAAATATTTTATTAAATGGTTTCTTTCAAACCAGTGTCTTATCTCAAGCCTGGGGACCATAGTTAATTAATTACCCATCCATGCACCTGAAAAAGGCAGGAAGAGCCAGACATGTTAAAAAAAAGTCCTAGACCAAGATGCAAGAGACCTGAGTTTACATCCTGGACCTAACATTTAATAACCATGGCAATTTTGTCAAAACTATGAACATCTCTGAGCCTCTGCTTCTTTGTCTCTAATATGGGTATAATAAAAATTGCCCTGCCTTTACCACAGGACAGTTCTTAGAAACAAATATAAAAGTATTTGGAGAAAAATATAAAAGATACATACAATATTAAGAGTTATACGTTGGATGAGAGAATTGGACCGTATTCAGTATGAGGCCACCTCCTCTCCCTTTGATTACCTTCTTATTTGCAAGCATTGACTCCCTTGGAAGAGTAATATGTATTGAGTATCTTTCCTGGTAATGACAGACTTAAACACTTTCTCTGGCATTTTGGTTCATTCTTACATCATTGCATTTTTCATTGAAGAATCCAAGGATAAAAGAGATTGAGTAACAAAGCTACATGGATAATGATTTTAGAACAGGAATTAAAACTTAACCCTAAATTCATGTTTTTTCTACTACATGATACTTTGGGGTGGGGGGCAGATTCTCCTTTCCTAGATCTCCTTTAAAGCAACCAAATTACAGTGTCCACCATCCATAGACCAGGAAATGGGAAGGCAAGATTATCTGAAGATTGTTATCAAGCTCGGATGGCAATAGGTCCCAATTTGCTCATGACAAACTCTGTCTTTGCTGGTTGTTCTAATATAATTATCAACAGTGCCCCCCTTTCACTCTCAAAAATGTTTTGGTTTGGACCTGAGATGCTAACACTGTCTTTACACCATGAAGGTTAATCAGGATCATCAAGGAATTAGATCAGTACTTCTCAACTGTCATTACTGGACATCAAAATTGTAGATTTGTAAATGTGCTACAGATTTAGATATTTTTTTAAAGTGGTATGAAGTTAAGCTAAAAGGGAATATAGATGTTTGAGGAAGATAAAAACCAGGTGAGCAACTAGACTGAAGAGACAACAAAGACAAGAGAAATAAAGAAGTCATGGAAATGTAAATGAAGAATTGCAATACTGGATGTGTCAACATATTTGTAGAAAAATAACTCACTTACTCATAAGATATTTTAAAAGACTGTTTGTAAAAGCAAGGTACTCCCCTAACACTTGATATTATCCCTTCCCAGGAAGCAAGTACAGTGAATAAGAATTCATTTCCCACTCCCCAAAGGGACATTTTAGCTAGGTTGATTATTTTGGCCCCTGTATGGTTTCCAGGGACCCACCCCTCAGAAAGAGTATCAGTCTCAAACCAGTACTTGGTTTGCTTCTCATCTACCTCCTGATTTTAAAATAACCACAGGGATATGTCACTTTTTACTCTTGATGTTGCCAATCTTAATATTTTCTTCATTCTTGCTGAATTATCTAATTCTTACAATGCTTTTGCTATTTAAATTCAAAGTTGTAGGTACACATGGTGATGATGTGGAGCAACTAGAACTCTCATTTACTGCTGGTGGGAGTATAAATTAGTATAATCACTTTATAAAATTCGATGTATCTACTATAATTGAACATAAATTACCCTTTAACTCAGTGAATCTTCTCCTAGATATAAACCCAGCAGAAACGTGTCCATATCTGCACCAAAAGACATATTCAGAAATGTTCACAGCAGCATTATTCATAGCAGCCCTTAATAGCAAACAACCCAAATATCCATCAACGTTAGAATGGATAAATAAATTGTGGTTTAGTCATATAATGAAACACTATACAGCAATGAAATGAGATGAAATGAAAATGAAAAAAACTACTCCTCCTCTATATAACAAAGATGTACTATTCACAGTCATGTTTAATGAAATGAACTGGACTCAAAAAAAGTTTTATGTATGATTCTTTTTATGTAAAATTTGAAACAGGCAAGTCTAATGCATCATGTTAAAGTTCAGTTACTTTGGGAAGGAAATGAAGTTGGTGAGAGACATGGCAAGAGAGACTTCTGAGGTCTGGTAGTGTTCTATTTCTTGATCTGTGTGGAGGTTATAGGGTATGTTTTCCTTGTGACAACTCATTGAGCTGCATATTTATGATTTGGTATATATATATATTGCTGTATATATATTAAGCTGTGTATATATTATACTTTGTAACAAGAATATTCATTAAATACTTCAACAAGAATATTCATTAAATTATGCATTTTTTCACAGTAAGTCTAATTAACATCCATCATCACACATAGTTACACATTTTTTTCTTGTGATGAGAGCTTTTAAGATCTACTCTCTTAGCAACTTTCAAATATACATTATTATTGACTATAGTCACCATGCTGTACATTACATCTCCAGAACTTATTTATTTATTACTGAAAGTTTGTACCTTTTGCCCCCCTTTACCCATTTCATCCACTCCCCACCCTCTTTGGCAACCACCAATTTTTTCTCTGTATCTACAAGTTCTATTTCTTCTTTTTAGATTGCACACATAAGTGAGATCATACAGTATTTGTCTTTCTCTAACTTATTTTAATTAACGTAATGTCCTCAGGGTTCATCCATGTTTTGCCAATGGCAGGATTTTCTTCTTTTTATGGTTGAATAATATTCCACTGAATATATTTGCCACAGTTTTTTAATCCATTCATCTGTTGATGGGCACTTAGATTGTTTCCATGCCATGGCTATTGTAAATAATGCTGCAGTGAACATGGGGGTGCTGATATCTTTTTGATTTAGTGTTTTTGTTTCCTTCAGATAAATAACCCGAAATGGAACTGCTGGATCATGTAGTAGTTCTACATTAAAAGATCCTTTGGCTGTTGTGTGGAGAAAGCAATTTCTGGGAGAAGAGTGGATGCAGAATCAAACATGGAGCCTGTTGAGATGGTTCAGTTAAGACGTGAACTTAGACCAGGGAAGGGAAGTGAAAATGGAAGAAAGTGAAAGCACTGGTTTTGAAGATTGAACTAACAGACTTGATGGGAAAGGAAGCAGTGAAGAAAATGAAGAAAATAAAGCTGACTCATAATTTTTGAGTTTGACCAACTGTGTGATGAGAATGACCAGAGGGTTGGATATGAGGGTGGACATCAACATCTAGTTTTTTGGAAATATAAAGTGTGAAATGTCAAAGTTGTCAGAAGGATATATGAATTTGAAGCTTGGAAACAGCAACAGCTAGAGCTATAAATTTAGAAATCATCTCTATTTATAGCCATTAAATTGGAATGCTTCATAACTTGGTTCTCAACCCTGCTTTTTTCAAAATTTTATCAGTGACTCTGGAAAAAGGTATAAGCAAAATCATGGTTTAACAGTAATTTAAGACACTGAAAACAGTCAAAAATAAGAAAATAACTCAAAGCATGACACTATTTAATAGGAATAATATAGTCATCCTCTTAGATTCAAATCATTAATTACTTCATACTAGCAGTGTGACCTAACCAAAATACAAATGAGTATGAAAGACTCAGAGATTTCAATATCCAATAGGATTAATTTGAATCAGCACTAGGAGAGAGTAGCCAAAAACATCAAAACAGTCTAGTAGCCAATATGAAGAAGGTAATATAGTATTCTTGCTCTACCCTGCACTGCTCAGACCCCAGACCAAGTGTTATACTTTAAGTGTGGTTTTTGAGATATGGAGCAGGTCCAGAGAATAAGAAAATTATAAGAAGCATTTGGTAACAGTGACACGTGAAGAACAACTGAAGGAAATAAATCTGTTTAGCTAGAAAAGAGATTCAGTAGGGACAGAGGTTGGTGTTCAGAAACTACTTTCAAATACTTCAAGAGCTGACATTTCACACTTTTTTTTATCTGTAGAAGTCAGAAGATGATAGAGAGATAAAGAAAAAGAAAGAAAGAGATAGAAAGAAGGAATAGGAAGGAAGGAAGGGAGGAAGGGAGGGAGAAAGGGAGAATTTTAGGTAGATAGATGACCCTGGCACATATGATGAAGAATGTTATAACAACCATATTGGGTTGCTTTATAAATTCCCCATTGCTAACTATTCCAACAGAGCCTGTATGCCACTTATGAAGATTCATTGATGGGTGATCATTAGTCTAGAACCTCTAAAGTTCTTCCCAACCCTGAGATATTGTTAGTAAGACTGTGACTGGGGAAAATAACACTTTGAAAAGGAAGAGAGCAAGAAAGCAAGAAAGAGAGAGGAAGGAGAGGAAGAAAGGGGAGAAAAAGGAAAACAGTTCTGTCATGGAAGCTCTTTCTCTGGCAGGAAAAAACAAACCAACAAGAAAACACTGAAGAAACTTAGGGGAAAATAAGATCCATGGCAGGAATGTAGACTTCTAAAGTAGGTTTTAATAGCCCAAAACATCTCCCTACACCTAAAAGAAATTTAACTGCATTTTAATCTTTTCCTAAAGGATAGTCCAACTCTTATAGATTATCAGCATCCTATAGCTAAAAATAACTTAAGCCTAAACAGTTTTTATTTGTCACCTCTTGCTTCTTCTATTATGCTATCTTTTTAATAAAAAAGACTTGCAATACATACATGGTGAAATTGGATAGGCTTTTCCAAGACAGTAAAATAATAACTCTATTTTTTGGCTCAAACATTTAGCTATTTGTGCTCTACTCCTTCAGAAAATACTTTGCTTTCATAGTAAGAGTCTTCAGAACCAAGTAATTTGAGTAGCATGCCCTTTACAGCAACATTCTGCAAATTCTACTATTTCCAAATAAAGTAGTGTGCAGTTTTTCAGGACCACAGTGTTTTACTATCTAAGTTTATTTTCAGTGACTTGTTTATCCAAGAGCTTCCAATGACCATAATATTATTTAAAAAGGAAAAAAAGCGTATTTGTTAGTAAAATGTGTAATTATGTGAATATATATAGACTGATAATAAGTGAGAAGCAAGATTTTTATATTCACTTACTATTATTAAGGGGAAAATAGTCACTCTACCTATCTGGTAAATAATTGTTATCATATCCCCAAAGTGAGATGGTGACATAAATACAGATGTTACAGGAAACTGTGTATATTTCAATGAAGTTTGTTGTTTCTCTTGAGGTTAGCATGATGAGAATGTTCTGAGTGCTTCAAAGAATTCCTATCTTTTTTTTTAAGAAAATGCAAACATCTACTAAAGTTGCTTTTGAAATAATACATTTATTCATTTAGTAATTATTTAACTAGAGAAGAATTACCTTATTCAGACATACAAGAATGTCAATAGTCCTACTGGTAATGAATTTAATAAAGTAACTTTAAAATCTATATTTGGATCCAATCCTCTCCCTATTCTAACAAGGAACCTGGAAGTTAATAAGCAGTTGGCAGGCAGTGAGGGTCTAACTAGGCTTCAGTGGCCCAGAAAGAATGGATACAGACACCTGAACTGACTAATTTATTTCATGTCTTTATGTAGTGTAGAAATGTGCCTTACAGTTTCATGTAACCACGGAACAAAAATAGACATTCTTTTAGTAAACTCTCTGGAAACAAAATTCTTCCCAGATATTTATTGATAGGAAAATATAATCTAAAAATTCTTCTGCCCAGCCCCTTGGCAGTTGCCCAGTCTTCCATCTGCCCCATGCAATTGGATTCCCTTTGCTTTTTTGCTTTTTTTTTTTTCCCGTTGCGGAGCACAGGCTCCAGACGCGCAGGCTCAGCGGCCATGGCTCACGCGCCCAGCCGCTCCACGTCATGTGGGATCTTCCCGGACTGGGGCACGAACCCGTGTCCCCTGCATCGGCAGGCGGACTCTCAACCACTGCGCCACCAGGGAAGCCCTCCCTTTGCTC
Source organism: Grampus griseus (assembly GCF_964374135.1). Classification (NCBI taxonomy): domain Eukaryota; kingdom Metazoa; phylum Chordata; class Mammalia; order Artiodactyla; family Delphinidae; genus Grampus; species Grampus griseus. The sequence goes on along the minus strand of NC_139003.1, from coordinate 33,002,867 downwards.
TTGACTCCCAGATGACTCTCGCAAGAATTAAAGTTCACCTAACAGACACCAAAGCAGTAATTTACAAGAACCAGGTAGAAGGCATTCTGTGTTTTTGTCTTTATTCTTCTTTTGGAAATATGCAATAAGACTAAAATTTATTAAAAACAAAAACTAACAAACAAAACAAGCAGACAAAAAACTTCCCATACTTTTGACTAATGTAAATTCACTGTGTCATTTTTAAAGTTGGCATTTACTCTAAATGAAAAGTAGAATAACGTTTGCAAAAACAAGAATTACTAGAGAAAACAAAGGCTTCAAATTGAACTAAAATATTTTTTTGTCCAAAATAAAACCCCAAATTAAGAAAACAACCTCTTGATCTTTTGTTTTGATAACTAGTAATCTTATTGTGCACATTTCAGTTGGTATTTGAAAAACATTTAACTATGCAGAAATATGTTCCCATTTGAATGTAGAGGAAGTTGTACTTAATAAGAGTTTAATTTGAAAGTTAGTGCTCACCAACACTTAGTGCCTACTTCATGTTCTGGAAAGATAAAATACCAAAGTCCTGGGGAGATGTCTTATTTATACATACAGTATGCCAGAAATCAATGGGATGCTCAAAAGATTAAACAGGAACATCCTTTATTTATGGAAGACAGGATAAAAAAAATCCAAAATTAATTGTCATGCATTGTTTTGAATGAGAATAGAATGACGATCCTATCGGTTCTAGTCATGAATATAGACTTTTCAGGAGTGTACCTTCTTCCTCGTCTATTTCTAATAGCTAAGTATTCCCAAACAAAAGTTAATTCTGGAAATTCTTGTGTATGAAAAGAGGTTATGGCCAGAGGTGGTACTATTTGAAACAGCCAGAAGATTAAGCTGGCAACAATTACAAACTAGCTACTGTGCGTTAATACTAAACTCAGAATTTGCTGGTTCACTCAGAATTTGCTGGTAAAGGCTAATTTTACTCAAAATGTGAACAGAGACAAGTGATAGGTAAGAAAAAAAATGAAAAAGCTTTTATTAAATACCATACAACTCTCTGGCACCAGTCCACAAAAGTTAATTATTGAATAACTTTAATAACAGACATTTTTTATCTGTTCCCTTAAACTTTTTTGTGGGGGCCCTGGGGAGGGGATAATTGGAGAGTAGGGGTGAAGGGGGGAGAAGATGAAAAGATACATGAATGAAGATGGAGTACGGGACAGGAAGTTATGGAGGGAAGTTTATGCAAAGCCCACTATCCACAAAGAGAATGACTCATGCAAGATACTGCAGGTCTTCCAAATTTCTCAGGCTTTGCCTTGCTGCCAGCAAACAAGTCTGGGAAGGGATGCTTAAAGGACTTGGTAAGCAACCATCTAGCTGTTCCACCAACAAATCCATGAACTTCTCAGTTAAGGTCACCTAAAGCTTGCAAAAGTGCTGAAGAGTGTCAAAAATTACTAAGCTTTACAGCCTTAAGATGGAATCAAGAAGTCCCCAAATCTCATTTTTCCAGCTATAATCATTCAAACAGCCCTGGCCTTTGTAAGGAAAATGTAGGAGGCTGCAAGGTAGATAGGGCCTAGCAGTTGTTTCTTTTTGGTCTCTTAATGAGGTATACGTACATCCCTCAAATAATACCAGCATTATATTGAAAATCTGCAATTTAACTGATGATAATAAGTTCTGAAATTTTTACAGGGCAAACAAGTATCCTTAAGGTTAATTTTAAAAATTCCCGGAGTTTCTGACAAATTGGTATTACAATTCTGAGCTTTAAGCATGGGTTTGTAAATAGACAGCTGGAGCTTAATTATTCCCATTCACATGAAGACCTGTTTCAGCAGTATCTTATCCAATGTTCTCACCCCAGGAAAGGAGGGAAAAGGTGATTTTGGCCTCCAGGGGACATTTGGCAATGTCTGGAAATATTTTTGGTTTTCAGGACTGGTGAGTACTACTGGCCTCTAGAGGGTAGAGGCCAGGGATGCTGCTAAACATCCTGCAATGCACAGGACAGTCCCCACAACACAGAATCGTCTGGTCCAAAATATGAATAGTGTTGAAGCTGAGAAACCCTGCCTAATCCAAATGCTTTAAATATGATCAAACCATAATAGTGAAATCAAGAAGTCATTATTTTCATTAATAACCAGTTTTCACAAAGGTCGTTTGAACAGAACCTGCCTAAAGTTGTATGTAAGCATACAGAGGGAATATATATATATACATATGTGATCTGGAAAAAATTTAAAAACTGAAGAGAAAAATAGATATTTTTATTCATAAAAGTATTCACACACAATTTTCAAGGAACCAGAAATATAACCTTCTTTCTTAGACACTGCTGAGAAAGGTGACGAACAAAATGGTTATAAACTATCCTACTCAAAAATACTAATACATTATCAAGTTGTTATTCTTCAAATATATTAATAACCATTGGAAAATCAGCCCTCTTGTACCAGTGCAGAAAATAAATGCACTGGTATGGGATTTGTTATGAAATTTTTTAGTTCCTTGGGTTATAGGGCAATTTTAAAAAATTAAAGAGAGCTTACTGGAGAGTTATTCTGTGGTATGGAAGATCCTAGAGAGTGCTCAGCCATTTAGCTCCCGCCCACCTCCTCTCTTCCCCCTTTTCTGGTAGATCTCCCACTTAGAGGAAGCAGGATACTACTTGCTGTGGTAATCACTCTGGTTTAAACTCCTTGAGGACAATAGTAGCTAAGATTTTCTAAGCATTTACTAATAAGATAAGCAAAATCATTGTTACAGCTCATCTCAAAAAATTTTATGTATTAGAATGGTGAGGTGGACAAGAATTTCATCCAAATAAGAACCTTCACTGCAGCACTATTTACAATAGCCAAGATAAGGAAGCAACCTAAATGTCCATTGATAGTTATATAGATAAAGAAGATGTGGTATATATATACAATGGAATATTACTTCACCATAAAAAAGAATGAAATAATGCCATTTGCAGCAACATGGATGGACCTAGAGATTAATACTAAGTGAAGTAAGCCAGACAAAGACAAATATCGTATGATATCACTTACATGTGGAATCTGAAAAAAAAAAGATACAAATGAACTTAAATAAATACAAAACAGAAATAGACCCACAGACATAGAAAACAAACTTATGGTTACCAAAGGAGAAGGGGTGGGAGAGAGAGAAATTTGTAAACAAATGGACAAATAAATTGTTCTCTTTTAAGCTCCACATTAAATACAACAAATCTAGATGAGTCTGGATGAGTTTCTTTTAACTTAGGTTTTAGAGACACTTTTTCATCGATACCTACCATTTTACAAATGAATCTATAAGCTATCCCATTAAAACCAAGTTAATTTTACCTTCCTTTTGGCCTCCTCTCCCTGCCACCTGAAAAAATGAGTCAATTACTTGTGATAACTATTGCAAATGTCTTACTAATCCCACTAGAAATGTAAATGTGGCAAGAGGACAGAGAAGGATAAGGAAAGAAGCCAGATTTTCAGCCACTGCTTAAGCCCACTCTAGCACTATGGGAATGACTTTCTTCTTTGGATGAAACATCTGGAAATCTTAAACTTCAAACTTGAATTTTAAGTTTGAGGAAAATAAGTTTGTACAAAATGTTATTTAGCTGTAAACTCTCTCTTCTTTTCCATCTCCTGGTAATTGATATAACGGATTTCCTTAAGGATTAATGTTTTCTATTCACTTTGATAAACAGTTGTTGGGCAACAACTCTAGAAAAGTCCCAACTCTCAGAGTCAAGTGTGCGTTGGTGAATAGAGGAAGTAGAGAAATATAGAAAAAGCAATAAGCAGAATGTCTAAGTCATCACTTTGGAATTAATTGAACATAGATAAAATTGGGAAAGAAAATAAGAAATAAGGGAATGGGCAAGCAGAACCACTTCTGGGAGAGAAGGAGCAAAGTTTGCATAACATTCAACTATGTTAACACTCTACAGCGTTACAACACTGCCATCCATACGCAGTAGTAGCAGTACGTAAACTTTTTATTTAATTATTAGACTATTGAGTTTTGGCTACAAAGTATTTTTCCAATTCGGATCCTGCTGTTTTTTCGTATATTTTCAAAAATAGTCTTTTTCTTTCAGAAGAAGTAATTCTTCAAATCTAGTTCACACAAGGGGATTTGATATGTTCAGTGAGTTCCTGTATTCAGCAATACCTACGGGGTGCCTACTATGCCTTAGGCTCTGAGCAAGCTGCAGGCACCCCCTCAAGTCTAGGACTCATTATTTTGCTTTCAGCAAATTTTCACTAGGTGCTTTTCCTCCCCCATGTGTAAGTCCACCAGACCTTAAACCCTTTATGAACGTGCAAGCTCCTCCCTTCTGAAAGCGTTTGTGTGAGTAGTTCACAGGCTGGTTCATCTACTGCAGTGTGGCTTTATGATAGGGGTTTGTTTACATGGTTCCTACAAGGTAGTTGCAGATGTGACTGCATCTTAGAGATACCTGAAATCTTTCAACAGGATCTGATCCAAAGGAAAAGTAAGTTATAATTTAGAGAGAGAGTGGAAAAAAAAAAAAAATCAGACCTCCCCTTATGGTCTGAAGATGCAAACCCATAGGGGTTAGGAGGCTCACGTACCAAGTTTCATATTCTCATGGTGCCTCCAGCTGACTCACATACTCTGGGTACTGGGATAGCTGAAGAGCTGATGTGCTTGCGGGGTCCCCTGGCACTTGCAAGGTTGCCTGGCATTCAGGTGTGTTATGGCTGCTTATCTCACAGTGCAGCAGTAACAACGTTGATTGGAAGCGTACCGTGTGTAGGGACCACGTAAGAGGTTTACTTGAATTAATTCATTTAATTCTCACGGGACAACACTGTGAAGCAAGCACCACTGCTCCCATTTTACAAGGAGGCAGCTCCTTATAAGGAGGCTTCCAAGAGGCTCGGTACCTCGCTCCGGAGCACACAAGGTAAACGGTAGAGCCTACAGGTGAACACAGGCCTTCATATTCGATACCTCCACGCTCTTAACCACCAAGCTGCCTCGCTGCAGTGTGTCCGTTATCCCTGGGTCAACCTGCCGGCTCTTACACATACAGTTTTAGGTGTCGTGCAATGTGACCCAAGAAGCCTTCCTGCCCCTTGTGGGCCGAATTCGGGTCCTCATCCCCGAGACGCGCTTCGCCCACCTGGGCAGGGCCGGGATCTGCCTGGTTGGACATCCCCCTGATCCCTCTCCTGGCCTGGGCCGGACTGGAACCCGACCAGGGACGGGCAGCAGGGTGCGCGAGGAGGGAGCCATCTCGCGGTCTGCGTTCGGCCCCCGCCCCCTGGCCGGGCCGAGGGGCGGGACTCGGGCCGCGCGGGCCCGGGAGCAGAAGCCGGCAGCGGGAAGCTACCGCCGTCCGGGCCGCTCTGGGAGAGGTGAGGCGAAGAGAGGCGGGGCGGGGCCGAGCGCAACGGGAAGGCGAAGCTGCGCGGGCCGGGAGCCGCGCTGCGCCAGCCGGGCTGCAGCTGCCGCGCACCAAGCGCTGAGATGGGGCTGGAGACCGAGAAGGCGGATGTCCAGCTCTTCATGGACGAGGACTCCTACAGCCGCCACAGCAGCGTAGATTACGCCGACCCCGAGAAGTTCGTGGATCCAGGCAGCGACCGAGATCCCCACCGGCTCAACTCGCATCTCAAGGTGAAGCCTGGGGCGGGCCCTACCCTGGACCTGAGGCTGACCCAAGTCCCCGCTAAGGCCTGGGAGTGGGGGTGCCCCCTCTAACTTGCTCCGACCCCAACTCCCACCCTCGCCACTGGGTCAGCGCCTCAGGGTACGGGATCCGGATTCCCTCTGTGGGGCCGCCTGAGTAGCCAGGAATTCTTAGCCAAATTCCTGTCCGCCCACCATGACCCTAAGAGAAGGTGGGGCACCGCAGCCAAGTCTTTCTTTCTTGCTTCTCCCACCCCGAGCTCTCCCGTATCCTGGAGAGGCAGGCTGGGCGACAGTTCAGGATCCCTGAGTCTTGTCTCCGCAGGTGGGATTCGAGGATGTGATTGCAGAGCCCGCGTCTACGCACTCTTCTGACAAAGTGTGGATCTGCAGCCACGCTCTCTTTGAAATCAGCAAATACGTGATCTACAAGTTCCTGACGGTGTTCCTGGCCATTCCCTTGGCTTTCGCTGCGGGAATTCTCTTTGCCATCCTCAGCTGTCTGCACATCTGGTGAGAAGGGGCACACTGGGGTGGGCCGGCTTTCTGAAACGTAGGAATGTTCTCTGCCACCTGCCCCCTGCCCTCCCCTTCTCCCAGGCCGGCTTGCAGGCGAAAGAAGGCGCATCATCTCTGAACGCAGTAGCAGAACTGGGAGGCCTTGAAGGGTAGTGTGCTTTCTTTAGAATTGTAGGTTGGGTTAGGAGTTTAAACAGAAGAAGGAAGGTCCCTCTGTCCACGGGTGTGATCTTCCTTCGAATGCTAAAGCCCAGCTGACTGTGGAGGTGGAGATCTGGAAGCCATGCTTCCAGCCACAGGCTGCTCTCTCATAGGGCCCTGTTTTGACTTGTGCCCATGGTTCTGGGCAGGGCTCTTATTTCTTTCATCACCTTTTATTCAGTCACCACCTGTGCTTGGGGTAAAACAAAAGAGATCTCTGAGCAGAATGCCAGTGACAGTATCATTGCAGAGGGATGTCAGACCTGGTTAAGCAGTGCTATGGAGAGGCGGCTCCAATCCTGTCACTGGCAAATGGCAAGGATGAGAACAGAGGAGAGGCAAGATGTGTGCAGTTAAGGTGAAGGGGTCCGCAGCACAAATGAATGAAACTCAAACTGCAGGATAATGAAATGAGAAGGCTTCCAAGTTACTTTTTCACCTATGAGGCACCAACAGGAGTGGCATCTAGTAAAAGGGGAAATAAATATAGAAACCTATTGGACATTTTGGGACATTTTGAGTAACTTTATTCACACATGAAATGCATCATAAAGCTATAGAGAACATTTCTAAGCGTTAAAAAATTTAAAAGGAAATGTCATATTTTACCAAGAAGTTTTGTTATTGTTGTTTTTAAAAATGTCCACTTTATTCTGAGAGGAAGAACATTCAGATTATCCCCTGTATGGCAACAATTGCCAAGCTTGTCTTTTAGGGCAGTCCTGCAGAAATGTATAACCCCAGATGTCTCCATGTCTTTCATAATCACTTTATATGGTATTGCCACACCCTAATACATGTTGTGTTCATTGTTAGAAGTTATGAAATTGTTCTCCATTCCCCTTTACCATCTGAATCAATTTCTTTAGTCAGTTAGCTAGCTAGTTAGTTCAACCAAGAAAGTTTATTGAGTGCTTAGTTTGTGCTGGGCACTGGGCCCAGAATGAATAAGATGCAAGATCTGCCTTCAGCTTACTCACAGCACATCAGGACAACTGGCTAGGTACAGAGGTGGCTGCTGAGGACAACCCAGCTAGATCTGTGGAGGAGGGAAGCACAGGGAAGGCTTTTAAAAAGAAAAGGGTCTACAAAGGCTTTTAAAGGATAAATTGAAGTTCACCCAATAAGTAAAGGATAAATAACAAACATCAATTTAATTTGATCACTAAAAACTGTAAACAATTAAACTATATTGAAAGTGCCAGAAAACTGCCAGAGGAATGAAAATCTTTGCCTGTTTACATGAGCAGATCAACAAAGGATATATATAGTTAAGCTTATATTTTGACATTAGCACATGAATTTTTTTTAAAGATGCCCAAGTCAGTGCATAAAATTTTGGATTCCTAATTGAATAAAACCAGTCATCTAAACTCTATGTCCATTTTCTCACCTTCCAAAATGTGAAAAACTGAATGACCACATAACATATTGTGAAATGTTGGCTATGAAGCTATTTGGAAACATAGAGTGCCAGTCAACAAAGCTAGGCTTTCCTAAAGCACTTGTGGAATAACTGACAACAAAAAGGTTTCCATTTACTAAATGGCAGAGAGATATAAGTAAAACTACAATTAACCAAATGATGCTTCTCTCCACCTGGCTCTCCTGAGAATGGGAGATGTTTTTTGTGTAGTGCTTCCAGAGGTGAATCATCAAACCGCTTCCTTTTCAGCCACAGAAAATGTATTACTTAACTATAGCTTATTTTTCAAATTACATTCATGTGGGACATAAATATTTAACTGTCATACATTTGTCATCAGGCAGCTGTGATTGCAAGTAGAGGAGTAACTTCAAACAAAAATGTTTAAAAGTTAGTTTATACCTTGATAAAATAGATTTATCATTAATGGATCACATTCCAGTGACACAATAAGACCAGATCAAGGAGAGGCCTTATAGAAGAGCAAACCCATTTGAGTAAACTTTTTTTCTTGGTGATCAAAGCTATGAAAATATGCAGTAATAAGTTCTTTGAACCACACTGCCTGGTCACAATGGATCTGACTTTAGATTATTTAAACAAACAAACAACAAAAACAAAACACTCAGAACTCAGTCTGGTGATGCTGGATCCTAGGCCAGAAGTACAGGTCATTAGGGACCTGTACTTCATTCATTAGGTGAATTGGTTTGAGTCCATACCATAAACTGAGGTATATGCCATTTGGCAACCACAGGTTATTGGTCATAAGTGGATCATACCAAAGAAATGTGGCTTGGACCCCTCTACCTTTTATTTTTGCTGGGATGCAATTCAAATAAATGGTCCAACTGATGGAAATTCAGTAGTAGCAGTCTCATTTCCCAGAAGACTTTTTAATACAGCAAATTGCTGTGACAAGGCAGTCTTATGGAACTATAGTTAATACAAAGCTAAACAAAAGTCCCAGTTCTAATGGATTTATTATCCAATGGATAAATATATAATCTTGCTAATTATAAGATTTATTTAAGCAATATTTGGTTGGTCACATAGAGCCCCAACCAAGTTTTGGGTCATTCCAAATTGCCTGGAGTTTCAGAAAGGAAACTAACTGGGATGTTGAGAACACAATTTAAGTTTGTTGTCAGTGGATCACTGGATCCTCTGATCCAAAGTGAGAGAACAACAACTTGAAGAAAATAAAATTAAAATGAGTTCACCACATCCTATGAACTGAGTCCTCAAATGTGGGCAATTGCACTTTGCTGCACTTTTGTCCTGTGTTTAATTCCCTCTTAGGACATGGAGATCTAAAGAGTTAGGGGAAAGAAAATTTCTCAGCCTAAGAAAGAATGGAAAGTGCATTATATTCTGAGGGAAGTGAATTTGGCTAGGAAGCTTTCCAAACTAAACTTAAGTCAAATTGAGATTATTTTGTCATAATTGTTTCATTATATATTCTGACTTCAAAATAGTTCTATTTATTATTTATTATAATGACAGCATCATATGGACCTGTCAGGGATGCATAATAAGTGTTAATCCTGATAGCTGGTCTATAAGATTTCCTATTCTTACTTTAATTTGTAGTGATTTGCCCAAGGCCACATATCAAGTGAGAAACATAATGGGATAAGAAGTTAAAAGTTGCTATCATTCAGGTTTCTGTTCAACTATGTAATTCTGAAACACCTAGTAATTAATTTTCTTTAAAAAATTGCTTCAAGTCTTTAGCATTGGAACAAAACACAAGATAAATATAATCTATGCAGGCAGTCAATATGAATAATTCAGTATTCTAAAAATATCTCAATCACTCAAATGCCTGATCTTCTCTTTACTTTGGGCTAAATACAACAGACCTTTATTTAAGTCACATTTTAATAGTAAACCAAGAAAATCAACCTTACTTCTTTGTGCCCACCCGAGTAATAATAAAAATTCTATTGAAGCCCTCCAACAATGCCTGAGAGTTCACAAACACTTTTGTGCCCAAAAATCATTACTATGACAAAGAACATTATTCAGAGGACTACAGAAAAAATTAACCAGCCTGAGGAATATGAAAATATGTGGTTATCTTAAGAAAAGGCATAAAGAAAAAATAAATTTAGGATACTCTAGTTTTTCTTGTCTAAGAGTTCTGACATAATTGAAGGGCTCTTTTAACTGTACTACACAACCCTTTTCAGTGTGTGTAATTACTGTGGAAAATTAATAATATAAAGCATATGAGAATACTAAATTCACTTCAGCTCAAACATTTATTAAGGGTAAAGGATGTCCTAACTTAAAAAGCTTACATTCTAATAGGAAAGACAGAAATATAAGCAGTTAGCATCCATTATGATATCTTTTGGTGAATTTGAGGATTAAGAAGTTTGTTGCAGTACTTTAGACGCACAAAAAAGGGGTATCCAACCCAGCCTGGTCCAATGGGGAGGAAGTGGGATGAGACAACAGGAAAAGCTACCAGGAAGTAGGACCTCAGAGACATATGAAGATTTAGGCAGGTTAATGTTTAGGGGCAGAGATCAGGTATATAAATTTACTATTTTGTTTATCTTTTGCTTTACTATTTTAGATTGCCTGCTACCAATAGAAAGAATATTGGTGTTTATCATGTACATTCTTGTTTATTTTTTTTAAGCAACATATTTTCTGTGCATCTTATCATGATGTGGGTTACTGTTCATTTGTTTCAAATGCTTAATCCGGCTTAGGTGAACTGGGCCATTGTTATATCTTTTCATGCATATGCAATAGTCAGTGGCCTTATTTGGTAACACTAATAATCTTTACACATCTCTCTTCCTCCATTCCAGGATTATAATGCCTTTTGTAAAGACCTGCCTAATGGTCCTGCCTTCAGTGCAGACAATATGGAAGAGCGTGACAGATGTTGTCATTGCCCCATTGTGTAGGAGCGTAGGACGCAGCTTCTCTTCTGTCAGCCTGCAACTGAGCCATGACTGAATACTTGGACCCCAGGTCCAGAGATTTGGATACTGTAATACTTCTTTGTTGTTATAACATAAAGGCACTACTGTTCTGTTAATTCCCCAAATGTTCAAATTAAGAAAGCTATTAAGATGGGCAACCACATGTAGAAATGTTTATTTTCAGATCTTTTCAAATAATACTTTTCTATATTAAAAGCCAAGGATTTCATATCTAACTTTATAACCAGAATTACTCAGTAGGTTGGCAACACTTAATTTTGAAGGCAGACAGTTCTTGCTTTAGTATGTAAGTATACATTTTGTAATGATGAATCTATAATGATCAAGGGACATTTCTCTCAAACACTACAATAGTTTTGTGTACAACTGCTCATAAAAATATGGAATTTCTTATTTTTCTTTTACTTTGGAAGTAATACTTTTTAAATTACCTTTGCAGGTAAAGTCATGGGGATACTTAGAGATAAGATAATACAAAGATTCTAGAAATTACAGTAACAAAAGTATACAGTGATGATAGGGGCTCTCAAATATGATAAAACAAATGTGAAAATAGATTCATGAAAGTATGTTCCTTTAAATAGGGCATAGTTAACCTACAGGCATATTTAACAAGATGTTTCAATTTACTGTATATTTTGTACTTATTGTAAATGTTTCTCTAATCAGATTTAAAGAACTCATTATATTTGCTTTAAAGAACTCATTATATTTGTTATCTTGTTGAGCTAATATATAGGAGGAGTAAATGTGTCTTCCACAAGGAACTTCACTGGTGAGATTGCACTGTCTTGATTACATAAGCATATGCATCTTCTTTGGTAATAGAATGGAAAAGAGATATACAAGGCTTTTCTTTCTAACTTTTCCAAGCAAAATCCTGAAGTGTTTTATGGCTGATGTTTATCTGGCTGTGATCTTAATACAAACCCAACTGATATTTCATCTAGGAGATGCTTTCTGTCTTGTAATTAGAAATTAAACCTGTATTCTGCATTCCTATTAATGTTTCGCTTTACCTTCAAGTAATATTGCTGCTATTTAATAACATTTTAAAATAAAGGCTATTTCTGACACTTAAGTACAATTTCAACTACAGTAATTCACGTAGTAATTTCAGGAGAGTTGTCAATTTACTGGGTCCATGCTACTGAGCTACGTATATATAAATTAAAAACTAACAGCTGCAAACTTTCAAGATGTTATCTAATATGAGTCTTGTTACACAGTATAAAATTATTCTTATTATTTTTGAACTGTAGAGTCCTATTTCAGTGTTATGAGTCACTGTTGTTTTAAAAATCTCTATTGCAAAATGATAGGCATGTACAAAAGATGTCTCTGATGTGAGTGGTTAACTATAATTTGCATATCTTAAAAGTGTATAAATGCTCAAATTTCAGAATTACTATTAGAACTCGGATTAACATTCCTTTGAATATCTTCATAGAGGACAACTCCTCATTCAATGAAGATTAATTTTATTTTCCCAAATTCTAAGGCTGGTGAATATACAGGATGACTGTACTGGAATACTATTGGGGACCAAAGCAAATGAATGATCAGATTATGAAACTCATATCCTTTTGAAGGTAGCTACAAAAGAGATTTTTTCAAAGCTGCCTTAGGCCATTCATGCTTAGAAAACACTCTCATGATCATTAACTTCAGCATTACTACTCATTTGACTATATAGATGTTACTATATAGTTAAAAAGGTCAATAAGTCTCATGACTTTATACCTTATATTTAAGATGTTTTTAAAAAATATTTGGATATGTTGATTGGGCAAATGTATTTGATCAATAAAATATCTATTTAAATAAATCATGAGCTTCTATCTTCTAGTTATTGGTAAGTTTTAAAGCCAAAATATATACACAGTCATATAACAAAACCTATTAACTTGCAAAACGTAGAATATGTGATTTCCTTATTTCTGAATAACATTGATCATTTTCAAAATAACTTTTTATTGAGATTTGCCATTAACTATTTTATTTGAAAGATTGAAATTTTGTACCAAGTGAATCCAGGTTTCATGTGCAAATATGCTGGTTCTTTTATTTGGGGGTAGGGAAGAGGTGGGTGATGATGGGACTTTCCCAGTATCCATAATAAACTTTTTAAAAACTCATAAAATGTGTTTATTGCTTTTACTACATGTCAAACTCATCAATAAAGAACATTTTAAAACTAATTTTTCCTTATTTAAAAAACTCATAATATATAAAAATACATGAGTTATTGCTTATTCAGGAATGTATTTGTGGAAAATTACAAGATTGGTAATTTAACTTTTTTGTTTTCCCAGCATTTAAGAGGTTCCCTATAAACATTTCTATCATTTGATGAATATGATAGAATAGCATGTTCTTAAACCAACCATACTTCATATTCTTCATGAAATAAAGTATCTTGCTAATGCTAAATAAACTCATATTTCTGTTTTCAATTTTTTAAATAAGAAAACAATATAAGTCACATGTTCTTGGATACCAGTACCATGAAGCCAGACCAGAGTCCAAAATTATTTTTGGAAAGTCAATATGTGAAAAGTAGTTGCTGATATTGGCATAGATTTTCTTGTTGTTAGTTAATCTGGAAAAATGACCAATCTCCAATAATAAAACATGCGTTTAGCTTTTTAAAGTGCTCTTTAAAGTTGTGAAGAACTTAAAAGTCCCTCTTTTCAATAGTTGTCTACATCCCATGAATTTATTTAAATACCTTTCTTGGGAAGCTGTTGGAGTTTAGTGAAAAGAGCCCTGCCCTCCAGGTCAGGCATCTGGATTCCTGTCTCAGCACTGCCATTACTGAGGTGTGTCACCTCCTGCAAATGGTTTAATCTCAAGGTCTCAGTTTTCTTATCTTTAATGAGAGGATTAGACTCAAGGATCTCTTAGGAGCGTCCCATCTCATTGTTTCCTGTGACTTCTGTAGAATGAAGACTTGGCTATGTACATGCATGTATATGCAATCTTGCTGTTCAGTCCAGGAATTTTTTTAAAGGCATTTTTTTAAAATCATGAATTTTTTATCAATTAAAGGACTGGCATACTATAAACACAGGAATTAATGCATTCACTTTTCACAGTTCTGTTGATTATGAGACTGTATGTGGCTTTAATTCTTCATGACAGGGATTCCTAGATTTACAACAATTCTAAGTCTTTATTATTGTGACAGTTTCCCCCCAATAATATGTTACTCTATTTTAAATTAATTACAATTTATTTTATTTATAGATTTTTCTACCCAAATCACTGCTATACCACCATAATCACGGCCATCTTCATCTTTTGCCTACCTAGTTGCCACAGCCTCTTAACTGGTCTCACTCCCAGCTTCAATATGATCTTTTCCAATCCATCTTCCCCTTCAAAAAAGAAGTGATCTCATGAAGACTCCATGTCATTCCCCTGCTTAAACTATCAATTATATGCCATTGCCCTTAGAATAAAATCCAAACTCTTGAGCAGTGTTCACAAGGCCTTCACTATCAACCCACTGTTGTCTTCAGCAACTATCTTCTGCAGCCCTCACTGAAGTGCCCAGCCCTCTCCTGTCCATGGCAGCATCACTCTTCCCCTCATGGCCTGTCTAACCCTTCCTGTTTCCAGAACCCCACCACATTAAGTGCTTCTTCTATGTCTTCATATAAAATCTTGTACAAACCCCTATTATCACTTACCACATGGTAAAACTAACCCTGTTAAATAACCCCACTAGACTGCTGGTTAGGTCTTTGAGAACCAAAAATATGACTTCATCTTTGTTTCCTGGGGTTCTAAAATGGTGCCAAGCACTTAGTGAGGTCAATCAATATTTTCTGAATGTACAACTACATGAATAAATAATTGAAGAAAATTTGGGATGATTGCAGAGCTGGAGTGGGAATCACATTTTGACATCATAATTTTCTTCATTTGCATGAGGGGTTTGAAAAGTACTGATCCTAATAAGATTTTCCTTCTCATCATTTTCTCACTCATGAATCATTAAGTTGGGAAAATGAAAATGTATGTAAAGCATATCAAGTATATTTCATCTTTTGGGGTAATGCCTATCTTTACTCTCAATTTTCTTGCCTGAAATTTATTTTCACGGCTTCAGGGGTACGAAATGCTAGTACTTAAAACTGGTTTGGAAACATTCTCTCTGGCATTTTAGAATGTTGCTATTTCTTTTACTATCCTATTTCCCATTTTGAAATTTATACTAAAACATTGTTTTTATCGAGTTTTACATTTTAGAAAACACAGTCCCATACACTGTCTCATTTGAATCCAGGACAAATTAAATAGCATAGTGGAGAAATCACATAAATAATGGCTCAGTTTCTTTAGCTTGCAATTTCATCATTTTTGAATGTTTACTTAAGATAACAAAAGCTTAAAGAATTTTTACAAGATTACATATTACTTTCAGATAAAAAAAAAGTAGGTAGTGTTGCAATGAAAATGTTGCACCACTAATGCAACTTATCATAAATCAGGATTTGGTATATTTCCTTCCTTCACGGTATATGTGTATGTAGGGAGGACAAGAGAAGGAATTGAAGGAGGAGGGAGCAGAAGATAAGGATATACTAGATATCTAGGTTATATGTTTTAGGAATAAAAATAATTTCGGCTTCCATAGCTAATCTTCCCAATTTCTTCTCCCTGTTTACTGCCAAATGAGCAAAAGAAGGCACCTGTTGTATTTTAAAACCATTTTTGCACCCACTCTTCAGCTTCTTTCTTCAGACTATATCTGAACTGCTCCCACTGCAGCCTTACACCTTGATGCTTGTTTAAATGAATGATACCTTTGGGTGAGGTAACATTTCAGTCTACTAGTAGACATCCATTACTTCACTGTGAATGGATGATCTGAGAAGGGGATGCTGAAAACTATATAAGGGGCCCTAGCATGAGGGCCTTGAGTGGAGTGCCACCTGAGAGCATCTTACACTGATTAAAAGACACGCCACCAAAGTGAAAGTCAAGACAGAAAAGGGAGAACAGGAGGCTCCAATGACACAATCTTTACCCTTCACAGTTTTGCTTTTGGACACCTCTGTTCAAACCCCTAGCGAAGGGGTCTGAACAGGGTGGAAGGAGTTGAAGTCAGCTAAGACCATAAAGGAAAGTTCCTTATGTTTTGTTAAATGAAAAGGGCCTTGGGAGGGGGCATGAGGGCTCTCCTAGAACCCTGTGCCCTAAAGAAAATGGCAGAAGAGCAAAAGTTAAAATGAAAACTGTACTACAACTTGTGACCATCTGTCTCTCTTCCACCTCACCTCTCTGTGCTGTTGACTGTTGCCATGTATCTGTGGCAAAGAAAGAAGACCATGCAGCAGTCAGAGAAATCAGAGGACACCACTTCAACAATTATCCAAAAATAGGACAGACACCTATCTGCCTGCACTTGGACGTGTCAGGTCATTCAGCTTGGCTGCACAGCTGGAGAAGTTGTTTTGCCATTATAGGAAAAGGTAGGGGTGGAGAATGATGAAAGAAAGGAAGAGACATGACTCAGAGTGGGAAAGAGCACGTAACCAAGGGCAAATATTTCTCCCAGACATAAATGGTTCAGGAAGAGATAGGAGCTACAGGTCATCTTTGGAGCATTCTTTTCTCTCCCTGCCTCTGAGTAGCTTGTCATCGAGCACCTGCCAGTAACAAAAGGGGAGAGAAGGGCAGGAGGCAGGACCTGCCTCTAACTGAATGGCACACCAGTTCCAGCCAAGTGCTGGCTCAGCTAACTGGGACAGTGAAACAAGGAGTCATTTGGAAAGTTGCAGGGATAAACACAGCATTTCCCAGGGAGGCAGGTGGCAAAGATAACATGTTTCTTTTACTGAGGAGGACACCGGTTGGAATCCTTCATGCATTACAACAGTGGGAGAATCCTGATCTCTGGTACAAATAATAACATTTCCATTTGTTAAGCATTTATTACTTGCTGGGCATTTATTTAATCTGC
Organism: Grampus griseus; assembly: GCF_964374135.1. NCBI lineage: Eukaryota > Metazoa > Chordata > Mammalia > Artiodactyla > Delphinidae > Grampus > Grampus griseus. The sequence goes on along the minus strand of NC_139003.1, from coordinate 32,986,111 downwards.
ACAATAACTCTATGATGTGGGTTCTATTATTGTTTTTCAGATGAGAAAACTGATGTCCTTAAGTTGAAGAATTTTCCCAAGATCACATGGGTGTCAAGATCTGGGCCAAGAGAGTCTGACACCAGAGTTCAGGCTCTTAATCACTACAGAGATTATCGGCTATTTCTAGGATGTGGGTATGACTGTTCTAATGACTAATTCTGCCTTCCGACCAAAATCTTCTTTTTTATTCATTGTTCAGTCATGTCACCTTTCCTGCTATGAGAAGCACCTTTTTTCTTTCCTTTCTCCCATAAATGGAGTCAGTACAAAGTCCTCAGTGGTGGGAGCGCCCTACAACCTGGTATCTGGGCTCCCTGTACCTTCCTCACTCTGCCCCCTTCTGATCCCTGAGCCCTCCCCCAGCCCTATTCTCTACTTTCCTGAGCACACCATTTCCTTCCCTGTATGATCTGTGCCCTAGGCCCTAACACTCCAGCTAATGTCAGAAAAATATCTTTCAGGAACTTCCCTGGCAGTCCAGTGGTTAAGACTTCGCCTTCCAATGCAGGGGGTGTGGGTTCTATCCCTGGTCAGGGAGCTAAAATTTCACATGCCCCAGGGCCAAAGAATCAAGACATAAAACAGAAGCAATATTGTAACAAATTCAAATAAAGACTTTAAAAATGATCCACACCAAAAAAAAAAATCTTAAAAAAAATTTTTTAAAAAGAAGATTATCTTTCACATGCTATTATTCCCATGTTTTATAAATTTCATAAAATTGTACTACCTTTAACAAAAACTTTCTTATTATGTATCAGAAACACAATGATGATCTTTCTCCTCAATACTAAACACCTAGACATCTAAAATTTTAATAATTACAGTAATAATTTCTCGTTAGGCTAAGCATATACCTTTCGAGATAGGGGCCATATTTCATATCTTCATTTGGTTGGAAATTTCTTATCAGTTTGCACAGCTTTTAGTATGTTATCCAATCCTATTGTCATTTATTTTACCTTGAAAATTCCAGGGAAAACCATATATAATTTTATTTTCCTCCAATAAGATAATTTGCTCACGAGAAATTTTAAAAACAGAAAAACCAGATTGGCGTATACAATCATATTAATGGCTTGGTTGTATATTGTCATACTGCTTTTCAATAGGCTTGTACAATTTACAATTGCAATAGCAGTGTATGTGTCTCCACACATTATCAGCATTCATGTGTATATATGTATATCAGTAAAAGTTACATATATATGTAATTTTTACTAAGATATTAGGTGGTATTATAGAACAACATTATAGTATTCCATTTTGCACACATAAAATTTTAACAAACATTTTTCTACAGTGATAACTCATACTGTGATCCCCACACTCATTTTCCCCTAATTTTTCATTCACTTTAATATAGTAATGCTGTCTGTGCTTTGCAATAACAGTTATGCTGAACACCTATCATAGGGCATGGTGTTTATATTTCCCACTATTGGCAATGGCGAGCAGAGATCCACCCACTCTTCTGCTCTTCCTTCCCTCTTTCTCCTCCTCTTTGCTCTCATCCAGTCCAATGAACTGAATATTTTAGATGGCTTTGAAGGGTGAAGGCTTACAATGTTTTGCTATGAGACAAAGAAAAACTCAGTGGATCACACATGATCTTGATTTCTTTAGAACTCTGTCTTAAATGATCTCACAAAGTTTAATATTATTTCTGATTGAAACTTTGCAAATAGTGCACCAAAATAAAGAAATCACCAAATGAACATGTCTGCAAAAACAAACATTTTTTACATACATATTTTCTCACAAAGCAGTTGTGGTAAACTAGTCAATATCATAATAGGGAGCCATATGGAAAATGAGAAGTCATCACCCTGGAATATATATAAAGCGTAAGATACAAGCAAGCCTTCCTTCCCAGTTTAGATATGACTGTGTTGAGGCAGTCACAGAAATAGCACACATTATTTAGGGTTAGGTAATATAAACTAAATGAAATCTCCACAGAGTATCTAGCATATTCGATCAATTTCATGGTAGCCTCCGGGTGCAGGGGCCATGAAGAGGGCGGAAGGGGTGAGGGAGGGCCATGATCAAAGCATTGGAAATAAAATATCAAAAAAAAAATTTTATCGTATAGAAAAAACAAGTGAGCAATCAACTGAATTATTTATGTACATTTTATTTAGACAAGAGAAAGATCTTATGAAGATTATAAATTTGAAAATAGACCCCTGAAAAAGAGCCAGAGTTGTTGATATTATTTATTCTAAAGGTGAGTAAAGGGCCACATAAAAGATGAAAAATATTGTACAAAGAACGATTTTATTAAAACTATTTTTTTTCTGAGAGAGAGAAAGACTAAGTGGGGTCATCTTAAGTGATAATTTTATTAGAGTAGGCACATGCAAAAAGAATTGTGATCCTAAATATATTGAACAAGAGGAAATGGCAAAAAAGATCATAAACTACTTTTCATGTTAGAACTTTTGGAATGATGAGACAGATCAGATGCAGGCAGTCTCTATGCTGCATGATGAACTAGGGATTCATGTAAAGATTTCCATGATTTCATGATTCTTAGAGTTGAAGAAATATTCAGAATTGGAAAGGAAAATCCTCCCAGTCTTAAAATCTTCAATGAAGTTGGCCCAGCATGACACGCTTCTAGTGCAGGGTGGGTTTGGGCTACTTTGAAGCCCTCCCTAAGGCCAGTGCTGCCTCAGCTCTTGCCACAGCCAACACGTTTTGGGTGTGGCTAATGGGAGAATTTAATACAGCTCAACTCCTTTCGTAGCAAACAAACAAACAAACAAAGCAAAAAAAGAAACCAACAACAACAACAACAAAAACCCATCCTGGCTGCTGTCCAGTTTGTAATTCCTGATTTCACATCCCAAGAAGACTTCAGTTTATAGAAATGCAAAGAACTGCCAGTTCCCTGTAAGCAACTTGGACAACTTAGCCTGTAGGGTTTCCCCTTAAATGATGCTTCCTTCAATTTCCTTCAAATATTTCTTTAATAGTATGTTACTTCCTTTTCGGAGTTGGGATTCCCTGTAAGGCATCCAGGCTGCCTTACTACTGCTCTTCCTATGATGATGTACAAGCTCTGTTATGCATGTATTTGTGGAGGTTTTTCTTCATCCGTGGTTCTTATATATGAGGATTTTTTGTTTTGTTTTTTAGTTTATTTGCTGACATAACTTCTGCCTTTTTTTTCATTTTCCCAAGACTGAATGATTATTTAATAAAAAGCATTCCACACTGTATAGAAACCAACACTCTCTCCCATAATTCTGTGTATATGGGACTACAGAAATGTCACTGTCCCTGTCCCACATCTTCAAATTGACATTCTCAGGTCACAACAATAAGTCTTCCTAAAGGGGACCTTCTGGAAAAACAAGCTATTTCCTCGGCTCATATTTCCCTCTTTTTGTAGCAGGCACCAGCCATCTATCCAAGAAGTATATATTGGGGAGTAAGGAGGGCATCCATCAGCAAGCCCACAGCTGTTGACAGCCATAAGATTAGAGACAAGCACAAAGGGATAGATCAACACACTGGCAAAAAAATCCTGTGACAGCTAGGGAATAACTCATTTCATTCATAGGGGAAACCCCACCGTTTGGTGCAAGGACATTGATGAGGTAGGCCACTGAGTTACAGAGCCACAAAGAAATGATGTCACCTAGGAGGCGAGGAATAACACCCACAAAAATCCTAGTATGTCCTCTTCCTGATAGATAGTTACTATGGAGTCACAAAGTCCATGGTACTTGGATTCTCTGCCAATGAATTGTACCATAGATCTCAGGGTGCTCACGTGAAAGGGATGAGTGATGAGAGTAGCAGCAGAAGAAGCCATCATCTCTCCAGTTGTCTCCTTGATAACTCGGTCAGAGATGAAACTTCTTTCTGTACATTTCCAAATCATGACTCCTCAACCTTGTCACACTACTGGTAATGTTGTAAAACTTTACCATGGACCACAGTTCCAAGGACCCCTGAACACAGTCTTGGAGTTAAGCCTGTGCACAACCCATACTTTCCATGGATGTTTGCAATGTGCTGAGCCTAACAAAAAAGACCAGGAAGCTGACATACTTGCCGCCCCTAAATATTTCGTCCAACTGTTGGAGGAAGAGGCTCATATCCCACCTTCACATACAAGAGCGGCTGGGACAGGATGGTGAGACGAGAGCCCAGGAGCACCTGACTGGTAGCGTCCGCCATGATGGCACCCACTGAGGGACATACAGACTGAGCCACCAAGCACGGAGCCTGTCTGGGATCATGTGCCAGGGCCACAGGGTTCACTGGCCCACCCTCGTGTGCGCACACTCACTCCCTGCCCAGCTTCTGCCTAACACCTCCCTAACACCTTCAGAGAATAAGCATTTTCAAGTTTCCTCTAGAATGCTGCTTTTCAAAGTTTAATGTGCATACGAATAACCTGGCAATCTTGTTAAAATGCAGATTCTAATTCAATAAATCTGGGATTGGACCTGAGATTCTGGTTTATAACAAGCTCCCAGCTGATGCTGCTGGTGAGGCTGCAGGTCCCTTTGGGTAGCAAGGCCCTAGTAATTAGCTTGAGTAAGACATGGAGAGAGATGAAGATGAAGTAGCTAAAAACAGAGAAAAGAAGAAACTGAAAGAGAGATTATTTGACCCTCTGAAAAGATTCTAGGGCTTAACTGGTGGCGCAGTGGTTAAGAATCTGCCTGTCAATTCAGGGGACGTTGGTTCGAGCCCTGTCCGGGAAGATCCCACATGCCCCAGAGCCACAACTACTGAAGCCCCCGGGCCTAGAGCCCGTGCTCCTCAGCAAGAGAAGCCACCGCAATGAGAAGCCCGTGCACGGTAACGAAGACCCAACACAATCAAAAAAGAAAAAAGAAAAGAAAGATTCTACAGTCTGTCCCATAACTATAATCCCCCATACTAGGTTTAAAACACATTCACATTCCCTCTGAAGTAAGTTGAACTGATTGACAGCAAAGCCAGCAGTGCCGAATTAAACCCATCCTCCAGTATGTACAAAAGCTCGTGTTACAGACCAAAATTTTCCCTGGAATTGGTTAAAAAAAAAAAAACCTTCAATATACTCAATATATAATTATAAGAAAGTAAAGTTCTCTATAAAGACCAGACCACTTAATAAATGGTCAATATGAACTGATATATACTTTTTGAAGAGTGAAATATTTTATGATTAAGCATTGTTGCCTCAAAGGGAGTGGTTGTAGACATAAATTTCCCCCAGGTAAAAGCAACTCCTGGTAAATAGTTTATTTACTAGGGAAAGGGCCAAAAGGAAAGAGAGTTTCCTTTGTTAAATAATGGAGCTCTGACAAAGCCAGATGGGTTGGTTACAAAACAAAGGGCTTTTGTAAAGGACTCCTCCCAAATATTTACATTAACTTAAGAAAAATATGAAAGTTTTACAGTGTATATCTCCTTATAATTTCATGGTAGTATTCAGGGACTACTACCATTTTTGTTCTTCATCACTTCATTAAAATAGAATTTTTAAATTAATTATTTGTTAAAATAAAATATGTGATGTTCTAAATTTAGATTTACTTGTAGGCTGTTCAAACACTCTACTAGTATACTATAAAATGCCATTTATCTCAGATATATATTATATTACATTATACATTATATTACATTTTGTTGTCCTATTAGGTTTGCTGAGAGTTAGTCACACTTTGAATAAGATTTATGGAGTTTCCATATTTATAAAGGGTGATCAGAATTTTGTTTCACTTGAATAGAAGGAAATGTAGTCATCGTCCACATATCTAAAATTCTGCTTCTCTCAACTAGATGTTATGTAGCAATCTGGCTCACCACTTGACACCAATTTTTCTGAAACATTGCTATGCCCGAGCCTCATATTAAACATTTTCAATCTTGGGTTAGTTAGGACTGTAATTAGCATTACTTTTATTATTTATATAAATCTACCTAGGTAAAAAACAAAATGAGCCAAATGTTGATATTTTTACCTCTCTTTTCACGTTTTCTGAACATATTATTCCTTGATTATATCAGTGTTTGGACTAAGACTTCCTCTCTTTAATAAATGTTGGAACAATTATTTTGGTAGGGCTATTATCCAGTTATTAAAATAGTCAAGGTAGGTAGAGCACTGCTATCATGATGAAATGATGAACTGAACCTGGAATTTTAGCACAAATAAGAAAGAATTCAATGTGATTTGTGTTTGCTTACATTTAGCATTTTCTCAATATTTAGATTTACTTGTATGCTGACAAATCAGATTGTATTATGATTTTGTTTTTAATGTAATTTATGGGGGAAAAACTCAAGGAAAAATTTACATATAAAAGAAAAAGGAAGTCTGTAGATTTTGAATACCTACTCTTAGAGACAAAATTTCGCTGCATTTTCAAGGAAAAATCACAAGTTTCATCATATTGAGTTCTAAATCCGGAACAATAATAATGACGATGACAATAAGATGGCCTAATTTTTGAAAGTAAGGTAGATTGTCAGCTGCTTTGAAAATCATATTCTGCTTAAAGCCAAGAGAATTTATTTTGTGACCTGCTGGGCCCCTTGATCTGAGGCCCTCTGTCAAGCATTGTATTTGAGAATCCTCATATAGAAAATTTGCATTTAATGTAAGATTAAGAGATTTAGTTATTGTTGTTACCAACTGTTTAATACAAAGATTTTTAAAACATATGTAAAGCTTTCTGAGAATGAAATAAAAGATAGCAAAGGGTATATCGCAGAAATTAGATTAAAACGTGAAAAATTGAAAGCCAGTCGCTGAAGACCACACACAGGTGATGTAGATTTGGGCTTCTCACATCTTGCTGCATTCACACCCTCACCTTGGCCTCATCTTGGTGGGATTTACTTGTCAGTCCCTTGACTTTGGGCTGAGTCATATGACTTGCCTTGGCCAACAGAAAAGGACAGAAGTGTCAGTATGTCATTTCCAAGTGTAGGCTTCTAGAAGTCTTGCACATTTTATCTTGTCTCTTGTGCCTCTGCTGCTCCTTGGAGCATGAGAAGAACCTGCCCTAACTAGCTTGCTGGTCCAAGGAGGGTGAGAGACATATGGAGCAGAGCCAGCACAGGCCTGCCATGGGAAGCAGAGTTGCCCCAGCCATCCCAGCCTAGACCAGCTGAGCCCCAGCCAAGCCAACCCATGAATCTGTGAAAATAAATGGTTGTTCTTTAGAACCACTGAGCTTTGTAGTACTTTATTTGTGCTGAATTATTGTAGCAATAATTGATACACCCTAAAATTCAATTTTAAAATATGTGTTAGATATATGATGACAAAGAAAGAACCAGTTCACTGCATCTTTTGCTTTTAATTAGCTGTTGTGAATTCAGACATAGTCATCTGTACTGATTTAGTACTTACAACTATATTTTTACCAATTTTACTTAGGACACAGACAAGAATTGTACTTTTCTACACAAGATTTCCTACTCAAAACTTTTCCCAAGAATTAAACTTATTTCAATAATACTGAATAACCAGTCAGATTGATTTGGTCTTGAATAACAAAGATTTTACAGGAAAATTATATAGTAAACTGATACAGTAAAAGCTAAAGGCTAAAGATATTATTCCACCATCAATATTTTGAGCTAATTAGAAGGATATAAGCCTTAATATAAGGCTATCAATGAAATATAAATGTTGGCAGAAGTTCTAAAGTTACATATTTGGAATTTGAATTTGAGGGTTTGTTATAATTCAGAAAAACCAGATAGATCTTATATGTCACCAGCAAAATCTTACCAGGATTATGTTTTCTTCCAGTTTATTGAGATATAATCAATACACAGCACTACATAAGTTTAAGGTATATAGCATGATGATACATACATCATGAAATGATTATCCCAATAAGTTCAGTGAACATTCATCATTTACTATATATATAAAATTAAAGAAATAGGAAAAAAAGGTTTTTCCTTGTGATGAGAACTCAAGATTTACTCTTTTAACAATTTTCATATATAACATACAGCAGCGTTAATTATGTTTATCACTCACACATTACATCCCTATTACTCTTATAACTGGAAGTTTGTACCTTTTGACTAGCTTCATCTAATTCCCCCTCCAAGGGAAAGAGGAAAACTAGTGAATGATGACACTTTTGAAATGTTTACTGATGTTCTTTTCTGGATGCCCATGGAGCCTTCCCCTACCTCACCTTCCACCATACCTAGGGAAGGATTATTACAACGAAAAAGCAGAGATAAGGCTTCTCTTGATTCCAAAAGCCTTGGTCCTGGGGGAATTCAGGGCATTAAAGAAATTGAGTGATATATGAGCAAGGCTTCCTGCTCAAGGGAGACAAAATTAGGAAAATAAAGTAATTTTTGACACATGTGTATCCCTAGCATGAACCCAGATAAAAGAGGATCTGAGAGCAGAGGTACTTGTGCCTCCTGCTTCTGAGTAGGGCCTGTAGAGATAGCAACCCTCTAGAGTTCCTCTGCACGGTGGTAGGGCATTTATTCTGTTCTCTACACCACATTTACCATAGGAGGCTCCATGATGCTGCATCAGGCCTGCCCACCCAGATTCATCAGACTTACACAGAGCCCCAAGAAAAGGACAGAAGTAGCAAAAGGTGTCTCTAGCCCTAAGGGTCATATTGAATCAGCATGAGGACATTATAGCAGCATCCTGAACGGACCAATGACAGACAGGATATGTACCTATCAGCAGATCCAAGATGTACAACTAAGGAAGAGACTCTCCTCCACAGACCCACCCTGAGACTCCTTGGCAATAAGCCCCTGGAACTTAGATGCAATACAACCTTAACAAAATGGAAGAAACTAGGACTTGATTGAGGTGAAGGTTCTGCCACCTGAAGGAATGGGGTTTGTAAAAGAAATTAAGTTCAGTTATTAATAAAAGAGAAAGTTATGCCTCACAGGAGACCAGAATAATATCTATGTTTTCCACTTTAAAAATCTGAAGCAAACCAGGCAAAACAAAAGTATTTGATCAGGCTTATGGTGAGTGTTCATTACACTATTTGGTATATCTTAGATGGTTGAACTATTTTACAATAAAAATACTATAAAAGAACATACACTTATTTCAATCCTGAATCTGTGGACTGAAATTTGTCTCCTTAACCCTAGCATCTGTTTTGATTTAGGCAGTATCCTCAGTGGTTTAAATGCATCACCTCATTGAATGTTCACAGCACCCCTCTTGGGTAGACGTCAATTATATTTTTCATTTTACAAATAAAGAAAGTAAAGCTAATTTAAAGAAACAGTATAAAAAGAATACTTTTTCAGCCATCTTGATCAGATTTTTAAGATGTAGAAATAGTTGTCCTTTTTTTTTTTAAGAAAATAAATAGAAAAAAATCATTTAAGAGAGTCAAAATGTAAAGACCAATGAATTCCTCAAACTGAGGAAGATTCCAGTGAGGCCTTCAAACCAGAACAGGGATAGGAAGGGACTGGGTGATGAGGCAAAGTCTTCTTCTAGAAAGCCATTTCTTTCCATGTATAAAATGGAAGGTATGGAAGAAGGTATGGCAGGTATGGGAAGAAGGCCTGAATGGGATCTGGGTTATGAGGGTGAATAGGGGAAGGTATGAGAGGTGGTGATGGTGAAAACAGGGTAAATACTCAGCTGAAACACAGATTGTAAAAATATTGCCATTTATGTACTTGTGTATAAACAGTCACTGCTCTAAAATGTACTCCCTCCCCTCCTGTCCTTCTCCCAAGGGCCCCCAACTCCCAATAAGCCAGCAGCTAGCTGGCAGGACACTAAGGCACAGCTCCAGAGCTGTGACTCGAGCCTAGAATGACTTCTTGGTGGCTCTGCCATACTAGTTATTAAATTGTTTTTATATCACACCTAGTGATAATTCTTATTATAATCTAAGCTACACTCACTTTTTTGAACTCATCAACAAAGGCACATTTGGGCAGTATCAAGCTTCTCAGTGTTGAGAAATCTTGGAAAGATGACTGCTTTTTTAAACCTTCATATCATTATAAGCGGTCAAACCTTAGACTCCTAATCCTGGAGTGGGAATGAGATGAAGCCAGCTGAGAGTATGAAGAGGACCTAGGGTGGAAGGGATGGGAAGAGGAAGCTGTGCTCAGGGGTTAGGGAGCCTAGAGAAAGAGATGAGAGAACACGAAAGGCAACAAACGTCACAGTACTGCCACAGCCGTCCTCATTACACTACTTAAGAATCCCACGCCCCGCAAGTTGTTAACAGGTGCTATAGTTATTTATGAATTTTAAAATGTTTCATTGCCCCACAAAACTCCTTAAGAACACATCATTTTCATGTATTTAAACTTCAGTTTCCTTATTTCGAAGACGGCCGGTTTGATGACCTGTGTCCTTTCAGCTCTCTATATAGTAACATATAATGCATGAGCTGACCTTTAAGGCTGCTTTCTAAAAAAAAAAACGTAGAGGGCAAATGAGTTGCCATTTACCCATTTTTTTTTTTTTTTTTAGTAAATGATTTGGAGAAGTTATTAACTTGCCTCTAAGCCTAAAGTTATATCTGTGGGTATCAAAAAATATATATATCTCTTTACATCATCTATTCATTTCAAATCTCTGCTAACAGTCTTCTACTTCATCTTTTCTTTGTATCTCATGAAGTTGGATGGAGCCAGTTATCCCAATCAGCTATTATAACCAGAATATGATCTGTTTCTCTTTGGTGCCAGCTTCTTGTTGGGGCAGGTTAATGAAGAGTTTGTGGTTTTTCTTCTCATTAGGAATTCATTTTGGCATTGACAACGCTTCACTGATCATTATGATTCCATGTGCTGTGCTGACTTTGGGGTGGACTTCCCCAGGGAGGCTGCTTTCCCCCCTTTGAGTGCTAGTTAAGCATTCACTCACAGGCCTCCCCACAAAGTCCATTCCTTGCTGGAATGCAGGACATGCTCTCTCCCTGTTCCTGTTGACTTTTTTCACAGTCAAGATTACTCACTGCAGCTGAAGACTGAATAACAAAAGATGGGAAACAGCTTCCACATTTTTCCATAGAACAAAACTCAACTGCTTTGCAGCCAACATTTTTATGAAGGAGTTAGAGGAATAGCAATCTTTTCGCAATCATTAGAGGTAGACTAGGCACTACACAACACACTGAGCCTGACACCTCCCTTTTCTAGAATATTATGTTTGTTAACATGTAATCTGTTCAAAGCATTTAGAAATGCAATTTGGCAGAAGTAAAATTAAGAAAACCCAACTTTGGGAAGATCTTTAGTATTCTAATGATGACTAGTCAGCATAAGTAAAGTCATGCCAACATTTGTGACATTTTCTCTGCCATCTAGTTGAAATTGATCTTTTCTCCAAAAACTGTATTGCCTTTCTGCTATCAACAATAACAAAAACCTGTGCTTTGTCATTCTCTTTTATATGCTTATGTCTTCTCTCCACCTTGATAATCAACTCTAGGAGTTCCATCCTCTAATTCCCTTTCTCCTCCTCCTTTTGTGTCCATCCCCATTTTCCCTCTTCTAGACTGCCAGTATTTTTAATGTATCCTGTGCCCTTTCAGGTATAGTACCAGCTTTTTCATTTCAAATCATAATTTGACTTTCGATCGCATGTGGAACATAATGCAAAATGTCCTTTCCGTTTTAGGATAGTGAATCTCCTTATTATTGCCCCAAAGTAAAATGACTGATTATTACTCAATTCATCTTGTGCCACTTTATAATAAGGTAAAGAAAACCCCGATTTAGGAACAGATAAAATATTTTCATTGCTAACAACTTTTTAAAAAATTCTAATCAATTACTAGAAAAACTAAGCCTCCTCTAACTCACAGCCACGCACTTAAAAAAAAAAAATCTTCTCTGGTAAACTTGAAACTCCAATTAAATATTTGTACAATTGTAAATATTTTATGTATTTTGTAAATATGGCATCACCTGTTTCCTTAGTTCCAGGGGGGAAAAAGTAATGAATCAATAGAAGAGTTAAACATTTTTTATTTCTTATTTCAAAGCATTTGAGAGACATTTCAGAAGCAGTTGGTAAATGTTAAATTCTGCATGCCTGCTTCTCCAAGTTTCCATCCACACAGACTAGATGTAAACCAGTGTCACCAAAAGCACACCACACACGCACCCACACAGATTCCTTCCTTGTGTTTAGATGTGAAATGCACCTAAAGGTTCCGGGTCATTTTTCATCCCTTCCTCTGTGAAACAGGGAGATAGTTGTGTCTTAAGCAGCGATGGAACGTGGGCGATGAGAAGAAAAGGCTTAGAACAGGGCAGAATTCTTTAAGAAGCTCGGTTGCCCATACTGGGCATCTCTGCAGGCAGTCGACTTCCTCCACTCCCCACCCCTGCTGGGATGATGCACTGCGAAAACATTAGCTCCCCTGCCCGGACGCCTCTCAGTGGCTTATAGTTGGAAAAATGTTGCCCCAGGTTTAAAATATCTGCCCAAGCAGCCCAGACGGTGAAAACACTTTCTCATTGCTCTTTATTCCTTGCGAGCGCTCCCCGCCCTCTGCTGCCAAAACCTTGGGGATGTGCCTAGACCCGGCGCAGCACACATCCCGGCCAACCGCGAGCAGAACAAACCCTTGGCGGAGAGCCAGGAGGCTCCCTCCCAGCCACCGCCCCCCCCACCCCCGCCAGAGCCTCCCCACCCCCCCACCCGCATACAATACAAGATCTTCCTTTCTCAGTTCCCTTAAATCACAGCCCAGGGAAATCTCCTCAGAGCCTTCATCCAGCCACGGGCCAGAATGTCGGGGGGCAAATACGTAGACTCAGAGGTAGGCTCGGGTGGGTGTGCTCCGGTATCGCGGCGCGCAAGAAGTGCTGCTTCTGCTATCACCCACTCCAAATATTCCGACTGCTTTGCTTGCCTCAGCCCTCTCTCGACGTCGGAGCACTCCTCTCCCTTGGCATTGCTGAGGAATGGGTCTGGGCGGGGAGGTGAAGAGGAGGCAGGAATGTTTTATGTTTTCCTGTTAGGAAGGGGGTCAAGGGAGCCCCTAAGCTAGAGGATCGCGGAGAAGGGGGTCGTCGGGGTCCTCAAGTTGGGTCTGCCAGACCGAGGGCGCGTTTCTGAATGGCTCAGGGGCACTGCCTTATTGCGGGACCCCCACGGTCCGGCCCCAGTCTTCTGGGAGGCAGAGAGCCAGAGCAGAGGGTGGGAGCTCATTCACTCGCAGTCTTGGGGACAAGAACAAGGCGCCTGAACCGGCTGGCCGGGGCGACAGCGCGCGTCTTGTTTGCACTTTCCAAAGCTCTTGGGCCACCTCAAGAACTCTTCCTGCATCTCGGCGCCTGGCAGGGGTGTCTGGAGAGGAGCGGACCTCCCCTCCCCCTAACTACCACTCCCCCCCCCCCCCCGCCCTTCCAACCACCTCTCGGCGCTCGGTCTCCGCCTGGGTGTCGAGACCTCATTTTCCCAAACTCAGCCGCCGTTCAGCGACCGGCCGGCAGCCTGGGAGTGACCTGAGGGTGGGCCGGGGGGTTGTGCAGGTTAGATACCGTTCTAGAGAGCTTAGGAGGGTCTGACACTTGGCTCGACCCAAAGATGGGGGATGCGGGATTGTGAGCACCAGGGGAGTGGTGGGAGCTGCGCAGGTACAGAGACTGCAAAGGGAGGGTGGGGGACGCGGACAGGTGCGGAGGATGTTCCATGGGTCGGGGGGTTCCAGCTGGGTCTTAAGGATGAAGCTAGAAGGGATTATGGAGAGAAGGGAAATGGAGGCCAGGGACGGGAACAGGTGAAGAGCTCCGGTAGAGGGTGGCGTGGCGGAGAGAGGGGCTGGAGAAAAGTCGGAAGTCTGGTCTTCTCCCCTGCGGGGGTCTCCGCGGGGTGCCGCGGGCAGGGCGTGCACAGGGCTGAGGCCGGGGCGGACCGCACGGCGGGGTCTGCCCTGACCCCTGGCGGTGGCGGGCGGGGGAGGCAGGAGCTCCCTGCCTGGTACCGAGGGGTGTGGTGTCCTCTCCTCGATCCTCTTAAAAAGCTTGCGGCTCCAAGGAGTTTACTGTGCGCGGAGCCACCGCTTCCGAAGCGGTTAGTTCGATTTTGAGCCTCGAGGTTTGCCGCGCTACTAGGCTGACTTTTCTGATCGCCGGTTTTTGTTTTTGAAATTTTCTTCCTACCGCCGGTGCCACCCTCCCCCTCCTGGCCGTCCGCCCTCCGCAGGGACATCTCTACACTGTTCCCATCCGGGAACAGGGCAACATCTACAAGCCCAACAACAAGGCCATGGCAGAAGAGATGAACGAGAAGCAAGTGTACGACGCGCACACCAAGGAGATCGACCTGGTCAACCGCGACCCCAAGCATCTCAACGACGACGTGGTCAAGGTAAGGTGAGGCGGCCAGCAAGGAAGGGATGTGCCCCGAGAAGACACTGAGAGGGCTGGGACAGCTCTCCTCTGGCCAGCAGCCTGTGTATCTTTCCCTGTCTTTGCCACACACTCACCATTTTCTGGGCTTGATGTGCGGGAACTCCCGCGGTTGTCAGAAATGTCACATCTCCCCTCCCCACTCCTGCCGGTTAGTTCAGCTGGAATTTAGCTAACTTGAGTTTTGTAAGAGTTCGTTTAACTGCACCCTTCTCCTGGCAAATGAACCTCTGGATCTCAGCAAGAGACAGCCCCACACTCCTTGAGAGGGTGAGATGTTTGCGCTGCAGGTCACCCTTTTTCCGTTTTCAGGTTGAAAGTCTAAGTGAAGGGTGGCTCTCCACTGTATATAGAATTAAGCAGTGAGATCATTTGGTAAGGTCTTGTGCCAAAGGTGACAACCGGAATACTAAGTGAGCAGGTTCCCTCAGCTAAAATTAAGATAACCTGAAGTGATTTTCTTAAAAATAACAAAGTAGGTAGAAATACTTCTGACTAAAGATGAAATATATATATATGTGTGTGTATGTATATATATATATATGTATATATATACACACATATATATACAGAATAGAATCAAATATTTAATATTTATATGAAGGGTATTTAACTGGAAAAACATGGCGCTTGTTGTACACAGCTATGCATAGTTACACAACCAAAATAATATGTGCCTTTTGATTTCTCCTATAGACCTCTAGTTAGGTGTGGAAAGTTGCCTCTTTAGTGACTGCTTGGGTAAGCCTTCCCTGAGCTAATGGGATGTTCAGGTTGGAGTTCCTTTTCATACTTTAAGGATGTGCTTGGTGAGATTAAAAATAGGTTAACTGAATGGGTATTGGCTAAACTTAGATCTGACTGGATGGTCACTTTTTGATTATGATTACGTTACTCAACTTTGACCCTTTGAAGAAATCTCATCAGAGGAATTTGTTGCTTAAACCCATCTTGATTGGGAAATCATAGGCCTGAGCCATCCTTGGCAGAGGGTTTTCTTTCAGGAAGGGGGATGACCAAGGAAATTCCTGGCCTGGAAGATTAAAGTGTGAAGACCCCCAGAGCAGCCAATGGGGTGGATGAGCAGTTTCCGCCCACGCAGCCTCCTATCCAGTATGGGAGGGGCCATAGTTCAGAGACTGTTCACATTTATGAATAATATATTTCAAAAAGGGGAACAATTTAATCTGCAACTGGAAGGAAAATGTAACTGTCAGAATTGACTCTCTTGGCTTGCTGGTGGAGGAAAAAGGAAAATTGGAGCCTTAGCAGGCTTTTCTACTAACCAGATTATGGAATATTTAAAAGCAGCAGCAATAACAAAAATAGCTTATAAACTGGAAATTAGAATTGCTAAAAACTATTTACTAAAAACATTGCCTTAAAGGAGGAAAGGGCATTTTTGCTTGTTTCCCTTCTCATGTAGCTTTGGACAAGAAGGAAAAGTGCCAGGAAAAGATGCAGATTTCAGAAGGGCCTAGCTTCATTAGAGCCTCCCTGTTGTTCCACTGCAGCGTTGAGTGGGATTCCTGAAGCAAGTGAACCTCCCAGGATGAGTCAGAGAAGCCAGCAGTGTAGATGTGGGTCTCCACACATAGCATGACTAAGTTGAGAAAGAAAGGCCCCAGTGGGAAAAGAGACTTCAACACAAATGGAAAAAAGGCATAACAGACTTAGAGGAAATAGTTCACATAATAGCATTTCAAAGAGCAAGTGTGGGGATCCTCATATTAAAGAAATTAAAAGGAAGAGTTAGAACAAGCTTCTGCTGGCCTAGAGAAAGCAAACTCCACCCACTTGCTCATAGAACTGTGAGCAAAACAAGACAATCAGACAGAAAAAATCTACCTCGAGAAGAATTTGGTAGGCCCACTTACTCAGATGTCTTGCTTAAAGAGGCCTTCAGAGAATGCCCTGCAAAGAGAGACGCAAAGAGTACATCTGCCAGTAGGGCCAGGAAAGGGGGCCTACACCCAGTGGAGACTCCTATTTTATAATTTTTTTTTCTTTGAATCCAAGCACAAATCTAATGATAGAAACAGTGATGATCCTCTCCATGTTACCGAGACAGTAAATAATAAATTTCTCTAAATTTTACTTTTGATTACACAGACTTCTTAAAATAATAAAGACACCCAAAGCTTCACGCTTAATGCATGGTAGCTTAAAACTTCACATGATAATAAAGAAACAGTGGCCAACTGAATCTACTGTTAGAGTTACCAAATCAGGTAAGAAAAGGTCTGTTCTAAAAGCAAGCAGCTCTGTAAAAGCTGCCAATTCTGTCCGATTCTATAGTCACTAACCACTTTTGGCTATTTCAATTTAAATTCCAAGTAATTAACATTAAATACAATTTAAAATACAGTCTTCGGTCACACTAGCTACATTTTGAGTTCTCAGCACTTAAGGCTAGTAGCTACTGTAGTGGACAGCACAGATTTAGAACACTTCCACCTTCATGGAAATTACTATTGGACAGCAGAGGACTAGAGTGTTCATTCTCTCTATATTAAAAATGTCCCCATATCAAGTTTAGAAACTTGTAGATGGAGATGAAATGAAACACTGATGGACAGTGTGAGGAGCAGCATAGTGTATCTGCACAGTATCCTTTTAGTCCCATAAAACAGCTATTTAGGGTAGGGAAGAAAACTCAGAAGATGGATGTGTTGTGATTTTATACTTCAAGAAGGTAGAGTATTATCACCTATTCCACTAGTGATAATGACATAAATTAGACTGAACAATTTAGTTCCAATAAAGTTGGTTTCTTATTTCACTAAAGGTTTGCTACACCATATTATGAGATGTCTGTATAGACATTTATCGAAAAAAAAGAGTAAGTTATGAACGCTTTTTAAAATTTCTTCTAATTAAAATGGTCATACCTTCAGACTGTCCATTCTCCCTCTGAGATTTCTATGTTTTCTTATGCTCACATTTCATTCATATGTTTATTATGTACTATTTTGATTTTCTAATAAAGAAAATGACTTCAAATTTATGATTCTGATATCACATTAGCCATCAATCAATTTGTTAAACTCATCATATGCTAGACTAGACACTGTGCTACGTACTACAAAGTGTAATTCCTAAAATAAGTCCTAGAAATCACAAAGATTAGAGTTAGTGAAGACAAGATGCATACAGATTAAAAATACACACACACATACATACACACACACACACAATATCACAACAGTAAGTCACTTCCAAATGCTATCTAATTGGTCCTTTTTTTATTTGCCAGGAAACATATAACTAGATTTTTAAGTTTCATTAATCCGTGTTACTTATTCTCTCTCACATATGGGTTTGAATTTTCACTTTCTTTTTCAACTGGCATGCGCTTTTATGCAGTCTCTATCATAAGGTTTCTCATTATCATTTTGGAAATATACCAAATATATACTATAATAAATCAAAAGTAAGTAGTATTGAATATTGCATAATAAAAAGTTTATTTAAAAGTGAATCATTAATTATCTTGATCTTGGTAATCATTTACAATATGGATGTATATCAAGTCATCATGTTGTACACTTTAAATATTATATTTGTCAATTATTCCTCAATAAAGTTTTTTTGAAAGTGAATGGTACTGATATTAAGTGTTAGGGAGACCCTACTTGGATAGGGCATTAGGGTGAGAGAAGGATGCATTATAGATAGTTTAGTGGAGAAGGGCATGAAGGAGGTGCAATGTGAGTTGGGTCATAATCGACAGATGGAATGCAAATAGCTGAGAAAAGTACAGGAGGTAATTCTAAATGACAAGGCATGGAGATGGGAATGTCACACACAGGGCATAAGTCTGGAAGGTTTAGCAGCCCATTTTGACTGAAATTAGAGTTCATGTGGCATAGTGGTAGGTCATAGAGATGAAACGACTGATCGTGGCCAGATGATAGAATCCTGAATCCAGTACTCCTGATAAGTTTGAACTTTATCATGTCAGCAGTGGGAAGCCAAGAAGACTTCAAGCTTAGAATGACATGATGAAGGTGGGCTCTTTGGAAGATGACTGGTTAAGGTACAGGATGTAATAAAAGATAGCCAGTCTGGATGAGGAGCAAACAGTTACGATGTAATTGCATCATGGTCTGGACATGAAATGAGAAGAACAATATGCAGTGGCACTGGGAATAAAACCATATAGGTGCAAAATGACAGAATTTTAGAATTGGAAGAGAAAGTAATGGTTACCAGGTTAACCTCCAATTCCCAGTTCCTTTTTTTAACATTAAGAGAAACTTAAGGGTTAAAAAAGTTTAAATTTCTATCCACGTTTTCACATGGTTAGTGTCCAAAACAGATATTTTGAAATATAACATAAGGCATGAATAGATAAGATTATGTGATTTTCATGGATTATTGTCATGAGAGGAGAAATGAGCTGAGATGATTCTGAGCCTAGCTCTGAGACAAATCAGTACATCTGAGAGGAGATCTTTGTTAAAAATAAAAATACGCATTTGTATCTTTCTTTCCTAAAATTTGAATTAATGATTCTTAAATATACACAGATACAAAATTTTCTTTAGCAGTCAAGAAAAGGGATGCGCAGGGTAATCAGTTTGGGTTTCAAAATAACGGCCTAATGCCGCCATGATCCCTTTCAACTATAAAGCATTCTAGAGCAACTAGTAATTAATATTAATATAACAGAGATTTTAAATTTCATGTTTGCTTGATATAATCAAAGCATAAGATTTAAAAGGTCAGGCTGGCCCAAAGCACTCAGCGCCATGTTAATAGTCTCTTCTGTTGGAATTGGTTTTGCTTATTTGTTTGTTTAGGAGATAGCCTCACAAGATGGTGACTAATACTCTGCCACACATGAGAATATGCATGGAGTTCAGAATCCCCAGCTTGTAAAAGAGCACTATGGTCATGTGTGGTGGGAAATTATTCTCACATCACTGAGCAAATAACAATATTAAAATGGGGGACATTATTCATTCATAACCATCTGAAACACTTTCAATTTCAGTCAACAGTGACATACCTTTTAAATGCTTATTAAAAGAAAGTATTTTTTCTTTCTCCACCTCCAAATTGTTGTCCAAAAAACTTGAAGAATTAGCTCAACTTTGGTTCTAACTGAATAAAATTTCATATTATTTATTAAAATTTAAGATAAGATACAGCAAATATTCTTGAATTATGAAAAAGTTCATGATGTGGGTTATTCTTCCAATCGACAGCAGTGCTGGCTACCTTTTAAAGGGGTTTGAAGTAAGAGCAGCTGCAAACTATTGCATCTGGAAAGTCCAATAACTTCAAAAACCACCTGCTTATGCATCCTGCCCACTCAAGTTCATAAAATAACAGACACTTTCATATTCTAAATTAAACTGCTTTTTAGTTTGCCCTACTTTTAACCGTAAGTTATTGTTCTCTATGATGAAATATCCAGAGTGAGCTGATCCCTAGAAGAATAGGGCTGTGTGCACTGGGCTATGGGCTCCTGGGCCCTTTCATGATCCTCCTGGCCAGATTTGCAGCGGGAAAAGGGTAGGGCTGTTATTTTCATACAAAGATGGTTTAGGCCAAGAAACACACACTCGTCTTCCACTCTCTGGACCCTATGTATACTATCTAAGTTACTATACACTAAGGCCCTGGAGAAAAAGATTTGCATGCTATACTTTTGTTAAAAGAAGTTTTCTAAAAAGGTAGCCCTTAGCCCCTAGAAATATGCTTAACCACAGGTGCTCAGAGGCACCTGGACAGAGTAGAAAGAGTACTGTGCCAAGAAAAGAAATTTTTGTGACTTTTGTTAACGTTCTTTTTTAAAACTTGAATGTTAACGATTCTTAAATATATAGACACAAAATTCTGTTTCTTTAAAAATCAAGAAAAGGCATGCACATAGTAATCAGATCAGTTTTGGTTTCAACCTAAGGGCCAAACTAGAAAGTGTCTAGTCCCATATGTGTGGGACACCAAGGAAGGAGGGGGAAGGATGTCAGGGCAACAGATTTCTCTTCCTCAGCAGTCCCTGAGAGTGGAGCTCATAAGCAAAAAGCAAACTTGTTTAACTAATCAAAGCTAATAAACACCAGCCTTAAAAATATTTTGAGCAAGCTATTTTACGTTTCCATGCTTCAGTTTCTCTAACTATAAAGAAAAGAATGAGAGTCATTCTCATATAATAGCATTCCCCTCCCAAACCCATTCACCTTTCAATAAATGATTACTATATATCTATTATGTGCCATGCACTACAATATGGAACAAAGATAGATGTGAGTACTGCCCACAAAGAGTTTATGACTATCTTCCTTGTCTCTCTTCATTGCAGTTTCCTTTGAAAACTTTTGCTGAAATTCCTTTACCAAATTCTACTGTATGGTAAAATCTTAAAATCTTTAGGGCATAGTTTAAAACATGCCTCATCTCTAATGCCTCGAATTGTTCCTGAGCCAGTAAGTAAGGCTAGGGGAAAATAAGGAACATATATTTATTATATATATATATATATATAAAATATGTAATATATATATATATTTTAGAGTCCAATGTACCACTTTTATTTAGGAAAACACCAAAGGAACATATATTTTTTAAACAATTTGCCCCTGTTTGGGTCCTATAAAAATTATAATTAACTTATAGAAAATATTTCAGTTCTTCTCTAATATTCTCCTTTCCCATATTGTTGCTTGACTTTTAATCATCCTATTGAAAATTTAAAATTTTCAACCATTTTAAAACCTCATATCCTCTTTACAAACCCAAGAGGGCTCTCATATTCACCTGAGCATCAGAATCATCACAGGAATTTTTAAAAATACAGATGCCTAGGCCCACTACATAGTTACTAAACTAGAGTATCTAGGGATGGGGCCTAATCTAGGGCCTCTAAGCTCCCTAGATTGTGAAGTCAGGTTTAGAAATTATTGTACCCAAGGCTGGCTTAAAGATATACACTTGAATGGTTCTACCCTAAGAGAACAGTTCAGTCACACTATGTAATTCTAGATGTTCCTCCTGCCAGAAGAACACTTGAAGGTTAGGCCAGTTTAAACTCTGCCAAGGAGTTCTGAAACACCATAGAGGGTTCCCAAGTCAGCCTTGCTCAGTGGTCCTCCATCCCTTGAGGCCACTTGGGCTTACAGCCCACTGCAAGCTTAGAGCCTCAGAGTGGCCTAGGGGTGGGGTGGCCATATGTTCTAGGTTGTCCCATGCAGGCAAGTTAATAATGGTCAATAGCTATCCTGAATAACTATTAATTATTTTTAATTATTAATTATAATTAATTATTAACAATGCCCCTTTCATTCTCAGAATTGTCCCAGTTTGGAAGAAAAATTATATGGTCATGAATGAATTGGCAATGACCTGTCACTGATTCCTGTACCTGAAATACATTGGAAGTCCCTACTTGCACTATTTTTTTAGCAAAATGGGCAAAATTTCCATTTAAGAATGTCATGCTTTTCTTTCCTCTCCAGTCTCCAGTGTCACCTCTCTCCTATCCTTCATTGGCCATAACTTGGAGGAGTTGCTCTTAAGTGCCAATCTACTCTACCCTCAGACCTTAGTTTCTTTCCCTGCAACACAGGGTTAATGAAACTGACATCCTTCCATCACATATTTTGTCAACTACTCAATCAAAGATTAAAATGTTTAAAATAGTTTTAATTTTTTTCAGTTAGTCCAGGAAACATAAAATGGCATGCTTTCACATGAGCCATTGTTTAGAGTGGGGAAGTGCTTTTAATTTTGTCTTAAAGGAAATCTGCATGATCCATGTACTGAGCAACTACCAAGGGAATTTAATTGGTAGAACAGATTTACACCTGCACAGAATACATATTTCCTGCCTCTCCTATGCTGATGTTTTAGATATAAAATACATTTTGTTTTCTTTATTAAACCTTGAGAAGATGTCTCTTGTTGGTCATTATTTCATAGCAGGGGAAGTACATATTCCTAAAGACACAACTGAGCTTCCCTTTAGCCACTGTTAGTTATTTAGGTAATTAAGAAGCAGGCATTTTTAATTTTGAGAAGGCTTAAATAAGTTTTGATAGTGTATGTGTGTGCTTAATATATTATTTCATAGCAATTTAAAAGTGAAAATCTTAAAAGGTGCATTCAGTATTTAAACCTTTCTTGAGCCCAGCAAGGACATTATAATACAAATGGACATTGATAGATTCTATGTAAAAAGATAAATTGCATCCTGAGATTATACCGGGTCGTCTCACTGATGTAGGCATCAAACACAATTACGGTTTCTCATTTATAATGAAGAACTGAGAAAGATTCTGATTTCTGAACCCAAGTAGTGAGAAAGTAGGAAACTGGGAGGAAAAGAAGCAAAGACAAAGAAAGGACAACAAGGCCCCTTCTCCCTGCCCTGCCACCCACCCTGTGCTGGACTGGGCTTTGCACGTGCCAACTCCAGGAGCCCCCCACATCCATTGCTTTGCACGGTGCTGTCATGTCTGATGACACGATCAGGTTCAGGCATTGATTGAGTATTAACTCTCAGCTCCTGCCCTGAAGAGTTTATCAGGAAAGCAAATATATAAACAAATCTGAGTGAGGTCACTGTAACTTAGGGATGCGCTATAGTTGGACACAAAGCAGAGAGTTCTCAACAATCTCCAAGGCTGAGCACCAGGCATGTGTGGCAGGAAAGGGATGCCAGCAGAGGGAGCAGCAGGAGCAAAGGTACAGAGACCTGAGGGCACCTAACATGTTCTGGGCACCAGTGGCAGGTCAGTGTAGCCAGAGCAAGGGACACAAGCAGGAGCCAGATCCGCATGACCTTCTGTGCCCAGTCAAAGCACCTGTCCCTGTGTAGGCCACAGCAACCCACAGAGGTGTTTTTAGGCCAGGAAGTGACCTGATGAGATATGACATCTGCTAACAGAAAGGGCTAACTTCAGTGCAACAGGGCAAACCAAGGGATGCCAAATGTGCAGGTGGGACATGGAAGCCTTCCTCCAGCACTTTCTACAGGCTAGCTTGCTGGCACAGATTATTTTACTTACTCCTCCAACGGCCCTTTGAGGAGGTGCTATCATTTTCAGTTATATTCATCTGGCAGATAAGCAGATTCAGACCTGACCATTTGCTCAGGATTTCATAGGTAGGAAATGGTACACTCAGAATTTGAACCCAGACAGTTAGACCCCAGGACCAGGGTTCTTAACCACTGTGCTCCAGTGCCTCTCTGTAATAGATCATGATCCAAGCAGACAGTGGTGTCTCCATAGTGAGGAAAGACATGACTGTGTTCTCAGAGTGGCTGAGCAGCATTCGGCAGGGGGATTCCAGACATGGTCTGTTTTGGGAGTGACAGGCCTACAGTTCTAAGGTCAGACTTTAGATCCTGGTAGGTGAGTTGGGAAAGGAGGAGGAAGGACCAACGTAAAGACCAAGATAAAACCCCACACACCTCAAGAAATATGCAAGCTGGGTGAGCTCCCAACAAGGCAGGGAGGGTCAAATCCCAGAGACAGAAGTGGGGTACAAAGTGGGGATGTGTCCCAGTGATTAGAAGTGGAACACACACTCAGGACCAGACAAGCTGCAATGCTGGCTTGTGTTGAATTACCTGAGTCTTTAAAGCACGCTGACTGCCCAGGTTGGCCACAGCTCCTGGGCTGCAGCTGATCCTGCCTGGATGTGCAGGGAGGGCTAGGTGTGAGAAAATGAAGAGGTCCTGACAGGCACTTTGCATCTAATAGCTTCATTTAAGGTTCTCAATTTTTCTGTCCAGTTTCTACAGATATTCGTGCCATTACAGCAATACATTGTAAAAATAGGAAACAATTGAGAAAAATCCTAGTTTTATGCTAGTGGGAGAAATGCCTATTTAATCCTGAAAGTAGTTTCTATGAGACTTCCTCCCTAATAACTACATATTTGTTCTCAAAAACAAATACCAGAAGTAAGGAACAGTGCATTTTTACAACGTACCATTAATCTCTCAGAAGAACAATTAAAATGTTCCATCAATCATGGCTCACTGTTTTTTTCTATATTAGTAATAATAATATATAGCTGGAAGTGGGCATACCAAAACGTGTCAAGGAAATGCAACTGCATTCATTGGATTTCATTGCCAGTTATTTTGGTTAGGTCAACAGAGCCCTCTTTCTCACTTGTTCTTAAGTGTCAGGCTTTTTAGTAGGGAGAGAAATTGTTTGTCTAAAATGGTTAATAACCACCAGTTCACCAAAATATTTTGGGTAAGCCTATTATTCTAGTTATAAAGGTAGGAATGAGAGTCATTCTCAGATGGGTGCTCCCTAGAAAGGCCATTCAGCAAATATTTAGGAAGCACTTACTCTGCACTATGCATGGATCCTGCCATGCATCCTTGTGCACCAGAGCCTGCCTGACAGAACCACAGCCATCCACCAAGGCTCACCTCAGATATCTGGGCCTCTGTCAGCCTTCCCTGACTGCCCTCATCAGAACTGGTCATCTCTTTTCTTGGCTCCCACCACATTCTGTTTTTGTTTCTATTTTAGCATGTATCAAAGCCCTCTAAGCATTCTGCTTCTCTATCCCCATGCCTCTCTCCCCTCTTCTCTTCCCACATCATATGCAAGTCCTTCAAGACAGAACAGTGGCCCCTGGTGGCCCCAGGACTGTGGCTGCCCAGTGCCCACCCAGGGCCCCACACGGAGTCTGCTGTCAGAAAATGGATGCCAACATCATCAAAAAATCTACAAACAACAAATGCTGGAGAGGGTGTGGAGAAAAGGGAACCCTCTTGCACTGTTGGTGGGAACGTAAATTGATACAGCCACTATGGAGAACAGTATGGAGGTTCCTTAAAAAACTAAAAATAGAATTACCATATGATCCAGCAATCTAACTACTGGACATATACTCAGAGAAAACCGTAATTCAAAAAGAGTCATGTACCACAATGTTCATTGCAGCTCTGTTTACAATAGCCAGGACATGGAAGCAACCTAAGTGCCCATCGACAGATGAATTGATAAAGAAGTATATATACTTCTTTATTATGATAAAGAAGTATATATATGATATACTCCATATATACAATGGAGTATTGCTCAGCCATAAAAATAAACGAAATTGAGTTATTTGTAGTGAGGTGGATGGACCTAGAGTCTGTCATACAGAGCAAAGTAAGTCAGAAAGAGAAAAACAAATACCGTATGCTAACACATATATATGGAATCTAAAAACAAAAAATGGCCATGAAGAACCTAGGGGCAAGATGGGAATAAAGACGCAGACCTACTAGAGAATGGACTTGAGGACACGGGGAGGGGGAAGGGTAAGCTGGGACAAAATGAGAGAGTGGTAGTGTATATATGGACATATATACACTACCAAATGTAAAACAGATAGCTAGTGGGAAGCAGTCGCATAGCACAGGGAGATCAGCTCGGTGCTTTGTGACCAGCTAGAAGGGTGGGATAGGGAAGGTGGGAGGGAGGGAGACGCAAGAGGGAGGAGATATGGGGATATATGTATATGCATAACTGATTCACTTTGTTATAAAGCAGAAACTAACACACCATTGTAAAGCAATTATACTCCCATAAAAATGTTAAAAAAAAAAACAAAACAAAACTTCATGTCTAGAGGAAAAGTGGACATGCAAAAAGACCAATTAAAGAAAAATATGCATGTACTTTAGTAAAAAAAAAAAAAAAAAGAAAGAAAGAAAATGGATGCCAAATTGAATCTGCTGAAAAGAAACTGAAATTTCTTTTTTAAGTAATTGAATGTCTTCAGTGAGCTAAAAGACAGTAGGATTATGTCATTGAGTGTATTCCTTTGCTCCTTTTCTCTGCAGCTGCCACATTTAAAGCCTTATAAGGAAAAACATATCCAAATAATTAAGAAAGAAATCCAAAAACATTCACTCTGTTTACTAAGGTAAAGAGACAACCTGCTCTAATATGTATATAAATTTATTATTTAGAATGTTTTAATCTCCAGTTTGAAGAGGACATAGATACATCTCTCCTGAGCCTTCCAATAAGCAGGCTGAGGCACCTGGATGACTTCCCAGGGCCTGCAGAATAAGGCTAATCTCCTAAGTATCTCGCAGGCAGGGCAAGCAGATTCCTAGAATGCCAAAAGATGCCATTGCTGCTGCTTGGCACTGCCCCCTGGGGCCAGAAGTATGAAGGCTGAGAGTTGGGTCTCAGGCCACATGAGAGCTCCCTTGCCAAGAGAGGGGTAGAAGGACTCCCTGTCAGACTCCCCATATACCTTTGGACAAATGCAAACATCAGAGAAATGACTAGGTCCGGAGACAGTTCTGAAGAAAAATCTAAAACCTTTCTCAAAGCCTAAAGGAGACAACAGCTTTGAGAAACCCAAGCCTCTTCTTCCTATTCTTTCGCTTTATTACTTCTAGATATTAAGTACACAGAGATCTGAGATTTTACTAGCTGGGATGTGGTATCCACTATTTCAAAAGCATAGAAGTTTGTACCTCATAGGTGGTCTGTCAGAGATCTCAGATCTCTTCTCAGAAGAATAAAAACAAAAAACAAGCAAAACACTTAAATGTTTCTAGAAGGGGTCAGACATCATTTGTTTCATTATTGATGTCTGGGCCAAGTGAAATGAATGTTAGCTCCTTTTCCAGATATGCTTCTTTCTATCATTTCCCATGATAGGAGGTTGATTTACTATAATAAGGATAAGAGTAAGATGTGTCAATTTGACCCCAAATAGTTTTCTCATCAATAAGCTAAGTATAGGAAATCAGGGTCATTATTCAGTTAAGCATAGGTAGGACTAGAAAGTTGCCATTAAAAATGGGTGATGATGTGTAATGTGAATTTTAGGTGTGACTGATATCTAATATACAGCCAAGACCACAGTCGTAGCACATTTAATGCTTTATCAATGACTGGAATGAACAAGTTAAAGAGGACTCTCAACTTACAAATGACACCAATTACAATGACCTTATTAACATATATAAAAAATAACATCAAAGTGATTTTTGGCAAATTACAAATAGCCCATAAAAATAAGATAAAAACCAATACAAAGTAAGATAATGTTAAAAGACTAGGAATAAAACGTATAGCTATTAAGCGGGAAACAAATAGGTAAATATATGAAAAATAAGAAAATATCAGGAGAGGGTTGTCATTTCTGTGGGAGCTTGTGATGTGGAAAATCAAGATGCTTGGTAAACACAACGGATATGGAAACCCTTTGTAATAATTCCACAGCCCCTAAGGGACCAAGATCTCCTGGGTGAGAATCACTATTGTAAACACACCCTTAAATGAATCCATCATGCTCCACACCCCTTGAGCAATAGGGGACCAAAACTAAGTCTATCAATTGTGTCTGAACATTAAACATCTCAATAATTTAATGATATTTTAAAGGAAGCACAATGAATGGAATCAAAAGGAGAATTAATCCAAAAAAAACAAAAATGTCACAGACAAGATTCTCTACTTTATTTGCTATTGGTCAGACTTATTAAATATAGGATCTGTTTTGATCTTATAAGGAGGTAGAGATGCTGGGAAGATCCTAGGGAAGAGCAAAAGGAAGGAGATAAAAGATGAAGAGAAACACCCAGGTAGGGCTGGGGAGGGACTGTTTTGTCTGGCAGTTTGTTAGAAGAGTTGAAAGTGAACATAAAATGACAACTGCCTTTAGTTACTGCTAGGTTCTTATGAGACTTAACAAGGAAAATACTGCTCAGACACAATCACCATTCAGGACAAGGAAAAAGGAGGAAGGGGTTAGTTGAAAAAAAAAGAAAAGTTAGGTTACATGGGAGAAGAAATTCCAAGTAATAAGAGCAGTTAATCCCAAGAATGTGTCACAAGAGGTTGTTCTGTAAGAGTAGTGTGTTAAATTACTTGTCTATGTAGCTTCTCAAATCCTTCTACCTCTACAGCTACAATTTGGTGTATAAGAATACTGACACAGTCTCATAATTAAGCACAAGCATATGTATGAACACTTTCCTCTATTCCTGCAGGATACCTGGTTTGTTTGGGGGCAAAGAGGAGTTGATGTGGCATTGTGTTAACAGTGGTTGAGAATGCAAGTGGTAAACATCTGAAAGTAGAATACTACAAAATGCATGCATTGTATGTACCAAAAGGTCAGTATGAAACATTATCTTTATGGCAAGCCTGCCCATCCAATCCCTCCTACACATTGCATAGTCACACAATTTTGCAGCTTGTATAAATCCCTATTGTGATTTAAACTCATGAGAGAGTGTGGCTTCTGCAAAGGGTGGCTGTTTTGTGACTTTAGACCAGTGGTCCTTTACCCTAGCTACAAATCATCTGGAGAACGTTTAAAAATACTGTTGTACACGCTCCATCCCTAGAAATTCTGATTGAATTAGTCTAGGATGGGGCCCAGGCCTATGTATTCTTTTCTCTTTGGAAAGCTCCCCAGGTGATGCTAATGTACAGCTGGAATTGAGTCTGGTTTCGACTCGCAGAATTTCTTAATAATAAAACTGTGTATCATGACAAAACTTTCAGGACTGTAAGGGCTACAGTGGGGAAATTATTACTTCTCTAGGTCCTCATCCTGCAGAGTCCTTAGAATTTTTATTAGAATATCATATTTATCACTCAAATTCCTATTACCAAAAAAAAGATAGACTTTGTATGTGGGATAAATCTCATGTCACTTATGTAATTCAGTCTTGGTGTTTTTCCCTTTCCTTTGCTCATTCTTTCTATTCTCCCCAAGAGGAAGATCAGCAGGTTAGAGTGTCAGAACATCATCCCTATCCCTCTTTTTCACTTGGGTTCATGGTTCAGGCATACTAGGAATGGAGCTGACAACATGCACTGGTTTTTCTCCTAATGGTGCAGAGGCCACAGGAAGCTTCACTGGACCTAAGGATGGCAGGTGTCCCACACTTCTCCAGGGCCTGGCACAGAGAAGAGAAAACTCACTGAGAAGTGCTTTACTGATGCCAATCACTCCTCAGAGCAGATGGGGAAACTGAGCCTCAGATGAAACCTGAATTCCAGATCTCTCTTGGACACTGACCTCAAGTGTTACCTTGGGCCTTGGAAAAGTCACTTGGACCCTTTGGACAGCAGTTTATTCATCTAACAATCAATAAGTTGAACTAGAAGATCGCTAAGTCACTTATATTTCTAAAATTCTGTGATTCCAGTTAACCAGTATTCATAAAAGTGTGGAACGCTGTAAACGTGTATAAAAGTCCATGCAGAGATAACGGTGGAGGACCCCCTTCATCAATACTATTTTTATTACCTTCTTCCTAGATTTTACCAATTGTCATTCTTACTCTTAATATTAAGGCTGTGGGACTTAACTAAATCATCTTTGAAATACTGAGCTATCAACAGATGGCATCTGAATGCAAATATACTGCAAATAAATATTTGGTCCTGAAGAAGATCAAGAGCTGGAGTTCATTTCCCCTTCTCATTTGGGCTCAGAACTCTGCGGTCTTTCCTTTTACTGCCCTTGCCTCCAAACTGGCTGTTTGTGTTCAAAGATGGATCAGAAAATCAGTTCCAAAGTTGGTTACAAACTTTCAGTAATTTTTGTTTTTTATTTTTTGTAACCAGCCAATTTCTCTTAGTTCACATAACAAAGAAGCTCATAATTATTTGCAACTTTAGTTAGAGCAATGGTCTTAAAAATGTCTAGCTAAATAGAAAATGCTCAGATTTTCTGAGTGCCGACAGTTATCAAATTCACCTAGTTCATATATGGCCACATTTCTGAAGTTCTTTTAACAGCCCAACTGTGAGCAATAGGATCAGATGACTAAGAACTACAGGACGGAAGCACTATTACTTTGAATCATATTTTCCCATTACCCAGCTATAAAGAGTCTGTTTCTCTCTGACCCATATAAAGTTCAGAATTTAGGACCCTATGTGATTTTAATCCCATCATTTAGCACCCCAGCTGTATGAATCTGAAAGTAAAAATGAGGTTGTTTGAATTACAGACCCCCTGAACATTCTCAGGGAGCTCATCAGCTCCCTAAGCTAAGCTATAGGTTTAAATCTAAACCTAAATCTGTAGGTATGAACCCAAATTTCATGATAAACAAAAACTGAATAGATCTGTCTTCCCTGTCATTACTCACCTTTTGATCATTCTTTTACCAAAATTACTATGACTGGGTTAGAATAATAGAATGCAATCAATAAATGCAATCACTAGCCCCTGGCCAGATAATAACACATTCAGAACTTTCTTTCCTAAAGGAGATTTTATTGTGTTTGTGCTCTTGTAAATAGGAGAAAGAGAGAAATATAACTTAATAAATGGAAGCATTCACTAATTTATTCAACAAATATTAATTTAGTATCTACTAGATTCCAGGGAGTTTACAGTCTAGTAGCAGAAATAATCTCACACACATACAAAATCAAACCATTAAATAAGTGTGGGGTGTGGGGTAGGCGGGATGAAAAAAATGGTCTGGTCTAAATTCAAGAGGTTAGTGATTTGGGGAGGGGCAAGAAAGTGACTTCCTCTATTACCCTAAAAGTAAGCTTGAGCAGCCAGAGGCCATGTCTATTTTATTGGCACTGTCCCCTTTTCAGTGACACCCGTAGCCAGCTCATAGACCCTATCCTGGCTCTGTTTGCTTGGTTCATTTATTCCATCCTCAAAAAGTAAGTATTTCATAACTACTGAATGAAGGAATGAATGAACTCACAAGGCCACAGTACTGTAAACCAAAAGTGCCTGCAATAAATATGCATGCATTCTAGGCTATAAATGTTTCTAAAGTTCAGGTACTCTCTCAGCAAATTGTATTCTGATTTTCTAGAGCACCAGTTTGCAACCAGGGATTATTTTTTGCTCCCCCTCCCAGGGGACACTTGGCAATGTCTGGAGACATTTTTAGTTGTCAAAATTTAGGAGGTGCTACTGGCATCTGGTGGGTAGACGACAGAGATGTTGAGAATCACCCTACAGTTCCCAGGACAGCACCCTCACCCTAACAACAAGGAATTACCTGGCCCAAAATGCCAACAAGTGCCCAGATGGAGTAACCCTGTGGTAGATCTTGGGAGCTATGTCTTGGGAGCCACATGATGGGCTGTGATTATCCTTGCTTAGACCTTACAAGGACCCTAGTGTAAATCCTTTTCCTCACTAGCCAAGCAATGTTCAAACCTACAGAGATTTATTTCATTAATTTTCTATTTGTTTAATAAACAGACTTAAAGCACTGGAGGGAAAAATATTCAAGCAGTGAGGTAAGACGAAAACTATTAGTAACACTAGGTTGACTTAAGTGAATGGTAGGAAACAACCTCTGCCATCAGGAAGTGAGTTGTAGAAACTGAAAAAAAGTTAAGAGTGTTTAAAAAGCTCTGGTTCAAACAAATGTCTATGTGAACCAATGGGTAGCTTGAAAACAGTGAAGACATTTCCGTCTCTTATGTCTTTGATGGAATGGAAAGAGCTTTTATTTTCTTTAGTGCAGTGATCATTCATATTTTTCCCATGACATGCCCAGAAGTTTAAAGAATAACAAACTCCCAAGTGTAAACACAGAATTTTGTGAGAAAGTGAGCCCTCTGGATGAATCCTTATCATTGTATGTTTGGATAAAATAAGATTTCCATGCATTAAACAATACAGGACTTTCTATTTGAGAAGTAAGCTTCCAACACTTTGAAGGGCTGCAGTTATTTCTCTTCAGGGATGACAAACATAAGCGCCCCCAAGGTATGGCTCCTCCCTGTTCAAGTTCAATGCTCTAGTCTCAGTGCTCCTATCACTGGCCCTTGCTTGGCCTATTTTTACACTGTGAACTGTTCCGTGTCACTTGTTTGGTAACACTCAACATCAACAAGTACCACCAAATCAATACCAGAAGCCTGAAGATTAAAAAAAAAGGAATCAAAAGATATGTAGCCTGCTTTGTACCAAGCCACCTGAAACTAGGTGCTTTTTGTAATAATGAAAATGTGAGGCCATGTGGACAGGAGAGATAGTTCCAGATTCCTGAAGAAGGCTGACGGCCAATTGGTCTCAGGTACACCAATGTGGTTTTAGGTTCCTGACTGGGATCCCCAGAAGAAAGAGTACACAGCATACTCAAGGAGGTATGAAAATGCTCTGGAATCCCCAAATCGTCTCATCATCAAGGACAGTTTTTAGCAATTTCAGAAGGATGTATATTCGTTTCCAAGGGATACCTTAAAAAGTATCACAAACTAGGTGGCTTAAAGCAATAGAAATTTACAGTCTCATGGTTCTGCAGTCTGGATGTCCAAAATCAAAAGGTCAGCAGGGCCATGCTCCCTCTGAAACCTGCAGGGGAATCCATCCTTGTCTCTCCCTAGCTTCTGGTTTTCTGGCAATCTTTGGCATTCCTTGGCTTACAGCTGCATAACTCAAATCAATCATATGGCCTTCTCCTTGTGTCTTCACATTACCATCTACTTATAAGGATGCCAGCCGTCTCAGATGGGGAGCCCACTTCTACACCAGTGTGACCTCATCCTAATTATATCTACAAGACCCTGTCTCCAAATAAGGTCACATTCTGAGGTACTGGGGATTAGGACTTCATCGTATCTTTTTGAGAGGAACACAATTCAATGCATAACAGGATGTAAACTAGGAGTGTATATTTTTGTTATCAGAGCAGGGAAATTTAACTTAAATTTTCAAAGTGTAATACAAACCCAAGGATCATTTATTCTCCCTCCTAAGAAGAGCAAAAGATGGAAAAACCTGGTGGTTGCCTTCAGGTGAAAGGCAAAAGGAAAGGAAGAATAAGGCAAAAAGGAATTAATCTAAAGCAAAGAGAGTCTTGTCTGCTTGGTGTTGCTGCCACTTTCAGACACATCAAGTCACTCAGTCAGCTGGAGCATCTTCTCCCGCAGGGCTTGTATGCCTCATGTTTACAATAAACTCCAGAAGGCTAACACACATGCAAGAGATGAGCTAATCCTTCTTATGTGCTTAATGGCAGAATGGAAAATAAGCACCCACCTGCACAAAATGGTTTCAGGAATGCCAAGAGGTTCTCCTGTTCCAAGATAGCTCCTCCATCCTCCCAACACTGCTACTGAAATCCCTGACACTTCCCCACTTCTCCTGGTTTGGGTGCCTGGGCCAGAAGCTCCTGATGTAGTATTGACCATTGCCCCTGGCACTGTCCCAAATATTTTTTATAAGTTAAGTCATTTAGTACACAGAATAATCTTAAGAAGTATGTACCATTATACCCACAATTTACAGATAAGAAACTAAGGCACAGGGAGGTTTAGTAGCTTAGCAAAGCTGAGATTCAAAGCAGCCCTCATGCTATCAAGCAGGGTACCATATTGCCTTTCAACAGTAGAGAGCAACACAGTAACTAACTTAATATCATGCCCACTCAGATCTGAGTGTTAGATTTTTCAGATCCTCTCACCTAGCAGAGAGCTAAGACAGCCTAAGACAGTTTTTTTTTTCTTTCTCGAAGTGTCTTACCTATAACCACTTGCATCAAAATGAGGGAGGAGGTACAGACACCAGGACCCTACTCTCAGACACAACCGACTCAGAATCTCAGTGCCCAGAAATCTGCATTTTAACAAAGAAATGAGTGGACTAATGTTTGAGAACCACTGGCCCTACAGGAATGGAATAGGGAAAGGTACAATGTTATGGTAAACCAGAAAAAGCCACAGAGAGGTGACAAGGCAATGGGGACCCTCGTAACCAATGGTCAATGACTCAGGGGGTCCTGACCAGAGAAGAGCTTGGTTGCTAGAGAGTGAGGGTAATGCTGAGCATGGAGGTTTGACAGCAGAAGGAGGCCAGCCACATCCTCTGGCTTGGATTCACATGCCCTGTCCTGGTAGAAATGGTTATGCTAAGTCAGGGCAGCATTATCTGTTAGTTTGGATGGGAAGTATGGTTGCAGGCAAGGGGGAGCAACCAGAGCACGTGGATTCAGAAATTCCTACGTGATTCTGATTGAGCAGGGCTTCATAAGCAGAATAAGGACTGGTGTGGGGTTAAAGAGAGTTGTGTGATGGAGGATCCAAGAGACCTAAGTCCTGCGTTTGGTTCAGTCACTGATTACAACCTCCCTGAGACTCAGGTTCCTTGTCTGTAAAATGGGGAAAATAACACCTGCCTTGAAGGTCCTCACATACAGGATGTGATGAACCAATTGAGGCATATAGTACTCTATAATGTATGTCATTGCTTTTCCAAAACCTCTGTACAACTCTCCTGCCTCAGAATATATCCGCCACACTCATGCCCTAAGTCCATTAATGACACAATAAAGGACAATTGGAGATGATGCTCTGCCTTGCTCTGTGCATCCCCCTATACCCCTGCCAGGAAAAAGAACATAGTCACCTAAATTCATTCTAAAGTACAAATTACAATGTAGGCCTCCTGCACTGGGGAAACACACACACACACACACACACACACACACACACACACACACACACACACGAAAACATGAGGAAAAGTGGAGACTAGAGACACCAAAGAACAAATTCACTCTCCTCACTCTATCTCTTCCCCACTGGTGTGCTCTACTGATTCCCCGAAGAGCTGGGCTGCTACTTCTGCTTCTACCCCTGCTTCCACTCCTCAACATACTCCAGTGCGTGCCCCCTGCTTTGGGGCCAGATCTACACAACTGTAGTTATTCAGATCATTGAGGCAAAACCCAACAAAGCAACAACATGCTTTAACCAATATTTTCTAAATCATTCTTCCTTAAAGCTGAAGACTTCTGAGTTTGAATTGCCCCCTCCTCTGTAGGCTTTCCATGCCGTTTAAGTAACTTAAATGATAACCAACCCTACACTTCATTTTGATCAGATCGTGGTATTATAGAGCTATGGGGAAAAGAACATCTCTTTTAATAAAATGGGATACCAAAAATATCGATAAATAAAAGTGCACTTGTGAAATTGGAAAAGAATTCATAGTAGATAATATGATAGTTAATGTATGCCTACATTCTTTCAATGGACATTTATAGCTCCTTTAAAATATTATACATATTGAAGGAATATTTGCTAATTAATGTGTGCATAGTACTACTAGGAATTGTGGAGGATACCAAGATGGGTACAACAGATACAGACCTACCCTAGGTCCTGGTTTGGTCCATTCATTTATTAGTTAAGTGACCTTTCCTTATTGGGGAAATAAAAGACTATTTTCCTTTCTTGTTATGAAGATAACCTAGAACTTCACAAGTTTGTGAAGAGAAGCAGATGAGTGAAATAGGACACTATATGTATAAAATATCATTATTCTGAGGTCTCTGTAATGTCTGAGAAGCAACAACAGGGAGGTCAGTCCAAACAGAGACACTCAAGGGTCCCAGCTAGAGGCCCAGGCCAGGGACTGCAGGTCCCCTCTGCACCCCTCTTTCTACACCCAGCCCTCTTCTCTCACTCAGAGGTAGGTATATACCCACCTTTCTGTCCTCTTTCAGCTTGAAACCCTGGTTAGTAATGCAGCCCTCTCCCTTCAGGCAATCCTGTGCTCTCCCACAAGGTGAAGTTGCCTAGCACCTGCTACCCCAAAGCAGCCCAAGAACACTTCAATGTTCCCACCCCAGGTTTACATTTTTCCTAGGACCATGTGTGGATCCTCTGGAAATCCAAGCAATCATAAGCATTAAGGATACAGTCCAGGCCTCCTCTTTTCAATCGGGGCTGCAAGAACACTGCAGCTTTTTTCCTACAGTGGTGCTAGTTCAGCCCAGTAAACAAATGGGTATTTTGCCTTTGCCCCTGAGAAAACACATAGGCATTAGAGCAAAGTTCCTGTGTTCTGGTAACATTTAATTGTGCTGGTTCTCAGCCCTCTCTACACCCACACACTCATGGACAACATTTATTCCACTGACTTCAAAGGCTGTTCAACATGTTGGAAATATGTGAGAGAACACTGAGGGGAGTTTGAAATTAGTCTTAACCCTCCTTCTGTATGTGTGGGTTTGGTTCATGTGTTAGGATTTTAGAAGTACGTATTTGATTTTTAAAACATGCATTTGTTTATACTGGGTTTAGAGTCATGAAAAATAAATCAGGATTTCTATTGCCAGTTTTTGTGTTTTTCATAATAAATAGTAGTCATTCATCCTTGTCCAATAATAAATATTTATAGGTTTAAATTAGGAATAGCTTTTCAAGAGAATTTCCATTCATTCATTATCCATCAACTTCCAAATGCCAGCCAGCACATGAGGAGTTTCCAGAAAGAAGCAGGAAGCAGACTAGGGCTTCCAGGCATGGAGGGGAAAGAGTATCGGCAACAAAAAGAAGTTGTCACTAAATCCAAATGGATGTGTCATTCGCTAAGAATCATTTGCATAAGATTCCCCAGGCCCCAACCCAGAGAGTGTGATCTGAGTCTGAAATGGGCCTGAGCATCTGCATTTTAACAAGCATCCTCCCTCCAGTTGATTCTTTTGCAACACTACCCCTGTGCTGGTGCATTCAAGACATTATATTCAGAAGTCAAGATTCAGTGACACGTCTTCCAGGTGGAGCTGGCTCTTAGTCCTTGGTGCATATCTGGGTAGAAAGCCAAGCACTTTATGGATATGCGCTGATAGCACTATCAATTGCCTAAAACTTTTTTAATATTCAGTTTGATATGAATTGTAGAAAGTTGAAAATGCTGCATTTCCTTCTCATATATTTCTAGACTTTGCTCCAGGACCAAATTCCAGGATATTTATGTACATTCATTATATACATTTTTCTATAAGCTTAAAAATTAAATTATCTAACAGAAGAAAGAGCAATGTAATAGAAAATAAAACATGATCATCAAAATAAAGATGGTTTGTTTTAGTCATCTCTAGCTGCATAACAAATGACCCCCAAATTTAGTAGCTTAGAACAACAAATATTTACCATCTAACAGTGTGTCAGAAATCCAAGTGTGACTTAGCCGAGTAGTTCTGGTTCAGGGCCTCTCACAGGCTGCAGTCCAGGGGACAGGGCTGGAGTCATCTCAAAGCCCGACTAGGAGAAGACCCATTTCCAAGCTCACTCGCATGGCCAATGGGAGGATTCAGTTCCTCCCAGGCTGCTGGATTGAGGACTCAGTTTTTCAGTGGCTGTTGGCTAGAGTTCTCCCTCAGTTAACTTCCACACAGACCTCTCCATAGGGCCGCTCACAACATGGCAGCTGGCTTCCAGCAGAGCAAGCAAGCAAGAGAGCAAGAAAGGAAGCAAGATGATGCCATGGTCTTTTGTAACCTAATCTTGGAAGTGACCACCCCATCACTTTTGCCACATTTTACTATTTAGAAGCAAATCAATAAATCCAGCCCACACTAAAGGGGAGGGTGTTACACAAAGCATGAATACCAAGACATGGGGGAGGGGGGGATCACTGGGAGTCATCTTAGATGCTATCACAGAATACATGAATTTGCTTTTTCATAGTCAATTTATCATCCTATTTACACTTTGCTAAAACTAAATGTTAATGTAAAACAAACCCTTCTGATACAGGTTAAGGAGTACATTCTGGGGGTAGAGTCTAGTAGTGTTGAAAAGATATTTTGAGGTTATTAATTGAATTCAGGTTTCTATATGAGGAGCTGTACACCTACTATGCCAACCAATAGGAAAGAGTGTTAGTTACTATATCACTTAAGAATGCTCTCTGCTATAGGTAATAGAAAATCTGAAGAGCTGTGGCTTAAAAATAAGAGCATAAGGAGAAGTCTAGAGGCAGACAGCTACTGGCACTGTTTCAGTAGTTTGGTAATAGCAAAAGCAGCATCTTCTATTCTCTTAATTACACATGTCACCTCATGATCACAAGATGACTTCTCTACACTAAGGCAATACATCATTTTCTAAGTAGGATGAAAGGGGCAAAGGGCCACACCATATACCTCTGCTTCTTTTCATAAGGAAGATAAAGCTTTCCTGGAAGTCTTGCCCAGCAGACTTCTACTTAGATCTCATTGACCAGAATTGGGTCACATGTCTACTGTAAACTGACCACTCACCAAGGAGACTAAGATTACCCTGGCAAGTCTATAACCAACTATAACTTAACTCTGAGATAAAAGAATTATTTCCAAGACCTGAATAAATGAAGATTCACTTGGCAGAGAAGTGGGACTGTGGATTTAGAGCAGGCAACACACATCTTCTGTAAACATCTTGTTTGTTATTATTTATGTGCTCCATATATCCAATACAATCACAATTTTGTGATTTTTTTCACAATTTTGACAAAAGTCTAAAAAGATATTTTCCCACAGAAACAGACAAGGCAAGCATCATTGCTTGTTAAATCTCAAATATACTTAAAGTTTCCTTCTTGAAAATTCCTTATTCATAAATAAAATGTCCAAATTTTGAGACAAAAAATGACCCCATTGTTTTTTAATCCTGTGTACATATAAAATGTTTTTTAAATATTTCCATTGCATACATTTAACAAGATGAAATCTTCTGAGACTTACTGTATTAGCCAGCTATTATTAAAACACAATGAGACAGATTGCTTTTCTTGAACATCTGCTGATAGATTTTTGTTAACTTACATTTCCAAAATTATAGCATCGTAAGTCAATGTTGCACAAAAGTATTTAATGTCATTTATAAAAATCTAGTTATATAAACCGTTGACTCCTTATAAAGCATCTATTAAGACACAGAAATATCACTGAAGCATATTTATGCCTTTGATCTTGCAGTCTGCATAATGATTCGGGCCAGAGGCGCAACTTGTTCCATAGATTACAGAACAGAAAATCAGTTCTTGGAGAAGCTGTTCAACCTCATCTGAGGCATCCCATTCTAAGAAACTAAATGGCACCTGCATGTCTTGGTTTTTGTGTTTGTTTAAAAGCAAATCTCTAACTGCTGTTCTGCTCCAAATCTAGGTGAGCAGATAAAATTCTGCTCTGAGCAAGACCTGCCCTCCTATAGAGGGATAAGAGGAGCATGTCCCTGAGGGAACGGGACGCCAGAGTGACAGCTTTGATAAGGGATAAATCAAACCAATGATGCATGTGAACGATGAGCACACTGGAGATTGTCAGAAACAGGCATCATCATTCATTCAGTGATGTTCAAATTCACATACAAGCCTAGCTGCCTTTTACATTGACTACAGAATGTAGCATCCAGATGATTGAGGATGTATGGTGACAGCAGACAGCTGTGGAAGAGCCTAGGAGAGTTTCTAAGTCTGAATTCCAATCCTGTGCCTGCCATTAAGTGGGAAAGTATTCTTGATCCAGTCATCTGACAGCTTTGCCCATCGATTTCTCTATCTCAAATGGGACTCCTTTTCTTTAAGGATCCCTTCAGCTTTAAATACCTATGAATCTGCTAAAGCAACTATGCTTTGATGGATGGAATTGTGAACTACCTTTAGATGGAATGACTGATTACTAACAGAACTTTGTTGGGTTCAGTGCATTATGAATACATATCAAAATGTACAATAAGGATATTTTTCAAAATATTCCCTCCAGTTTTCTTCACCCTAGATAAATGTACAGAAATGTCTGTATTAGTGTTGAGAAAAGGACACTTCTCCTAACCTCACACAGAGATACATTTCAAGTCTATGTCTTAGAAGACAGTGAGAGACTTACAGGAGACCTAGAGATATGAATGGGGTAGGCAGAGAAGGGACCTGGGGAGAGAGATGTAAGTTCCTAGGGAAATTATGTGGAGGGCAGGGCTGGATCTAGGCCTGGGAATCAGGAAGTTACAGTTCTAATTTCAGCCTTTCCACTGATTCACTTGGGACCTTGAGAATGCCTGGCCCATTTAAATCGTGCCTCAGTTTCCTTATCTGCCATTTAGAAAGAGTCCTTGGCTAGGTGCCCAGGATTGTGAGAACATAATGTTCAGGGCCATGGAAATTCAATCAGTACCAAAAATGCAAAACATCCTAGTTACTAGATGTCCTAACTTAAAATGGAAACATTAACAAGAGTAATTCCTTTAATAATCAAAATGTGAATGTTTTAGAAAGCATATCTATATGGGTGAAAATTAAGCGAATTAAGGCTACTGGAAGAGCTTATAGTCCTAGGGATACATAAGCAGAAAAAGGTCAAACTTGGGGTAGGACAAGTTCCAGTTTTGCCACTTATCATCCTTGTGTCCTTGGGTAATTTCTTAACCTCCCACAGTAGCCTCATATGTAAAATGAGAATAAGAGCACGCATCTCAGAGGGTTGTGTTAAAGATGATTACAGATGGAAGTTAGCTCTTTTGAAGCATTGATGAGGTTTGAATTCACAGCCACCATATACTTTTCAGCTGATAGTTTCTCTTATTGCAATTAAAAAGCTTAGTCACCCAGAGCAAGTACTTTTTTAATGCCATTTATTAAGCATTTACTGTATTGCAATGCTCTATCCCCATGCTAAGCACTTTGCATAAATTTTCTCATGTTCTCTTCACAAAAACCTATTACTATTACTGCTGCAGAAATGGAGGTGGAGAGAAACGAAACATTATTTCTGGCTTCATTGTGTTTCCTTAACCTGCCTTATTTTTTTTCTCAGCTGCATCTAATTGGTTCTACTTTTAATATTATTTTAAGCCACTTAAAGTTTTTAAGACTAAAGCAGCAACTAACTGAATATATTTATATAACATGTTAGTTTTTGTCATGTTGCTGTCCACCCCTGGAGACCTGCTCTAAATTTACTTGGATATTTGAGGATAAATAAATCATGCTCACTGCAGTTTCTGGAAAGCATTAAAAAACACTAAACTTGCTTTGAAATAATCAAAGCAAGTTAAAATAAAGCTTAAGAATTTCTAAAATATTCATTGAAAAAAGCATTTATATTTATGTTTAGAAAAATTAACTTATCATTGAGAAATCTTACACACATGCATATGTTCATAGATCTTCACTAAGGACCAATTGTGTATATATGTGTACGACCTCATCGTAACACGCTCCTCAGAGACCACACTGTGGGAATTCTTACAGTTACCAAAGGGTTAAATTCAATAAACTCTTTCTTGTTAATGTACCATTTAATTATGAAATACTATAATCGTCTTAGAGAAAATTTGAAAAATATTTTTTTAAGCAATGTGGTATTGAAGAAAGAGTCGGTATCTTTCAAACCAGATTAGAAATTCAAATCCACCTCTTATTTACCTGGACAACTTATTAAACCTTACATTTTTCTATGAAATGGGAATAATAAATTACAGAGTTGCTGTAAGTTAAATGAGAACAGTGTTTGATCATGATAGCCAATCAACAAATGTTAGTAACTATCCATTCCCTTGGAAAAGAATCTCTAGGCAGACGTGCTTAAATTCTGTTCTGTAAAGAGATAGGAATCCTCTGTTTCCATAAAGTGCTTACCAGCCTTCTTTGGTAATAGACTATTTTCTAAGAAAAAGCAATGGACCCTTTTCTATTGTACATTCAAAATGTATGCACCCACTTCAGGGCATTCGTGGACCAACACTGCCCATCCTTTGACTCAGATTAAGAACACCTGCTCTAGCGCATTCATTCTGACTTCACCAAATCCTCTTACAAAATAAGGTCATCTTTAAAAAATACTCAATTCTTTGGGTAACTTTCAGTTGGATGAAGGAAAACAGCAGGGCTTTATTTTTAATAGCTCTAGGAAAATGCATTATCTGAGCA
Source organism: Grampus griseus (assembly GCF_964374135.1). NCBI lineage: Eukaryota > Metazoa > Chordata > Mammalia > Artiodactyla > Delphinidae > Grampus > Grampus griseus. The sequence goes on along the minus strand of NC_139003.1, from coordinate 32,944,060 downwards.
AAACCCCACAGTAGACAAGTAAACTGCACAGAAACTTCATTAAAGGACTGATCTGACTTGCCACATATTTAGAACAGCCTTTGAAAACACACAAGTAAATGTTTACTTCTGAGTCTAGATCTAAATGAAGAAAGAAAACATTAGAACAACAATAAATTTACTTAGCTTCATTTAGATAATTGTGGACATACCATTTTTATATATTACATATTCTTAGGACATTGGACAACAGATCAAGAAACAGAATGTTCTAGAAAATAAACCTTAACTATTGGTAAGTATTATGTACTTTTTACGAAAGAGGTTTTGTTGTGTTGAATCAAAAGTGGCTCCTTGGCACTGAGAGGCTCCATGGAGTCACCCAAGTTCTAATTCCCTAATCCTGAGATTAGCTGGATTGCTGCTAGCAGTCATCAACTTGTTTGGATTTCAAACTACATTAGATCCCTTCATATTGCTGCCACCACCAAGCAGTTAAGCTGGCTCTGTCCTATTCTTTTGGTGGTAATTTTTTTTACCCTATGCTTCAGTTTAGTCTATATAATCCTTCCAGAGGGATAAAAGCTCCTGGGAATTAATTGCTTAAGTGAACACGTACTGTGGGAGAGAACGCTATTTGGGAAAGGGGCCAAGTTTGCATTCTGTCCCCACCATTGCTTTGTGTTTGACTTCAGCGAGTCACCTTCACTTCTCTAAACCTAAGTATCTTCTTTTGTAAAATGACAACCTACCTTCCCAGATTGGTTTGAAATCCCAGATCACATGGAGACAATGCATGTAGAAGCACTTGGTAACTGTTAAGTGCTATGTGACTGCAAACTCATTTGATTACTTCCTAGTGGCCACCAAAAGGGACTAGTACAGGTGTGGATCACTGATGTTTGCATCTGTCCTTATTCAAAACCTTACTGTTTGCTCAATTCAAAAATTAAGTTCTCTCTTAACATTTTCTTAACTGCCTTCCTAATTTTCTTCTTGCTTTTAATGTCACCTCTGCTCCCTCTAGCAGGAAAACCTGAAGCTCAAAGCTCAAAGCTCACCTTAGGCTTTTCTCTCTCCCTATCCTTGAAGTAATTAAGTCCTGTGGATTCTTCCTTTAACATCCTGAAATTCATTATTTATTCTTTTCTTTTTTCTTTTTCATGGCCTATTCCAGTTTTGGCCCTACCATCTCAAACTTGAGATACAGCAAGAATCTCTCTGCCTTGAGTCTCTTCCTTTTTTCTCAGGCTGGACACTGATATCAAATTCATGTTGATAAATGATTGCATTGATTGTGGCTGTATTCCTCCACTCCAACATCTTCAATAGACCCCCACTGTATATAAAATAAAATTGAATCTGGCCTCAACCCATCTTTCCAGCCGTGGCCACACAGGTCTATCTGCCTGTGACACTCACTGTATCATCCTTCCGTGTTCCTGGGGCCTTGCTCACTGCATTTTCAAGATCCCTTCTTCCTTCCTTTCCAAATCATACCCCATTTTCCAATCCCTGCTCAGGTCCCACCACCCCATGAAGACTTCTTGAATCCTCAGAGCTCACAATGATCTAATTTCCTGAAGATATTCTACCAGTTGAATGTTTGAAGAGTTGATAATCAGTTATGAACTAACTACCATTTAACACTGTGTGTGTAGTTGTCTTGGAGTCAATTAACTTAGGTCATGTCATTTACATTTTATTGAGTGCCATGTATACTTATCCATGTTGCTGGGTTTTACTTGAAGGCAGGAATTTTATCATATCCATTTAGTTTCCCCCAGAGCAGCAGTTTTCAACCTTTCACACAGCGAAGAAGCACCTGGAGGACATGTTAGAAAATCTCCTTGATGCCACTCCTAGGGATTTTTGTGGGGCCCAAATCTCTGAATTTCCTACAAATTCCAAGCGAGGCTTATGCTGCTGGGTGCCTTTTAGCATCTTACACAGAACCTGTACATAAAAGCTAATATATATTTATGCATACTCAGAAATGTTTTTTTTTTCTTTTCTTCTTCTACTTCATGCTCATGTTCTGTCACTTCTTCCTTTTAGATTGATTTTGAAGATGTGATTGCAGAACCAGAAGGGACATACAGTTTCGATGGCATCTGGAAGGCCAGCTTCACCACCTTCACTGTGACGAAGTACTGGTTTTACCGTTTGCTGTCTGCCCTCTTTGGCATCCCAATGGCACTCATCTGGGGCATTTACTTTGCCATTCTCTCTTTTCTGCACATCTGGGCAGTTGTACCGTGCATTAAGAGTTTCTTGATTGAGATTCAGTGCATCAGCCGTGTCTATTCCATCTACGTCCACGCCTTCTGTGACCCGCTATTTGAGTCTATTGGCAAAATATTCAGCAATATCCACATCAACACGCAGAAAGAAATATAAATGACATTTCAAGGATAGAAGTATATCCGATTCTTTTTTTCCCTTTTAATTTTCTTGGTGCCAATTTCAAGTTGTTAGCAACAATATATGAATGAATTTTCTTGGTTCAGAGCAAAGAAATCACTCAGTTTTCATAACTATTATTTGTCTCTTCTGAGCTATGTCTTCTATTTTTGGGGTGGTATGAATTTTTAAAACCCACTTAAAATATTTTCCTTACATTGGGATCATTGTTTTATTGGCTGAGATATGAGCCTATCGTTGAAAGATAATTTGAGAGAAATATGAAGAACTGAGGAGGAGAAAAAAAAAAAGAACTAACAACCTCAACTGCCTATTCTAAAATGTTGATCATTTTATGGTAAGGGAAGAATTCCAGGCTATTGCCATTGAGTGTACAGGTATGTGGGCAGTTTTCAACCAACTCTTCCCTCTGAACTGTTAGTGAATTGCTGCCATTCACTTTAATGATCCAGTGGAATCTAGTGATCTTTAACAAGTTAGAAAATATAATCTGCACATGATCCGACTAATGCCTTACTCTCCTAAAATTTTAACCTGTGATACCTTCTGTGCCTGAATATTTGTTATATAGATGGTGATACCTAAGTGCCTTCCTGTTCTTCAGGTTTTCCTTTTCAAATAGGGTCCACCTCATCAACTTTCATTAGGTCAGCAGCCTCCCTGAAGACCAAAATTAGAAAAATCCATTACCTAGTTCTTCACACTTGTTTCTGACTCTGAGATACAGAATCAGATGAAGTTCATGTCTGCACTTGATGACACAACATCTTTACCCATATCGAGTATGGTCCACATCAGCCCCATTAAACGAATTAAGGTGGATAAATGGGGCCAAGCCCTCTCTGGGCTGGCAGGAGTAGAAGCCAACTGTCCCCGTCTCTCACCAGCTGAATGAGGTCAGCATGTCTATTCAGCTTCGTTTATTTTCAAGAATAATCACGCTTTCCTGACTCCAAACTAATCCATCACTGGGGTGGTTTAGTGGCTGAACATTGTGTTCCCTTTTCAGCTGATCAGTGGGCCTCTGGGGAAGGGCTCATAAAATGGAGGCCATTGTGTGAGACTGTCAGAGTTGTTGCAAATGTGACCTCTTCAAAGTAAAGCACTTGCAACTGTCTGTAATGCTGTGACACATGGCCCCTCCCCCTGCCAGGAGCTTTGGACCTAATCCAAGCATCACTTTGCTCAGAAAGAAGATGGGGGAGGAGGCAGTAATAAAAGATTGAGGTAATTTTGCTGGAATAAATTCAAATTCTTCTGAACTCAAACTGAGGAATTTTACCTGTAAACCTGAGTCATACAGAAAGCTGCCTGGTACATCAAAAAGCTTTTTATTCCTCCTGCTCATATTAAGATTCTTCCCAGGGGGACGTTATTTTTAACCTTCAGTTATGCTTTTATTTTTATTTCCATACAACTGTTGGAATTCTGCTTGGTTTTTTTGTTTGTTTGTTTGTTTTTTGGCCTCTTCCAGTTCTCCTGACACTTTAATTGCCAACCTGTTACCTACTTAGGTTTTTTGCATTTAAAACAGACACTGGCATGGACATAGTTTTACTTTTAAACTGTGTACATAACTGAAAATGTACTATACTGAAATATTTTTAAGTGCAAAGATATTTTTATCTTTATATGAGGAAAATCACTTGGGAAATTGCTTTGTGATTCAATCTGTAAACTGTGTATCCCAAGACATGTCTGTTCTATATAGATGCTTAGTCCCTTGTACAAATCAAGTGCTGGTCCAAAAGACAGCTGAAATTTTATATGCTTACTGATATTTTACACTTTTTTATCCTGCATGTCCTGTAAAGTTATAAGTCTGCACAATAAAAATGTTTAACAGTTTGTCAGCTTTATTATTTTTCCTCAAAACAGGTCTGTATGTGTTGATTTCTGTGTGTGTGTGTGTGTGTGTGTGTGTGTGTGTGTGTGTGTGTAATGAGCATATTCATGGTGTGTGTACATATTTGTAGTATGTTTTTGGGGGTGGTGGTCTTCCAGTTTTCAAGACCACATTTTCCACATTTAGTTGGGCTCTTTCTTCTAAGGCCATCAACATTCATGAGTTACTTCAGGTGAAAGTTATAATTAATAAGAAATATTTGTTTAGCAGTTTACTCAATGTTTTGTTTTATGTCATCTAATTTGAGCTCCCAACAACTTTATGTGATAGATATTAACTTTCTCCATTGATAAATGATACATTCAGGGAGGGGGCTTTGCTTTGAATTTTTGCCATTTCTTAACTGGAATGTTTTAAGATGCACATTTCAGAAATAATTTATTTTGGCCTTGGCTAAGTTTACATTAAGAGCTTCTGTATTAGTCATGGTGCTCCACAGAAACAGAACCAATAGGAAATACGTATATGAAATATACGTATATGAATATATTAGGAAACTACATATATAGAGAGAGAGAGATTAAGGAGTAAGAAACTGGTCCATACAAGTTAAGGAAGCTAAAAAGTCTCAAGGTCTTCAGGGTAAGTCAACAAGCTGGAGACCCAGGAGAACTGATGGTGTAGTTCCAGTCCAAAAGTTGGCAGGCTGAAACCCAGGAAAAGCTGATGTTTCACTTTGAGTTCAAAAGCAGGACAAAACCAATGTTCCAGTACAAAAGAATTCAAGCAGTAGGAATTCTCTCATACTCAGGAAAGGATCAGTCTTTTTGTTCTATTCAGTCCTTCAACTGATTGGATGAGGCCCACCCACATGAGGGGGCAATCTGCTTTACTCAGTTTACCAATTTATTTTTTTATCTTTTTTTTCCTTATTAGTCATCCATTTTATACACATCAGTGTATACATGTCAATCCCAATCTCCCAATTCATCACACCACAACCCCCACCTCCTGCCACTTTCCCCTCTTGGTGTCCATATGATTTTTCTCTACTTCTGAGTCTCAATTTCTGCTCGGCAAACCAGTTCATCTGTACCATTTTCTAGGTTCCACATATATGCATTAATATACGATATTTGTTTTTCTCTTTCTGACTTATTTCACTCTGTATGACAGTCTCTAGATCCATCCACATATCTACAAATGACACAATTTCGTTCCTTTTTATGGCTGAGTAATATTCCATTGTATATATGTACCAATCTTCTTTATCCATTTGTCTGTCGATGGGCATTTAGGTTGCTTCCATGACCTGGCTATTGTAAATAGTGCTGCAATGAACATTGGGGTGCATGTGTCTTTTGGAATTATGGCTTTCTCAGGGTATATGCCTAGGAGTGGGATTGCTGGGTCATATGGTAATTCTATTTTTAGCTCTTTAAGGAACCTCCATACTGCTCTCCATAGTGGCTGTATCAATCTACATTCCCACCAAGAGTGCAAGAGGGTTCCCTTTTCTCCACACCCTCTCCAGCATTTGTTGTTTGCAGATTTTCTGATGATATCCATTCTAACTGGTATGAGGTGATACCTCATTGTAGTTTTGATTTGCATGTCTCTAATAATTAGTGATGTTAAGCAGCTTTTCATGTGCTTCTTGGCCATCTGTATGTCTTCTTTGGAAAAATGTCTATTTAGGTCTTCTGCCGATTTTTGGATTGGGTTGTTTGTTTGTTTTTAATATTGAGCTGCATGAGCTGTTTATATATTTTGGAAATTAATCCTTTGTCCGATGATTCACTTGCAAATATTTTCCCCCATTCTGAGGGTTGTCTTTTCATCTGGTTTATGGTTTACTTTGCTATGCAAAAGCTTTTAAGTTTCATTACGTCCCATTTGTCTACTTTTGTTTTTATTTCCATGACTCTAGGAGGTGGATCAAAGGATATCTTGCTGTGATTTATGTCAAAGAGTGTTCTTCCTATGTTTTCCTCTAAGAGTTTTACAGAGCCCAGTCTTACATTTAGGTCTCTAATCCATTTGGAGTTTTTTGTGTGTATGGTGTTAGGGAGTGTTCTAATTTCATTCTTTTACATGTAGCTGTCCAGTTTTCCCAGCAACACTTATTGAAGAGACTGTCTTTTCTCCATTGTATATCCTTGCCTCCTTTGTCACAGATTACTTGACCATAGGTGCATGGGTTTATCTCTGGGCTTTCTATCCTGTTCCATTGATCTATATTTATGTTTTGGGGCCAGTACCATATTGTCTTGATTACTGTAGCTTTTTAATATAGTCTGAAGTCAGGGAGTCTGATTCCTCCAGCTCCGTTTTCTACCCTCAAGACTGCTTTGGCTATTCGGGGTCTTTTGTGTCTCCATACAAATCTTAAGACTTTTTGTTCTAGTTCTGTACAAAACGCCATTGGTAATTTGATAGGGATTGCATTGAATCTGTAGATTGCTTTGTGTAGTATAGTCGTTTTCACAATATTGATTCTTCCAGTCCAACAACATGGTATATCTCTCCATCTGTTGGTATCATCTTTAATTTCTTTCATCAGTGTCTTATAGTTTTCTGCATACAGGTCTTTTGTCTCCCTAGGTAGCTTTATTCCTAGGTATTTTATTCTTTTTGTTGCAGTGGTAAATGGGAGTGTTTCCTTAACTTCTCTTTCAGATTTTTCATCATTAGTGTACAGAAATGCAAGAAATTTCTGTGCATTAATTTTGTATCCTGCAACTTTACCAAATTAATTGATTAGCTTTAGTAGTTTTCTGGTGGCATCTTTAGGATTCTCTATGTATAGTATCATGTCATCTGCAAACAGTGACAGTTTTACTTCTTTCCCAATTTGTGTTCCTTTTATTTCTTTTTCTTCTCTGATTGCCGTGGCTAAAACTTCCAAAACTATGTCGAATAATAGTGGTGAGAGTGGACATCCTTGTCTTGTTCCTGATCTTAGAGGCAATGCTTTCAATTTTTCACCATTGAGAATGATGTTTGCTGTGGGTTTGTCATATATGGCCTTTATTATGTTGAAGTAGGTTCCCTGTATGCCCACTTCCTGGAGAGTTTTTATCATAAATGGGTGTTGAATTCTGTCAAAAGCTTTTTCTGCATCTATTGAGATGATCATATGGTTTTATTCTTCAATTTGTTAATATGGTGTATCACATTGATTGATTTGTGTATATTGAAGAATCCTTGCATCTCTGGGATAAATCCCACTTGATCATGGTGTATAATCCTTTTAATGTGTTGTTGGATTCTGTTTGCTAGTATTTTGTTGAGGATTTTTGCATCTATATTCATCAGTGATACTGGTCTGTAATTTTCTTTTTTTGTAGTATCTTTGTCTGGTTTTGGTATCAGGGTGATGGTGGCCTCATAGAATGAGTTTGGGAGTGTTCCTTCTTCTGCAATTTTTTGGAAGAGTTTGAGAAGGATGGGTGTTAGCTCTTCTCTAAGTGCTTGATAGAATTCACCTGTGAAGCCATCTGGTCCTGGACTTTCGTTTGTTGGAAGATTTTTAATCACAGTTTCAATTTCATTACTTGTGATTGGTCTGTTCGTATTTTCTATTTCTTCCTGGTTCAGTCTTGGAAGGTTACACCTTTCTAAGAATTTATCCATTGCTTCCAGATTGTCCATTTTATTGGCATAGAGTTGCTTGTAGTAGTCTCTTAGGATGCTTTGTATTTCTGTGCTGTCTGTTGTAACTTCTCCTTTTTCATTTCTAATTTTATTGATTTGAGTCCTCTCCCTCATTTTCTTGATGATTCTGGCTAATGGTTTATCAATTTTGTTTATCTTCTCAAAGAACCAGCTTTTAGTTTTATTGATCTTTGCTACTGTTTTCTTTGTTTCTATTTCATTTAGCTCTGCTCTGACCTTTATGATTTCTTTCCTTCTGCTAACTTTGGGTTTTGTTTGTTCTTCTTTCTCTAGTTCCTTTAGGTGTAAGGTTAGATTGTTTCTTGAGAATTTTCTTGTTTCTTGAGGTAGGCTTGTATAGCTATAAACTTCCCTCTTAGAACTGCTTTTGATGCATCCCATAGGTTTTGGATTGTCGTGTTTTCATTGTTATTTGTCTCTAGGTATTTTTTGATTTCCTCTTTGATTTCTTCAGTGATCTCTTGGTTATTTAGTAATATATTGTTTAGCCTCCGTGTGTTTGTGTTTTTTACACTTTTTTCCCTGTAATTCATTTCTAATCTCTTAGCATTGTGTTCAGAAAAGATGCTTGATATGATTTAAATTTTCTTAAATTTACTGAGGCTTGATTTGTGATCCAAGATGTGATCTATCCTGGAGAATGTTCCGTGTGCACTTGAGAAGAAAATGTAATCTGCTGTTTTTGGATGGAATGTCCTATAAATATCAATTAAATCTATCTGGTCTATTGTGTCATTTAAAGCTTGTGTTTCCTTATTAATTTTCTGTTTGGATGATCTGTCCATTGGTGTAATTGAGGTGTTAAAGTCCCCCACTATTATTGTTTTACTGTCGATTTCCTCTTTTAGAGCTGTTAGCAGTTGCCTTATGTATTGAGGTGCTCCTATGTTGGGTGCATATATATTTATAATTGTTATATCTTCGTCTTGGATTGATCCCTTGATCATTATGCAGTGTCCTTCCTTGTCTCTTGTAACATTATTTTAAAGTCTATTTTACCTGATATGAGTATTGCTACTCCAGCTTTCTTTTGATTTCCATTTGCATGGAATATCTTTTTCCGTCCCCTCACTTTCAGTCTGTATGTGTCCCTAGGTCTGAAGTGGGTCTCTTGTAGACAGCATATATATGGGTCTTGTTTTTGTATCCATTCAGCAAGCCTGTGTCTTTTGGTTGGAGCATTAATCCATTGACGTTTAAGGTAATTATCGATATGTATGTTCCTGTGACCATTTTCTTAATTGTTTTGGGTTTGTTTTTGTAGGTCGTTTTCTTCTCTTGTGTTTCCCACTTAGAGAAGTTCCTTTAGCATTTGCTGTAGAGCTGGTTTGGTGGTGTTGAATTCTCTTAGCTTTTGCCTGTCTGTAAAGCTTTTGATTTATCCATTGAATCTGAATGAGATCCTTGCTTGGTAGAGTAATCTTGGTTGTAGGTTCTTCCCTTTCATCACTTTAAGTATATCATGCCACTCCCTCTGGCTTGTAGAGTTTCTGCTGAGAAATCAGCTGTTAGCCTTATGGGAGTTCCCTTGTATGTTATTTGTTGTTTTTCCCTTGTTGCTCTCAATAATTTTCCTTCATCTTTAATTTTTGCCAAGTTGATTACTATGTGTCTCAGCGTGTTTCTCCTTGGGTTTATCCTGTATGGGACTCTCTGCGCTTCCTGGACTTGGGTGGCTATTTCCTTTCCCATGTTAGAGAGGTTTTCGATTATAATCGCTTCAAATATTTTCTCGGGTCCTTTCTCTCTCTCTTCTCCTTCTGGGACCCCTATAATGCGAATATTGTTGCATTTAATGTCTTCCCAGAGGTTTCTAAGGCGGTCTTCATTTCTTTTCATTCTTTTTTTCTTTATTCTGTTCCACAGCAGTGAATTCCACCATTCTGTCTTCCAGGTCACTTACCCATTTTTCTGCCTCAGTTATTCTGCTATTGATTCCTTCTAGTGTAGTTTCCATTTCAGTTATTGTATTGTTCATCTCTGTTTGTTTGTTCTTTAATTCTTCTGGATCTTTTTTAAACATTTCTTGCATCTTCTCAATCTTTGCCTCCATTCTTTTTCCGAGGTCCTGGATCATCTTCACTATCATTATTCTGAATTCTTTTTCTGGAAGATTGCCTATCTCCATTTCATTTAGTTGTTTTTCTGGGGTTTTATCTTGTTCCTTCATCTGGTACATAGCCCTCTGCCTTTTCATCTTGTATTTCTGTGAATGTGGGTTTTGTTCCACAGGCTGCAGGATTGTAGTTCTTCTTGCTTCTGCTGTCTGCCCTCCCAGTCTACCAATTTAAATGTTAATCTCATCCGAGAACATCCTCATGGCAACACCCAGAATAATGTTTGACCAAATATCTGGGTACTCCAGTCAAGCTGACACATAAAATTAATCATCACAGCTTCCAAAAAAAATTTTTGCAAAGGGATCTTCTCCTAATTTCTCTCCCCCTGAAACTCCTTTCATGTTGTTAACAGAGTCCCTCCCTTTGCTGGGCTCTCAAGCAAGCACTGAGGCTGATTATTTAGTAACCCAGGCTGGCATTTGTGTTTACCCAGTAAATCCATTTCTCGTATGCAGTGTGGAGACACGCTTTTGACCGTGGCAGCATGTCAGATCTTGGCCAAAGTTATGCCAAAGTTATTCAAGAAGAATCAGTGTAGTGACTTTAAAGAAAAGCTTTTGTACAGCAAAGGAAACCACTGACAAAACAAAAAGACAGCATACTGAATGGGAGAAAATATTTGCAAATGATATGACTGATAAGGGGTTAATATCCAAAATATATAAACAGCTCACAAAACTCAACATAAAAAAATAAACAACTTGATTGAAAAATGGGCAGAAGATCTGAATAGACATTTTTCCAAAGAGGAAATGCCAATGCCAACATGCTCATGAAAAGGTGCTCAATATCACCAATCATTACCATTAGGTAATGCAAATCAAAACCATAACGAGATATTACATCACATCTGTCAGAATAGCTATCATCAAAAAGAACACAAATAACAAATGTTGGAGAGGATATGGAGAAAAGGGAACCCTCCTACACTGTTGGTGGGAATGTAAATTGGTACAACCACTGTAGAAAACAGTATGGAGCTTTCTCAAAAAACTAAAAATAGAACTACCATATGATCCAGCAATTCCACTCCTGGGTATATATCCTAAAAAACCAAAAACACTAACTTGAAAAGAAACACAAACCCCAATCTTCATAGCAGCATTATTTCCAATTACTAAGATATGGAAGCAACCTAAATGTCCACCAAAAGATAAATGGATAAAGAAAGTGTGGAATATATATACAATGGAATATTAGTCAGCCATATTGACATGTACACATTGCTCTATTTAAAATATATAGACAACCAACAAGGATCTACTGTATGGCACAGGGAACTCTGCTCAATATTCTGTAACAACTTAAATGGGAAAATAATTTGATAAAGAATAGATACTTGTCTATGTATAACTGAATCACTTTGCTGTACACCTGAAACTAACACATTGTTAATCAACTATACTCCAATATAAAATAAAAAATTTTTAAATAAATAAATTCACTGCTGTGTCCAAAAAAAAGAATGAAATAATGCCACTTGCAGCAACATGGATGGACCTAAAGATTATCATACTAAGTGAAGTCAGACAGAGAAAGACAAATATCATATGATATCACTTATATGTCATTGAGCAATTTTTTCTTAGGATGGTTTTTCTTTTATCATTAACTCATAGGATTCTGTCAGTTCCACCTCCAGTGCTTTTAAACTCTTGCCTCATCTCCCCTGTCACTACCTCCGTATAAGCAACCATCATTTAAATCCTGAACTATCCTAGCTAGTTTTTCTGTTTCCACTTTTGCCCCCTAATCTAACTCACTTGGTCATTTTGCTACACAGCAACACAAACTGTCACACATATGTAGAAACACACACAGCTTAAAACCCTCCAGTAGCTTCTTATTGTATTCATTATAAAATCCAATCCCTTTACCAAGGCCCACAGAGTCTTACATGACCCAGACCCTACCTGTCTCTTCCATCTTAGCTCATACCACCACCACCTTACTACCTGTCCTCCAGACACACTGATCTTTCATTCCCAAGAACATTTTAAGTCCCATCTCGTCACAGGACTTTGCACAGCTGTTCAATCAGACTGGACTGCTCTTATACCTTCCTCTCTACTTTGCTACCTCCTTCTCATCCTTTAAGTCTCAGCCTCAATATCACTCCTTAGAGAGGTCTTCCATGTCTTCCCTATCTGAAGCAAGTCCTCCCTTGTTAGTCTCTATCTTAGCCTCTTGCCTATTTCCTTCACTGCACATAATATTGAGAAATTATTTTATTTTTCAGTTTATAATTTTTTGTCTTTACCTCCCTTAGGATACAAACTGCATGAAGCAGAGATTTTTACCATAATAGACATTCAATTAGTATTTGTTAGATGGATAGATTGCTGGATAGACGGATGGAAAATATGAAGGCATGAAGTGCCAAGTTTCTGCTTTACTGCTAATAGTGTCATGAAGAAGGTCACCTAACCTGTTGTGAAATAAATTATAGCATTACCAACAACATACTTGCCATTTGTTTTTCTTCCCCAACTTCATTCTTTTCTCCATGATTTTGTTCCCCCATTGAAACTTTCTCTATTGTACCCCATTTGAACACTCTGATATGTTAAAACATGAGTTTCCCCTATGAAAATTTTAGCAAGGACTACCATGGATATTTGATATATACAGTTTTTCTTACTTGAATAATGGCAAACACATGTTGATACAGTTATTAAGGAAAAAGATGATTTTCCAGCAGCTGTTGACTTCATCAACTCCACTATGTGATGAGTCACTCAAACTTCTACAGAGCTAGAAAGTTACAAGTAAGGAAGAGGAATTTTATTATTGTAATGAGAGAGGAGTGGGAAGAGTTAGATAGGGGAAAATGAATAAAATCAACTGGAGTGACAGATTTGATGCTACAGAAAGTTGAATAATTTATACGTCAAAGGGAAAAAACTATAATCTACCTAGTATTTTAACAGAACAAGTGAAAAACATGTGGAAACTGGCATAAAGGTGGGGTACTTGCAGCAGGAAGAAGGCAGTCATTAAAAAAAGGTAACAGCTGCCAGTCTGAGCCACTCTATGAATGGGCAACGAAGAAACCTACTCCTCTACTTCATTTGTATTAATATCATGCTAACTATTAATGAGATAATAATTATCCCAGGCATTAGTCAAAGTCCTTTTTGAGAGGATATTTTTTAAGCTCTTCATCACATTGCACGAACACTTGGAAAAGGTGAGATTTAGTTACCCACCAACTCTAAAACAAATTTCTATCAACCGTATAACACAAGTAAGCACTCTGTGAAATACACAGCACAATGTTCACATTGATGGATATAATTTGGCTTGACACTGACTTTGCATTTTCACTGTGATTTTGTCCTTTTCTTCATTGCCTTTCCTATTGCCCTCAAAATAAAAATAGGTTTCATTTACTGAGCACATAAGGCAGAGCAGTATGCTAAGCATTTTACAAATATTCCTAACAACAACCCTATGGCTTATGTGACCTTATCTAAGTCAACTGGATGCCACTGCTCTGTTTTCGAGATCAGAAAACAGAAGCTCAGAGGGGTTAAATAGATTACTCAAGGTTTCCCAGAAAGTTTAACACCCATGACTATTAGCTCCAAAGCTCTTCTTTATGGAGAAACTCACTATGTTCTTGGGAGAAATTGCAAAAGGGGAGTACTATTTGGCAGTATTAAAATAGTGTCATCAAGGGGGAAAAAAGACAGTAAATGGTTAAAAGCCATGCAGATAATATATTCCCTAGTCCAAGGTTCTGTTCACATAGTTGTTCGTTTTCTTCCTTTCGCAGGAAGCAACTATTTGGTACAGTAGAAAATAGAAAAACAAGCAAGACAAAATGGGTAGGACAAAGGCCTTTGTCTTCAAGGAAGCTCAGTGAAGCACCAATGAAAGCGACTCTTAGAATTAATATTTTGTTATTTTTCTCTGAGAAAATAGCTTTTTGTAAAATAAAAATTACTGACAATAAATTTTATGGTTTAGTATAGTGGCCTTAAAACTGTGGAATATAGAACTATAGAAGTCAGAAGTACTGATAGATCCCCTAAGAGAAAAGAGGTGGGCTAGGGGTAGAGATGAGAGGAACAGTATCTACCACTTTACCTCAAACAAACAAGGTCCATTTTAATTTCTTTTCATATTAATTTTCAGCATAATATTTTATTTGATTAAATAGTTCCATCACTAAGAAAATTTGAAAACCACTGCCTTGATGAAATAAATACATCTTTTGTAGCAACTTAGATCTTAAATGAAAGACTAGTGCTTGCTTTTGTGATTATTACTCAAATATGTCCTAATAATATTTTTTTGAAAATCCAAGCTAAACTGAGATGACCAAGCTCAGAAAATATCTATCAAAACCATGAAAAAATATACAATAGCCTTGTAAACTCTCATACTCCAGATCTAACAGAAATGAGTAATAATTTGAGTGGGATGAATAGGAAAAAACTAGGAGCATCATTTCTATTCCTGAGGAGGAAACAAATTTAACAGTGAGGTTTTGGCATTAGGACAAATATCTGGGATGACATCAAATATTGCTCAGGTAACTTACAAATAAAATATCAGCCTTCAGTATCTACATTGGACTAAAACAACTTCTTTAGTTCTTATTTCACCTTCAACCTTAAACAACAATGAATGTAAATAATAAGAAATACTGTAGCAGAAAAAACTTTGAAGTTAGAAGCAGGGAACTGTAATCAAATCCTCAACCAGGGCTTCCCTGGTGGCACAGTGGTTGAGAGTCCGCCTGCTGATGCAGGGGACGCGGGTTCGTGTCCTGGTCCAGGAGGATCCCACATGCCACGGAGCGGCTGGGCCCGTGGGCCATGGCCACTGGGCCTGCGCCTCCAGAACCTGTGCTCCAGGGCGGGAGAGGCCGTGGGAGGCCCGCGTACCACACACACACACAAAAAAATCCTCAACCAACTTCAAAACCAACTATGTGACCTTGGATAAGTCACATAACTATGTTCTCCTAAATCAGCAGTCATAATGCCTCCTATCTCATGAGACTGGTTCAAATTAAAAAGTAAAAATGCCTAAAACAGAGCCAGACCTCATGGGAAATAGAAAGTTTTAAACAACCCTTCACTCCATCACCCTATCTCATTCTTTCCAGTGTCTCAGGGTACCTTACCTGCTTTTCTTAACACATCCAATTGGAAGAATCAACATTGTGAAAATGACTATACTACCCAAAGCAATCTACAGATTCAATGCAATCCCTGTCAAATTACCAATGGCACTTTTCACAGAACTAGAACAAAAAATTTTACAATTTGTATGGAAGCACAAAAGACCCCGAATAGTCAAAGCAGTCTTGAGAAAGAAAAATGGAGCTGGAGGAATCAGGCTCCCTGACTTCAGCCTATACTACAAAGCTGCAGTAATCAAGACAGTATGGTACAGGCACAAAAACAGAAATATAGATCAATGGAATAGGATACAAAGCCTAGAGATAAACCCACACACAGATGTTCACCTTATCTTTGACAAGGGCGGCAAGAATATACAATGGAGAAAAGACAGCCTCTTCAATAAGTGGTGTTGGGAAAAACAGACAGCTACATGTAAAAGAATGTAATTAGAACACTTCTTAACACCATACACAAAAATAAACTCAAGGGCTTCCCTGGTGGCGCAGTGGTTGAGAGTCCGCCTGACAATGCAGGGGACACAGATTCGTGCCCCAGTCCGGGAAGATCCCACATGCCGCGGAGCGGCTGGGCCCGTGAGCCATGGCTGCTGAGGCTGCGCGTCCGGAGTCTGTGCTCTGCAACGGGAGAGGCCACAACAGTGAGAGGCCCGCGTACCGCAAAAACAATAATAAATTAAATAAATAAATAAATAAACTCAAAATGGATTAGAGACCTAAATGTAAGGCCAGATACTATCAAACTCTTAGAGGAAAACATAGGCAGAACATTCTATGACATAAATCCCAGCAAGATCCTTTTGGACCCACCTCCTAGAGAAATGGAAATACAATAAAGAATAAACAAATGGGACCTAATGAAACTTAAAAGCTTTTACACAGCAAAGGAAACCATAAACAAGACAAAAAGACAACCCTCAGAATGGGAGAAAATATTTGCAAATGAAGCAACGGACAAAGGATTAATCTCCAAAATTTACAAGCAGCTCATGCAGCTCAATATCGAAAAAACAAACAACCCAATCCAAAGATGGGCAGAAGACCTAAACAGACATTTCTCCAAAGTAGACATACAGACTGCCAACAAACACATGAAAAGATGCTCAACATCACTAATCATTAGAGAAATGCAAATCTAAACCACAATGAGGTTTCACCTCACACTGGTCAGAATGGCCATCATCAAAAAATCTAGAAACAATAAATGCTGGAAAGGATGTGGAGAAAAGGGAACCCTCCTGCACTGCTGGTGGGAATAAAAATTGATATAGCCACTATGGAGAAGAGTATGGAGGTTCCTTAAAAAACTAAAAGTAGAACTACCATATGACCCAGCAATCCCACTCCTAGGCATATACCCTGAGAAAACCATAATTCAAAAAGAGACATGTACCACAATGTTCATTGCAGCACTATTTACAATAGCCGGGACATAGAAGCAACCTAAATGTCCATCAACAGATGAATGGATAAAGAAGATGTCGCACATATATACAATGGAGTATTACTCAGCCATAAAAAGGAACAAAATTGAGTTATTTGTAATGAGGTGGATGGACCTGGAGTCTGTCATATAGAGTGAAGTAAGTTAGAAAGAGAAAAACAAGTACCGTATGCTAACATACATATATGGAATCTAAAAAAACGGTACTCATGATCCTAGTGGCAGGGCAGGAATAAAGACGCAGACGTAGAGAACAGACTTGAGGACGTGGTGGGGGAAGAGGAAGCTGGGACGAAGTAAGAGAGTAGCATTGACATATATACACTACCAAATGTAAAATAGATAGCTAGTGGGAAGCTAGCTAGCTGCTGCTAGTGGGAAGCTGCTGCATAGCACCCGATGCTTTATGATGACCTGGAGGGGTGGGATAGGGAGGGTGGGAGGGAGGCTCAAGAGGGAGGAGATATGGGGATATATGTATACATATAGCTGATTCACTTTGTTGTACAGCAGAAACTAACACAACATTGTAAATCAATTATATCCCAATAAAGATATATATATATATATATATATATATATATATATATATATATAAACACACATCCTAGCCATTCTCTTGCCTGTCTTCATAAACCATATTTCTTCTTGTGCTTATCAATATGGACTGAGTCAAAATGTCCAAAATCTACCCGACGTTTTATTTCAAGGACCTATCATTGTCCGACTTCCATTTCTTGTCTCTATATTCATACTAGAGGAGGGACATCTGACTGGCTCAGCCTAGATCATAGACTGGCTTCTCCTACATTTGTTGTCCATTCTAATCCTATCAGTGACAGCTATGGCAGCAGAGTCACCTGGTTTGAAAGGTTATCCATTCAAGGGGTTATGGAAGGAAGGGAAGCTAATTAGAAATAGGGATATGGCCAGCAAACCAGCAAACATGTCTCTTACAATCTAAATATCCATAAAACTCTAATCTTCCAAACTCTTCCACATTTGTGTCCTCCATATTCCCATGAGATAGGAATGGAGGTGTCCCGTAACCTACATATGGAAAGAATAAAACAACATGGACAAAAGACTTACCTAGGGTCACTTAATGAGTGACTGGTGGAGCAAGAAATAAATCCAGATTTTCTGAGAGCTTAGGCAGCCTGGTCTCTCTTTAACAATTAAGATTGAAAAGATTTCTAAATACAGCAAGGGCAACAAATGCTGAATCAGTATCAACTGTAAAGACAGAAACACAGGCACAACTAGAAGAAGGAACTACCCCAACTCACTAAATGGAATAAATCAGCTTGAAATGGACTTGTGTCTCAACAATGCTGTGCTTTCACTCCTGGGCAACTTCCTTCTGTAGAGTTATATTAATGCCAGTCAGGAAAGAACCTAAGGGTTAAATCCTTGGCACTAACCCTAGAGGGCAATGGAGAACTTTTCCCCCCATAATTCAGCCAGTGAATAGGAGTCTCTTTCATAAAAGTCTCAGAAAACACAGTTAATATTCAGCCACTACCCTCAAATTAAATGAGGATTTATCTTACTCTAAAGGACAACTATTTTATTATTTGTACAAATTTAAATGACACATGATAAAAGGAGAAGAGACACAAAACAGCCGCTGTCGGAAATTTCAATAAAAGATCTCTGCTGGCCACTCTTAGTACATTGGGACCATGTTAAACATAAATGTCTTCTGCACCTGACCCACGGTGGGTAGAGGAGGAGATGGGAGGAAGGTTCTCCCAGCTTTAAGCAGCAGAGCGCAAAGAGAAGCATCATTGGGATGAGATCTAATAGTCTGCCTTATGAATAATGTCGCCAAGCGAATTTGGGAGTTGTCATGGTTCCCACCCTATGGTCCAGGCTCATTTGTAAAATAGAGCAAAGGGAGTCCAGTGCTTTGAGAATGCCAATGCAAAATTATAATAATTGCTTATTACATAATATAGTTATTAAAGTGTTTTCTGTGTTGTTCAGGAAACAAGGCATGTTCATGGATAGAGAAGATGAAAAAAAATGGGCATAATTGCGTTTTCCTCTTGTAACTTTCCCAGGCAGAGACAGTTGCTCTGCCCTCGAGGCCTTGAGACATTTTATTCGTATCTCCACTGAACTGTAAGCTACTGGGGGGCAGAGACCAATTTTTAGCCATCAGTATGGCCACAGAGGTCAGCGTAAGGACTGACAATAAATATCTGCTAAACTGAACTGACCCTCTGTTATAGAACTTACCATGATATATTCTGTTGTGCTACAGGCATACAATAATTATGTTTTTAAAATGGAGGGGCCCAGTCTGATCCCTTTACATCTCTGTCACTATGGAACAGTGCTATACAATAGAACTTTCTTCAAGTATAGAAATGCTCTATTTCCAGTATAATAAATGGAAAGCACTTGAAGGAACTTTCTTCCTCTAAAAATCTGTATCTGCACTGTCCAATAGAAACCACCAGCCATATGTAGCTACTGAGCATTTGAAATGTGGTAGTGTGACTAGGAACTGAATTTTTAAATTGTATTTAATTTAAATTTAAGTCACCACTTGTGGTTCATGGTTACTATGTTGGACAGAGTAGCACTGGAGTCTAAAGTGATGCATGGCACATAGTAGTTACTATTCAAATGTTTCTGAATGAATGAATGACTACCTAATCCTTCCTAAAACCACATCCCTCCAAACAGCTGTCAGCTGCACAGTACTGGAAGCATTCAATACCTAATCATTAACTTGGCTGAGTTGGGATTAAATATGTGATCTAAAGGAAGAGTGAATTTGATCATTCTCTGGATATTGTGAGGAAAGCCTTTTGTGGCTAATTTGAAAGATACACTTAAAAGTAACTGATTTGCTTAAGAATAAGTCATCTACAAACCATATTTTCAATCCCAGTCTTATAGCTTAGGGCAGAGTGGTCAAGTAGAAAAACAATCTACTTGGGTTCTAATCCCACTGAATTGCCTACTGCCTGATATACTTTGGAGCTCAAGTTAGCATAAAAAACACTTGACTTTTTTTATCTGCAAAATGAGGGAATCTTATCTGCCTTGCCCACTTCCCAGGATGTGGTGAACAGAGAATAAGATCACATGTGTGACAATATATAATGCTATATATACAATGCTATAATGTGACAATATATAATGCTAAACAAAGGTTTAAAAGTTACTTATTTTTAAGTAATATCTAAAAATAATGATTATCATAGTAATGGTGCTTGTGCTATTAGCAAATGATTGGATATGTACTTTCTTGCACAGGAAAAACACAGGAAAAACATATATGTGCCCTCCAAAAAGGTCAAATTACTTTCTTCCACTTTAAATTGAATTCCGTTTTTTCTCCGCCATTTCCTATCTCATAAGGTCACACCCTGCTTACTGGGTGGCTTCAAGTGACAATTCTGAAGCTATTCCTCTCACCCATCTCTCAACATTGTTGGATGTGGCTGTTGGCACAACAGGGTTATGTTACAGGATCTGTGTTTGTAGAAAAAAATATGTATTGGCATATTGTTTTCCCAGCCACTCCCCCAAGAAGGAGATTTCACATTGTGTTTCTAAAGGTCCCCCTGAAGAATGATTATATGGGCTCCTCTCAGAAGTGAAAGGAATGGAAAAAGCAAGACTGGAAGGCAATTTGGACAGTATCCTTCAAGATTAGGGAGACAGCAGCTGTGTGTAGACTCCACAAGCACTGGGAGTCCCTCTCCCGATGTCTTGCAGTGCCTCGATATGTGACAGGACCTCAGAAGGGATCTTAAAGTTCCTAAAGAGGCAGGACCCTGGGCACCTAGCTCCTGGCCTTGGCAATGACCTCAGTCCCCCAGGAGAACCCCCAGCCGTGAGGAATGGTACAAATCTGAGTCTTTTATTTTTATTTATCTTTTTTTTTTTGGAAGAGTTTGAGAAGGATATGGAATGGTACAAATCTGAACACTGACTACTACGTCAGCTGTGATCTTTGGAGACCAACTACAAGAGACCCTCAGGACATTCGCATGGCAACAAAAAGGACCTTATCATGACAAGGTTTGACGTTTCTACCAGTCAGGCTAAATGGGAGCTTGGAGCATTTTAAATTTATTTAGGAAAAGGAAAGAAATGTAATATTACTCATATCCTGTGTTTTGAAGAAAAATCATGCTGCTATCAACTTTATTACTGTGTCTCAAAGCAGGGCTTCCTTCTACTCCACATTTTTTATAGAGGCCATAGTGAGGTGGCTTTTTGACCCACCCTTCGTCAAAGCCTCTATTTCCATAGAACTGTGAGGGCTGAACTGGAAACAAGCCCAGTTACACTCACTAGGCTGTGTTCAAAAATCACTGTTTCTCTTCAACCCTCAAACAATTTTCTTAGATCAAGAGAGTGTACCTAAGGAATTGACAAGCAAATTTGGTTGCTCATGAGTTTTAGGTTATTCTGGCAGATATCGGCCACCTCCAGTAGCTATGGGTGAGAATTGTAATTATCCTCCCCCACAATCCATTACCAAGTGATATATTATACTGAAAACACATTTCAGATCAAAGAAGCCACCTGTTCAAATATTCATTACAATAAGGCCCCCAAACAACTAGATAAGCTGACATGAGCAATGAAGTCCCAGGAAACACTATCTATGTATAAAATGGTCACTCAAGGCAGACGCATCAGTGTCCTAGTGAAGAATTCAGCTAAATTTCTGGTCAGAAGTCAAGCCACAGGATCCTGTGTTAAGCTGTTGAACAAAACCTGAATGAAGACCTGTCCAAGAAGGCCCCTATGAGGCTCTCTCTAGATTCTTACTCCCTGATGTTCATACAAAGGCAGCAATGCATGTACAACATTTCCAGCTAATCCACATAACTTGATCACCACTCTTTCACCAATGAAAAACCATTCTAGTATCCCTTACACAAACTAGCAAACCTTCTTGTATTTATTGGAGATAAAGTTTTAATAGGATTGCAGGTTATGGTTTTTCAATGCTAGTTGACTACCCCCGGAGAGTAAATTCTTTAGTCCAGTATTTCAGAAGTTAACTATCCACCACTATCCACTCTAAACATACACACACATATCTCTCTGTTAGTGCTAAAGAATTATAAAGTAACTCGGAGACTACAATAGTACTGCTCTCCCTTCTGAAGAGTTCTCTCCTGGATGGCTAAGAGGTTTGAACTCTTGCTTCTTCCCAGTCATAGGGCTTAACCTTAGAGTTCAGAGCTCCGCTTCGCTGTCTTTCCTCTAAGTCTCCTATACAAATAAGTCTCTGGTGAATCACAGGGCTGGCTATTGATAACCACATATATGTGAGATGATGATGAGTACACAGCTTGTGTATGCCCTGCTCCTGGTTTTCCCAGCCAAAACACTGGACCCATTCTTAAAAGCAAGTGCAAGCCCCATCGTACTGTTCCGAACTTTCAAAAGCCTGGCAGTTTCCAGTTATCTATTTGTTCCATTTAACCTCACAGTGCTTGTTCTCGCCGGAATGGGGATACCTGCAAAAATCCCCACATGGAGAATCCTGGTAGCTGCAATATATTGATATTTTTTCTTTCTTCCAGGAACAGAGGATGTTAATAAATGGTGGATTCTATCAACAAAGGTCACTGAACAGCTATCCTGAGGGACAATGAATAACAGTTTTGCAAATCCTCTTCTTGAACTTTCTTTCTTTAAGAATCCTGTTATGCCAGTATCTGTTTTGAAAGGTGTCTCCTTCAGCTAGTGTTTCTCAAACTGTGAGTGCTGATCTATCACAGAAGTGTAAAACTGATTTAATGGTTAATGGCTTTCATTCTTAAATGAAAATAGAACAGAACAGAATAGAATGGGACAGGATGGGATGGGATGGGATGACATAGGAAGGCATGAGATGGAATGGGATGGCATGGGATGGGATATGATAGGGTAGAATAGAAATAACAGAGTAGATCACACATAGCAAGGGTAATAGAATGACTTCAGTAAGACTTGTTTCACTTTTATGAGTGTGGGTATGTGTGTGTAGTGAGTTGCAATATAGAGCGTATTTCTTTCTGAGGATAATACCAAAAAAATCTTTTAAGCCACTATCATAAGTTATATGGAGATAAATTTTCTTTGGGTCCCAAATAAAATAAAAGATAGTTCTAATGGGAAACTGCCAAGTACCTACTAAAATTAGCTAGAGAAGAAAGTTGGGAGTAAATACCACCATGATCCCAAAATATCTGCCTGGGAAAACATTATTTTTAAAGCGTCAGAATAACCCCCTCATTAAGCCCAGGCTATTTTCTGGAATAGTAGAGTTTTAGTTTGCTTTCTCCCAGAAGCAGACACTGAGACAAGAATTCACTTGCAAATGGTTTGTTTGAGAAGAGCAGGGAACATCAGTTGGGAGTTAGGAAAGTGATACAGAGAAATGAAGACAGCTATGAGTCAGTTACCATGGTCAGCTTATGTACATCGGAAACTCAGGTAAATGGTACAGTACACACCAGAGAATTATCCCACCCAAGGAGCAAGACAGCAGGCATTTATATCCAATTTCCAATTCAGCTGAAGCCTGCTGCTGGGGCTGGGGGGTGGAAGTGGCAGGTGTTAATTCCCTGGCACTTCTAGCCTGCCCTGCTGCTGGGCAGAGTGAGGCAGAGAAGTTTCCACTCCTCCCACCAAAAAAAAAAAAAACCCTTGTACCTTGAAATGCAGATACTGGGACCCTGCCACCATGAAGGGAGGGGGATTTGCTGAAGTTCCATGGTCACTTGGATTCACTGAGCTAAGATGGACAGATCCAAGGCATCTCCATATCCTAGGCAGGGAATGTCTCACCTGTGAGAGGTGTTACTCATAGGTGTGGAACAATTCCACAGGACTACCAAGGGGACTGGTAATTCCATACTTTCTAATCACTCATTCAGCTGCAGATTCACAAGGTAGTTCCTGGCTCTGTCAAGTTGTCTGGCCAGATAAATAAATAAATAATTACCAAGATGGGTTTAGCTCTGTAGTGAAATAAACCTTGGAGACTCAACCACAATGTCAACTAGATTCAAAGAAAGAGAAAAAGGGAGTATGTAATTCTGTATTCCTCAACTCCAACCAACTGAAGAAATTCAGCACCTTTGCCCTAGTAAGCTCCAGGGTTAATTCCATGGACTCTGATAAAGCATTAGAGACTCCTCTCCATCAGGTGGCGTAGCTTGTGCATGAGACTGGCTAGTTTGTGCAAGAAACTTTTTTCCCTTTCCTCCTGGACCCACAGCTAGACCAAATTTCCCAGCCTTTCTTGCAGTGGCCATGTGACTCAGATCTGGCACTGAAATCCAGGAAGAAATTATGTGCTCTCTTTCCAGGTCTGAGCCATAAAAAACTCCCATATGTTCCTCCATCTTTTGGCTGGATGTCTAGACTAAGGGCATCTATGAAAACCACGTGTTGAAACGACAGAGCATCTCTCAGCTTGGGTTCTCCAAAGACTGTGGGGAGGAAAGCGCCATACCCTACCCTACCCCACTCTCCAGCACTAATGGGCTTTTACAGGAATTAAAACTGAGCTACTAAAATTTCAGGGTTTATCTGTTACAGCAGCTGCACCTACATTAAACAACACAGCCCCCCATGACAGAGGCTAGGCTCACAGCCAAGTTGGTTACCCCAGCTGTCTGCAGCCTGCTCCCCTCTTCCTCGCAGTTGTGGAGGTCCCAGCTTTCTTGACTGCCAAAGGAGGTAGTTTTAGACATATGGGGTGTGTAAGATGGCTGCGAGACACTGTCAAGGAGTTGTTTCACAAGGGAAAAAACTTGCACTTTTCCATGTTTTGTAACCAGAATTTTCCATAGTCATGCGGTGAGTCAGAGGCAAAGCAAGGATTTGTATTCTCCCTCTGCTAGGGCATCTCCCTTCCTCCAGGATGGGGTCTAGGCTCTGTGCTGAGAGATTTGGGGAATCAATCACAAGAAGGGTCATGACATTAGGATTCTACCTTCCAGCGTAGACCACCAAGCAGACTTTAAGCCCACCAGCCTCAGACAAGTGAGGAAGTTTAAAATCAGCTGTACAATCCCTTTTTGGTCTAAATATAGCACTGTTCACTCCCTCTCCCAAGTGACTTTACCCCATTAGTATCTGCATGTTTTTAGAAATGCATATTCTCATTGTTTAATCTGTAAATTACATAGTCCGGACTCACTTATACAAAGAAGCAAATTGAAAAGTTCCACCCTATGGTGTCACCACACTTAGCTGCTAAGTGCTGCCATCCAAATGCACAGCAAATTAGTTTAAGAACTGGAAAGAAAACTTGTGCTAGCAGGGTGTCTTGAGGCTCCGGACTCTGTGCCTGGTCACCAGAACCAGCTTGTTTCCTCCAAAAAAGAATTCATGCAGCTCACGCAGTTTTGTGTGTCCTCAGGGAATTTAGGAACATTTCATCAGCCTTACCCTGAGGAGAAAGATTCCTCAGAGCAGTGCAAAAGGCACAGGGCAAAGAAAGGGGGAGGAGGCTCATGACACATAGCAGGCCTCCGTTTACAGAGAAACGATGGGCCTGGGAGTGCTTTGCTTGGCCTATATTTAGTTTGTCCAGTGACATCTTTGCACCTCAACGCCATCTCTCACGCTAGCAAAGGCCTGTGAGACCGAACGTTTTTCTCATTGTAGCAAGGCTCTGACTCACTAGTTTTAAAAAATATATGAGAACAATAAGACCCAAGGGGACAAGAGAATTCCAAAAAAATAATAATAATAAAAGAAACAGTTGAGCATTCCTTTATAGGCTGAATAAAAAAGTGACAGTCCTAGAAGTTTTCCAGGAGGCCTCTAATAAGCTCTTTTTTCACTAGAGCATAAACCCAAATTGCACCAAACACTAGTTTATAATTTCCAATGATTTCTGAAAACCATAAGCCTATTTTAATAATGAGTATTTGCAAAACAAAAAACTGTTAGTACTGACCACAGACCAGCATTATGTCTCACTGCCAATAGCCTTTGAGAGGCTGACTACAAATTGCAGAGGTGTCACATTCAAGCCAAGTGGTGGCCTGTTTTGGTTTGGTCTTGACCCCCAAAAGAGGTCAGAGACAAACTGAATATTTTTCAACCCAATCTCTTCTAAATCTGTGAATAACTTAGTGCAGGGGTTGGCAAACTTTTTCTGGGCCAAATAGTAAATATTTTTAGGCTTTGCAGGACATATGGTCTTTGTCACAACTAGTCAACTTTGCCATTCCACACATTGGCTGTGTTCCAATAAAACTCTATTTTAATGGGGAAAAAATAGGCGGCAGGCTGAATTTGGCCTGTGGCCACAGTTTGCTGATCCCTGACTTAGTGGTCAGAGCCAGTGTTGTTGAGGCCACACTCACAAATACTACCCAGGGCTTCACCCTGTCCTATGGCCAGGGATGTTCCCCCCACCCGCACTCCAGCAGGCTGTTTCAAAAACCCTGTCCTGTCCAAGAAAGCCAAGCAAGAGAAAGTGAACCTATCCCTGTGTTTCTACCAGCACTACAGTATATCACTTCAAATTTTAACTTTGTAGGAAACAGAAAGTTACTGGAAATCTGAAATAACCGCTATTTTTTAAGTTTGAATCTGAAGACAGAATGAAGTTTCTGGCAACTCCTGCATCCACCAACAGGAACTGGACTCTTAGCCAACTTCTATGAAGTTGGGCCTTTGTAAGACCCGGCTTTTGTGATTATAGATGGACCATGCTCTGGGGCCATTATACAAGATTTGGTTTCCAGGAAGCACTCACACCCAGAGGTGTGTGAGCAGTATTTGTGGAACGGGAAGCATGGTAGATTCAATTAGTTCTTGCCTAAAAAAATATTAATGGATGGTTGAGTGGTCTACCCAAAGTGTGGCCATTTCTGTTTTCATAGTACCTGGCTGAAGTTCTTTAGGAAAATAACAAAAGGAATTACCTACCTGATAACAGAATGCAGGCTTATAAATAACTCATTTAGGCATGTATAACTAATGCATAATGTATAACTAATGTATATAACTAATGTATAATGTATACATTATAATGTATGTACATTATAATGTATGTATGTATGTATACATACATTATAATGTATGTATAACTAATGTATAATGTATAATGTATAACTAATACATTTTTCCCAAGGAAATGGTAAATTCTTACCATCCCAAGTAAAATCTCAAAATCTAGGTCTTTGTTCTGTCTCTTTTCATAGGGCAAAAAGCATGGAGTTGGATGAGAAAAGAGGAGTGTCTTTTTTCTCTTTAAGTCAGTCTAACTTTTATAAGACAGGAATTATGAAAGAGACCAGGGCCTGATTTTGATCCAGCCCAGTTGTGAAAGTCAGGTACAGAGTCGGGGGCATCCAGTCTGTGTATAAGTAAATATGACATCAGGGGAAGAGGTCAAGAGGCAATAAATACCCCAGTGGCATTTGTCCTGATCACCGATGTCTAAGCCTGTTTGATTCACCTATCACCAGTAGCCAACAGAAGGAAGCAATAGCATGTGACTGTGTTCATGGTAATCAGCTGAGAACCTTTTCTCATGACTCCATCCTTGCTCTCAATCCAACTTCCCCAGCTCTGCCCACCTTCTGAACATTGACTTTAAGAAGGTGGAATCAAGTAGCTATTTAAAAATCAGGCTTTAGTGCAGTGGTTCTAAACTCTGGAATCGTATTAAAGCTACCTGGGGAGTTTGTAAAAATCCCAATACTGAGTTCTCATCCCAGACCAATTAAATGAGGACTTCTAGGTGTGAAACCGGGTATCAGTCTGTTTTAAAGTTCCCTGGGAGACCGGTTAAAAATCAGATACCCTGAGTTAGAAGTCCAGCAAAACCAATTACCTATTCTAAGTCTCAGTTTTCTCATCTATAAAATGTGATAATCACAGTGTCTATATATATACTGTATGTGTATTATAAGGCTGTCAGGATTAAATTAGTTAATTCACGTCTAAACCTCAGCATAGTTCTTAAATGTTAGCTCTTAGCACCAAATATCTTCTTATTGGCTTCCCAGTTTTGAACTTCAGTACCTTCCAAATACTTAAGCTTCTCCTTATCCTCTGTGTCCTTCCATATCAAGTTGCTTTAGGTATGGCTCTGGGCACTGCCTCTAACTCTAGGCTGTGCAGCTGGCACTCTCCAGGCTCACCCCTGCCTCCACTAAGGGCTATTGGACAGGCATTGGAGGGTCCAACAGTGAAGAACACACCGACAGACTGAGGACAGTTACACGTAGGATGCTCAACTGTCCCAGCTTGCTCAGGACTGAGGAGTTTCCCAGGGTATGGGAATTGCATTGCTAAAACCGAGGCAGTCCGGGGCTACCCTGGATGGTTGGTCAGCCTATCTGGAGCATCTGGGAAATCAATGCAGGCAAGAGTTATCTTTAAGGAAATCAATTAGCAGGAAGTCAGGGTCTCAAGGTTAGGCTCCACTCCTGGACAAGGATGAAGTTTGAGAAGAGAAGGGACTGTAAGAACAAGGCAGACCGCAGCCCTAGACACGTTAAGCCAGTGCTTTTTAAGGAAAGCAAGAACCCGTTAACAAAACTGGAATTCAAGAAGGTAATATTATAAGGTCAAGACCCAACTAGAGAACAGGTGGCATGAGTATTGTGCTAAAATTCTTAAATCCCTAAGATTTCAACAAGGATGAACTATCTCAGCCCCAAGGAAAAGGTAGATACAGATGCTGGCTGAAGCACTCTGCCTTGCACCATCCTCTTTTTTTTTTTATTTTTAACATTCTTAAAATTATGGTAAAATACACATAATATAAAAATTACTTTCTTCACCAGTTTTAAATGTACAGTTCAGTAATGTTAAGCATATTCACATTGCCATGCTACCAATCTCTAGAAACTTTCATCTTGAAAACTGGAATTATGTACCCATTAAGCAACAACTCCTCATTTCCCCCTCCCCCAGCCCCTGTCAAGCACCGTGCTACTTTCTGTTTCTATGAGTTTGACTACTCTACGTATCTCATTTAAGTGGAATCATACAGTATTTGTCTTTTTGTGACTGGCTTATTTCACTTAGTATAACGTCCTCAAGGTTCATCCATGTTGTAGCATGTGTCAGAATTTCTTTCCTTTTTAAGGCTGAATAATAGTCTATGGTGTGTACACACCAGATGTTGTTTATCCACTCATGTGTCAACGGACATTTGAATCACTTCCATTTTGGCTATTGTGAATAATGCTACTATGAACACGGGTATACAAATATCTCTTCGAAACCCTGCTTTCAATTCTTTTGGATAAATACTCAGACATAGAATTGCCTTGATCTCTTCTTAAGCTCTCAACCTGACCTCCATGCCTCCTTATAGAATCTCTGTGGCTTTTCTCAGGGTGATGAGAGCTTGCTACCCTTCCCATGGAAGAGCTCTCCCCTGCTACCACTACCAAAGCTGTAGTTGCTGTCTCTGCTGTACCTTCAAACTCTTGGTAATGATTAGAATGTTAATTTTTTCTGCATGATCATCCATTCATTCATTTATTGAAGAAATATTGACTGTGACGCTGACACATGAAGACTGAGAAGATGACGGCCAGTGCAAAGTGGAGGGGAGAAGAGCATTCAAAGTCAAGTAAACGTCATGTGTGAAGACTTACACTTGATTTCACCTCCTCTCACCTTCCCTTATTTTCTGCTACATGCTCTTCTACATCAGTCCACTCAGCCCTTGGCTTCACACAGAGTCAGTGATGCCACCCGGTACTTCCCAAATCCTCTGTCCAGGAAAGGTTTCTCCTTGACCCTCCTCTGACCCTTCCTCTGACCCACCAGCAGCAGCCGTCTCATCACCTCCAGCAGCCTCATACTTGGCTTATTTCTGACAAACTCACAATAGATGCTCTGAATGCACTGACTTCTGGAAACAGTGATTCTTCCTCTCTGCTCTCCAGAGGACTGGGATAGGTTCTTTACCTTGCCCAAGTCTTTTGAGGTAGACAAGAACAGCCCCCAAGGCAAAGGCCCTCTTGGAAACTCCTGTCCCTTGGGAGAAAACATTCCATTATAATTTTCTCTCTCTCTTTTCAAATTTCCCTTTTGATAAATCATATTGGAACCCTATATTAGCCAATTTTCAGTACTGAACATTAATAACTCTTCCTACAATTACCCGTGAATTGTGTCTTCAACACATAGGGGAAACTTTCTAGAAGAACAAAGTATCATACTGTATGTTGCTGGTCACATTTAGAAGGACAGATCTTGGTCTGGAATCTCATCCTCTAGTCTGCTCCTTTCTAAAAAATCAAGAAAACTCACAGAAAATTGGCTTATCGACTTTATCATTTCAGTGTCTGTGGACACTTTAATTTAATAATTTCTCCTGTTTTTTTGTGCCAAAATTGTTTTCAAGCAAAATGAAACAAAAAAGCAAATATATGTTCCATTTATAATGGTTCTCGAAGGCCAAAAATGAATCAGGAGGTAGCTTAAAGTTGACTTTCAACCTCATTGTGTGAAACTTCAACAGAATTTCCAAAATGAAGATTTTTAAAAAGCTGCAGTTAAGGGTTTAAGATGATGTTCTGTGAATTCTAGTGCATAGACTGCCATCTACTGTGCATTTATGATAGAAAGCTAGCTAAACTGCTCTAGGACCAGGGAATTTAATAACTTAAGCAGGATCTGTGAAAGAAAAATATGTCACAAATATTATTAACTTTTATAATAAAGATAAGTATCTAAATGACTGAATGGAATAAATTAGTAGAATATTCAGTCACAGCAATATTCCATCTGGAAATACTTGTTACTAAGGAGTTTTCATCTGCCACTTTGATGAATATAGAATAGCTGTGTTCAAGCTAATAAAATGATTTTCAAAATGTGGTTACTTGATATGGCAGAGACAAGAGATAACTCATATCATGCTTCCTGTGGCAAAGTAAAAGTAGATATGTGGAGCTTTTCTTTTTTTCTAAAATGATCGCAGAATAGGACATTCTGTCTAATCACACATTCTGAAAACATACATTATAAGTGTGTACACACTTAATAAATTTACAGAAGCTTATCATTTTCAAAGAAATTGAACTCAAGTCACATGCACAATGCTGAATTTTTCATAAGTAAAGTTCAACCTTCATTTCAGAAGGCAGTCCAGGGTTTTGTACTGCCTTGTAATCAGTATTGAAAACATTATTTTTCATAATATTGTAAAAAATACACTTAGTTGAGCTTTGACCTGTTGTTACTCAGGATAGATAAGTGCTATCCTTTGATTGGATGGCAGAAAAATAGAAGAGTTTTGCATTTTTAAATGTTCAAAGTACATACATATGGGAGAGGCAAGGTGGGATTTTTTGCCAAGTAACTTTATAGTAAGGCAGAAATTTGGGGTATAGCAGGCTTAGGTATGGAAAAGATAAAACTCATTATAGATATTACAACCAACTTTTATAAGTCACATGTCATTTTTCTACTTATTTTGGACCAGATCCTCCTATGCATATGTTCCTTGTTAGAGAGGTCCTTTCAATGACAATATATTAAGTTGCTCCCAGTCATCTTAAATCTTAGAAAAATGTGTGTGTGTGTGTATGTATGAATGTATACGTATATGTGTTTGTGAATATGTATGTGTAATGTATATGTCTATGTGTATGGGTATGTGTGTGTGTGTGTTGCTGGAGTTGTTTATCTGGCAATAGGGGTTAAAGTAAAGTATCTTCTATGATGCCAATAATAGAAATCAAGACATTATACACTAATGAAAGAGTTAGTTGAGTGGGCTTAATTTTAACTGCAAGAGCACAAAAGAAAGTATACCTAATGATAAATAATTTGGAATGAATAAAATGGGATGAAGTTTCTATTCAAAATACTTGAGTGTTTTCAGAGTAGATTTTAAGAAAGCTAAAATTTAAGTTAAATAACATTTTTAAAAATTGTAAAGTATTTATTTCTTTGTAGACACCATAATAAGAAGAAAAGCATATATTTCGATAGCTCATGGGACTCCTAAGCCTTTTTTTTTTAACCTGAACTCTCAAATGCAGAAAATTACTTTAGAAAAATAACTGTAGGGGTTAGGCATTGAAATTCACACTTACTAAGTGTTACAAAGTGTTCTCTATTTTTGCATCTTTTAATCTTTGTTTGTGAACCAAAAAAAAAAAAATCTTTGCTTTACCTTAATTCAATTAAACCAGACCTACATAACTGAAACCATGAGGGGAGATACAATTATGGAATCAATCCTAAAGCACTTGTATGGTTAATTCTGGCAAGAAAAAAAGGGGGAGGATGGTGAATGTGAAATATAGTAACAAGAGTAAGTATATTGGTGAATACCACCCCAAATTCATCAAGAAGTTCCCATATTTCCTACACTCTATAAATCTGTATTGTCAAATATGTCAGTCACTAGCCATATGTGACTATTTAAATTTAAATTTAAGTTACAGTAAATAAAATTAAAATTTAATTCTTCAGTCTCACTAGCTACATTTCAAGTGCCAAGTATTGAGCAAAGCAGATATAGAACATTCTCATCATCACAGAAGCTCTATTAGACAGTGTTAATATAAATCATTAAAATCCTATTTTACTTCTTTGTTAAAACTTGTAACATCAGTTTTTTTTAAGCAAAAGAATAACAATATTCCTCCAACTAACAACTGTTTTATTTGCCAGTTTATTGGGTGAACATATACCAAGCTTCAAAATGGAGTTGGCATACATATCCAATGCTTTAAAAAGATATCTCACAGGGTACTAGAGTTTGAAAGGGCCTATAGATAAATAAGATATTTCATCATTCTCATTTTACCAATGAGGGCATTCAGACAGACTTGAAGAGGAAAATAGTTTGCACAAGAACACAGGAGCTAGCCAGCTCCACATCTAGAGCCCAGCCTTCTGACTTCAAATCCTATTCTGCAATTTGAATACCAAAGAGTAAGCTGTATCTGTCCTGAGACTATATCATAACCTGAATAAATCTCACAAGGTATATAAAGAAATTAAATGAAATTTTTAAAATGGAAACTCTTAATACACTTTATGTGAAATACTTAGCAGTACTCAAAACTAACACTAGGTGTCACATCATTAGATTTGAAAAGTTAAACCTGATAAACACAGAGTTATTACAGGTTTGATAAAAAATTATCTGTCTTCCAAAGCTCATTAAAAATTATATTGTATGGTAAACTAGCTTTGTTTGACTTGGTTGTCCCTGCGGATTGGAGCAATATAATCAGTTGGTCCCTACTTCTGTGTTCTAAGAAGAGAATAATATTTACTAAATTGATTTTTGTTAATTATTTGGGAAAATCTTTAATTGTTCTTCTCTGCATTTGAGAAGAAACCAAAATATTCAATGCTTCTTCACTTTAAAGAGACTTAAGGTGGCATCTTACTTCACCTTATGTTGTGTGCTGAATATCTGAAAGGTGGCATAGCTCCAGTGCAAATATAGAAAGTCTCTCCTTTAGATAATTTATGGAAAAAGACACAAATGTAAGTCAAGAAATAGAGATCTAGCCCCAGCTGGCAGAAGACAATATAGCAGGTTGAAGACCAAGGACACTAGGGAAGGATTTAGGCAGAGGAAGGAGACAGTCCATGGCAAAGCAGATTAGGACAGGGGCTTAACATGAGGAGCATGTGGCAGAAAAGGTTGTGAGTTCAAAGCCAGCTCAGGGACTGAAGGGCAGAGAGAAGAGGGAAGCTTGGCAAGAGAAGGAAACAGGAAGGAGTGTAGGTAGAGATAAGGGCTACAATCTAGCCAGCCACGACTCTGCTCCTCCCTCTGAAGATGAGAACTTGGTATAAGGGAAATCAGGGTACAAAGTCAAGGAAAGAGGCAATAGAATTAGAAGACCTTGAAAGGAAAATGAACCCATGAACCCACTGTTAATTCTTGGGAAAATGGGAAAGGTGAGATTAAAGAAATCAGAGTTCAGAGCACCAGAGAAATTCAGATGAAAATATTCAAACCAAAATATGGGCAGATGATATCACTTTAGCATTTGAGAACAGGAATTCCACAATCAGCGATAAAGTTGATTTGAGACTTGATAAGTTCTGCAGCAGATCATGCCATGCGTGCTCCTATTTTCTGATGTATGGACACTCTGGAAACATCAGGGTCACCTCAAGCATATCACTCTAGATGCCTAGACTTATGTTCCAGTTGCCTAACAGCCTATGATCCTATGATCATAATGATCCTCCTAGGGACATTTTCAGGTACTGTAGGAAGCAAGCCATGCAGTTAGGAAAAAAAAAGTGGACAGGGGCTTCCCTGGTGCCGCAGTGGTAGAGAGTCCGCCTGCCGATGCAGGGGATACCGGTTCGAACCCTGGTCTGGAAAGATCCCACATGCCACGGAGCAACTAGGCCCGTGAGCCACAACTACTGAGCCTGTGCGTCTGGAGCCTGTGCTCCGCAACAAGAGAGGCCGCGATAGTGAGAGGCCCGTGCACCGTAATGAAGAGTGGCCCCCGCTTGCCACAACTAGAGAAAGCCCTCGCACAG
Source organism: Grampus griseus (assembly GCF_964374135.1). NCBI lineage: Eukaryota > Metazoa > Chordata > Mammalia > Artiodactyla > Delphinidae > Grampus > Grampus griseus. The sequence goes on along the minus strand of NC_139003.1, from coordinate 32,909,918 downwards.
AAACGAAGACCCAACACAGCAAAAATAAATTAATTAATTAATAAACTCCTACCCCCAACACCTTCTTTAAAAAAAAAAAGCGGACAAAGTCTGCCCTTGGGGAGTTATCCTTTTAATGCCCTCTCACCGTTTTTTAGGAGCCCATGCAAAAGTCTGTGGATCATTTAAAACTGCCTTTCCATATCCCCTCCTCCACACATTACAATATTCCACCAAATCTTATTCCCTCAAGGCATCAAGTTTCTAGCTAACGAAGAAAGAAAAAGGTAATATGCTAAAGGAAAGTTTAAGTAGTCACATAAACTTATGACTACACATTGGGCTAGCCCTGCACTACAAGAGAAAACCCACAATTACATTAAGAACACTTACAAAGTTAGGAAACTCACTATTTCCTATGTGCATTTCTTCTTGTATTTATAGGAATCAGATTTCCAATGTTCTCAAACTGATACCTTTGGCTCTGCATTTTAAAGACAATCTTATAAAACTGAAGGAAACCCTGCTGTTTTGTGTCTGTATTCCTAGATCTAGGGAAATTAAAATAATGGTTAAAAGAATACAGTCATAGAGTGAGTAAAAAGGATCATTTTTCTGGAAGTTTTTAAATTCCATGGAGTTATAGGGTGCCACAGGGGAGCCTTAGAGCCTTTTATTGGGGAAGGACATGCCCTGGCAAGAGGGAAAGCTAAGTGGGTATGGCTTACGGCCCCATTCCGCTAGCTTCATTCGTTGTATATCTGTTTCATACACTGGAGTTCACATAAAAATATATTTTTAATGGTTCTACTGGTAAATGTTTAACAACCAGCTTTCTAAAGAGTAGAAAAAACCCTGATTTGTAGTGTTTTCCACTTCCCATGCTGTAAGTACTCCCAGTACGGCCAATTACAAGCTGCCAACATGAAGTCTTTGCACACAAACTTGGGAGGAAATGCACACAGTCAACTCTCACAAGCTGGTGCGAGCCAGTTCCAGCACACTTCTACAGAGTTCACTAATGACTGGACCAGAATTGGAACTCAGAACCGTCACAGTAAAATACAATCCCATTACACGTTCCAAACTACCAATAATCTTTGGCTAAAATTACCCAGATCAATGTTTAAATCTCATATACAAAACTTTGGGTTTGGACCTTCTTCGTCACGGTGATTCAAATGTTTCACAAGTAAACAAATGTTCAGTTAGGCAAGTAAGTGTCAGAATCATATATTCAGGATTTCCAACTTCAATAGGAGTTTAGAGATTATTAGTCCAATCATGCTTCCTATGCCTAAATCCCTACTGTAATTGATTTTTTCAGCTTCTGAGTAAATCCCCCCGATAACAGAAAATTTACCAACTCTCAGATCACCCATTAGCTCTTTAGTTATGAAACACCTTTTCTTAAAGTAAACTAAATATTTATCACCTTGACACTCTATCCATTTTTCATCATCAACCACATGGAGCCAAGCAGAACAAGTCAAATTAAACATTCACATTAACAGACTGGTGTCTGGAACACTAATATGCCCATGAGTCTTCTCTTCCCAGTCCAAGAACCCCTGGTTTCCTTTATTTCAAGCCCTATCGCCACCTTAATCCTTCTGAGCATGCTTCAACGTGCTTGTCTCTCTGTTTCTCCAGGTTTGTAATGTGTGTCACGGTCATCCTGTGACCAATTCCGAGCAAATCAGGACCAAACCCTCTGTTTACCTACTTTCTACGTGCCTGCCGCATTGTCATCCTTTGACACAAAAGACTTTCCCACACATGACATTGCTAAGACATGCCTGTCTGAATCCCCTTATAATCAGGTTCTTGAACCCAAGCACAGATTTTTACATTTATCACCATCTCCTTTAATCCTGTGAAACTTGGCTCATCACTCCTCTCAGTACCTTTTTGGTTCCTGATTCTCTTATCCAATGTGTCCCTATTTATTTTCCTGAGATCCAGGCAAAGGACAAAAGTGCATGGTACCACCTGGAACTTCTCTTCCAGGTGATAACGATCTATTAATCAATGTCATTTGGGTATTATTATTCCAATTCCCCTTTGGAGAGTTAAAATCTACAGATTAATTAAGTCCTCATTGTGGGGGGGGGGGGGTCCTAAATAACCTTCAGCTGATCACTATTACTAACACATAAGAGATCCAGAACATCCCGAAAATGGGACTGACCTCAAAGCATGTGTCCCTTGTATCAACAGGACACTCTTCTTTCAATCATAGTGTCAGAAAAAGAAGACTGGGGAGAGTGGACAGGTTTCCTACTGCCTGGTCTCTCTCTCTCTCTTTCTCTCTCTCTCTCTCTCTCTCTCTCTCTCTGTGTGTGTGTGTGTGTGTGTGTGTATTGTTCTTTTCAGAACTTGAGCTCTGAATAAGTACCGAGATAATAGGTCTAAATAATGAAATCATCTATTCACAATGCAAGGCAGTGTATGTCATGCTAATGTCATTCTCACACCTTTCATTCACCACAACCTTTCATTTGAATACTTAGAAGACTGTTCATTGAGATCAATACCAAAATAAAAGACCGAGTAACTGCCTGGATAAGTCAGCAATCTGTACTATCTCAGGGTAGTTGCATTTGTACAGGACCTAGAAAAAATGCAGAAGATGAATGCCCATTAGTATCAATAACATGCTACATAACAAATCTAGTCCAATGGTAGGATAGCTATGGAAAGCTCTAAAACTACTCAAGGGTTTCAAATAGAGAACTCAAAAGTCTGAGTGAATTTTATATCATTATGAGACACTAGAATCTGGAGTGGAGTTGCTCTCAGTTCAAGGAAACCCTTGAGTGCAGGGGTTGGGGCCAGGTAAACTCTGAGGCTAATCTGAGCCCTTAGATTTAAGTACTATGATCATAGGGAGCCCTTCAGCTCCTGGTCACCCAATAAATACTGACTGTGGCATATGCCGAGAACTTGCATGCTCCTTGTGCCGAGAACTTGCATGCTCCTAATTGTTTTAGCATCCCTGAAGATAATAATACATTGTGCCATCCAAGTGAAAACAAAAACAAAACCCTCAAGCTTAATCCTGTGGTCTCTCTAGTTCCTCTAAGGTGGAAGTTGAGTGATAAACATAAAGGTAGAGTAGGGGGCTTCCCTGGTGGCGCAGTGGTTGAGAGTCCGCCTGCCGATGCAGGGGACACAGGTTCATGCTCCGGTCTGGGAAGATCCCACATGCCGCGGAGCGGCTGGGCCCATGAGCCGTGGCCGCTGAGCCTGCACGTCCAGAGCCTGTGCTCCTCAATGGGAGAGGCCACAACAGTGAGAGGCCCGTGTACCGCAAAAATGAAAAAAAAAAAAAAAAAAAAAGGCAGAGTAGGCCTCAAATGGACACATTCCAAAATTTACAGGAGGTGACCTTGTTCCTGGATAAAGGAAGGAAGTGAGTATGGCCCGTTATGTTCAGTCAGGGAGATTTGGGGAAATTCAGTCTAGGAAACGTGGACAGTCCCAAAGAAATCCTTGTCAAGGATAGTGCCACTCAGGAAAAGTAGAGAGGAATGCATTTGAAATTCCCCTGGAAGTTGGAACTATAAAATGGCCATGGATTTTTGTTGAGTGTGTAGTAAAGGGGAGATACGAGAAAGATTTAGAAAAGGGGTGGAAGTATCATTTTATTCAGTTTTTATAATTTTACTTTAATTTTACTAAACTTGTAAAATAATTATTTTTGAATCATTTTTCTAATGACAAAACCAAGCCTCAGAAAGGTAAAAAAGATCACAGCTAACAAATAAAAAGTCAGAATTCAAAAATCAGATTTGTCTGACCCCCAAACCAATGCTTTCCTCCCATAAGACAGAAGAGAGAGATGAGAGGAGAATGGGAAGGAAACAATGTTGAGTTCCTAATGGAGATGAGCTACTGTGCTAGGCACCTTACATATATATTTATTTTTATTATGTAGTCTTCACAACAACAGATTCAGTTGTTTTTTTGTTTTTTTAAAAAAATAAATTTATTTATTTATTGGCTACGTTGGGTCTTCGTTTCTGTGTGCCGGCTTTCTCTAGTTGTGGCGCATGGGGGCTACTCTTTGTTATCATGCGCGGGCTTCTCATTGCGGTGGCTTCTCTTTGTTGTGGAACACAGGCTCTAGGCACGCAAGCTGCAGTAGTTGTGGCGCATGGGCTTAGTTGGTCCGTGGCATGTGGGATCTTCCAGGACAAGGGCTGGAACCCGTGTCCCCTGCACTGGCAGGCGGATTCTTAACCGCTGCACCACCAGGGAAGCCCCTCAGTTGGTATTTTTGTTATGCTTTACATTTGTAACTGTGGTTTCCTGTGTAAATTTGACACAGGTGTGACAGCACATTAATCCCCTCCTGTCCCTTTTCACCCACCCTCACACTCTCTTCTCTGATATGCTCAAGGTTTCTGGTCAGTATCTAAAATATTCAAAGGTCCAGACCTATTGATATCTCTGGAGCTACAACTCAGAAGAGCCATATTAAGGCTGAGGAATCTCATAATTGACACCAGAAGCACATTGTTCCAGAGTAAACCAGTGCTCCTGGTGCTGCCTCAAAAATGAGAGGCCATTGAACAGAGTGGGCAGACCAAGGGCTTCTCCTCCACCGCTAGAGGGCATTGTTCCTGTTTTGTCCATGGTTGTACTTCTACCACCACCATGCTCCACATCCCTGAGCTCTGTCAAGGAAGAGCAGAAGGTATCTGTCCTCCTCTCTCCTAGTACAAAGTACAGTCACTGAGACTCCAAGCCAAAGCAGCTCAGGCTCAACCTTGCAGCCCTTTCAAGTGGTTCACAGAGAAATCTTACTAAAGCAAGCTCCCCTTCGATTCCCTGAACCAGTGATCATGACCTGCCCAGTGGTTCTCTCTTTCTATACTCATCATTATTTTATTTTGGGAGTCATATCACCTATCCCCATCCCTGGGCCTTGCTCTAGGAAACCCTGGTCCACTGTGATAGATTTGCTAATTTGAATCATAGAAAAATTGGAATTTGCGGGGAGGGGTGTGGACAGTAAGTAATCTTGGCCCTTTCTCTCCCTGGAGTCTTCTGGGCTCCTTATGCAAAATTACAAAATTACCTACTCTATTCCAAAATAGTTATTATTCATCTCACAGAGAAAGAAAAATGTTTGCCTCCCATGTTGCCAGACTCTCCCAACACGGATGAAAAAATCGAAGTTATAACAAAGAAGAGGGGAAGGAGAAAGGAGAAAACATACCCAAGTTCTTTCAGCTAGACAGTGAAATAGAGATTCAAACCCATGTCTGATTCCACAATAACACATGCCTCAAAGAAAACAATTTTCTGAGATTCAAAATGTGGACCGTTCATTCTTGTGGTTCTTCCCCTGGGAATGCAGCCACCATGCTGTGAGAAGCTCAAGCCAATGGAGAGGCCACTGGTAGGTACTGTACTAGCCTCTTGGACCTTGGATTACAGGGGTCTTCCAGCCCCCAGCCATTCCAGTCACTCTCAGCTGTTTGAGTCTTCCCAGCTGAGGTCCCAGACATCAAAGGACAAAGACTCCATCCCTGCTTGTGTTCTCAATTCCTGACCAGAGAATCAGTGAGCACAAATAAGATGGTTGCTGCTTCACCCCCCCTTCACCCCCAGAAGCTTGGTGTGATTTGTTATGCAGCAAAAGATAACGGGAAATTAATCAGGAGGGCTAAGAGATCAAAGGCTCTAAAAAAGTAAGGTTTTGGATCATCCTAGACAAACAGCAACAAAATGCTGAAAAGTGTATTCTGTCACATAAGTCATCCAAGTGTAAGTCTCTACATTATAAATATTGGCTGAGGGACTCAATATACACATTGCTAGGTATTGTTAACTGAGTATTGCTCATGCTGGGCTGGGAAAACCTTTACTGGCAACGGTGGAACATTTGGATGTGGAATTCTCTGCCATGGAAAACATAAAAACCATTCTTTAGTGAAAAACACTGATCATCTGGAAGAAGCTTTATCAGTATCTTACTGATGTTTTTCACTTTCTTTTGAGGCAAAAACAGTTTTCTCCTAGGTCTAGGTTACATTCATGACTTTTACTAAAGAGCCTCCTTTGTACAGATATCACTGAACAAGAGATGAGAAACTGTCCAAACTGTGGAAAAGATTAGAAAAATCTATGAAGTGTAAGACAAAGACCCATAAATATGGAATTGACTTTCATATTTCTTGTTCCCTTAACATATATGGAGTGTCATATATCATATGTGTTGTATGTGTGTATGAATTTATGGGTATGAAACAAAACAAACAAAACGAACTTCTACTATTAAATCTCTTGGTTCTGTGCAACTAAAACATAAGGATAAAATTTTTGATAGCCCTATTTTCATCATTTCTCTATCACGGTAGCAAGCAGTTAAAGTCAAGCAGGATATATAACTTTATATATGTATTTATAGACTTGTAACCATATACATTTATTTACAGACTGTCTTAGTTCATTCAGGATGCTACAACAATACCATTGACTGGGTAGTTTAGAATGGAAATTTGTTTCTGACAGTTCTGAAGGCTGGGAAGTCCAAGATCAAGGCACTGGCAGATTTGACGTCTGGTGAGAATCCACTTCCTCGTTCATATATGGCCATCTTTTTATTCTGTACTCACATGGTGGAAGGAGAGAGGGAGCTCTCTGGTGTCTCTTTTATAAGTGCACTAATCCCATTCCTGAGGGGATTAGTGTCCTATCAGACTCCCCAATGGCCCCACCTTCAAATACCCTCATATGGAGGATAAGGTTTCTTCACATGAATTTGGGGGGTACACAAACATTCAGTCTACAGCATAGACTGTCTACTATCCATAGTCAAACATTTATCCATGTATTTATTTATTGAGAAAATATATATTGAACACCAACTACGTGTCAGGCAGTACTGGAGATAACAGTGGTGAAGAAAAGAGACAGGATCCCTCCCCTCATTAAGCTTGCATTCTGGAGGAGAGAGTTAAATGATAAACAAGTGAATAAATAACAAGATACATGGCTTTTGAGGATTCAAGGAAAAAATAGATTACATACAAAAACTTTTGGAACACTAGGTCACACAGCAAAGAAACAGAGTAGGTGTTTGTTCTTCAGCTGTCCAGAATATCACCTCCCTTCCCCTGAGCAACTTGGTCTCCGTTTAAGTGAAACCTCTTGATGAAGGAACAGCCAGCTCCCACAATGGAAACCAGTGGTCAAGAGCCTCCCTCTCCTCACCCTGCTGTAGCGGGAAGGTGGGCATATGACTGATATGTGGCCAATCAGGACTTTGATCCTTGACTGACAGATTCCTCACAGATCTCACCCATGGCAGGCTAACCAGGCCACATCTGCAGAGGATTTTGCCATTTGTGATGGTTAATTTTATATGTCAACTTAGCTAGGCTATGGTAGGCAGATACTGGGTCAAACATTATTCTATTTGTTTCTGTGAAGGTATTTTTTAGATGAGATTAATATTTAAATTAATAGACTCTGAATAAAGCACACTATTCTCCATAATGTGGGTGGGCCTCACCTAATCAGTGGAAGGCCTACTGACCTCCCATTGAGAAAAAGGGAATTCTGCCAGGAGACCGCCTTTGGACTCAAGTTGCAACATCAGTATTTTCCTAAGCCTGTTGGCCTACCCTGCAGATTTTGGACTTGCCAGCCTCCATAGTTATGTGAGTCAATCCCCTAAAATAAATCTCTCGATTTATTTTATATCTATCTATATCTATATAGATATATAGATATATAGATAGATATATAAAATTCTCTGGAAAACCCTAATTAATACACCATGGTCTTTCCAACCCAGACCTCCAAATTCCCATGCTTCTTCCTCTTCCAAGCCTGGCCCTTTACTCCTGTGTTGGCATATGTGCCCCTCAAATTTTGATAAAATAATAGTCCTAATTAAAGAAAAAAAAAAGCCATGGATCAATCACACAGAGTAGCATCACAAAAACACAACTTAAATTTTATATCTAGCCATTTCAACATACACATCAGTCCAGTGAACTTCCTCCTCCTCATGATGGACAGAGGAGCCTGCAACCATGCACCTTGGCTGATACAGGAAAATTGTAGCTTTTGAAACTTGTGGTCTCTGCAATACCTTCTGCTTAACATCTTTTGCCTTTTCTCCCCTGAAAAAGTCTCCTCATACCGGTAAATCACATCCCTACTCAGAACATTTTTGGCATCCTCACGTTAATTCTGTGTTATGATTAAAGGTTTCCTTGTCTTCCCAGCTAGGTCTTTTCAGAGCAGAGATCATGCTTTATATTCCCTCATTCCACCCACAGCAACCCTTCAGGATCTTGCCTGTTATGGCTGCTCAGCAATGGTCTCTCAAGGTGGTGGAAGTGTAATGCCTGAATGAAAGACCAGCTTTCAGTTTGAAAATTATGTTACCTGTGGTAGTAGTGATTAATTTGATTTAGAGTGCATCTTTGTCCCAATGAATTCCAAACATTTGAGCACATTATTTCATGCATGCAAGATAACTTTTTGGCAAATTATTTACAAATAGACATCCAATAAAGACAAAACACTGTGGTGATTTTTCCAGGGACAGAGTCAGTTAGCTAAAGGTAATCTGAGAAAAAGGCTACAATGGTCCTTATTTTCAGTAAGCCGTGTTTTTCAGATTGCTAGTCTGTGTGATTGATCTATAGCTTTTTTCTTTAATTGAGACTACATTTTGTCAATACTTGAGGTGAAGATAAAAAAGAAACCAGGATATCTGCCCACGTATCCCTTACTGACAGGGAAAGGATAAAGAGAGGGGAAAGAGAACAGAAAGTGGGAGGGGCATTAGAGCTATTCATATCCATTCGGAAGGTCAGGAGACAGAATCAAAGCAGCCAAAAGGAGACTGGCTGCATCATCTCTCTCGCTCCAACTTCACGTATTGCTGTGCATTAAAGAAATCAGGCAAAGGATTGAGGCAAGTGGTAAAGGTTTATGGCCTGAACACAGCTGCGATATTTAGCACGCTAATAATGAAGACCTCTTTATCAATTCCTCTTAAGTAGAGCTATAGTTTTAAAGCATTCTTATTCAGGCAAAAATGTTTTCCAAGGCAGCTCCCACTTTTCAGTGTTTTTTTATGAGCTTGAAGTTAAGTTCAAGAATCACAAAATAAGAGGTTGCAGATATAAGTCCTACTCTTACTGGAGTTTGTATTTTTTGTAGCTTTAGAAGTTGGTAAGGGGAAGTAGCAACAAAAGAGGAAACATCTAAGAGACTTCAAATTCTTAAGCGTAAACTGCGATCTGCTACTGGCACCCAATCCAAATTTTAATTAGTAAATTATTAATTATATGGCCAGAAAGATAAAAGGATCAAGTTGATGAAAACTGCTAGGGCAGAACCTAAGTAATAATGGTTATGAAGGTTTTATGTAGCCACCAAAAAAGGAAAATTCAGCCCCCACTGTTTTAAACTCTCTTCTTTGAATTTATTACAGAGACCATTAACTGCCAAGCTCAGATGCAAAAGGCAATGAGACAATAAAGGTAAAATTTAAGGCAACTGAAAGGGAACTTAGCTTCCAGTATAACTTTCCCATTAAATTACTATCATCACAGACTCATTTACACCACAGTCCAAGTTACTGGCTTTTAGTATGAGATTCTAATAGTCAATACAGGAAAATTCTTGTTCCACTACAGAGCTCCAAACGTGGTGATTACACTACTTCAATGCCTCGTACATGCCAAGAGCAGCCATAAAACCCCATCATGAATAGCTCTCTGCATGTGGTGTGGTATATAAGTGTTATACAATGTGAGTTTCTGTAACTGCTTAAACCATGGGCTAAATGAGACCCTCAAATGAAATCCAGCTCTTAAAAGTGTCACTTCCAATTCTTATCCAGGAAGTGTGGCTTATACCTGGGCTTCAGGTATGTAAGAGCCACTGGGGCTTTGCACAACTCACTTTACCTCTTGAGCTTCAGTGTTCTCATGTGCAAAATAAAGAGAGTAGTGATAATAATAACAAAAAAGATAATAATAATAGCCAACACTTATATAGCCATCATCTGCCAGGCACTGTTCTGAGCAATTCACATGTATAACTCAACACTCAGAACAACTCTGTGAGGCAGGTACTGGTATCAACAGCCCTCCCACTACCACCACTCACCTCAGCACCTCCCCATCAACCCCTCCCACCGTGGCCTTAAGTCTCAGGCCAACTTAACCTCACCTCTTATAAATACATGAAGCTGATCTCAAGTGGCGCCAGCTAAGGGATTAGGCCTTAAAATCTAAGAGAGGAAAGAGCACCAGGACTCTACAAACAGGATGTATGTCTGTGGTATAATAAAAAACACATAACTTGGTCTTTGCCCCTGGTTTCTAGCACAGAACTCCTAAAACCCTTGGAATTTCCTGAGTGATAGGAGTGTCTTGTTTTTCATAGCCAACCCTTTCTACTATACCTGAGCTGGTAAGGAGGTGACTCATAGTGGGCCCTTAGATAGCTTCAGAATGAGAGCTGCTCACCAGAAAATCCATGTACATGATTAGAGGGTTGGAACTTTCAGCCCCACCCCTCAACCCCTGGGAAAGAGACAATGGCTGGAGATTGAGTTCAATCACCATGGTCAATGATTTAATCAATCACATTTACACAATGAACCTTTAATAAAAACTCTTGAACAATGAGATTTGAGATGCTTCCTGGTTGATGAACACATTGAGGTACTGGGAGGGTGACATGCCCAGAGGGGTGCAGAAGTTCTGGACCACCCATCTCGATACCTAGCTCTGTATATCTCTTCCATTTGACTGTTCCTGAGTTGTATCTTTGAAAATAAAACTGTAATTGTAAGTATAGAACTTTCCTGAATCCTATGAGTAGTTCTAGCGTATTACTGAACCTGAGGAGCAGTCATAGGAACCTCTGAATTTGTAGTTGACCAGGCAGAAGTGTAGGTAGCCTGGGGACTCCATTTATAGCTGGTGTCTGAAGTGAGGGCACTCTCGTGGGACTGTGCTAATAACTCCTTGTAGTTAGTGTCAGAATTGAATTGAATTCTGGGACACCCAGCTGGTGTCAAAGAAGTATAAGAATTTCTCCAATCTTGCTTGCCGAGGTCATCTGACCCTTCTTTGAACGAGAAGATATGTCATTTGTTATTAAAGTCATATTTGAAATTTTCCACAAGGAATCTGCATCTTCCGAAAACATTTATTTAAAGCGTCTTTCCTCAGGAGAGAACAGATACATATTTATTTCGGGGGGGTATAAAAGATTTTACGTAGTTATGAAAACTATTATAATATTTCTTTTTTTTTTTTTGGCTGTGCACAGGCTTTCTCTAGTTGCGGCGAAGGGGGACTACTCTTCATTGCAGCGCGCGGGCTTCTCATTGTGGTGGCTTCTCTTGTTGCCAAGCACGGGCTCTAGGCGCGCAGGCCTCAGTAGTTGTGGCACGCGGGCTCAGTAGCTGTGGTGCACGGGCTTAGTTGCTCCGCGGCATGTGGGATCTTCCCAGACCAGGGATTGAACCTGTGTCCCCTGAATTGGCAGGTGGATTCTTAACCACTGTGCTACCAGGGAAGTCCCAATATTTAAAGTGTTCTCTCTACCAACTATTGTCCTATCACCCACTGAAATATGTAGCACTCTAAATATCTATAAAAAATAAAGAATACTTGGCCTTAAGTCACTACTTCTGTAGTCTAAAATACTTTGGCAAAAGTGGGAAACAGACGAAGGAATGGAGAAAAAAAGAAAGAGACAGAGGAAAGGTGGGAGAGAGGTGGGGAAGGAGAGGGAGGAGAAAGTCTGCCTTCCCCTTACACTGACCCACATAGGAGCAGGCTTCCCCATTGATTTGTAGTCATCCCTTTTGTCAGGTATTAATGTGATCTAATGAAACATCAACCTCTATTTTGATCTGCTGCTTACTGCAGCACCCTCAATTTATTAGGCACTTGCTTGCATTTCAAAATACTATGCTTTGAAGGATGATTGGCCTCCTCTGATCAAAGCAAATTTCATTAGCTGAAATAGCTTGACTTATAGCTGGCCTATAACACAGAATTGGAAAAAATTTTAATGTCTGTATAAAAATACCTACCAAAGGCCTTTCGATAATGTTTATTTTTCTTCAAAAGACAAAAGGAAGACTGGGTAGCTAAATAATTTCTTACCTAATGGAAAACCCTGGTGCCTAGAAACCATTTGGAAAATTTTCATATAAACCAAAATAAAAAACCCTTGAAATGCTACCACATAAACTGCAAAATCTTACTTAACAGAACTGAAAATTATTTATAAAAACAAGTAGACTACATAGTTAATTCTTTTTAAGCTCACGATTGATAGGATTTAAATACAGCCAAGTCTTGGTGATTTTGTAATTGATAAACCAAATCAGAGATTTTTTTAAAGGACCTTGTTTTTCCAGAATCTTCTTTCCTTGGCTGAATTTTGGGCATTTTACTGCTTTTAGTCACAACCACTGAGTTTGAATAAGGAGTGCAAGATCTAGCTCAAATTTCCTACTCAGTATTTATTTAATCACTTAGTAACTTGATTGGAAAAGTCCAAACCATGGACTAACATGGGTTTCCAGATTCTCTGTCTTTATTTTATATTATTTCACTATTCTTCTGTTACTGTTTGTTAAGAAAAGAATGTTGGGGTTATTAGTAATAACTTTATAATGAAAAATCTTAGATATTTTCCTATTTAGGCAAAATGAAAAAAAATGATGTTCAAATAAATAGTCAATCAGGGTAAGTTAAAAAGAAACAAGTGCATCAATGCAAATGCTAGTTCACCTAAAATATTTTAGTACTTGCATTTTTCTGTAATTTTGTCTTAGTTCTGTACCTTATTTTTTGTTAATTATTTATTGAAGTTGTATAATTATGTGAACCTGATGAATACACAGAAATTATTAACTTTCATCAAATTCTGGCACATGAGAATGAGGAGCTATTCCTTGAAACTTGAGAAAGCAGCGACTTTATGAAATATCACAATAAAGTTCGCATCATCAAAGGTCCAAAAGATAAACATTCTTACAGAGCCATTATGTGCCACAAGTTAAAATTATATATGTGTTAGAACATAAATATCTGAGATCTAGTAGATCATGTCATTCTTTTACAGCTCTCCCCTGGAGGAAATGCAAGAGGTCAGGTTCAGAGCACCCAGTTCTGTTACGTACACCTTAAAAGTTCATCCTGAAATGGATGGAAAAATTAGTAAACAAACAATCTTTGGGTGTGGCAAGTAAAATTCTAAGTTATTTTTCACGTCCTGGACTATTGACACAGTCTCATATGGGAAATATTCTGCATCCTTTGTCTTGTTAAGGAAAGGGGAAAATAAACTCTAGCAATGAAACTAGACAGTATAAGTGGTAAGTAAACTTGGGGCATCTCAGAACCCTATGTTTAATGAAGTTTATCATTTAAAGACTTTTCTTAGTCAAACTGTGGAGAGGAAAATAATATAAATGAAACTTTAAAAAAGAGGTATTTAGAGAACAGAATATTCATTGAACATCTGCCTGATCCTTTAAATTTATGAGCACGCTTCTATTTCTTTAGCTTGGAGAGATGCTGATTCCATTTCTAGAATATCCAAATCTAGAATATCTCTAATAGAGTACAAAAGAAGCATGGTACAAAGAGGTTTTTTACTTTAAAACTCATGTATATTTGCCTTTCACATATATTAGTCAGGATATTTTACTGGGACTTTACATAACCAAATAGCTAAGCATATTCAGAAAACTTGTCTCCACAAGAGTGAGGAATTTTCTAGTTTCTTCATTCTGATTCCAGCTATTACAAAACGCCTCTCTATAGCCTGGCCAGTTCTGTACTTTATTTTACCTATGTAAACACAACATCCACTATAACTTTTTTTAAAGTTTTTCTCATTTTTAATAACTTTTGCTATGTGCACTGTAAATTATCAATAATTGGGAAAGTTAGATGACAATTGCATTCAAGTCATTTAATATAATTGTATAAAGAGCAAATTTGAGAATTTATAACTGGGTAAATTCATTTAAAGATTTCCCACTGTTCTCATTAATTAAATAACTCAAATTTTAGACCATTAAGAACTCTGAGACAGAAATAGAAATTCTGCCCAGGAACTGCAGCATCAGCTCCTGCCTGAGAATTTCCAGTCTGCCTTTCCTGACAGCCAGCCCTACTGATTTAGGATTTGCCTAATCAGCCCCTAAAATTTCATTAGATCAATACCTTGCAATAAACCTCCTTATATAATATTTTCTACTGGTTCTGCTTCTCTGCTTGAACCCCGACTGATACACTCCCCAACACTCTTGCCATCTGACTCCCCAGCCCTCCCCATTCAACATTCCCCACCTTATCTCCACCTCCACTTTTCTGAATATACTTCTTATATCCCATCCTCCCATCTTCCCTGGCACCATAAAGGCAGGCACATCATAGAAAGAGAGAAATCCACTACTAATAAGGAAATAAACCAGAGGCATTTTAAATTCTTCTACCTGTTTCCTCCCCCACTAGAGATTTCATTATAAAAAGTTTCAAACTACAGAATATTTGAAAATGTTTATGGTAGCCACCTATACCAACTAGATTCTACCATTAACACTGTATTATACTTACTTCATCTGTTATCTATCCATCCATGTATCCCTCTACTCACCCATCAATCCATCTTATTTTCTGATGCCTTTCAAAGTAAGTGACAGACATGAATACTCTTTTCCCTAAGTGTTTCAGCATGTACACCATCAATTATAATTGAATATTTGTTTATAACGTTTTTAAAGAAAATTTAATATAAACCAAATGTCCAAATCTTAAATGTACCATTCAATGAGGCTATTTGTTGTTGTTGTTAAAGATTTTATTTTTTTAGAGCAGGTTTAGATTCACAGCAAAATGGAGAGGTAGGTGCAGGAAGTTCTCATCTACCACAACCGCTACCCCCACACATGCATAGTCTCCACCATTATCAATCTTCCCCACCAGAGTGGTACATTCATCACAACTGAGCCTACATTGACACATAATCACCCAAAGTCCACAGATTTATTCTTGGTGTTCTATATTCTGTAGGTTTAGACAAATGTATAATCACGTGTATCTATCATTATGGTATTACACAGAGTATTTTCATTGCCCTAAAAATCCTGTGTGGTCCACCTATTTATCCCTCCTCCCTCCCCAGCCCCTGGCAACCACTGATCTTTTCACTATTTACATAGTTTTGCCGTCCTTTCAATGAGTTTTGACATATGTATCCAACTATGTGACCTGAACTTTATCAATAAGGCATTTATATGACCCTAGATTTCCCCTATGTTCCTTCCCAGTAAACCCTTGTCTCACCTCACTAGAAGCAACCACTGATATGATTTCTTTTCCTCCAGAGATTAGTTTTGCTTGTTCAAAAAATTCATAAAAACAGAATCATCAGAGAAGGCACTCTCTTTGTGTCTGGCTTCTTTCGTTCACTGTAATGTTTTTGAGATACATCCATGTGGTTGCGCGTATCAGTTGTTTATTCTGTTTTGCCATTGAGAAGCAATCATTGTATGTATATACCACAGTATGTTTGTACATTCTCCTATTGGTAGATATCTGGTTTGTTTTTGGTTATTATAAATAAAGTTGCTATGGATATTCTTGTATTAAAAATAAATTAGATAAATAAATAAATAGAAATCCAAGACTGTACTACAAGTTCTATTTCTCACATGAACAAATATTTATTGGACAACTACTGTGTACAAAGCACTGTTCTAGGTACTGATGTCAAGGAACTCGAATACAATAGTAGAATAAAACATGTATTTAAATTATTACTGTTAAAGAGTAAAAATACTACAAGAATATTGTGAAATTGAAGTTATCTAGAGAGGCTTCAGTAAGAAGAGTATCAGTGGGTAAGTCTACAGAGTGTGTTTGGACTACACTTCAGAGGGTTTTTAACAGGGTGGAGTGCTCTGTATTGACTTCAGCAAATACTGAAAGGAAATAACTGAAAGATTTTGAGCAAGGAAGTGATGATCAGAACTGCGTTTTAGCTAGATTCTTCCAGAGGTTATGGCATATTGAAGAGAGGATAGCTTAGAATTAAGATATCAGTTAGAAGGCCATTATATCCAGGTGAGGTAGTGGAGGACCTGCCCAAAGGTGGAGGCAGTGAGAATGAAGGAGAGAACACGTTTGTTACAAATGGACCTATAGAACTTGGCCACCACTAACTTTTTTAATGCACCCTCTAATTATATCGTAATTCAACACATATACACATGCATGAATGAGACAAAGTTTTCACAGGAACACACCCCTTACTACGTTTAATGCACACTAATATTTTCTATTTTTTATTCTCTTTCTTTTCTTTATTTAAAAGCTGAGAATAAACCACTAAATTGATTTCATAATCTGTTGGGTCATGACCTGTGGTTTAAAAAAACACTAGACTGGATAATGGTAACAAAGAAGATGACTCAGATTAAAACCCAGGCAATTGGAAGAATGGTGGTTTCATGCATTTGAAAATATTTTATTGAGAAGTCTCAATTTGTTGGGGAATAAACTTACAACAACTTAATTTTTTCCAATAACTGCCTTCAGCTATGGTCTGTCACTCACCTTTCATTTTCACTGAATTTATCCCCACCCCACTTCATAACTTTTCTTATTATTTATTTTTTAATGGACTTCAGGAGTACAACATTGGAAAAAGCATAACACTTGTTTCATTAAATACTATCATGATTCATGGCCCTCTATTTATTTGTTATGCATTTTTTTAATAAATGTATTTATTCATTCCTGGTTGCGCTGGGTCCCCATTGCTGTGCAAGGGCTTTCTCCAGCTGCAGAGAGCGGGGGCCACTCCTCGCCACGTGCGCAGGCCCCTCACTGCAGTGGCCGCTCCTGCCGTGGAGCACGGGCTCCAGGCGCAGCGGCCCCAGCAGCTGTGGTGCGCAGGCTCTAGAGCACAGGCTCAGTAGTTGTGGCACACAGGCCCAGCTGCTCCGTGGCACGTGGGATCCTCCCGGACCAGGGCCCGAACCCATGTCCCCTGCATTGGCAGGAAGACTCCCAACCACTGTGCCACCAGGGAAGTCCCTGTTATGCATTTATTAATCATGTAATCAATACCCATAAATCAACCACCCAATTGGAGAATTAAAAGTGACAAAACTTACATCTATGTTCACCTCCCCATTCTACCTCTTGCCTCCTCTTATCTGATATGACTATCATCCCAAATTATGTCTATCATTCCATTGATTAAAAAAATAATGTATTGCAAATGCTAGTTTAGTAATCAAGCTATACACAATCTTCTAGGTCTGGCTTTTCTTTTTTTTAACTCAACATTATATTATTACTATTCATGACCATTTTTGGATATAGCTATAATTAATTCATTTTCACTGCTGTATAATATTCTCTTGTGTGAACAACTGCCATTCATTTACCCTTTTTTTGCCATAAACATTTTTGTAATCCAGAGTTTTGTTTGTTTGTTTATTTTTGCTACTACAAACAGTGCTGCTACAAACATTTTTGTACCTGTGTCCTGGTGCACATATTCCTGAGTTTATCTTGGATAAATATATAGGAATAGAATTACTGGGTCATAGGGTGTGCATATCTTCAACATCATGAGATAATTCCAAATCAGTTTATCAATTCACTTCCCTCTAGCAAGATATTAGAAAGACTGCTGCTTCATATTCTCTCCAATACTCGGTATCTGATTTTTTTCCCCAACACTTTCTATTCTACTTCTTTAAATTCAGTCCTGGTAATTTAGACACCTCAATATCAGATGGATTTAGAGCTCTTTTGAATACCCCTTTCTCTCCATGCCATCTTAGACCTGCAGCTCCAGAAGCTTGGGGTGGAGGTTAGGGTGTTTGTTTCAACGTCTGTTTCACACATGTCTCCCACCCCTCATCTCCTGTGCTTCTCCTCTGGTCTTAGGGTGGGGAGGAGGGACAGTGGAGGCAGAAGTCTCCTTACTTTATGGCTCCAGACCAAATTTTACACTATTCTTTTGCTTCTAGGACAAAGATGGAGAAAGAGGTTGGAGAGAGATGTAGGCAGGTGAAAGGCTGGGGAGTTGGAGAGGGCTGGGCACACAACAGATTCAGTGAAACCATTCGTCAAGCCCTGAGGGAAAGTGCCTGACTCCTACAATAGTATGCTCTTTGCATTTAGAATGAGGACTACTTAGAATCTTCTCTTTCCAGCTTTGAACTTTAATCACAATTTTGAAATAAGTTCCACTCAGCACCTATTACCATCCCATTATACAGAAAAAGAAGCAAGTTGAAGAGAGAGAAGATTCACCTTCAGAATATTCTGAAGACATCCAATGAGATATGTAGTGTTGCTAGTAAGACATCCAGGTAGGGTTTCCTAGTAAGCAATTGGTAACAGAGTCCTGGACCTCAGAAGAACGATAGGGACTAGACAGAAGAACGTGGAAATTAGCCACATTGCTAAAGTCATTAAAAGGTAGTTATTATTATAATCCATTTTACTAATGAAAAAACTGAAGTTCAGGAGTATAAATAATTTACCCGAGATCTCATAGTTAGCCTGAGGCAGAAAGGAAATTTGTCTCTGAAAATTTGTGAATGCAAAATCTATGCTCCTCTGACTATATGACAACATCACATGAGGGATAGCACAAATAAGGGAAGGAGGAACCTATGACAATCATTATTTCTCTTGGAAATCATGGAAATAAGATCACAAATGAGATTTCTGTAAGTTAAATTAGTTACCCTTTATAGAATCTGCTTCTAATAACTCAGAAGATAGAACGATTCCCATATATGTGAAGATATGACTGTACTGAAAGACCATTCATAAGAAACAGTTAAGGTGTAGCGATATGTACAAGGTATAAGGGGGGCATAAAGTGGGACATGTTATGATGGGAATCAGCTAATGAAGCAGAGATGAAAAAGAGCCACAGAGACATATAGTGGCTGTGCTCATCCAAGCCCCAAGCACTACCCATAGGAAGAAGGAACACTGGCCCATGAACACATGCTTTCCCCAGACCAAGAATATACATGCCCATTGTGAAGATCAATAACAAAACCTGCATCTCATTTTCCTGCCCCAGGCTCACTATGCAACCTGTTGATGGTAGCTTGGCTTCCTCACACTTTGCCTTAAAGAGAGAACACATTGACTGGAAGAAAAGAGTATCCAGCACCCCATGTTCTTCCATATCTCACTGAGGTTTGACTTAATCAAGTTAATAAGCATCACTTTCTGGTGACATTTTCCATGGGGGTAAGGTTTGCTAAGTCAATTTTGGAAGCTGAAACCAGAGTTCTCATCCCACAAGACTCTGGGCAATGGTCACTCCACCATGGTAAAGATTTAGTAAGGCTCCATGACCATTCACTGCCCTCCACCCACTACTTACCTTCACTCTGGACTTCTTGGTCAAGTAAGGAACCACTGCAGATGGCCAAAATAATTTTACAAAGGAAGAATAAGGAAAGAGCCATAGGACAGAGAAATTAATGGATAAATGAGCAGAGGGTGGGTGTCCCTCTGTGGAAAATACTACTGAGGCAGTAGGACCTGAGCATGGAGAAAAGACTTTAACTACTTTCTGTATATCGTATGTTTTGATGACTAAAAGATATATATATAAAGCTAATGGATAGCAATGAAAGAACTGCTTCTGAATGAGGATTATTTAAATGTAGTAAGTAATTTAGAAAATATTATTGATAATCTTTAAAAGAAAGAATAAAAAGGAGTAAAATTAAGTGCTTTGACTTTTTAAAAGTATAAGTTATTAATTCATTCAATTATACACAGTCTGGGCTTGCACATTTAAGAACACCAACATGAAACTAGCTCTATAAAATGAAGAGAAACCGAGATGCTCTCCTGAATGTTTGTCTTTGTGGGGATCTTTCACGTGAAGACCTGATATTCCTGATAAAACTGCACATATTGATCACATATAGGAATGGCTAGGGGGAAAAAACTTTCTTATTTTTGAATTACTGATTTCAGAGTCACAAAACACAGCCTTCCCCAAAATAACTGTTTTTCAAAAAAACCTGCCCTTCTCATTGGCAGCTCTAATTTTTTCAAAATAATAGCATCTCGAATGCAACTAAAAACATAAGCCAGAAGACCCTGATAAATGATGATGTGTCTGACGTAACAGATGCCACCGTCCCTTCCATGTCCAATGACTCATGTTCAAATTATATGTGAGGTTTGGATGGGAGAATTAAATTTTCAGCCCTGATTTCCCTTCCCACTACTTGTGATTCTCTCAGATAATCTTTATTCAGAGTGAGGACGGGAATATGAAAAAGGATTACCTAACCGTCCCAGTTAAATAAGAAAACCGTGTAAGACTATATTTCATTTGCCTAAACATGTGCCTTAGATTATCACACTGCCCAGGCTTCGGCTTCACTGCTAGTTAGTAACAAATGAACTGGGAAAAGCTATGTTCCTTTCTCCCAGCTGAGGTTGCAGGTGTGCAGGCTGCTCAGGAAGGGCAACCAGGGAGCAGAATAGCAAGAGCTATTCTTCATGAGCCCAGTGTTTCCTTTGTGCCCAGACGTGTTTGTTAGGAGTCTCCTCTATGATCCCAGGGTACACTAAGGGGAAACAAAACAATTAAATGATGAAGGTAGTGTCAAAGATTTGAACTTATTAACAATCAGAGAGAACTCTATTCTGGACCCAGTAAACACTACACAGACAGTTCATTTAAGGCAGATACATATGTATATCAAAAAGAAATCTCTGCGATGTCATGTTCCCTGGTGTCTGAGACCTACGCAATAGACAAGTCAAATGTTTGGCAACCTCAGCAGTGTTTCTTTAATTTGATTTGGATGCTGTACTCTCAATATTGACTTCTGAGCTTTATCTAGACTTTCCTTTATTGGCATGGCCTTCCCAAGGAGCTGGTTGTCTAGGTGATGAATGCTGCACACCATAATAAAATAAAGTACTTTTGAAATAAATGGTAATTAATGCATTTGTTTTGTAAATTTAACTTTTACCCTGATGGAGCAGGAAAAGGGGCACCTTCCTTGTCAATAGTCAAAACGAGGTTTGGTGTTAATTCACCCATGTGTTTGTTCATCTTCAGTGGGCTGCAATTAGTCCACATTATGAAAATACTTTTAGTAAGCTCAATTTAAAAAAGGAAAAGAATGCTACTTCATCTCTTGCCAGTTGGTATGTGATGTGTGTAAACCATTTCTTTACAATTCTTTTCATAACTTACCAAATTCACATTCCAAGAATTTCCTGGAAGTATACATGCAGTTAGATTTAGATGATTATGCCTTTTTCAGTTTCAGCCCAGGTTTCGGTCTTGCCGCAACCTGAGACTGACATACCAGTCCCCAATTATCAGCAATTCCATCGAGTTAGCATAAAGGGTTCTCTCAGTTGTAACTCAGCGATTCAGTGACAAGCAGAAGCTTGAGAGAGGTGGGAGTGCACAGCAATGCAATGGCTAACCCTTTTAGTGAAAATAATGAAACTGAAGAGAAACGAAAGCCATCTATAAAAGAATGAAAGTAATACCAGGATGTAGTGGCTCATTAGGCTAGCACAGTAGATTTTCACATTTAGGAAAAAAGAGTTGAAGACCTAGAAATAAATGAAAGGAAATTGTTTTCAATGTCTGTGCTATTATTCACTTATAAGAGTACATGCACACATACTATACACACACACACGCACACACACTCACTCACACATTCACACCTACGTACACACCAGAGAACGTTTCTTGGGTGTGCTGTGCCCAAGAAAGGAAAGGGTAGGAGCAGCAGCAGCAGGTCCATTGGCAGAACTACACAACGAAAGACAAATACACACAGCGTGCAGTATCTGTGTTTGGCTCAAGTTTGTGCAATTAGTACTGCTATTTACAGCAAACTCCTCGTACCAGCACTTTAAAAGTAAACGACAACAAGATTGAAACTGTTTAATCAGAATGCAAAATTGAACCATGGTAGGTTCCAAAGCTGATTAACTAGCTCACTTTTTCCCCCTCCTGCTAATTGCTAAGTACATTTGCTGGTTCCTGGCATTGATTTGCTGGATTCTAATTCAGGCTATGAGTTTAAAATATTAATCCACAAACTTCTCATTTTCTTTATTGGTCAATACAACTCATGACAAATTGTACTCCATAAATTCTTCATCTTAATGCTTCCACTTTGATTTTTTTTTTCTGATTCTTCCATCTATTTCATATATTTGTCCCCATCCCTCCCCCCCCCGCCACATACTACATTTTTATTCTTTCTTCTGGTAAATTTCCTTAGACAAGTACAACATCAGTCAGAAAAACGAGAATATGAGTAACAGAGATTAATAGATACCACTTAGAGCCTAAGGGCTCAGTACAGTGAGTGTTCTGTGCTACAGAATGGAAGCATATTAGAAACCTTAGAGAGACTGGTACCCAAAGGTAGATGTGGGCCGATTCCTTCCTTTCTATGAATGTTTCCAAATACCTTATTTAGGAAGAATTGAGTCTTACATTAATCACTATGTTTTCCTTCAGTGTTTGAGACCAATCTAATTTTACAAAGATGCCCCTTTGCCTGTTTCTTGGGGAGAATGATACTGGTGCTATAAAGAGGGTAGTTGACCCCAGCAAACATAATGCCTGATCCTTCAGTCTGTTCTTTACAGATAGGGAATAAACTAAACTCTCCACTGTATCATGGGTTACGATATGATCTTCTTCAGCAGATAATGGCATGAAAACTTCTGTATTTCACAGTCCCTTTTGAGAAGAGTTATTGTTCCTCAAAAGATCTACCAATTTAATTGCAATTCCATTTATACTACTTCAGAAAAAAATAAAATACACCTTTGCCAAACAAAAGGCAAAACCATTACATGAAGTTGTACTTCC
The DNA here is from genome assembly GCF_964374135.1 of Grampus griseus. NCBI lineage: Eukaryota > Metazoa > Chordata > Mammalia > Artiodactyla > Delphinidae > Grampus > Grampus griseus. The sequence continues at coordinate 32,886,992 of NC_139003.1, read as the reverse complement.
TTATTTCTAAAACAAATACTTCACACAGAGAACATAAACCAACTAAAATAAAAATTTCTCGAAAAAAATTATCAACTTCTTAAAAGATATACTTGATGCTAATATGATAATGCGGATTTTTTTAAATGCTACCATTTTATTTACAACAATATAATTATTCATACCACTTACAATTCAGAGAAACTCTGAGGAGTTTTGAGAAATAAAGAGAAAAGGGAACAATATTTTCACCGGTATGCAACATGCTTTACATATATCATTTCAGACACATTTAGATACAAACAGAACAACCATGTAGGGTCCATAGGATTATCTGACAGGCAAAAAATTGAGACTCAGAGAGACGAAGTAAGTTGACCAAAATCACACAGACAGTAAGTCACATATTCAAGGAATATCTGCCCTGAACAGCCGTCATAACCTTTCCACCATAATACATCAGTCCCCAAAGTTCTCTTTCTTTCCTCTTTTATTCCAAAAGCAAATTTCTTGTATCACAATGACTAGGAAACTATTCAGGAATATATCACTTAACCTAGTAAAGGTGTTCTTACGTATAAACCAAATTAATTTTTAAGTGACCCAAGAGCAGTTTCTTTCTGCTATAAATTCTTTGGCAAATAATTTTAATAGTGTTTTGTTTAAATTATTAAATTCTCTTATATTTAAGGCACATGTACTAATTTGGACTTCAGTATAACGAATTCAAGCAGAGCACATAATAATTATGAGCAATTCTTCACATGTAAACATAAATGACACTGGTGACCAGCCATAAATAGGTAATATTATTCAAGGTGTTTTTCCAAAAGTGGTGATGGATTTGCACTGATTCATTCTTTCTCCTTTCTTTTGCTGGTTCCCTTAGAACCATGTGTATGTACTCGTATTTGCTAGAAAGTCTAAGGTTGAGAGCATGAAAATACTGCAAAGTGAACTAGCCCACGAGGGAATTAAACCTATGACCTTGGCCTCATTAGTATCATGCTCAAATCAACCGAGTTAACCAGCTGTATTTTCTTAAGTCCAAGCACATATTTATTTGGTAAATATGGGAGTTCACACTTCTTCGAGCCCTTTGGGGACCATTAAGTGGACTTCAGCATTCACTCATTCAACAGATACTAACTGAATACTTAAACTGAGCAATTTGTCCTTAGCAGTCTGAGAGCTATCAAGCAGTGCAAGACATGATTCCTGGTCACCAGGAATCAAGTTAGTAGATTAAGGGAAGGAGACATATGCACAAGTAGAGTCTTATGTAATAGTTCAGAGCCTGGGTGTGGAGACAGAGAAACATGACCTTGAAACCTAGCCCTGTAGGACATCTGTCACATAACAGATTCTCTAAGTCTCCACATCCCTACATGTGAAACAGAAAAAATATTATCACAGGTAGTCCTGAGAACTAGGTGAGAGCCCATTCTCAAAGCCCTCCACACAGGTGATAGCATATAAACACCCAATGGATTGTAGCTACTATGTTAAAGACTAGAAAGATGAGAACCAAAATTTTCTAATCTCCTAAAATTCCCCAATTTGTCCAGAACTAAAGCTCCTCCCAACCCAAACTACCCATATTTTTCTTCTCCATTTCTTATGGTGACTAATAGTATTACCATTCCTTGGACCAATCTCTGTAAACTCTTGTGTCTTTTCCACATCCCCCTTGACCAGATTCCAGCATCTCAATACTACTTCTTGTCACTTGCAGAACCCCTTTAGTTCTCCTCTGAGCCACCTCCTCAGCTACTCCCCAATTAAAGCTCTTGGTTCCTGGGCTGGGGTAGTCCCTTGCCTACTTTGGCAGCCTCCTGATATGGTATATTTCTTTCCGTTTTGTCATTCATCCAATCAGTCCTCCATGCATCTGTCCCCAGCAATCTTACTAAGCACAGTGCTGGTCAAGTCCTGATTTAACTTTCATTGGCTTTCCAATGCCTACTGAGTATACATTAAATGGTCAACAGCCATATAAATATCCCTCTTTTTCTGCCTCCTTTTCCTGTAGTACCCTCAATATTTGCCATTAGACATATCACACAGAGGTCAAACTTCACAACCTCCCCCCGCCCATCCTGCACCTCTCCACCTCAATACCTTCACTTGTACCATTCCCTGCCTCCTGAAACTCTGCCTATCCTGCAAAGCCCAATTTAAATACATCCTCGAAATCAAGCCTCTCATGATACTCTCAGCATGCAACAAGCTCCCCCTCCCTCATAGTCGAATTACACTTCATTTGTAGTTTCATAGAGCATTCACTGAAGTACACCTCGTATTGGAGTTATTTGTATATTTTGCATATTTTCCTCCATTTCTAAAGTAAGTTCTCTGAAAACAGTCATAGCATCTTATACATCTCTCCATCTCACAAAATTCTAGAGTATGGACTAGTTCAACATGCATGACCCTTACTCCTTTATCTATTTTTAGCACTAACGCTGTAAATGATAAGGTTCTACACAAGATCTCTTAGCTCCTAAATCTTAGGACACATTTCAGTTCTTATTTTTACTTTTTTTTACCTGGCAGGATTTGGCACTATTCACCTCTCCTTTCTTTCTTTAAATCTCTCTTCTGCTGGCTTCCATAACCCCACTCCCTCCTAATTGTACTCCCTATAAACTTCCTTCTTCCAGTTTCTTTCATAGGGGTCTCTCCCTCACCTACCCCTAAAGTATTGATATTCTCATGTTTCAGTGATCAGTCGTATTTCTTTTACATTCAACATGCAATCTTACTGTTACGCAAAATTTGACCTGAATCCATCCAATTCTTCCCCCCAAACTCCTATTCCTTCCTTACTGAAAAGCTTCAACATAAACTCAATCACTCAAACCAAAAACCTATACATCGTCTTAGAGGTTCCCCCAACCTCATGCCAGATACCAATCTCTTGCCTTCAAGTTCTAAATCCATCCTTCATTTCCCTGTTTGTGATATTGAAGCTGGATCCTGTGAACACTTCTTCTTTGCAAGCTGGCCCAAAGGTAAGCTTTGTCAGCAGAGGGAAATGGAGGGACACTGCAGAAGGAAGGGGTTTCTCTTCCTGGCTCATTTTCTTTTCTCTTTTTGCTCCTTTGCTACCTGTCGAGTGTGAGGGACACACAGTGGTGCTCACCCTCAGAGAGTTTCAGCAGCCTCAATGTGGACAGTTTTCTAGTGATTTCCACTGGTGCCATAACCAGCATCCCAGCAAAGTCAGTCATGAAGTGGCTCCCCAGCAACACTCCTCCAGACAGCTTCCCAACAAGTTCCTCCAGCACCGAAGCCAGCTTTATGGCAAGCTTTATCAGAGCAAATGTTTTTCTGCTTGCCAGCCTCAGGCTGCTGTACTGCAGCAGACTTCTTCATCATCAGTGGGCTACAGAACCCCTCTCTGCTGAGACCTGAATCTCAGCCTTGAGGAATGGAAGTGTTTCCAAATTTGTTCCTTCCTCGGGTGCTCTGCCTCATCCCCAAGGGCAGTGGCTACTCCTTATATCTGCTATTCCTATATTCTTTAGAGTTTTCTATACCCCTTAGTAGTTAATCCCTTGTTATAAGTTAATAATTCTTTATATTAAACTTTCCCTGTTCAAATCATTGTGTAGTTTCTGTCTCCTGACTGGAGCCTGATTAACACACCTCCCCATCTCAATTCCACCTCCTGAGCCTCTCTCAGATCTTGACTTCTCGCCAGTCCCAGAGTCCCTGTCTGCATTTAGACCCCTGTCATTCTTAGTTTACCTTTTGGCACAAGTCCCCTCCTTCCAGTTTAGATGTTTTTGAGTACTTCTTCTGACACCAGAGAAATCATTCTATAATGTGCAGTGGGTGTGAATTTTGACCCCAATTTAAGTGCAGATAAAATATCAAATTATTTTCCCTAAAACCTGATTAAATCTAACTCTGAGCAGAAAATCTTAATCGTAGTTGCTACTGAGTTTCTCCTAATCTCCCCAACCCTTCACTCCAGGACTGTGTGAGGATCCCAAGAGTTTTATGTAGATTAAAATATGATCCCTTGATGACAGGTGGCACAGCTAGTTCTCCCAAAGCATAGGAATCTTTGCTGAAGCTGGTAGACCCATTACCATGAGTTCAACTTTCTAAGGGCACCCCACCCTATTCCCCTCCTAAACTGTACAGCTTCCTAGGTCATTATAAAAGAAAGGAGCACAGGTATAAATGGGCGTTAAAGACCTCTATCCCTTCCCAGGTTGGTGGACCACTTGCCTCCCTACTCCGCCCACCCCCTTAACAAGGTGAAGTGTCATCCCAGTAAGATTTATTTCTTCTGGCAGCCCTACTTTAGGATGCTAAGACACAAAACTCCCTAAGGACAAGAAATACAAAATCCTGGCCACCTTCTAGAAATAGAAAAGGACAAAGAAATACATGGAGAACAAAACATAACTTAGTATCTCACAGAGAGTTAGAATCTTTTTAGAAAAAATCTTCAGCCCTTCATGTTTCTGGCCAAGACATCCTGAGTATATGCTGTATCCTCTTAAACTCCTTTTACCTTTTCCACAAATCCTCTGAAACTTTCAATAAAAGGTTTAGGTTTCAGAGACAGAGTTTCTTAGACTTTTGGTACTTTATTTCTCACTACAACTCTAAGGCAATGAGGACAGGAACAGCAGTCTGAATTTGGCAGGTTGAGGCAGGCAAACAGTAGAGAAAGGGGAAAATGCAGGGACAAAATAAAATATCAGCTAGTCTCTCATATTATCCCAACAAATATTCAATAAACTATCCTTCTAAAAATGCAAATTTAACTAACTTATGCTCCCCAGCTGATCACCCTTCATTATTTCTCAATTATCCCTAGGACAAAATTCAGTCTTCCTGCATTTGGGCAAGGTCCTTCCCAATGTGGCTCTTGATGACTTCTCCAGAATACCTAGGTAATGGCAGTTTCCTGCCAGCACTTTCCTCCTTCTTACCTTGTACTTTTACTAAGTGTTCCATCTTAGAAATGCCTGGATTTGCCTTTCAAAACTCAGTTCAGGTGACATCTCCACCAAGAAACCTGTAGGCATTTCCCCCACTAAATCAGTACCTGCACTGTTTTTATTATGATGTGGGTTTTTTTACGTTTCTGTTCACTTTTCCTTTCTGCTTTCCCGTCTAGATATGAGTTACTTGAAGGACAGACACAGTACCTCTCATCTCTGTATCCTAGAGCTAAGAACAAAGATTGTTCTTGAATGTTTCCATGTTTGTTTAAATCATTTTACAAACTGTTTTGTGTTGCTTCAAAGAAATCTGATGACAAGCGTGCCCTGAAAGATGCACTGTTCCATGAGGTACCAGAACTGAGTTGTCAGGTATTCTTTCATCTATCTAAGAACACACTAAACTCATCTTTAATTTCAGCTATAAAGAAGGGCCATTTAATTACTTCATCTTTTCAATGCTACTTATAACATCTGCTATGATGTAGTCTTTGGAAACTTCTAAATATGGAAAAGCATAGAACTTCTCATTCTCCACACTTTTGGAAATCAGGTGTGTGTTATGGAATATGATACTTTAAAAGAGTATGTCCTTCTGATGACCAATAGGTGAACTTGCTGATGATTTGCATTCTTAGGCTTCCAGAATTTGAATTATTGAGATTTCAGAAGGGGGAAGATATTTTTCCCTTAAAAATATCTTAATTTAATGTTAATATTTTTATGCTGTTTGTGTATTTTGGCAGTCTCAAGAAATGCCATCTGGATTAACAAAATGAGGTATATTCTTAAGGGCTGAAAAATAGCTCACAATTCAAAATGGTACTGTGGAAAATGTAAGTTACTTCAAAAAACAACAACTAAAGACTATTAAGTTAATAGTCTTTATGTGGCAAAAATATGGTAAAGGATTCAATATAATTTGTTGAATGCTTGGTTATCCAAAAGTGAGGTTATCCAAGTGCATTCCATTTTGCATACAACCCAACTTTCTTTTGTGATTATTATGTAAACTGTTTTCACATTTTTGCAAATGTGCTTTCACATTTCTGCCTGGTTCAAAACTTGCTTTCACATTTCTGCCTGGTTCAAAACTTGCCTCTGCTATTTTCTAGCTATGCAGTCTTAACCACTCTGTCCCTCAGTTTTCTCATCTGTAAAATGGAGACAATAATATTATCTACCTCAAATGATTGTGGTGATAATGTAATAAATAATTGCACTCAAAAAATATTTACTGATTGCCTCCTATGAACCAGGTGCCATTCACAGTGAATAAAAGAGGCAAAAATCTCAGTCTTCATAGAGCTTATATTGTAGCTAAAATTCACAAGGCTTAGAACAGTGCCTTCCACATGAAGCATGTAGAGAGAGTTATCACTATTATTATTATTAGTTATTATTAGTAGTAGTACTATTAATACTGTGACCAGAAAGTCACAGTATGTGACCAGAAAGTAAGTATGGGTTCACTGGTAAGTAAACATAGTCCTTAAGCAATTGTCCAGGATCTCAAGTCACGTCTCTGTAGCCTGTCACACCCAAGGCTTCTGGATGAAGGTTGCAAAACATTGCCCAGCCAACCCATTTCCTGAGTTGAAGGGAAGGGGAAAGGAGGGAGAGGGCAGAGTTTCATCTACTTCAAGATGCTTAATATTAGCACTAGCAATTGAGTATCATGCTATGTCTTTTTCCCCTGCACAAAAGCCTAGGAAAGAAAGGATAAAAACATGAAAAACTCAACTCAGGCCACAGAGACTGACCCAATCCTGAGTGATTCTACTTTTGCCAACAGCACTTCTGGGGACATTCTAAAGAAGTTGCAACACAAGGTATGTGAACCTGAAAGGCAGCGTTAGGAGGGGTGTGGAAGCTTTGGGAATAAACCTGCCCTAATCCTCCATTTCCTCCACAGCTTTGTACCAATTTGGACTTCACGTAGAGTACCTTTTCACAGAGAATGACTGATACAGGTAGCCTGCAATTTGCTTGCTCCTCTGTCTTAGCTTTATGCTGCTTTTCCCAATATTCTCCTTCCCTTCACAGCTTTTATCCATCTCTTCCTCCTCCCCAGTGCTTGCTTACAGACTCCCCCCTACACCCTTAATTATTTAATAGATCATAATTTTGGAGAAAATTATTAGATTCTTCTAATCCCTTTTTGAAGACAGGCACCAATAAGAAAAGCATAAGCAATGGTGATCTTTTCAGATTGAACTTTACCACATCAGCAAGATTTAGACAAAATTTACTGGGTTCTCATCCCCACCCTGCACACTATCATGGAGGACTCTTACTGCTTCCAAGCTCCTTATCACATGAGGCCAGACGAACATGGCTGCTAACCACTCACTATGCCTACACAATCCATCCAGACCTTGGTTGACAGCTTAAAGAAGTGGGAAGTCTCCCAAGTAAGACCAGATGTCCCTCAAAAGTGCAATTCAACTGACACCCTCCCCCAGAGTGATTCCAGAGGGATCTGAGGGTCCCTGTGCCTCACATTCCTGCAAACCATAGTCACCCTCCAAGAAAAAAGCTTCTCCAATCATTTGTCTGCCCCAGGACACAACCCCCAACATACTCTTTGCTTCCTCTCCACTGACCCGACATTCTGCTGCTCTTCTCCTCCCACATCTTCCATGGGTCCCCTAAACCTCATTTACCCCTAGAACTCCTTTCAGTGGTTAACAAAGTCCACCAGCCTCCTCACTAAACATTCCTTCCACCTCCTGGCCTGCCAGAGAGAACAGTGCTTTCCCTATACCCTCTCAAGCTGAGTTGGTAGGTGGGGTCAGTATCCTTGGGAACCTTCTAACTTCTTTGAGGCTCATGGCATTTTGCTACCTATCCTGGTTCCTATTATCTACCAGCTTGCAGTCACTTTCCCATTTTCACCAAAATCTTGGACGTCCTATCTCCATCCACACTTGGAATCAAAATTTTGGGAAAAATCAATGCCCATAAGAGCCCCCTGGCCAGCAATTCAACCACCCAACACTTGGATCCAGTCATCAGCCAGAGCAGATCCATCTTTTTAAATTACAAATGTGGTCATACGATAATCTGAACTTCCCCAAACACAGCACTTACTACACTATTGACCAATTAGATTGTAAGCTTTGTGAGGGCAAGGATTTTTATCTGACTTATTTACTGCTAACTTCCTAACCTCTATCACAGTGCCTGACACAGAGTATATTTCAAATAAATACTTGTTAAATGAATAAACAATGACCTGTGTTTGCCCCAGTGGACAAAAATGGTTTCTGACATGGAACATAGTTTAAGAAATTCATGAAATTCATGGGGCTTGAGCTAATTTTCATTCAGTAATGTGGCAGAAGTGGGTGCCAAGCCACCCATATACATATTAGCTGTTTTCGCAACAGCTAGTAACTAGAGGACCATTTGCTGGGCTAGTGAGTATTTTATCTCCAAGGGAGTTTCCAATAAAGCTTTCCTGGTGATGTTTATGGCCATTTGTTATTTTTTTATCTTCATGTAAATTATTCTGATTGCTAAATAAATTGCTTTCTTGTGGACTAAGACAAGACTAATTTTGCTGAAAATGATCTTGCTGAAGACGACTGGGCTGCATGCTAGGTATCCCCTGGACTCAAATCTAACCATACCTCACTTGTAAGATGGCCAACAGGCACATGAAAAGATACTCAACGTTGCAAATCATCAGAGAAATTCAAATCAAAACCACAATGAGATATCATCTCACACCAGTCAAAATGGCTATCATCATCAAAAAGTCTATAAATAAGAAATGTTGACTAGGATGTGGAGAAAAGAGAACACTGTTAGTAGGAATGGAAATTGGTGTAGCCACTATGAAAAACAGTATGAAGGGTCCTCAAAACACTGAAAATATAACTACCACATGATCTAGCAATTCCACTCCTGGGTATATATCCAAAGAAAATGAAAACACTAATTTGAAAAGATATATGCATGTTCATAGCACCATTATTCACAACATCCAAGATATGGAACCAACCTAAGGGCCCATCAACAGATGAATGGATAAAGAAGAAGTGGTGTGTGTGTATATATATATATATATATATATATATATATATATATATATATACACACACACACACACATACACACACACACACACACACACACACACACAATGGAATATTATTCAGCCATAAAAAAGAAAAAATTTTGCCATTTGCAACAATGTGGATAGACCTAGAGGGTATTATGCTTAGTGAAATAAGTCAAACTGAGAAAGACAAATACTCTATGTTATCACTTATATGTGGACTCTAAAAAATGTAACAAACAAATGAATATAACAAAACAGAAACAGACTCACAGATATAGAGAACAAACTAGTGGTTACCAGTGAAGAGAAGGAAGGGGGTTGGGGCAAGATGGGGGTAGGGGATCAAGAGATACAAACTGCTACGTATAAAATAAATAAGCTACAAGAATATATTGTACAGAACAGGGAAATATGGCCATTATTTTGTAATAACTTTAAATGGAGTATAATCTATAAAAATATTGAACTACTACACTTACACCTGAAACTAATATAATATTGTAAACCAATTATACTTCAACAACAACAAAAAAAAGACAAGCAGGAGCGTCAACTATTTACCAAAATAGATGAATTTAGCAAGTATTCTTTGGGTTTGATCTGCTGAGCTGTTTTGATACCACAAAGGGGAAATAAGAAGTTAATAATATCACCAAACTCCTTACACTCCTTGAGACTAATTTATTATTTGACTTTGTAGTTTCATTAGCAGAATATTTTCATTAATTAGGATATTTTTTTCAATTGCAATTTAATTTGTGTGATTTTTTCAAGTTGTAATTACAGTCCAGGGCATTGATAAAAGGACATGTAAACTTGTGATTACAGAAGTAAATTGAGATCCAGGATTCCTGGGATTCCAGTGCTAACTTCACAAAAGTAGGTAAATATTTGGGAAAAGTTTCTCTCATCCAGAAAAAGCATGAGCCTCCTTCTGGGCCTTTCTATGTAGTCTTCAGCACCACCACAGAGATCCCCTAAAATTAATTCTTACCCACAATGCGTAAATACAGAGTAACACTTCAGTTACCCACTGGGCCCAAGAAATTGGTATTCTAAACAAGCAGCTTTTTGAAAATAACCTATTTTTATTATAGAACAGATCCAGGCAAGAATAAATCTGTGCAAGGATTTATTTAACAGTGATCAGAACGATTCTCTTTCATGCTTAGAGTGATATTAGTGCATTCCCCAGTTAGAGGTCTTGAGAAATACAGAACTTTACCAACCACAGACTTTTGAATTTCACTGTAAAAATAATCTCAATGAATTTCTGTAAAAATGCATAGGGATTTTAAGCCAAATAAAATCAAATTGTAACAACAGCTACCATTTATTGAGCACTAGGTAGGTGTCAAGCTCTGTGCTCAGCTCCTTACATGCATAAGCTTTCCCTAATGCAGAAAACTTCAGAAGTCCATGAACAATGACAGGAATCAAAAAGAAAATTTGATTACAAAATACAAGCATGGAGTGCTGGCTCTGAAAAATAGTGGGCATATGGGAGGTATTATTAAGGTAATAGGCTTTAAAGACACCATCATAAAAATGTAAATGCAGGAGTTAAATCAATTTTTCCCTTCGGATCAAAACTGCAGTCTCTGTAGACTGAGAGCGCAGAACCCTTGAGAAGCTCTTGGGAAATGTCAGGGCAGGCTTATTAACTTCACCCCCAACTCTCTCCTCTAACAGAGACTTCTTGGCATGGTTGGTAGACTTCCCAGCCTGCTTTGGAGTAGTGGGTAAATCTGGAATGACTGAAATGTTATTATAGGAAGTACTATGATTATTATCAAACAGATGCTAACAAAGTGAAATAATAAAAATGAAATGTAAATCACAAGTGATTTTTGAAGATCCCAACAGGAAAATAAACACAGCTCTAAAAAATATTTATTCAGTAAAAAACTTAAAAACTTGAATGTGAAGAAATTCTATGATTATGCACGCACCAAATCAGTACAACCAACCTATATAATAACAACTGTGAAATAACTGTAACAATAATTTTAAAAGAATAAACAAAAAATGTTTACTTTCATCACAATAAAGGCCAAGGTACATTCAAATGGATCTATGTATGATGTGAAAAGTGGAAACAAAACACATTTCACTGTTGGGAGTACTAAAAGGAAATATGAGTAATTAAGGAAAAATTAAAGTAGAGCACACCTCGTAATTACTACAACTAACTGGAGTGATAAAGTATGAACAGTGATTAGGAAAAGAGTCACAGCTACAAAAGAGATTACCTGAAGTTATATGTTGTGATGATGAAAAATACAAGTAAAAGAGGTTAATTCCAAGTGTGAATTAGTTCAGGTGCTCTTTCAACTATTTCTACTTAAGTGATCTGAACCAGGCCTGGAGTTTATTTCTAAATAAACCAGTTGGAGTTTATTTCTAAACATGATTTAGCTGGGTACACATTAACTTCCTTAGCAGAACAGTGTGAGCATCAGCCCGATGAGTATCTATGCAATCCTGTTTAGGTTTTCCAGAAGAAAGTTTTTATAAGAATAGTAAAAAGCACACAAAAATTTATGAAAACTGTTTGGCACTGATTTTTCTCTAAAATTTCTCTAGGAACAAAGACTGTCCTTTGTCAATGACAGAAAGAGAAGGGGAGTTAGCCTCTGCTCACCTTAGAGTTTGTCTCTTTCGGACATGCAGAACAGAGATCTCTCTTAGGATAGCAATTATAAGCCTAAGACCTTAGGACAGGGGTCAGCAAACTTTTCCTGGAAAGGGCCAGGTAGTAAATACTTTAGCCTTTGTGAGACAAGAAGCAAAATCAAGGATAATATGTGGATACTTAAACAATAAGAGAGAAAACACATTCCACATGTGTTTTATTGGCAAAATTCAAAATATAGTGATAATAATTAAGTACATGTTTTTCAAATACAGATCTATTAATGAGAAAAATGAAATTATTTTGGGGGGAATAACAATTCATTGAATTGAGGTTCAAAGTTAGAGTCCCCTATCGAAAATCAATTACAAATATTCATTTGTAAAAACCATTCTTACCTTATAGTTGTACAAAATCAGATGGCCAGATTTGGCCTGCACACCATAGCTTGCTGACTAAAAGACTTCTACCAGTGCCACCGAAGAGTTAAAAAGCAGAAGAAAGCAAAAACCAGTAACAATAAAAATTGTAATGTGCTTCTTCAATTTACATTTCATTTTACTTGAACTTCTCCTTGATTGGCCAAAGGCATCTATTTGCCTTGGGGGTAGATTAGAACTATTTAGCAGAAATGAAAAGAGAAGAAAGAATCTACGCTTAGATACTGACTCCCAAAATAAACATTTTCAGTTCTCAGTAAGATCAGAACATTAAAGCCAAGCATAGCTGAGAGAGTGAAACTTTTAAAAAATTACTTAAATTCCTACTTACATACCAAGAGACTGGTTTGACTGACTGATACCTTTAGTTTCACTAAGCCAAAAGAAGAAAGTTCAGGATATATCTTAAGGGAAGTATTCCTTACATGACATCTTAGCTATGGCTACCTTAGTGTTGAATAACAAACCACCTCAAGTCTCAGTGGCTTCCAACTATAAGAACTCACTCTCATCTTCTTGATGCCTAGAAGGCAACTATGGTTCAGCTGATCTAGCCTGGGCTTAGCTGGGTGACTGTACTTCAGGCTGAGGTCCAGCTGGGCTGTGCTCCAGGTTGTAAGTCCATTCAAGTTTGCTCATGTCTACTCATTCTAGGGCTCAGGCTAATGAGGCAGCAGCTAGCCATGCCATGTTCTTCTCATAGTGGCTCAGCAGAATGCAAGAGGCCAGCCACATTGCACAGCATATTTAAAGCTTCTGCCCATGTCATGTCTACTAATATTCCAAAGTTAAGGGAAGTATACTCTGCCCCCATTGGGAAAGGAAGAGAGTGAAATTTGCTGCACAATAATTCAAACTATCACCACAGGAGAGAAGAAAAACCCTGAGCTAAGAGTCCTATGATGTGTGCAAAGATGAAGGAGAAAGTGAATGGAAACAAGTAAGCATACACATTTGACCTGACATCCCGATTATATTGATCAGGAAAGCATTTGGCTGCATGTATCAGAAAATTCTATCATGGTGGTTTAAATGGTTTATTTTTCTTGTAACAAGAATCCTTGAAGTGGGAAGCTGAGGGCTGATGTAGCTGCCTAGGTCATCAAGTATCTAGAATCCTTTTATCTTTCTGCTTTCACATCCTTATTCTGTAGCTTTCTCTCTCTCTCTTTTTTCTCTTTTCTCTCTCATCTTCCCTTCCTGTCTGTTGTGTCTGCCTCTCTCTCTCTCTCTCTCTCTCTCTCTCTAATGATCTTAAGAAACTTCAGTATGCCCATATTCCACACAGGGTTAAAGGTGAAGAAGTAAAAAACCTACTCCTCTTGTGGCCTTGTTTTTTTTTTTAAGGAAAGGAAATCCTTCCAGCTTCTGCTTCATCTTTTTTGCCAGAACTGTGTCCCATGGCCACCTCTGACCAGATAACTAGGAAAACTGAGTATTTAGTTTTCCAACACTCGTAGCCCAGGAAGGCAAGACAAAAGGAGGTTGGAATTGGAGGCCAAGGGAACTAATCCATAATCTACACCATAACTTCTCTATCCTAAAATCTTGGTAGAAAGGGGTTTGCTGTAACAAAGCCCAGAAAGGAATGAAAGAACATGGGAACACTGTGGCAAGTATACCACTTACCTGGGTGCAGCCTACAGGGGGGCCTACAAGCCTGGAAAAGAGGCCTGGCATTGACCTAGAGCAACATCCAACCTGGCTTAGAAGTGTTGGTGAAGGAAGGTATATAGGGAGATTTGCACGAGGTATGGGTCTTGGTTTCTGCCTGTGCATGATCTGGGATCCAGAAGCTTCTTCCATCCCTGTGAAAGAAGTTGGGATACTGAGAGGGACACTAGAGGAATAAAGGTTCGAGAGCAGGGCACTCTGGGAAGAAATGTTTAGTGCTCAATCTCCTTCCCTAAGATTAAAAATTATTGAAATAGGCTGTGACAGACCAACATGGTTTCAATCAAGACCCAAAGACAGGAAAAGGCAACAGATAACTAAAATAAAGTTACTTGGGAGGCAGAGTAAAGCTCAGTCCAATATTCTGGCTGATGGGAGTCAGATGGGAATGATGGTTATGGGTTTATGATGGAACTAAGGGCAGACTGCCCAGCCCTGCCCTCCTGGATCAGGCTTGTGGACCAAAGAAGTGGCTCTGTGAATGAACTGAAGGGGCTGGGGACAGGGAGAGAAAGCAGGGGAAGGTGGGAATTTTCCCTTAGCAAGTTGGAGAATCACAATGCCCTAGGCAAGATCGGAACTGGTAACAATAGCAATGAAACCTACAAGAGGTATCACTGCAGTCTATCGCCACAGACAAGATTGTGGCTGTGGATCTCATCTCATTAGCTATGACCCCAGCTGTCTGGCCTAGTGGTTTAGTTGCCCCTGCTTTACAGCCTGATTCTAGAGAGGGAACAGCATCCTTCATCACAAACGGTGATGCCTGGAACTAACCCAAACACAATTATGAAGCCAGGGAGTTTCTAGGGTTTATATCAGGAGGATATTCTCTCTCTATGCAAGTTGGGAACTCAAAGTAGAACTACCTTATCTTGAAAGCCAACAGAGAGTAGGGCCTCTGCAACTGGAGGAAAAGAACAAGGCTTTATGGCTTTGTTATTCTCTTTCTCCTCTGATGAATAGAAAAAATAACTCATCACATCTTCTTGTTTATATAAATGACAGCATAAATCTCAATTTTGTTTCTGAGGAGCATGAGTTAACAATATTTTAATTATTGTGATAACAGCTAACCTTGGTCTGTAGCCCTTAAAATCTTTTGGATAGTAATGATGAAGAACAGGGTGCGGTTGAGGTTAGTTTATGGAAAATTAACTTTCTATTAATTGACTTCAGCAATTTTTTTGGCATCTCAATTTTACATTTTCCAGTGGAATAACTGGAAATAATCTTTAAGAATGTACAGGAAAAAAGACTTCCTACAATTATCTTTCCAATAAATGTGAGAACAACAACAACCTGCAACAACACAGTCAACCCACTTTATGATGATGCTATTAGGGAACAAGGAGAAGGAGAAAGAAAGTGAGAGTGAAAGAGAGAATTAAAATGAGAAAAAGAGAAGAGAAGAGGAGAAAGGAATAGACTCCATAGCCTACCTCTAATATTCTGAAAACAAGGAAGAGGAAGGCAGTATAGCAGAAGTACATTACCTAGGTTCAAATCTCAGATCCCCCTATTTTATTAGCTGTGTGACATTGGGCATTATTTGAGTCCGCTAAACCTCAGTCTCTTTTATCTGTATAATGAAAACAATAGTTCCTACTTCATATGGTTATAATGATGATTAGAAGACCTAGTGGATATAAAGCATTTTCCAGAGTGGCTGTCAATAGTACTTGGTAAACCCTTTATTATTATTTTAGGAAATAAATTAATCAGTCCATTTCTACTCATTAGCCAATGGATATGTATCACATCTGAAGAAATCTATAAAATGGGTTCTTCCTTAAAGGGATTTACTCTCTTTTATAATTGTTTGTAGTTGAGTTTTCTACCCATCCCTTATACAAAGCTTACTATCCTGTTTTTTTCATAAATTCCTCTTTTATATGATTCCTCACTTAGCAGCTCCCCACTCCCACCTCTCTTAGACAGAGCTGGCTCTGCCACAAAGCAGTTGCCCAGAGTGCCCACTCTGACTGCTCCTCTCCAGCCCTCAGGCTCAGCATGGCCACTTTCACAAACTCTTCCAAGATGCAGAATCCAGTCATCCAGTAGGTCGGTTAACCAAGCAGAGTCACAGGCTTGACTGCTATGACGTGTTCCTCCCCTGAGTCATTCAGTAGCCACAAGACTACAATGCGTGCACTTAGGAACTCTTGAACTGGGCTTATCAGCAAGCCTCTTCCTTCCCCTCCAGCCATTTCAGAACTCCATGCTTAAAAATTTCTCCTCAGGCAAAGAAAAGTTGTCCCATACTTGGAAGAAACTTGCTACCTGAGGGGGCTCCTCTCAGTAAAGATCCAAAAGAGACTATGACCCTACTGATGTTCACCTCTAATCGTAACACTTTAGAGCTAAACAGGGTACAGTCCTCTCATTTTATACAAGAGGAATCTGGGTCCCATAGAGGCTGATGGCTTGGTCACACAGCTAGGTCATGGTGCATCTGGGAGGGACCTGATTCCTGCCTGGTCCAGGATTTTTCCATTTGATCCTACTATTCTCTTCCGTTTTGATCCAGGGACAAAGAGAGAGTGTTGGATTATGTCACACATGTCCCTTTAAATAATACAATCTAAGCAACTACCATACTATAGGGACCATTCACAAAAAGAGGGAATACCCTCCTCTTTGAGATATGCATATGGTGAAATCAGCAAATGTCTTACATTTAAGTTGACTGCCTAGAAAGTGAATCTACGTCTCTATGAATACGTCCAAAATTATGATGGGAGCAATGCTCACCAAAAGCATGACTTTTATGTATAAAATTTACTTTTAGGATCTTGAATAAGGGCATGGAAAAATCTAAGATACTGTCAACTCTTATCCACCTGGTGTGTGTGTGTGTGTGTGTGTGTGTGTGTGTGTTTATCCTGACAGGTCACAAAATTGTGATCTGACAGGTCACAATTTTCAATTGGTGAAGTTTCCTGCAAACAAGGAAAGGGCTGGCCCTGTTGTGAGTTTGCCCTAATGACTGCCCCTTCCTTTCCATCTGCCATTGGTCAAGCTGGAACTCCAACTGGGATGAGATCCAGTACCAAGGACTCTGCAGTCAATGTTGTTCCGGATGAGCACAGATTCATCGGGACACTGAGCTTATCTAGACTTTGGTTAAATATAAGGGTTTAATATAAAGGAAGAATACATCATGTGGGATATGGTCAAATCCATTTAAACTCTAATCCATTTAAACTCAGCATACACGTTCTAAACTCTAATCTATAGACATTATTTGACTGATTAGTCTTCAATTTCACTACTGAGTAGATGATAGCACACAGAGTTACTATGAGACTTGGGGTAGAAAATCTTTAATTCATTCCCCACATATACACTAACATTAGATGCAGCTTAGAATAAAGAAACATATATAAAAAGAGACCATAAAATACAGGTTACAAAAAGGTGGAGGAAAAGGAAAAAGACACAGATAATTTTATCAGAAACCCAGGATGAGGCAGTTGCCTCACTTGAACACCAAATTTATCCTGGGCATCCTGACCAAAATAATATTGGTGAAACTAAGCTCCTTATTTTTATATCCTACTCCCACATAGACAGCACTCTGATTATCTCATATAATTCTCTTTGGTTCATATACTTTGAACCAAAAGGAATCATATATGTAAAGGGATTTCTGAGTTGCCTGACTATAAGCCAAAACTGTCTAAGCTAATATAAGGAAAATACATTATAGATAAATTGAAGATCCACCATCACTTATCCAAAACCATTGGGGCCAGAATTCAGAATTATTCAGGATTTGAAAATGTAATAAATTATATGGAGGCTGTGTTATACATCATATCCAGAGTCTGGGGCAGTGCACTATAATCAAACATATGACTATTTCTGAAATGAAATGCATGAGGAGTCACACTCTCTGGTATATATGAAGTCTATAAGTAATCTCACATTAGTTCACACCAGGTTTCACCACCCGTGAAGTTTGTCACAAATTTATGAAAAAACTTTTAATTTTCAGAGCTTTTTGGATTTGGGAATGGTGAATAAGAGGTTGCGCATACACACTCACATATGCACACACACAAATATATATGTACACACATAAAGAACTACACATGAGAAGTACGACTACCGAAAGCTTTACCTTTTTTCTTAATATCTGTTTGAACTGGAGCAAATCATATTACTCTGGACTATTTTTACAGCCACAAAAATAGGAGTAAGTGTGGAATTAACCAAAAGATAAACTGTGACTAAATGTTGCAAACATTCTTTGAAGCACTCTTGGTGAATGAGCATAGCCAGGAGGTTAGGAGATCTGAGTACCATCACAGCTCTGCTGTTGACTTTTGATGTGACCCCAGGAAAGTCACTTCATTTCCCTAGTCCTCAGATTTCTCTCTTGTAAAATGAGGCGAATGGAAACGTTGATCCCTAAGGCACTTTCCAGTTCTTCAATCTGTGCTTCTAAGGTTTTTCATTTTGCCCATTTAGCTCATTTCATTTTGCTAATACTCACTTTTAAAAATTAAAATCCAATAATAATGTTTTAAATCATCCATTGGTCTAATATGTCTATTTTTACACAATTGTATATGTTAATCAAACTTTAGTCATTGAATTAAAAGTTTTGGGCCAATAATTTCCCTTACCGGTTCTAAATACTGTTATGTTGTTTTACATATAAGCAATATGGGATAACTAAACATGATAATAAAAACAGAACACTCCAGAAAGCTGACATTTGCAAACCCCTCTGTATTATTATTATTAGTTGCCTTAGTGTCCTTAAAATAAGAACAGAAAGTGCCACAAGATTATTTCTCAACTCTGGAAATATTTGTCAGTAATTTTGCCAAAGTATTAGTCAGAAATGCTATTTGAAAACTCCAGATGGCAGTATCACAGTTACCTTGCTTTGCTAATTTTCCTCTTTGAAATCTTGTCCTCCTAAGAAAACATGTTGAAATCTCTTTGAAACATTATCTTGGACATGGAAATTAGCTTCTCAAGGGTTTTAAAGAGCAAGCTCATACTTATGGCCTCTGTACTATGTCTTTTTCGTAGTCACTGTTTTAATCTGTAAAATGTAAATTTTGGAATAGCCCAATGGTAAGAAACAGTGAGTTGAGTTTCTGTAAAAAAAAATATTTACCAGCTTTGAATCTTACTAAACTTCTGGCACTCAGGAGGACAATCATTATGTTATCCAATGTCCCCCTGGAGCCAATCCATGTTCAAAGTTTCCAATGACCTTGAATAGGACTTTGTACCCAGGTCAGCTGTTTGGTTATAAAGAATAAAATATGAATCTAGGTCAGTATTGCTTGTGCTGACAGAATTACAGTTTTTAAACTGTTGTCATGTGAATTTCTCCATGACTTACATTCTTGCTAATGTATATTTTCCCCCTTAGCTGCAAAATACCTCTATTATTGTGTGTGTGCACACATACACACACACACATTCAGTAACCTCTCCATCCTCTGTCCTCAAGACTGGTAACTTATATCACTACAGTTACTTAGTTTATTATTAAAATGCTAAAGAACATAAATATCTTAATATATTTTATTTTACAGGTTAGGGCCAAGTCCTCCAAATCCTAGCGTGACTTTCCACTTCTAATATGTATACTTCCTGCCTTACGCTAGTCTCAATATGTTTAGAATGGAAGTTGGAAAGAAAGTATAAGGATTGGAACATTTTAACTTTTCACCCCTTTTAACTCTTGTCCCAAGCTCTGTTCTACACTCTTATGGTGTCTTGAACAAAGGCCTGAAGTTAATATATTAGTATATTTTAGTATATATTTATGACACAATCGATGCATAGTATATCCAAATACATACTATTTTAGGAATCCAATTGTAGTTTTTCTTCTTTTCCACTTAGTTAAGGAATATGTTCCCTTTTATATGTAGTTAAGGAATATGTTCCCTATTATATGTTAAGAAATATTTTTATGGTTCCTTTTTATATTTGTGTACATTGCAACTCATTTCCTAATACAGTATATTTTTTAAAAATAGCTATCACTATTTCTACTCATTGTTCTATTTTTTTAAGTGATAGTCTCACTTTATTAATTTCTTTTAAAGTTCAGTGAGCAGTTTCTGTATAACTTGTCTGCCTTTTCTTTAAGAGTATAGCCTTGAAAATACAAACAAAATTATGTATACTTAGGATGACTATAAAATATATGAAGAAACATTTTGCTAAGTTCAGAGGCTTAAATGGGAGGATGAAAAGAAGGCAACCTATTTCTCCCAGCTCTACTCTCGCCTACAATATACCATTTACACAGCCCTCACCTATATCACCACCCCCAGCTGCCTCCCAATGCTTGTTGATTCTGCCTACTGGTATATTTGCCAGCAGGGGATAGAAGAGAATCAGGGATCAGCTATTAAGGAGAGATAGAAACAAGGCTAAACATAAAAGGAGATAGATGAGGAAAGTACAGGTGTAAGCTATGGGGCTCTTGAACTCTTGATACTAACTAGAAACTAATGTACAGACTTTAAGCAGACCAAGAAGTAGGAGAATTTTTAGTATCTGTGTTCCCTAACCAACAATAGCCTTCCCTTCCTGTCCAAACTTAAACACCTACCCAATTTCTTAATATAAATTTTCCTTCAAAAATGAATAAACAAATAAGCAATTATGCATAACATCTAACCTAGGCTGTTTCTATGAGTTAGGCTAATACATCTGATCATGATCAACTGTGATTGTAGATTTTGGTGGAAGTAACAGTGTATTGCTAATAATTTACAGTCTCCCAGTGTACACTCAGAATAATAGTAATAACAGCTAACACCTATGGTATACTTCTATGTGCCATACACTTTCATGTATTCTAAACACTTTCCATGTATTACATTAACTTAATAGTCACAACAACAATCCCTGTTTTAAAGACAAAGAAACAGAGACATTGAAAGGTTAAATAACTTGTCCAAAGTCACCCAGCTCATAAGTAGCAAACCCAAAGTCACACACATACAAGAAAAATTTTCACTAACTTGAGAAACTTGAGAGACTGAAAACAGATAATTGTGCAAATTAATAAATAAATAAAAATAAGTAAAAAATAAATAACAGTACATTTCATTAAACAAAAATTGGTTTCATATCCCATATTTAATTAATTCAGTGAAATTTCTGGGAGGAGTGGGTTTAGATTAATCAAACAAGAAAAAACCTTTAACCACATAGAAAATAGTCATGAAGCAACCATTTTGTGCCAAGAATAATCCTATGGAGTGAAATGTTTTTATTATTTCCTTAAACTTAGACAATATGTAAGCTGAATATTCCCATGCTCCAGCAAAAGATGCAAAAAAATATGTGTATGTGAGCATTATATATAAAACTGAAGCTGTATTATATAATACTAATACTGAAAATATTTATTGGGAATGCACATTAATTCTCAAGTGCCCCATGTCAGCAGTATATTAAAATTACAGCCCTTCATGGCTTTATATTGATAATTTAAACTACACATGTTATTTAACTCTAATCTTACCACCACCTCAGATGTTATGTTTGTAAACTTATACCTCCTGGTTCATTTTATAGGATGCAATTAAGTGGATAGCTGCAAATGGGTGTGACACAGTGATATATTTCAGCATGGTAGTCCAATTTAAGGCTATTGATATGTTTGTTCAAAAGACTAAAGCCTGAGTGTTATACTAGACATTTAATAAGGTACAATAAAATCAAATTTCAGAAAGTACAATGGTCTATATGCCTATCATAAATGCTCTGCCTTGCTGGGTTTTGTTTTTTGTTTTTTTTTTCTGTTTTGCAGTACGCGGGCCTCTCACTGTTGTGGCCTTTCCCGTTGCAGAGCGCAGGCTCAGCCGCCATGGCTTAGGGGCCCAGCAGCTCCACGGCATGTGGGATCTTCCCGGACCAGGGCACGAACCTGCGTCCCCTGCATCGGCAGGCAGACTCTCAGCCACTGCGCCACCAGGGAAGCCCCTGCCTTGCTGTTATTTTGAAGACCTAAAATAACTTGGAGAAAACTTCATGGCTTTGATTCTTTCTACAAAATCAAACAAAATAACTATACTAAACCTAAGCACAATATTAAACACTTAAATAGAAATAATGGAATGAAAGTTTAAATTTTTTAAATAAACCTTTTAGAAACATTTCAAGGAAGTTAGGAAAATAATAATGTAAATACATAGGACCAAAGTGAATTCTACCAAACACTAAAGAGTCCTTTAGTGTCATAGGCATTACTTTAGAGTCATATGCATTACCCTCCCCCTCCGAAAAATTCATTTTGGTGTCAAATAATTTGGGGCGATGCAAAGTTTCTTTACAGGTTTCTTCTCCATAACTCATCTTGATAATTTTCCTGTGTTAACTGCCTTGTGAATCTCTAAGAAGGGAATATGGCATAGAGCTCAAATGTTTGACTCTAAAGCCCCTTTTTTCACAGAACGTCTCAGAGGACTCAAGTTACAGAAATCATTTGGGGATTTTTAATTCAGAAACAAAGGACACTTGCCACAAATATATTTGTTAGCCTCCAGTGGAAAGATGTTCCTGATTCCAGGCTCTCCTTTCTTATAAGATTCCCACTTGACCCTCATCTCCCTTAAGGTGGCAGCAGTGTCATCCATCATTGAGTCCCCAGCCTAGCACATTGTTTGCTACATATTAAGGATACTTGTTAAACATTTCTATTCAAGATATTGTCATTACACTGCTATCTTATTATGCTTTTCCCTTTTTTTTCCAGTTCAGCTCCCTGAAGTTGATACACTGATTGACCATTTAAGTCTTGGCCTTTCTAGTTCCTGATTCAGTGTTTCTAGAGCCAAGATATGATTAGAAGCCCAAACATAGCTTCTGGGCACCCACAATCTCCTTGATGGATAAGCTGGGTGCCAGGAGCCCGAATTATGTGAAAGAAGGGCTTCAGTTATACCCTCTCAATCCCCTTCTAGACTGGCACAGCCCATAGATCTGGTCCTCTTCCTTTGATTGTTTTCTCTTATTTCTTTTTCATAAAATATTTCAAATATAAAGAAAATTGAAGAGAACAATATTTTTTAAAAGTACCCAATTCAAGACTTAACAAAATATTAACATTGTGTCATATTGAATAAAACATTACAGATATAGCTGAAGGCTCATCTGTATCCCTCTTAATCTCATTCCTATTCTTCCATTCTGAAAGGTGACTACTATCCTAACAAAGTCAATGTGAATTCACAGTTTACTGTCTTTACTACATATCGTGCAACCATAGTAACACATAAATATTCTTCTGTGTGTTATTAATATACATAAATGATACAACTTACATGTACCATTTTTCAACTTGCTTTTTTCATTCAACATTGTGCTTTCAAGATTTAACCACGTAAATTTAAACATGTAAATTTCATTCATTCATTTTAACTTCTATATAGAATTCCACTGCATGCGTATGCCTTAATTTTTTACTCATTCTCCTATTGATAAACATTGGGTTTTGTTGAATTACATTTTTTAGGGGAGTTGTAGTGTCCCACCCTTTTCCTCCAGACAGTGCATTTACCCCAGCTGCTTACTCTAAGGGTTGACTGCTGACAGCTCACAGCTACCCCTTTATCCAGAAATCCCTCTTGGCTGACAGGAGCTACCTTGCCCTGGAGATGACAACACCTCACCCCATACACACACGCCAGGCATGGTGTACAAAACAACCCCCTTACCTCAAGGGAGGTACTCTTTGATATGATTTATGTCCCAGAGCCCTTCATGGATCTGACCAAAACTAGACTTTTTCACGTAAGACCACAATCTGGCTGGCATTTCTCCACACTGCCCCTGCTTTCCTCACTCCCTCATAGTGAGCACACCCACAAAAAATGGCATATATCTTCAGGGCTGTCTCAGACTCTGCTCCTGAGGAAACTGATCTCAGACAGGGTCCCTATCACAAACACTATTATAAAATTCTGTGGCAGTCCTCGTGGGTCTCCACGTGCAGATGTGTTAGGGGGTTGTTTGGGTATATACCAAAATTGCTGCCTAGTAGGATAGGCTTAACTTCAATTCAATTAGATGTCCCCAAATTGCTTTAGAAAGTAAGATCAATTTATACAACTACTCCTACATCTGAGAGTTCCCATTTCCCCCACAGTATCTCCAGCACTTGCTGATGTCAGGTATTTTAAATTTTGCTACCAGGTTGGTAGTGAAATGATTCATCTATCCCACTCCCTTATTCTGGGTTATTTCCTTTTTATTTTGTTATTTAACAAACATTTAGATAGCACTTACAAAAAGCCTTATAAATGTTTGAAGCACTTTACTAATATTAATTCATTTAATCCTCATAAGAAGCCCATGAGGTAGGTACTACCATCATTATTCCCATTTTTACACATGAGGAAACTGAATCACAGGGCTCACAGGGAGGTAAGTAACTTGCTTAAGTTTGCACGTATAGAAAGTGGCAAAACTCGTATTTGAACCAAAGCAGTCTGTCTAAAAAATCCCTGTGCTTAATCACTATACTAATGCTATCTATTAACTACATCCTTTAGTTGTTCTTTCCGTATTGATCTCTGCCCAGTAAGTCTCTTAAACTTTGATTCTCTGAAAAAAATAAATAAAAATTAAAATAAAACCCTATATAACAACTGTGGTCTGCTAAATCATGCCTACACCCCAAAGTGTCCACACCCTAATACCCAGAACCTGTGAATGTTACCTTTTATGGAAAAAGGGACTTTGCAGATGTAAGTTAAGGTTCTTGAGATGGGAAGAGTGTCCTGGATTGCTCAGGTGCACTCTAAATGTGATCACAAGTACTCCTATAAGAGGAAGGTAGAAAGAGATTTGACAACAGAAGTAGATGTGACAACAGAACAAGAGTGGAGTGACACAAGAAAGGATGAGCCAAGGAATGCAGTCTGCCTCCAGAAGCTAGAAAGTCAAGGAAACAAATTCCGCCCTAGAGCATCCAGAAAAAGCAACCCTGCCAACCCTTTGGTTTTAGCCCTATATGACACACTTTGGACATCCAAAACTGTAAGAGAATACATCTGTATTGTTTTAAGCCACTAGGTTTGTGTTAATTTGTTACATCAGTAATAGGACAATAACACAATAATCCATCCCCAAACTCAAGAACGTAAAAAGCAGTGATTTATCTTCATGAATCTGTGGGTCAGCTTATCTCCTCCATGGTCAGTTTGGGGTGGCTCTGCTCTTCATGTCTCTCATCCTCCTCCTGGGACCAATGGGTGGCTCAGGCATGTTCTTCTCCAGGGCGATAGCATTACCACAGAAAAAACTCACAATTGAGGCCTAGGTTTGAAACTGGTACACTGTCGTTTTCACTTTATTCTACTGGCTACAGCAAGTTGCACAGCTGAGCTCAGAATCAAGCAGTAAAGAAATGCACTCCACCCCTTTTTTACTTCAACATTTAAAAATGCATTTCATTGTTTCTTGAATCTAGTTTTTCAGTGAGAAAACTGCTTTCAGTCTAAATGTCATTTCTTTTAAGTTTTTTTTTTTTTTTCTATTTCTCCCTGATGGCTTCTAAGAGTTTGTTTGTTCTTGAGGAGACTAGATTTGGATTTTTTTTCATTTATCTCATTCAGATGTTAGTATTCTATCAAACTGAGGACTCCTGTCTTGCTTGAGGTCTAGAAAATTTTCAATCATACAACTTCATTCTTATTATCTCAATATTATGCTTCTGAAATCCCTATGTGGGGCCTCCCCCATCTCTCTTCATCATTTTTTTTATATCTCTTTATCTTCCTGTGCTATATTCTAATTGATTTTTTCAGAATAGCTCCTAAATCACTTATCCTCTCTTTGGCTGGGCCTAATCTGCTGCTTAACATTTGAGTTTTCATTTCACTTATTATGTGTGTTTTATACCCATGCCTTTTATTTTTCTATAGCACTTTGTTTATTTTTTTATTCTTTCTTTTTTAATCTCTTTTAGCTTTTTTAGTGTGCCTATTATGTTTCAGATCATTCTATAATCTCTAGTTCTTGGAGTGCAAATTCTCCTGGTTATTGCAGCTGTTCTCTCTCCCTCATGGCGTTTTGTTTTCTAATATATTTTTTAATTCCCATGTGCTCTGCTTTGTAGGATGATCCTTTAAGAGCTGTTCCACTCCTGTTTCTTCCAGAGACCTGGGAGGTTCATGAGTTCTAGTGCCAATACTGATGTTAATTTCCCTATTTGGAATTCCTGCACCCTGAGAGTATTATAAATTCAGGACTCACACCTGTTTGTGCCGACTTAAGTTTCCAATTCCTTGCAGATTTTTTTACCCAACCCATCTCAGGCATGTCCCAGAGGGTGGAGTTTCTGTAGTCCATTTCATACAAAGAGCAGCCCTTTAAGACTCCATTGATGCAGGAGACTGACCCAGTGTCTGTCTCACTGGGCCCCCATCTCCTGTCTCTGAACTGGACTCTAGTCCCAACTTTCAAATCTGTCTGGTTGGGAAATCCCTGTGAGCCTCTATGGCTTTATTCTTCTCCTAGCAAATCTGACTTTATGTTCCTTCCTCATTTCTGGCACCAGGGATTTTTATTTTCTTTCTTTCAAGCTTGGTTTACATTTAAAATATACATTTTTTCCAGTATTTCCATAACTAGGAGCAGGAGGAAAAGATGTTCACTGTCATCTCCTTTCACTACTTACAGTTACATCTGGTGTAACAGATGTGATGTACAGTCACATCTGGTGATCCTATTTACTTTCCCAGTCCCCCTTTAGCACTGGGACCCTTTTCTAAATCCAGCTCATATGTATGGGCCCTAATGTCTCCTAGCTTTCCTTCCCCATGTTGTATCTTCCACTCACAAGCACCACTATAAAAAAGTCTTTCAGAACCAATCAACCACTGTCCACCTGGTTAACTTTCCTAGTGGTAGCAATCCCACCATATTTGAACTCCTATTTCCAAAGTAAAGCCAGAGTTTACAACAGTGCTTGCATGCTAAACAGACTACCCTCACTCAAGGCCCATCTCTACATCCAGGTCATTTCCTCCTATCCATTCCCCAACTGGGAGTTACACCCTGTTGAGTGAATCACTGCCAGTGTATGGACTAGGCCTCTGCAGTCTAGTCCTGTACTCACCAAAATCCCATCAAGAATACAGTAAAATCCTATTTGAACAAACATCTATCTATCTATCCATCCATCAACTATCAGGGCTTTTAAGCCCCTGATTAAACAATTCCAGTCCCAAACCATTACTAGAACTCTATTTTGATGAAAAGGAAAAAGAAGTACATCTTAAGAAAGGAAGTTTATATGAAAGATTTAGTCAAATAATAAATTCCCTGGTTATGTGCTGAAATTATATATATATTCATCCCAATCTCTGACCAGACAATGATTACTGACATTCAGAAAGATCAATATCAGACACTGGAAATTCACAGTGGCCAAGGAGATTAATACACTTTTTGTACTTCCCATGACAGTAAAGATTGTGAATACATTTCTAAAAGATTTTCAGTAAGAATTAAAAGTGAAACACTTCATCTTAAACTAAAAATTAAAAAAGTAATTAAACAAAATAGCATATACCCAAATATTTTCATCAATTGAGGCACTTTTGTACAACATTTCTACTAAGGTACAGTATCATTTAATGAAATTTTTTAGTTTCCTGAAATTGTTTCCTATAGATGTTTTTAAATTAGATTATAGATTTCATTCACCCTGTGAAAACCTGCAGAAAATACTGGTTTTTGACATGGTTAAAAAAAAAAAAATCAATAATGCCATTCGAAGTTGACTTTTTAAGAATATTTTGACCTACATCAGGATAAGTACTATAGAAAAATCTTTGGAAATTGTAAAAAAGAAAAAAGAATATAAATAAATCCTAATATTCTTCTTGAATGTTATCATTTTTCAAAAAGAAATCTTCACTACAGAATAATTAACACACTTGAATAACCTATCCGTTAGCTTTTTTCCCTAGAATTCCTTAAAAACATTTGCTTATTCATGTGTTCTTCAGGTCATTTCAGTTGTCTCCCTTCTGGGAATTTTTTTTAAAGAAAACTCCCTAAATAACTTTCTAATAAAGAAGCCCCTTATGTATGCTATGCCATGTTTTTTATTGGATTATTTTTAAAAAGTTATACCACAAAATGTTTAGCAACATTTTCTGGGGAAAAAATTTCCATGATTAGAACCAAAAGACTTTCAGTAGTAAATGTAAACCATCTATTTCTTACAGCTGATCTGTGTAATATTAAATATTTCTATATACACTTTAAGGTAGCTGATGATATGATTTGCTACATGATATAACTGAACCATGAAATGAGCTCTATGTTAAAAATAGGGGTCTATGTTACTCTTAAAGATATGGAAAAGAAAATATTCTCTTAATACAGGTAAAGAATGAGGCATCTGTTATAATATCCCTAACTGCATTTTCATGTTCAGTCTCTCTGGATTAGAAAGCATCTGATATAACTCATTCTTACTGTAGAATAGACCAAACTATATTTGCAGACCGCTGATATTTATGGATCAGAAAGAATGCTACAAAAGGTATTAGATACGGTTTGTTTTTAACTGGGACATTTCTAATACCAACATAGGATTGGATTTGCTGATAAAGCCCTAGAGGTCAGTTTATTGTGGTAGCTTCTATTAATAATATGTAGGGCTTGTTTGTGATTAAATTTCCAAGAGTTTAAGTTGCTTGCAGCAGTAGTAGGGTCCCTCAGACGTTTCAGGCCTCTGTTAACCAAGACTTCATGATTCTTCCCTTAAACTGAACATATATATCCTCATTATTTTTCCTATTCTAATGAATGCTCCCACTATACAAAAAGACTTTTCTTTAGCTAGACCTTACACTTTACAACATGACTTTCTGTTAAAACCAAATTAGTTTTTAAGGGGCTTTGTCCTTTTTCTTGTCTAAATATGATCAATATTTGAATAGACAGTACTAAATAATTTTAACAATTTCACTGATATTGCCTCACTTAAATTTTTCAGTGTTTTCTGAACTTCCAAATCAAATGCACATTAATTTTGGAGTAGTGATAAAAGAGTGAGTTTTTCAAAAAGAAAACTCCATAAAGATTCTCTTGTCATTTGTGCATAGACAACTTATAAAAATAATCAGAGGGCCTTTGACATAGTGACACAGCTCAGGCTTTGGAGACTGACAGACCTGGTGTCAAATCTGTACTTACTAACTCTACAATGTGTATAGCTCTCAGAGCATCACTTTTCTCATCTGTCACATGGGTAGAATAATTAGCAACGCTTACAATTAAAGGAGACAAGATAAGAATATACAAGGAAAGTTCTTCTCTCCCTTAGAATCTAAGGATTCCATGCTTTTTGCTTCTGACAAGAAATAATAATTCATACTATAGATGACCAGTCTGTCTTCTCAAACAGTAGCATGCTTCCCATTTATTCTGGCAAGTTACTTCCTATTAGCAGGAGTCGCCAGGAGCAGATGGAGGACAGTTTATAATATAAACCAAGAAGAAAGCAGATCATTATCAGTCTTACCTTAAATTAGTTCATGTCAGAACTAAATGCTGAGCAATTACCATGTTGTGTCCCCAGAGAGGTGTCTGCACCTCAAAGAACAAGCCGGAAATAAAAAGCCAAGGGCTCCAGAAAAGACGAAAGGAAGGCTAAGACAAAGCATGGTCTGTGCATACTCTGCATTGCCCTCCCTTTGACAGGATCTACTCTAAGTTACTGAAATTTTTCCAGAAGGTAAAGAAACTCTTTTTCTTTAAAATTCTCACAATTCCTTGTGTAGGGAATTGCTGTACTTCGTAAGATTTCAAGCCTCAGACCCTGGGTCACTAATTCTCTGGAACTCTAGAAAGACTCTATAAAAGGTTGGCCTGTCTAAAGATCTTGTCTCAATTTCCAAGTGTCCTAATGGGATGCCTTTATTGCTACCCTGACTTTTATCAGGTGCATCACCTCAGCCTGTGGCTTTGTTTATTCCTGAATTCTAATCCTGGACTGCTTCCTGGACCTTGACTACTGATCTCATGTCAGAGCATCTGTTATAGTCTCACCCAAGTTTCTACGATTTCTTAATTCTGATCATTCCCATAAACTTCACTCATAATGTTGTCTTAACTAACCCAATCCAGACTTCCAACCCTGCCTTACCAATCTATGCTCATTCCCAGCTCCAATGTGATAACTTGTCCTCAACAAAAACAACAATAATAATGCTGCCCCAGAGCTACCTTCCTTCTTGGAATTTCTATTGAGAATTTTAGATATTTCAGCAATACTTTTCAAATACAATTCATCAACCAAAGTTGTTAGAAAACTAAGTTATACAAATTGTCCAAAGAATTCCAACTCTAGAACTTCGAAAGCACTATGGGACAATCCTTGATAAAATTCTATGGGTCAGTGGTTCTCAGAGAATGGTGTATGGTCCACTGGTGAGTGAGCAATGAGGATTCTCCTCATGAGCCAAGAAAGGACAAAAATCTTTCCTAGTCTCTTACAGGGGAATGATACGCACCTCTATAGGTTTTCATTTGTATATAGGACCAAGGACCAATTTCCAAAGACCATGGTCTTAGCCAGGTTCCTTGGAAAGCAGAGACAGAAGTTAAAGCACACGTGCAACTACTTTATTACAGAGTGCAGTTCAGCAAAGCAGGAGACTTACGGCAAGAAAATTAGTGAAACCAGCTTCAGTTCCTACATCGATTGCTGGTCTCATAAGGCCATAATTGGTATTCATCATCTTATCTTCCCCCCTTCACCATCCACTCTAGATTCACTCATTCTTGGCCAGCTTTGGATGGTCTGGAATTCTTGCCTAGTGAGTGGCCCAGAACTAACTACAGGGTGTTAGCTCCCCCTCATTTCTAGGTCACACATATGTGGGCACCAAGCAGACCCCATAGTGTCTTCTTCCTCACCATCAGCAAGGAAGCCCCAGAGCAGAAGATGAGTAGTGCATGGGAAGGTGTAAGGAGAGGTGTTTTAAGGAGAGCGGTACTCTCTTGAAATCAGCTGAAACCCTTACCAAGATGCAGTGAGTGGAATGAGAGACCAAAGACTCTTGGAGACAACTGACGTCAAAGGGATCTAAAACAGTACAGAAGTGTCTGGTACAGACTACCACGTGAGTTAGCCAATGTTAAATTTTTAAATTTTTCATTCTTAAATCTAAAGGGAGCATGTTCACTGAGTTATTTTTCCCTCAGAAAGTAGAAGTGAGGAAGGTAAGTGGTCCACAGACCCTTTTGCCTTAAGTAGTGGCAGGGGGTGGGGGGGCGTGTCAAAAATACTGCACACTATTGCCTTAAATGACCTTTAAGCTGCTTATTTAGTTATTAACAATCAACTTACTTTTTATCTTTATTTTTTTAAAGGATTTGAAATGGCTTATAAGAAAAGGAAGACCAATGTGATAGACATATAATGGCCCAAGCAAATGAGGGAAATACAAATATGCTAATCCTATGCTTAACATTATTGCAATGATAGAGCTGCGAATTTGGCCTGGAGTTGTATGGTTCAGAAAGCATGATAAGTTATATAGCTCTTGTTATCAGAAAGGAAGAAGCATGCTTTAGGAGAAGCAGATTTTTTTCTGGCACTGAAATCTAAAAGAATTTTCTGCTGTGGTGCTTTATAGAGGGGAAATTGCATGATGCAATGGACAATGCCCTCAGTAACATTTTTATTGCAAATCCAGAAGTTGGCTTCATTTTATAATGAGGTAGGGAGACTTATTATTTCAACAAATGGCACTATAATTCCTTTAAGGGAGAAAACAACTTTTGCTGAGAATAACGGTTGGGGTAGAAGGGTTCAGTGTGGGCTGTGAAGGCCTCAGAGGAATAGGAAAATAGTTCTGTCTAATAGAAGAAAAGGAATTTGGAGGTCTTTAGGACAACTTGGAAATGAGTGGGTGAACTCACCTCAGAGCTGAGGTGGGAAAGGAAATAAGGGAGAGCAAAAGCTACTGAACAGGTGGAAGGTTCTGTGAACAAGTGATCCCTCGTCTCCTACCACCACCCCCAGTCCTCAGTAGAGTTGCTAAACTCATAATTGCTTTGGGTATTTCAATACACATTGAAAGCAAAGAGTGTTAAGTTTCAGTCAAGATGGCAGTGGGGCAAGACAGTGACAGAATGTGAAGAATCCAGAAGCCAAGAATAAAAGGAAATCAGGCAATTGTAAGCTAACTGGTATTAATGAGAACTGAAGAGCAAAAAACAATGTGGATTGAGGCCAGGTTCACTGGATTTCAATACCAGATCTACAAGTGTTCACTTTAACATCTCCTTATAAAAGCCAAAAGTCTAACAGGGCCAGCATGATAGGCCATCCCTCCTCTGAATGCAGATGACATATTCATTGTAAAAGTGGCAGGTAATTGTCATCCAGCATCCATTTCCCCTCTTCTTTTAAGTTGTAGGACTTCCTCATTTTAGCTGGACAAATGGGGTCCCACCTAGAGCCATTTCTAACAGACCATTCAGCTGGTTGCAACTTGTTAAAAAAATAGCCAGTAAGATGTAACTGGAAAGGATGTGGACAATTTCTAGATCAGATTCTTTAGGGAGGCTACTTGCCCATTGCATCTAACTTCTCCCATTCCTGAAGTCTATAATATGGACATGGTGGTAGTGAGCCATCTTTTACCATGTGGATAATGACAACACTCTAGCCTAGAGATGGCCTAGCAGTGACATAGAAGGAACCTGAATTTCCTGGTGAACTAGAGCTGCCTATCCTCCCTCCCCCGACCACCTACCTCTCAGACTTTTACATGAGAGAAAAATTAACTATCATGTTTAAGCCGCTGTTATTTGGTCTCTGTTTAAGCAGCCAAATCCATATCCAAATGTAAACATAAATGAATTTCTAGTAGTCAAATACTTCGAATATATGTTCATTTATTGATACTACTCTACTCTTTGGGTATAGCTCTTAAAATTAATGTAGTATAAAATATCTTCAAACTTAGCCAAAATTGTACCTCATCAGTTATAAAAATGGTTCCATCGTTGACATACTGCAAGCACTTCATCAAATTTATTTTTGCTATAAACAACTATATTACTAGTAGATGGAATGTTCTGCTGAGTAGACTATGTTGCCCATAATAAAGGAGGATTAAATATGCTGCAAATAAGAAGTAAGAAGCATGTCATAATGTAATGCTGGCACAAAGAGCCCACGCTTATTAAACATGCCAAAACTCTCCCTCATAAGTATAAGCAAGAAGGCAGCCAAAGCAGTAACAGCTCCATTCATAAAGAAACACAGTGAACAGAGGCAAGTCTGTGAATGCTTTTACAGATCCTGTGGTATACGATTATTCACTAGCAGTCATTATATTATAATTACTGCTGACTTTTTTAGATTAATAATTCCACTAGAAACTGGATTTGACTTTATGCAACAGAAACTCAACTGCTGTGGCCTACCCACATACAAGATTATTTACATCATGTTTAAAGAAATCTAGAGTAGACTGTAGGGTCTACTTTCTCTTAGTAAGGAAGAAGCAGAGAGTAGGCACAGGGTAGGCAACCATCTGTGTCTGCCACATATCGTCACTAAAATTTCTGCTATTCTCTGGATATCATGTGCTCAAAAAGATTAGAACCACTGGAATACAAGATTCCAAACATTTCTGAACACTCACCAATCCATTCTATTACTTCTTTTCACAGTGTTTTGTCACTTTTTTATAGGAAGAGTGAATGCAACTGCTTGTTATCTTAATTACTTTTCTTTCTGTTGTTGTGTCTTCATTATTAATTTAAAATGTTTAATACTAGAGTAGATCAAAGATGTTCACAATTTTTTTTGACAATCATCAGTTCAATTTCATGAGGTTTGTGCCACTTTTCTTGAATCTGAGTGGGCTCTGTGACTGCTTGACCAATAGAACATGGCAGAAACACCGCTGTGCCAGTTTTCAGGCCCAAGCCTTAAGAGGCTGGTATCTTCCTATTCCTGTCTTTTCAAATACATACTCTTGGAAATTAGTCACCATGTTAGGAGGAAGTTCAAACAGCACTGTGGAGAGGCCAACAGAGAAATGAATCAAGGCCACTAGTGTATAGCCCTGCTGACCTCCAGCTCAGAGCTGGCACCAACTTGCCAGGCATTTCAGTGGAGCCATTTCATAAGTAGATCCTTTACCTTCAGTTGAGCTGTCCTAACTGATGCTTCATGGAGCAGAAATGAGCTGTCCCCTCTGAACACTGCCCAAATTTCAAATTTGTGAGCAAAATAACTGTTACATTTTTAAGCCATTTAGTTTTGGGTGGTTTGTTACACAGCAATAGGTTACATTCAGTGAAAAAATTAATGATGACTTAATGAAATGTAAATACAAATGAATTTTTAGTAGTCAAATATTGTGAATATAAATATCATGAACATGCCGCCTATCTTTATTTAGTACAATAAGCCAAACTGTATTTATTACTAGTACTTGACTTTGTAGTTTATCATGCTATATGCACAGAGCCAGTGACACAAATATTTGGTAAAAAATATCTAGAAGGATATATATATTCCTCATTCACATGAAAGCAAAAAGTATTTAAGAAGCAAATGAAAACTATACCTGAAAAGCATTTGATACAATAGTATCTCCTTCCTGAACTCTGAATAACTTTTGAACTCTGAAGGAATTTAGAATAAAGATCACCTATTTTTTCTAACAATGTACAGCTAGCTCTGTTGGGTTTTACCATTTAGAGGAATCAGTTACTGCCACTAAACCACCCAGCTGATAAACAAAAGAATAAGACAGAGCAGGATAGAGTGCAATGGTCAGTCAGGATGGTTTATCTGTCTAATGTATCAGAATTGTATAATTTTAGTTTAAATATTTTCTTTCAGTTTTACTACGTGTATAATGTTCAGGGCTTTCAGAGGATGAAGTCATTTCAAAGTAGAGCTCCCTAGCCTGTTTGGAGGCACAACTAAAGACATTTTTTTTTATCCATTTCAGGATGAGGAGTCACACCCCCAAATTAAAACTTTTTAATGTACCCAGCACACAAATAAAAATTACAGTTGATTTTTCAATGAGACCTGATCCATGAGTGGGCAATTTGGTGTGAGATCTGAAAATTGAATCACTTTTTTGTTCTCTTGCTTTCTGTAAAGATAGGCATAAGTTAGGACATAATAGGTGGTTTATAACCAAGACTCAAGCTAATAATGTCTTAAACACGTTCACAAATAGGCATTATACGGCTGCTTTGGCAGCTCTCTTCTGCAAGTTGCTCAGGGACCCAAGTTCCTTTTGTCTTGTTATTCCTCCATCTTTAGGCTGTTTTCTTCACCCCCATGTCCAAGGTGGCTTGTCACCACATCTACATTCCAAGCAATAGGATGAAAGAAGGGCATGCCCTCCCTTTCAGGATGCAACCTAAAGTTTCACAGATCACTTCTGCTCACTTTCTATTGGCTGGAACTTAGTTATTACAGGCCACATCCAGCTATAAGAAAGGTGGACAATATGTAGACTTCATTCGGGATGTCCACGTGCCCAGAAAAAAAATTTGGTATTCTATTGTTATGAGAGAGAAATGGAGATTACAAGTTGGGGAACAACTAGTATGCTTACCACAGGAGCACTCACTTGGGAGCAAGAATGAATCTTCCAGCTAACATTTTACTATATATGAGATCAGTGATTTGAATTTTCTGCCTGAATGAACTCCAGACAAATGCTTTACCTAAACCTCTCTGACCAAAATTTCATAAAGAATTCTTAATTATGAAATGAGATGATGCATCTTTAAGTCATCTTTATGTACCAGTCATGAAATACTATAATAAAGAAACCAGAAGTCATTGATTCAGACATGGCTAATAGATATTCAGGGCACTTTCATCTTGGCTAAGCAACAGTTTCTATTTTATTTGTTTATCATTTAAATTTTATTTATTTTTTATACAGCAGGTTCTTAATAGTTATCTATTTTATATATATTAGTGTATATATATCAATTCCAATCTCCCAATTCATCCCACCACCACCACCTCCACCTGCCCCCTGCCACTTTCCCCCTTTGGTGTCCATACATTTGTTCTCTACATCTGTAAGCAACAGTTTCTAGAGTGCTCTACATGTTTGCTTTTTATATAATTTTAATGCACATAATATCTTTCAGCAGACAATCTCAAGAAGCTTTTATAAACATTAATTAACTGAACTTCACAACACTCTTGAGAACTGAGAATTAATACATCCATTTACATGGCAGGAAGCCAGATGAACATTACGATCAAGCAATATGGAGCTTACGTGGTTTCAGCCTCGTAATGACATCAAATGGGCAGTACTATAAACTTAATGTTAATCTGAAAATTGAGTATTTAGCTACTTCTAGGCTGGCAAGTGATTATTACCCTATATTCAATTCAAGCAGAGTCACATTACTAAAACAAACACAAAAAGAAACACTTTATTTTGAAAATGCTCCTTCAATTTAAATGACTGATATCTAATTTTCTATCTATAAATCTAAATATAAAAATAAAATTGGAAAGAGTCTCATCAGATAGACTTTTAGCACCAAGCTTGATGCCATTTGTTTCTAGATTAAATTTGAAAAGAACAGCTGTTAAAAAAAGTTATTCATTTCACGTGTCAGGAAAGGAGAGCACATATCAGATTTCTCTGAATAAAATAACCAAATTATATATGAATGTATGTTATGTGTACTTCCTCGACCTATCTTAGAGTTATAGTGATGAATAAATAATAAAAATATGGTAAAATACTGTGAATACCCTATCCAAAGAGCTAACTTCTCAGTATGACATGAAACATCTTGACAATACTTAAAATCCCAAAACTGTTATTCATTGGAGAAATTAATTATATGCATTTTGTATGTTTGAACTAATTTTCCAAATACATAAGGAAATACAACCGTGGTCCTTTAAAGAGGCAGATAAGGTTAGTTCAGTCACTAAATAAAAGCTTTAACATTACACTTACTTCTTGTAATCTGATCTATGTCCGAAAAAAAATGAGGTCTAAGCCTCACTTTAATGGAAGTTAAAATATAGAAATAAAGGCAAGCGTGTTATTTATTTTTATAGGACGGGACAAGTATCCAATACAAGATTTACTGATGACAAACAGCATGAAGACTAATGATATATGAACCAATGGCTTTTAGCTCAGACTTTCGTCAGTGATCTTTCCAAAATGCTCCTTAAATAGATTTTTTTAAACCCTTAGAATAAAGGCAATCCAAAGTTTAGATATAGGACAATATCCTGAAAGATCTTTTGAAGCTGCTCATTTTCCAAATCACAAGAAACTTAAAACAAATTTTTGGAAAATTTCTCCTAGGACATTTATCCTGGCTAGGCTAGAGGGAACTGGGATTCCATTCCACCTGGCTCACCCTTTCCTGTGGACTGACGTGCTCAAAACATTAGAGTTTTAAGCCAGCTAACTAACGAAAGCCATCTCAAAGCTAATAGTTTAAACTTATGGGTTATTTTATTTGGTTGCAGGGGTGTGGGGGGTACTTTTCCAAAGGAATATCAAATTTAACTTTAATGACTTACCCAAGGAAAAGAATTCTCATCATCAAAACCTGATAAACATGGAAAGTCTCTGCTAATAATAAAGGTGGAATAGAAAAGATGATAGTAATTTATGATAGAATGGGAAATAGCTTTATCCAGGGATATAACACTTTTTAAGGATACATATACATGTTTTCCAATACAGATTAGAAAGTTTTTGTTGGTTTGTTTTTTAATAAAACTATAGACTTTTGTCTACATATGAGTAATATGAAATTCATTTTAACAACAGTTATTGAGAGGCTTCTACTGAGTATAGTAGAAGATATGGAGAAGAGCAAGACATGGGTTCTGCACTCAAGAAGCTTACAAAAAGGAAGATAAGGAGGTATATTTCCAGGGAGAATAACATAAGTATCGTTAGAAAAGTACAGTCAATGTGCTATGAACTTTAGGGGCTTCCCTGGTGGCGCAGTGGTTGAGAGTCCGCCTGCCGATGCAGGGGACATGGGTT
The DNA here is from genome assembly GCF_964374135.1 of Grampus griseus. Lineage (NCBI taxonomy): Eukaryota > Metazoa > Chordata > Mammalia > Artiodactyla > Delphinidae > Grampus > Grampus griseus. Next base: position 32,849,166 of record NC_139003.1, on the reverse strand, counting down.
CGTGCCCTGGTCCGGGAAGATCCCACATGCCGCGGAGCGGCTGGTCCCGCGAGCCATGGCCGCTGAGCCTGCGCGTCCGGAGCCTATGCTCCGCAACGGGAGAGGCCACAACAGTGAGAGGCCCGCGTACCGCAAAAAAAAAAAAAAAAAAAAAATGTGCTATGAACTTTAAAGGAGAAAAAAATTGAGTTTCTTGGAAGAATCAGGAAAGGTTGCTTAAGCAAGAAAATACTTTATATGGGCCTTGATGGATGGGTAAGATATTGGTGCTTGGAGTCTTAGGGTGGACAGTAGTGATGGAAGGATTCCAGGTAACAGAAACAAAGCCAGGACATATGAAAGTCAAAACATACTGAGTAGTATAAAGTAGAATGCAGAGAGCCAAGTAATAGAATATAAATTTGGAAAGAGAGGTCAGAGTAAATACTGTTCTTCTTTTCAGCTTGCAATATGTACATTAGAAGTGTTTGGTACAGGGACTTTCCTGGCGGTCCAGTGGTTAAGACTCCATGCTTCCAGTGCAGGGGGCAAGAGTTAGATCCCTGGCCAGGGAACTAAGATCCCACATGTCTCATGGCACAGCCAGAAAAAAAAGTGTGGGTACGAACTCCTGAGACTGGATTTGATTTTAAGAACTTCTTCCATACACTTTTTATTACAAAGAGTACTCATTCGATGCTTGTGATAGTGAGCTATGCCATATAATTGTACATTAAATGCTCCAAATGTTTTATTAATTGTGCACTTAAAATGATCATAGCTAAATTAAAACCTCATTTATATTCTTCAAATGAGAACTACATTGGCTGAGTAGCATCTGTGATCTTTTTCTCTTTGAATGTAATGAATATAGAAGAACTTTAGAATCTAAAAATGTGACAAAGTGAGAGAGTGGCATGGACATATATACACTACCAAACATAAAATAGATAGCTAGTGGGAAGCAGCCGCATAGCACAGGGAGATCAGCTTGGTGCTTTGTGACCACCTAGAGGGGTGGGATAGGGAGGGTGGGAGGGAGGGAGACGCAAGAGGGAAGAGGTATGGGAACATATGTATATGTATAACTGATTCACTTTGTTATAAAGCAGAAACTAACACACCATTGTAAAGCAATTATACTCCAATAAAGATGTTAAATAAATAAATAAATAAAATAAAAAATAAATAAATTAAAAAAATAAAAATGAACCTTAGAGGTGTGAGTCTCTTCTAACCAACCCTTCTCCTGAGATGCTGAATGAGCACCAGTATTAAACAACTTAAGTTTAACTTCCTCTCTGTGCCCCTTCTTTCAATAGAATTATTAATTAGTATTGAGATAACCCAATGCAAGTTCAGCTTTTAACGCCAAATGTGATATAGAAGATTACACATACCCAATTGCTTGTTTTATCTGGGAAATGAAAACGCACAGGTTGTGACTCATCCAAAGTGACCCAGCAAGTTACCCTAGCAAATTTTCAGAGTTAAAGATGAAACAGATAATATTCAGTACAAGAGAGAAAATTTAATATATTTACCAAAAAATTTTTTTCTTTCTACTTCTCTTGTCAAAGATCATTTACTAAATTAAGACCTCAACTTATTTAAAATAATTAAGATAAATATGTTTGAGACTGTTTTCCTCACTTACTTTTCTTTGTCCACACTGACCTCTTTGTTAATCCTCAAAGATGCCAAGATGTGGGGCATGGTATCTATTTTATATATACATATATATTTTGTATACATATGAAAAAAATTATATGATAAATCCCACAGGTTTAACATCTCAATTCTGGAGTCCCAGAAGAGAGAGCAGAGAAAATGAATAGGAGGAGAAAAAAATCAGGTAAAAAATTATCAAACTTTCAAGAACAAGAATGAAGCTAGAAGATAATGGACACTTGTCTTTCAACCTAGACTTCTATATCCAGACAAGCTATCAATCAAGCAATAGGGTAAAATAAAAACATATCTAGACTTGCAAGGTCTCAAAAAATTCTCGTCACATGCATCCTCTTTCTTCCCCTTTAATTTTTTTTAATTGAGGTAAAATTGCTATTAACATAAGTTTCAAGAGCACAACATTATAACTCAACATCTATATACACTACAAAGTGATCACCACCAAAGGTCTAGTTACCATACATCACCATATAATTGACTTGCTTCACCCATTTCACCCACCCCTCAACCCTCTGTCCCTCTGGTAACCACCAATCTGGGGTTACCAATCACATGTCACCATACCACATGCACCAATCACATGCACCCTTTTTCAGGAGGGTACAGGAGGAAGTGTTGCACCAAAAATGAAAGAGTAAACCAAGAAAGAGGAAAACAGAGGACCTAGGAAACAGGTGAGAGGTAATGGAAATGCCAGTCATCCCACTGCTGCCCTCTTGGCTCATGCCTAGGATGTGCCCTTGCTTCATCCCTTAGTCCTGACACAAAGAACTGCCTCTTAATTTTTACCTTTGTCTTTCCCCTTTCAACTTTAATTCAGATACTCTGGCTACATTACCATGGCCATCACAGGTAAATAAGTAAATCTTTTATTTGAGCTATCTGACCTGCAGCACCTTATGCTGTGCCCAATTCCTCATGAGGACTTCTGTTTAAGTTACTTCACCCCAGTGACCAAGTCCCAGACAAGCCCCATGGGACTTGAATCATATAACCATGAAAGACTTTTCAGCAAATTGTGTATTAGCACCTTTTCAGAAGGATTGTGCTGTCCTTCAAAAGCCAAGCCCTCGCTACATGTTTTTGAATGTTGCCAAAATTAGGGATTCTTCCTAGGTCAGGTTTCATTTCACTTCTTTTCATTATAATGAGAAAGTAATTTCAGGACCGCAAGAGACAAACACAGATTGATGGAGTCTTACCTGCCTGAGCAGTACAGGAACCCTAGCAGTCATGGCTCACTTAGCCTTCAGGTGGCAAGAGGGCTTCTCCCCACCCCACAGCCAGGGGTCATGGGCATGATCACAAGTACATCAAAGGGACAGGTGTACTCTGAGTCCTGGGTGACATCCAGGCACAACTCTCCTTCCCCAGGCCCACAAGACTGTACCCTCTAGTCACACACTTTACCTCATTTGTGATAAGTTTAATGGACACATCCAATTCCCAACATTTTTGCCTCCTCAGCACTAAGTAGTGGATACCTTGCGAGTATCTGATAGAAAACAGCTAGCAAGCATGTTATCTGGACAAAAATTGTCCAAGAATTTGCACATATTGTATGACTCCCCCTTCGTGCAGTACGTATACTAACTACGTCCTTTGCGGAGGAGACACCCATCTCAGTGTGACTTCCTTAAGAATAATCAACATTGGCACCATTTGCTAATCCCATTTGTTTCCCAAGAGAAGGGAAAGATTATTAATTAACAAATCCTATTCGTTTCCCAAGAGAAGGGAAAGGCATGGGTCAAGGGTCATGAGACCCATAAAGCAGGTTGCATATGAAGGCTCTGCCCCCAGAGCACAGTCTCCAATGCCTGCCATGCCTGCACAGTAGCATGCAGAGGACATAGTCCAATTTCCAGAATTGCTTATGCAGTTTTAAAACTTTGTAAATACAGAGATACCAAGGATTTTAGGCAAATGGATTAAAAGGGTGTTATTTCTGGTGTCTTGCCTAACCAAGCAAATGCAAAGCCAGGTTATGTTGTATTTGCAGCAAAGCAGCCCCTTCTGAATGTACAGCAGTCTAAGAGATGTAAAACCTCCTACCTCCCCCTGGCCCCACTGACAGCTTTTCTCATTTTCTTTGCATTACTGCTTTCTGATCCATAAAGGAGAAGATAGAAAAAAATCACATAAATTAATATATCATGCGGTTATGCTGTCAACAAAAAAGATGAGTTGTAATACAGTGTGAGATATGCTAAATTAGGAGTATGAAGTGCCCCTGGAAAACAGATGAAGCAACCTGTCAGCCTGTCCAGGGTGTGGGACAAGGTGGAGTGGGAGAGGGCCAGTCAAGGAAGCCTTCCAACATTAGGTTTGGACCTTGAAGGATGAGTCAAAGTTTGCCGTGCAAATAAAAGAAGGAAGGTCATTCCCACCAGAGGAATAAATAATGCCAATACCACTGCCTTTGCTGACAAGGCTGTTGACACTGCCTCCTTTGCCAGTCTCTTCTTGCAATAGAAGATACCCATGTTCTCCTTTGCTGGCTTTGGAGAAAGGCAAAAAAAGCAGGGGGGAAAAAAAGTACTCACCAGGGCACACACCTTTCTAGATCAATTCTCATTTCCCATAACTGACAACAAAGTCAATACCTCTTCGTTTTCATCCTTGGAGTTAAACTCCACCCTCTTCCCAGGGCAGGAGTGGTCTAAGAAGAGCAACCCAAATGCTTATTCCAGAGTTTTGGACAGCCCCTTCCTCTCATTCCCGTTCTTGAGCTGCTCATGATGGGATCCTCATTGAGCCAATAGCATCAGGACCTCTGTTCCACAGCTGTTCTTCCAACAAGAACTTACATGCCACACACTTCACCCCAAGAATGGCTCCACTTGCCAGCAGGAAGAAAACCTCTTTTCCTGCCACAATCTGCCTTGGTCCTCCCTCCCTGTCTCCAAGGCACCTGAGATCTTCATGCCTGGCTCTCTTTGGTCCAGACAGTTCTAGAGCACTAGATTGTATTAAAATGTTCACATACAAATAATAATGATGATGATTTCTTTTAAAAGCAAAAGAACGAAATGCTGAATTTTCTTGAAATTCCTCTTAGTTATCCTGACAATTTCTCCTATTTAGACACAGTAAGATCATCATTCTGCACCAGTGATCACTATCGAGAAGTCAGGAAAAAAACAAACTCTCAAAATCAAAACAACTTCAAACGATAAGTTTCAGGTATTAAATGTAGTGCTTTTTACAAGGAGTTCTGTTGCAAAATACACTTTGGTTGCAGCTTTAAAAAGATTCAGTCTGGGAAGCAGAACCACTATGAGTGATACGGAAGAAGGAATTTATAATAGGAATTAGTACTTACACGATTGTGGGAAGAGCTGGGAAGATAAAGATCCAAAAAATGTAGTTGAAGGAGCAGAAAAAATGTCACGAACGTGTCAGAGCTTGCAGGGAGCCAGTACATCCTACTCTTGGGACGAGACCACGAAGGCTATGGAAGGTTGCTGGCCCTTCATAGCTGCCACCTCTCTGAGTTGTCAGCCAAGCGTCCGGTGGAGGCCTGAGGTCACTTTTGATGGGCAAGGCCAGCATCAGGAAGGCGGGAAGAGCAAGAACAAACTGGCACCCAGCAGCACCCCTGGGTCTGACGATAACCTTCAGAATATAATGACCGCTGCTTCTCTTCCACATCCCAGAACTCACACAGTTTTTACCTTTAGGCCAACTCCAATCTGGAATTACATGGAGAAGGAGAGTCTGAGAAACGTAGTTACCAGAATAACCAAGTAGACAATAGAACAATCTGGCACATTGGTATTTTGACTTAACTACCAGACCTCCAACAACTCATTGTGCAGGGACATGCAAACACTCAAACTCAACAAGTCCAAAATGAAAGTGTCATCGTGTCCCAGATTTTCATTAAATAACAAAAAATAAACAAATAAAAAGCAACCTTTCTGAATATCGCTCAATTTCTATTATTTCTACGTGGTCCTGTGTGTCCCACACCCAAGGCATCTATCAAACCTTCCTCTCTGTCCTGCACCCAAGAGTCTCTGCCTTACATCAAACTTACATCATTGCTCCCCTGCATTAAAGAAATAGTTTTCCCTCTTGCCACCCTGCCTTCAACTCACCCTGCTCCAAACCCTAAATTAAGCCAGAGTGGCCTGTCTAAAATGTAAAATTCTAATTATTTTACTTAAAATATTTTAGTGGCTCCTTATCACCTACCATACAGATTTTCTTTCTTGGTGTGGTATATAAGACGCCTCATATTCTGATCCTCACCTGTTTATTTAGCCTCGTTTCCTGCCCTTGTCCCAAACACACTGTGGTCCCAACTATTCTGAACTACTTGCAGAATGCTGAATATATAATTATTTTAAGCCTGTGTGCCTGCTCCCTCTGCTAAGGATTCACTTCCTCATCTCCATCACCCTGTAAATACAGTCACCTGGCAAACTCCTGCTCATCCTTTCACATGTGGCTCAAATGGGGCCTCCCTTGCAGCGTCTTCCATGTTTCCTCACCTCCCCCTGATCTCCACAGTTAGTCCATAACACTCTCCTAACAGTATTTAGCACTTGCCACATTGTATCAGGTCTGCTAATTTACATGCCGGTTTTCTGTGCTAGACTATGAGCCCCTCAGTGTTAAGGACCACATCTCATTCATCTTTGTAGCCCCAGACACTAACACTTCCCTGGCACATGGCAGGGGCTCAATAAACATTTGGTTAGAAATTTAGTTGATGGATTACAAAACCTGACATGTTTAAATATTTTATTCCATATTTATAACTTCTTGCATACAAATTATGATTGCCATAAAATACAGGTTTATATTTATAAAGAACTAATTAATTTGGAAGTAATCCAGTATATGTGGATGGCCAAATATTGAAATTCAGTCTAAATCTTGAAACAGCCCTAAATCATATGACCTCACTGACCAGATTAATAAGATCTCAATTTCTAAATCTCAATTTCACTGGTGCTGTTTAAACAGCCTCTTGACCTGCCATCGGAATATAGAACAACAAAGGAAACATCTGGTTTTTCTTAACTTTGGGGTGACAAATCCATTTGTTAACAGTAGCAATGGGAGAGCCAACAGTACTTGATAACAGCTCTAACATGGGGAGCTTGGGCCAAAACAGATGGCCCAGACACTTCAGGGAAAGCTTTAAAAGATGTCTTTTCTAATTCAGGTTACACACTCCTTGAAAGTTCCTTCAACACAAGCAGAATGTTTGCAGATGATTTTATTAGTTCTGACTGTTCTGTCTAGAGGTTAGCTTGCAATTGCCTTTTGGGGGCAGTTTGGTTGGATTTTGTTTTTCAAAGTAAGTAAAGGCATGAATGTTTATAATAGACCAAAAAACTGCAAGGTTGAAGCAGTTTGCATCACCACTGACTTTCTGAACATGACCTATGACTGGTCACCATTTGTCTGTGCTCTCATTTTTTTAATTCTTTGTTGGCAAACCAAGGTTAATCCAGAGTTAGTGCCTTTCCTTCCACGTACATACACTAATAGTAATTATGCTTAGACTCTGAGGTTGTTAAACAAAAGGTAAAAATCTGGCCAGTGCAAAAGTGTTGGAACCATCTTTGTTATAAATCAGAATACATTAGTTATGTGTAATAGTTACAGTGACTCTAATTAAACCTTTCAAACATTCTATCATTTTTCAATGTCACTAAAACCTAGATATTCCTGCTTAAACTGTTAAATATTGTAGCCTTTTCTAAATCACCAAAGTTACTTTTGGATTCACTAAATATATTATCCTTGAGTCATTAAATCAGTCAGTCATTGGAATAGAAAAAAGAATTTTATCATATTTGAACAAGGCAGTAGTTAATAAGAACCACACACTGGAGTACTTTCTTTCTAATATAATGTCCCCTTATATATAATACAATTAGTAAATTGTTTGCTATATTTGCTCCAAACTTACTGGTTTCAGTAAAATTTTAGTTGATACTTAATTTTTTTAAGTCATTTTCATCAGACTTTGGAACTGTTTTTATAGCTGAAGAAACTGATCCACAAGGGTTAAGCGCCAAAGCCCTCATCAAGTTAATGGTAAAGCCTAGAATTGCAGTAATTACACAAACACACATACACATTTGTAAAGGGCTATTCATAAAGAAAAGTTGATCAATGAAGGAAACACTTTTTTTAGTGCATTATTTCACAAGATGGGTTAATCCATTTGTATTAGTGCCAAACCATTTAGATTAACAGATGAAATGGATAAGATAGTTGGGAAATAATGCTGTACTACGCTGTATAAAAATGAAAGATTTTTTTCCTGTTTTCTTTCCCAAAATGCTTTTACCAATTTACCACAAGGTAAAAAACAGAAAAGAAGAGGAGAGGAGAGGAGAAGAAAGGTGAGGAGAGAAAAAGAGAAAGAAAAAAAAATTAATACAGTTTCAGGGAGGAAAGTATTGATAGAAAGAATTATGAGGGCAGACTTCTGGGACTTTCTGCAAGTTTTGGTCTTTATTTCTCATCTTCTGAAAAGACAAGAGACTCTCCAAAGACCCTCTCTTAGGACTCCTGGCTCTCTGTCATCTGGTGCTTCCCTTTCTCTCTCACATTCCCCAGGTCCCCAAAGGAGAGCTCAGGAGTTGTGAAAACAGAGACATTGGAGAGAGGGTATTCCTGTTCCTTTTCACAGTGGGAGGTCTTGGCCCTATGCACCCATAGTCCACCACGTAGGCCATCCAGACTGCCTAGGACCCATGATCCAACCTGTGTAGTGTTTTATAGACCAACAATGCAGGTGGTGTCAGCACCTTTATTCTGCATGGCAACATCCAGTCCCCAAGCGTCAAGAAGAGGGGTGGCCGTGTCTTAGGTTGTGGCTGACTTTGTGGATGGAAAAGAAGGGAAAATTAAAGGAAGCCTTAAGTTATCCTGCCCCACGTTAAGAACTGCATCATTCACCATAGGACCATGGACAGTTTATAATGGCTGCAAGGGGAAGTGCAGAGTTCTAGAAAGAGACAGACTTAGGCCTGTTGTGTGACCCTGGATAAGTTACATGATCTCTCTGAGCTTCATTTCCCTGGACATAAACTGGGAAGGATAACACCCATGCTGGAGTTTTTTGTTATGAGGACCTAAGTAGAACTCAAAGACATGACTGATACATAGAAGACATTTAATAAATGAGAGCGAAGTATGTTATACCTTTGCCTGATTTGGGGAAAGAGGCAATAAGCCAGATGTGAAAATGAACCAAATCACTAACAAAATTGCAGCACCCTGTTGGAGATGGTAATTTATTTTCAATTTCTCTGCCTCCAGTCTCCTAGACCTTCCGATTAAAATCGTGATACTTGTAACTTCAAGAGCCTAGCAGTCTTGTACTTGTCCTCAATATTGAATATGCTTACTTATATTTTTAGATAACTTAACATTGCATGTTTTATTTTTAGAGAGCCCAGCCACAAACAAATGACCAATATAAATCAACATAAAAGCAGTTCATACTGAAAGTGCCCTCTTCTAACCCTTTGTAGCTGGTATATCCATTCTTTAAGGCAAGGTTTCCCAAAATACGTTACCTATTGAACTAATTTTATAGAAAATTGCTACTGAAGATGTTAAGAGGAAAAAAAGCATGTTTTGGGGGTTTTTTTGTTCTGTTGTTGTTTTTCCATGTGAATTTCCAGAATCTTCAATATTCTAACTTGCATGATGTATCTCTAAAAAGGTAAGAGGAGTCCTATATCCCCAAACTGTATTTGCCAACAGAGGTGACCTGAGGAACTATCACCTGAACTCTTCTTGTCATTTTGGAGACACATTTTCCATAAGCACAGTAATAGGGGCATTGGGGCCGGGGAAGGGAGGAGAGCAAAGAGAATCCAAGAATAAATAAGAGAGGGGACACAAATCCTAATGCCTAAGAAAGTGACCTCAAGATCAGAGGTAGGCTGGATGCATTACAAGAGAAGATGGAAGAACAATGGCAAACCACTGGGAAGACAACAGCAAACTGCAGAACATATCCTCTGTCTACACAACTCAAACTTTTAAAAAGCATTCTATGGGCCTGTGCATGTCTGTGGGCCCTGCCTTCCACAGGTTGCCAGCAAGAAGCCGCTGTTCTAAGAAGGTTGCTTTCATTTTTGTTTCAAAAACAGTGTCATGTGAATGAACTTAAAGAGTGCCATCAAAGATCCGAATTGGTGTCTGTTGAAGGGAGAGCAGAAAGGATGTGGCATGTTTAGAGCAGATTTAGAGCAGCTGTTCCTCTCCCTCTTGACCATGGCTACCATTAGGCCTACCTCAGGGTTAAGAGATGGGATCCTCTTTATAGTTTAGCACTATGTGTTATTCACAAATACATGGAAAATAATAACTCATGCCTTTGAGCACTTATATTTTACCAGACACTATTTCATGCGCTTCACTTATAGCTTCTCATTTCATCCTCACAATAACACTATTATTTTCCCCATTTTGCAGATATGGCACAGAGACTTTAAGCCACTGACCTACAGTTACATAGCTAGCAAGCAGCAGAACTGGGATTGAAATCCAGGCTGTCTCGTTCTAAAACCCACACTCTTAACTACTGTGCTAGACTTAGTCTTGGAGATGTCTTGCTTCCCATTTGAGAGGTACATCAGCTTTGAAGGCTGCTGGCCCCAGGTGACAGAAACCCTGCCTAACAGTGTCTGGAATGAGTATTTTTTCCACAAAACAAGAAATCTGGAAGCAGGTGTCTACTGGCATTGGTGCTACAGCTCAGCAGTGTCAGAGCCAACTTCTCTCCTCATGGTCACAAGCTAGCTAGCTCTCTGCCGGATATTATACATAAAATCAAGAAAGCAAGAAGTGGGAAGGAGTGGCACAAGTTTATTACATCCCTTTAATCAGAAAACAGACTTCAGCTTAATCTCACTGCCAGAGTGCCATTACATGGCCATGTTTGACTGCAAAGGAGTCTGGGAAAGCAAGTATTTCTCCTTTCCAGCCCTAAGAGTGGAGGGAAGCAAGGGAATATCTAGTTAGGAACAGGTGCTGGCCTAGCTAGCCAAGAGCGTCAGCCACAAGGGTTTGGTTTCTTTCAGAAAATACCAACAGAACTTCATCATACAGCATGTCATCCATGCCATGGACCCAAGGAAAGTTAAACAGCAACAATTAGAGTTTGCCACAAAACCGAAATGGAATTGTAGAATTCCTATTGCTTTTTTAAAGTATCTGCTTCTATCCAAAACCAAACATGTGAAATTATACTTCTAACCCTTTTCCTGAAAGGGAAACCTATCTAGTAGTGTGTAAAAACTATTTGATTTTCACACACTCAGATACTTTTTAGTTACGTTATTCTTAGTTACGTTATTTTTATTAAATGTTTTCTCCTTATTTATGGTTAATAAATCAAAAAGACAATTTTTAATCCAGTTTCAAAACTGAATTGAAATTTGTCAGTAACTAGAAAGTAGGAAACTTCAGGGCTGAAAATACAGAATAGGTTATGTGGATTTATAAGCTATTTTATTTTCCAGTTTGCATTGGCTTTGCTGGGTCTACCACTTTAATTGTAATTTTTTTCTTTTATATTTTTATCTTAGCACACAAACTCAGAAAACCTGTTACAGCAACTACATAATGCAATCTAAAAATCCAGTTAACATATTGCTATGGAAACCAGGAAACAGAAAAAATAGAAACAACACTCTAATTCATTTGGACAGCTATGGCTAGGTGTGTGTGTGTGTGTGTGTGTGTGTGTGTGTGTGTGTGTGTGTGTGTGTGTGTGTGTGTGTGTGTGTGTGTGTCTAAATTCATTAGTTTATTCACCTTTTATTTAAAGTTGGTCCTGAACCCAAATATATAACGGATCTGTCCATAAAATAGGACCAGTGCCCTTCAACCAGTAAATTTGCATTTTAATGTGAAGTAGTCCTTGTTAAATTGTGTCAGGTGATATGAGGAAGTCTTCAGTAGGACTGGGTTGTTTATGCAAACTTGCTAGCCTGTAGCCTCTTGGCACAGTGTGAAGAACACCTGGCTGGGATTTGATAGCTGGGTTCTAATCACTCCTCTTTTACTAACCAGTTGTGTGACCCTCTTAGGAACTCTTAGGCACTCAGTTTCCTCATCTAGAAATGGATCCATGCAGGGCTCTAGTATTATGTAACGAGAACTTTCTTTTTCCACAAAACTGGGGACTTATGAGGTAATCACTTTTGAGGGTTGATAGTGCTCTGTGTAGTTCATGGCAGATAAGAAGCTCTCAGGAAAACGGTAACTATCCTAACTATACTTTCTGTTTTTCATTCTGTGGTCATTCCCGAATCCACATAGTAAATGTTGTTTCGCCCCTTGACTCTCACTAACAGCCGCCATTATCTGACCAGCCCTTGAGAGAGTAGGAAAGGAGCGCTGCTAAGTCCTCACAGGAGAGGCTGTTCCTCTGAGCTTGTTACCTGCGTTTTATTTCCTCTTGAAGGTTAATGCCAATTTTTATATTCAGACACGTGAGATATTAAAAGCTACCCTAACGCACATTAATCCACCAAACCCCCAACCTTTTTTAATATCGTAAGATTTCAACATTCAAGAATTAAACTTTTGCGCAGCTGTGCTTCCTCACTGCTGTTTGTTATTTAATCAGCCTGTTTCCTGCTATGAACGGGGGAGGGGGGGAGAAAGTTAAAACAGCAAGTTTCCTCAGGGTTAAACTCCTGTGTTGTTTCTCCTTCCAGAAATCTCAGTTATTACAGTCGGGGATAATCGCTGCATAATTAAATCATTGGGACAATTCGTCCATCCACTCCTACCTCCATCCCTGACAATGAATTCCTTGTTTGTGTGGTGGCCAAATCTCCGCGTCCCCGCGTCAGCGCCCGGCTGCTAACCGAGACGAGACGCGGGAGAGGGTCCTCACAGCAGAGCCTCGCGCTTTTCGCGCCGGCAGCGCGCCGGGGGGGGGGGGAGGGGCGCCGTGTGCGCGCCTAGTACTCTCGGTGCGCCAGGGCCGCTGGCTGCACGGGCACCAGGAGGGGGAGACTCGGTCCCGCTTATCTCCCGCTGTGCTAAGTTCAAACTGCCCGAGCTGGTGGGGAGGAGAGTGCGCGCGGCCAGGGCGAGAAAACTTCTACTCCACCTAGAAAGTTTCACCTTGTGGGCGGGGGAGGGGCGGAGGAAACGAGACCCCCGCGGGGCCCGGCGCGGCGCGCGGGCGGCAGGAAGGGCGGGGGCCGATTTCCCCCTCAGGGTGTTGTTGCCAGTCCCCACCTCAGCGGTCCTTGGACCCGTGGACGAGGTGGACGGACAGCGCACGAGACAGACGGACACGTGCAGGGGCGGGCGGACGAGAGCACGAGTCGGGTCTCCTGGCCGTTCCTCCCGGCTGGACGCGCCCGGGCCGCCGCGGGCCGCGCGCGCCGATGCCCGGCTGAGTCACGGCCCGGGCAGCGCGCGGGTGGGAAGGGGCGGAGGGAACGCGGGTGGGAAGGGGCGGAGGGAGCACGGCCGGCGGGAGGACGGGGCGTTCGGCTGGGCCCGGCCACAGGTGACCCGGAGGCTCTCGTCGCCCCCGGCGCCCACAGCGCTTTGTGACCAGATGCGAAGCCCAGCGGAGGGCGCGAGCCAGATGCGGGGCGACAGCTGACTTGCTGAGAAGAGGCAGGGAGGCGCGGAGCGCGCGGGTGGTCCTTACGCGGTTGATCCCTACGCGGTTGATCCCTGCCCGGTTGACGTCTCCTCCGCCGGCTCCTGGGCGCCGCAAGGTAAAAACTACAGCCCCTTTCGTATCCTGCACCCCGTCTTTCGCCCCTGCCCTTCTGCTCTTTGTTCCCCTAAGAGACCTGACTGCTGTTCCAGAGGGCAAGACCCGGGAGGTGGGCGAGAGTTTAGGGGCTTCAGAAACTAAAGAGCTGTGGCCCCAGGGGCGAGGTCGAAACTAGAATGGGGCTTTTCGTTTTAGGGGGTTGCTTCTGACAGCCACCTGTGTGACTCAGGAGAGGGGCGCAGGGGTGGGCGATGGTGTATGACTGTTATGGCCCAGCAAGTTTCAAGGCTGTGATCTGACTCAAAAGTGATCCGGTCACCCTGACGGAGGGTGATGTGGCCAGCAAGCTTCGAGCCAGCAGTTTCCTTGTTCCCATCCTTGCTTTATATCTGTATTACGTGGGGCCCCTTCCAAGGGGCAGGTGTTTCTGTGAGGGTCTGAATTCTTAATTTCTGGCAAATACACAGGGCTTGTTGTGACCTATCGTTTTCAATCTTACCTTATCTCTCTGCTGGGGCTCTGTGGAGGACATCTGTCTTATTAGGTGAAATAGATTAGAACCAGAGGTCGGGCAATCTGGCTACGACTGTTACTGACCCAATAATTAAAGCACGAACGAAAGAATTTTCACAGACTATCTACAATGCAGAATTTACTCCAAAGTACTCTCATTTCATACCTTTTATGTTTTAAAAGAGCCATTTACTAATTTGGCAGTTGGAGAGAGTTCCTGTGGCTCATGCATGAATAGTTCTGCCCAGTGTGTTTTACCTTATCACAGTTTTATGTGTAAAGGAGTCCTGGGGCAGAATGAAATATTGTCAACTCTCTTAGGCAAAATAATCAGGATACTTTAATTGCCAAGTTAAGACGGTCGGTGAATATGAGAGGATTGTAAAAACTGACGTTGGAGAGAATATAGACTATCTGGACCCTCTCCTGAATTTTAAGAACACTGTTCACATTTTGTAGAGTTGGGTGGAGGTTTATTTTGTCATTTCCATCAGGCAGACACATGCACATTGCCATGCAAATGGATTCAGAAAAACATTTTCCTTTACAGCTAAACTATTATAGCTGACTAATGAATTTTTTCTGCATGAAGATGATCTGAAAATGATGTACATCACGTTTCTCTGTGCCTCTAGGACATAAATTGTGCTTTTATGTAAACTGTAAGTGGTGCTTGGATTATTTACAGGTACATAGTTTTTCTTTCTAGCTCCAAGCTTATTGGGCTTTGTTTTAACATGTAAACTTCCATAATGGAACAGAAAGTGAGGTGCTTTGGTTCCAATTGTAGACTGCAAGTCTGTGGTGTATTCAGTGTTCATTCTTTTTGAGTTGCTGAATAATACAAGTAAAATTTACATCACTCATAAGAAATTTTTGTAGTACCAAAAATGTGGCTGATTGCCTATAAAATTTACTGGTGTTTTAAAAATTCTGTTCAGGTTTCAAACTTAACAGTGCATAAACCTATAGTTATTAACCTAAATATATTTTGATTTTAACATAATGGAATTTATGGCATTTAGAAGATGATCTGCTGACTACTGGTTTTTCAAAGATTGCTTTACTCTTAATACATCACAGTAGAGGTTTACATTAGATGTACTTTCCATGACTTCAGAATTAGTGGTTGAGGTTTATCTGAATGATAAAGATGTATAAGATTAACCATAGCCAGTTAGTATGAAAGTTTGTAACTAATATTTTCATGACTTTTAAACCTATGATAAAAGAAAAATGACACTTTTCTAAGCAGCAGAAAAACCCTTATCTTATAAATCCCTTTTAAGACTATGACCCACTATAATCTTGAAATTCTTTAAAATTTGTTCCAAGGAGAATTAGACTAAGAAATACATTTCAAAAATCAATTTCCTTAGCTGTTGGTTAAAAAAGAAAATAAATAGTCCAAAATAGCATTAGTCTGATTTTCCTTTTGCACGTCTATATGATAGCCTCAAATAAACTTTTTCTCAAATGTGGTCATCTCAAAACAAAGTGAATAATTCAAAAGGGCTAACATTCTCTCAGGACACACACCTTTCTCTAAGTGGCTGCACTAGTGCCTATAGTGACACACCCATGTTGAGTAACAGTTCCCTACAAACTCAGAGCACCTCTCATCTCTCTGCCCCCTTCCCCCTCATCTCTTCCCCTTGGTTTGGTCAGAGCTGCTTCCAAGCTTTCTGTGCCCCCATTTCTTCCCTCTAATTTCATGTTTTCTTCACTGTCATTAGTCTCACCAGAATCATCTACGCTTTCCTTTCCCATCATCCCCAATATTTTTCTTGAGCTGCTATGTTTGTTCATGGGATACTGAATTTCCTAATTGTGTTACCTTAAGGGGAGAAAATATGCAGAAACTCAAGTGCCAGGGAGTTTACCTCACTGGTGTATGTTGAAACTGGTGTCTTTGACTCTGAGCCCTCAGGGCAGAGTTTCTTCATGGGCTTTGCTCAGTGCAAAACAAATAGTCACCTCTTAGTAATAAATGATAGATATACTAACTAATGTCAATTCAGGATCACTTTGATTCCCTATTCTTAACAGAGTTGCTGCCAGGCCCACATTTGCTTCAGCAAAAATAGCTAAGAACTGTAGGTTAAACATCATATGTGTCTGGTACTAGAGGAACATTTTTAGAAAGGAAGAAGCGAAATATCCGCCTTTGAAGAATTAGATATTCAGATAAATAAATCTCGTGCAAAATGGAATCAAGGTCAGTAATTGTTACAAAAGAGTGACAGCCTTGGACACCATCCCACTTGCTATTAAATAATAGAAATTTTTTTTAAATCAAAAGATTGGAACTTAACTCTTAAAATTTTGAAGCTGCTTCTGAGTATATCATCTTTCTGATACTGCAACAACCTTACAGAATAGGCAAGGCTGGTTTCACTATCTTAACCTCCCCATGTTATAGAAGGGAACCTGTGCATGAGCCTAGCCCCCATGCTGTCTCAACAGCACCACAGCCTCTGCCCAGCCATCAAGGAAGTTTAACTCTTTGAAGCATTTTGCACTGAGGCGTACATTGGGATCCTTAGGTTAGTGATAAATGATGACTGTAACATTTCTAGTCTCCGGAGTTTTTCTCACCTTCTGTTTCTCCAGTTCTCTTTTTCTCCCTTTCTCTTTTTGTAGTAAAGCATACCAAGAAAAAGCTCCATTCATATGTGTGGGGCATTCTCCTATTATCAGATTAAGAGCTGTGAGTAATTTTGTAATCTACCCTTCTATCAGAAAGCGCATTCTCAGATATCTCTTCAGCTGTGTTTAACAGTTTAGTATATTCCCCTTGGGATTTGTTTCAATAAAAACATCCAGTAAAATCTGACTACTTTGCTTTTCAAGGGACAAAATGAAGAATGTGTTTTTATAAGCTGTAAAATATAATTGAGAGAAAAATCACTCGTGTGGCATTTGTAACAGGAGGTGTGAGTACAGTGAAATTAAAAAAAAAAATGAACTGGCTAATTGCATACCCAAGTATACATGTTTCTCCTGTGATTGTATAAATTTGTGCAAGTATACAGGTTACTCCTGTTGTTTTAAATTTCTATGATAAATTATGTAGCTATAGGGCAAATAGAAATTATATAAAAGTTTATGAGCCATATAGATTATATAATGGTCCATAGGATTTGAAATGTATTTATTCTAATATAACAAAGGATTATTAGGAAATCTGGCCCAAGCAATTATGAAAAATGGTCAGAGAATCACAGGTTCTAGTGAAAGCCAGGTTCCTGTACTCTAAGAATGTGACTAAGGATTTAGGCATTCAGGGTAGTTTGTTATGCACCTACTAGGCGTGATTCTAGACTCTGGCAATGCAGCAGAGAATAAAACAGACAAAAGTCTCTGGCCTTATGGTGCTCTGTTCTATAATGAGGAAGGCAAACAGTAAATAAAAGCACGTAAATAAGATGTATGTGAAGTAATGAGAGCTATCAGGAAGCATAAAGTGGAAAGAGGAGTACGGACTGTCAAGGCTAAGAGGGAATAATGGGCTGGTGACTGAAAAATTCAGTAGTGGGGTCAGAGAAGGCCTTAATTCAAAGGTGGCCTTTGAGCTAGAACCTGAAGGAGATGAAAGAATAAGGCAGAGCTTCTCCTTCGCATTCCTTGGGAGTGTCATTCTCATATTTTATCTCTGGAATTGTGCAATGCATAGCCTGCACAACTGTATGTGGAGTCCCTGGTCTTTTATGGGAAGTACCTGGACAGTGCCTGCCATACTTCATTACAGTCTCTAAGGTGAAGATGAAGGCGAGGCCCACATCCCTTGGTTTGAGGGCAATGAAAGAAAAGAACCATGGAATTTTCTTGCATTTACCTGGTCCCATCCCCACACCCCATCCTTGATCAGGGAAATTGCTCCATTCAGACAATTTTCCTTCTTATTTTCTACACAATGACCCTGACCCAGTGGAATTTGTTGAGACTAATACCCATGGCTTTGTCACAGATCGCTTTCATAGTATAAATCTGGAGACGGCAAAGGAGACAATTGCTGATGGTTTACAGCTTCTGTCTGCTGTGTACTTCTTTGCCTTCTCTCTCTCTCCTTCCTTTTCCCTTTCCAGTGTTAAACCACTGTGTTGGATTTTCTTCTTCTTTTCTTTCTTCCCCCTATGCCTTTTCTATATCCTGTATGAAGATTTGCAAACAGGTAACCTAAATGAGTAAAACTAACCAAAAACTGGGACCAAAAACCTGCTCAGAAAAAGTCCTACCTAAGGGGGAGCAGCCACTGCTTGGCATCATCAGAGTTGCCGTGAGGCTCAGTGAGTGGCACGGGCCCATGTGGTGGTGTCTTTCAGCTTTTCAGAAGCTAGAAATCTCTCAATTTTAACATGTTGACTCAGCATCTTTAAAATTGTTTGAGCTAGAGAGACAAAATATTTGCAGGCCAGATTTACAGTCTTGGCCACAACTATACCTGCCAAGTGGTCCCCTGTTTCACCCGCAGGTGCTGTTTAATTCAGCATCAGGCACAGCCCAAAAGCCCCAGGACTGCTTCTGAAAAGTATTTTATCTTGTAGAGTTCTCAGCCTTTTTTCCTCACTGGAAAATTCATCATCTATTGGCACATACTTATTTTCCTAAACCCATCAACCCACATACGTTCTATC
This sequence comes from Grampus griseus, assembly GCF_964374135.1. Taxonomy (NCBI): domain Eukaryota; kingdom Metazoa; phylum Chordata; class Mammalia; order Artiodactyla; family Delphinidae; genus Grampus; species Grampus griseus. Next base: position 32,830,605 of record NC_139003.1, on the reverse strand, counting down.
AAACTCTGTATATTTCTAAACTATAAGAGTAATGTAGTCATTTCATTCTTAAACTGCAGCAATAATTTCCTGAAATCTAAATTCATCATAACTTTATATGTAGATTTCCTATTTCATTTCCAGGTTCTCATTCAGAATAAACTCTCCGTTTAGAATGCTGGTGCTTTCTCTGTTTTGTTTTGATTTCTAAGAGCTGCCTGGACTTCACCAGTTGTTATTCCTCCACCACTGAAATTCAAAACGTGCACTGTGTTGGTTTTGAGTACCCTTTAAAAGCCATTAGATCAGTGTTGCAGTCTATTTTTCCAAAGGAATAAAAGCTCACAGGTTGTGCACTAACTTGTTTCCTTTAATCCTAAAAACTCGGTGAAATACCCAGGCTAGCGGCCTTCCGGAAAGCCATTGTGTTAGAACGGAAGATCATGTACTGTATTTCTTCCTACTATTTTAAATGCAAATATAATAATATGTCATGAAACAGTGCACATATTAAGATCAGTGGCCTTTTCCTGTTTTCAAATTATCTCTTGTTCTCTGATAGCTGGAAATCTGAACCTAGCACCTAGAATCTCAGGTCCAATTTTAAAGTTGTATGTTAAAAAAAAACATAATTGACTTGGAGGAATTAAAATGTACTCCAGGTGTTTGATAAGACCATGGGTTGTTTCTGGTTTTTAATATTTCATTGAAAATATCAAGAAGAGCATTCAGAGCTAGAGACCTGTGAAGTAATGTAGTCTTCACAAATGAGAGAGGTGGAGTAAATTTGTTGAGCAGAAGGCAGGTTGTCTCCTTTGAGGCCTAATCATGTGGGAAAGTAAAACCCAGCCAAGTTTTAGGTCCATAAGACAGCTCAAACTATCTTTAAAAATAAATTTTGGCTTTTTGGGGACTAATGTGTGTTTAGACCAACATTTTACCTCTTAAAATTTAAACCTAGGGGTCTTTTAAAGGAAATTTAATCCATGTGTTTTTGATTCACTAAATCCTAAATCATTACCCATAAACTGTATGTCTCTCTAAGCTCTTTGATGTCTAAGAAATCTTTGAAACCATGTAAGGCCCCTTTTGTTCCAGAAAAATAGGAAGTTGGTTTTTGTTAAGGGTTAGTAAACAGCATCTTCAAAAATCTGAGTTAGGTCTAAAATCCTGCAACCATAACAAAATGGATGTTTGAATGAGTACTAATGCATTTTTCTGATGCAATGTGAAAAATGTAAGTACTTTTAAGGACCTTGCTCACTATTGGTATTCCATTGTAATCCTTATTAACCCCAAGGAAATTATTTTGGAACAACTCCTCTTTCTATTATAATATAAAGTCCAAATGTTTATCATTTTATCCTGGCACACAGTAGGTACTCAGTAAATATTTTGTTAAATGTTAAATGAATGACTTCTTCTTCTGCCCAGAACCTTCCAGCTAATGTCATCTTTTTATTCAGTATCAGTATCCATCTGTCATGTCTTGGAATGAGATCTATTCTGAGTCAGTGACCTGGTTCAACAAATTTTAAAAATAAGCCATCTAACTAAATATATGACATTTATTGAAATTCATTCTGTACCATGACACAACAGCCTTGCAAACAGTGCTGAAAATAGGAAGGAATTTCTAGACTAATTTGATTAAATATTCAGTTGTTACCATATGCTTTCTAAAAATTGATTTTTTTTTCCCTTTTACTGTTCCTGCCATCCTTCCTCCCACCTTGACATGCTTACTGATTGAAAGCTTTGCACAGAAAAGGGCAGGTCATTTGTATCTATAAGCAAGAGCAGCAAGTTCAAACAGGCTTGGAAAACATAATGATATAATCATAAGTTGCCATAATATAGGAGGGGAGAGAGAGGTACTCAACAATAATAGTGGTGTTGGGTTTTGCTCCAAATTACATAGATGACACATCTTTGAACTCTATCGTGTGGGGGGAAAAAAAACACCTTCTTACTGTAGTTAGATTTCCTGTTTGTGAGTGTGTATTTTGTGGTAACTAGACTTCCCATATAGACTTGAAATAAATATGTAGCTTTAAGTGCAATTGAAATCCACATGATTAGAGTACTGAAGGCTATGGAGACAGCAACTCCTCTCTAAAAGAAAGTAGTATTTAGAAGGCATAGAAGGCATGGTCATTGACATTTTCCTTGATATCATGTTGTGAATTTCTAACAACTCATCACATTTTGTCCCCAGAAAACCTTTCCTGATCAAAAGTGTGTTGTTTCTTTATGACACTGAGGTGCCAGAATTTTTCAATTTTTTATATGTTGGTGGGAACAAAAAGGAAAATTGTGCTATTATGGTCTTGAAATGGAGGTTTTCTTAGGTGAATCTGAAAGTTTGCTGCTGAATACATATATTATTATTAAAACTTGTTTTGAAATTTAATTGTAGATAGCACTGTATAAGGAGTAACTTATTTATGTAGTTTTCACATGCTTAATTTCAATTTCAGTGGTTGACCAAACCATCAGTAATAATTATATATCCATGTGTTTGTACACATTTACATTTAGAGAATTTTTTAAACTCTAATTAAAAGGTCTCACAACTTGATAAATGAGCAGTCAAATGCCTCTGTACATTTGGAAAATGTACAGAGTATTCCAATGTATTTGTACATTTGGCAAAATGTAATTCAATTTAAGACATTTTTCTGATAACTCTCATGCTACAAATATAGGAAGTAGATAATGAAGGAGAAGACCTGCAGGTTTTGCCAGGATAATGGGTCAGCAAGGTTAAAGGAATGGAGAGGTGGGTGGATACGCTTAAGGGTCATGGATTTGGGTGCATTGCAAGTCATGAAGAGAGTGTCCCATTAGGAATCAGGCTGCCACCTTCCAAATAGGAAAAAGGCTGGTCAAAACTGAGTGGGGAATCAAGGGAAAGCTCACAGGAAAATGGTAGGCACATGATAAGCAAAGTCGAAGCCTCCTCCAACTCTGTCACAGGTGGTTTGATTCTGGGAGAAACTAGGCTATCATCTACCCATTTCTAAATCAGCCCTCTTAGTCTATCCTACCCTTAGCTACCAGTAAGAATAGCAGGAATATGTAGCAGAAAAAGAGGGACTTCTATTCTGAGTGTCAGAGGCGTGTCCTATGCACTCTTTTAGCTACTCAAAAACACTGTAAATGAAATTCCGTGTTCTCAGAAGGAATCACAGTATTAAAAGAAAAACCCAGGGCTTCCCTGGTGGCGCAGTTGTTGAGAGTCCGCCTGCCGATGCAGGGGACGTGGGTTCGTGCCTCTGTCCGGGAGGATCCCACATGCCGCGGAGCGGCTGGGCCCGTGGGCCGTGGCCGCTGGGCTTGCGCGTCCGGAGCCTGGGCTCCGCAACGGGAGAGGCCACGGCAGTGAGAGGCCCGCGTACCGCAAAAAAAGAAAAACCCAGGTTACAAATGTTTTATACCATTTTCATGACTAAAATTTTCTAGCATATCAGGGCATTATAATCCATTTGTTACTGTTGGGATCAAAAGTTATGGCCCTTAAAACTATATCAATAATTATTTTCCATTGGGATATCATCTGCAGTGTATGTATATTAGCTTTTCTTGGGGATATTATCTTGAGACCATTTCTTTGGGTCTTGATTGTACAGAGTTCATGCTTTAGTGTGCGTAAGAATTGTACTTCTCATGTTCTAAACTTATACAGTAGTCTAAAGAGTTAAGGAAAGCTTATATCAGGGCCTGCCTTCACTTCCTGTCTTTTTGCTACTCTGAGAGTCTTAGGTGAGCAGCTGTCATCTGATTCTGGCCTCACATTCAGGCAGAATCCCTCCAGCTCCTGCTGAAGGGCACACTGTCCAAACTGAGCTCGTGGCCTGACCACTCTCTAGTTAAGATAAAGACAGCAGACAAATAGAATCATTCAGGGCCTGTGTGAAACTTTGGACCTAAAATATTACCCTAGCTGTTTTTTTTTAACTGAGAGTATAAGTGTACAGTAAAATATTTTAAGTTCTATTGAATTATATAAAGAAGCAATCAAAGCAAAGGTTGTTGACAGAAGAAAGCTTTCTCCTAACAGAAATGAATATGCATTTTGGACTTCTTAAAATTCACTTTCTGTCATGTCAAAATTAAGATACTTCTAAATTTTATTTCAGTCTCACTAACACACATTTGGATTGTTCATTGAAATTTGTACGTCAAGGTCCAATGACTTTAAACATTCTTATAGTCTTCAAATAGCTTACCAAAAAGTTGTTCTTTAAATCACCAGAAAAGTGCAGATAAATCCCCAGTTTCATTAATGACAATGAAAGGCGACAGCTCTTGAATCTATGTCATAACTTGATTAATTGCTTTCCAAATGTTATTAAAGATTCTAAATGAATAACAAGACTTGTATTTAGGATCAAGGCTCCCTCACAATTCCTAAATGGGTTTTAATTTTCAGACTTAGATAATTATTATATCTGATTCATTTCTTTAACATCTTTAGACTGTTGGTCTTATTGAAAAGAGAACAGAGTATCTGTTTCAATATGTTTTTCTTTTCCCTGAAGTTATTCCTTACAGATTTCAATAATAATGGTTTTGAAATAAAAATAATCAAATGCTGGCATTTCCTCTTAATAAACGTTCATAGATCTGATGAATTAATAAACATTACAAAGAATTCACTACAGAGGTTATGATTATGGGACCATTTAATCCCCAAATCTGCCATGCTGACTGTTTAGATACTCAATGAAAATGAGCATTGTGCATTAGGATGAGTATTATCTCAAGAGAACTTTATTCTTGTTTTGGTCATTGCCCATTTTGGCCAATTCATAGCACCTGCTTCTCTTACCAGCAAATCTGTTTACTTGTCTCTAGTCTCATTTTTACCCTTTCCCACCACAATGATTACAAACTTCCACTATTCCCTCAAGCTCTTGAATCTCATTGGCTCCCCTTCTTCTCAGTGTAGTATCTTCCCTCATAGTTTAGAGAGCAAACAGAAGCCTGAATAGTTTCTATGTCACCCGTTATTACTTCCTTGCTTCTCTGTCAAATGATGAAATGGTCTTTTCAGCCTATGGTTTTGATCCCATTCTTCCCCACATCTTCCAACACCTTGCTCCATCTATCCCACCTTCCCTACCAATCCCTCTCATCTTTAAAATCTCCATCGCCTTTTTTCATTCAGCCCTTACTCAACTTGCTGCTTCTAGAAAGAAACACACACCCTGAGAAGATCCTTAATATACAGTTACCTTAAGTATTCACTGCTATTTCTGCCTTATCCTTTAAATAAAGAATTCTTGAAGATCACTATCTCATTTTTTCTACTATCATTCATTCTTTAACTTATTCAACTCAAGCAGTCTCTTCCCCACTCCCAAGAAAATATCCTCACTCTAATCACTGGAAACCTCATTGCCAAATCTGACAGACACTTCTGTTATCCCACTTGACCCCTCTATGAGATTTGACACTATACATCTTGCTTTTTCATTCTTGAAATTTCTCAAGCTTCTGAAATACCACTCAAACCTTTCCTTCAGCCTTTAGATATAAAGTTTAGATTCTGGTCTTTAGGGTTCCATCTGAATCCCTCCTTTCTCTTACTGAACATGCCCATGGGTGATCTCATTTACCTCCATGACTTCAAATACACTAATGGACCAATGGTTCACCAATTGCTATCTCTAACTCCCTCTTCTCTCTAAATCACTGTGCCCATGTTGTTAGTCACCTTAAAGACACTGCCACTTGAATGACCAACAGACACTCAGTTATTAACTGAACTATTATTTTTGCCCAAAACTCTTCTCTGCCTACTTTCCTTACTTTTGTTTATTATACCCAAGGTAGACATTTTTTAGCCATCTTTGATTTCTCAGTCTCCTCAATGGTCAGTATTGATGTTGCATCATTGTCACATAAATTTCTAATCTAGTCCTTTCTTTCTGTTATATCCATACTGCCAGAGTTTTTATTCAGGATCATTCTTTCATTTATTAATTCATTCCATTATCTATTCTTCAACAAATTCTTACCAAGTGCCATGTAATGGCAGTATGCCAGGGGCTAAAGATGGAGCTTATAGTCTAGTGGGAAGTATGAATAAGTAAATTACAACACAACATTATAAAGTCTAGATAAGGCGGAGGCAGGTTTGATGTATGAGCACATGGGAGAGTTCCTAAACCCTTCCTAGAGGGCAAGAGAAGCATTGGAGAAGGCTTCCTAGAAGAAATGTTCCCTAAGATGAGACTTGAAGAGAGAGTAAGAGTTAACCAGGTGAAGGTGAGGGCAGAGGTGTTCCATGAAGAGGGATCTATGTGTTGAAACCCAGAGTGGAAGAACACATGGCTTGCTTCAACAACTTAAAGAAGGACAGGGTGGCTGGAGCCTAGATTTCTAGGGAGGAGATGGCAAGTGGCAAGGCTGGAGAATTAGGCAGAAGCCAAATCATGCATGGCTTTTAAGCTGTGCTAAGGAGTTGAACTGTTTTTAAACATAAAAATAACATAATCAGATTGTCTTTTTAAAAAGATATCTCTGTTACGTTGGGGAATGGATGATCAGGGACAAGAATGGAGAGGGAAGACCAGGTAAGAAGCTGTTGTAATAATCCAGGTAAGAAGTGATACCGCCCTGGGGATGGATGCAGGTGGACATATTTAAAAGACCTGTAGGTGGGAGTCAAGCATGATGTCTTGGAAATGTGGGAAATGTTCGGCACCAAGATAGGATATGGAATGGGAGAACAAGTTTCATAGGAGTAGACGGAGGTGCCAGACGGTATACCCAACTGCTCCTTCTTGGTCACCCTGCTCTCCCCAGCCTGTTGGCGTCAGTGAGCCCTAGCACGCGGTTCTCCTCTCTTCATTCCCTACACTCCTTTCCTTGGTGGTTTCATCCAGTCTCATGGCTTTCATACCATTGATATGCAGACAACTTCCTAATTTAAACTCCAGGACTCAAATATCCAACTGCAAAGTAAACATCTCCATTTAGATGTCTAAAAAGTATGTCAAACATGAACAAAACTACTGATCTTCACACATCTCTGCCAAACTTGCTCCACCCTCCAGCTCCTTTGTAACTGGCAGAACCATTCTCCCTGTTACAAAAGCCAAAATCCTTGGCATATTCTTGACTCCTTTTTTTCCTCACACACCTCATCTCCATATCCATCTGCAGATCCTTTTAGCTGCGTTCAAAATATAACCAGAATTCAGCCACCTCTCATCACTTATTCCTTCCTCTTGGCCTAGGCCACTGCCATCATTTACCTACACTATTAACAGCAGCCTCCCAACTCCCAAACAGCCTCACTTCTCCATTTTAGCCCTATCCCAGCCCCCTGCCACCAGCAATCTCCCACACCCACTCAAGGTGATTCCATTCAAGTATAATCAATCCCTTGCTCAACACTCTGCAGTGGCTTCATATTTCACTCCAATAAAGGCCAAGGTCTCACAGTGGCCTACAAGGCCCTGCCTGATCCGATTCTTTGTCTTCTCTGATCTCATCTTCTAATCACCAAGGTCCAGGCTTACTGGCCCCATTGCTGTGCTTCAGACACACCAGGCAGAGCTGTATTTAGATGGCTAAGTCCGCTCTTCCTCCAACTCTTTACTTAAAAGGCAACTTCCCAGTTTTTCTTTTTTTTTTTAACTTCTTTATTGGAGTATAATTGCTTTGCAAGGTTGTGTTGGTTTCTGCTTTATAACAAAGTGAATCAGTTTTACATATACATATGTCCCCATGTCTGTTCCCTCTTGCGTCTCCCTCCCTCCCACCCTTCATATCCCACCCCTCTGGGTGGTCACAAAGCACTGAGCTGATCTCCCTGTGCTATGCGGCTGCTTCCCACTAGCTGTCTATTTTACATTTGGTACTATATATAAGTCCATGCCACTCTCTCACTTTGTCTCAGCTTACCCGTCCCCTCCCTGTATCCTCAAGTCCATTCTCTAGTAGGTCTCTGTCTTTATGCCCGTCTTGCCCCTAGGTTCTTTATGACATTTTTTTTTCAGATTCCATATATATGTGTTAGCATACGGTATTTGTTTTTCTCTTTCTGACCTACTTCACTCTGTATGACAGACTCTAGGTCCACCCACCTCACTATAAATAACTCAATTTCGTTTCTTTTTATGACTAAGTAATATTTCATTGTATATATCTGCCACATCTTCTTTATCCATTCATCTGTTGATGGACACTTAGGTTGCTTCCATGTCCTGACTATTGTAAATAGAGCTGCAATGAACATTTTGGTACATGACTCTTTTTGAATTATGGTTTTCTCAGGGTATATGCCCAGTAGTGGGATTGCTGGTCGTATGGTAGTTCTATTTTTAGTTTTTTAAGAAACCTCCATACTGTTCTCCATATGGCTGTATCAATTTACATTCCCACCAACAGTGCAAGAGGGTTCCCTTTTCTCCACACCCTCTCCAGCATTTATTGTTTGTAGATTTTTTGATGATGGCCATTCGAACAGGTGTGAGATGATATCTAATTGTCGTTTTGATTTGCATTTCTCTAATGATTAATGATGTTGAGCATTCTTTCCTGTGTTTGTTGCCAATCTGTATATCTTTGGAGAAATGTCTATTTAGGTCTTCTGCCCATTTTTGGACTGGGTTGTTTGTTGTTTTGATATTGAGCTGCATGAGCTGCTTGTAAATTTTGGAGATTAATCCTTTGTCAGTTGCTTCATTTGCAAATATTTTCTCCCATTCTGAGGGTTGTCTTTTCGTCTTGTTTATGGTTTCCTTTGCTATGCAAAAGCTTTTATATTTCATTAGGTCCCATTTGTTTATTTTTCTTTTTATTTCCATTTCTCTAAGAGGTGGAGCAAAAAGGATCTTGCTGTGATTTATGTCATAGAGTGTTCTGCCTCTGTTTTCCTCTAAGAGTTTGATAGTGTCTGCCCTTACATTTAGGTCTCTAATCCATTTTGAGTTTATTTTTGTGTATGGTGTTAGGGAGTGTTCTAATTTCATTCTTTTACATGTAGCTGTCCAGTTTTCCCAGAACCACTTATTGAAGAGGCTGTCTTTTCTCCACTGCATATTCTTGCCTCCTTTGTCAAGGATGAGGTGACCATATGTGCATGGGTTTATCTCTAGGCTTTTTATACTGTTCCCTTGATCTGTATTTCTGTTTTTGTGCCAGTACCATACTCTCTTGATTACTGTAGCTTTGTAGTATAGTCAGAAGTCAGGGAGCCTGATTCCTCCAGCTCCGTTTTTCTTTCTCAAGATTGCTTTGGCTTTTCGGGGTCTTTTGTGTTTCCATACCAATTGTGAAATTTTTTGTTCTAGTTCTATGAAAAATGCTGCTGGTAGTTTGATAGGGATTGCATTGAATCTATAGATTGCTTTGGGTAGTATAGTCATTTTCACAATGTTGATTCTTCCAATCCAAGAACATGGAATATCTCTCTATCTATTTGTATCATCTTTAATTTCTTTCATCAGTGTCTTATAATTTTCAGCATACAGGTCTCTTGTCTCCTTAGGTATGTTTATTCCTAGATATTTTATTCTTTTTGTTGCAGTGGTAAATGGGAGTGTTTTCTTAATTTCACTTTCAGATTTTTCATCATTAGTGTATAGGAATGCAAGAGATTTCTGTGCATTAATGTTGTATCCTGCTACTTTACCAAATGCATTGATTAGCTCTAGTAGTTTTCTGGTAGCACCTTTAGGATTCTCTATGTATAGTATCATGTCATCTGCAAACAGTGACAGGTTTACTTCTTCTTTTCCAATTTGGATTCCTTTTATTTCTTTTTCTTGCCTGATTGCTGTGGCTAAAACTTCCAAAATTATGGTGAATAATAGTGGAGAGAGTGGGCAACGTTGTCTTTCCTGATCTTAGTGGAAATGGTTTCAGTTTTTCACCATTGAGGACAACGTTGGCTGTGGGTTTGCCATATATGGCCTTTATTATGTTGAGGAAAGTTCCTTCTATGCCTACTTTCTGCAGGGTTTTTATCATAAATGGATGTTGAATTTTGTCCAAAGCTTTCTCTGCATCTATTGAGATGATCATATGTTTTTTCTCCTTCAATTTGTTAATATGGTGTATCACATTGATTGATTTGCCTACATTGAAGAATCTTTGCATTCCTGGGATAAACCCCACTTGATCATGGTGTATGATCCTTTTAATGTGCTGTTGGATTCTGTTTGCTAGTATTTTCTTGAGGATTTTTGCATCTATGTTCATCAGTGGTACTGGCCTGTAGTTTTCTTTCTTTGTGACATCTTTGTCTGGTTTTGGTATCAGGGTGATGGTGGCCTCGTAGAATGAGTTTGGGAGTGTTTCTCCCTCTGCTATATCTTGTAAGAGTTTGAGAAGATAGGTGTTAGCTCTTCCCTAAATGTTTGATAGGATTTGGCTGTGAAGCCATCTGGTCCTGGGCTTTTTTGTTTGTTGGAAGAATTTTAATCACAGTTTCAATTTCAGTGCTTTTGATTGGTCTGTTCATATTTTCTATTTCTTCCTGGTTCAGTCTCAGATGGTTGTGCATTTCTAAGAATTTGTCAATTTCTTCCAGATTGTCCATTTTATTGGCATATAGTTGCTTGTAGTAATCTCTCATGATCCTTTGTATTTCTACAGTGTCAGTTGTTACTTATCCTTTATCATTTCTAATTCTGTTGATTTGAGTCTTCTCCCTTTTTTTTCTGATGAGTCTGGCTAATGGTTTATCAATTTTGTTTATCTTCTCAAAGAACCAGCTTTTAGTTTTATTGATCTTTGCTATCGTTTTCTTCATTTCTTTCTGACCTGATCTTTATGATTTTTTTCCTTCCGTTAACTGTGGAGTTTTTTTGTTCTGCTTTCTATAATTGCTTTTGGTGTAAGGTTAGGTTATTTATTTGAGATGTTTCTTGTTTCTTAAGGTAGGATTGTATTGCTATAAACTTCCCTCTTAGAACTGCTTTTGCTGCATCCCATAGGTTTTGGGTCATCCTGTTTTCCTTGTCATTTTTTCTAGGTATTTTTTTATTTCTTCAGTGATCTCTTGGTTATTAAGTAGTGTGTTGTTTAGCCTCCATGTGTTTGTATTTTTTACAGATTCTTTCCTGTAATTGATATCTAGTCTCATAGCGTTGTGGTTGGAAAAGATACTTGATACAATTTCAATTTTCTTAAATTTACCAAGGCTTGATTTGTGACCCAAGATATGAGCTATCCTGGAGAATGTTCCATGAGCACTTGAGAAGAATGTGTATTCTGTTGTTTTTGGATGGAATGTGCTATAGATATCAATTAAGTCCATCTTGTTTAATGTATCATTTAAAGCTTGTGTTTCCTTATTTATTTTCATTTTGGATGATCTGTCCATTGGTGAAAGTAGGGTGTTAAAGTCCCCTACTATACTTGTGTTACTGTCGATTTCCCCTTTTATGGCTGTTAGTATTTGCCTTACGTATTGAGGTGCTCCTATGTTGGGTGCATAAATATGTACAATTGTTATATCTTCTTCTTGGATTGGTCCCTTGATCATTATGTAATGTCCATCTTTGTCTCTTGTAATAGTCTTTATTTTAAAGTCTGTTTTGTCTAATATGAGAATTGCTACTCCAACTTTCTTTTGATTTCCATTTGCACGGAATATCTTTTTCCATCCCTTCACTTTCAGTCTGTATGTGTCCCTAGGTCTGAAGTGGGTCTCTTGTAGACAGCATATATACGGGTCTTGTTTATGTATCCATTCAGCCAGTCTATGTCTTTTGGTTGGACCATTTAATCCATTTACATTTAAGGTAATTATCGATATGTATATTCTTTTTTTTTTTTTTTTTTTTCTGTGGTATGCGGGCCTCTCACTGTTGTGGCCTCTCCCGTTGCGGAGCACAGACTCCGGATGGCAGGCTCAGTGGCCATGGCTCACGGGCCCAGCCGCTCCACGGCATGTGGGATCTTCCCGGACCCGGGCACGAACCCGTGTCCCCTGCATCGGCAGGCGGACTCTCAACCACTGCGCCACCAGGGAAGCCTGATATGTATATTCTTATTACCATTTTATTAATTGCTTTGGGTTTGTTATTGTAGGTCTTTTCCTTCTCTTGTGTTTTCTGCCTAGACAGGTTCCTTTAGCATTTGTTGTAAAGCTGGTTTGGTGGTGCTGAATTCTCTTAGCTTTTGCTTGTCTGTAAATGTTTTAATTTCTCCATCAAATCTGAATGAGATCCTTTCTGGGTAGAGTAATCTTGGCTGTAGGTTTTTCTCCTTCATCACTTTAAATATGTACTGCCACTCCCTTCTGGCTTGCAGAATTTCTGCTGAAAGATCAGCTGTTAACCTTATGGGGATTCCCTTGTGTGTTATTTGTTTTTGCCTTGCTGCTTTTAATATTTTTTCTTTGTATTTAATTTTTGATAGTTTGATTAATATGTGTCTTGGCATGTTTCTCCTTGGATGTATCCTGTATGGGACTCTCTGTGCTTCCTGGACTTGATTAACTATTTCCTTTCCCATATTAGGGATGTTTTCAACTATAATCTCTTCAAATATTTTCTCAGTTCCTTTCTTTTTCTCTTTTTCTTCTGGGACCCCTATAATCGAATGTTGGTGCGTTTAATGTTTTCCCAAAGGTCTCTGAGACTGTCCTGAATTCTTTTCATTCTTTTTTGTTTATTCTGCTCTGCAGTAGTTATTTCCATTATTTTATCCTCCAGGTCACTTATCCATTCTTCTGCCTCAGTTATTCTGCTATTGATCCCTTCTAGAGAATTTTTAATTTCATTTATTGTGTTGTTCATCACTGTTTGTTTGCTATTTAGTTCTTCTAGGTCCTTGTTAAACGTTTCTTGTATTTTCTCCATTCTATTTCCAAGATTTTGGATCATCTTTACTATCATTATTCTGAATTCTTTTACAGGTAGACTGCCTAGTTCCTCTTCATTTGTTAGGTCTCGTGGGTTTTTATCTTACTCCTTCATCTGCTGTGTGTTTTTCTGTCTTCTCATTTTGCTTAACTTACTCTGTTTGGGGTCTCCGTTTCACAGACTGCAGGTTCGTAGTTCGCGTTGTTTTTGGTGTCTGTCCCCAGTAGCTAAGCTTGGTTCAGTGGGTTGTGTAGGCTTCCTGGTGGAGGGGACTAGTGCCTGTTTTCTGGTGGATGAGGCTGGATCTTGTCTTTCTGGTGGGCAGGTCCACGTTTGGTGGTGAGTTTTGGAGTATCTGTGGCCTTATGATTTTATACTGCCTCTTTGCTAATGGATGGGGTTGTGTTCCTGTCTTGCTAGTTGTTTGGCATAGGGTGTCCAGCACTGTAGCGTTGTTGAGTGAAGCTGGGTCTTTGTGTTGAGATGGAGATCTCTGGGAGAGCTTTTGCTGTTTGATATTACTTGGAGCTGGGAGGTCTCTTGTGGACCAGTGTCCTGAACTTGGCTCTCCCACCTCAGAGGCACAGCCCTGACGCCTGGCTGGAGCGCCAAGAGCCTGTCATCCACATGGCTCAGAATAAAAGGGAGGAAAAAAAAGAAACAAAGTAGAATATAAAGTAAAATAAAATAACGTTATTAAAATAAAAAGTAATTATTAAAAAATGTTTTAAGTAATAAAAAAAAAGAAAGTGGAGAGCAACCAAACCAACAAAGAAAACCACCAATGATAACAAGTGCTAAAAACTATACTAAAAACAAACAAAAAAAAAGCGGACTGACAGAACCCTAGGACAAATGTTCAAAGCAAAGCTATACAGACAAAATCACACACAGAAGCATACACATACTCACAAAAAGAGGAAAAGGGGGGGAAAAATATATATATATATCATTGCTCCCAAAGTCCACCACCTCAATTTGGGATGACTCGTTGTCTATTCAGGTATTCCACAGATGCAGGGTACATCAATTTGTTTGTGGAGATTTAATCCGCTGCTCCTGAGGCTACTGGGAGAAATTTCCCTTTCTCTTCTTTGTTTGCACAGCTCCTGGGGTTCAGCTTTGGATTTGGACCCGCGTCTGCATGTAGGTCGCCTGAGGGTGTCTGTTCTTCCCTCAGACAGGACGGGGTTAAAGGAGCAGCTGATTCGGGGACTCTGGCTCACTCAGGCCGCGGGGGAGGGAGGGGTACGGATGCGGGGCGAGCCTGCGGCGGCAGAGGCAGGCGTGACATTGCACCAGCCTGAGGCGTGCCGTGCGTTCTCCCGGGGAAGTTGTCCCTGGATCATGGGACCCTGGCAGTGGCAGGCTGCACAGACTCCCGGGAGGGGAGGTGTGATCTGTGCTTGCACACAGGTTTCTTGGTGGCGGCAGCAGCAGCCTTAGTGTCTCATGCCCATCTCGGGTCTGTGCTGATAGCCGCGGCTCGCGCCCTTCTCTGGAGCTCCTTAACGCGTGCTCTTAATCTCCTCTCCTCGTACACCAGGAAACAAAGAGGCAAGAAGAAGTCTCTTGCCTCTTCGGCAGGTCCAGACTTTATCCCGGACTCCCTCCCGGCTAGCCGTGGCGCACTAGCCTCCTTCAGGCTGTGTTCATGCAGCCACCCCCAGTCCTCTCCCTGAGATCTGACCTCCGAAGCCCGAGCCTCAGCTCCCAGCCCCCGCCTGCCCCGGCGGGTGAGCAGACAAGCCTCTCGGGCCGGTGAGTGCTGGTCGGCACTGATCCTCTGTGCGGGAATCTCTCCGCTTTGCCTTCCGCACTCCTGTTGCTGCGCTCTCCTCCGTGGCTTCGAAGCTTCCCGCAGTCTCTGCCCGCCCTCGAAGGGGCTTCCTAGTGTGTGGAAACCTTTCCTCCTTCCCAGCTCCCTCCCAGAGGTTCAGGTTCCATCCCTATTCTTTTGTCTCTGTTTATTCTTTTTCTTTTGCCCTACCCAGGTACGTGGGGAGTTTCTTGCCTTTTGGGAGGTCTGAGGTCTTCTGCCAGCGTTCAGTAGGTGTTCTGTAGGAGTTGTTCCACATGTAGATGTATTTCTGATGTATTTGTGGGGAGGAAGGTGATCTCCATGTCTTTCTCTTCCACCATCTTGAAGCTCCTCCCCCTTCCCAGTTTTTCAAAGTTACAGACCTCTTCCACCACCTCCCCTCCAGGCACTCTTGATCCCCCAATGCTGCTTTTTTTTTTTTTTTTTTTTTTGCCTGTAACACTCATCAACTTCTTTTTTTTCACATTCTGAAACTTCTTTATTTGTTGAGGACAGTTAACAAATAGAATAAATACTTTTCACATGGAGCCCTGCATTTTTTCCAACATTTACTTATCAACGTCTAATATAGTACAGGATTGACTTAATTGTTTTATGTATTTGTTGTCTGGAGCACCTGCTACAGAGTAAGTTCCACAACAGCAGGAATGTTTGTTTTGTTTACTGGTGTACCCCCAAGCACCTTGCACATATTAGCTCCTCAATAAATATTTGTCAAATTTAGTCTTGAATAGCTGTTGAACATACAAAATTGATGCTTGAGAGATGGATTTCTGGACTCTCTGGAGCTAAAGAGATGAGGATGCAGATCTGGGAGTCTTCACTCTATTGTAAGTCTTCATCCTCTAGTGCCTGGAAGATTCAGTGACCTTCCGTTATGTCTTCTGGCCTGTAGCTCCTTTCCCCTCCAGTCCACTCACCACACTGTCATCAAAGGTGTCTAATATATAGTTATAAGTATTCTGGTTTCCGTGTCCTGATTAAAACCTCCCAGGGACTCTCCACTACTGAAAGAGTACAGGCCCCTCAATAGGATGCATAAGACTTTCTGTGATATGCCCCAGCCTAACCTTCTGGCTTCATCCGCACCCAGCCCAGCCCACATAGCCTCTGTGCCAGTTACATCTTCCTGACCAGCCCTGCACATTCTCCCCAAGGTGCCTGCATGTATGGTCTCTCAGTCCAGAGAGTCTGTCCCGTCTCCACTGTGCCTGAGCAACTCCAGCTTATCCTGCAAGTAATATCTTCACTTTGGGATACTACTTGGCCCTGCCTCTGTCTGCTGTAGTTAACTCTCCTTCCCTGTATTCCTCCAGAGATGTACACCCATCTGGAGTTCACAACTAGAGGGCAATGTGCCAGGAGGCTGGGACTGCCAACCAGTGGGCAGCACCTGTATGGTTAAAAAGTTTTTTAATGCCTTGCTCTCTTTTCTCTCTTTCTCTCTCTCCCTAAAACACACACACACACACACACACACACACACACACACACACACACACACACACACACACACACACACACACACACACACACACACACCCTGGATTATTTTTCCTTGAATTGATCCATTATATAAATGCAGTCCTGAGCACAGTTGTTTTTAAGTTGTCCTAACCTTTTAGTTTATCAATTTTTCAAGGATGCAGAGTTTTAGATATTGGATTCTGTACTTATTTTTCTGTACTGCTCTGTTTTTATGAGGATAACTTTGCTTGGTGTTCTTTATTCATTTTAAAGTATTTAAGATTTTTGTAGAAAGTTTTATTTGGTTCTTTTATTCTCTGATTACATATTGATCTCAACGTCGTGATATTTATGTGCTTTTAATTTTTCTCTCAACACTGTTAGAATTGCATTATGTTTACCCAAGGAATCCACATCTATACAAAATATGGCCAGTTTTGTTATTTCTTCCATTCATACTATTTTCATGATTTCTAAAAGTTTTTTTTTCTACTTTGCTTGAAAAGAAAACATCATATACTGACAAAATTCACCTTGAAAAGGGTCCCTAGTTCACTTCACTGCCAGAGAGTCTACTAGTTAACTTTGATTTCAAAGAAAAGTTCTCAGATGTGAGCAAAATAAAATTCAGCCACACCCTAAGAGCTAGGTGCAAATAGTGTTAGAGGAGAATGCCCCCCTTGCTTGACCACTCCATATTTCAGGGTCACAGCCTGCCCTTTGGCATCCTCATGTGTCTCCTCTTTTTCTCTCTTTCCCTGGATGCTGATTTCTCTTTCTTTACGTGACAGCGGCCATGACACGAATGGGGTCCACTAACCACCAGCATTTCTCTGCAGCCATTTGATTTCTGCTTTGGGTAACACCAGAGGAGATTGATCAGTTATATAAACTCAATCCTGAGCACAGTTCTTCCCATTTGAAATTCACCGTGCCTTATGCCGAGGACATTTTCAAACACTGAGGGAGGGAAATGTCGGATTTATTAATGAGTGATGTACCGGCTTCCTCTCTGTGTCTCCCTTTTGTGGTTCACATTCTGACCATTCAGTCAGGTTTATCCTGTTCAAACCCTGTATTTGAATGCAACTGGAAGAGGTTGCTAGGCTTTTTTTCATTTTTATTTTAATTTGTGTAGTTAGAAAAATGTTTCTCAAATGTGATTTGTGGATTCATGTTATTCAGGGTTCCTGGATTAATTGAATAAAACCTGGTAGCACTTCTACACGATCTGAATTATAAAATTACATCTATCCATTAGGCTGAAAGATATTTTTAAATAGTTTTATAGGATTTCAAGAATCTTAGCACTTTCTTAACATTGAAAGTTCAATCTTCACATTTTCAAGGGCAGTGAAACATTCTTATCTGATCTACGGCTTATTAATGGGACAAAAGCCTGTCCATCAATCAAGACTGACAGTTCAATGTATTTTCTGAACAGGACTTCTTACAATATGCACAATGATAAAACAAATGTCCATTTATTCTTATTTCCCAGAAGTTGAATACTTTCAGCCATTCTTAAAAGGACAAAGATATTTACTAACAGATTATGACTGTGTGAGGGATAATCTTGAGAATATAATGAAATTCTGTTGTTTTCATCTTTACTGTTACCATATCAGAGTTGGACAATTATCTTGATCATGTTTGACAACTAGAAAATGCATGTTGGCTTTTTCTTGTGCTATGATTCAGTCATTTTCAACTTTTAAAATGTTTATTGGAAGAAGGGATACAATATTTGATAAGAATCTGAATAAGAGCACTATTTAGGTTTCCCTCAAAGAAGCAACATTTGTATAATAATCAAGAGTAATTGTTTAGAGGAGCTGCTAAAACAATATTTATAACACATGAAAATTATTTTTGTACCATGTTTAACTTGTTTTCTCCTATAGTGACCTATATATGAATTTTAATAAGCTTTTTATTATAAATAAAGTATACATATTAATATAAGAATACTTTTTCTGTTTCAGAAATTAATGTCAGTGACAGGTTGCCGTATACACTATAACTTTTCTCTACAAGCACACAAATCTTTTCCTTGATTTTTAGTAGAAAAAAAAAATCTTCCTTTTACATAGTTGTACCTTCACATGGTATTTAAAACCACCTGTTAGGAACAGGTTACCCTGATAATCACTTTGAAAGCAGCATGTTTTAGACACACAGCATCAAAACAGCAACAACAACGACAAAAAAAAACGTATGCAGTTTTGCAACATACATGTGCTACAAAAACCTTAAAAATACAGTTCTACTCCAACAGATAAATAAGTTTGGCCAAAATATTTTCAATCTAAGTTCTGTTAGTAAAAAGGGTGATTATTCCCTTATTTTTCTCCATTTGCTTACAACTCATAATGTCATATTATATACATTCATGGGACATATTTATACTAAAAAAATTACTCATTGTTTATCTGAAATTCAAATTTAACTGAGCATCCTATATATTCATTTCCTAAACCTCAGTGGGGGCATGGGTTTGCTCTTCTTTAAAGAGGTAAAGTAATGGTTCCTTATCTGTTCTTCGTTAGTGTGGAAGGCCCTTACCATGTCTTGGAGGACAATTTTTTTTAAAATTTTATTTATTTTTTTAACATCTTTATTGGAGTATAATTGCTTTACAATGGTGTATTAGTTTCTGCTTTATAACAAAGTGAATCAGCTATACATACACATATATCCCCATATCTCTTGGAGGATAATTTAAGAAGGGCTTCAGGAACTTGAAACAGCTTTAGAGGAAAACCACAAGATGGCCAAAGGGTGGGAGAATAAGAAATAACACTATTTAAACTGTAGATGAGAGGCCCAAGGTGATGAAATAGCAAGTATTTGGAGTGGGCTCACATAGTGGACTGTGCCAAGTTCCTCATTTTTGATGAAGGTACGCAGAAACTGGCTAAGACACAACTTAGGAGGGTAAGCATAATAGCTACATTTATTGGATGCCAGTGTATGCTGCATAATTGAATGCCAGTGTCCCACAATTCATCTCTAACACTCCTGGCCAACCCACAGATGTGTACCATTATTATCCCCATGTTTTAGATGAAGAAACTGACACTCAGAGTCAGAAGGTAGGTAAATGGTAAAGCCCAGATTCACATCACATCAGAGTGTGATGACACCAAGGCCCATGCTCTCTCCACTACACCCACCTGTTCTCCAGAAGGCTTATGAGTTATTGGGAACAATGTTGTTAAGCAAACTAGTCTGTAAATATTAGGCATAAGATTAACTCATGGGTATTTTGAATCATTTAAATGTGGTCATATAAATGAGCAGTTGTGTGGGCTGAAAAACCCTGAAGACTTCTTCTGTCCTTTTGACTTACTGTTAGAAATCATTGTCAAGGTAGTGTCTGTCTACATTAGAAGGGATTTTTGACATGTATTGTTTTATCTTTCTAAAGTCAGCTTAGGTTTTTTTTCATTTTTTGTGTTTTTTGCGGTAGGCGGGCCTCTCACTG
The DNA here is from genome assembly GCF_964374135.1 of Grampus griseus. Lineage (NCBI taxonomy): Eukaryota > Metazoa > Chordata > Mammalia > Artiodactyla > Delphinidae > Grampus > Grampus griseus. Next base: position 32,811,017 of record NC_139003.1, on the reverse strand, counting down.
TTGTGGCCTCTCCTGTTGCGGAGCACGGCCTCCGGACGTGCAGGCTCAGAGGCCATGGCTCACGGGCCCAGCCACTGCACAGCATGTGGGATCTTCCCGGACCGGGGCACGAACCCGTGTCCCCTGCATCGGCAGGCGGACTCTCAACCACTGCGCCACCAGGGAAGCCCAGCTTAGGTTTTTTGATGATAATAACACTAAGTGTTAAAGCTTTAGGCCTAGGAATCAAATGTCGAACAAGGCATGTTTTAAAATTTGCTTTCTCGACAGCCCAGTAGATCTGTCACTTTTCAATTTAGGTTACATATTTAGATTTTTAGCATTTATCTTGCTATGTTCAAATCCGCAGATTGTATACTTTTTGAGGGTAGAAACTCTCAGTATTTAGACAAGGGCATGGTATGCAATGGGAGCTCACAAATATTTGATTAATATTGTGTGATATAATATGACTCTTCATAAGCAGTGAGTGTTTATAAATACAGTATTTTAAATGTCATCAGGAATCTCCTATTGGAATCTTCTTTCCTTAGCTTTGTGTTTATGGGCCTACTTTTCAAATTAATGGAAATAATATAAATGTAGAAAGGGCTAAGAATTTTCCTTAGGATTTCACTCTGGCAAGTCCTCCTGGAGAATTTAGCCATGACTGTTTTTATGACTGCAGTTTCCTTAATACGGGGCCTCGGCCATTTTCCATCATCATAAATCCTTTATACACTTATAAGCAGGATTGAAATGTTTTCTAGTTTTTACATTTTGACTCTTCACTTAGATACATTATTTCTATCTTGAGATTATGTTAAGTAAATATTGTAGAAGAATTTGAAACTATAGAGCAGAAAAAAGCTGGTGTAGTACCTCAGAAATTTTAACTAGTAGATATATCTCCAAATGCAAAGTGAAATATTTAAAGAAATTATTCAAGTAAATAAAGAAACTGTCTTTGCCAATTACTTGAATGTTTTCTATAAAGTTGCTTTTATGCACTTGACTTTGTGTTTGAATTCACAAGTTTGTAGAATCTTCGAGTGGACGTTGTTTAGTCAGGACTTTCAGGCACAAGGAATAAAAGAATCACAATGAGGGGCTTCCCTAGTGGAGCAGTGGTTAAGAATCCACCTGCCAATGCAGGGGACACAGGTTCGAGCCCTGGCCCAGGAAGATCCCACATGCTGCGGAGCAGCTAAGCCTGTGCACCACAACTACTGAGCCTGCGCTCTAGACCCCGTGAGCCACAACTACTGAGCCCACGTGCTGCAACTACTGAAGCCCTCAGTCCTAGAGCCCGTGCTCCACAACAAAGAGAAGCCACCGCAATGAGAGGCCCTCGCACCACAACGAAGAGTAGCCCCCCCGCTCGCCGCAACTAGAGAAAGCCCGCGTGCAGCAACGAAGACCCAAAGCAGCCAAAAATAAATTACTTAATTTTAAAATTAATTAATTAAAATCTTTTAAAAAATCACAATGAAACTGCTGATGGAAAAAAGAAAGAGAAAGAAAGGAGGAAAGGAAAAATTTACTGGTTCTCATTAGCTGAAGACATGGTGGATGCAGATGCTTACACAATAGCATTAGTGGCCTGCCTTTCTTCATGTCTAGGATTCCCCTGCCTCTTGGGTCACTTTCATGCTCAGGCAGGCTTTCTCCACACAGTGACAAAGATGGTCATCAGACAGTACAAGTTAATATCATTCTTAGTGCTAGTGATTTTTGAGGGAGAGAGGTCCCCTCCCAGTATCTATATTAAACCCCAAAAGACCCTGGTTCGCCTTGCTTTAGTCACATGCTCACCCCTGTCCAAGCTCTGGGTCAAAGGAATAGAATTCACTAAAAGGCCAGCCTGGTTTGCAAGCTCACCTTGTGGGGAAGAGATAAGCCAGGTGGTTGACAGCCCCATTAGATAGGGGAGAGTTTTCAAATGAGTTGCCAGTAGTAGAGCAGGGGCTGGGCAGGTAAATGCAGAAAAAGTTTTCAAAATATTGTGCCTTTAGAACAAAAATCTTTTCCAGGAAATGCAAATAATTTGAAACAGCTCAAATAAGCATCATACTTAAAAAAATTAGAAATACACTTATAAGAACTAGCTTGCATGTTTATCATATTTTAGATAATATTTTATCCTCTTTGAATCTCAGTTTTGTCATGAAAACATGGGAATTTCCCCTGAAACAGTTTACCCTGAAAACATGGGAGTAATGCTTACCTTCTAAGAAAACGTTCAGATTAGAAGAGGTGATGTAGTTGATAGCATCTTGTAAACTATAAAGTACTACCTATATATATAGTTATAAAATATTATGATTTCTAAGAAAAATCAGTTCCTAAGGAAAGCAGAGTTACCTGTGTCAAAGTTTTGAAAGTCCCTCTCTTTTAAAAAGCTATTCCATGACACCTGTTGTGTTTTTTCATGAGCCATCAGTACTTGCTTACAACACAGGTATATGCTTTGAGACAGGTTTTTGTTGATGAGGGCAATGATGGTGACAGTAGTAGTGGTGTTAGGCACAGGTAGTTACTCAATAACTCTTAGAGAATTAACTGTATTTCTAGATTTCTAGGGCATGAAAAGCCCAATGTAAGCTAGTTAAATGAGAAAACTAGAGGTAGATAGATGGCAGACAGAGTTGAGTATGTGGTCTTACCATTAGGTTAAGCTGGTATTTGTAGCTAATAGAGCAGCCCTCTTTAAAGGAAATACCCCTAAATACCAATAGTTTAATGACCAAGGTGCCACTGAGATAATCACTCCCAGGAAATGTTTTGCCAGTGAGTTTATCTTAACTATCAACTGAAAAGAAATATGGAAATGTTTTATGAGTGATTCAGTTTCACCTGCTACGTGCATGACGTTTTAAGAGAATGAATTAGTCAGTCTGTTTGAATCATCTTTACGTGTTCCTTTTAGTAAGGAACTTAAAGTTGGTTAAATGGCCAGTGCTGTTTCAGAAAGAAAGAAAGAAAAAACAAACAGTAAAAAGACATTTTATATTGAAAGCCTGATCCAAGCACATCACAGGAATAAATGTATCAAGGCAAAAATACATAAAAGATGAAAGCAGTTCTGGAGTCACTCCCAATATAAATATGAAAATTGCTCACACAGCCTGATCTGGCAGATGATATAGACAGAGAAGAGAGAGCAATATATGCCAGTTCAATGGCATTGGAGTAAAACGTAGAAAAACAATCTCAGAGTTGAAAATTATTGGAGTTGGAAAATACTTCTGCGTTCATTGGTTCAACCCAGGGGTATGCTTGTAAGTATTTAACAACCATCCCTCCAGGGGGGAAATAAGCCCTGATTTTTAGTGTTTGCCAACTTCTATGGGGTAAATACTCCCACCAAGGCTGATTTCAAGCAACCAAGATGAGGTCACTGAACACGGGTTGGGAAGAGATGCGTACGCTAAGCCGTCATTAGCTTGTTCCAGGGGCCTCCAGCACACAACTTGTTCAACACTGTAATTTTACAAATAAGAAAGCAGCTAAGGCCAAAGGAGTTGGGTGACTGGCTTTGGGTCATACAACCATTCAGCTGCACTGCCACAACCAAAACTCAGGTTTCCACCCCACTCGCCCGCCATGCTGAGCTTCAGTATTGGGAATGCATTGTGAGGAAAGGACTACGTCTGATTGATTAGTAAACTTGCCTGACTCCCTTAGCCTGGGTAAGTTCCCCTTGAGGGGCTCCCATAGACATTTCCACGTTGAGTTTAAACTGTAGTCTGTTTGTCTGCCTCTTCATCTCACAATTAGAAAATGCTTTATTTATTTTCATATCTTCTGCACAGTATCTGGAACACAGTACATGCTCAAAAACTATTTGTTGAGGGCATGAACAAGCAATAATAGAGAATATTTATTGTGCCAAGCACTGCTCCTAGTGGTTTATGTTCATTAACTCATTGAATTCTCAGAGTAACCATCATAAGTGAGACAGGTACTATAATCACTCCGATATTTCAAATGAGAAAATAGATGCTCAGAAAAATTTACCGAAGGTCACACAGACAGTGAATGGGTTCAAACCCTGCAGTCTGTCTCCAGAGCCTGTGCACTTGATCACTCAGCTGTCACTCAGTTAACTGGCAGTGTCATCAGTGTGCATAGCTCAGCAACAGATATTTCCCAAAGTATTCCTCCATTCCTTGTGAGGGACACAAACATTTCCTGGAGAAGATCTAATCTGACCAACACACACCATTGTTAACAGGGAAGGGCCTCAATTAATTGGAATGATTAATAAAACAGGATGTTTAAGTTTTCTCGTTAGCTGAGGGTTAAACAGAACCCATATTTTAATTAAAAATTCTATTGTTGACAATGGGCCCTAGTCCTATATTTTTGCTTTAATAAAAAAAATTTTTTTAATTAACATTTTTTTGATTTCTCAACCTGAAAAATGGCGTCACCACTTGCTATCAAGAGAATATGAAGAAAGCATAGGAGACTGGGTTACTAACTCCAGGGTTATTCTGCAGGGTTTTTTCCTTAAATAGAAAAAATTTTTCTCCTTCCCTACTGGTTTTCTTATGATTTGCCATCTCATCAAATGAGATAACAGTTTGTACATTTTCTTGGATTCTAGTTGATTGAGGATTAGTACCATGAAAGACATGTACGAACCTTCAGATAGGAAACTTATTTTTTAAACATAATACCTCAGATTTTTTTTTTTTAAGATCATGTTGAAGGTTCCCTCAAAAAGCCTAGAAGAAAAAAGTCATTCTCACTCCACACTGCATTAATGGGCATCAACTAAGATGCAAATTGGTTGCAATGCTTTTTTTTCTTTTGACAATGGGAGTTTGTTTATTTTCTTCCCGTATTATTTTTCCTAGAGAAAATACAGTGATAAATTATGTACTAGGCTAATGTTCCCAATTTCAGAAGATACACTGATAGCATTTTGAGAAGTGCATTTAATTTTCCTGCATAATGTATTCTAGAAGGTTTAGACACATATTTGTAGTTTGTAGTTTGTATTTGTCTTGTAATAGAACAACTTGTCCCAAATCCTTTTCTTCTACTCCTTGTTATTCCCCCTACCAGTGCCAAAACTTTTCTAGTATACTTTAAAATAGTGAGACTTACATTCAAAAACAGCAAGTTTATGCATATATATACATATATATGCACATATGTAACAATCATATAGTTAGACATGTTTAAGTGTGTATATACACACACACATATGTATACACTATGTAACAAACAAAGTGCTTTCAAGGATAAGATCTCTTTTTGATACTTAAAGCAGTCATGTGAGGCTATTGGACCCTGGGAATCAGAGGTGAATGAATTGCCTAAAGTCATACAGCTAGAGAGGGAAAGGGCCAGAACCAGAGCTCTGTCTAACTTCTGCTCCAGTGCACTCTCCCTCTTAGCTCAGGAAGCTGCTCCAGTGTTAGTGAAGCATTCAACATCCCGGACAGATTCCTGTCAGTCAGACGTGGGATTGAATCTGGTTCTGTGTGACTTTTGGCAAGTTTGCTCATCTAGAAATGGAGAATAATAATACTTCCTACTTCACAGGATGTTTACAGAGAGTATATCAGAGGGTCTAGCAGAATGCCTGGCACGTGGTAAACACTCAATACAAGTTATTGTTATTTTTATTATTATATGGTTTATACCTTGCTGAAGCTCTGCTTTGCCCTCTGGTCCAACTATAATTTTGTAGCCTTTAAAGCCTATATCCTCAATCAGGTGTCTTCATTTGGATCCTTAAAATCATTGTGTCCTTGGCCTTCTTTCTTGGGTTTCTTCCATATCTCATGAATGTGAAGAGGAAGTCATATACATTGTGTCTTCAGGAAGCCCTCAGAGCTACTATACAATCCTTTCTTTCTTGCTGACCTCAGTTTGCATACCCTGCTGTAGATATTCTAAACCTCCTCCTTTACCCTGAAGTCCCTGGTCACTCCTCTGTAACCATCAATTTCAGCAGATGATCATATACCCTAATTTATTTTTTCGAACATTGAGATCATATTCCCTGAACTCCTTAAATGTCCCTATATCTTTATGTGACTTCTCATCTTCTCCTGCTGTCTCAGAAAGAGTGACTTCTCTTATGTTTCAGGGCTCTTGGAAATGCCTCTTTTTGATCCCTTGGAATGTTGATTGAACAATTTTTATCTCCCTCATTTTCTCTTTTTGTTTTCCCCGCTTCTTTAGGCCCATCTACTTGCATTTTTCCTGATTGTATCATATGCTCTCTCCTGCCACTATATCTTTGCACAAACTGCTCTTCCACTAGGAATTTCCATTCCTCATCCTCCTTCAAGACTCAGCTCTAGCCTCATTTCCAGTCTGGTTGGCTGCCCTTACTACACCTTCCCATAATTTCTGTCAACCCGTTGCCTCCACCAAGTGACTGTGAGCTTCCTGGGAAAGGTACCGTGTTTCTGGGTTCCAAGACCTACCACAGTGCCTGGCCTTTAGTAGATACCCAACAAACGTTAGTAGAAGAAAAAGAGACCTACAAATAAGTGTACGTCTTTCCTGCAACTTAAAGTCCTCTCAACCCTGATATTGCCTTCTGCTTGTCCTTCCTTTGACAAACATTCTACTTCCTCATCACATGTACCCTTGCAATTTAGTGGTCTGATACCACTGTTGAATCTGCTGAACCTACTCTTGTAAAGGTCAACAAGGAGCTTTTGTGTGGATTACATCCACCTTCCTGAGGCCCTCGCCTGCCTTCTGTGACGCAGTGCAATTTTGGCTCTCATGACGCCTCCCTGAACTAACTTACCTTCTTTGCTTCTTTCACTAGTTTCTCCAATGTGCGTATTCTCCGAGATCTGGTTCATTTGTCTTCTCTTCCTTCACCTTTTCCCTCCATGAACATACTCTTTCTTGGTTTTAACCATCCCCTCTGTGCAGATAACATGCAAAGTTTATTTCTATTCCAACTAGAATCCCAATTGCCCCACTAAGATCAAGTCCTGAAGTTTCATTCTTTCTAATGCACAGATGGCAGATACTTGGCACTTATGCTTATACTTGCCTCTGTCTCATCTAAGATGGATATTACCTCACCCAAGACCAATTGTGCCACTTTCCCAGTAAGAGCAGGCTTCTCCTCAAAATCCTTCTCATTATTCTCCTCTGTTGCTTGGCACATATGCTGTCTGCTTGGAATCTTCATTCTTCACTTCAGATAACCTGCTTGCTGGAAACAATGTAAAACCTACTAGTCATTCCTGTAGTAGAACGTTTTCACTCATTTCAATAACACATCAAACTCAACATGTTCAAAACCAGCTTATCGTATTCCTTGATCTTTAGCCTAACTTCCTCCTACTGACCACCCTAGTTTGTGACTTGTTCCACTTTTTCCCAGATGACGCTGCTTATCTTTACCTTCTCTTTTGTGTTCCACCAGTTTAGGTGTCCAATCTTATTTATTCAAATATGTCTCTCATTCATCCCTTCCTTTCTATTCTTGGGGTCACCATCTTGCTTCTGGCCCTTACTACCTGGTTATGGGCTATAATGCCTGTCATCTGGTCTTCTCATTGCCAGGTTCTCCCTGCTCTAAGCCACTTTTCCTCCAGATCAATCTTCCTAGAGTAAAACCTTGCTCATACGACTCTCCAGCTCAAAACCCTTCAGTGACTTTCTATTACCTCTTAAATAATGCCTATAATTCCTATCAGTTTGGTAGGGTAAAATTATCTTTGATTTTGGAGTCAGTAAATTTGGTTTTAATCTCTGGCTACTACTCTTATCTGTTCTGCGACTTTGAACTTATTGTTTAATTTTTATTCACTCATTTATTCAACATATATTTATTGAACACCTACTCTGTTCTAGGTTCTATATCAAGTCCTTGAGATAGAGTGATGAACCAAACAGACATTGTCTTTGTCTTCTGGACCTGAAATGTATTGGACTTGTCCATATTTCTCATGATCATAGTAATCCTAAGTACAGGCCATGCCTTCCTCTCTTGATGCTTTTAACATTTGGTTTTTGCTATGCAGGAAATTATAATACCATGTATTATAGTAATTTGCATATATGTATTATCTCTCAACCCCACTGTAAGTTCACTGAAGGGTAAGTGCCATGTCCCATTTCCCACAGTGTAAGCACAGAGCCGTGCACAGTGAATTCTGTTGTGTTTTTGTGGACCTAGAGTTAGTCTTTGGCATAGTTACAATGCCCAGTATGTTTTTAGAGGCTCCCTTTGTCCTGTCAGAATTATGCATTTTTTCAAAAGGGGGAAAGAAGTAATAACTATTTGGTTTCTATTTCTCTAAGGCCTTTATTTTCTAACCCTGCCTATAGCTGTTATAAGTAGAACTCACAATGTTTATAACTTGTGCACCTTAACTTTTTAAAACCTGACTAACAAATCCACTTATGCTTCCTAGTAGAAATACTGTCCGTGTGCATACAATGGAATGTTAAAATAATGTTCTTTTAACTAAATAACTTTTGACTTGGTAACGAACAATATGTTGTTTTTCCCTAAGAAATCATTCTAGGACTTTAGCCCTAAAGATTATATTTTATTTTATACATTTTTAGCTTTCTGTTTTTACATTCCCAGTGATCTTACATTAAGTTAAGCATTTGTCTATCCAAAACAATAGGTCAGTTATAGCCAAATTATAACCATACCTTTCCTCTGCACACAAAATCCTATAAACAGCATGTGATCATATTGCTTCTAGAATTTATGATTGTTTTCCACCAAAAGGAAGCTAAATTTAGCCTAGTAATTCTACATGCTCCCAAGGAAACAATGCCTGCTGTGACTTGTAGAATAAATGAATCTGAACCACAATTCCTTTACTTGACTAACTGAGAAAGTTTAAATATCAACCTAGTCATTAACCACAGATATTAAACCACATTAAACAACCAGCAAAAGGTTAAGAAAGAAGTTTGCTATTTTTCTGACTTCGCTGCTGAATGAGTCTAACCTAGTTGCTGTTACAGAACAGAACATTGTTTGCATCTCATAATGGTTCTCTAAAATTACTTGTTCATGGCTTGAGTTCTAAAATTAGACTATGTAGAGTCATGTCCAACTGCACAATGCATCTTTATGTGAAACCAGCTAGAGTTTTTTGTTTTCACTCAATGTAAAAATTCCAGTTAGGAAGATTTGTTTCTAATAGTTTAACTGGTATAGTTCTTTCAGTTTCTTCTTTGTTTCTAATGACAACTAAACTGCTCTTGCCTTAAACATGTTTTGGCAGATAAACTTCTCACCATGAAGGCCCCTGCTGTGCTTGCACCTGGCATCCTTGTGCTTCTGTTTACCTTGGTGCAGAAGAGCAATGGGGAGTGTAAAGAGGCACTAGTAAAGTCCAAGATGAATGTGAACATGCAGTATCAGCTTCCTAACTTCACAGCAGAAACACCCATTCAGAATGTCGTTTCCCACAAGCATCACATTTACCTCGGTGCCATTAACTACCTTTACGTTTTAAATGACAAAGACCTTCAGAAGGTTGCTGAGTACAAGACTGGGCCTGTGCTAGAACACCCAGATTGTTTCCCATGTCAGAATTGCAGCCACAAAGCCAATTTATCAGGTGGTGTTTGGAAAGATAACATCAACATGGCTCTGCTTGTTGACACGTACTATGATGACCAACTCATTAGCTGCGGCAGTGTCCACAGAGGGACCTGCCAGCGACACGTCCTTCCACCTGACAATACTGCTAACATACAGTCGGAGGTTCATTGCATGTACTCTCCACAGGCAGATGAAGAGCCCAGCCAATGTCCTGACTGTGTGGTGAGTGCCCTGGGAACCAAAGTCCTGCTGTCTGAAAAGGATCGATTCATCAACTTCTTCGTGGGCAATACCATAAATTCTTCTTACCTTCCAGATCATTCATTGCATTCGATATCTGTGAGAAGGCTAAAGGAAACGCAAGATGGTTTTAAGTTTTTGACAGACCAATCCTATATTGATGTTCTACCTGAGTTCCGAGATTCCTACCCCATTAAGTATGTCCACGCCTTTGAAAGCAACCATTTTATTTACTTTTTGACGGTCCAACGGGAAACTCTAGATGCTCAGACTTTTCACACAAGAATAATCAGGTTCTGTTCCGTAGACTCTGGTTTGCATTCGTACATGGAAATGCCTCTGGAGTGTATTCTCACAGAAAAGAGAAGAAAGAGATCCACAAGGGAGGAAGTGTTTAATATTCTCCAAGCTGCGTATGTCAGTAAGCCTGGGACCCAGCTCGCTAAGCAAATAGGTGCCAACCTGAATGATGATATTCTCTACGGGGTGTTTGCACAAAGCAAACCAGATTCTGTCGAACCAATGAATCGCTCTGCTGTCTGTGCGTTCCCTGTCAAATATGTCAATGAGTTCTTCAACAAGATCGTCAACAAAAACAATGTGAGATGTCTCCAGCATTTTTATGGCCCCAACCACGACCACTGCTTCAATAGGGTAAGTCATACAGGTTCCCTACTTACAAATTATGAGGTACAAGTCATAATAGGTATCAGTCTAGAAGAGAATATAAAGGGCTTTCTGGTGCTTGGTAAATGGTCTTTATCCAAATATTTGCCGATTCTCTCCAAGAAAATTTAGAAATTGAATCTTCATTTAAAGGTAGAATCATAGCTTGAGAAAAAGTTAATGTGATAACTAAAAGAAAATATGAAATACTTTTACAATTTGGGTTTACAGGTTTGCCAGTATTTTTCAGATTATTAACCTTGTTTCTCATATCAGCTTTAGTAGTTCTGGTCAGATGTACATAAAGTTTAACACAACAGCAATTCCTGTAAAGCACAATTATTGAGATGCCATGCAGTCTTTACAACATTTAGAATAAGATGCTTAATTTTTAGGTTTTGAAGGCTTTTTTTTTTTTTTTAATGAGATCCCATTCGCTCACTGATATATGAGTGAACAGTCTCTATTCTTGGCATTACTTAAAGAAACTTCACTAAAAACAAACAAAAAAACTCTTCTAAAATGTTGATAAATTAAACATTTTTAAATGCACTAATATATTCTCTGAATAAATTAGAAAACTACAGAGGAAATTGTTGCTCTCAAATCCATACTTTGGATCTTGACTTTAATACATAAACTTCGTGCTTGAATGGGCAGGTGTCTACCAAGTTCTAATTTGTTGCTTTTTACCTGGTTGGCATTTGATATTTATAGATGTAAATATTCTCGATTGATGATTGTTTGTACTTACATGAAATGATATTTTCCCTGTGATCGTTAGGGAAATTCTTTATTGCTTCGATTTAGATATAGTAAAGGCTACCAGCTATACCCAGAGGATTTATCCTGCTAGTCCTCAGATCATTTGGTGCTAGAGGAAGAGCATCAAACTGGGAGTCCACTGTGGCCTTGGGCTTTCTTGGTGGGGACCCAGATTTGAACATACAGACCTGGTTATGCCTCCTAACATAATGACCACTAGTGATCATAACTGGATGAACAAATTCTATAGCTTTTCTAAAGACAATTTGACTTTGAAAATGTACATCTCACTTACTCTAGCAGTTTTCAGTCTAAGTGGTAAAGGTTATAATTGCAAGCAGGAAGAACATTAAACATGTCCTTGATAAAAGAAAGTATATAATTTGCAGATGGATAACAAGGGCATAATAATTCAGAAACGTTTGTTTCACTTTTGCTGAAATGTCTAGGATACTTCTCCAGATGGAAACTCTTAAGTAATTTATTTATAAAGTTAGAAAAGTGCTTCTGAGAAAATGAATCCATCTTATAGTGAACTAAAGACATAACTTTCTTCTCTCTCAAAAGTCTATGAATATACATAATATACATACATATATATCCCAACTAAGACTTATTTCTCCCTGGATACATTTAATATATGTTGCAAAATCTGTAAGAAGCAATGGGATTGCTCACGAGGCTGTCCCTTTTCCTCACTGGAAAAGACAAAGAATGAAAGGAAACAAAGAGACTTTCAGAAACCTGGGAATTAGGACATAAAAGTGTAATATTAATAGCATTTCAGAGAAAACATTTTTCCTGCATCCAATGAATTGCTTCAGAAACAAGTTTAAAAAAGAGTCTACTGGGAATTCCTTCAGAGCCTCTAAAGCACACGACTTTGCTATTTAAATCTTGTTCTGTTAAAAATTAAAGAGACTTTACCTTACAAGGGTATACTGATATCTTATCTCATTGTTTTATTTTGTACATTTCAGCCCCCAGATGTAAAAGTATTTATCAATTCTAGAAATTCTCAAAACACAGCTGAACTTTATCCTACCCCTTTGACTTTTTTAGTGTTCCAAAGGGAACAAGAAGGCAGGGTTACCCAATGAAATTCAGGGCAGGTTTATCACCCAGGAAAAATGCCCAAAATGCACCAACCACACCTGAAACTGTTATCACTCCCATCACAAAAATTCTTGTGGGAAACAAGGTGGAACTGGCCAACATAGTCTTCTTACAAGGGAAGGCAACTTTTACACTAGCCAAATTCCACAGAGACAGATACCTTCCAATCTCTTCTATTTATTTGCCTGTTTATCTTCTCTGGTTACTAAAGGTCAGAATTCTTCCAAGAATGAAACTACCCACGTTATCAGTTTTCATATACCCGCCACAGAAAGACCTCAGATTGTTCCAATAGTCAGCATACAGTCATTTCCCAGCTTCATCTTAAAATGAAGGCACCTAGAGCTGTTACTCACACAAAAACAAAATGATTTACAAGATCAAAAAAGTTTGGAGGGGCTTCCCTGGTGGCGCAGTGGTTGCGAGTCCGCCTGCCGATGCAGGGGACACGGGTTCGTGCCCTCATCCGGGAAGGTCCCACATGCCGTGGGACAGCTAGGCCCGTGAGCCATGGCCGCTGAGCCTGCGCGTCCGGAGCCTGTGCTCCGCAACAGGAGAGGCCACAACAGTGAGAGGCCCGCGTACCGCAAAAAAAAAAAAAAAAAAAATGTTTGGAAATACTCTAAGCAATACAACTCCATTTTGTCTTGGCAAAGATATCAGGTGACCCTTCTGACAATTTCTTGGAACTAAGTTTTTATTTTGGCATAACGTTTAGTGAATAGATACATATATTGTAGTTTTGTTATTAACAAAACTAATCAGTCAGATCTTTATGGAGGGACCATTGTGTGCTCTGTGGACAAAGTTAAGAAAACTGCAACAGTAACCTTCCGAGGACTTAGAGAGCACATTCGCAGCAGCAGGGGTTTTCTGGCCTTCCGTGAGCTTCCACCCTACGCAAAATGTGTCTCTATCACAGGATCAGACAGAGGACCAAGAAAGGGTCTTTTAGATTCTGTGGGTCCAACAGGTGTATCAGACCTGACTTGCTTAGATCACATATTAGATCACATATTATGTTGCTTTTTCCACTCTCACATTTTATGAAAGTATCTGTGCAAACTCTTCATGTACAACTTCTTATATTGATGACATCACTAAAACCGTCTTTTGAGTCATCTGATAGTTTCCAAAGCAGATCATCTTCACCTCTTAGTTATTTGTGCTTCAGAACTCATTAATTCCACATATGATGCTGTTTTCGGAAACTTATCCCAAGCCACAGATATCCATTCATGTAATACAGTGTTGATTATTAGTTGTTCTTCTTGATCTTTGCAGTGTAACCATTTTCTATGTTGCTTTTGAAAGTGATTCCTAAAGGGTTTGTTCACGGTGATTTCCAACATTTAGGATTATGAGATTCTACACCCACAAATAATTAAATCTTCAGTCTTAAATATCTTTACCGCCTTTTTGTACCCATTCATCATTTGACCTCTATAAGCATCCTAAATTAATCGTGATTGAAGTTGTTTTAGGCTAATGTATGTTCCCTAAACAGCACATTATTCAAAATAGAGTAACTGAAAAAATGCCACATAATCTGGAGACTTTGTAAATCCCCAAATTTGAGCATAAGAAAACCTCACCTTCTACTTGGGGATAAACTATTAAAAATTTATTTTAAGCACATTAACTGAATCTCCAATAGTATCATATAAGGGATTTAGTAACATGACAATTATTCCAGGAAAAAACTAGAATCAGTACACATTAGCCCAGTTTCTTCCAAATAAGAATGAATATTGAATAAGGGAATTTTTTGTCCTCAAATCAACAAAGATCCTGTTCCCTAAATTATATTTACTAAGAGAAGTGGAGTTATACATTTTGGAAAGATTTTTAATCAAAGTTGAAATATAAAAGGGTCCTTGAAATACCTCTCATCTACCCAGGAAATATAGTTACGACATTATACTTTTTTTTGCAATCCCATTACCAAAATTTTTTCTACATATAAGCGTTTGAAAGAATAGAAATAGACTGGTAGCAAATATTTTTACCAATATCTTGGTCATCTTATGACCAGTGATTGATCAGTTGTAGGGGAAAAGCATGTAATTTGGTGCCAGACTCACCAGGTTGGAACTCATGGTCTCCTGCGTACCAGCTGTGTAACTTCTGCCACGTTACTTAATTCTTAGAGCCTCAGTCTCATTCGTAACATGCAGATAACAATACCTACTTCTCAGCCTTTTTGTAAAAATGTGGGATAATAAATATAAAGTACCTGGCACAATAAGATGACCATAAATTTATCTCTTTGGGAGGCAGCATAGCCTAATGGAACAAGACTGAAATTAAAGAGATCTGGGTTCAGACTTGTACCCCATGATTTTCTATCTGCCTGACCATGAAGGCATTATTTAAACTCACTGAACCCGTTTTCCTCCATGCAGGACTATGGTGTGGACAAGTACAATAATGTTTAAAAGGCTGTAACTTTGTCCTTGGCACGTAATAATTAACAGCTATTATTGTATTGTTGTTTGTGTAAAGAAAGTCAAACTCAAATTATTGGATTGTTTCCTGGAAGAGACACATTCTGGTTCTATTGCTCATGAGGGTCTTTTACTTCCCCCACTAACTTACGAGGGACCTACCTCCATAATGCTTAATTTGTGTAAGTCCTCCTTAACACTTAGTAGTTCCAAAAGAAAAAAAAAAAGGGAGATATGGGAGTGGTGGTGGTTTGGAGGGTGAAGAGAAAGTCAGCTAAATCAGAATTGTGCTATATAGTCAAGCTAAAAGGTGTAAGGTGCTCCTTTACCTGACTTTCAATTCTAACTACCTATGGCACTATAAGATACTATGCTAATGTAATTTATCTTATGCATTCAAGAATTTGCAGATAATGCAGTTTTAGAAAAAGTTAACCTCACAGGTTGTTTGTACTAAGCTTCCTTGTTTTTAAACATCATTTATACTCTAATTCAAAGAGTAGCCAACTGCTTCCCAAAATAAAGGAAACTTAAAGTAGTAATTTTCCATCTCCGTTTTAAAGAGTGCCAAAGTTAAAGGGTCACCACTCAGAACCATCAAAGGAAGAAAGTAAAATGATTAGAACAATTTTGAATGAAAACAAAATCAAAACAAGATGCAAACAAGGGATAATAGGAATAGGCATAAAAATAAACATACAGTGATGTTTCTTTATTACTATTATAAAGATGATAGATGAGTAAAATTGGGTTACATTCAAGTTGTAATGGAAGAAAATAATTGCAGCCTTCCATCAGGAAACCACAAGGACCATTATTGATCTGTCATCCTCAGGGCATGTCTCATAATATTTAATAAAATAAACAAAGATTTATAACTCTTTATAGGCCATATATCTATAATCTCCCACACCACACCATTTGAACTGGGAATGTGGAGTCAACGTTACAAATAACATCCATGTAATTATACTGGTTTGGCATGTCTTATTTAAACAGTCTAGCACTCTCAAGAGAACGTATTTTGTATTAGGGATGAAAAATGTGAAGTCAGATTTCAGGGTTTTTTACTTCCTGTGCTTCGAAATGAGAGAATGTTATCCTATATGAAAAATGTTGAGGATTCTTCATTCTAAACACCAAATATCTTGGCCATATGCCAAATGTAATAGCTACCAAAGCAAAATCTTTCAAGAAAGAAAATCCTTGAGGTCTAAGGATTCAATATACTTAAAAAAAATTAAGTAGAAATTCATTAATTTTACACTTGATTCCTTTCCTTCTGTAAACTCTTCTTTATTGTCTCCCAGGCTCAGGAAGTCGCTGCTCCCTAACTTATTTACTTGAATTCTTCATGCTATCCATCCCATGAAAAGTGCCATATTGCATTAGTTTATTAAGAGGAATTTTGAATTATTTTCTTTCCAGAATTTATAACACTTTCTGAGATCACAGGGCACACCCTGGGGGTATTAGAAAACATGTTACAGAGCGAGCCATTAAAGCCGTTTGCTTTTTTCTCGTCCTCCTGCTAACCCTTCTTTAAACCATTTTATAGTTTATTCACAGGTACAGCCCAGGAAAGAATGAAAAAGCAAAGACATGACGTTTTAATAAACTAAGCAAAGAAACACAGTTAATGCTGAAACTGTCGCCAAAAATGTAAATAAGTTTAACGTGTGGATTATATTATCATATATGATAAGACATGCTAATATGTAAATTAATTCATTTTTCTTAATATCCTTTGAAGCAAGTGGTGTGATCTGTGTTTTATTTAAGTAGTTGATTTCTACATGGAGACTCATTTGGTAAAGTTAGTGGAGCAAACAATAAGGAGTTCGGGCAAAAAAATAAATCTTAAAGTGGGTCTTTGAAAAGCTGAAGTGTTAATAAAACTTTGAAGCCACAGCTCTGATACATACTTTCATTGCCATACTACTACATGATTAGAGACTTCTGAAAGCATATGGGATCTTGCTTTTTTTTTTTTGCGGTACGTGGGCCTCTCACTGTTGCGGCCTCTCCCGTTGCTGAGCACAGGCTCCGGACGCGCAGGCTCAGCGGCCATGGCTCACGCGCCCAGCCGCTCCGCGGCATGTGGGATCTTCCCGGACCGGGGCACGAACCCGTGTCCCCTGCATCGGTAGGCGGACTCTCAACCACTGCACCACCAGGGAAGCCCGGAATCTTGCATTTTGATAAGAATATTAAGCTCCTTGAGTAATAATGGAGTTTTTATTCCAAATAATGTATCAAATTTTGGGTGTTACACCCTTACTTCAGACTTCTATCTCATTGATGGCATCCCGCCCTGCATTATTATCTCCTCACTCTAATAAGAAAAATGAGGAGCTGCCAGAATTTGGATAGAAAATCCACCAGGAATTTCTGCCGTTGCTTATTCATAGATTGGCACAGATACTGAATCAGTGGGCACCCAGCATCCAGGATGACTCAGTGCCCAGATATGTGCTGTAAGTCACATCTCCAGCATCCAGGGAGGACTGTAAAGGGCTCATTTATCAGGGAAATGAAACCGATGGCTCAGCTACTCTTGAAGTCATTAAAACTCTTTTATTTTTTTTTTAATATAATAGTGAATGTGGTAAGTGATTCTAGGATCCTGGTTACATTCCAGTCTGATAATTATATATTTTTTCTAACTAAAATGGTCCGGGCAGGTTCATTTGCATATGAATGACTTGCTGAGTAAAGTCCTTGGAAAAGACGTTTCCTGCACTTCACCCTAGACCTAGGCTAAGGTGGGGCAGATGAAGTGTGTCTACCTTCTATACTTCAAAAATATTCTCTAGTTTTTCAACAGGAGGACAGAAAAATATCTTAAAAATGCATGCTAATATAGGGCAAAGGCTTCTTTTAACTATTCCTGATGTTCACTCATAGGGGAAGGTGTTTTATGAACAGTATATAACTATAAAACAAAAAATAACAATTCTGAATTCAGGCTAAAGTCTGACTTCAGTTGTTTGATTTGGGTAAATCACCAAAATGTTCATCAACCGAAGGACATTAAAATGGTGATATTTCCAATGGTGCTGTAAGTAAAAGGCATGAATTAAGGTCAGTTTTGATTTGTGAAGCATTCTTTTCTAGAGCTGATTTTATGAAAATTAAACTTGCTTAGTTGTCTTCTAAAAATCTATGGCTTATTCATGATTTGCTAGAATTTGAATGCATGTACCAGAAAATATAAATCTGTAGGATACTAAATTTTCTGATGACATTTTAAATTTAAAATCTGATTAACACTTGCATCTAGCAACCAGTCTGCTAACTAAACTATAGGTGAAGTGCTACTCAGGAAATGGGAAAAATGCAAAGATTAAATTGGTCTGTTAGCTCTGAGTGAATCAATAGTATTTAGTGCTAATGCACTAAGCAGATTACAAGCACTAATGCAGTAGCAGTCAATAGCAAAAACGAATATCTCTAAAAATTATCTTGACAATAAAACGTGCAATAGTTTCCATTTAATTTAAGCTAATTACATTACATGCTTGTTCTTTCATCTTATTAGTTTAAGCCAAGTGCTAGAATCCTAACCATTTTATTTAGTGCATAAAATGGCCAGAAACTTGTAATCATCATTTTCAGCAAGAGACAGAGGAAAGGATTTATTCAGACAACTAAGATTCAACAAGAAATTCAACAGGAATTTACTGAATGTCTAACCTACTGGTATTACAATGGTGAGTAAGATAGGCCTGGTTCTTGTCTTTATGAAGCAAACCTACTGGGGAGGAGATGACAATCAGTCATACCAGCAAACAAATACATCATAATAATTCATGAAATATAATGCGAGGGAAATAAACATCTGTGAATGCAAATGAGGAGGAAGATCTAAATTTGGTAGTATAGTCACAAAAGGCCACCCTGAGGAAGTGAAAGTTAACTTTTTCATGAAGCTAAAAGTTAACTTACATAAAGCTCAAAAAATCAATTATGGGGCTTCCCTGGTGGCGCAGTGGTTGAATGTCCGCCTACCGATGCAGGGGACACGGGTTCATGCCCCGGTCCGGGAAGATCCCACATGCCTCGGAGCGGCTAGGCCCGTGAGCCATGGCCGCTGAGCCTGCGCGTCCAGAGCCTGTGCTCCGCAACAGGAGAGGCCACAGCGTTGAGAGGCCCGCGTACCGCACAAAAAAAAAAAAAAAAGCAATTATGTCTTCACTACATGGTCAAGTACATAGCCAGTATTTAACAAACTAATTTTTATCTGTATCATAAGCTCGAGGTCTTAACTATTTGCTGTGTCATTTAAGCAGCTTTTTAAAGTGGGTTCTGACCGTGAATGCATATTACTTTAAACTTAGAGAAATGTATCACAGGAGGTAAAACTGTGCTGGAGAATTTAACTTTTTTAAACACTTTATCTTTTTTAGAAAAGTTGTCAATGTTTCCAAACTTTGTCTTTTCTTTGATTTCTAAATAGTCACTTTTCGTTAAGTAATTCTTAGTGTGAAGAAGATAATGTGTGAATTTCTAGAAGCTAAGGACATAATTTAGGTAGCTCTCACTTTCACTGCCTCTCATAGCCTATCACTTTAATCACCTTCTTTGAAAGCAGAAATTTCTTATATCAATCAAAGTTGTTTCTTTCTTCTCCCCCTCTTCAGTCTTCTGTGGCCAACACTTGGGACCCTACTCATCAGAAAAACCTGTGTTTCTTAGGGATGGAAGGGATTGTCCTGTTACCAGTAAGTCCTATGACCAAAAAAAAAGAATCATATAATTATGAAAACACACAAAATAAGGTCTTTTGAAACTGTCAAAGTTATAAAAGTTGATAGAATTCAAAGGAATGTGATGCTGAGTCTCATTGTCTTCCAACATCTGTGGACTGTCCTCTACACAACTACATCCATTTTAGACCATTTCCTTCTCATGAGAATCATGTGGCCTAGAGGGCCAAGTGAGAGACAAGTGCTCTCAGGACTCACGAGGATGTCATGAGCACCTACTGAATGTACAGGGGCATGCGCTCTGGTTAGTACCGCCTTTATGCTGATTTAATGCATCTCTAGCTGCAGACACATTTTGCCTTTCTCTTTTGTTACACTCATGTTTATCTATATATATATTTAATCCTGCAAATATCTAAATAGGTTTAAGGTCTTAGGCACTTCGTCATGCTTTTTTGTACCTAAGCATGTGCTTTGCAGATCATAGACATTAGTGTTGATTTTGACAAAAAGTTTTGTCTTCCAAAAAATATGTATATATATTTACACAGTAAACAGAGACCGTCTGATTTGCTGCAGTGTTTGGATAAAAGTCCTTGATAAAATCTGCAAATATATTTTTGTGACTGGATCACAGGAAGCATTGTTTTTGTCATCTCCACAAGCCACAAAGATTTATTTGAAATGCAGGTGCAAAAAATATGTATGAAGAGTAGAAAGAAATTCTTACCTTTTTCTCTGTTCACTTTGTTCACATTTGTTTGGCCCAGAATGAAGTAGAGTTTGCCAAGGGAAAAGATGAGGGAATAGGAGGCATTTAATCTTCAGGGCTTATTCCTGTGCCTAAAGTCAGAGAGGTCACTGGCTTGCCCCTTCCTGAAGGCTGTAATTACAGGCAGAGGACTGTTTATTTTCCAGTAAAGTGACCAGAATCTTGAATATAAGAGATTGTTTATAAGAGTACAGCGTGAGCAGGAGTTATACAAAACCTCAGAAATAATAGGAAGGTGAAATTATTTTTCTTCATAGTCACTAATATGAGAAGGTCCAAGACACTGGAAATGTTCTACAGTGCAATAACAGAGGCAAATATGAGGTCAAGTTAGGTGATCCTGGAAGTTAGGTGATCCTTAAGGAACTGAATTAAATTAATAAAGAAGAGGAATTAATAATAAAATACAATATTCCTGATGATTCACTAACTATAAACTTATTTGTAGCTTCAACATCATGGTAAACAAGGATCAGTCAATGTATTAGTAAGAGTAATTGAGAAGTATTTCTAATTTGAAAAACACCAGTTACATTGTGTTTATCTAGAGCTGTTGTGGAAAAAAATGGTCAGTTTTCATACTCTCAACTAAACTCATTCTCATTTCAGAAGAGTCATAAGAAAACTACTGATTCCAAGTAGAATTGGGCAGACAAAGCACAAGATCAGTTCTGTTACTGGTCCAGTAGTAGGGATCCTAGTCAGTGTTTGCAAAATGATGAGTAATATGTAAGTGGTGTTTTAACAATAGTAGGTATTACTTGTAATTAACAGGGAAAGCGGCGGGGGGTGGGGGGATGAATTGGGAGATTGGGATTGACATATATACACTAACATGTATAAAATAGATAACTAATAAGAACCTGTTGTATAAAAAAATAAAATAAAATTCAAAAAATAAAAAAAGAAAACCACTGTGCTTGACCAAGCAGCATCTCAAAAAAAAAAAAAAAGCAAAAAACATTGAAAGGTCAAAGTACAGGGTTTTGACATGTACAAAGAGGACTAAAATATGTGCCTGCTTTAAAAAATGATAAAGCAGGGCTTCCCTGGTGGCGCAGTGGTTGAGAGTCCGCTTGCCGATGCAGGAGACACAGGTTCGTGCCCCAGTCTGGGAAGATCCCACATGCCGCGGAGCGGCTGGGCCCGTGAGCCATGGACGTTGAGCCTGCGCGTCCGGAGCCTGTGCTCCGCAACGGGAAAGGCCACAACAGTGAGGGGCCCACGTACCGCAAAAAAAAAAAAAAAAAAAATGATAGAGCAAATTTTGACGATTATGGTATTTTCTATCTAGATACTTTTTTAGAATCAAATGCTTATGAAAACATAAGCAGCAATTTCAGACTTTTAGGCAAACAGTACTTTTTATGATCCTAGGTATGTGATATGATGGTGCAATAATTGCCCCCATGCCTCCTCTCCTATCTCCTTTTGTTTTTAGTGGATTCTGCACAGGAAAACATATTCACCTCAGTGTTGAAAATTTGAAGTTCACCTTTTGTGCACAGTTGCAGATCCTAGAAAAGTATACACCAGGACTTTACCACACCTAACAAAAAGTTCTTTATTTTAAAAAAAAAATCCAAATTATTACAGGATCTAGGGTAACCATGGTGTAAACTATATGATATTGAGTATCTTTTGACCCTGGTGATAAGATAACAATCCAATTGAATGAAGATCAACTCGTGAAAAAAGGATTATTAAAGATTTGAAAAGTAAACACCTAAATTTTCATAAGTAAGTATTAATTTAGTATTTGTGTGAGCTTTAGCTATTAAAGCTTTCCCTGCAGTCTCTGGGCTCTCAGAACCAGCTGTTATAGCTCCCAATGCATTATTTAATACTCTGTATTCTGGGTATTCAAGAACTAGTTAAGAAACAGTCAAATTTTCTATTTTCTCTGCCAGTATATAATAAAGTCTCTGTTCCAGTGAATGGCTGGACAATTATTTTATTTTAATAAAAATGTTGACATAGCTTCATTTTACATTTTTTGCTACTAGCAAGGCTTTCTAAATTCCAGGTAAATCACAAGTCAAACTGAACTATTGTTTGTTTTGTTTGTTTAATGCTCTGTTTCCTTCTAACCTTATTCTTGTCTATCAACGTCAACTCAGTTCCCCAGTGGCTCAGGAAACTCTCAATTGGGATTAAGTAATAGTTTTCACAACCTCTCCCATTCATTAACCCATGTGGACATTCTCAGTCTGTGCACTAGCCTTATTTAAGACCTTCTTAAGTACCATAACCAGCTGCTGGTCTTTGGGTGCACCTAACAACACCTATTTAATCCAGAAATAATATTTCCAAAGAAATCATTTTACCTATCTCAACATTCTTCATTAACACAATCTTATTAAGTCTGCTTCTTCTATGACTTCTCCAGAAGAAAACCTGATCTCATTCATAGTAAATACGAACTTTAAAAATCTTTACTTCTTCTCACCTTCTGCATATACACAAAGCAGAAAACAGAAAATTGTATATTATCACCCTTTACAGGTTTTTTGTTTTATTAGTGTGTTGAAAACAATACCAATAAGATAAAGGTAGATCTCCCTGACTCCATCCTCGTCCCCAAGCAATCTATTTGTTTCCAGACTGCTGCTGGAGTAATATTTCTTGAAAGCCAACCCGTGTATGTAACTGCATCCCTTAAAATAATTTGAGGGTTCCCCAATGGTTTGAGTAAAATCCACACCCTCTAGTATGATATTCAAAGGGTTTCTTAGCTTGGCCCTGGCTATTGCCTGGTGCTCCCCACACTCAGTGGTGTTCTGGCAAATGTTTAACTCTGGGGTCAGGGGGAGTAGAAGCCCCTGATTTGTAATGTTTACCAGTTTAGGTGGTGTAAATACCCCCCCAAGCCAATTTCAAGCAAAGAAGGTAAAGTCACTGAATAAGAGTTAAGAAGAAATGTTCACAGTTGGCTCTGTAAGGTGGTACAAGATGGATCAAGCATACCACTGCCACCCTACCCTACTCTCAATTTTCTTTTTTTGTCTCATTCTTACTCTTTCTTTTTTTTCTTTTTTCTACTCTCTTAGCAAATTTCAATTTTACAATACAGTGTTATCAACTATAGTTACCATGTTATATATTAGATCCTCAGACCTTATTTGTCTTTTAATTGAAAGTTTGTAGCGATGAATGGATAAAGAAGATGTGGCACATATATACAATGGAATATTACTCAGCCATGAAAAGAAACAAAATTGAGTTATTTGTAGTGAGGTGGATCGTCCTAGAGTCTGTCATACAGAGTGAAATAAGTCAGAAAGAGAAAAACAAATACCGTATGTTAACACATATATATGGAATCTAAAAAAAAAAAAATGGTACTGATGAACCTAGTTGCAGAGCAGGAATAAAGACGTAGGCATAGAGAATGGACTTGAGGACACGGGGTGGGAGAGGGAAGCTGGGGCGAAGTGAGAGTAGCATCGACATATATACACTACCAGATGTAAAACAGATAGCTAGTGGGAAGCAACAGCATAGCACAGGGAGATCAGCTCGGTGCTTTGTGATGACCTAGAGGGGTAGGATAGGGAGGGCGGGAGGGAGGCTCAAGAGGGAGGGAATATGGGGACATATGTATGCATATGGCTGATTCACTTTGGTGTACAACAGAAACTAACACAGTATTGTGAAGCAATTGTACTCCGATAAAGATCGATTAAAAAACAAGTTTGTACCCTTTTACCAGTCTTTCCCTATTCCCCCACCACCCCAGCCCCTGGCAACCACTTTTCTACTCTCTGTTTCTATGAATCCAACTTTTTTTTTATTCCACGTATAAGTGATATCACACAGCATTTGTTTTTCTTTGACTTATTCCACTTAGCATAGTACCCTCCAGGTTCATCCACATTGTCACAAATGACAGGATTTCCTTCTTTTGTTAAGACTGAATAATATTCCATTGTATATATATGCATATATACCGCATCTTCTTGATCTATTCATCCATTGATGGACATTTAGGTTTTTTCCGTGTCTTGGCTTTTGTGAATAGTTATGCAATGAACATGGAAGTACAAGTATCTCTTACAGATAATGGTATTGTTTCCTTTGGATAGATACTCAGAAGTGGGATTGCTGGCTCATACGGTAGTTCTATTTTTAATTTCTTGAGGAACCTTCATAGTGTTTACTGGCAGTACCAGTTTCCATTCCCACCAAAGGTGTACAAGGGTTCCCTTTTCTTCACATTCTAACAAGTATTTGCTATCTCTTGTCTTTTTGATAATAGCCATCCTAATGTGTATGAGGTGATATCTCATTGTGGTTTTAATTTGCATTTCCCTGATGATTAATTTTTCATGTTCCTGTTGGCCATTTGTGTCTTTTTTTGAAAAATGTCTATTCAGGTTCCTTGCCCATCTTTTAATTGTGTTTTGTTTTGCTATTGAGTTGTATGAGCTCCTTGTATATTTTGTACATTAACCCCTTATTGGATATGTGTCAACCTATCATACTTGCAGTTCCCAGAATCCATCAGTCTCTCTCACAGCCCTGCCTTAACACATATTATTTCACCTACCTCAAATTCCCTTTAACACTCATTTTGTCAGGTTAACATTTTCTCCCTATTTTTTTGCAACCCATTAAGGCATTTCCTTCCCCAGAAACTCCTCTCTAGCTTTCCCCTAACTCCTCATTCTGGATAAGCTGCCTTTCCTGTGTACTCCAGTTAGCACCCTTTGTTTATTTCTATCATATTCTTTACCATACTTCATACTATTGATAATATGTTCACTGGTCCTTCATTAGCCCCTTGAAGATGTGGCCTATAGCTTTTATCTCCATACCTCTGGTACCTAACAAAATAGCTTGAACAAAATATATATTTATCAAAAGAGCAATTAGTTATGACAAATCCTCATATTTCAAATAATATAATAAAATGCTGATTAGCAAAAATAATCTTAGATAAAACAGTTTTTCTTTCTCTCCCCCAGATCCCTGAAAACTAATTTATAGAACTGGGGACTTTCCAAGAGTTAAAGAGCACTGAAGAAATTCTGGAAAGTTCTATTCACCATAACCTATGCCCTCTTCCTTACACACACACACGCACATGCACACACACACATGTTCATACTTAAACGCACTCTCCTCCATCCACCAGTTTGGGAGGAAGATGAATCAAAGAACAAAAAGGAGAAAAATGAAAGGAGAAGAAAAGATGAAGATAAGGACAGTGAATAGACAGAAATTCCAGAGCTTCGTACTTAGTCAAAATTGGGAAAACACAATTAAAGCCATTAAAAAGAGAAAGACAGAGTAACCTCTGTGCTCCTTAAGGCTTTCTCAAGCCTTTCAACAGAGCTTCCCCTTTGAGTGGGTGACACGGTCTGTAAGAGGGACTTAGGCAATGCCTTCTGGTGGTCATTGCTCAAGCAGTGGTACCAGTAGAAGCACCCTCCCATGAAGTTTGCTTTTGGAATCCATAGATTTTCACTACTGACCACCAGTCTATGATTTCAAGTAGAAATATATGGGCTAAGGAAAAGAAGTTGAGCCTGAACGTCTTTTTCAATACCACCCTTACTGTGGCCACAGAATTAGACTCCACAGTGGCACCACTTCATGGGCACTAAGTACATGCTTGGTACAGAGAGAAACTTTCTTGAGCTTGGACTTGATGTAGCTGCAGTAAAATTAGAAGAGAGTTTGGTAAGGGCCTCAGGGACCTTGGCCAGTGAGAAGGGTGGCCCACGGATTGAGGTTCCTGATAAACAGTTCTGGGCAAGAACAAGTGGAGAAGAGGAGTGAAGAGTCTCACTGCACAATGATAAGATGGAAAGAAGGGATAAGAGGTGATGACAGCGATGCAGGCTAGAATACAGTCATGGGTTTAAACAACATATTGGGGCACAATTGAAGGACTTTGGTTTCATCCATCTTTCACCTCTCCTGGCCTTCCACTAAGACATTCATCAGCCTGTTTCTGCTGAGTGTGACACTGTTAGACACACAAATAGACCATGGCTCTTACACTCTACAGGAGGAACTGCTTCTGTTTTATTGATTAGTGCAGGGTACCTGGTGTTCTGTCTTTTGAGTTATCTCTTACATTTCTATGAGTAAGTACATTAAATTTTTTCTGTTAACTGAATAAAGAAAAGCAGAAAACCTCTGTACACTCAGCATTAAAATCTGCCTCACTGAGAACAACTTTCTCTATGAATCACTCTGTCACTCCTGATTGTGATTGAAGGGCAATGTGAAGGCTGCTAACCAAAACCACATGGACTTGGTCTGTTTTAGATCTGATTCACCTTAGGAAATGATGATAAAGAAGCAAACATTTTAACATTCGGAATTCCAAAGCCCCTATCATTGTAGAATTCTGAGAATTTGAATTCTAAGGATATCTCATGAGGAGAATGGATATATATATTTCACTTATTTATACATGCATTTGTACACATGTGTATGTAAGTCCATACACACATACACATAAAATATATTCTGCTCCAAGTTTTTCTCTCTTCCTGTGTATCAAGACCAGGCTCAACTTTAGCCTCTGCCATGAGCCTTCCCCAGCTGTCTAAGCCCACTCTGATCTCATCCTTATCTACTCTTATAGCCTATACTACCTGTGTTTTCAGAACTTATCTATCAACAGTGTTCTTTATACTGTACTTTGCATTATTAGCTATTTCATGTGTCTACCTCTTGTCTTCCTATGTGCACAGTGCCTTCAAGGGATATTGAGGGAACAGGCTGGACTATAGGTAGAAGCATTTGCTAGGGTTGGCAAATTATGACTTATTTTTGTACACCCAGCAAGTTAAGAATGGTTTTTACTTTTTTTTTTTTTTTTTTTTTTTTTTTTTTTGCGGTACGCAGGCCTCTCGCTGCTGTGGCCTCTCCTGCTGTGGAGCACAGGCTCCGGACGCGCAGGCTCAGCGGCCATGGCTCACGGGCCCAGCCACTCTGCGGCATGTGGGATCCTCCTGGACCGAGGCACGAACCCGCGTCCCCTGCATCGGCAGGCGGACTCTCAACCACTGCGCCACAAGGGAAGCCCCTACATTTTTAAAAGGTTTAAAAAACGCACACACAGACTAAACTAAAATATGCTACAGGGACCCAATGGCACTCAAAAGCTAGGATTTTTGCTCCCTAACCGTTTACAAAAAAAGGGTGCCAATCCCTGCTTTAGAGAATAATGAAAAATAATAGTGGACAGATAACAAGTCTGACCTTACTATCTATAAATAATTCTATTAAATGGGTGTGAGTGTTTCCATTTTAGATTATTTTCTGAATCTAAATAATAAGAATTTTGGACTCTGTCCTTCTAGGTATTATGAAGACCCATTAGACCAACGAACAAAAAATAATAATAACAATAACTATTTAAGTTATTAAGCACAAGGGCATAGACTTAGGCCTTTTCTGTTTGCTTCTGTATTCTTCCAGTTATCCAGAACAGTACTGTGGTATGGCATTATATTACTTTCCTAGAGCTGCCACAACAAATGACCACAAACTTGGTGGCTTAAAACAACAGAAATTTCTTCTCACGTAGTCCTGGAGGCCAAAAGTCCAAAATCAAGATGTCCGTCAAGGTTGTGCTCCCTCTAAAAGTTCTAGGGAAGAATCCTTCCTTGCCTCTTACAGTTCTGGTGGTTCGAGGCATTCCTTAGGTTGTAGCAGCATAACTGCAATCTCTGCCTTCATCTTCACGTGACCATCTTCCCTGTGTATTTCTCTGTGTCCTCTCCTTTTCTTGGGAAGACACCAGACATTGGACTGATGGCTCACACTAAATCCAGGACAATTTCATCTCAAGATTCTTAACTAATTACTTGGAAAGATCCTCTTTCCAAATAAGATCACATTTTGAGGTTCCAGGTGGATATATGACTTTGCGGGGGAACTCTATTCACCCTACTACAGGCTTAGTAAATATTTTCGAATGACTAAATGAAGGAAGGAAGGGACCATTTAATATACTGCTGGCACTGGATTCATTTCATTTGAACCTGGAAACAATTCTATTAGATAGGTGTGTGTTTTTCTGTTTTACAAGTGAAGAACTGAGGCTTGGAGATCTAAGTATCCACTCTAAGTTCACACAGACAATAAGGGCAGGGTCATCCCTGAATGCATGCTCTTCTCCACTAGGCTTGTGAGATTACCAATGGACATGACTAAGAAGTGGACTTGAGGAAGGAGATTATGGAATCAAGGAAATCAGACTGTCGGAGGCTAAGTATGAGATTTCCTTTAATTCAGTAGAAAAATTTTTGAGTTGGTAAGTGGATATAAACAATAAAGGAAAAGAAGAAGAGTTAAAGATGGCTGATACCTGAGGCTTAGGGAGAGGGTGGCTATTGATGCCATATAGAAATAGGAAGCGAGATGCTGGACAGCAGAAACTGACACAGCAGTGTAAAGCAGCTATACTCCCATTAAAAAAAAAAAAGAGGAAGCTAGAAAGGGAGTCAGTTTGGAAAGAAAAATGATGAGTTTCACTGTCATCAATGGTACATTCAAACTTGGCCTGAAGGCAATTGCAGAGACTGGGCTGGTCCTCAGAACAGAGAATGCGCTTGGGTGTGTGAAGTTAGGTCATCACGAGGCAGCATACATCACCTCGTGAATCACCAGTGTTGAGCCAGCAGCTGGCTAGCCAGATGCCTGGTTATGCTACGTTCATGACTGTCTGAGGCTCTACACACAGCCCGAGAGGATGCCCTTTTTTCCTTCCTAGAGACAATCAACCTTTCTTTAACTGATCCCCCGTTTTGCTCCTCTGCTAGAACTCCAACTGAGGTTTCAGGTTGTTGAAGCCATGAGGCGAGATCACTTCATCAAGGGGAATTCATGGCAGCAAAAATACTGAGGAAGCATCTTTCTTTTAAATCATGACTAAGGCCAACATCAGGCATCCTCTTCATAGCACAAAACAATGTAGTCACATTCTTAGGGTTTGACCATAGCATCCTAATAGTCTGGCCTTGCATTAAAGACCCCAAAGGGAAGGGCCTGCTCTGCCAGAGAGATTCTGCATTTTACAAAGAATCCAGGCTTCAGTGTTAATATCTTAGACATCTGAGTACAGACTGAGAGAAGTTGAACGAAGCATAAGCAGACCCCTAAGTTCAAAGCTTTGTGTCTCTGCCTGCGGTCAGTTCCACACCACCTGCCTCCAAGTCCCATATAACAAAGAGAAGAGAGCACATGAATGAAATTTAGGGAAATAAGCAAAGTGGAGTTCCTGAAATTAAAGCAGTTGAGTTTTTAGCCAACTATATATCAAGCCTTAGGCAAAGAGGGACTTTCTATTTTGAAATATGTATCCCCCTGAAAACCATTATTACATGTCCAAAGAATTTGTACAAAGTATAATTATGAATAAAGGTAATATTAAATTGCTTCAGTTAATTTAGTCATGGGCAAGTAGGGAAGAGCTGGTATGAGTGAACTGTCAAAGATCTCACAAGATAGTACATTTTAAAAAGTCTATCTGCAAGACTGGTTTAAATTATCTATAGATGAGCTAAATTTGTCCTGTAGATCAATTAGAAGAATCACTATTTTATATATATCACATCCTTAATTATACTGAATTAAATGTAATTGCATATTCACTGCATGCATCATAATTTTAATTAGGGGAAACATTTTGAATCAAATACATTGAGGTATATAGCACTTCGGTTTTCTTTTCATTAAAAAAAAAAGTATACATCTGAGTCAGGTTAAAAAAATATGTCCAGTGCTCGGGAAAAGGTGAAGAAAAACTAAACTATTGTTTCAAGGCTTATGAATTGTAGAGTAATTCCTATTATTTAGCCCTATGACAGTATATAAGCTTTTAGGTTAAGGAAGCAAGTCTTTAAGAAGTTTAAAGAAAAACAGAACAGAATGTTTACCATTGGTTCTCAGAGTTGATGTCACATAATTATTTTAGAAGAGGATAAACCTTGCAAAGCTAAATGCTTTTCAAAACTTCTTATAGAATAGGCAGATGTATCTGGAATCTGTGTTTTGAAGCAGCCTCTGGTGGCTGGGGGACAGTGATCATTCATGGCATCTTAAACATCGTGAGCAATCATTTGTTCCAACAGTGGGCTGGTGGCAGTCTGGTGATTCCAAGCCCAGGGGGACTTTGGAAAGTCACCCATGGAGCCACAGCATGGTAGAGCTGGAAGAGAACTTTGAAATCAGTCCTCTCAACCTCTCCCTTTACAGAAAAGAAGTAGGTAGCCTAATGTAGTAGTGAAGACCCTAGGGCCAGATGACCTAGGTCATCAACTCAGCAGTCTTGTCCTGCCACTGCTGGTCGTGTGACCTTTCAGTGCCTCAGTTTCCTCCTAGGATTGTCAAGAGGATTCAGTGAGTGAATATTTGGAAAGTGCTTAGAACCATGTCTGACACATTGTACACACTATGAACAAATGTTCATTAAATAAGTAAAGTAAAACTCAGACCGAGAGAGATCACGTGATTTGCCTGAGTTCATGGGACTCATCAAATCCTAGCTGGGGTAGAACCAGTCCTATCGAGTAGGCATGCTAGTTTTTCTTCCCTCCCTGGTCCTTAGACTATCCCTAGAGTGTGCGTTTGCCTCAGAAATACTTTAGGAGCCTGTAAGTAAGTAGCACGATGCAGTATAAGGAAGACACGGTTTGAAATCAACACCTTGGATTCAAGCTCTGATAGTTACTCTCAACTCTCTGAACCTCAATTTCCTCACCTGTAGAAATATGATAATCATAACAAACCCAACTCACAGACTTGTTGAGAGGATCAGATGAGATAATGTACTTTGAAAACCATGATCCACCATGCAGATGCTATTTAACACCATTATTGTGAGCTCCTGTGAGCTGAGAAAAGCCTGCTTAGGACATCAAGAAGTTGGGGTGGACTCCAGCTTCAAGATGGCAGAAGAGCAATATGTGGAGATCACCTTCCTCCCCACAAATACATCAAAAATACATCTACATGTGGAACAACTCCTACAGAACACCTACTGAACGCTGGCAGAAGACCTCAGACCTCCCAAAAGGCAAGAAACTCCCCACATAACTGGGTAGGGTAAAAGAAAAAACAGAGACAAAAGAATAGCGACGGGACCTGCACCAGTGGGAGGTAACTGTGAAGGAGGAGAGGTTTCCACACACTAGGAGGCCCCTTGGCGGGCAGAGACTGCAAATGGCAGAGTGGGGAAGCTTCGGGGCCACCGAGGAGAGCGCAGCAACTAGGGTGCGGAGGGCAAAGCAGAGAGATTCCCGCACAGAGGATCAGTGCTGACCGGCACTCACCAGTCCGAGAGGGTTGTCTGCTCACCCGCCGGGACGGGTGGGGCCTGGGAGCTGAGGCTCAGGCTTTGGTCGGATCCCAGGGAGAAGACTGGGGTTGGCTGCCTGAACACAGCCTGAGGGGGGTCTAGTGTGCCACAACTAGCTGGGAGGGAGTCTGGGAAAAAGTCTGGAGCTGCCAAAGAGGCAAGAGACTTTGTCTTGCCTTTCTGTTTCATGGTGCGCGAGGAGAGGGGATTCAGAGCACCGCGTTAAGGAGCTCCAGAGACAGGCGTGAGCCGCGCCTATCAGCACGGACCCCAGAGACAAGCGTGAGACTCAAAGGCTGCTGCTGCCGCCACCAAGAAGCCTGTGTGCAAGCACAGGTCACTATACACACCTCCCCTCTTGGGAGCCTTGCAGCCCGCCACTGCCAGGGTCCTGAGATCCAGGGACAACTTCCCCAGGAGAACACACGGCGGCCTCAGGCTGGTGCAATGTAATGCTGGTCTCTGCTGCTGCAGGCTCGCCCCACATCCGTACCCCTCCTTCCCCCCGGCCTGAGTGAGCCAGAGCCCCTGAATCAGCTGCTCCTTTAACCCCGTCCTGTCTGAGCGGGAACAGACGCCCTCAGGTGACCTACATGCAGAGGCGGGGCCAAATCCAAAGCTGAACCCCGGGAGCTGTGCAAACAAAGAAGAGAAAGGGAAGTCTCTCCCAGCATCCTCAGGAGCAGCGGATTAATTCTCCACGATCAAATTGATGTACCCTGCATCTGTGGAATACCTGAATAGAAAATGAATCATCCCAAATTGAGGAGGTGGACTTTGGGAGCAACGACTTTTTTTTTTTTTCCCTTTTTCTCTTTTTGTGAGTGTGTATGTATATGCTTCTGTGTGTGATTTTCTCTGATAGCTTTCTTTTACCATTTGTCCTATGGTTCTGTCAGTCCGTTTTTGTTTTTTTTTTAGTTTAGTTTTGTTTTCTTAGTATACTTTTTAGCACTTGTGATCATTGGTGGACTTGTTTGTCGGTTTGGCTGCTCTCTTCTTTCTTTTTTTTTTTTTTTTTTACTTAAAAAAATTTTTAATAGTTATTTTTTATTTTAATAACTATTTTATTTTATTTTATCTTCTACTTTGTTTCTTTCTCTTTTTTTCCCCTTTTATTCTGAGCCGTGTGGATGACAGACTCTTGCTACTCCAGCCAGGCATCAGAGCTGTGCGTCTGAGGTGGGAGAGCCAAGTTCAGGACACTGGTCCACAAGAGACCTCCCAGATCCAAGTAAAATCAAACAGCGAAAGCTTTCTCAGATATCTCCATCTCAATGCTAAGACCCAGCTCTACTCAACGACCAGCAAGCTACAGTGCTGGACACCCTGTGCCAAACAACTAGCAAGACAGGAACACAACCCTATGCATTAGCAGAGAGGCTGCCTAAAATCATAATAAGGCCACAGACACCCCAAAAAACACCAGCAGATGTGGACCTGCCCACCAGAAAGAAGATCCAGCCTCATCCACCAGAAAACAGGCACTAGTCCCCTCCACCAGGAAGCCTACACAACCCACTGAACCAAGCTTAGCCACTGGGGACAGACACCAAAAACAACATGAAATACGAACCTGCAGGCTACAAAAAGGAGACCCCAAACACAGTAAGTTAAGCAAAATGAGAAGACAGAGAAACACACAGCAGATGAAGGAGCAAGGCAAAAACACACCAGGCCTAACAAATGAAGAGGAACTAGACAGTCTACCTGTAAAAGAATTCAGAATAATGATAATAAACATGATCCAAAATCCTGGAAATAGAATGAAGAAAATACAAGAAACATTTAACAAGGACCTAGAAGAACTAAAGAGCAAACAAACAGTGATGAACAACACAATAAATGAAATTAAAAATTCTCTAGAGGGATCCATAGCAGAAAAACTGAGGCAGAAGAACGAATAAGTGACCTGGAAGATAAAATAGTGGAAATAACTACTGCAGAGCAGAATAAACAAAAAAGAATGAAAAGAATTCAGGACAGTCTCAGAGACCTTTGGGAAAACATTAAATGCACCAACATTCGAATTATAAGGGTCCCAGAAGAAGAAGAGAAAAAGAAAAAGATGAGAAAATATTTGAAGAGATTATAGTTAAAAACTTCCCTAATATGGGAAAGGAAATAGTTAATCAAGTCCAGGGAGCACAGAGAGTCCCATACAGGATACATCCAAGGAGAAACACACCAAGACACATATTAACCAAACTATCAAAAATTAAATACAAAGAAAAAATACTAAAAGCAGCAAGGGAAAAATGACAGATAACGCACAAAGGAATCCCCATAAGGTTAACAGCTGATCTTTCAGCAGAAATTCTGCAAGCCAGAAGGGAGTGGCAGGATATATTTAAATTGATGAAGGAGAAAAACCTACAACCAAGATTACTCTACCCAGCAAGGATCTCATTCAGATTAGGCAGAGAAATTAAAACCTTTACAGACAAGCAAAAGCTAAGAGACAAGCAAAAGCTAAGAGAATTCAGCACCACCAAACCAGCTTTACAACAAATGCTAAAGGAACTTCTCTAGGCAGGAAACACAAGAGAAGGGAAAGACCTACAATAACAAACCTAAAACAATTAAGAAGATGGTAATAGGAACATACATATCGATAATTACCTTAATTGTAAATGGATTAAATTCTCCTACCAAAAGACATAGACTGGCTGAATGGATACAAAAACAAGACCCATATATATGCTGTCTACAAGAGACCCACTTCAGACCTAGGGATACATACAAACTGAAAGTAAGAGGATGGAAAAACATATTCCATGCAAATGGAAATCAGAAGAAAGCTGGAGTAGCAATTCTTATGTCAGACAAAATAGACTTTAAAACAGAGACTATTACAAGAGACAAAGAAGGACACTACATAATAATCAAGGGATCAATCCAAGAGGAAGATATAACAATTGTAAATATTTAAGCACCCAACATAGGAGCACTTCAATACATAAGGCAAATACTAACAGCCATAAAATGGGAAATCGACAGTAACACAATCATAGTAGGGGACTTTAACACCCCACTTTCACCAAAGGACAGATCATCCAAGCTGAAAATAAATAAGGAAACACAAGCTTTAAATGATACATTAAACAAGATGGACTTAATTAATATTTATAGCACATTCCATCCAAAAACAACAGAATACACATTCTTCTCAAGTGCTCATGGAACATTCTCCAGGATAGATCATATCTTGGGTCACAAATCAAGCCCTGGTAAATTTAAGAAAATTGAAATCGTATCAAGTATCTTTTCCAACCACAACGCTATGAGACTAGATATCAATTACAGGAAAAAATCTGTAAAAAATATAAACACGTGGAGGCTAAACAATACACTATTTAATAACCAAGAGATCACTGAAGAAATCAAAGAGGAAGTCAAAAAAATACCTAGAAACAAATGACAATGAAAACACGATACCCAAAACCTGTGGGATGCAGCAAAAGCAGTTCTAAGAGGGAAGTTTATAGCAATACAATCCTACCTTAAGAAACATCTCAAATAAACAACCTAACCTTACACCTAAAGCAATTAGAGAAAGAAGAACCCCAAAGTTAGCAGAAGGAAAGAAATCATAAATATCAGAAATAAATGAAAAATAAATGAAGGAAACGATAGCAAACATCAATAAAACTAAAAGCTGGTTCTTTGACAAGATAAACAATATTGATAAACCATTAGCCATATTCATCAAGAAATAAAGGGAGAAGACAAATCAATAGAATTAGAAATGAAAAAGAAGTAACAACTGACACTGCCGAAATACAAAGGATCATGAGAGATTACTACAAGCAACTATATGCCAGTAAAATGGACAATCTGGAAGAAATGGGTGAATTCTTAGAAATGCACAACCTTCTGAGACTGAACCAGGAAGAAATAGAAAATATGAACAGACCAATCAAAAGCACTGAAATTGAAACTGTGATTAAAAATCTTCCAACAAACAAAAGCCCAGGACCAGATGGCTTCACAGGGGAATTCTATCAAACATTTAGGGAAGAGCTAACGCCTATCCTTCTCAAACTCTTCCAAAATATAGCAGAGGGAGAAACACTCCCAAACTCATTCTATGAGGCTACCATCACCCTATACCAAACCAGACAAAGATGTCACAAAGAAAGAAAACTACAGGCCAATATCACTGATGAACATAGATGCAAAAATCCTCAACAAAATACTAGCAAACAGAATCCAACAGCACATTAAAAGGATCATACACCATGATCAAGTGGGGTTTATCCCAGGAATGCAAGGATTCTTCATTATACGCAAATCAATCAATGTGATACACCATATTAACAATTTGAAGGAGAAAAACCATATGATCATCTCAATAGATGCAGAGAAAGCTTTGGACAAAATTCAACACCAATTTATGATAAAAACCCTGCAGAAAGTAGGCATAGAAGGAACTTTCCTCAACATAATAAAGGCCATATATGACAAACCCACAGCCAACATCACCCTCAATAGTGAAAAACTGAAACCATTTCCACTAAGATCAGGAACAAGACAAGGTTGCCCACTCTCACCACTGTTATTCAACATAGTTTTGGAGGTTTTAGCCACAGCAACCACAGAAGAAAAAGAAATAAAAGGAATCCAAATCAGAAAAGAAGAAGTAAAGCTGTAACTGTTTGCAGATGACATGATACTATACATAGGGAATCCTAAAGATGCTACCAGAAAACTACCAGAGCTAATCAATGAATTTGGTAAAGTAGCAGGATACAACGTTAAGGCACAGAAATCTCTGGCATTCCTATACACTAATGATGAAAAATCTGAAAGTGAAATTAAGAAAACACTCCCATTTACCATTGCAACAAAAAGAATAAAATAACTAGGAATAAACCTACCTAAGGAGACAAAAGACCTATATGCAGAAAATTATAAGACACTGTTGAAAGAAATTAAAGATGATACAAATAGATGGAGAGATATACCATGTTCTTGGACTGGAAGAATCAACATTGTGAAAATGACTATACTACCCAAAGCAAACTACAGAGTCAATTCAATCCCTATCAAACTACCACTGGCATTTTTCACAGAACTAGAACAAAAAAATTCACAATTTTTATGGAAACACAAAAGACCCTTAATAGCCAAAGCAATCTTGAGAGTGAAAAACGGAGCTGGCGGAATAAGGCTTCCTGACTTCAGACTATACTACAAAGCTACAGTAATCAAGACAATATGGTACTGGCACAGAAACAGAAATATAGATCAATGGAACAGGATAGAAAGCCCAGAGGTAAACCCATGCACATATGGTCACCTTATCTTTGATAAAGGAGGCAAGAATGTAGAGTGGAGAAAAGACAGCCTCTTCAATAAGTGGTGCTGGGAAAACTGGACAGCTACATATAAAAGAATGAAATTAGAACACTTCCTAACACCACACACAAAAATAAACTCAAAATGGATTAAAGACCTAAATGTAAGGCCAGACACTATAAAACTCTTAGAGGAAAACATAGGCAGAACACTCTGTGACATAAATCACAGCAAGATCCTTTTTGCCCCACCTCCTAGAGAAATGGAAATAAAAACAAAAATAAACAAATGGGACCTAATGAAACTTAAAGCTTTTGCACAGCAAAGGAAACCATAAACAAGGCGAAAAGACAACCCTCAGAATGGGAGAAAATATTTGCAAGTGAAGCAACTGACAAAGGATTAATCTCCAAAATGTACAAGCAGCTCATGCAGCTCAATATCAAAACAGCAAACAACCCAATCCAAAAATGGGCAGAAGACTTAAATAGACATTTCTCCAAAGAAGATATACCAATTGCCAACAAACACAGGAAAGAATGCTCAACATCATTAATCATTAGAGAAATGCAAATCAAAACTTCAACGAGGTATCATCTCTCACCGGTCAGAATGGCCATCATCAAAAAATCTACAAACAATAAATGCTGGAGAGGGTGTGGAGAAAAGGGAACCCTCTTGCACTGTTGATGGTTATGCAAATTGATACAGCCACTATGGAGAACAGTTTGGAGATTCCTTAAAAAACTACAAATAGAACTACCATATGACCCAGCAATCCCACTACTGGGCATATACCCTGAGAAAACCATAATTCAAAAAGAGTCATGTACCAACATGTTCATTGCAGCTCTGTTTACAATAGCCAGGACATGGAAGCAACCTAAGTGTCCATCAACAGATGAACGGATAAAGAAAACGTGGCACATATATACAATGGAATATTACTCAGCCATAAAAAGAAACGAAATTGAGTTATTTGTAGTGAGGTGGATGGATCTGGAGTCTGTCATACAGAGTGAAGTAAGTCAGAAAGAGAAAAACAAATACCGTATGTTAACACATATATATGGAATCTAAAAAGAAAAAAATTGTCATGAGGAACCTAGGGAATAAAGACACAGACCTACTAGAGAATGGACTTGAGGATACGGGGAGGGGGAAGGGTAAGCTGGGACAAAGTGAGAGAGTGGCATGGACATATATACACTACCAAACGTAAAATAGCTAGTGGGAAGCAGCCGCATAGCACCGGGAGATCAGCTCGGTGCTTTGTGACCACCTAGAGGGGTGGGAGGGAGGGAGACGCAAGAGGGAAGAGATATGGGGACTTATGCATATGTATAACTGATTCACTTTGTTATAAAGCAGAAACTAATACACGATTTTAAAGCAATTATACTCCAATAAAGATGTTAAAGAAAAAAAAAGTTGGGGTGGAGAGAGTATTTAATCGGCTCTCTTCACTTTCTTCCCTCCCATTTATTCACTGTTTTCTTTAAAATTTATTTTTATAATGATATAGTAATATATACAAAAGAATAATGTACTATATACATGTATGTATTGTGAGTGTGTATGCAAAATAAAACAGATACTGATTCTCTACCACGAAGCTGAAAAAAGAGAATATTACCAATGCCTTTGAAGGCCTCATGTGTCGCACCCAGTCTTATTCCTACCTTCCTGCCCCAGAAAAGTGGGTAAACGGCAATTGTGAATTGTTCATCTTTCCCTTGCCTTTACTTGTGCTACACATGTGTATAACCTAAACAACGTATTATACTGGATGATTTTATTTCTTTTTCCCTCTTGACTCAAGTATCTAGAGCTCTATGGTATCTTCCTGTGCCCTTGTACTATCCACTATTCTTATTCTTTGTCACTGTTTCCCCTCCCCCATCCAATAAAACACATTACTTTTTTTTTTTTTTTTTTAGCTGAGTGGGGTCTTAGTTGCCTCACGGGCTTTCTCTAGTTGCAGCAAGCGGGGGCTACTCTTTGTTAAGGTGCGCAGACTTCTCATTGCGGTGGCTTCTCTTGTTGCAGAGCACAGGCTCTAGGCGCACAGGCTTCAGTGGTTGTGGCACACAGGCTCAGTAGTTGTGGCTCGCGGGCTCTAGAGCACAGGCTCAGTATTTGTGGTGCACCGGCTTTGTTGCTTCGCGATATGTGGGATTTTCCCAGACCAGGGATCGAACCGTGTTCCTTTCATTGGCAGGCAGATTCTTAACCCCCGCGCCACCAGGGAAGTCCCAAAACACATTACTTCTGTCATTCAAAAGACATCGTAAAGAGAGACTTTAGGAGAGAGCCAGCCTTCAGGTTTACGTGAGCAGGGAGTGGGTGTCAGTGGCCAGCGGGAGGGGGCCATCAGCTGCCAAAGTAAATGCAAGAATCCAAAAATGGGAAGGGTCTTGTGTCAGGATAGTCACTCTGAGATTCCCATGGTGTCCTAGATGGTCACCTGACCATCTTAATGGAAAATCTTAATGCCTTAGTGGAAAAAAGACTAAGCATGTTAATCAAGGCAGGTTAGGATGTCATACTAAGGAGACTGGACTTTTCCTGCAGGCCTTTGGGAAGCAATTAAAATTTTGAAGAAGGAAGTAACTGCTTCAAGGCAGATGAGATGGGAGACAGGAAGGCCAGTGAGGAACACCTATCCTGGGGCAGGCGTGCAGGGGTGGCTGGAGAGCTGCACAGGAGAGACACTGCAGACAGAGTTGAGCGAGACCTGGAAACTGCTTGGATGTGAGAGATGCTGGAGAAAGAGGAGTTGGTGATGGCTGAAATTTCGAGTGACCGGGATGGAATAATGTCGTTAACCAAAATAGGTGACAAAGAGGTAAATTTGAGAGCCATGCTAACTAGAGCAGCCCAAAATGCTAGTGGTCATTTCTGTGCCATGGTCCAGAAAATAATGATTAATTCCAGCCTTTCTCTCAGAAAAGGAATCAGGGGTGGGCAAATCTATCAATACATTTCCTTCTTTGAAGCGTTGTGGGTTTACATGTTAAATGATAACTTTCGTTAAGTGATTCCAACTCTCTTAGAGTTACAACTTCCCTAACTTTCAGTTTCTCATACATAAAGTGAGGGACTGGAGTAAGATGGTCTCTAAGGCCCTTTCCATTTTTCTAATTGTACAACTCTCGGAACTTTGCCCAGAATAGTAAACAGTAGCAAAAGCAATTCATGAGCTTGAGAGTCAGAGAGAGTTAAATTCGAATGCCTGTTCCAGTGTGAACCTGTGGCCACCACCTTTGGCTGCCCTGCATCTCCTCCTGAAACTCAGTGTGATAAAACCTCCCAGGGCTGCTGTGAGTCTGCTTGTACGTGAAAATGCCCAACTCAGTGCCTGGCACAGTGTAGGTGCAGGGTAAAGATTGATTTCCTCCCTCCCTTCCTTCCTTCCTTCCTTCTTCCTCCCTTTGTTACCAAAGAGAGAGCATTAGTCTGGCTCCTCAACTGGTGCTGGGGGAAAACTTTCTCTGTAGGCTCTTCTGCAGTGCCCCAAAGCAGCTGTTGTACCAGAGAACTGCTTTTCACCAGATATGTTCACTTTTACCCCCAAACACGAGACCTTTGGCTTTAAGAGAAGCACGAGTGGCAAGGAGAGGGTAGTGGGTCTGTAGTTGTTCTTCCAGCTGGACGCAGTCCCACTCCAACATCACACCAGGAACTGTGTGTAAAGTGGTGAGAAGTCACCCCATCTTTCCTGCACAAATGAGCAACAAACACGTTCACTCGTTACCTGTAAGGGACATGGTGAATCAGATGGAGTATTTACAAGATACCTTACCTTTGCAATGCTGAGAGTTTAAACCAAGGCTCCCTCTAATAGTTAAAGGTCTAACTATTCAAGCATAACGACAGCCCGCAGCTCTGTAAGCCAGTTCCTGCCACACTGACCCCAGGCGTCGAGTTTATCAGGATTCTCAGCAGGAATAGACAAGGAGTAGTCCCCCTCTCCTGCAGTGAACACTGGAATGTTACGTTTTCCTCGAAGTTAGTGCCCCTCTCCTGCAGATCTCAGCTGAGGAGAAAATGAAAAAGAAAAAGGTTGGGGTCCCCTGGCTTCTGAAATTTGAATGCCACTTGACCCTGACATGATGTTGGGTTTTCGGCTCCATTGCACAATTTTTTAAGATCAAGGAGCTCTGTACATCCTATTCCAACATTGTTCAGTGTTTCTATACTTTGGAATTTGTTTGTGGGGGGGTGGGGGACAGGAATCCCTCTCAGTTCTTGAGGAAGTACCATTTAGAGACCTTACTGTTTCCTGAAGGAGAAGCCTTGAAGTGTGGAGTATAAATATTGCATTAACTCTGATGCAGAGTTCTACACTTATTAAGCCTTACATGTGAGAAAACAGACACATAGAAGCTAAAGTTCTGGTCCTGTTTCTCTCCCTTCATTTAGAAAAGATCAGTGAGGTCCTGCAGGTTTGCAGACACTCAGATGCATCTAAACCTCTGTTCTCCAGCTCGCCCTATTCAGCAAGGCAGACCACAAAGCAAGCTGGGGAGGCAAATGAGCTTTATGCCTGGTTACTTTGCAAACTGGAGTATAATTGCATTCATTTTTCAGCAGGCAGTTGTTAAATACCTACAGTGTGCTAGGCAGTGTACACAGTGGGGATAAAAGATAAATGAGACAGTTCCTGGACTCTTGTTGATAGTAGGCTGCTACTAGTTTACAATCTAAGACTCTACTCCACAATTTGCCAATTGTTTTATATGCTGATGAATCCATCATATCTCCACCAGCACCGAACCCCAAGTCAAGTCTGAGGCTTTAAAGTTCCCAGAATGCCACCTAGACATTGGAAAAAAGGGAGAACAAGAAATGAACAAAATCACAGAAGCTGACTCTGAAGAGCAGCCACCTCTGTAACGGAATACTTCAGAAGGGCTTTGATTTAAAAATGTCCTCTGCTCCTTTAAGAAGCTTCCCTGGTTCTAGCACTCTCTGCAAAATGGATGATTGATCACCAATGGAAACTTAATTACCAATTAATTGGTAACTATTGAACTGACAGTACATCTCAGTTATCTGCTACTCCTCAGAGCAATCTATAGCACTTTAGTGAAGAAAAGTTTCCAATTAAATAGTAAAATAGCACTCATAAATATATCAAAAAATGTCTAGAACTAGAACATCTTATTAAAAGTCATAGGTTTAGCATCTCTGAGACTCTCTGTTTGCTAACGTATCACCATTTAAAATAAAAAAGTAGCTGTTGCTGTATAAAACAGGATGTTAGGTGATATTTAACCATAAAAGTTAATACATGTAAGAACTTTGCATTCTATGTGACAGAAGTTTGACATTAAGGAGTAAGGTTATTTTACATAAGGGTAACTAAATTTTTTATTTCAGTTTGTTCTTAAGCACTAAGTTGGTTTGAAATATGCTCTAACAACTTTCTGATTATTACAAATATAATAGGACAATAATAGAAAATCTCTAATCTTCAAATCATTTTCCTGGACTTGTAGCTACATACAAAGATGTGTAAAACTGAGCTGTTTCTCTCTTTCTTCAAGTTAGACTTTGTCTTCTTTATACACCTTCTTGCCCCCCATTATCTTCCCCAAAGTTACCAATTTGCAATGATCTTGTCAGGACAGTCGGGGTCAGTCACTCCATTTGTCCCTTATAAACTCATAAACTATCCCTATTCCTGAAAAAAAAAACAGCTTTAGTAATATTGGTTCATATCTTCACACTCATTCCCCATCTACCCATAATTGATTTACTTACTTGTTCATTTATTCAATTAGTATTTATTAAACATCTACTATGTGTGATATTTCATCTACTACTAACAATACAGTGGTAAACAAGCAGGGTCCCTAAAGACAGGGAGCCACTTGGGAGAAGTCTCACATCACTCTTATATCACACAAGCGAATAGTAGTTGCAGCTATAATGAGTGCTATTTCACATAGTAAATGGTATTATGACAGTCTATAATAGAAGCATTTGACCTAGATATTGGGGTCAGGGCAGGCCTTCTGAGGAACTGATGACAAGCTGAGATCTGAAGGAGGCATTGGAGGTGGAAGGAGCATTCCAGGCAGAGGGAACAGCATGTGCAGAGGCCCTGTCATGGAGGACACATAGCTATTTAGAGAACTAAGAGAAGGCCAGCTCACTGGAGCATAGAGAGCAAGGAAGAACACAGCGCAGGGTGAGTCTGGAGAATTTGAGCAGGAACCAGATGATGCAGGATCCAATGGGGCATGTTAAAAGTTTTGTCCTTGATCCCGAAGAGCAGTGGGGAAATGTTCAGTGTTTTAAGCAGAGTGACATGATGAGATTTGTGGTTTAAAAAGAAAATTTGGCTGCAGTGTGGAGAATGGACCTAGAAAGAGATTAGATGAGATTGGACGGGGCAGGTCCAGTTAAGAAGCCATTGTCATAGTTCAGGAAAGGATGGAGGTGCCTTCGATGAAGGTTGCCGTGGTAGAGATAGAGAAAACTGTAGAGACCCAGGAGATATTTAGAAAGTGCAATTGATGGGAATTGGTGATGGACTGTGTATGGGGAGGAATGACGGATGACACTTAGATTTCTGACTTGTGCACCTGGAGAAATGGTGCAGCCATTTGCTGGGGTGCATTATATCACAAGGTCAGGCATGGGGGAAGATTGTGTTTTCTACTTTGGTCATGTTGAGCCTGAGGTCTTTGAGACATCTGAGTTCAGATTTCATAGGCAGTTTGATAAATGCACAGTCAGCTCAGAGAAGCAAGTTAGCCTGGAGGTACAAATGTGAGTGTCAACTAAATAGAGTAAAACTGAGATATCCTGGGTGGGGAGTATGAAGAGTGAGTGAGCAGAGGAGCAGCTCTAGGATGGAGTCTTGAGAAACTCTAACATTGACAGGCAAGCATGGATGGTCCTGCAAAGGAGACAAATGTTACAATCTGAGAAGTAGTAGAAGGAAGACCAGCAGACTGAAGTGTCAAGGTGAAGGGAGGGATCCATAGTACTTAAATTGTCATGTATTAGTGAACAATATTCTTTAAATCCTTTCACTTAAAGTTAAAGCTAAAAGATAAATACCTGATTTAGTGGTAATTGCCTTTTAGTTAGCTGGTTAACAAAGCATTTGATGCACAACTTTTACATTTTTGGAGCCTTTCACCATAATGAGGACAAATACCCTGTGTTCTCTGTGCTGGGTTCTATTATAAGAGATTTCTGTAAACTAGCTCATTTAATCTTTACAACAGCTCTGTAAGGTAAGTACATTTCTGTAATTCTCTCAATTTTACAAATGGAGGAACTATAACAGAGATAACATGGATTTCACAAACACAGGGAGGTTATAGAAATTACATACAACGAGTAACCATTAAGGACCAGGGTTCAATGCAGGCACCTAGGTCTGGAGTCTGTGCTCTGACACTTCCCCATGAATTATCCGCACCACCCCACTGCGCACAAATGCACACGTTTTAAAATACAATGTCCTAGTGTGATTCTGACATTTATGATTATTCGAGTTGATATTCATCTCTTTGGACTTGCCTGCTAGAAGCATTACCTTCATATCCAGGCCTGAAACATTCATAGTTTTGTTTTTCTTTTACTAGCATCAGCTAAGTTCCATTTTTATGTACGTACATATCAAACCATGATACAAACTGTGAGGGAAAGATTTGCCCCTGGTTTTAGAGTCTGTATATACACAGCAGCACCTACTGGTACTAGAGTCATTTAGGTCACTAGAATTGTTTCTGCCTCTCCGGGACTATTTGTGTATTTGCAAACTGTCTATTATCCTTGCCATTCCCTCCAAGCTCTAAAAAGACACACCAAAAAGGTTTCTTAATAGCTTGCTCACATCTGGACTCACATTAATTCTATGACCATATTTTATTCCAGACACTTTTGAGAAATTCATCAGGCTGCGAAGTGCGCAGTGATGAATACCGAACGGAGTTTACCACAGCTTTGCAG
The DNA here is from genome assembly GCF_964374135.1 of Grampus griseus. Lineage (NCBI taxonomy): Eukaryota > Metazoa > Chordata > Mammalia > Artiodactyla > Delphinidae > Grampus > Grampus griseus. The sequence goes on along the minus strand of NC_139003.1, from coordinate 32,766,154 downwards.
CGCGTTGACTTATTCATGGGCCAGTTCAACCAAGTCCTCTTAACATCTATATCCACCTTTATTAAAGGAGACCTCACCATCGCTAATCTTGGAACGTCAGAGGGTCGATTCATGCAGGTACATACTTTCTGAGAGTGGCTGTGTCTGTTTTATCCGGTGTTATGCAGTTAATTTCCTTCTCTTTTTACAGTAAGGTGTTTGCAAATACTGTAAGTGAGAATCACAGTGGAAGCTAGAGGCATAGACTGAAAGCAAAACAATGAAGCTTGGTCCACTTTTTATGAAATGTATGGCCTATTTTCCGTTGTTAAATTCTTAAAGCTTTCAGTTTAAATGTGGTTGCTTTAATTTTCTTGCCTGGAATGGTTTGGGGGTTTTTTTTCCATTCATGATTTCTATCACATGATTGGAAAATAAAATGAAACAATTAAAGCGCTTCCAGGCGATGTTTTCCTATTTCAAGGGAAGCTACGGATCAAAAGAGAGCTATTGTGTGAACCGTGCGTCTCCATGAGAAGAAACATTCACATCATTGAGAAATATTGGCAGGAGTTAGGAAGGGACGTTATCATCAAAATCCCATTGTAACTCCAGTTCTCCTGATTCTGCAAAATGATGGGATCAGACACAAAAAAGTGCAAACACTGGGGAAAAAAGATCCGGATTTTGTTAAGAAATACCTTTAATGGATAGCAACAGTATTTCCATACAATAAAAGTTCACATTTCAGACTTGCAGTTATCGTGTCCCCTAGATACAAGAACCCTAGCACTTTGCAGAAATTAAAATGCTCTCGTGTTGGGTCTGTTTTGCTGCTTTAATAGTTATTGGTAGTGCTTTCAACATGAGTTCATTAGTAGATTCTTGGTTAAGGCACAGTGACGATGGTATCTATTGGAAATGTTGACTTTCCACAAAGACTAGAAATTTCTTTTAAAGAAGGATGTTTATTTCATAATCATCTGACATAATTAACAGCCCAGTCCGGCAATGACTTTTAGTAAACGAATTGAGGACGATGATGTTTTCCTATGACTTGCCCATCTGTACATTCTCTATCTGTATTCTTTAACAAATATACACTGTCTTATAGCAGTCTGGGTACTGATCAAATGTTTTTCTTCTACTAGTGGGCATGGTGGAATTTTTTCAAAATCATGAAACGTGTAAATACAACTTTCCCACCTCATAATGAATCATATATTGTAGATCCTGTTATCTAAATAATCCCACACTTGGTCTCCCCTCCTCCTATTGCTTCACAATTAACTACACTTTTGCTCCCACTCCCCCAGCCCAGTGTTCTTATTCACCCACTTCAGAACATTCAATGCTGTCCTTAACTCCTCAAAATGTGAAGGAGAGATGCCCAGTCTCCTCCCACACAGACAAGCACTCTAACATATTTGAAATATGATCGTACCTATTATCCTTGTAAAATGTGTTTGTTATGTGATGTTTATATGTGTTTTTAGTTCACGTTGATGTTATTCTGTAGAATTCCAAGAAAAATCTAAAGGAGGATGACTGAATTCCTCTATTGAATTCCTATTGTGTTCACTATGTTGATTTGCTTCCCTTTATCTTTTTTCTGCTTTTCTTTTTTTCTTAATTGTCTAATACCTCACCAATCCAGTTCCATATTAATAAACTTTCTACAGTCACTTTAGGTCTGACACTTTTTCACATCATAAGGTTCCTAGCCTATTTCCAGATTCTAAAGAATTCCATTTTTAGATAGATTGCTTTAATAGCTAAGTAAATTCTACTGTGTGACAGATTTCACAACCCAAGTGATATGTTATATACATCAGTCTCATTATAATAGAAATGCTTTAACATTTCTATTAAAAATGTAACAAATGTTTTATTCTTGTCTCCCAGCATTTTCATAAAAGAAGCCATAGTACACCTTTGCATCCATAACACCAAAGATGAAAATAAGTATATGAGTAGATATTTATTTTATGAAAAGCACTGATATCCTTGATTTTTTTTTTAAACCAGGTGGCTCTTAATTCATCAAATATGTATCAAGAAGGTACTAACTTCGCTTTACTAGGCAAGTAAGTGCAGCAAAGGAAGCAGTGACACAGAACCTGCCTCTGAGGAACTGAAATTTCAGTAGGGGAAATAAAAACATGTATCTGACACGAAGAGTAGAGAAAACAAAGACATAAAAAACACAGGGCTACTGAAACCCACAAAGAGAGGATCTCTTTCTCTGACACTTGCCCAGAAGAATTCCATTTAGTAAAATTTTATGTAAATAAACCTCAACCATTTAAAGGATAAAAGAGTCAACATCACTGAAACCCAGTTTGTTTACAGCAAATAAAGTGGAGGCGGAGTCAGGAGTGCAGCAGAAATTTGGGGACCATCCAGCTTAATCTATCCAAGCGGTAACCTGCCAAGTTCTGTAAATGTTTTGACTGCACTGAAGTGCTGAATCTGTGGCCAAGCCTAAGTTTCTACAACCCATGTTTTAATAATACTATGAAGTTTCTGTTACAATATAGAAGGGACATAATTTTCCCAAAGACAGCTGCCATACATGAAAAGGAATAGAAAAATGATTTTACTTCCTTCCTACCCTGAAGCCTAAAGGCAAAGTTGCTTTGCAAATGTTTTCTCCCAAGAGTTTGCAGCTGTTTCTGCCTTTCCCATTGTGCTTATGTTCAACTCTGACTGGGAATACAAGCTTCAGCCCCAGCTGTCGGGTGCAAAGTGAATCAGGTATTTCACAGTGGTTATTTGATTAGAAAGAATTATATTGTTTAGCTAACAATATTATACGTATGGAAGAGAAGACATTTTTGACATGTTTTTAACATTTAAACGTGTAACTTACACAGGTGCAGCTATGTCTAAATATACTAATGTGTACATACATTCAAGTCTATCTGTAGAGCTATGTCAGTGTAGATATAGATTTCAAAAACAGTTTTTATTTGTGTGATCACTCTGGGATGCTCTGAAGTAAAATAATATGATAAGCAATGTTTGAGATAGTATAAGTAAACAGTAAGAACACGCCTTCTTACGAATTTTGGAGGCAGAGCGGATGTAGAAAAGAACAAGGCTGGGGAACATGAGCACAGTGTTCAGGGCTACATGGGAGAGGGAAGCAGGATACTCATGAAGATCACAGGACTAATCACAGGGATTGCCCACATCTCCCCTTCTGAGCTCCTCATCTAATCTACATCCAAAAACAATGCTTGCTTGATTTTTTTTTTACAGCACTTATATAAGGCCTTTAATCTCTAGATGCAAGCATCGTTATTAAAATATTTGTGCATGACTGTCAGGCCAGGGAGAGCAAGTGGATGGGGGTGGGGTGGGAGTGGGGAGGCACTTTCAAGACTTGTTGCAAGTTCAGCTCCACATTCACTGGGCAGCTACCTTGTCTATATACAGTGGCCACTGCCTGAGCACTGTCACAGATTTCATTAGGTTCTTTGGCATTATCCTTGCTCTTCTCCCATCACCCTTTCCCCTCTCCCCAATTCCTTGATGCTGTTACCACCCATAACCCCTTTTCTCTTGTGCCTCTTAACTGGACTAGTTGGTCTTAAGCAAGAAACTTCAAGAGGTAGGGACCACCTAAAAAGACATCGTTAGCTCATGATCATTACTTATGACCATCACTTAAAGGATTATGTTAGTAATCAGTGAACTTGACAATAATTACTCACTTCTAGTAAGAAGAATCGATTCATCTATTGACCTCCTGTCTCTAAATTTCTTCAGTTCCTGTGCTGCCATCATGGCATGTCAGTGCTTTGTGCTCGAAGCCTGCAGCATACATTTCATTTGGGATTACTGCTATTTTAGACTATGTAGACACAGATCATCAACTCATCAGTGCTGTGAGCAGCCTGCAGAGACACAGCCAAACAAAGCTTGAACTTGAACATTCCTTTTCAGCGATTGCTAACTTACCCGTCTCCTTTATAAAATGCTCAGATAAAAATATCATCTGCCTGTTTTTAAGGTGCACATCATTGATTTAGTTACATCTCTAAAGAATGGTAGCTTTGCTATATTTCTTTAGAGGAAAATATACTTCATGGGTTCTGAAATTTCTTTTGGGAGAAAAAGTACCTGTTGTAAATAATAATTTCAGAGTTATGTCCATAACAAAAAATTAAGCCCAGCTCGTATATAGTCTCCTAAAATGAATTAATGCATGGTCTTGAAATATATATATCTTATAAACTCTTATAGCATAGAAACTTAAAACACCATACATATTTGAAACCATGGGAAAGTGCTAACCTTTTGTTTGTTTTGGGTTTTTTGGTAGCAGGGAATAACTGGAATTTCTTGTTTGGGTGCTTATTTGAAAAAATGGAGAGACATTTTAAAACAGAAAATATATTTATCAGTAGTTTTTTCAAAATTCAGACAGATATACTCTATATATAGATTGGCGAATCCCACAATCATTGTATTTGGAATACTGATTTGAAAGTATTGGATTTTTTTTAATTTTTACAAATGTACTAGCTTATTTGGTTTTTAGATGCTTGAAATTTTTTACAAAGTTCTCAGTTTGGTATTGACTCATTTTGACTCACTCTGACTCATTTCAAAAAGTTGAAACACACATACACATCGGTATTATAATCATTAAAAAAATTGTTTTACTTTTTGTACATACCCTGGCCTTTATAGTGTCAGGTTGGTATAGAAGCTCTTGTGCCCACTTACCAAAAAAAGAGTGAAAGAACAGAGCAAAGTTTCATTTAATTCAACTTTTGCCACCTGGTACTTTGTTTTACTACTTCTAATTTTGAGTTGTCAGCACCAATCAGCAATTTCCACTTCTTATGTTTCATTTTTTTAATTCCAGAAAATTAGATGTTTACCTTGGTTGAAACAAAACTCTTTATATCTGATTTCTTTCTAAACAAATACCGATTTCTCTCACATACTTAAGATATACACCTATAGCTGGTGTTTTAGTCAGTTCGGGCTGTTGTAGCAAATTACTATAGACTAGGTGGCTTAAAAAAACAAACATTTATTTCTCACAGTTCTGGAGGCTGAGAATTCCAAGATCAAGGTGCCAGCAGATCTGGAGTCTAATGAGGGCCTGCTTCCGGGTCCACAGATTGCCATCTTCTCACTGTGTCCTCACGTGGTGGAAAGAGGGCACGAGAACTCTCTGGGGTCCCATTTATAGGGCACTTACCTCATTCATGAGAGCTTCACCCTCACGACCTAAGCAGCATCCAAAGGCCTCATCTCTTCACACCATCACACTGAGGATTAGGATTTCAACATAGGAACTTGGGGGGGGGGGGGACACAAATATTCAGTACATTGCAAAAGGCATCAGAAACCATACCTTGAAAATGCAAACCAAACTCTTGAAGGTTATCTAAATGTCTGAAGCATTAAAAAAAAACCATCCCTTCATCAAGGCTTACGTAGGCTTATTATTTCAGTCTATTCATATGTTTAAGCAATAGATATGCCTTTTGGACCTACTATGTGCCAGATCTGTACTAGAAACTAGAGAGAAAGCAGACTCATTTCCTGGATCTGTAAGTTCACATCCAGTTATAACCCAGTTTGTTTATTAATGGTGTCATCTCCTTCACTTACATTTTTTTTTCCCTCTCTCAATTCACTGGGGAACGTGCTGCATCTCCCACGCTGCTTCTCCTAGTGAGAATCCATTTTTGTTTCTTCTACCCCTCCCCCACCTCCAGCCTCTCTAGATCTCTGTTTTACAAAAGTCCAGTCTGACCATGAGGTATGTTCTTCAGAGAACTGGTTGGGAGGCTGAGCAGGTGATGCCCAAGTGTCAGTCTCAGGCAGGAGGAATGGATGGAAGGCTGTGAACCTTCAGAAGTAAACTTGTCTTTTACTTAATTTAAGGAAACATTTTGCAGATAAATACAAACCAAAACCACAATGAAGTACCACTTCACACCTACTAGGATGGCTATAATCAAGAAAACAGAAAATAACAAATGTCAGTAAGGATGTGAAGAAATTGGAACACTCATACATTGCTGATGGGAATGTAGAATTATGCATCCCATATGGAAAATGGTCTGGCGGTTCCTCAAAAGGTTAAACATAGAGTTACCGTTAAGACCCAACAATTCCACTCCTAGGTATATATCCAACAGAAGTGAAAATATATATTCTCACCAAAAGTTAGACTTGGATGTTCCTAGCAGCATTATTCACAGTAGCCAAAAAGTAGAAACAACCCAATGTCCATCAACTGATAAATGGATAAATAAAATATAGTATATTCATACAAAGGAATATTATTTGGCAATAAAAAGGAATGACGTACTGATACATACTCTAACATGGATGAACCTTGAAAACATTAAGTGAAAGAAGCCAGTTACAAAAGACCACATATTGTAGGGTTCCATTTACATGAAATGTCCAGAATAGGAAAATCTGGGGAGATAGAAAGTAGATTAGTGGTTGCCAGGAACTGGAGGGTATGACGGGCTAGGGTGGATGATGGCTAAGGGGTGTGGGGTTTCTGAGGTAATGAAAATATTCCAAAATTAGTTGTGAAGATGGTTGCACAAATCTGTGAATATGCTAAAAACCACTGAATTGTCTACTTTAAAAAAATGAGGAGAAAAACCACGTATCTCACGTTATGTGAGAAACAATATCTCATGTTAAATTGTATTCATCCTTCCTAAAGAAAATTAAATTCTATAACAGTTTAATCAAAAGTAGAACTCTGGGGCTTCCCTGGTGGCGCAGTGGTTGAGTGTCCACCTGCCAATGCAGGGGACACGGGTTGGTGCCCCGGTCTGGGAAGATCCCACATGCCACGGAGTGGCTGGGCCCGTGAGCCAGGGCCGCTGAGCCTGCGCATCTGGAGCCTGTGCTCCGCAACGGGAGAGGCTACAACAGTGAGAGGCCCGTGTAATGCAAAAAATAAAAAATAGAACTCTGTCTGTGGGGTGAAGAGGTCTGGCCTTTATGTATTTATAGATATATTACATAGAATTACTTTGTTCAGGGTCATGAATTTAGGGCCCTAGCCACAAGGTTTTATTTTATTTTTACATATATTTCTTCCCCTGTCCTCCCCCAGGTAATTTGAGATCATAGCCACCACAGTCAAGTAAATTCAGATTCCTCCCTACTCCCTCACCCTAGTCTTGTATTTTCAAGAACATTAAAGAAAATGGTTTTGAGAACTAAACACTAAAGATTAGTTGTCACAGTAGAAACTCAAAAGATAGTTGCCAGTCTTCTATTTCTTGCTCATTGTCCTAAGACTGCCAGGTGATTTATCATAAGAATTAAATTTAAATGCTGGATTCTGTTCTGTCCTTAGAAATATCTCCATGACAACCAAAAGGAACTCCTAACTTCTTGCAAACATTGCTTCGGGAGTATTTTGAGAGTTAAAGTGGTTACCCACTCATTTAGAATTCTGGCAATAAGAGAAAGTGAGGAATTAATGATAGAAACAATAGCAATAGGTATCCCTCCAGAGAAAGGGCTAATGATCAACTAAAAATGTATCTGCATCTGTGATATGACCTCTGCTTGAAACTCCAAGCAGTCGTCTCACTTTTCCACACAGCCTTCCTGTCTTCTCTGGTTCATTCCTTTTTCTATAACAAGCCACACTTATCCTAGCTCATGATCAAAAGTTGAGCTTGCCAGCTGTACTAATAACATTTCCTCTGTGCCGTCAAAAACTAGTTAGATGTGGAGTCTTTCTCCTTAGGCACACTTAACTTGTGCAGCCAAGATTACTGAAACAAGGAGTATTTGGCAAGGCAAATATATTGTGAAATTTGTTTTAACGCTTTGACTCATAAGTGGCTCTTGGGAGCTCAGAGTTGAAGTTTTTTATTGGTATTTACTCTGGTGCTCCAAGAGTAGATCAGTTGAGTGTTTAAAAAGAGGTCAAGCAAACAGATTCTGGCATGAGATAAAGCTCCTTGGAAACCTGACTCTTGTACTTTCTAGCTGAGATTCTCTGTCATCTTTTCTTTATGGAAAACAATAGTACCTACCCTGTAGGATTATTGTGAGGAGTAAATAAAATACCCATTTAAAGGCTCAGTTACCATCATATATGGTGTTCTTCAGACAAAAAGTCTTAACTGGTAATGCACCAAATCAATCTATCCAAGTTCCAGAGATGCAAAGAGCTCCTTTATGAAAAGAGTAATGTTAATCCTTTCTGGGAAATGAATATTTGGATGGGCTTAAGATAGTTGATAAAGTCAAAGATGATGACCTATTAATTAAGAAGGGATTTCTTATTATAGATAGGGGAAATGATATTAAAGAGAGCAAGAAGATAGGAGACAAAACAGTAGGAGGAGGTGACTGTTATGTAGCAGGTCTGAATAGAATGGAAGGTATAAGAGAGACAGAAACAAAATGCAAATACCTATAGGCAGGTTCAGAGGGATGAATGATCTCCAGTGAAGTAGAAAGCACAGAATGAGGCAGAGAACAGAGTCAGGTTATTAAGAGAGGCTGGTGTATTGTTTTGGTTTTTACTTGTGTGTGAGAAAATGAAAATTTTTTTCACCTTTTCAGTTTGAAGTGATTGACAACAATCAGGGAAATATGAAAAAATTGGGGGGCAGGGAGGAGTGAGGGGGAGGAAAAACAAAAGGTGGTGAGCACCAGAAGTACGTCAAGATAGAAAAATTGGTTAACTGAAATCTGGATAACTTGGGACAGAAGTTTGGTGTTCTGATAGTCTGCTTGTAACCAGCACCCAAAGGGAGGTAGGACTGGTAATTGAACTTCTTTTTACTTCCTTACAAAAGTCACAAATAACTATTTGGCCCTAAATTTAGGAATAACAGTAGTTTCCATCCTTTCCCATTCTGACCAAATGACCTTCGATCCGTCACTTAACTTCTGTGCAAATATAGCCACCCTGCTTAATGGAGTTGTTTTGAAAGTGTTGAGTGTTTGGGATAGAACAAATGTTAGAAAAAAAATGTCATGGTGTTTAATTTTTATAGTTCTGTGTGAGCGTGGTTGGTTTCTCTATCAACAGTCCACTCTCTGGGAGCAAATTAGGGACTTTGGGAATCTTCCCAAATTGTTTCAGGCAACTTGACTCCTTTATTATACTGAAGAAAAAATTTACTACTGGTTCCCCAAAACATTTGTATGTTGTGTGTTTGTTAGAGTACTACGCAGTTCATTCCCGTTTTATGGATAAGAAAGCTGAGGTAGAAGGAGTAGTTATTTATTATTTAATCCTAATCTCACAGCTGCCCACGTTTGTCCCATGATTTCAAACACATGGCAAATAAACGCACTTTCAGTGAAATGTAAAAGGGTATTTGGATGTCAGGCAATTTCACAAAGTCAATTCCAAGCCCAGAGCTATGCTCAGCCTCCTGTACCCTCCTGTAGATACAACCTTATGCCCTATTTAAGAATGAGAGTCCCTCTGAGTGCTCCTAAACTCTCCTATAGTCTGAGTGTTCATCTCAGATAGTCATCTGATTTTATACCTGGACTTCATTATTACTGGGTTCTAGCAGCTGGGCAGATGGAAATTATATAACTGAGAACCATCCCAAATTAGAAATACCTAACAGCAAGAATCACACCAGTCATCAAACCTCATTTCCAAGGCATTGTTAAAACCATCAGGCCTTATTGTAACACCAGGCCAAGAAGCAGAACTTTAGTTATAATCAAAGTAAAAAAGTATGATGGGACAATGGTCTGTAAGAAATGACAGCACACCATTTCTAAGTTAGCTGAGGGCCTATTTTGACCTCAAGATCTATACATATGGCTTAAGAATAGCAAAGCTGGAACCAAATCCAGGTCTCCAGACTTCCCATTCACTACCCTTTCCATTACATCAAGGGAAGCTGCTCAGTGGGGTGAGTCAGGAGACTACATTAAAAAATAATCCAGTATCCTTGTAGCATAAAGGAGGTCTTCTGTGCTTGGCTCTTCCGGTTCCCAATACAATCATGAGGATTTGTCTGCATGTGCTGGCTGATTGACTGGAAGATCTCCTTCCCTAGAAATCATTAAAAGATAATAGGCAAAACTCTGTCTTGGGGGTGCAGATGAATTGTCTTCAAGGCAGGAGATTAGAAGATGTCATATTGATTTACAGTGAGATGAACTGTTGGGCCTATAGTTCAAACACCCATGAGCTCGTCTAATCTGGTATTACCATTATCGTCCACATTTTCCCCTGACAGTATATTTAAACTGAGCTTATTGGACTAAGGGTGCTTTCTGGTTTGTTCCTCAGGTTGTGGTTTCTCGATCAGGATCATTAACCCCACACGTGAATTTTCTCCTGGATTCCCACCCTGTGTCTCCTGAAGCAATTGTGGAGAACCCGCTAAACCAAAATGGCTATACACTCGTTGTCACTGGGAAGAAGGTAAGCCCTGTTCCCCAGGGAGGTTCCATGAATGTGGTTCCTCCTCAGTGGATATTTACAGCCAGTGTCATCTGGTCCTTTTTAACTTCTCTCTTCGTCTGAATTTGCCTCTCTTCTATCAAGTTCTTTCCTGAGTATTCCAGGGATCTTCTGAAATCAAGTTAAATTTTTACTCGGGGAAGATTGGACCTATGTTAGGTCCTCTTCATGATGTGAACTTCTCCTTTTGTCCTCTATTTCTCAATGAGAAGAACAAACACGCAGAATGAGAATTACAGCCCTAAGGGCAGAACTCTAGTGCGCGCAGATAAACCCTGAAGTGTACCTTGGAATCTGACACTGGCCAGTAATCCCTTTTCTCTGAGAGGAGGTGCATTTTGATGCCAGAATGATATGTAAACTTACTTAGAATTTCCCGGGGGTTCAAGTGTGTTTTCCAGCAGCTTAATTTATACTCTTGAGGGATAAATTGGGAGATTGGGATTGACATATACACACTACTATATATAAAATAGAAAATAAAGACCTATATAGCATGGGAACTCTACTCAATACTCTGTAATGACCTATATGGGAAAAGAATCAAACAAAGGGTGGATATATGTGTATGTATAACTGATTCACTTTGCTGTATAGCAGAAACTAACACAACATTGTAAGTCAACTATACGCCAATAAAAATTTTTTAATAAAATAATAAAAATAAAATCATCTCAGACAGAGCAAAATGTCCCAATAAATAGCACCTCTAATATTGCATGGTAATGCTTGTGTTCACTGGACAGTAATGGTAACTTTTATCACATATGCACCAACAGTGGAAGGAAGGAAGAAATTTGTTTTTTTTATTTTAATCACGTAAGCATTATTACGATTAGCACACATAGGTGCTATCCCTGTCAGACTCTGTAAAATTATATTTATATGTGTCTTCGATGTATTTAGTTTTTATTAAGCAAACAAAAAACCCTCTGGAAGCTCTTTCCATCACTTGTCTTCACAGATCACCAAGATCCCGCTGAATGGCTTGGGCTGTGAACATTTCCAGTCCTGCAGTCAGTGCCTCTCCGCCCCTTCCTTTGTGCAGTGTGGCTGGTGCCATGATAAATGTGTGCGATTGGAGGAATGCCCTGGTGGAACATGGACTCAAGAGACCTGTCTGCCTACAATCTACAAGGTAGAAGTCTCTGTCAGCTGTCATGTGTGTTTTTTGGAAATCATAAATCCCATTGGTGGAAAAATTCAAAAATTAATGTATTCATTTAACTGTGAGCCATCAGCCCAAGCACCATCTCCCTCCACGTTTTTCTTTTTCTTTTTCGCCACAACACGTGGCACGTGGGATATTAGTTCCCTGACCACGGAGCAAACCCACGCCCCCTGCATTGGAAGCACAGAGTCTTAACCACTGGACCACCAGGGAAATCCTACCCCCCAGGTTTTTCCTTTAGAGTGGTGTTTGGGCACATGCCCCTAGGCCCTGCACTTGAAGTGCTTGCTTCACACTCTCCTTGGGCAGTTGCTCTCCCTTAGTGCTATGTGAATAAAAGAGTGGTGGCTAGAGAGCAATACTGCTCTCCATTTCCTCACACTGGGAGCTGTTCCCTTCTGGCCTGCCCATTCTCTGATTCCTCACCAGCTGCTTTATCTACCAGGTGCCCATGCATGAGCCTTCATCACACACGGGGATCCACTCATGGCATAATCTAGAACCCTAACCTGGACCATGCAAGCTAGAGATCCCAGCCATGCTGGAGCAGGCAAAACAGGAGGTTTCGTTCTGTCTGACACATAGATGATGGCTGTCTCATCACTGATGAGTCTAGAGGTTACCTCTCAGGGCAAGGTGGGAAGCAAGTGGATGGTGGACAAATGGGTGACTGTGTGCCTTCTCTCAAAGTTCCTGGAAGAGAAGTAAAAGCACAGCTGATGACTACAGTAACCTCTATACTCTGTAAGCCAATTCATTATTTAATCCATTCCAAAAACATTTATTGAGTGCATACCACACAGCTGACACTCTTCTAGACAATGGGGAGATACAGTCCCAGACAAGACAGAAGTGCCTCCTGCTCTTAGAGAACTGAGCTTCTAGAAGTGGACTTCAGCCATGACGTTGTAGCCACACTCTCTAACTCTCTGTTGCCTTATTTACTTAAGCATGTGTTTGGCACTATGAAAATCTCCATGGCAATTTTTTTAAATTTTTTTCTTGATCCAGACACATTTTGCTTGAAGCTACTTCCCTGGTGAGGACCCAGTGTATATTTTCTCTGCCTGCATGTGGAACAGTTGGACTTAGTACTAAGTGGTTCCTGTGAAAGATTCAAGTTAAAGGTCTTGGTCGGTCGCTTGGTTCAAGCCCAAGTAAACAAAGTGTAGGAGTCAGAACAGGAACCACCCCCAAGAGCATGGCTGTTTTCATTTAGCTACGGTTTGGGGAAAGATTTGTACCGGGTGACTGGGTTTTAAACCAAATCATTGTATGTTAGGTGTTACACAGTTATTAATACTTAGCTTGATCAGCTCGAGAATAAACTAGGAGATATTAAGAAAACAAATTTAAATCTATACTGTATTATTTATGTACTTTTTGTGTGTTTAATATGCTTTTAAAACCACATGCAGTTTTATACGTTTTAAAACACGTAGCCGTGGCAATTTGAGACACCAGACCTCTGAATCCAGCTATTCCATGAAAGAGATATGGGGAGTGTGTGTGTGTGTGTGTGTGTGTGTGTGCAACTAAATCACAATTTCATTTCAAAAACAGCCAAGCTGATGTTTTAAATAAAGAACATGTTAAGAACTTGTACAAATGAAACATTTAATTTTGACCCATGTACCTCCTTTTATTAGTAATGAAAGCTATATTAAAATGGTTAAAAACAGTAAATATTTTAGAATTTTCTAGAACCAGAGAATCTCCCATAATATTTGAATCCCGCCCCAACCCCACACCTTCCCTAACTCCAGCACTCTAGCTGGAAATTTTTAAAAGGTTGGACTGCATCCTGCGCGATTCACTGAGGCTTGGATGCTACAGTTAGAAAAAACGTAATGCAGCTGAGTCCATAAATCCCTTTCGGTTCATAGTTGTTAGGAAGATTTCATGCTGCACTAGAGCATGACATTTAGCATTCTTACTGCAAAAAATAAGACAGATTATTCATCTTTTTCTTATCTGTCTTAAACGCTGCAGGCACAAAACCCAGCTAATGTGTAGAGTTTCACTTTCCAATAAATGTTAAGTCAACCTGCTTTTCAAGGTACATGATGTTCAGTGGCTGAAATTCTTTGCAGTTCCACATATGAAATATTTCAGGATTGCAAGCCCATTATTTTGTTTCAAACATGTTATCTGATCTTGTACTTAGAGAGCAATGAAAAATGCTTCAGAAAAGGAAGAGCACTTTCCAATATATTCTGAATTTATTAGGATAAAACTGTCATTCTTGTAGGATTAGAGTTCAGTCCCAGTGAGACAATAAAACAGTTTATTAATTGATCAGAAGACTCAGATAAGAAGCAACAGTGATATCTAATGAGGGACCTGAGATATCTTATCTCACGCCTGCAATATACTGCCACCAATATATTTGTGACATTTACTGAAGAGACAAATTTTAATTTTCCAAAGTTTTTGGTGGTAGTGGTGTTGTTTTAACTTTCTCATGTATATCCTAATGGGTTTTGAAAATATGATCATTTAAATCATTTTCACCTGTGAAAGGACAGTAGCTACTTTTGTGGCTAGCTCTACCATATCCAGACACAGCCTCTGTGGTTTTATGCCGGACACTCATTTCCTTCTCACAGAGTTTCTCTACCCTTAGGATAACTCAGAGTTTGCCAGCGCATTGTTGGTTCTGTCCAAGGGTGTGTAGTCCAAGACTGCATCCTTCCTTTTCCCCTGGAAGAGTGAACGTTACCCCATAAGCTAAGGCAGAAAAGCTCAGATGCCCCCCTCTAATATTTCAGCCAGGAGAGGAAAGCTAAGTAGAGCTGGCTTTTCAAATCCTGATGATCTAGCAGAGGTTTTATAGTATCTCTTTCTGTTGCCAGCACACCAACCAAACAACTCTCCGTGTCTTTCTGAAATCATCACCCAATCGCTTTGCCTTATATATAGAAAGTGATGATGAATGTGGAGTGACAGACTTCAATTTTTACATAGAAAGGGGGGAATCCAGACAGGGGGATCAGGCCAACATCAGCCTTGGGCTCTTTTCAGTGGGCAAGACTCCTCATTAAAAGAGGAAACAGCAGCTGTGTGACTGCCTCAGGCTGAAGAGAGTCCTGGAGGGTTAGATGTCTTTTTTTCCTCCTCCTGGATTTCTAACATAATAATAAACAGATATTTTTTTTTCTAGCAGTTCTCATTTGGCTAGACAGGGGCGAAGTAAGTTTTCATGAAAGGCACAACTGTGTAATGGATTTCATGGGTAAAATAGCTATTGTAAGGGCATTAAGCTAAGACTTTTGAAGGGGTTTGGCAACAAGGGTGTGACTTTGGTTTGTGGTCATTTACTTGGGAGGGAAGGGAATGTTTGCAAATTTGTATTTTGCTAAAAGCTCTTCTAAATTGTAAAAGAATCACTTTTACACTTTCACTAACTTGTCTTTAGCAGATACCTTTACTGGCTTTTGAGTTGCCTCTGTAGCGGTGCTGTGTTTTCCCACCATTGTACTTTACAGCACAATTTACAATATGTCCCCCCAAAAGAGCATTTCCTTTCTCAATTGTCACAAAGCTGCTGCTGAGGAGAAGCTTATTTTTAACACAGAAACTTGTTTTGTTTTAATAGTTTTAGCCTAAGAATAGTTGTTGTATAGACTTCATAAGAGCCTAATGCTATCTTATATCACAGTTGCCAAATTTTCATTAATGAATTCAAGTTTTACTTTTTTTTTTTTGGGCTGTGTTGGGTCTTCGTTGCTGTGTGCGGGCTTTCTGTAGTTGCCGCGAGCAGGGCTACTCTTTGTTGGGGTGCGCGGACTTCTCATTGCAGTGGCTTCTCTTGTTGCGGAGCACGGGCTCTAGGCGCGTGGGCTTCAGTAATTGTGGCGCATGGGCTCAGTAGTTGTGGCTCACGGGCTCTAGAGCGCAGGCTCAGCAGTTGTGCAGCACGGGCTTAGTTGCTCTGCAGCATGTGGGATCTTCCCGGACCAGGGCTCGAACCCGTGTCCCCTGCATTGGCAGGCGGATTCTTTAACCACTGCGCCACCAAGGAGGCCCAGGTTTTACTTTTAGTACACCAAAGATGAGCCTGCAATAATAAAAGGAAGCTATTACTTATTTAATACTGAGCCTGAGGAAAAAAAGTCAGTCCTAGAAATGAGATGTACGGTGATGCCAAGGGAGATAATTAGAAACATTGCTACAATACAGATCTCATGTGGGGCTCTCCAATTCTGTTTTTATGTACTTCTAATAGAAATAATATATTGAATATATTAAATATTACATCATTTAGTTTGTCAACTAACCAGCTGGTATATATCAAATAGTGACCATATTTAAAGAAAAAATAAAAGTGACAGATTAGTAATAAATGTGAATTAAGTATAAAGGAATGGGTTCACTTATTCATTTGTTGATACCTGGCCTGCAGTAGATGATTTATAGTGAGTGAATGAATGAATGGCAGATATGTATTGAATATCATATATGTGGTTGATATTACGATAGCTGATAAATGCAGCTATGAAAACACTGGGTGCAGAAAGAGGTATTTTTACTGTGTGACTTTCTCCTCTGGGTGGGGAATACCATAGCAACATGAATGTAGCACACACCCACCTGGCATACAGACCAAGGCATATATTAGGGCTTGGCTTCTAGGGCCTGTAAAGGAGTTTTGATCAGAGTTCAATCTGAAGGCCCATGAAGGGGTTATAAGCATGTAAAAGTCTAGGCCCAAAGTGTTTCTATGCCCAAGAGGGCCCTTCATCCCCACCCAGGCTGAATCTGCTCTCCTTCCCATCTCTGGATCTCCTGAAAACAGCTTGCTTCATCAGCCTGTCAGATAGTTTTAATGTTTGTTCCAGATTCTCTGAAATTTGTGACCCTTTTTCCTATAGTGAAAATTCATTTTTTTTTAGATAATGGGAGAAGGGAAGGATTTCAAACTCTTTGAGTATACATATTTTGTTTGTTTGTTTCTTTGTTTTCCACACCTGTGAAAGATAATAATATACTGGGTTTTTTTAAGTTCTATATTGTCCTCATAGGTTTTCCCAACTAGTGCCCCCCTTGAAGGAGGGACAACGCTGACCATATGTGGCTGGGACTTTGGATTCAAGAGGAATAATAAATTTGACTTGAAGAAAACCAAAGTTCTCCTTGGAAATGAGAGCTGCACTTTGACCTTAAGTGAGAGCACGATAAACATGTAAGGACATGAAATCGCTTAGCCAGGGTGTGCTTGGAAAACGGGTTTTGTCTTTGAATGAATCTTGTAAAACTCTCCCCAAATGTCTATCTCTTGAGTTAAAAAGGGTCTTGGCCCATCACTCCCCTTGAGGATTTGTTTTGTTTTTAAAACTGTTTACTCACCAGGATTACGGAAGAAGAAAGGTGACATTACTCAGGTGAAGAAAAGAAGAATCTAGCATCTGGGAGTTTTTCAAGTATTTTTGTAACAACTCTTGAGAAATTGAGTAGATTTGAAAGAATAGCACTGTTTGGGGTCGTTCCATCTTTAAAGTCTTCAAATAAAGAGAGTCTCAAACAGCTTTTTCTATAAAAATCAGAAACCACTCAATATGGACCCTCTCTTCTAAATTCACTTTCTAAACCTCAGAAATGTAATGAAGCAGCTGAATCACACTTTTGAGACTTGTTGTTTATGATAAGTTTAAATTTATATTTACCTGATATTTATTGGCACTGTAATGGAGGGAGTGTATCTCATATAACAATTCCCAAATCTTGGGAAATAGCAATGTTATCCCTATTTTACAAAGATGTTCAGAAAGGTGGAGTGTAGATTAGCAGAGGTAATCCAGAGGGTAAGAGCTGAGCAGGCCTTCAAACTCAGCTCTCATGATTCAAGACCTGTTCCTGTTCTACTGTATTCTACATGTAACTGCTATAAGATCTGAATCCCATAATGAACAGAGAACCCAGAAATTTTTAGTTATGTAGTAACAACAACCAAACATTTAAAGTTTTATAGTTGAACCTATTCTTTCAAGTGGTTATTTTATACCTAGTAGAATTCCTTTCAGGGTTATACAAAGATCTAAATCTACTCATTTTACAGAGGCCAAAACATCAAATAATGTCACACTTGTTTAGCTTAATGGCAAAACAAATTCATTCTAGAAATCCCCCTTGTAAGTTCTTGCTCATTGCATTGTAAATTAGAGCCTGTAAAAGTGAAACATAATTCATCCTCTTTTGTTTGCAGGGCAGAAATAGAGACACAGATGTAGAGAACAAATGTATGGACACCAAGCGGGGGAAAGTGGCAGGGGAGGTGGTGGTGGTGGGATGAATTGGGAGATTGGGATTGACATGTATACACTAATATGTATAAAATGGATAACTAATAAGAACCTGCTATATAAAAAAATAAATTTTTTTTAAAAAGTTATTTAATAAAACAAATTATATTTATACTTTTTAGGATTATAATAAGATTACTAATTCAAAAATAATTCTGTGGAAAGCCTATCACAATTTCATCATTTTTTAAGTAACTTAAATAAACACGTGTAACCCAGAAATGTATCTTTTTTTTTTTTTTTTTTTTTTGCGGTACGCGGGCCTCTCACTGTTGTGTCCTCTCCCGTTGCGGAGCACAGGCCCCAGACACGCAGGCTCAGCAGCCACGGCCTACGGGCCCAGCCGCTCCGCAGCATGTGGGATCTTCCCAGACCGGGGCACGAACCCGTGTCCCCTGCATCGGCAGGCGGACTCTCAACCACTGCACCACCAGGGAAGCCCGAAATGTATCTTTTGACATAATTTAAAGAAGAGATTCTGCTTAGTTGTAATCAGCCCATTGTTTCATATGCTGTTGAAGCACCATCTCTCCATCTTAAGTATGCCAAACATTATGCCTATAATTGTATATTATTATATTATAATGAACTTTTCAATTGGTGAGGTCTGCATTGATGAGGTTTAACATTTCCTGTTTTGTCTGTATGAATAATACGAGACAGTCAGTATAAAGTTTAGCATAATAGTACAGAAACAGAATTATGCAATTTTCAATTCTAATGCTTACCTGTAAACTCTGCTTGCTATTTAGAGTAGTCAGCTCACTGTTTAGAGATAATGGCCCATAATATAAAACAGCCAACCCAGAAAATGCCTTTGGATTTATAACATATAAAACTTTGTTTTTTCAGGTTGAAATGCACAGTTGGTCCTGCAATGAATGAACATTTCAATATGTCCATAGTTATTTCAAACAGTCGAGGGACCGTACATTATAGTACATTTTCCTATGTGGTAAGTCTAGGCATTAATTTTCTCATGAACTAGGATATTTAATTATTACTTAATCTACTTAGAGTTATAAAATTAACAAGTTATTTTGTTTTGTTTCTATCTCTCATTCAGGATCCTATAATAACAAGTATTTCTCCAAGTTATGGTCCTAAAACTGGTGGCACTTTACTTACATTAACTGGAAAGCACCTAAACAGTGGAAATTCTAGACACATTTCAATTGGTGGAAAAACATGTACTTTAAAAAGGTGTTGTAGTTTATTTTTTGTTGCATCAGTCAAGACGGATTAATATGTATACCTAACAAATCAAGAAAAGATTGTTCTTCTTTTGTGACGAAAAATCAAGATGTTTATTATTTACTCTCCATCTTACAAAACTTTCTCCTTCCCAAATCCATCTACTCCTTTTTGCTGATTTTTCTACCCTTCCCTTATGGTTTATTAATTCCACTTTTAAGTTTTGTCTTCCCATCCACCTTCTTTATTGTTATGCTTAGTATCCCACCTATGCTATAAGCTGTGAGATTCTGGTAATTGACAATAAATTAAGATAAACATTTCCATCAAGATTTACAGTTAGGTCAGATCACTTTGGGGAGGTGAGAAGCATGAGGGAGATTGGATTAGGAAGTTATGTTTCTGCTTCTTAGATTTGGGAGAGCTCAGTTTAATCAAGTGCCAAAAGGATACTTTAAAATTGCTTAAAATCCCAAATATTTCTAAGTCAAAGATGACCTAAGTTTGGAATCCAGTCAATTGTAAATTGACTACAATTTCTAGATTAGAAAGAGTTTTTTTCTAGACCACATCAGAAAATTCCCACTTAGGAGCCACTGACTGATACCCTTTTGATTTATGTATATAATTCTAATATATGTGTGTCTCTAATAGCAAAGGTCCATTTTCTTAATTTTTTTGTTCAGTGTTTCAGATAGTATTCTCGAATGTTATACCCCAGCCCAAAGCACTCCAACTGAGTTTCCTATTAAATTGAAAATTGACTTAGCCAACCGAGAGATGAACAGCTTCATTTACCGGGAAGACCCCATTGTCTATGAAATACATCCCACCAAATCTTTTGTTAGGTAAGTAAAAGCTTCTGATGGGTATAAGAAAATAATGAACATGAGTATGACTGGCTGTCAAATAGTCAAAAGGAAGATAGTTTTATCTCTGGATTTGATACTGTTGCATTTTTTTTGAAGGCTACCTTTCCAATTCGGGAGTGAAAACTACATTCAGGCTCTGAGTACAATTTGACCTTATCAGTGCTAGTTCATGCCATTTTATCCTATTCTAAATAAATTTCATTAAAACAGTTTAGCTGGACATCATAGTTTTGATATTTATACACTTATATTATGTACATTTTAATTCTATACTAACCTTAGTGCCTAAAAGTGGAATCACCTTTTTCTCTTCATTCTTCAGTGTATTTTTGCCCTGCCTACTTTACACACAGCTTTTCCCTATACCAGACTCCCTCTGAATCAATATCTCATTGGACCCAATTCAGTCTGCCTTGTTTCTGTTAATTCTATCAGTCTAGCAACAACAGTTAAGTTCATTTTTCCTTTGTATTTTTTTCAGACAGGAAAAAATATTTCTTTTGCATATTTTGTGAATAAAAAGACAAATACATTTCTTCAGCTTATGAAATATGAACTTTTAAAACATTTTCAAGTTAAATAAGTTATTGCCAAAGAAAAACTACCACTGAACTTTCATTTGACTTTGGCTGTGGCTATAACTTGCAGTCAGTACGTGTGATTTAATTTAATTTCTCTCTTAAAATACTTGATAGAGAAAGAACCTCTCAATATTGCTATTTTCCTATTTTATTTTGCCAGTGGTGGGAGCACAATAACAGGTGTTGGAAAAAACCTGAATTCAGTTAGTATCCTGAGGATGGTAATAAATGTGCACGAAGCAGGAAGGAACTTTACAGTGGTAAGTCCTCTGAGTGATAGTTGTGCTTAGAGCTCAGCATCTCTGCTTCTGCCACCAGCTTTCAGGGTAGCAGAGACATTTCAGTTTTGCCTTTAATGTTTGCTAGTTATCTTCCTTGCAGCATGGGTCAAATAGTATTTTTTGTACAACAACTAAAATCTAGTCTCAGGCTAACATTATAAAACACACACACACACACACACACACACATAATATTTAGACACAAATAATGATTATCAACTTGAGGCAGTGTTTTTTAAAGACAGTCAGTACAAGGGCAAACCACGTCATTCCCTGTCTTAGTCAGTTCAGGCTGCTATAACAAAAATACCATAGACTGGGTGGCTTACACAACAAACATTTATTTCTCACAGTTCTGAAGGCTGGTAAGTCCAAGACCAGGGTGCCAGCAGATCTGGCTGTCTGGGGAGGGCCTGCTTCCTGGTTTGCAGATGATTATCTTCTCATTGTATCCCCACATGGAGGTGAAAGAAAGAGGCAGCAAGATCTCTTGTGTCTCTTCTTATGAGGGCACTAACTCCATCATGAGAACTTCACTCTCATGACCTACTTACCTCCCAAAGGCCCCATCTCCAAATACAGTCACACTGGGGATTAGGCTTCCAACATATGAATTTGGGGAGGATGCAATCATTCAGGCCATTGCATTTCCCTATCCCCCCTTTTTTAATATCCCATAGAACATCAACCCTTTTGCTCTAATAAAACCCTTGGGTAAAGCCTCTAATCTTGCCACAGCATCCTTGTCTTCCTAAGTGGTACAGTGTTTTCTTACACATCCCTGTTTCTTACCATTCCTCTTGTGCCTTGGTTAGCATGTTATCAAATAATGAGAAAGACCGTTAGAATATTTATGTCCTAGATTGTGTATGTTGTTTGGTATTTCTCCACCTTTTTTCTTTTATTTGCAAGGTCAATCAGAATTTAACTGAATTCCTCCTTAAAAGTGATTGACCTATTTTGTGCTCTAACAATTTTGGGACATCACATTAAAATGGTAGTTTTACTTCAGACCTTAGGAAGGTTGGAGTTATTTACAAAGATTTCATATTTTTTTTTGTTTTTCTTTGATATAAAATATCCATAATCTAGTTGGACTTGTACACGCAACTTAGAATGAAAGTTCTAAGTGCCCCCTCTCAAGCAGGGGCTTAACTGGGGAGGCAATAGATTGAATTACAGCACTTCCTTTTAGATTCCTATCCAATATTTTGTGAAGGCTAAGACCACAGTGTGCTTTAATTACAAAAACCAATTTGGGGCTAAAAATGTCAAGCCAAATCACCAAACAATAAGGTCATCTCAAATGAGATTTTTCTTGACCTTCTCAATCAGCCACATTGCATCACCTCTAAAGAGTATTATTAGATTTTTATAATATTTCTGAGAGATTGTACTCCAGGGAGTCACCGTATGAAGTAGAGAGCTTTGAAACCAATCCCTGCACATGGCCACAAACAAAGTTAGAATACCGCCGCTATTAATTTAAAGGACATCGGTTCTCCACAGCCAGGCATAGCAATTTTTCATTAACCTATAAAAATAACAGTAACCCTCTTTGGTGTTGGCATGTGACTTTTTAAAGTAGAAATCTGAGAACTTATTAGTTTATCTAATTCACACCGAGCCTGCGTTCCTGAAATAATGGCTAAGTTTTCTTCCTTCTTCCTCACCAGCATTATGATGACATATGGCATCATTCATTCATTTGTAATCAAATAGTTATTAAAACCTCCTAGATGTGCCAAGGAAGATTCAAACAATGGTAGAAGATTTAAATCTTATCTGTTTACATATCTGGAAATGTAAACTTCTCTTACTTTAGCCACAAACATATTAGTACAATAGAACAATGCATTCAAATTGGACAGGAATGAAAAATTCAGTGGGTCTGTTTGACTATTGTTTGTGAAAAACCTCTTAAAGAGACGTGTGTTCCTTCCATGTTCCCTGCTTCTTATAGAATTTGAAGCTGACCATGATGAATTGAACCCATTCATTATTTAACAGAGAAAAACTCTTAGTCAGGTTTGACTTAGATATACCAATCCAGCCACAATAATTTTTAAGCCTAACGAACTCAAATATTTTAAAATAAAAATACTAATCACCTTCTCAACAAAATGCATATTAATTTGTTAATATGCATTATGTCCCAGAAGCCAGCAGTTTATTGTATAGTTTTCAAATTTCTTGTTACGTAGAGAATTACCGTAATAGCAGTAAAATTGTTCATTTCCTTTCTTTCAAGATGATAGAATAGCTTTTAGCATTATAATATGGATTTGATACAAAACTAAGTAATATTTTATTCATATTATATCTATTTATCAGTTTTCTTTATCTGCTTATAGCACACATTTTTTAATGTAGGATAATTTTTTTAATTATTTTTAAAAGAAAATATCAAATATCCAATTTTGTTTGTGCTTTTTATGTATATCCTGAGTCCTTTTTCTATTGTGGGCATAGGTAATTGTTTTATCTCCAACTCTACTTGTCAAAGAAAAGGAAATATGAGGGATGTTGTTGCTTGTTTGTCTTTTCCTTGGGGGAAAAAATGCAAACATTTAACCTTAAATGTGCCACTTTGTGTTGGTGGTTTAGTCTAAGCACAATCAAGAGGAAACCACATTTTCCAAACTTCTATAAATCAGAATTACAAAGAGGAAGATTTGAAATGAGAGATGAAAGGGCATGAAATAATAATAACAGAGCCTTTGTAAAATAGCATAGGAAAAGATTTATCAGTAGAGAATACAAAGTGAGCCAGAAGCCATCCAGTGTGGGAGTTATGTGAATTTTAGGGTCAGTGGCCTAGGATTTATGTTCCCTGCTTTGCCACTCAGAGCTGTGTGACCTGGTCTGATGACATCAGCTTGCAAAGCTCAGTTTCTTCATCTGTAATTATGTGTGTAATCGTAGCACCTACCTCATAGGATTATTGTGAGAATCAAATGAGACCAACCTTGTACTAAAGTGTTTTGCACAGGACCTGGCACTCAGTAATTGATAGCTTAAAACACACTAATAAGGTGACCTGTATACACTACCAAATGTAAAATAGATAGCTCGTGGGAAGCTGCTGCATACCACAGAGAGATCAGCTCGATGCTTTGTGATCACCTAGAGGGATGGGATAGGGAGGGTAGGAGGGAGGCTCAAAAGGGAGGGGATATGGGGATATATGTATACATATAGCTGATTCACTTTGTTATAAAGCAGAAACTAACTCACCATTGTAGAGCAATTATACTCCAATAAAGATGTTAAAAAAAAAAAAAAAGACCGTGTTGTTTAGAGAATCACATCTGTCATGTTTCCAGAAATGTGTTCTTCAACATTAGGAAGTTAAATGTAGATTTTTTTCAAAATTGTACATTTTCAATTGATTGTCTGAAACAGTGAAATGTGAAAGTTGCTATTGATGTTGTCAAGCTATGTTCTGTTTACAGTGGATAATTGTGTTTTACTATAGGCATGTCAGCATCGCTCTAATTCGGAGATAATCTGCTGTACAACTCCTTCACTACAACAGCTGAACCTACAACTCCCCCTGAAAACCAAAGCCTTTTTCATGTTAGATGGGATCCATTCCAAATACTTTGATCTCATTTATGTACATAATCCTGTGTTTAAGCCTTTTGAAAAGCCAGTGATGATCTCAATAGGCAGTAAAAATGTACTGGAAATTAAGGTAAGAAATGCTTAAAATCATCTCTCAAATCATCAACTTGCACCTAATTGACTTCATAGCTATGTGAATAAAATTGTACTTGGTCATTATCTTCTGCTACATCGGCAAATATCTAAGCTCTGAGAAACAAATCTTTTTGACATAAGACTAAAAGGTATGTATAATCACGAACTGCTTTTTAATGAAGCATTTAAAAACTCTTTCTTGTGTATATATTAAAAAGTAGTAAATGTGAGACACAAATCCATTAAAGTTGCCTATGATGTATTATTCTGCCAACGTTATATGTTTCCCTGGACACCTAAATGTGCTCATTATAAGATAAAAGGTAAGAGTCATGAAAGTAAACGCATCAATTGTAGTTCTGTACTTCCTTCTAATTTGGAATTTTGTATCTGGGTGTGGTTATCTCTAAGCTGATTTATAAATGGAGCTGGATTTCCTCTACCTCAGAAATATATTAGCTTCTAAATATAATTTGATTGGACAATAGCAAATCATGTTTTCTAACCCAGCCTGTTGCAAACAAAGAATACTAAAACCCAGAGAGGTTAAGTGGTTTGACAAGTGATCAAATCGTGGCAAAACGAAGACTAGAATACAACTCTTTTATGTTGCTTCAGTCACTTTTACTTCAAATAGTAATAAAAGAGGCAAAATGATCAAAACTTTAATTATCTGTAGCCCCAGTCTCTAGAAACAACAAAATATTTATGCTTCAACATGATGTTTTAGGCATGCAGGATTTTCCCCCTGAAAGATAGCCTGAATGCAAATATGAACAAACACAAAGTAATACGATAGTCCTTGTTTAGATGTAATATAAATTCCCAAAGACCATCTCCATCTAAGTAAGAATATGTTTCTACTAAAATTTTTCTGCTTTTTCAACAAGATTTTATCTACAGCCAAACCCATGCACACGTTCGTACTCATACAAGTTTACTAACCTTGCAACTGTGTTTTGTACAATAATTAAGCAAGCCCAGCGTGAAATTAAATGGAAGCCTGCTTCAACGAACAGCATGTTTACCATAGCAGAGTTCTTTCATCTGCTTCTTTAATTAGTTTTAGAAAGGGAGAAAGAGCTTTTATCACTTCTTTTTTTTTCCAATAAAATTAATCTAGTGTGACCTTTTGCTTTCAACAATTACTGTGTTTGCCATTTGAAAGATTCCATTTGATTTTTCTTGATGAAAACAAAGGTTTATTTGCAAATATTTTTACACCCAGATAAACTCTATTTTTCTGTTCCTGTATCTATGATGGAAGGATTAGAGAAGAATGGTTCTTTATCTACCCTTTCAAGCAGTCTTATATGGAGGAGAAAACTCCTTTTTCTGTAAATTACATACCCATTATTCAATGTCCTACAAAATTGTTGGACCAAGAAAAGTATGATTTGACATAATCCTCAGCCTTTCAATGCTGTTCCCAACCTGGCCCAAGAGGCCTCTGGAAACAGACACAAGAGACTTTCTTTTCTTGCCTATATACAGAATGATTCTTTTCTCTAACAAGGGTCTAGCACCTGTCATGTCACAGAGTGGCAATCTGGGGAAAAAAGGAACAGTTTTGGGGGACTATTTTGGTGTCATGATTCAGTCTTCTCCCATATTCCATTTTACATATGTGTAAGAGGAAATCTAGTATAAGAGAATCTTTGTGTGATAGCAATTTAACCCTTTATCAGTTTCTAAAGTTGATCACATTAAAACCTCTGCCTCTCTGAGGGCAGAAACAAAGAAACATAAAGCAAGAGAAAAGAAAAGAAAAAGCCTCTTCTGGACAAGCAGTGAACTGTTTTTTATCAAAAGAAAGGGTGTCATTTTATTTCATGTTGTGCTTGTTCAATTACCATTCAAAACATGAATGTGAAGTATGTTTGCATTCCGTCAGTGAAAACACTATGGAGAGAATTGTGTTTAGAGTGAGATTTGCTTCTTGTTGCCAGGAAGAGTTCGTGCTCCTCAAGCAGCCATGCATACAAGAATTCCTTGGCTAAAAAGAGACTGCGATAGTTTCCAGCCCTAGTTGTGAGAATTGGCTTAGTCAATAGTTGGTGTAATGATTACACCATGGCCAAGAGGGTCAGCCAAGTTTGGATCAAGAGAACATAATAGAGATCGGGGATCAGTCATTCCTCAGGACGAATCAGAAACCCCATTAATGTGGGAGGTAGTTTATATCCAAGGCTTAGGCACCAGCTGTGGACAGTGGCCATCAGAAGTAGACATCTCGGGACTTCCCTGGTGGCGCAGTGGTTAAGAACCTGCCTGCCAATGCAGAGGACACGGGTTCGAGCCCTGGTCCGGGAAGATCCCACATTCCACAGAGCAATTAAGCCTGTGCACCACAACTACTGAGGCTGCGCTCTAGAGCCTGCGAGTCACAACTACTGAAGCCCCTGCGCCTAGAGCCCGCGAGCCACAACTACTGAAGCCCCTGCGCCTAGAGCCCATGCTCCACAACAAGAGAAGCCACCGCAATGAGAAGCCCACGCACCCCACAAAGAGTAGCCCCCCTCACCGCAACTAGAGAAAAGCCTGTGCACAGCAACGAAGACCCAATGCCACCAAAAGTAAAAAATAAACAAATCTATGGAAAAAAAAAGAAGTAGACATCTCTTTAGGAGTACACATTAAGGTACGGTGTTCATGTCAACAACAGCTCACATTTGTGTGGAATTTTAGTTAACAGTACTTTGACATATATTGTTTCATTTGAGACTCATGTGGACTTGAGAGGTTGGGAGGTCAGTGATAATCATCCCCATTTGTAGATAAGTAAACAGATGTTTAGAAAGATTAGGTAATTTGTTTTGAGTCATCTAGGGAGCAAACAGCATAACTAGGGCTCACACTCAAATTTCTTGATTCCAAATTTGGTCTTCTTTCCACTACATTACAAAGGCTTTCATATTAACTTTCATTTCATGAATACCAAAATACCTTTCATAATAGAGAAATTTTCTATCATACGGTATATGGATAGCTGTACAATCCTTTAAGTGAAATAGCTCTAAACTCTAAAAATATCTAAAAGTCAATTCTGTTGAAAGAAGCCCTGAATTTTTTCCTGATTATCTTATATGACTCTTTGTTCATGATCATATTTTATGGAAACTAGAGAAGCACAGTATTTAACGCTGGAACTAGGACTGCCTGACACTGCCCTGGGGCTTCATCTTATTCTGGAGCATATAGATATACATGGTAATAGAGATGCTTCAGAAGTCCAGTTTGGAGAAGTTGGCTAAAACAGGAAAAGCAGCAGGAAGATCGTCTAAGTCAGGGAACAGGGGCTCAGGCTACGATACTAGGAGCATAAGATCAAAGGTTGAGAGCTCAGCTAGAGGCCTGTGTCAGTTTCTGGGCATCAGAAGGATCTAGAAGGGAGAGTAGTTCTGAGCTAACTCAGTCTACCTGCTGCCCAGAGCCAGCTAGAGTTTTGTCTTCCTCCCACTTCTGACTAAGATACCTGCAATTGTAGGCCCAAACCCATTCACAACCACCGTGAGGCCAGTTCTGTCTCCAGACAGGGTAGAAACGAAGGGCTGTTTTCTTAGAGGTCATTTGGTCCAGTGTCAAGACCTATTCTTATTGATGGTGCTCATAAACTAGTACAGTTGACCCTTGAACAACACAGGTTTGAACTGTGCAGGTCCACTATACGCAGATTTTTTTCAATAACTACATACTATAGTCCTATGTGATCCATGGTTGGTTGAATCTGTGGTTACAGAACCTCAGATACAGAGGGCTGACTGTGAAGTTATACGTGGAATTTCAACTACACGGGGGTCAGTGCCCCTAACCCCCCACGTTTTTCAGGGGTCAACTGTAGTTCCCTGTGCTACACACTTTAATATGCATTCTGTGGGGGAAAAAAACCCATATTCCAGGGCACATAGACAGCACCTGTGGTTTCCCAGTGCCCCAAGTAGCCAATGAAGAAACCAATTTAATTTTGGTTCATCCAGCTTTCCTCAAAAGACCTGGGAACTTTTTTCCCCAAATGCCTGTTAATGTCCTGTGGAGTTAGTTTTAAAGCTTTCTGTGATGGTTCTTTGGCCTAGTTCCCAAGCTGAGGGGGCTCATATCCTCTGGATAAAGTGGAAATGTCCCTCCACCACCACCCCACCTCACTGACTTTCTATTGCCAGCCTCCCTGGACCGTGGCCTGGCTGAGTCCTGCTACCATCCCCTCCATGGCCTTAACTGACTTTCCCAGACTCAACATTGTGGCCCCCTGGAGTCATGAAAACTTGCAAGACCCTGCCTGTTATAATGCTATTTTTCAAATCCTACCCACTTCCACTCCTATCTGCTCTGCTCTGTACCCAGCTCAGACATGGGTTCCCAGGCCTGAGTCCTAGATAGAAACATGTCATACCTGGCCAGAGTTCAGAGGAAATGGACAAGGGACATCCTGATATGACAGAGGAGTAACAGTTTTTCACTTTAGAAATATATTCATTTAAACATTACAGTGAGGGGAAGAAACTCTTACTCATCTTTATATTATAGAGTTTTGTCTAACACACAGTAGTAGATGATAAGTAGATTTGTATTAAATGGAATTGATTTGCTTCACGACCAAGTCCCTTATTGAACCTTAGTTCTCAATGTGTAAAGCAGGAATGACCATAATACCTACCTCAAGGAAGTATCTTTGCAGGATAAAATGAGATAATTATAACTCTAAATTGCTCTATGGGCATAGGGGATTAAAGACCAGAAAGCTCCTTTTATTTTGCTTTATTTAAAAACCTATGTATTACTGTTTTAATGACTGAAGAACTAATCCAATTTTGTAAATATGTTCTACTATTTAATAATAGCTAATATTAATAATAAAAAGTAAATAATAAAATTTCTAAACATAAACATTTTTTTCCACAGCTCGATAAAGCTATGTTTATTTTAAATGACAAAAACCAGCCTATACCTTTTTTTTTTTTCCTGATTTGGTCCCATCTGTTATATAGTAGTGGGCTTCCAGTATCAGTTTTTTGATATCTTGGATTGTAAATTTTGTAAATAATCACTATTCAGGGCTTCCCTGGTGGTGCAGTGGTTAAGAATCCGCCTGCCAAGGCAGGGGACACGGGTTCGAGCCCTGGACCGGGAAGATCCCACATGCCGCGGAGCAACAAAGCCTGTGCGCCACAACTACCGAAGCCTGCGTGCCTAGAGCCCGTGCTCCACAACAAGAGGAGCCACCGCAATGAGAAGCACGTGCACTGCAACTAAGAGTATCCCCCGCTCGTTGCAACTAGAGAAAGCCCTCGCGCAGCAACAAAGACCCGACGCAGCCAAAAATAAATAAATAAGATAAATTTTAAAAAAATAAAATAATCACTATACATATAAAGCTGATATTAATTTCTTATGTAAGTCACTAATTATTATGCCTTTCTTAGTAGGCACAAATGAAAAGGGGTTTCGTTGTTCAGCTTTGTGACCTGTTTTTGTTTTAGATAAGCTTTTATGCAACATCCTAGGGAGCCCTGAGCCTAAAAGAAGGAGTATTGGAAATGTAAACGCAGTATGTTCATCCCTTC
This sequence comes from Grampus griseus, assembly GCF_964374135.1. Lineage (NCBI taxonomy): Eukaryota > Metazoa > Chordata > Mammalia > Artiodactyla > Delphinidae > Grampus > Grampus griseus. The sequence goes on along the minus strand of NC_139003.1, from coordinate 32,736,049 downwards.
CCCCAGCCTTCATCATTATCTAAGCAAGCAAGATACATTTTAGTCATTCCCTCATAAATCAAGCCCTCCAGCTCTTTAATCTCTTTCCTTTGTCATTCCCTGAATTTCCTCCAGTATGTGAGCCAATGCCTTAGCCCTCCTCAGTCCTAACCAACAAGTTGTCATTTGAAGCCCCAAGGTGACTTATTAGATTTATGTGCTTCTACGTTGACTTGCCCTGTGGGGCTGACCTGGTTCAATGGAGTACACATACTGCCTCTAGAAATATCGTAAGGATAGACTTTGTCTATATCCATTTTTTTTTAACTCCAAATTCATGTTAGAAAGAAGTATTTTCTTCCAGCTTCTTTTCCGAGAATAATATTTGACCTAGCAATGTATCGAGATCCATATGAGACAATGTATGTAAAACTAGTTTGCCAAGTGTTAAAGGTCATGTAAAACAAAGTGGGAAACAAAGGAGCAGTACTGTATTTGTTACTGGCTGCTCTTTGTCCCTAAGAAAAATGCTAATAAGTTTTGATATCTCTCTCCCCTCAAAATAATGACTTTTTAATAAATAACCATACTTGGACTTCCCTGGTGGTGCAGTGGCTAAGAATCTGCCTGCCAATGCAGGGGACGCAGGTTCAAGCCCTGGTTCGGGAAGATCCCACATGCCGTGGAGCAACTAAGCCCGTGCGCCACAAGTACGGAGCCTGCGCTCTAGAACCCGCGAGCCACAACTACTGAAAACCGTTCACCTAGAGCCCGTGCTCTGCAACAAGAGAAGCCACCGCAGTGAGAAGCCCGCCCACCGCAACAAAGAAGAGCCCCCCTCGCCGCAACTAGAGAAAGCCCACGTGCAGCAACGAAGACCCAATGCCAAAAAATAAATAATAAAAATAAAATAAATAGGGCTTCCCTGGTGGCGCAGTGGTTGAGAGTCTGCCTGCCGATGCAGGGGACACGGGTTCGTGCCCCGGTCCGGGAAGATCCCACATGCCGCGGAGTGGCTGGACCTGTGAGCCATGGCCTCGGAGCCTGCGTGTCCGGAGCCTGTGCTCCGCAACGGGAGAGGCCACGACAGTGAGAGGCCCGCGTACCACAAAAAAAAAAAATAAATAAATAAATAAATAAATAAATAAATAAATTTTTAAAATAATAAATAAATAGCCATACTCATTAAGTCTTCATATGAGAAATTGTGCCACTTCTTTACCAAGGCTAATTATTGGTTTCTTCAACAAAACAGTGATATTTTAAATACCTAATGGTGACTTCAATTAACTAAATATGTCAAATTGAACAATGTTTTTAACGCCTTCATGTAACTATATAATTGTTCAAAATAATGTAATCATGGGCTTCCCTGGTGGCGCAGTGGTTGAGCGTCCGCCTGCCGATGCAGGAGACGCGGGTTCGTGCCCCGGTCTGGGAAGATGCCGCATTCCGCGGAGCGGCTGGGCCCGTGAGCCATGGCCGCTGAGCCTGCGAGTTCGGAGCCTGTGCTCCGCAACAGTAGAGGCCACAACAGTGAGAGGCCCGCGTACCTCAAAAAAAAAAAAAAAAAAATGAGTGTCAGAAAATCATGTGCCTTGGTAAACAACATGGCCTGTGTTTGCAGTATATTTATATTCCTTCACAATTGTTTGCATTCCTGCAAAACTGTGAAGTGTTAACAAGCTCCTTTTTCTTTTTCTCTTCCAGGGAAACGATATTGACCCTGAAGCAGTTAAAGGTGAAGTGTTAAAAGTTGGAAATAAGAGCTGTGAGAATATACAGTCACTTTCTGAAGCCGTTTTATGTACGGTCCCCAATGACCTGCTGAAATTGAACAGCGAACTAAATATAGAGGTGGGATTCCTGCTTTCCTCTCATGATGTAAATAAAGATGCCAGCATAATTATGTCACTTGCAGGCTTGACATAAATCATTAAAGCTCATTTGTCTGTTGGCTTTAGCTCATCATCTCAGCCTTGCTTCTTAGTTGTTATTTTAGAAATAGTGAGGTTTTTGTTGCACTGTCTCCTTCCCAAGCTTCAAAGGGTAGACCTCAAAAGTCCTTACTGGACACGCTGCTCTCCATCATGCCACATTCTTGCCGAAATTTTCTGTAATTCTCAGGAGGGATAAGGACACATTCAATAGGGCCCTTTCCCCACCTCTCACCACTCCAAGAGGCCAGAGCCAACAAACTACTGCCCGCTATGGTGATCTCAAATGCAGAGACCCATAAGTAAAAGAATATGTATGCACTGGATGAAGTAAAATAAGAATTAAACTATTTTATAGTAACTTCTTTCATGTAAACAGCTAAATCATATAACTGGAAACCGGAGTGAGTGATTTTTTTTTCATTCGTTTTTTTTTTAACAGCTTTATTGAGATTAATTCACATACCATACAGTTTATACATTTAAAGTATACAGTTCAATGGTTTTAGGTATATAACATTATTTTTTAAATTATGGTAAAATACATATAAAATTTGCCATTTCAATCATTTTTTAGTGTACAACTCAGTGGCATTAATTACATTCACAGTGTTGTGCAACCATCACCACTGTCGAATTCCAAAACTTTTTCATCACCCTAAACAGAACCTCTGGAACCATTCAATAGTACTGTCACAATCCCTCCTCTTCCCCAGCCCCTGGTAACCTCTAATCTACTTTCTGTCTTTATGAATTTGCCTACTCTAGACATTTCGTATAAGTGAAATCATATAATATTTGTCCTTTTGTGTCTGGCTTATTCTACTTAGCAAGTTTTCAAGGTTGATCCATGTTGTAGCACGTGTCAGATCTTCATTCCTTTTTAAGGCTGAATAATATTCCACTGTATAGATACACCACATAAGGCTGAATAATATTCCACTGTATAGATATACCACATTTTGTTTATCCAAGAATGTGTGATTTTTAAAGGGTTCCTGAAGTTTTCCAAAAAGTTATGAAATGGGAATGTATGAAAAAATTTAAAAATCACAGAAGGCTGGGGCTTCTCTGGTGGCGCAGTGGTTGAGAATCTGCCTGCCAATGCAGGGGACACGGGTTCGAGCCCTGGTCCGGGAAGATCCCACATGCCGCGGAGCAACTGGCCCCGTGAGCCACAACTACTGAGCCTGCGCGTCTGGAGCCTGTACTCAGCAACAAGAGAGGCCGCAACAGTGAGAGGCCCGCACACCGCGATGAAGAGTAGCCCCTGCTGGCCGCAACAAGAGAAAGCCCTCACACAGAAATGAAGACCTAACACAGCCAAAAAAAACTAAAATTAATTAATTAATTAATTTAAAAAAAAAAAAAAAGAAGGCTGAATCATGAGATCAGAGTTTGGAATTAAAAGGACCAGAAATCCTAAAAATCATACCATGTTAGAGCTGGAAGGAACGTCAAAGACTTCTATGTATCAAAACTGAAATAAAAATATTCTGAGACTTTATTATCCCATCATAATAATAATATGATTACTACTTATGGGGAGTCTCCTGTGTCCTCTACCCTACCCTCCAGGACAGAATTAATGTCCTGTTGTCTCTTTTTCTTACTATATGTTCATACTTCTACAGTACATACCATAGCGTACTATAATCATTTATTTTTGTGTTTGTCTCCCTTTCATACTTCAGTTCCTCAAGGTCAGAGACTGATTTTTATCTTTTTACCCCCTAATACCTAGTTATAAGTACAAGCAGCTATGCATAATGTAAGTACTTAAGTGATTAGTAGCCCCTAATTATTTGAACACTGAAACAGAATTGAGGAATGTCTTAATACTCTGAAGGCAGTTATGCTACTTCTAGAACGGTAATAACCAGGTAGTATTTTGAGCCCAGGGAGACTGTGATTCAACTGTGTAGTGTATTTTGTATCTATCATGACTAAATTCTGACTTTTATTTGTCATTTTTAGTGGAAGCAAGCAATTTCTTCAACCGTCCTTGGAAAAGTGATAGTTCAACCAGATCAGAATTTCACAGGACTGATTGTTGGTGTTGTCTCAATATCAATAATACTCTTATTATTACTTGGGCTTTTCCTGTGGCTGAAAAAGAGAAAGCAAATTAAAGGTACATTTTTTGGTTATTGTTTGTTTTAAAGGAGTTGCCTTAAGAATACAGTCGTTACAGTTTAAAATTGTCATAGATTCATGTGTGCGGTCTTATGCAATCCATAAAACCCATGAGTTCTGGTCACTGGGTCAAAGACTACTGGGATCCATGATAGCCAAGTCTTTAACGAGCTCTTTCTCTCTTTCTGTTTTAAGATCTGGGCAGTGAATTAGTTCGCTATGATGCAAGAGTACACACTCCTCATTTGGATAGGCTTGTAAGTGCCCGAAGTGTAAGCCCAACTACAGAAATGGTTTCAAATGAATCTGTAGACTACCGAGCTACTTTTCCAGAAGGTATACTTCAGTTTATTGTTCTGAGAAATACCTATACATATACCTCAGTGGGTTGTGTGGCATTGTTGTTTATTTTTGGTTTTGCCTTTATATTTTTATAAAAATATAAAAGAAGTATTCACCTCTTCTTTGGCCAAAGAAGTATTTAATTTGACACAGAGTTACACGGCTCTTATTTTAAAATGAACTCATTTACATGTTGTATGAGATTTTTAGAGTCTTTAAGCTCTGTTTTCACAAAAAGGTTCATTTTAAAATCATTTGAGCAAAGATAAGGTGTTTATCATCTGAGTGCAATGCTAAAAAATTGTGAAGCTCTCTTTAACAACCCAGGAAGAGTTAAGATAGGAAACATATATTTATTGAAATAGAAGTTGGTACAGCTACATTTTTTTACCCGTTGATCCTCAAACATTTAAATTATACTTTTAGCCCTCCTTTGAAGGATTCTCAATGAACTGTTAGTACTCAGCTTTTTACCCACAGCATCCCAGGACTTGAATATATTTTGAGTCTTATCCAATAAAAACCTTCAATTATACTATTTAAAAGGGAGGGTTAACATCATCTGTTTTGCAAAACATTAGACCTAATAATTGTCAGATTAGCCAGAGCATTTCACATTGTTTTATTTAAAATCTCCTGGTAAAAGCAAAATGTCTGTATTGTATCTGCTCCATTATCTTTAGAAGTTACAGGACGTGAGTCAAGTACAAGCATTTTCCTGGTTGAATATTTACCAGTGGATAAATAAAATGAGTCACAGACAGTTGAGGATACTGCAAAACTTAGAAGTTGCTCATCAAAACAAGTACAAGAGCAATGAGTCACTTACCATTTTAACTTTTTCAGCACTTACTGCCTCTTACTTTTTCAAGTTTATGTTAGTTCTATAGAGATGTTCTATAGACACTGTTAATATTGTCTTTTCCCCCATGACTCCCTTTACCTTTAAGAATCCAAGCCCTTAACAACATGGACAAATCAAATCCAGTTTATAGTTTTGAAATTTAGATCTGTTTATTATTTTATATTCACATTTAATGGCTCTAATTTGAGATCTTTAAAATTCACAAGTAATTTTTTTAAAGAAGCACATTTAATCTTCCTTCAACCTCATTACTCACCAGACCTCTGTCATCATTGCTAAGAAACTTGAGTTTCATCCTCTTTCCTACATTGAACCTACTCCTTGGAGATATGGAAAAATAAAATAGGCAAAAGAAAGTTATCCAGATAGAATAATGAGGAAATGCACAGCCAGCACCTAATAAAGAGGCACCTACAGAGCTTCTCTCTGTGTGTGCGGTGGGGACAGCATCCTTATCAGTCTTTCATGCAGACCTAGAATTCTCTGTGTGTCAGACCAGAATCACACACTGATGGTTTAAATTGGTTTGTGTGCATGTTTGAACTTAGCCCAAGGGTCAGTACAATTTCTATGCCAGAGGATTTTTTCCTGTGCCTCGTCAAGGATTTCCCTTAATCTCTGCACCTCTGAAAATTTAGAACCCTGACCTCTAGGTGCAAAGGTTTGAGAAGTGAAGACAAAGGAACTGAGTTTAGAGAGGTTCATCCGCATTTCCATCCCCTAGGAAAGGTTTGGAAACCCTGACTCTGGAATTAAAGGAACAGACACCCAGCTAGGCGCCTTCCTTCCCTTACCCATCCAACATCTCAAGCACTCCCCTGATGTTCTACATCCTTCTTTTAAGGTTGCATCTGTCTCATTTCCAGCTAGTGATTACTATAACTACAGGTGGTCCCAAAGCTTTTCTGGAACCACTGTTGAAATTTACTGCTCTGGCCAAATTGATGTATTAACCAAACTTCCAATGTGGCAGATACTAAACATGTTTAAGTGGGCTTAGGAATACTTAGGGTACCATCAACTTTCTTTTTAATGATCCTCTCTTAAATTCTGATTTTCCTGCTCCTTTGCAAAGGAGCTTTTTGTGCTAATGCGGACCCCCTCATAAGCCTCTCCCCTCTCCCTGTGTTATATACTAATACATTTCAATACCCAGCCTAGTTAGTCTTCAAGTCAGTTGCTGCCAGTATAATGCCCTCTCCTTGACATGTATGCATTCCCTTTGGAAAGGGCGAAGCAACTGGTGGCTTTTTTGCCTTATCTGGCATTAAGAAATGTATTCTCAGCCCCATAATTCCCTACCCCTGAAATGGAAAAGTTTCACCTAGAAAAAGGGAACCTTGCTTGAGGCTCTTACCGTTTTGGTTATAAAGATCAATTTACAAGGAATGCTGATCTGATCCCTTTCCAAGTGTCCTCAAGTAAGCAATGAGAATGGCACACTAACCCAATTCTAATCTGCTTTCTCTAAAGAGTGATAACACTAGATCTGCTGCCATCACCACAATATGGAGAACTTACCACGAATGTGAAAAACTTTCAGTTCTGAAATTTTAGCCATTGCATATTTCTAGTCGTTTGTGTGTATGGGTGTATATTTATATATAGAGATATAGATATATAATATTTCACTTTACATATTTTTCATTGACCAGGAATCCACATAGGTTTTGAGCAATACTAATTCATTCCATTAATAAACACTAGTCTCTCAAAAGGCATCTTTTTTCATTTTCTTATAGTTGAGTTGGATTTTTGTGGGAGCCAGGCAGTTGCTTACTATTTTTGCTGCTTTGCATTCTTAAGAATATAGTATATTAAAAAACAAATCTCAAGCTTGGGTTTTTGCTATACCTAAAAAGAGAAATGTCTAAGGAAATGAAAAGGGGAAACAAGCTTTCAAAGTTACTGCTTAATATTCTTACAAGAGAATCAATAATTTTTTTTTTAAACACACACACGCATACCTGTATCTTTTCCCAATTTTATTAAACCAATTCCTTTGTAAGGGTTTTTCCTAGCCTCATTCAATGATACAACCATCATTTCTTTAAATTTAAATTTAAACTTTGGTTTTGTTATTAATTCAATTTGCTGCCCCTGTTGCAGTCCCCACTAAGTGAGGTTTCACTGTTGTTTCTAATAATTTTGCTTTATCTTGCAGACCAGTTTCCTAACTCATCTCAGAATGGGTCATGCAGACAAGTGCAGTATCCTCTGACAGACCTATCCCCCATCCTAACTAGTGGGGACTCTGATATATCCAGTCCATTACTGCAAAATACTGTCCACATTGACCTCAGTGCTCTAAATCCAGAGCTGGTCCAGGCAGTTCAGCACGTCGTGATTGGGCCAAGCAGCCTGATTGTGCATTTCAATGAAGTCATAGGAAGAGGTAAGTATTTCCACTCAGCTTTTTGTTAAACACGATTTTCCAGTAAGCATTTTATCTTCTGCCTTTGCAGATTAGGAATTAGACAATGGTGAAAGCAACTGACAGAGCAGTGATAACAAGTGCACTTGATTTCTGTTCTGCAGACATACAGCCCTGCAAATCACATCCATGGGGATTTGTCCCTGTGCATGGAGACAACTTGATAATCTCCCAAACGTATTAGAAATAAATCACATTCCTCCCTCACCTTTTTCATAATGACAACTATAATTTCTTGAAACGTGCCTTTTACTTCCTTCTAAAAATGATTCTGTTAAGTTCCAATATTTTTACTCCTATCTCCTTCCAGTCTTTCTCTACCCTGAGAATAGTGACTAACTCTATGAAGTCCTGGTTTATAGCAGTTTGTATACTGCTGGACAGCATCAGGAGACAGGGAATTTATAGCCTTCCCTTGATCTGAAGCAACATACATCATCTCTACAATGCACTCCAATTTCTTTATACAAAGAGGAATGAATATTTGTAATAAGCCAGCCAGAGCAGCAATAACAGCTAGCGTGTACAGTATTTGAGGAAACATTGAGCAGGAAAAGAAACCAACCGGAAGCCAGGAAATGAACTCCACTCTTCCCTTTTTTTCTAAAAAGCTTTTACCTTTAATACTGAATGGCCTCTGATCCCTCTTTATTCAGTGTGCGCTGCAAGAGGTAGCAGAGACATCAGCCAGTATGATGCAGAAGAAGCTGATGGGACAATTTGCCTTTTGTGTTCACGAGGCCTTCCCATTTTCCTGTGAAAGCGTCAACACATTCCTCTATCACATACTCCAGATTTTAATCCTTAGCATGCTCCCCTTCCCAAATAGCAGCTTCGCTGTTAACAAACGTGTTTCACATCAGAGTAATATATAGTTCTTTTACCAGCCTGTAAATCCTAGTAATTGTACCAGTTTTAGAGTATGTGGCTTCACTAATTATGTTCTAATTCTACATATTGTAAAATTAGTATTTTATCATGAAAGGTGCTAAAAATGGCAATTATCTCTCTTATAAAGTAATAATCATGAATGATTCTATAAGTATTAACTATTATTTATTTATATGCTTTCCCCAGTAGAACGTGAGCCCTTAAGAGCATTTATTTAGTCATCTTTGCATTACAAGAGAGTAGACTAATGCCCAACACTCACATGCTAGGCACTCAGGGGGTCTTGGCCAGCTGGACAACTTAATGACTTACACAGCTATCAGACATTTGGCACCTCTGGGGAAAATTACTGCCACTGGATGAAAGGCTACCATTGGGAAAGTGATGTGGCTAAAACCAGAGAACTAGATGAAATGACTCAGAGTGAATTTGCTTCATTTGGGCGATTGCCTTTCAGTTTCTGCCAACCTGGATTACAAACTAACTGGTGACTAAAGGGGGAAATCCTTATTCTGTAATGCTAATCTTATTTCTAATGGTGACATTTTTATTTCATTTCAGTTTATTGGAATATAGGGAGCTTATTTTATTGTATTTCTTTATGTGGGTAAAACTTCATTTTTCATATTTAAAAGATGTTATTTGATCCTTAAAACTAATGTTTCTTTTACGAGGCAGATGTTACTCCTGTCTTCAGTGGTTCCACTGTGGTTGAATATTTTATTATGTTAACCTTTAATAACAGTTACATCACCTAAATATTTACCATGTATTAAATAATCATATTGCTTGTATCTTTGGGTGAAATTAATTACGTATACATATTTCACAAACACACACAAATAGTGGTATTGTTAATCAAAAGCATAAGAAACAATGCACTTTTTTTCCATGTAGGAAAAAAAGAGAAATGAAGATCATGAAGAGCTTAATAAATAATATTGCACAATTAAAAGTAATGTGGCACTAACCAAGTTCCCTCTTTCATGTAGGACATTTCGGGTGTGTATATCATGGGACTTTGTTGGACAACGATGATAAGAAAATTCACTGTGCTGTGAAATCCTTGAATAGTAAGTTATATTTTATTTAACAGTGGAGTACACTTTCGTGGTTTGCAAACTAATAAATAGTTCATAATAAAACGTTGATTTACACTTTCCCTTGTGGAAAAATCAGCAGCTGCTGGAATTATGGATCTAATCCTGAAAAGTCGTTTGATCTAAATTCTTATTGATGGGACTTCCCTGGTGGTGCAGTGGTTAAGAATCTGCCTGCCAATGCAGGGGACACAGGTTCAAGCCCTGGTCCGGGAAGATCCCACATGCCGCGGAGCAACTAAGCCCGTGTGCCACAACTACTGAGACTGTGCTCTAGAGCCTGCAGCCACAACTACTGAAGCCCGCGCGCCTAGAGCCCGTGCTCCGCAACAAGAGAAGCCACCGCAATGAGAAGCCCGCGCACCGCAATGAAGAGCAGTCCCCACTGGCCACAACTAGAGAAAGCCCGCATGCAGCAACGAAGACCCAACGCGGCCAAAAATTTAAAAAATATATATATATATAAATAAATTTATTTTTAAAAATTCTTATTGAAATGTTTCCTCAGAAATTATCCCTCAGAGCCCTCATAAGTAAGAATGAAGGAGAAATGAGGTTCTTGGATGAGCCTAAGTATCATTTAAATATGTTTGGCTTATAATATTTGTTTTACAAGTGATATTTATGGAAACTATGGGAAGCATGTTGGCACATACAGTAATAATGACTCATTTTACCCAGAGACATTACTATAATTATTTTTTAACCATGACTTCCATCAAAAAGATAAAAAATGAAATAAGAAAACAGGAAAAAAATATGCCAGCAGAAAATTGAAAAATTGTAAATGTGGTAATATCTCATTTATCCACATTTTTGGTGAATGAGGTATTCCACATAAATGTACTTCCTTAACAAGTGATACTTACCCTCTTTTAGTGCTAGACATATATTTTTTAATATTATCTGCTATTGAGAAAATCTTTTTAAAATGGAATGCATACTCTTTCTAAGAAGCAGGGAATGCTGGAGTTACTCAGTTTTCCTGGGTCTCTCCCATGTATGCATGTTATTAAATTTTGCTTAAAAAAAAAGAGAAAAGAAACATGGAATGCTTCCAAACATAAACTAAGACTTTATTAATGACCCAGATCCATAATTATGGCATAAATTACTGTCTTGTACAACCCAATATACTCCTCATACTAGAGCTTTCCTGGCTCCACCTTTGCTGACAGGTCTCACATGTCAGGTCAGTGTGCTTGCCTTTTCTACCCCCATTTCTAAATTTCTGCTCATAGTTTGAGGCAGCCTGAAAAAATGTTAACAAGATATATTACAGATTTGTATTGGAATTAATAAGCTTTCAATGCACACGTGAAAGGTTTTCTTACAAGATACATTATTGCCAGAAATATTTCAGCTTTTTTAAACATAAATCTCCACGCTGAGCAGTGTTCTGTATGGTTCATTTTTTTGAAAGGCTAACGACAAGGTAATTAAAGGGACAGTTTATATGAAATCTAACTACAAACTGTGATGGATTAAGTATAATTGTCAATAAGTTTGCCTCACTAAAGAGTACCCCTGCCAGTTGTACTCAGAACAGTCCTAATGCCAACAAATCTTTCTCTGTCCCTGGTGTGTGCTGATCTCTGTTTGGTCCAGATGGACTTCCAGGTCTTGGAATGCATTGCATTTGTAGAAGAATCTCATCACTGACACTGATACTAATCAGATTAATAAATTAAAGGTTGTTAACTCTTTATTAGTGCTGACTATTGTCAGGCCCTCGGGATCTCTATCTGGAAATGATTAGAAACTATTATAACAAAATAGTCTACTTAGATACCATAGACAACGTTTGGTCTTCAAATCCTCCTACTCCAGGGATTGGAAAACTATGGCCTGCTGCCTGTTTTCATAAATAAAGTTTATTGAGACTCAGCCACTATTGTCTGTGGCTGCTTTTGCGCTGCAATGGCAAGAGTTGAGTATTTGCAACAGAGACCATAAGGCTTACAAAGCCAAAAATATTTACTATCTGGCCCTTTACAGAAAAGTTTGCCAACCCCTGCCCTAGACAATCACTACAGAAATGGACTGGCCTGCTTCTGTCTCCTTTTTCTGTAAGAGACAAACTATGGTTCTGCATGAGACAAACAGATTGCTAGACTCTTACAAAAACAGGTACAGGTGGTTACTTAAAGGTGTAGCACAGGGACTTCCCTGGTGGCGCAGTGGTTAAGAATCCACCTGCCAATGCAGGGGACACAGGTTCGAGCCCTGGTCCGGGAAGATCCCACATGCTGTGGAGCAACTAAGCCCGTGCACCACAACTACTGAGCCCACATGCCACAACTACTGAAGCCCGCACACCTAGAGCCCATTCTCCGCAACAAGAAAAGTCATTGCAATGAGAAGGCTGTGCACCGCAATGAAGAGCAGCCCCTCCTTGCCAAGACTAGAGAAAGCCCGCGCGCATCAATGAAGACCCAACGCAGCCAAAAATAAAATTTAAAAAAAAAAAAAGTGCAGCACAGGTGACATCATTCACTCAGAAGTATTGTAAAGAAACACTCTGATGATAAGGCATCAGGGCAAGATGTAGCCCAATGGTTTTACATTCCATTGCTCTCCCTCTCTGAACTTGACAAAGTAATCGTTGTCCCTGTAATGAGGTTAATGTCTCCACTGCTGGCTTTCTCAGGAATCACTGACATAGGAGAAGTTTCCCAATTTCTGACCGAGGGAATCATCATGAAAGATTTTAGTCATCCCAATGTTCTCTCGCTCTTGGGAATCTGCCTTCGAAGTGAGGGGTCTCCACTGGTGGTCCTACCATACATGAAACATGGGGATCTTCGAAATTTCATTAGAAATGAGACTCACGTAAGTATATTACCAAACTACTAATTCATGAACTAGCTGTAAGCCAGCGAGTCTTCCAAAATGTGCCTGTTCTGAACCTTTTTAAAAGCTTTTAGCCAAAGAAGCACATATAAAATGTTTGCACCATTCAAATGGACAGAGGCCAATTCAATTCGCTGGTTCCTCAAAATCCTCTATCCTAGTAGGAAGATAGTGATATTTAGAAGGGTCTCCTGGGGGCAGTGATTCTTACCTGCACTGCAACATCCTTGCTGTACCATCTGCTGGATAGGTACTCATCTTTGAGTACCTACTATATGCCAGAAAAAGTACCACACAGGAGACGTAGAGCCAGAATGAGCCTCAGCTTTCAAGGAGTTTTAACCCTAGAAGGAAGAAATACATCGAAAATTAATTATAAATGGGTCTCTTACTATTTTTCAAGCTTGCCACCCACTCTTCTACCTCAGGACCTTTGCACTTGCTATTCTCTCTGCCTGGACTACTCTTCCCCAAAATATCCACATATCTCAGTCATCAACTTCAGCTTTTTGCTGTAATGTCATCTTCAAAATGAAGCTTCCCTGACCTGTCTGAAGTTGCAGCTGACCACCACACCCTCATGCCCTCTTTCTTGCTCCTCTCCACTGCTTTGTTTTTCTTCATCACACTTACCCTCATATCATACACTAGGCCTGAGTTATCCAATACTGTGGCCACAAGCCACACATAAATGTGGCTAGTCCAAACTGAGATGTGCTGTAAGTATAGAATACATCCCAGGTTTTGAATATTTAGTATAAAAAAAGAAAGTAAAATATCTCATCAATAATTGTTTATACTGATTACATGTTGAAATGATATTTGGGATGTGCTGGATTGAAAATATATTGTGAAAATTAATTTTGCTTGTTTCTTTTTAATTTTTTAATGTGACTATTAGAAAAATTTTAATTACATATGTGGCTTGTATTATATTTCTATTGAACAGTGCTCTACTAGGCAATAAATAAATAATATATGTATACACACACACACACACACACACACATACACACACATCCCATTAGAATTCAAGCACATGAGGGTAGCTAATTTTGTTCACTGCTGTAGCAGTAACACCTAAAATAGTGTTTGGCACATAGACTCTCAGGAGATATTTGTTGAATGAATGAGCTCAGGGTTACAAAAGAGGTTCTTAGATGCTTGCAAATGAGGGTTTTCTAAGTGACATTTATGCTGGTTCCTAAAGGCTGAGCAAACAATGGCCAGGCCAGGACCAGGGAGGGAAGAAGGAGTCTCCAGAACTGAAGTCACAGATGGCCCCTGGCTGCTTCTTGGCTCCTGTGATCAGGCCTCTTTGGGAGTTACGGAGTAGCTTTACTCTTGATCAACAGCTTCATAAACATGAGGTCAGGTTCTCGGAGGAAATAAGCTCTAGGACAGTAAAGAAATATTTTGCATTCAGTCAAAAGAATAAAATATTCCCTGGCAGTGAATTTTTGCAAATAAGATGAATTTACCTTACAAAGCACAGAGCTTTGGCCTTACCATACCCACTTTTCCACTCTAACTCTTGCCATTACCCTGATGAGTTCATCTGGTTGGATATGCCATCTTCTCTAGGTATTATTCCCCCAGGGTTAAAGCATGATAGAGATTTCCTATTATACAGTATCATGGCCTTTTATAGTCCAAGGAGTCTATACTTATTACAACCACTAACAGATAGGTCTTAGAGAAGCCTAAAACACAGGAAATGGCCTCTCCACATGCTGTATGCATTAAGGAGGGCTGTAGCCCTCCTTTCAGAGTCCCCACTGTCTGCCTCTTAAGTTCACAAACTCCACAGTGGCTGCTGAAGAAGAGATATCCTGTTCCTGATGGCCAGGCACCAGTAGGGCTATCAGCCACAGTGACATCTATGTGATTTCAGATACAGTTCTCATAGGTACTAAAGGCATTACTCTGTCCATCCAATTTTGTGTGTTGAGCTTATGGAGAATGAGATTTCCTGTTCTCTGTTGGGTCCAGGCCACTGGTGCTTCAGTACCAGTAGGAGGGCTTCTGATGTGATTGATTTCACTACAGTGTGGGCTTTGGAGTCTAACAGATTTAGGTTAAAACCCTAACTCCACAACTTAGCATCTGAGTGGTTTGGGGTGATGTATTTTTCTGGGAACATCCTTGTATTAACCGTGTATTTCTGATGCTCTGACTTGTGGGGACATGCTGACCCTGGAGAGACTGCCCCTCCCAGGACTAGCAAATTCCCAGAGGTATTAAACAACTCACCTTCAAAGAGCATGCCTTTCATCACCAAACCAACCACTCCAGAGCCCATACCCCAGCCACCTCCTTTAAAGTGCTCTCACACTCTGGGACATTATCCACCTGCCCTGATCACTTCAAGACCAGGTACCAGACTACTAGGGACAGTCCCTATACCCCAGAGCCCACTGAAATTATTCAAACCAGCCAATTCTAAGCCTGCTTCACCCATTCCTTCCCACAGAAGCCACAATACAGACTCTTGCTTGTGTTTTCCCCTTGCTCCCTCTGCCTCCTTATTAACCAACACTGGTGCTTCCCTGAGTGGCCTTGTATGACATGGCATGCCTCCTTCTCTTGGGAGTTGTGAGTAACAGCCTTTTCGATGGCAGTTGTTCCCATCTGCTGGCCTTACCACACCTAAATAATAATAAAACCTACATTTTAAAACACCTCCAGTTCCCCATCTGGAAAATGGAGCCCATATCACAGACGTGAGTATATAAGGATTAGCCAGAGTTTATAAAGACATCTAGCCTGGTACTTTGCAAATAACAGATACTTAATAAATTATTGCTGTTATCAACAGGGCACAAGTTATTATTTGAAACAAGGTCATTCTTATAAACATTTCATAATTCTGAGCTCATAGCTAGAACAGTAAATGCTTAGTTTATGCGTTTCCAATTCTCTTTGATTACAGAACCCCACTGTGAAAGATCTTATTGGCTTTGGTCTTCAAGTAGCCAAAGGCATGAAATACCTTGCAAGCAAAAAGTTTGTCCACAGAGACTTGGCTGCAAGAAACTGTATGTAAGTAGAAGAATCTCTGTGCCTGCAGAGTCCAAATTAAGTGACAAGGAGGAATCTGTTTTCCACTGTTCAAGGCTAGAGAGGATGTTTTCTCTTCTCATGCCAAAGTCCGTTAGTTCCGTTACAGTTTTAAATCGATATGTAAGCACTGGGGATGTAGGTGGGGCTTTCAGGCTTTATCAAACAGAATTTAAAAGGAATTCTCCAGAGGGGGTCTTAAACAGCTGTTGTGTGCTCTTGCTTTTCTTTTTCCTTCCCGCCCATAGCCCCCAGTGTTGTGGTTTCACACTGCATTAGTTTTTGGGAGGGAGAATTTGATCTTCAGCATTTTGCAGTGAAAAGGAGAGGGCTGGTAACACAAATACCAACATATTGTAACTTCCCAAGAGTGGATTTGAAGTCAGCCTGCAGAAACCCTACCAAAAATGGTATTTGGGAATGAATATACAAAGAACTTTATTTGTGTCTGTCTGCCTGGGCTGTATAATACAACAGTCAACAGTTTGTAGTTGATTTGTGCTTTCCCTTACATGGCACTGATTCATGGCTCATGGTACGTGTGAATGAAAGAACTGTGCTATTAATTTCCTACCTTGGTTTTGGTCAATGTAACAACATAAAAGCCAGCTTAAACAAAAGGTACATAGCCTCAGATAGAAGAAATTGATTTTTGTTGAACCTTGCTGTTTTCCTAGATGCTTTACTGTGTATCGTTTTTCTCTGTTACCTCACTGGCGGAACATAAGAGTTGTACGTACTAGCCTAGCCCACTGAGAATGAAAAAGGAAAATAACAGTCCCCTCTCATATCTCCCCCATAAAACTAAGTATTGCTAATAAGCTGGCAAGTGAAAATTAGTGATTGCTTTGGGTAGTCAGTTGGCATACTCGATTTAGCAACCAAGGAAAGCTGGGAGGGTGGCCAATTTTACTACTTCTCCAGATCTACATGAAAGCAAAAAAGATTTTCTTATGCCGCATCATTTATAATCTCTTTCCTTGGTCTGTTGAATTTAAAATGGAAATGTCAAGAATTCCATTGTAATTTAGTGTTAGTCAAAACAGGCCAGATGAAGCCCTCCCTTCAGAAGTTATGGATTTCAAATACTGAAGTCCCTTATTCTAATCTTTAGAGGTTCAGCATCACTGTAAATTATTCTATTTCAGCCACCAGTAATAATTTTTGTTCTTTCTGTAGGCTGGATGAAAAATTCACTGTCAAAGTTGCTGATTTTGGCCTTGCCAGAGACGTGTATGATAAGGAATACTATAGCGTACACAACAAAACAGGTGCAAAACTGCCGGTGAAGTGGATGGCTTTAGAGAGCCTGCAAACTCAGAAATTTACCACCAAGTCAGATGTGGTAATGTATTGATCACCCCAACCTCCTCTTTTACTTTCATACCTAACTTTTTTAGTAGTTTTATGGGAACTTAATTTTTTATTAATTAATTTATTTATTTCTATTTTTGGCTGCGTTGGGTCTTCGTTGTTGCACGCAGGCTTTCTCTAGTTGCTGTGAGCAGGGGCCTCTCTTCGGTGTGGTGCATGGGCCTCTCATTGCGGTGGCTTCTCTTGTTGCGGAGCATGGGCTCTAGGCACGCGGACTTCAGTAGTTGTGGCATGTGGGCTCAGTAGTTGTGGCGCACAGGCTTAGTTGCTCCGCGGCATGTGGGATCTTCCTGGGCCAGGGCTCGAACATGTGTCCCCTGCATTGGCAGTGGGATTCTTAACCACCGCACCACCAGGGAAGTCCCAGGAAGTTAATTAAAAAAAAAAAAAGATACCTTCAGCACCACTTATTTCAGTTTTCTTCAGAAGTAAAAACGGGCTTGACTGTCTAACAGGTACCCATAGTATGTTTCCATAAATTCATTCATTCGGAAACATTTGTCCAGAAGAATAGCATGTTAAGTCCTTGGGAAGCCCAGAGCTGAACCAGATATGAACCCTGTCCTCCAGGAGCTTTTGCTCAGCAGGAATGGGAAGGCATGTCCGTCACTAACTCACACAAAGTAGACTGGGATTAGTCCAGCCACTCATAGCTCAAGGGCAGAAGAAGCTGTAACTGAGGCACGTCTAGCAGTGTGGGCCTAGCTAGAAAAGTGCCCTCCTTTATCTGCAATGGTCATCCTCCATTGCAGGAGGATTGCACGCTTCTAAAGGCGTGCACCTGAGCTATGAGGGTAGGCAAGACCATGGGCAGACTCACCTGGGCAGCCAAATCTACCACACTGCCCTTTCACCTGGTGGAGGAGGTGGTGCTTGAAATGGGCCTTAAAGGAGGATGGAAATGATGGACAATGAAAAAATGCCAATCCAGGTGAGGCAAAGGGGCAGGAAAGTATACAGATCTGTAAAGTTCTAAGGAAACAGTAAGCAGCAGTGATTCAGCAAAAATAGAAGGCGCAAAGGGAACTTGTGAGACTAAATTGAGAAAAATATTTTCATAGTAGGTCATAGAAATCCTTGGAAAGCAAACTAGGGAGTCTGGAATTTATTCTCTGGCCATGTGGAAACATTAAAGTGAATCAGATTACACTACAGCCTTTCTTCATTCTGTAAGATGTTTTGAGAGGAGTAGATGCAGGAAGACAAAGTGAGAGGTAGAATTTGAAATAATATAGAAATTGTAAGAACAGAAAAGAGTTGGAAGGAAAGGCATCTCAGAGGTAGAATCAACAATATTTAGCAAGAAATTGATGAAAGTCAAAGCTGAGCAAAGTTATATACTGGTGCAATTACAAGTATGTGAAACAGAGGAGCAAAAGCCGGTTTAGGAGGAAAAATACCAATTGAACCTTGAACATATTGAGTTTGACTTGGGAGTAGGACAAACAGGCGAAGTGTCTGTCAGGCAGTTGGAAATGTGGATCTGCAGCTTGTACAAACTCTTTAGTTGTCTTAGTCAACTAGGGCTGCCATAACAAAGTATTACAGACTGGGTGGCTTAAACAATGGACATTTATTTTTCGCAGTTCTAGAGGGTAAAAGTGGGAAATCAGGGTGCCAGTGTGGTCAGCTTCCGGTGAGGAAAACACATGGCCACCTTTTCACTGTGCCTCATGCTAGGGAGAGAGCAAGAGTAAGCTCTCTGGTGTCTGTTCTTGTAAGGGCACTAACCCCATCCTCATGACCTCATCTAAACCTAATTATGTCCCAAAGGCTCCACCTCCAAATACCATCACAATGGGAGTTGGAGTTTTAACATATGAATTTGGAAAGGGGGGACACAGTTCAATCCATAGCAGAGGACAAGGCTGGAAATAGGCTTTTGAAAGTCCAAATACAATTATTCAGAGGAACCTACATACATGAAGTAAGGGAGAAAAGGAGAGAGGTGGGAGACTCAGAGGAAGAGAAAGTTTCAAGAAGTAATGGGATATGGTCAGCAGAGTCCACTGCTACTCAGTGCACAAGAAAGGTCTTGGAAGCTGAGTGACCTAAGTGATTTGGTCCAGAGTGTGCTGAGGAGCCTGGGTGGTGGATGGCATATTCTATTTGCCTTTAATAAGTCAAGAGGACTATGATATGTGGAGTTAGAAAAATGTTAATGTCTCAGTCCTTGAGGATAACAACTGAAAACAGGAAAAGTGTTAACTGGTGACATCAGCAAACAAGATTGGGAGAAAATAACGTTAATGGAGGACATAGATTGCAAAAGAGAAAGGGTTGGCAGCTCTTAAGGTATAATAGGGGACCGGGATCTGAGTGCAGTGTTAGGAGGCGGGAACTCATCTGCCTCCTCCCTGTGAATCAGCAAGAAAGAGAGGTGTGGCCTCTATTGGTAAGAGTTTCAAAGATGTTGTGGTCTTTAAGTGAAAGCAGAGTTTCAGTTCCTGAGGAAGTGGGGGAGTCATTAGAGAATAAGTTGAGGGTGACTGGGAGTCTTTTCAATGAGCAGGTGTATCACAGGACAAGGTGGAGGAATGGGACTTCAGGGTGGATAAGATTGGTAAGAGGATGTGATAGCCCATGCTAGAGCTTAATGCCTGGGATTCTGATCCTAAAAGACTCTGAAAAAGATGAAAAAAGCAGGTGCTAGAGAGGTAGGCTTGAGGACACATTAATGATGGTGGCAAGTGAAGGCATAAGGTAGGGAGAATTAACTCATCCTCAAAGAACATACATTTCATCCAGACTTGACTACTGGTAAGAGCCAGAACCAGCTCTTACAACTCAATAAGAAGACAAAATAACCCATTTTTTAAAAATAGGCAAAAGATTACATAGATATTTACCACGGAGATGTATGAAGAGCTAGCTAATAAGCACTTGAAAAAATATGCCCACACAAAGACTTGCACATGAATGCTCACAGTAGTGTTATTCATAATGTCCAAAAACCAGGAGCGATTTTAATGTCCATCAACTGGCGAATGGGTATATAAAACATGGTATATCTATACAACAGAATAATACTATTCAGTAACATAGAGGAACCACTGATGCATGCTACATCATGGATAAACCTCAGAAACATTGTATCAAGTTAAAGAAGGCAGACCCAAAATATTACACGTTGAATGATTCCATTTATGTGAAATTTCTAGAAAGAGGCAAAAGATTGAGACAGAAAACAGATCAGCGGTTGCCTGGGGCTGAAGGTGGGAGCGAAGATTGACTACCAGCAGGCATGAGGGAAGTTTCTGGGGTGTTGTAATTGATCTAAAACTGAATTGTGATGATAGCTGCACAACTATATATAATTTGCTAAACATCCTCGACTGTACACTTACAATTGGCAAATTTTATGATATATAAATTACACCTCAGCAAAGTTATTAAAACAAAAGAAGCCTGATGAAATTTTGGATGCTCAAGGCAAGAGTTGGGATTCTGAGCTTTTTGACAACCCTGTATACACACTACTATCTCCACAAAAATACACGCACACTGCAGGGAGGTTTAGCACTTCTTATAAAACAGCTGTCACTCAGATACTTGACTAGAAATTTACACAGGCTTCTATAGATACGAAGTGCTATGTCTTTCTCCCTCTTATTCAAAGCCACTATACTGTACTACATAAAGGGTGAACCTGAGTAATCCATACAGTGCTGCTTTGGAAAATGGTTATTGATTGCATGGATAAATTTGCATAAAGTTTCATTTCCAGGACAGCACAATCTTTTGAATGTTGACATGGAACATTTCCAAAAGCATGTAATAAACCTTATGTATGTTGAGACCTACAAGCAAAAACTTGCCTGTTTGTAGAAAGGTGTACTGTCTTGCAAATGCCAGATGGAGTTCAGCTAAAGTCTGAATACTCTTGAAGCCCTTTCCGACAAAATTGGAATGTCTCTATATGTGCAGTTATTCATACCCAGTATTACACAGTGTCTCACACTTAGTACAAATGCTTCCATTAAAGTCAATACTGACTTCTCAGTTGTTCAACCAACTGGCTTTTTCATCCTGCTTCACCATTCTGCAGTGTTTAATATCGTCAACTACTCCTCCCTTCTTGAAATTTCCTCCTTCTTTGGTTTCGGGGGACACTGTACCATCTTGTTTTCCTCCTGCTTTTAGGCTGTGTTTTCTTTACCTTGACAGCTTCTCTTTCTTCTCTCACAGCCTTACACACAACTCTCCCCCAGGATTTTGGTCCCCAGGTGTCAGCCTCTCTCAACGATTTCAACCATTCCCATCAAGGGTCCCCTTTGAATCTCTCTTCCTAGATATTTTCATTAGCAACACAAATTTACCATGTTCAAAGTCAAATTCTTTCCTGCCAACTGTCAGTGCCTCACTTCTTTATTTCTATTAATGGTATCACCATTGTGCAACATACCAATTCTTCACCCTTTTTATTGTGCAGTTCTTTAAGTTTTAAAGATTGCATACAGTTTTATATTCACCACCACAACAACCAGGATATGAAACAGTTTCATCATCCCGGAAAATTTCCTGTGCCTCTTTGTATTCAACCCCTGCCCTAATGCTAAGACCTGGAAACCACTGGTCTGTTTTCTGTCTCTATAGTTTTAACTTTTCTAGAATGTCATATAAATGGAATCATACAGTAAATATGAGTCTGTCTCCTTCACGTAGCATAATGTGTTTGAGAGGTATCAGTAGTATCAATGTATCAGTAGTTATTCCTTTTTTCATTGTGGCAAAAACATAAAATTGACCATCTTAACCATTTTTAAGGTACAGTACAGTAGTGTTAACTATATGCATATTGCTGTGCAACTGATCTCTAGAACTTCATCTTGCAAAACTGAAACGCTGTATCCACTGAACAACTCCATATTTCCCCCTCCCCCCAGCCTCTCTGGCAACCACCATTCTACTTTCTGTTTCTAACAGTTTGACTACTTTAGATACCTCATTATAAGTGAAATCATACAGTATTTGTATTTTTGTAACTGGTTTATTTCACTTAGTATAATGTCCTCAAGTTTCATCCATGTTGTAGCATATGACAGGATTTCCTTTTTTAAGGCTAAATAATACTCCATTGTGTGTATATACCACATTTTCTTCATCCGTTTATCTGTCAATGGACATTTAGATTGCTTCTGTCTCTTGGCTACTATGAATAATGTTGCTGTGAACATGGGTGTGCAAATATCTTTTCTAGATACTGATTTAATTTCCTCTGAATATATATACCCAGAAGTAGGCTTGCTGGATCATATGGTAATTTTATTTTTAATTTTTTGAATACTCTTTTCCATAGCAGAATAATTCACTCCTTTTTATTCCTAAGTAGTATTCCATTGTGCAGATGTCCCACATTGTGTTTATCCATTCACTGCTTGAAGGACATTTGCGTTCTTTCCTGTTTTAGGCAATTGCTTATACATAAGTATAACTGCTGTAACTTTTGCTTAAAGGTTTTCGTGTGAACATAATTTTTACTTCTTTTGAGTAGATATCTAGAAGTAAGATTACTGGGTTGTAAGTTAAGTGTATGTTTAACTTTATGAGAAGCTGCCAACTGTTCCACAGTGCCAGTATCATTTTATATCCCTAACAATAATATATAAGAGTTCTAGTTGTTCAGCATCCTCACCAGCATTTACCATTTTCAGTATGTGGGATTTTAGCCATTCTAATAGATTGTAGTGGCGTCTAATTTTCTTTTTAATCTGTATTTCCCAAATAACTAATGATGTTAAACGTCTCTTCATGTGCTTATTTGCCATCCTTATTCCACCTTTTGTGAAACGTCTACTCAAGTCTTTTCCCCATTTTTTAAGTTTCAGAATTTATTTTCTGGTGTTTTTTAAATTGGGTTGTTTGTTATTTTACTGTTGAGTTGAGAGTTCTTTATATATTCTGGATACAGGTACATGTTATCAGATATGTGTTTTTACCAATATATTTTTCTAGTCTTTGGCTTGCCTTTTCATTTTTTTAATGGTATCTTTCAAAGAGCAGAAGTTTTAAATTTTATTGAAAATGTTATCAATTTACCAGTTGTTAAATATTATCAATTTATCCATTTTTTTAATCAGTTGTGCTTTTTTATAAATTGTGTTGTATCTCAATTTACCTATTCTCAAATGCTCAAATTTGGCTGTGTCTATTCCTTGATTGCCTCGGCAGTGTGCCTTTCTATCACTTTTTATAGCTTATAACAATCTCTCACCTCTAATAACTGCTTTGAGCATCACCTTTGATAAAGTGAGGCAGAGATTCTTCAGGTGAGCTCACTGCTGGTGCTCAGATATTCAGAAAGACTTGACCATTCACACAATAAGCAAGAATGGCAGCGCTCTCCTGTCTTGAAGCTTAAACTGACTTGTTTCCATCATTCTTTTTTTTTCCTCTTTTTCGATTAATTTTTATTGGCGTATAGTTGCTTTACAATGTTGTATCCATCTTTCTCAACGCACAGGTATTGTACACCACCCCCTCCCTTTGTCTCTCTCTCCCCTTCCCTCTCCTGGCCCCCATCAGCCTCTCTCTTCTTGGTCAGCATCATTCTCCTCCTTCACTGCCCCTCCCCGCTACGAACCTGGCAGTCCAAGCCGTTATGGGGAGTTTGGAATGCAGACTGTTCATGGAAACTGCCTCCCTCTCACCTCTTCTGTCCCATGATTCCTCCAACACTCCTCTGATACCCAGTTATTGTCCAAGCCCTATCATTCCTTATAAACTTATCCAACTCTTTCCCCTTTTTTGCAAATTTGCCTCCAGGCGTCCTATAGCTTAGGCTGTTGGTTAGGGAAACCTGATCACACACCAGTTATCAGCCTCTCAGAACTTTGGTTTCTTCATCCTTAAAACATCTACAAAACTGATTACATTACAGGGTTGTTGATAAAGATTAAATAAGACAATCTTTTTTTTAAAGGGCATGACACCCACCCATGCCAGGCTCATTCGATGACACGTACTCTTTCCCACCACTCTAATTCAGGAGTTCAGTCTCATAAGGTTCTGTGTTGCCAGTAAACAGTAGCAGCCCTCACCTACTCCTGTTCAGAAAGCTCCTAACTGGTCTCCATGTTGTGGATCGGCTTCCCCTATTTGTCTAAAGCAGAGTGTTTACAGATGCAATCTCCTGGAGCTCGACCCCAGTCACATCCCATCTATTTCAGTTTAACCCACGTTCAACATTCAAAAACATGGTCCCCTTTCAACCTTATCTATCCGTCGTCCCTTCATCTACTCCACACATCAAGAGTGACCTGTTGTCCTTATGGTTCAAAAAAACACACAAGTACTCTTACCCCTGGGCCCACTCCCTCCATCCAGAACACTCTTTCTGCCCTTACAATACACGTATCTATTTAACATATTCTCCCTGTTCCTGAAGACCCGCTATACTGTCACTTTCTTCCTAAAGCCTTTCTCAGTACCCCACTATTATCCCTTTGTCTTTTCACAACATTTGTACCTCTTTTCTATAATTGCTCTGTATCACAGTTATTAGATCTTATTGTTCTATGTGACAGTTAATTGCATAATACTCTTAACCCTGTTAAATCAGCCTTGGGGCCTATCCAGTAACTTGAACAGTGACCTACTTGTGCATCATCAAGGATCAGTAGATACTTGTTAAATTGATTTAAATTCTAATGCAAATTCTGGAACTTGAAGGTTAACACAATGAAGTTGTCAGAAGTGACTCATAAGATTTTTAGGCATTGAAAACTTTGACTTTGAAGGGCAAAGTTATCTAGTGCCCACCTGGGAAGGAGTTTGTTTTCTCTATTTGGATCAAGGAAGTCAGTGACCTTAAAGGGTTCTTACACTCGGGCAAAGGGAAAAAGTCATTAATGGAGATTTGTATCGGCAACCACAGTGTCTACCTGATTTCTTTCTTTCAGAAACACAAGCTTTATTCTCCTTCTTGCTGAGTGTTACAAGCTACACTTGCTTCTCAGTGTTATGTTTTCCTGCCCTGCATGTCTGATCTGTATTCTCTTTGCCCTCCTAGCTTCTTTTTTCTCAGTGCCTCATTCCTGCCGCCATGTGCTTCTTGGTCTGTGAGTGTCCTGGAAGTGTTGCTAGGGGAGAACTGATTTCCTTGGTCCTCGGTGACCCACACGTGCTGACTTACTCTCATTGTGTCATTCTCACCTTGGCACACGTCCAGGGCGAGATAATATGTATGACCTGATCTATTCCAAGGAGAGTGCTCTAAATCAAGAAATTGCATACTTAGTGAAGTTTAGTAGACCAAGCAAGACCCAAGAGTCAAGAACTCTTAAATGTTCATCCCTGTGTGAATTCAGATTTATTGGGGAATTTTTAGCAAATCAGTCAACCTCTCTGTGGCCTTGTGATCATCCTGTAAAGTACTGTTACAGCTGTTTTATATTAATTTCCTCCTTTAACATTTTCAAAATATATTTTATTGAAATTCATTTTCAGTTGAGAGCCTTGATGCCTAACAGTTTTATTACTTCTGATTTTTAATATGGATTTTTACTTTTACTGACTTAGACCTTCTCTTTTAGCATTAACTTTTGGATATGGTTACATTTCTTAAGGAGTACTTACATTCATTTGGAAATCCCACGCATTTAAATTTTGGAAGCCTTGTCTTTTCTTTTTTACTAATAATCTAAAATTGTAGTGAAGCTATTATAAAAAAGAAGGATAGAAACGTTTTAATGCTTTGACCCTGTAAGAGAGAACTTGGAAAATGCACGCTACAAACTACTGATGAAATGTTAATCATCATGTGGACTTTGAAAACTTTACATTTACTTGTAATCTAAACTTTATCCAATTCTGGTTTAAACGAGTCATAATTATGTAGCTTACTGATTGCCTTTAAGGAAGATTTTGCCCAAAACAGCAATAGTATTAAATACACTAAACCAAGTTTAGTTATGAAGACCTGCTGATCACCTTTCATATTTGTGTGGTCACCCTTCCCTCACCTGGATTCTCCCTTCCCTTGTTTGACCAGTGGTCCTTTGGCGTGCTCCTCTGGGAACTGATGACAAGAGGAGCACCACCTTATCCTGATGTCAACACCTTTGATATAACAGTATATTTGTTGCAAGGCAGAAGGCTCCTACAACCTGAATACTGCCCAGATCCCTTGTAAGTAAGAATTCCAACAGGATCTTCTGTAGCTCTTACGTTCTTTTCTTTTACAGAAATGCTTGCCTTCAGAGTCCTTACAGCATTGTTTCCTTTCTGAAACAGGTATGAAGTGATGCTGAAATGCTGGCACCCTAAAGCTGAACTGCGCCCATCCTTTTCTGAACTGGTCTCCAGGATATCAGCGATATTCTCTACTTTCATTGGGGAACACTATGTCCATGTGAACGCTACATACGTGAATGTCAAATGTGTCGCTCCATATCCTTCTCTGTTGTCATCACAAGATAATGTTGATGGCGAGGGGGATACATGATGGATGGAGGCACCTGTACCACCAGCCCCCTTCTGAGAAGCATTACTGAACTGTCCAAACAACAGTCCACAGTTTGTCCAATATTTTTTTCACTGCCTGGCCACTGAAAGGCCACCAGGTATTATTTGCTTTTGCCAAAATTGCACTATTATAGGACCTTATATTGTTATTTAAAATGACTGGATTCTACGGAATTTCTCATCTGACAAAGCATCGGAGCCAGAAGCTTGGTCCCACAGGCCAGTGACCAACAGCAATCCTGCAACTGTGATGACGCTCCTGTCACATTCAGGCCAAAACCTGAATGCTGGGTTGAAATTTTTAAAAATCGGGATCCCACCTGATTTCATATGGGGAACTGAAGCAATGCATTTTGAGGGCTTCTTGATCACAGAAAATTCAAAAGAAGTGGTCATGTCCAGGAAAGACATGGCATCCCTGGGACCAGGCCACTCATTTAGACTTAAAGCGTTTCAAATAACTTTTATGTGTTGTATGAACAACACATTTTTTTATTACTGGTGTTGTCATTTGCCCATTAGGTAAACATTCCCTTTTAAATTTTTGTCTACACATTCCTTTTATTGGAGAACTATCCATAGACAACACGGTCAACATTTCAAAACAGCAGGACATGAAATGTGTTTATAAATTAGTAGGAATATTTACATATGTACATAGACAACGTTAAGGCTTTCGTAAAATAGCTTAGTCACAGTGAAATATTTGTCATTTAAAAATCAACTGTTTGAGAATGATGCCTTTCTGATCTGGATGTGGACATTTAGAAGTTTTGTCTGTTTTTTTTTTTTTTTTAAATGATGACTCTGAAAATGAAACAAGTAATTTGTGATGATAAATGTTTTTAAAGGTAACTCAGCATGTTTTTAAAGCAAAATACGTCTGACTAAAACTTTATTGGTTCCAATCATGGCTCATAAGTAGAGCCGAGAAAGAATCGATGGACTGGGAATATTAGCCTCTTTCTCAGGTGGCAGCCTTCCACCCCACAAACAATTGGAGGCAATAAAATCAGGAGGAGTCCAGTTTTGCATTAGGACATGTTTTGTGTTAAGCAAAACATATTTTAGGGGAAAAAAAAAGGCAATTGAAAGTTCTGGCCGTTTCACCTGGATGAACAGTTACTCTGGTCAGGACTTTTGTGATGTTTTGTTCTGTGAGATTTTGTGCTTACTACTGTATAATGCATGTGGCACAGTATACTCTAACTGGTTTTGTCGATGTAAACATTTAAAGTATTATATTTTTATAAAAAGGTTTATTTTTAATGATGTAAAAAAACTTTTGTTAGGCCACAAAAATACTGCACTGTGAACATTTCAGAAAAGGTATGTCGGACTTGGATTAATAACAGCATGGTTTTAAATGGCTGTAAATAGTGATAAGGAAATGTACTGACTGCCAGTACACCCCACCCTCATTACATCATCAGGACTTGAAGCCAAGGGTTAACACAGCAAGCTATAAAGAGGGTGTGTTATGCTAAAACCCAATAGTAGAGTTGAGCTCTTGTTGCGAGAGAGAGTGATTACAACCAAAAGCTCTTTGACAATGGTGGAACTTATCAGAAGACACAAGGAATTGTACTGCAGTGATACTTCAATTCAAATATTACTATTTCAGAAGTGTAAAGAGTAATACTGATTCACAGAATATTGTAAATGATGGTGAGGAAGAAAAAATCCACTCTGCAGAAAGAAATAACTGTCTCCACCGATGTCAAGAGAATGAATACATCGAGAATAGCGCTTATGTAATCAACCCATCAACAAGACTGCACACCTGTATATATGCTTGAGAAAGCTACAATGTGAAAATCATGTTTGCTATTTATAAACGTGTCCTTAGGTTAATGTGTCTGGACAGATTGTGGGAGTTAAGTGATTCTTCGAAGAATTAGATACTTGTCACTGCCTATACCTGCAGTTGAGCTGAATGGTACTTTGTATGTTAATAGTTGTTGTTCTGATAAATCGTACAATTAAAGTGATGTATCATCTTGTATACTGAGTTGGTTTTTGCTAGTCATGCCTGATTGCCTACTCCATTTACATAATGACAGAGGAAGCCTAAGATTGATTTCACCTGACTATACCAACTCATCCATTTATGAGAGTGTTAGTCAAGTTAATGCATAGACATCTAAAAGAATTTGCATCCTTGATTCTCAGGAAGTCTGTCTCTCTAAGGGTGGTTTCCCCTGCGCTGCTGAATTACCTAACATTTCCCTGACAGCCTTTCGACTGCTGGAGCACCTGGCCCCTACTTCAGCTTGATCCTCTTCTCCAGCAAGATGCATCCTTGGACCAGAAGACATGACAATGGAGCTGCAACCCCACAGTTGGCACAGAGATAGCTAGTTGGGTGTTGGAGGAGAGAGACCTTCTTACCCCCTTAAAACTACTCTTTTCATCTACACAGGTTCCCACTCTTCAGGTGCCCCCAAGGACTAGAGCAACTACCTTCAGGTTATATCCATGAATATTCTTGTAATGGTAAAGGGATTCAAAGGTGAAATTTCAGTCATCTAAGCTTTGGGGCAGTCTGAAATTTTTTTTAAAAAAAAGGTCTGAGTTTAAACTAGTGCCTACAAAGTAGGCACTACTTTGTGGGGGCTGATTCTTTAGTGAAAGAGAATTTAACGCCTGTACCCAGTCAAACTCCCTCCCCTCCAAGAGATGCATTTCCATAGGAAGTTCAATCAGACCCCATGCCCAGAAGAACAAGAACTTGTCATCTTTATATCCCAAGTGTCTGTCACTTTTTTAGCATGTCGTCAAACAGTGCTCTACTGAAACAGGATTTTCTTGTCTTCAGTCAATCACTTTAAGCCACCACAGATACAGAGTTACCCAGGTAGCTCCCATGATGTTTGGTGAATCACTGACATGGGGGGTGGAAGGGAATCTTTCTAGGGAGAGAGGGATAAAAAGATATCCCTTTACAAAGTTTTGCTTGATGCTCTGTATTTTTAATTACCACAGGATTTTTCACTCCACAGTGTAGGCATCAATTATATTTTTGCTCTCTCTGACCTACACAGGAGATTGCATCCTTAAAGAATTATGGTGAAAGGATACAAAACCTGTACAAGCACATTAACTGTTTAATTGCTGACGTCTTGCATTGTTAATTTACCCAGTTTAGTTCAGGAAACAAGTTAACATTATGTAAAAGAAATTAATTAGTATTTAATTTAATTCCACTAATACGTAGTGAGCATCTGCATATGTCAGGCATTGTACTAGGTAATGGAGATTTACAAATAAACAGTCTCTCCCCCTCCAAGGAATTTAATTGAAGAGACAAACAGTATTACACAGTTAGTGAATATTAGAACTGTGCATTTTCTTAGATCTGTAAACCATCTAGAAGAGGCTTCACAGTTTATAATTGGAAGTTTGTAGTTTTTGACCCCTTGACCTATTTCTCTCACCCCCTCATCCCCTTTGGCTACCACCAATCTGTTTTCCGTATCTATGAGCTCTTTTTCTGGGGTTTTATTTGTGGTTTGGTTTTGGGATTTAGGGGGTTTTTTTTAGAGTCCACATATAAGTGAGATCATATGTCTTTTTCTGTCTGACTTATTTTACTTAGCATAATGTCATTGAGGTCCATCCATGTTGTGGCAAATGGCAAGATTTCCTTCTTTTTTATGGCTGAATTATATATATACATATAATTTTCTTTATCCATTCATCCACCAATGGACACTTAGATTGTTTCCATGTCTTGGCTGTTGTAAATAATGCTAAGATGGGAGTGCATATATCTTTTTGAGTTAGAATTTTCATTTTCTCCGCATAAATGTCCGAAAGTGGAATAGCTGGATTGTATGGTAGTTCTAATTTTTAATTTTTTGAGGAACCCCCATACTGTTTTCCATAGTGTTTGCACCAATTTACATTCCCAGTAGGGAACAAGGGTTCCTTTTTCTCCACATCCTCACCATTATTTGTTACCTCTTGCCTTTCTTTTTCCCCTTGTCTTTTTGATAATAGCCATCCTAACAGGTGTGAGCTGACACGTCATTGTGGTTTTGATTTGCATTTCTCTAATGATTGGTGATGTTGAGCATCTTTTCATGTACCTGTTGACCATCTATATGTCTTCTTTGGAAAAATGTATATTCAGATCTGCCTACTTTTTAACTGCATTGTTATTTTGATACTGAGTTGTATGAGTTCTTTGTATATTTTGGATATAACTCATTATCAGATGTATGATTTGCAGGTATTTTCCCCTATTCAGTAGTTTGACTTTCCCTTTTGTTGGTGGTTTCCTTTGCTGTGCAGAAGCTTTTAAGTTTTATATAGTCCCACTTTTTATTTTTGCTTTTGGTGCCTTTGCTTTTGGTGCCAGACTCAAAAAATTATTACCAAGACTTATGTCAAGGAGCTTACTACCTATGTTTTCTTCTAGGAGTTCTACGTTTTCAGGTCTTACATTCAAGTCTTTAATCCATTTTGGGTTGATTTTTGTGAATGGCGTAACATAGTGGTTCAGTTTCATTCTTTTGTATGTGCCTGTCCAGTTTTCCCAGCACCACTGATTGAAAAGACTATCCTTTCTCCATGTATATCCTTGGTGCCTCTGTTGAAAATTAACCAACCATATACGCGTGGGTTTACTTCTGGGATTTCTGTTCTGTTCCATTGATCTATGTGACAGGTTTATGCCAATACCATACTGTTTTGATTACTATAGCTTTGTAAAATAGTTTGAAATCAAGGCGGGTATCACAGTTTAAACATACCAAGTGAAGCTTCTTAGTAAAGCAAATAGATCAAGCTCTGACTTATCTTGAGCAAAATACTGAACCTCTCTCAACCTAAGTTTCTTTGTCTGTCATGTAGGTTAGTCCTACTTACTGCACAAAGTTGTATGAGGACTAAAAAATAGTGTGTATAGTTACCTGGATACCATAGTTGCTCAGTAATTGTGATATTATTATTATCTTCAGTAAAAGCCCATGTAAATGTAGCCTGCAGTTGATGAAAGGGAAATGAAGCCTGAAAGGAACCTTACAGATGTTTAAATACAAATTCTTACCCCATCCCTCATGTCATACCAGCTTTATACAGTGGAAATAAAGCTGTGATTCTCCCTCATCCTTGAATATTGATACGACAGTACAGGTGGGGGCTGAGAAGCATGACAAAACAATGACAAGATGGTGGCACCTTTCCTCTTAGTGCCGATCACCCAAAGACTACCTCTATCCCTTCTTGTTTCTCCAAACTCTCTATTAGTCCTTTAATCACTTCTCCAATGACTAGTTTCCTTGTTTCTTGTTTAGCCTTCAGACCTAGAATTCACAACAGACATGGAAAAGAACAACCTGTCTAAATTATAGGAAAGTTGCAGGAAGGCACAAGGACAGGAATCCCAATTCTCAGTATTACTGAGAATTACTGAGTATCACTGAGAGTATTATTGTTCCTTGCTTTGCTCAAATGGGTGGTTAATGATTATTCAAACTCAGGAAAAGTAGTGTTTGGGAGATAAGGAATACTTCGTTAATATTATGATCCATCTGGATGACTAGACATACATAGCTGACTATGCAGACACGTAGGATGCACTCTTGTGGTGCTTTAGACAATTTCAGGAGAAAGGTATGCAGACATTATGCCCCAAAGGAAGAAATGCTTATTGCTTTTAATTCCATAAAGTGTTTTTCTTCTTCATACCTGACATTTTTCTTCAGGACTATCTCAATTCCCTATCTATCAAAACTTGGAAATAACTCCAGTCATAAACCAGTGAAATATTTCAGTTGGTGAATTGAAAGTAATAAAATAGAGGCTCGCCCAAACTGTCCTTTGTTGTAAATTACACCAGAGGTCTAGATTACGTCAGCCAAAGGTATTGATCACAATGCTGAGAGGTTTATAACTACTATTGACTTACCATGTGACCCTGGAGCAGAAATCTAGGAAAATTGCAAAAGCATATCTACGATAATGAAAAGCCCATCATTAATAGAACGTACTATCCTGTCATCCAACTAGTACTGTGTTGGCATCAAGGCAAATATTTAACTAATGCTAGAAACAGAAGGTACTTCTGTCTTCACCCTTTTTTCCATTGCATGCTTCTGAGCTACTCTGATGAGTGTGTTTTCCCTCTTATCACTAAAGGTATAGGTTTTTTTAAAAAACTGATAGGAATTAATTAGTTCATTATTTCCATATAAAAGTAGCATCAATCATCCAAATAGCTCCTAATCCTTTATTATTTTTTTAACAAAGAGCTAGTTCTCCATATAACTCAATTTAGAATAGGGCTCAAGTCCCACTCTCCTGGGCAGTTAAATCCTACCTGGTTAAGCATTCCACAAAAACTAGTTAGCATTAAGGAAGCAACTCTGAGATGAAAATGGCCATATTTAGGATACACAAACGGAAATTTTTAATTTAAGTAAACTACTAATTTAACATTATTTTGAAGCACTGGTCCCAGATTACAATGATAATTAATTTTTATCCTTTTCTTGAAAAGAAGCCTTTTGTCTTTATGTGTTCACTCTTTCACTGTCACATGGGTACATATTTTTCCACCACACGAGTTCCAGGCTGGCAGAAACGTCCACTAATCCTTAGACCTCTGGGCTGGAACGACAAAAATGCATAAAATCTTACCAAGCCAAAAGAGATCAACTTTAAAAATCTTTGGCATCCAAACACGTCAGAACCGTTTTTCACTGACTCCCCAAACCATTTGTGTTCCCCATCATGGTCCATGGAGTCTGTAACATCAGTTCCTGCTTTTATTGGGCAGCCTGGAATTTTTAAGCACCATATTTCATCTCATTTTCCTTTACCTTTCTTGGTTGTTTATACTTTTCACAGTTGTTTTATGAGTTTTCTTTCTGTCTCTAATTCTAGAAGTGTTGGAAAGTGGTAATGGACAGACTGCTGTCTGCCAACCCAAGCCATCACTTTGATGTTTGCCACTGTTACGGTGACATCTGCTCTTTCCATTATAGTCAAGCAGGGCCTTCCCTTCCACAGAACTGTGACTAAACAACCACCATATTCATCAGTGGCAACAATTCTTGTAAACAAGAAATGCCAAATTCAGAGCCTTTGTGAAATCCTGTCCCACACTTCTGAAGTTAGGCACATGATCACCTTTAGAGATTACTTCAGAAGTACCAATAAAGAAAAATACAGAGAAACCCAAATATCCTATCAGGATACTTTTGCAAACCTGTTTCTGATTTTTTGTTAGATTATGAGAATTAAATGTAAGGAATTTAAACTAGCTTCAGTGGTAGCCAAAAGATCTATGGAAACACATGGGTAAAGCAAGAAATCACTATCACAAAGATACTATAAAAACATGTTTCAGAAACAAAATACCCACTGTTAAAACTACATAGGTACTTTTTCTGAAAATGAACTTAATTGATAAAACAATAATGATAATAATAATGATCTCATCCCAAGACATGTCATAGGAATTAATGACTGTCTGGAAGCTAATGGGCTAAGGTAATGCTCTCAGGAATTAGTCTTGCTTGATAAAATGCTGTTAGTTTAGTAAACGAATGCTTATAATGACAAAGTAAAAAAACAGAGCTGCCACCATCGAGCCTGCCTGATTCACAGGGAAAAAAAAAGTTAATGAGTCATGTGCTGCTCTTATTCATTTTTTCTATTCAGTTGTAATATATCCTTTATATTTTTTTTTCATACATCTCTCTCCTACTTTTACTCTGAGGATATGTTTGCTTAAGGATTGTTATACTGACAGAGATTTAAGCTCTTAATAAAAATGTAACTCCCTCTAGTGCAAGCATATCAAATTTTAAATTATGATTACTTTGAATCATTTTATTTTAACTGCTCTGATGTGAAGAAAATGTGGATTCTCCACATGTGGGCTTTAGAATATTGCCTCCAAATTATAGTTGGCTTTGAAGTCATTACTCAACATCTTATTCCAAGGTTATTCTAACAACTGACCTCCTTATTCTGCCCTCTCCATACTCACTCTTATAATCTAAAACCAGCTGCCAAAATTATATATCTGACTATGTCATTTTCCTGCTTGAAAACCTATGCCCATTCCTAGACATTCCCTGCATCAAGTCTTTATGTTGCTATGTCTCGTTTTGTTTTATTTTTATTACAAAATATATCCTCATGGAAAAAAAATTTTAGTTGGACAAAAACATACAAAATGGACAGGAAATATCCTCTGACCACTCTCCCACACTCTCCATTCTCACTCCCTAAGTGTAACTGATGTTAACACTTTCATGTATATTCTTCCAGAAATTTCCACCCTGCATTAGTTCTAAAACTAAGCCAGACACTTCAGAACATCCTTCACAAGCCTCCATTTTACTGACCAAACTACTACTCAGCATAATCTCCCCAGTCAAGGAAACTGTCTCTCAACCTCTGTGACTTTGAAATTCCACTGAAATCCCCCTTTTGATTTTAGTAAAGAGGGCTAGACTGAGCTATTTGGACCATGCTCCCCCCAGTCCCTAGCTGGCTGATAATTTGGTGTCCCTTCAAACTGATGTTCTCTAAATATTTTCTCAATCTTTATTTAAATAGATTTCAGTGATTTTTCTCTTAATAAAAATAATTAAAGAACAGATTTACTTATTTATTTCCATTTAACAGAGCAGAATCAACATACTAAAAAAAATCAACAAAACATTACATTTTTCTAAAATTCTAGTTCTCTTTTGCAATATTCAAAACTAGACTCCTTGGAAGTTATAAAGGTTTCAGCTTAGGTAATAAAAATAAAACACCCATTCCTGATAAGCAGCATTCTGTGAGGGTTATTTCAGAATTTCAGCTGACAACTTTTAACTGAGTGGAACTGTATTTACACGTGGTAAACATACACCACAGAGATGGGCTGTTTACTGTAGCAGATTACTTTGCTTCGCTCCAACTGTCCTTTTGGCAGGAGCATGCCCAGCCTAATTTTGTCCGTTTCATAAGGGGCCGCATGTGGAAACCTGAATCGGCTGACATCATATTACTGACTTAATCCAGTCATAATTCAGGGCCCAGTGACCTGGCAAGCCCCCACCCCACCCCCTTATTCTGGATAGAAGTGCTATAGCGTAGAGCTTAGGTGGACACACTTTGGAATCAGACACTCTAAGTTTTCATCATTTCCACCACTTACTAGTGACGTGATTTTGGACTAGTTGTTTAACCCCCCTAAGCCTCAGTTCCACTTCTGTAAAATGAAAATACAAACAGTGGCTTCCTCATAAGATTGTGTGAGGATTAAATGAAATGATACATTCGAAACTTTAATGAAGTGGCAGTAATATTTATGGGGACCTTGATTTTTACTATCATCATCATTATTATTATTAATTACCTGCCTTTCTCCACAAAAAGATTCTACGTGGAAGGTGCTAGAATAAAATTACCATCAAACAGGTCCAAAGTTTGGCACAATCTAGAAATATGTGAAGGAAAAAGTTATGAAAACAGACGCTAGTTTTCTTCATCCTTTTTAGTAATACCAGCGTGACACTAGGAACAGGGTCCTAGTCTAGTCCCAGCTGACTTTACTATCTGTGTGACTCTCAGTGTCCCTTAATTTTTCAAGTTGCACTTTTCCTGTCTATAAAGAATGAAGATAATTATACCTCACAATGCTGGTTGTTAATATTAAATGATATAATGTTTTATACAAATACATGGTATTATTATGGTTATTAGATTCATTAAAATATTTTTTTAATTTTAAATATATTTTAGAACTCATCTGATTCATAAAATTCCCTCTAACCAACCCTAGTGCTTCATTTGCTCCAACAGAATGGCTGGAGTTGTTTACAGAAATCTGTGCCTAGAATCAAACAGCTCAGGACTGGAGAAGGCTGCAAATCTGGCCCCAGCCTCCGCTCAAAGGTTCTGGGTGCTAATTGCTTGCTGACCCTTAAACAACTCTACGTCCTCTTCGGAGTTTAAAGTTTGGGGTGAAATCACTGCCCCTTCTCAAAGATAAACACAAATGCAGATCTGAAGTGGTGTCCTGAGCTAACATGAGACACACTGAGTTTGAATCTCATCACGGCAGTGTTTTTCCAACATAATAAATTGCTCTTTGTTCAAATCAGAAAATGAATTCACTTTATTTTCCAAAATCGGCTCTGCCAGGTTTCCTTGATTTAATTGTATCTTTTTTGTCTGCTGACAATGGAAAGCAGAAGAAAATAGTCTTGCTAAGGAAATGAAATATGACCAAGAAAAACAGGCATTCTCACACTATATGAGGTGGGTTTTTTTTTTTCGCATTCAATTTTTTATAAGAAAAAAAGGTCTTTACCCTTTGAAATAACAGCATTATTGTGGTGACTGTTAGGTCATATCTACACAGCCCAAAAGAAAATGTTGGAAAGAAAATTAACCAGTTCATAAGGGTATGGACAACATTATTTTTAAAAGGAAATGGTTCTTCATACATAGAAAGAATAATAAATGATAGCAAAGAAAAATGAGAGTTGAGGCAGTTATTTAAATAATTCAAATAAAATATAAAAGTAAAGCACCTGTGATATTTAGGTAAAATCATATAGAGTAAACACAGTTAACCAAGTTATTACTGCAGTTTTTCAGTATATTTAGCTAAAATAGTCCTTGCTTTAATAAAATAGTCTTGCTCAGAAAAGAATTCTTTTTTTAATAAATTTATTTATTTTTGGCTGTGTTGGGTTGTGTTGCTGTGCGCGGGCTTTCTCTAGTTGCGGTGAGTGGGGGCTACTCTTCGTTGTGGTGTGTGGGCTTCTCACCGTCGCAGCTTCTCTTGTTGCGGAGCATGGGCTCTAGGCGTGCAGGCTTCAGTAGTTGTGGCACGTGGGCTCAGTAGTTGTGGCACATGGGCCCAGCTGCTCCGCGGCACGTGGGATCTTCCAGGGCCAGGGCTCGAACTCGTGTCTTCTGCATTGGCAGGTGGATTCTTAACCACTGTGCCACCAAGGAAGCCCAGAGAGAAGAACTCTTGAGTCCTGGTTGGCTGATAGGAAGATCTTGTAATGAATAAATAAGGGTTGAAAGCAAGAAAGAGCCAGGTTCCCATCCCAGCTCTGCCATCTACTCACCATTTGCCTGTAAACAAATGTGGTTGCCCACTTATTCCATTTTAACATGTTATTGAGAGCCTTCTACGTAACACACACTGTTCTAAGAAGGAAAGATGCAGCAGAGGGTATACTAGACAGACTGTGGCCCCCATAGGGCCTTTATCCCAAAGTAGAGAGAAAGAAAGATGATAGAGATAGGTAGATAGATAGATGGACAGAGAGGTGATGGATGGATAGATAGATAGATAGATGCACAGAGATAGATATACAAAAGTTAATTTCAAATTGTTATAAGTGCTACAAAAGGAACAAATAGGATAATAAAATTAAGATTAAAATGACTATTTGGCACAGGGGGATCAGGAAAGGCCTCTCTAAGAAATCAAAACATGAGCTAAGACCTGAAGATGAAGAGGAGCCCACAGTGTGAACAGCTGGTGCGGAGCAGTCAAGGCAGGGAGGACACCTGTACAGAGTCCGCTGCTGGAGAAGAAGAGGGCTTTGCCTGTTGAAGGCCCCGGAAACCAACCTGCACGGCAGTAATATGTTGAAGGGGAAGCATGGTATGAGGCAGAGTTAGAAATGTAAGCAAGAACCACTTAGATTTCTATCCTAACAGCAATGGGAAGTTACTGAGGGCTGTTAAGCAAGAGAGGACATGATTTATTTTTAATAGGTTAGTCTGGCTGCAGAGTGAAAATAGATTGTAGCAATGCAAGAGAAGCAGGAGCCCATTGAATAACGCCAGGCATGAGATAAGGGCAGGCTTGAAGTTGGATAGAGGGATGGGAAGTAGAGCTAAGTGGATAGATTTGAGAAGCATTTTTTTAAATATAAAATTATTTATTTTTGGCTGCGTTGGGACTTTGTTGCTGCGCGGGCTTTCTCTAGTTGCGGTGAGCAGGGGCTACTCTTCGTTGCAGTGCGCGGGCTTCTCATTGCAGTGGTTTCTCTTGTTGCGGAGCACGGGCTGTAGGTGCATGGGCTTCAGTAGTTGTGGCTCGTGGGCTCTAGAGCACAGGCTCAGTAGTTGTGGCGCATGGGGTTAGTTGCTCCGTGGCATGTGGGATCTTCCTGGACCAGGGCTCGAACCCGTGTCCCCTGCATTGGCAGGCGGATTCTTAACCACTGCACCACCAGGGAAGCCCGAGATGCATTTTAAAGATAAAATGAATGCACCGTGTTCATGAATTATATGTGGGTAAGGAGGGAAAGGGAATGATCAAAGATGATTCCTGTATTTTTGGCTTAGGCAACTGGAAGGATGGTGTCCCCTCATACTGAGAGAGAAAGCGGGGAGAGTCACAGGTCAGATCAAGAGTTCTACTTCAGAAAAGTCAGTTTCAGATGCCTTTTAGACAAAAAAGTGGAAATGCCAAGTAGACATTTGAATATGTAGGTCTAAAGCCTGGAGAGGCAAAACATCAACATTTGGTGGTATAAAGCTATGGAACCAGATGAGGTCATCTAGGGATGGAAGCTAGAGAGGGCCAAGGATGGAACCTCAGGGCACTACAGTGTTTAGAGGTCAGGGACTTTGAGAAGGAGTTACCTCATCATAAAACGCAAAGGTTATCATCTGGAAAGATTAAATAAAAGTATGTATGTTTTGCTACTAGCTGGTAAAGACCCTCAACAATTGTTAATTTCTTCCATTTTGTTTAAGCCTCTCCCTGCACACCCACTCCCACCATCCAGATATAATTAACAAATTATATTCAAGCTTGTCTTCTTTCATCTTGAAATGGAAAATTGTGCATCCTGCATCTACCTGTTCACTTTGAGCACCTCAACTCCTGCTCATACTTAGATGATAAATTTATACGATCATTATCATACTTAGAGAAAATCCCCGAAAACAAAAAAAGTAATGGTCCACAATTAATCTAGATTCTGTGCATCAGGATTAGGTTCAGAAAACCCCAAAACAATGTGGCTTAAATGAGAAAAGAGTTTCCTTCTTTTACACAAAACAGGTTGGGAGACAGGTAGTGGAGGACTGGGATGGAGGCTGCAAGATGTTGTCAGGGACCCAGGCTCTAGTCTTTCTGCTCTGCCATCCCCATGCATGGCTTCTATCCTCAAGGTCTCCTTTGTGGTGCAAATGGCTTCCTGAGTTTCAGAATCAGCATTCTTTTTTTTAATTGAAATATAGTTGATATACAATGTTGTGTTAATTACTGCTGTACAGCAAAGTGATTCAGTTATACACACGTATATATATACACATTCTTTTTTTATATTCTTTTCCATTATGGTTTATCATAGGATATTGAATATAGTTCTATGTGCTGTACAGTAGGACCTTGTTGTTTATCCATTCTATATATAAAAGCTTACGTCTGCTAACCTCAGTCTTTCACTCCATCCTTCCCCCACCCCCTACCCCTTGGCAACCACCAGTCTGTTCTCTATGTCCATGTGAATCAGCATTCTTTAAGAACATCCCTGAAAGGCCTCAAAACTGTTCTCCTGCTACATTCAGCCAGAATGTAGCCTTAGAGCTACAGCTAGATGCAAGGGGTGGCTGGGAAATGTTGTCCTTTATTTTTTCACAGCAATGGCCCAGCTAAAAACCAGAATTCTGTTAAGGAATAAGGGGAGAATGGATGTTGATAGGTAACTAATAGTTTCTTACACAGTGTGTCTACAAGACCAGTATCAACCAGTGTTTTTTATGGAATAAACCATTTCATCATCCTCTTTTAATGATTAATCCAAGAAAAAGACACAGCCATCCACCCTGGGTCCTTTGATCCAGTTTTATTCTACCTAATTTCAGTAAATTCAACATTTATGGACTGTCAGCGTTGTATGAGGCACTTGGTTAAACAGTGTAGGAGATACAAAGATTTACAAATTCTCATATAATTTACAATTTTATTAGAAAAGAAAAATAAGGACAGAAATCCTAACTGCAATAGATTACTGTAATAGGCATATAACTTAAGAAATCTGAGAGTTCAGATAGAATGCAATTCATTATGCTAGAAGGGGCTAAAGAAGATTTTGTAAAAGAAGATGCATGTGAATTAGGCCCAGATGGATAGACCTGAAAAGGATATTCCAAATGGAGAGAGTCGTATCAGCAAAGAAGTCAGCAGAGTACAAGAATGGTTAAGGAACAAGAGAGATTCATTTGACCATAATAATATTTGGGAAGACATAATAATATGTCTATTGATAATAGGCCTTGGTGCCTGGTTGACTGTAAGCCTCCACTGCCTGCAACATAACGATCTTTCTTATTCTCTCATGATTCTGGGAAGTGTTTGGAAATTCCAAGGTGGGGTTGGGTGATGGGAGGATACAATCAGGATAAAAGAGTGTGGGTGTTGTCCTTTTTGGCTTCCAGCCTCTCATCTCTGGCCGTGCCACCCCACTCCTGTCCTGTGAACGAGCCCATCCAGAACCCTCCGTGCCCACAGATATGATGCAGTACAGAAGCGGCACTGGGTTGTTACCTCTCTTGGAAGAACATAATACACAGTCAGGCACATAGCACTGGAAAAATATTGTGGCTGAAGGCTCACATGGCTCTCCTGGAGCTAGGGTGTATGCTCCAGGAGCACAGAGGACTCAAATCATCAAAGGCCTTTCATATCACCTTAAGGTGTTAGGGAATGGGGAATGACAAAATGCTTTCAAAACAGAGGGGCAACAAAATCAGAACTGTTATTTGGAATAATAACTCCAACAGCATTGATTGGAAAAGGAAATATTTTAAAAGCTCTATTAGGAGACTATTTCAATTTTGTCTAGTTAACTAAAGTGGAAACTACAGCTGCACTGATGGAGAGTGACAATAGGTCAGCACCCAGTGCTCACATTGCACTGTTGCTTTATGATGGTGTTTGATGACACAATTGTTTACAACCCTCCACTTTCTTCCCTGCCTTATCATTAGTGTTACTTTAGAATAATGAAGTCTGTTCCATCCATTAACTCCACTAACATTTGATCTCCCCGTGGACTGAGGTTAAAAATTAATTACTCTTCCAACATATTGATTACATGACTATAAATATAAAAACAGAACTACAGAGCAACTACAGGGACCTTTGTTTAAATAGCATGTTTGCTCTTTTTAAAGGAGGGAATTAAGGTTGAAGGAACTTGGTACTGGAGGAAGACACTAGAAAAGTGACCCTAGAGTGCCATCTAGTGTTTGTAACGTATTTAAGTGCAGTGTATCAAAGAAAGGTCTGGTTTCAGATACTGTGCGCGACTTCCTGTTAAAAACTAGGCAACGTCTGACTACTAAAAAGCAAATTCTTCCACCGCCTTTATTGTTTGTCATCCAGATATAGTCCTGAATTTTAAACAAAGTGCTCATTTTAGAACTGCGGCGGGACGAAGGCTTAAGTTCAACTTCTAGGTAGTGGTGCGTTAACGGAATTGGAGGGCACTGTTTGCAGCTTTGCATCAGCCCTCATACAACTCTCTCTTTTTATCATACTGGGAAAAGGTTGGCTCTAAGATAGAGCTAGCTTTTAACTCTTTCTTTTTATCTCTTTAACTGGGTAGTTTCAGACTTTTTCACCTAATTAAAAGTGAACTCATAATATTTCATGAATTAAAGAATGAGTAGCATGGAAGAGGTTAAGAACTGGTGTTAAAAGTCTCCTGCCGTGGAAATTCACTGTTACTGATGCCGCTCGTATATCAGAGCACTGCCTTCTACAGACATTAAAATTCACTTTGTTTCATGTCCCTAATACTGCCCAGCCCTTGGCAAGCACGAATCTGACATTATATTAGGCAATTCACACTGACCTAGTAACTCAAAGCAATCATCACTGGTAACTTAAAGTGACTACACTCCAAAAGAGTGTAGAGCCTAAGGTCACACTTGTAAATCTTGCCACAGAAAGGCCAAAGATTATAATCTTTATGCCAAGTGCTGCAGATTCCTTTCTACTGAGCAGAGTCATATTTCAAAGACTTTACTAATTTGAAACCTATAGTCAGTTGTGACAATAGCAGATATGGCTTAAATGACATCAAACACAAATTTTAAAGAACACCGGTAAATCAACGGAAAAAAGGCAATTACATTTATTATACCTGAGGTTGAGATTTTATAGTTCTAGCTTCACAATATACTGAAATTCAAGTATCATAACTTTTATGAATTGAGAGGCTAACAATTAAATAATTAACTCATGCTTAATTAAGGACAGGTGTGATCCTGTAACAGTGTATATTTTTACAATTTGCTATGATTATGTATAAACAGGATGTATTAATTCATTTGGAGCTTCGTACTATTGAGACCAAGGTCAGAGGTTTGATTTCTAAACAGGATAGACAGCTTCACCGCTGGGTGCCTCTGGGCATCTAATCAATGTTTCCTCAGTGGGCTTCGGGAGAGTGAATGTGTAAGTTGGCCACTGCTAAAGAAAACCATTTTTTTAATTTGTTCTTGCTAGACTTTTTATGACATAAGTAATGTATGCTTCCTGTGTGTAAAATAATGTCAGATGTAGTTTTTTAAAAAGTAGCATTCCTGCAGATTCTAGCAATCCTCTCCAGTACTACCCTGTTCCAATAGATACTGTCACTTTCGTATCTTCATGCTTCTCATACTTACTGAAGAATATACATATATGTTGATTTTAGAGGTTTTAAACAAAAATAGGATCATTCTATGTACATAATCTGCAACATGATTTATTTTCACTTAGCAATATATCACAGGTATTCCTCTAGTATATAGCTCAGTGTTTTTTATTGCCTAATATTCTTTAGAATGGGTGTTTCTAAATTCACTTAATCGTATCCTTCCTCCTGGGCATTCAGGTTGTTTCCAGGTTTTTTGTTTTGTTTTGTTTAGTATTAGAAACGATGCTGCAAAAAATATTCTCATGTATAATGTATAATCTAATGTGCCAGCCTTTTATTCTTCTAGGATACAGCCCTAAACACACAGAAAAGTAATAAATAGTTGGGGCATCCTCTAATATTGTGTTAAATATTTGAAGTTGAAAGAGAAGTTTTCTCTTTTGACACCCAGTAAATCCGAGCATGTTTCATTACGAAAAGACATGACACATTTGCTCCAGATCTGAAAATCTGGAGAAAATTAAAATGAAAAAGAACAACTCTTTATGTTTATATTAGGATCCTCAGCATACCCTCTGCCAAATTACATTCTATGCAGTGATTTCATAAGATGTAACAACATTAAGTTCTTATCACTACTCCGAAGTCCAGTCACGAGTTAAGTAAAAATCTAAACAAAACATCTTTGGCTCAGATGCTCCTGAAAAGAGCATTTCAAAAGAAATTTATTTCGACTTGTTTTTCTAAGATGCGGACTAACTTGAATGATAGGAAGACCACTAGAATTGGAGCCAGACAAATAGGGCCAAGGCCTGGCTCAGTTACTTTTTAATAGCCAGTGTTTATTGAGAGATTACTATGTGCCAGACACTACACAAAATGCTTTGCATGGATTAACAGATATAATCCTCACAATAACCTGATGAGGTACATACTATTATTATCCCTGTTTTGTAGATGAGGAAACTTGGGCACAGAGAGTTATGGAACCTGCCCAAGATTGCATAGCTAATAAATAGTTGAACTAGGAATCAAACAGGCAGGGTTCCTCCAAGAATCCATGCTTTTAATCAGTGTTCTGTAAATGGGTAACCCTGAGCCCTTTCCTTCCTAAGATTCAGATAACTTATCTGGAACATGAGGATAATAAACCTATTCTACCTATTTCCCTAGGTCATTTTGAGGACTGAGATCATTGTATGTAAAAATCTCAGTAAGTTATAAATCATTACAGTTTTCGGTTTCTTTCCTAGTTTTTAGAAATGAGCAAGATACATCCTGGGTAAAATTCTAAAGTAGGTGTCCCTTTTCAACAGAAGGGTTTATAGTTAGGCAAGATCACCTGGCATTGACCTTGCAAGATTGCTATACTTTGAAGGTGGGGATGATGTCCTGTAGATAGAAAATATAAGTGTAGCATGTGGAATGCATAGGAGACCCAGAATCAGAGATGCAGGCCCAACACTGGTTTCAGCTCTTAGCAACTCTATGACATATTCTCTTATTCTTCAAACTTCGCATCTGTAAAATCTAGTCCCCATCTCGCAGGTTATGAAAGTAACATACCTGCATGTGCTTTGTGAACTACCAAACAATAAGCTGTTGTTTGTATTACTGCCATGTCAGAGAAGAGTAATGTACAGCTCACTCAGGAGAGGGAGAAGGAAAGTGTGCCACTGGCAGGGAGCCAACCCCATTTGCTTCTGTGCCTCAAAACCGCTGGAGAGCCTGAATTTGATGGCCATGGGTTTTGCCACATTTTTTTTCCAACCACAGTTGGCTGGGGCTATTTCCTTACCTTGAGTCCCTGCCAACCACATGGAAATTATTTATTCATCCATCTT
The DNA here is from genome assembly GCF_964374135.1 of Grampus griseus. Taxonomy (NCBI): domain Eukaryota; kingdom Metazoa; phylum Chordata; class Mammalia; order Artiodactyla; family Delphinidae; genus Grampus; species Grampus griseus. Next base: position 32,691,126 of record NC_139003.1, on the reverse strand, counting down.
TTCATTCAAGTACTAATATATTTGTTGAGCATCTACCATGTGCCTAGCATTGTGCTAATCATGATAAACAATGGGAATACAATGTAATTGAAATGAAATCCCTGTCCTTATGGAATTTACATTCTAGAGGAGAGATATAAACAAAAGATAAACCAGTAAACAAAAATTAAACCAAATGATAAGAGCACAGCATAAGTGCTAGAAGGAAATTAATAGCAATAAGTGAGAAGATAGAGTAGGAGAGACCCATCTGGGATGGTGTAGTAGAAGTAAAGGTGGGATCCTGAAGATGGACGAGGGAAGACAGATTTAAGGTCTCCCTTAAAGGCAGAACCGGCATAACCTGATGGATCTGATGAGAGGGACAAGGAAAGAGAATTAGAAGATGACTACGAGGTTTCTGCAATAAACAACTGAAAGGACTGTCTCACTATTTACTTGCTCTGTTGTGGGGAATTGGAAGAGGGGTTCTGGAAGTCAAGACTACCATTTGGGATACGTTGATTTTTAAATGCCTGTAAGGCAATCAAATGTCAAGTTGGAAGTGTGAACCCAGAGCACAAAGGAAAGTTCTAGGTTGAAGAAAAAAAAGTTGGGATGTCTTGACAGTACTTAAAACCATAGGAATCCACATTAAGCTGTTGCGTATTAGTTTTCCTTTGGTTGTTGACATTTTAATCAATAACAAGCCTGAAAACTATCAAGAATGGATTTTTAAAATCCCTATTAGTGAAATTTCAGGAGCATTGTAATTTTCAGGAAAAATATTTTGGGCCAGAAATTGAGAGGGATTTCTTAGGTTCTGGAAAGTTATGCCTATGGAGTGATCTGCTACTCTGGTGGGGATATGATGAACTGGAATGAGATAGAACTTGGACCAAGACGGACCTGGGCTTGAACTCCTGCTCTCTCATCACCAAGTTATGTGGCTTTAAGAAGGTTTCTTGTTCTTTTCATCTTCTGCTTGATTATCTAAACAATGAAAATTAAAATACCTACCTGGTAGAGTTGTTGTGAAAATTACAGATAATATATGCAAAACATGCCTAGCACAGGATGGTGCTCAGCGAATAGTGGCAACATTAAATTCCTTTACCTTCACTGCACCGTAAAATGTCTTGAAAGACACCACTTCTACTTTCATACCTCATTTCTCTCCTTGACTCCAATCAAGTTTCCCATCCCTACAATTCCACTGGATCTTCTCTTGTCTAATCATCAGTGGTGTTAAATCTGTCCTCAGTTTTGCACCCCTTCTCTGCAGCATTTAACCCAGGTGATCACTTCTCCCTCATTGATTAACTGTCTTCTCTTGGCTTCAGTGACACCATACCATTCTGGTTTCCTGCCTATATATATCATGGAAAGCTCCTTCTCAGTCTCCTTTGCTGGATCCTTTTCCCAGCTCAAACTCAGTATCTCAGGTTCAGTCCTAGAAACGTTTTTCTTTTGTGGCCTCACTCTCTCCAAAGTAATGTTATCCACTCCTATTGTTTTAAATACATCTATACACTCCCAAATTTCCATCTTCCCCTGAACTCCAAAGTAATACATTCAGCACCTCCTTGACATCTTCATGTGATAAGCACCTCAAGTTTAACAGATAAAAAGTAGAACTCTTGACCTCCCCCACTCCTCAAGTCTTCTGCCATCTTAGTAAAATGGTGTTATCATCCACCCAATGGTACTCTACCAAAGTCCTACCTTCCAGCACACACTATCAACTCTTTTTCCAAAATATATCCACAAACTGTTTCATCTGTGCTGCCAAACCCCAAGACCCCATCACTGCTTTACTGGACTACTGCTCAAATGGTCTCCAAGATTCCACTGCAATCCATTCTTCCATGGCATCCAGAATGAACTTTTGAAAACATAAATCATGTCATGGGACTTCCCTGGCAGCGCAGTGGTTAAGAATCTGCCTGCCAATGCAGGGGACATGGGTTTGAGCCCTGGTCTGGGAAGATCCCACATGCCACAGAGCAACTAAGCCCACGAGCCACAACTACTGAGCCCACGTGCCACAACTACTGAAGCCCACTCGCCTAGAGCCCATGCTCTGCAACAAGAGAAGCCATGGCAGTGAGAAGCCCGCGCACCACAACGAAGAGTAGCCCCTGCTTGCCACAGCTAGAGAAAGCCCACGTGCAGCAACAAAGACCCAACACAGCCAAAAACAAATAAATAAAATAAATTTATTTTTATAAATAAATAAATCATGTCACATCACTTTCACATCTAAAATCTTTCAATGGATTTCTGTTGCACTTAGAATGAAGCCTGAGTTGTTTACCATGGTTCATGAAGGCTTACATGATTGAGCCTCAGCTTCCTTTCCAACCCCTCTCATTCCACTCACCCCCTGTAGCACACTACTCTCCCGCCTCACCAGCCTTCCTTCTTTCCTCGAAGCTTGTTTCCCCATCAGCGTCTTGCCCTAGTTTTTTTCTCTGCCTAGAACTCTCTGCCTCAGATTTTTTCATGTCTGGTCCTTTCTCATCATTCTCAGAGAGACCTTCCGTGATCACCCAGTCCAAAATAGCACTCACCCCATCAGTCATGCGCTATCACATGACCCTGCTTTATTTTCTTTTATTATTTATAGCCATTTGAAATTATCTTGTTTATCTATATGTTTACTTCTGTATTACATCTGTCTCCCCTCCACTAGATTATAGACTCCAGGAAAGCAATGATAGATCTCCCTTATTCATCTCTATACCCTTAGAACCTAGACAGAGGCTAACATACAACAGACTCCCAAAAATATGTCAAATGAGTGAATGAATGAGTGAACAGTAGTTGTTATTGCTCTACCCATGAACAAAGCTGAGATTCAGGTATTATGGAATATCATCCTCTCTTGATTCAGTTTTTGCTATTTAACCCATTCCTTCTGCTTTACCTAAATGCCTTTTCTTCTCTTTCCCAAGGCCCAACTAGTTGTTAAATTCTGTCTCTTAAACATCTCTTATTTCTATCTTGTCTTCTCCCACACATGTCTACTGCCTAACCTCAGGATCTCATCATTATTTACCTTAACATTATAGTCTCCTAATTGTTCTATCTTCCTTCAGTTTCATCATTCTTAAATCCAATATCCAATTTTTCTAATACACAAATTTCAGATAACAGCCTTCAGAATTTCCACGTTTTCTTAGATTCCTTAGTAAGGTCCTCTGCGATTGGGCCCCTGCCTTCTGTGTGCATCACAGTTCACAGATGCTCCTGTGCTCCAACCATTCCAAAATGACTTTCAAATGGCTTCCAAATTCCGCCTTTTTGCTCTGGTACAGACTATTCCTCCTTCTGGAAATGCCTTCCACCGGCCTATACACGTCTCATCTGTATGTTAAACTCATAATCTGCCTTTAATACCCACCTCAAGGATCTCCTCTTCTGCAAAATCTTCTCCAGTCTACCAAATCCACATTGGTCCTTTTGTCCTGTGTGGCCTCTTTAACGTACACATGCTTTTGTTATTTTACTTTTCAAGCAATATGACAATTATTTATTATCTTGATACAGTATTGTGAAATCCTTGAGGTCTGAAACTATGTTTTATCTTTGCACCTCTAGCACTCGTCCTGGAATGCTATAAAATGTCACTAATAAACATTTGCTGATAGAGAAAAATGAAGAAGCTAAAAATAAATGCATTCAACAACCCAACAAACATGCATTATAAAAAATAAGTTGTGTTTCCAAATCATCATTTAAAAAGCATCAATAAAAGATGTCATACACTATTACTCTTCAGTATTTACCAGAAAGGAATGATGGAAAAATAGAAATTATATATTCTGAAAACCCGCTTAATAATTTTGATCGACGCTCCAAGACTTGGAAATCACACAGTTTTGAGAACTGTTTGTCAGCACAGTGCCTCTCCCCTCCGTTTGCCACTTTGAAAATGGCCAACTAACAAAATCTTTTATTTTGCACGCATCTTATTCTTGCTTTGATTGAAAAAATAGCCAGCACTCTGCTTATTATGAGAGCTCTGGGTTGTTTTGGAATTCCTGAACCGAGTACACCGAGCTCTGGGTTGTTTTGGAATTCCTGAACCGACTATTAGACTATTCTTCTAACAGTCCTTGGAAATACAGAGCAACCGAGCAGACACCAAAAGGAAGGGAGATGCTTGATGTTCTTTTGGTGGAGCCTGAAAATGCTAGAACCATTGCACTGGACAGTGAGTGTTAACTGGAAAAGCACACTATAAATACAAGCCTCTTTTTTCTACTTTTATCCTCTAAAAATATCTGAAAACCTAACATAAGATGTACATCTAAACTGTACCATGAGGTCTCTCCTGCTCAAAACAAAACAGAAAATAATCTTCCCTACCTCTTAAGGCCTGTTCTTCCTACCATTAAAGTTAGTATATTATATTTATTAAAATCCTTGTTAAAAAGCACCTAGGAAGATTGATCCCATGTGAAAATTAATTCTGATTACTCTGTTGGCTGTGTTAGTTTGTCAGATTTTCAAAGAGAAACCAGCTCTCAAGAGGTAAAAGGAGTAAGAAGTTGCTGGTAGAAAAGGAAGGCTGAAAAGGGAAGAACAACTGGAGGCAAAATTCAGTCTACTTTTGACTAAAGCAGGCCTCAATGTTTACATAGCAGATGTGATGAAAACTTGCATGTGAAAGAACCAGAGCAATGGCTTCCTAAAGGACATCCTGATAAGAGTTACGGTTTGTTGACCTGAAACAGAGTGCCAGATATTTCTCAGCAAAGAGGAGTTTATTTGGGATCACTAGAGAATCCCAATTTGGGGTCTGCAGGCATGGCAAGCCACAGGCAGGTTCCTGCAGGGTAAGGGAAGAACTCTTTTATAGAGGGGAAAAGGAAGTTGGGAGGACTATTGTAAACCAAGAGTCTGTGCTGTTTCATTGGCTGAGTCTTTCCAGGGAAGAAGAGTCTTTCTTCTACCAGCAGGGCTTTACTATCATTGCAGGGCGCAGGAGCACCCCCTCTGGCCTCCCAACTGTATTTAATTGAGGTTTCTGTTGATTAATTTTTACAGATTAAGCCTTAAGAGTCTCTGGGGCTCAAGATGATTCTCAGTCTCCAAAGAAAAGCAGTCTTTGTTTTATGCTTATCTTGCAGTGACAAAGTGAGAACTCGTAAGTTATTGACCTGCAAAAGCATCAAAGATTAAAAGCAAATATAGGGTTCCTAGCTTGGAGTAGGCTTCATTTATAATGCCTTACATGGGACCTGACTGAATGAGACCACCCTACGTTTACTTTTTCATTAAAAGTATGAGAAAACCTTAAAAAATCAAGAACTCCTCCTAAAATGTCAGAACTAGAAGGGAAACCCACAGTAATGAAATGTTTTGCTTATGGAAACATAAGAAACAACATGAACACAGAACTGCCTGTACTTACTACACCAGGATGGAATAGCCCCAACATGCAGCGGACTGCAGATTAAAATGGCAGGTACATTAGAATGGGCAACTGAAGACCAAACACACTTGAGGTAGAAATAAATGGCAGTGTAAATGGAGAGACTTAAGGCTGACCAGCAAAAAATTATTAAACAGAGTCTCTTTGCCAGACACAGAATAGATTTTTTGCTGTTGCCATGGTTTTTATTTTTATTTTATTTTATTTTATTTTAATAGATCTTTATTGGAGTATAATTCCTTCACAATACTGTGTTAGTTTCTGTTGTACACAAAAGTGAGTCAGCCATATGCATATATATGTCCCCATATCCCCTCCCTCTTGAGCCTCCCTCCCACCCTCCCTATACCACCCCTCTAGGTCATTGCAAAGCACCGAGCTGATCTCCCTGTGCTATGCTGCTGCTTCCCACTAGCTAACTATTTTACATTTGGTACTGTGTGTATGTCCATGCTACTCTCACTTTGCCCCAGCTTCCCCCTTCCACCCTGCATCCTCAAGTCCATTCTCTATGTCTACGTTTTTATTCTTGCCCTGCAACTAGGTTCATCAGTACCTCTTTTTTTTTTTTTTTTAAAGAGTCCATAGATATGCGTTAGCATACAGTATTTGTTTTTCTCTTTCTGACTTACTTCACTCTGTATGACAGACTCTAGGTCCATTCACCTCACTACAAATAACTCAATTTTGTTTCTTTTTATGGCCGAGTAATATTCCATTGTGTATATGTGCCACATCTTCTTTATCCATTCATCTGTCAGTGGACATTTAGGTTGGTTCCATGTCCTGGCTATTGTAAATAGTGCTGCAATGAACATAGTGGTACATGTCTCTTTTTGAATTATGGTTTTCTCAGGGTATATGCCCAGTAGTGGGATTGCTGGGTCATATGATAGTTCTATTATTAGTTTTTTAAGGAGGTTCCATACTGTTTTCCATAGTGGTTGTATCTGTTTACATTCCCACCAACAGTGCAGGAGGGTACCCTTTTCACCCCCCCTTTCCAGCATTTATTGTTTCTAGATTTTTTGATAATGGCCATTCTGACTGGCGTGAGGTGATACCTCATTGTAGTTTTGATTTGTATTTCTCTAATAATTAGTGAGGTTGAGCATCTTTTCATGTGCCTCTTGGCCATCTGTATGTCTTCCTTGGTGAAATGTCTATTTAGGTCTTCCTAAATAGACATTTGTACTCAGAAAACTATAAAACACTGATGAAAGAAATCAAAGATGACATAAATAGATGGGTAAATATACCATATTCTTAGATTGGAAGAATCAATATTGTGAAAATGACTATACAACCCAAAGCAATCTACAGAGTCAATGCAATGCCTATCAAACTACCAATGGCATTCTTCACAGAATTAGAACAAAAAATTTTACAATTCATATGGAAACACAAAAGACCCTGCATAGCCAAAGCAATCTTGAGAAAGAAAAACAGAGTTGGAGGAATCAGGCTCCCTGACTTCAAACTATACCACAAAGCTACAGTAATCAAGACAGTATGGTACTGTCACAAAAACAGAAATATAGATCAATAGTACAGGATAGAATTCCCAGAGATAAACCAACACACATATAGTCACCTAATTTATGACAAAGGAGGCAAGAACATGCAATGGAGAAAAGACAGCATCTTCAATAAGTGGTGCTGGGAAAACTGAACAGCTACATGAAAAAGAATGAAATTAGAACACTACCTAACACCATACACAAAAATAAACTCCAAATGGATTAAAGACCTAAATGTAAGACCAGACACTATAAAACTCTTAAAGGAAAACATAGGAAAAACACTCTTCAACATAAACCACAGCAAGATCTTTTTTGACCCACCTCCTACAGTAACAGAAGTAAAAACAAAAATAAACAAATGGGACTTAATTAAACTTTAAAGCTTTTGCACAGCAAAGGAAACCACAAACAAGACAAAAAGACAACCCTTAGAATGGGAGAAAATATTTGCAAATGAAACAACAGACAAAGGATTAATCTCCAAAATATACAAACAGCTCATGGAGCTCAATATCAAAAAAACAAACAATCCAGTTAAAAAATGGGCAGAAGACCTAAATACACAGAATAGATTTTGACATGGTTATCAAGAGCAACTATTAACTGAAAATTTATTTATGAGGGCACATTCAAGGTTTTAAAAATGACTTTTAAAAAAGCTATGACTAAGCTGCCTAAAAAGAACACTCTTTAGTGGTAAATTGATGGTGACAGTACTTACTGCCGACAGCATACCTGAGTATATTCATTTCTAGGGCTACCATGACAAAGTACCATAAACTGGGTGGCTTAAAACCACAGAAATTTATTCTCCCACAGTCTGGAGGCTAGAAGTACAAAAATCAAGGTGTCGGCAGGATTGTGCTCCAAGGCTCTGAGTAGAAGCCTTTCTTGCCTCTTTCTACCTTCTAGTGGTGGCCGTTAATCCCTGGTGTTCCTTGGTTTATAGCTACAACACTCCAATCTCTGCCTCTATCATCACACGGCATTCACCCTGTGTGTCTCTCTTCATGTGATGTTTTCCTTTTCTTCCAAGACAGTAATCATACTGGATTAGTACCCATCCTAATTACTTTATCTTAAGTTAATTACATCTACAAAGACCTTATTTCCAGACAAAGTCACATTTATAGGTGCTAGGGGTTAGGACTTCCACATATCTTTTCTTTTTTAACTTTTCTTTTTAACATCTTTATTGGAGTATAATTGCTTTACAATGCTGTGATAGTTTCTGTTGTATAACAAAGTGAATCAGCTGTACATATACATATAGCCCCTTTTCCCCTCTCTCTTATGCCTCCCTCCCACCCTCCCTATCCCACCCCTCTAGGGGGACACAAAGCACCAAGCTGACATCCTTGTGCTATGCAGCTGCTTCCCACTAGCTATCTGTTTTACATTTGGTAGTTCATATATTTCAGTGCTACTCTCTCACTTCGTCCCAGCTTACCCTTCCCCCTCCCCGTGTCCTCAAGTCCATTCTCTACATCTGTGTCTTTATTCCTGTCCTGCCCCTAGGTTCATCAGAACCATTTTTTTTTAGATTCCATATATATGCGTTAGCATACGGTATTTGTTTTTCTCTTTCTGACGCTCTGTATGACAGACTCTAGGTCCATCCACCTCACTACAAATAACTCAATTTCATTTCTTTTTATGGCTGAGTAATATTCCATTGTATATATGTGCTACATCTTCTTTACCCATTCATCTGTCACTGGACACTTAGGTTGCTTCCATGTCCTGGCTATTGTAAATAGTGCTCCAATGAACATTGTTCCACACATCTTTTTGAGGAACACAATTCAACCCATAAGACCTGGGATCCTTTCCCTTGATCCAGCCTCCAATGATAAACTAAAATAGGTTAAGCCCTAAAATAAAATTGTCCCAAGCTCTAAAATAAATTTGTTTCAAGCTCACTGCTTCCAAATGAGAGCTGACATCTGTCTTTCACCATAACTAATATTCATTTGATAATCTTATGGCACTCATCATATGGGCTCCATTTCTAAAGTACCTTTACCTTTAATTTACATATCATGTAAATAGATCAATACTTTATACATTCATGTTTCTTTTGCTCCATCTATAGTTCCCTTACATGTATGTCTATTCTTGATTGTGAGCTCCCAGAAGGCAGTGACCAATTAATGATTTCTTCCCTCTTTCCTGTTAAGCTCTTTAGAGGGATTTCTACAGCAGAGTTCTTTGGACCCCTAAAGATATAATTCTTTCATACCTAGCAGTCTGACGGGTTGACGCTAGGCCAGGGTAGGTTCACATGCAGCCACACATTGTATTTGGAACTTTCTTTTACCTTCTAACTCGGACTTTGACCCAAGTGACCTAAGCATAACAAACTCCCTACTCCCTTATAAAGATTTTTATTTCAGAGATCCCATTGCCCTCCCTTTAATCTGGTTTCCCTAAACCCATCCTCCCATGAGTACATCAAACATTTCTGTATATGACTAAACACCAAATATGGCCATGAGCCAGGTTCTCTCCACTGACACTCCTGGGACCCAGACAAATTAAGAGATATAGTTGAAAATCTGTTTAAGTGGTCCAGGAATATTTTCTTCATTGTCATCATTATCATAATAATTCCTGTCATCATTTACAAAGTGCTTAACAAGTATTTTCTCATCAAAAGCCCTATAAGACAAGTACTTTATCATCCTTATTTATAGATAAGGAAAACTGAAGTACAAGGATGTTAAGTTACTCACCCAAGGTCACGCAGCTGCTAAGTGGCAGAGCACAGGATGTCATGGCATCCAAGGAAACCTAGCTGCTTGAAGACACAGAAGACTCCAGGAGGCTCTTACCTAACTTCACCCACAAGCAGCTGGTAGATGGGGTGCAGGTAAGATGCTGTGTTATAAAGACAAGTTATATGGATAGGAAGAAAAGATAAGTACTGCAGTATTGGCTGTAGGTCATATGGCAGTTGAAAACCTCCTGGTTAAGCAGGGAAACTGTGCTTGTGCAAAATCAAGTTAAGAGGGGAAGAAAAATGAGGGAGCACAGATGGCCCTCTGAGGATATGCTTCTCCTCCAGAAAACTCCAGTTTGCTCTTTGCCCAATTAGATGAGCTGTTTCCTATTTGTTTTTACTTCACTTTATTTCTAAGGAATAATTTAGACACTTAATTTGCCAAAAATGTCATGAGTGAGCCTAATAATAAGGAGAAAGGTGGGGAAAGAGTGAAAATAGAAATACTAAGTTTAAAATAATAATGTTAGTGTTTCCATTTTCTCTAAATGGAAAGGAGAGGGGAAGAGGTACAAATAAAGCTTTTTAAAATCTTTATAAAATCCCTGTTAAAAGCACCTAGGAAATTTTCTCCCATGCAAAAATTTATTCTCATTATTCTGCTGGCTGTGTTTGTCAGATTTTCAGAAAGTAAACAATGACATGTAGATTCCAAACATGTAAACCAAACAGTTTTCTATTGCAAGATTTATGTACTGCCCTGCATTCTCTTTGGAAGAGGAAAATGTTTGTTAGTGTTTGATTTTTTGTCATCAAGGACATAGCAGATTCTGATGATAATTTTTGTAAATCAGTCATTTAAAGTGTATATCAGTCTGCCCTCATTCGGTCAGTAAGGCTACTTTTCCTTTCTGTTTGAATAGAAAAAAATATATCATTTACTGATATATGGCTTCTTTTTCAAAATCACTGTACTTTTTCAAAATCACTGTACACAAATACTATTTGCTGCATAAAGTCAAGAGGGATGGAATCAAATACCACTCTGTAACCCTTACTAAAAATTTCATTTGAGATGCAATCTTTTGCTTTGCTTTTTTTTTTGCGGTTCGCGGGCCTCTCACTGTTGTGGCCTGGCCTCTCCCGTTGCGGAGCACAGGCTCCAGACGTGCAGGCTCAGCAGCCATGGCTCACCGGCCCAGCCGCTCCACGGCATGTGGGATCTTCCCGGACTGGGGCACGAACCCGTGTCCCCGGCATCGGCAGGTGGACTCTCGACCACTGCACCACCAGGGAAGCCCTGCTTTGCTTTTTATTTGTCCTTTCTTCTTTTCTTCCTTTCTTTTCCAAAAAATTTATTTATACAATGAATTCAAAGTACTGTCATAAGACAGAAGAGCTTTTGAGGCTATCCCTGCCAAGAGCTGGCTTGATGCCATCTTGACAAGTGAAAAGTTCGACTTTGGTCCTTCACACTTCTCATTTTTACCTCATCCTCTCTGTTTTTTGATGAATTTCTCACCTAATCTCTTGTTGTGTATATATGTTTATGTAATTAAGATATTTGAATTGTTTAAGTGGGCTCTAGTGGATGTAATGCTAGTGGATGTATAAAAGAATAAATGTTGAGGATATTTAAATGGTTGGGATGATCAGGGAGATCTTTTTTGGTGAGTGAAATCTTTGGTGCTCCTCAAATCCTGCCATGAAGCATTGTGCTGTTCTACCTCTATTCCAGGCCTTGATTTGATTTTTCTCTTGACTTCAGGAAGGACTAAGTTAAACTCGTGGTATATATGACTAGCAAGAAGTGGACTGACCATCCATGTGTCTAATCATGATAACAGTAGTTTTTTCTAAATTATTATGTTACATGTTCAAAACTTGCAGAGAATAAAATAGTGTATATTAATCATGACTGGTATATATTGAGCACCTGCTAAGTATCAAGAATGTTCCAAGTATTTGACTGTCATTATCTCAAGTAATCCTCTGAAGAACCTTATGAACTAGGAATTGTCAAGTTTAACATAGGAAATTGCCGATATTTGACTGCCTATAACCTATAAAAATGACAATTTCATATTTTAGCCTAATATTATTACCCCCATTTTACAGATCAGTAAACTGAGGCTCATGGAGATTAAGGAATTTGCCCAAAATAAGTGATAGAGCCAAATGTCTAAACCCAGGCATTGTGATTTCAAAGCCCACAGTTTTAGAGGTATTTGAATGACATAGTATGTAACAGAATGCATTAGGACCAATATCATACACATTTTTACAGGTGTAGAAAGTCTCTGAAAAGTGTTACTTGTTCTTCAGGCTCTTCAACAAGGACAGTTTCTCTTCTTGAATTAGTAATGCTTTTCCTTTTGATGCCAAATACTTAAAGCCAAAAATGTCAAAGGAAACATCACTGTAATGAAATTGTCCATTACTTCCTGAAAGGCTCTACTCACCTAGTAATTAACCATTAGTCACCTTTCTGGCCTCTGTCACAGTGATTCTGAGGATCATCACAGGACTCCACCAGCCTGGAAATGATTCATCCAGTTAATCTGTAGAGTTTGTTGGGTGGTTTGATTTGTAGGAGAGTAGGGTTAAGTGAATGAAACTTTAGGCCATAAATTAAAGAGCGGAGACAAGTGTTACCATTTACCACCTATGGAGTCAGCCTAGGAAGGAGATTTTTGGCTTTTGGGGATTTTTTTCAGATGAATGTGAGATGATCAGTATCCCTGTTATCACTAAAATATACTCCGAATTCAGTGAAAAAACAAAAACCAGACAGTCTGAATATGTGTAATTCACTTGATCTCGAACAAGAGAGATCATAATTGAACATAGAATGCTAAAAGTAACATACTGTAGAATAAAAGAGGCAAACTGAAAGCCTATTAGGCTGAAGAAAGGAAGAGCGCATAGACACGCTGAGGAGATGACTGGTTCATTTTCAGGATCATTGGGCAAGGCAACCTCTTAGTGAAGAGAAGCAACTGAGAAAAGACATGCCTTATTATTTTCATGGCTGTTATGTATGCTTTCTTGATCTCAGTTTACATTGATAAATACAGAATAATCATTAAAAATAAACACACTTTATACAAAATAAAATCATAATCATTTTGACCCAAATAATTGGCACATGATTTACAACAGTGGTTTTCAGTTCTATTTGCATATTGTACTCACTTGGGGAACATTTAAAAAATACTTATTCCCCCTAAAGCCAATTAAAGCAGAATTTCTGAGGGCAGAGATAGGTATCTCTTCCCAAGTTATTGTAATGTACAACCAACAGTGAAGACCACTAGTCAATAGGAATATTTATTTCTATGGAAAGAAGAGGAACTGCAGGATTCAAAACTCTTTACAACTTGACTTGCTTTCCATGCCATCTTATATTCTGATAGAAGTACAACTAATCAATATGATACCCCAGTAGGTATATTGTTTCACAGGATTCAGTTTTTGTGTGTGTGATGAGCAGGTTTAGCTTAACTGCCCTAGGAAAAGCTAGCCCTTAACTCTAGACTCAGCCCACATAAAATAGAGAAAGTGGTAATCAAAAAACTCTATTTGCACACCCAGCTCCCAGCTCTTGTATCTTTCTAATACAAGAATGCAATACAACACATTCTTCAATTAAAAAAAAAAAAAAGGAGCTAGATCTCTTTGGAGAAATGGCTGAGTCTAGGACTGGGGCAGGAAGTACACAAGATGAGCCTGGAACATCTTGTAGCGATAGAAAGAAAGAAAGCACTAACACAGACACACACACACACACACACACACACACACACACCCCAGAACACAGTAAGGAGGAACAAGAGAGTGAACTAAAAGACTTCCCAATGAACAAAGCTGGAACAATTTGAGCAATAAAATATAGTGGCATTGGCAGTGGCAAAGTATTTTCTAATCCATAAATTGATACTAACGTAAACAATGGATTTAATCAATAAAGAAACTGGGGGAGAAAAGACAAATCTCTCATGCAGAAGAATTCCAAATAATTATATAACTACTCCTCCCTTAACGAGGTGGAAAATAACTACCCACTCCCTCTGTGTAGTCATAGCATTGTGACTTCCTTCCAAAGAGTACAGTTTGGAAAGCAACATGTGTACAATGCTTTATAAATGTGAATAAGCATTATACACATGTCACAAGTTGGAATCCCTGGGAAGCAGCCGCTGAGATGGAGATTATCATGCAAGAGATTTATTTGGCAGTGTCCTTGGAACAAACAACTGGTGAAGGGAATTGAAAGAAGCAGGATGGATAGGGGAAGAAGTTATCTGCAATGCAGTCTTAGTGGAGGTCTCAGCCAACCGTCTAGGGAGTTCTGAAGTGGGAATGGCCCTCCAAAGTTATCGTGATTTGGTGGTGGGGGACAGGTCTTTATTGAGTTGTCATTGAGTAGTCATTGGATGCAAGCCACCCTTGGAAGAAGGTCTTGACCTTGAGCAAAGCAGCTCTCTTCAGCTGAGGCCATTCACATGGGGGACTGAAAACTGAGGGCATTTTGCTGGCCATGCTTCTAGCAACTGGGACTAGGTCCTTTATTCCTGAAAGGGACCAAGCAGCACATCACAGTGTCCACCACAACACTGGTTTATGTGTGATATTTTTCACAATAAAAAAATATCTTAAAGAAAAGAAAAATGGGTAAGGCAGGAAGGCCAAGCTGTAAAAGGGAATCATTTAGAAGTGGTACCGAATCTCAGACAAGACAGGACAAAGTCAGGAACCTAATGTGATGAGGTAGGATGTGAAAGAAAACTGAACACTGAGTTAGGAGTGTCCATAGAGTAATATGTGGGTTTTCTGCTGGTAGAGGTGAAACCAGTGAATCAGACGTGATTGGGTAATATTACCCCAACTACCATGATTAACAGACAGAGTGGAGTCAGCGTCAGGCGGTGAATTAGTTTGACAACTCCCAGGAAGCTAATGCTGAAAATTGGGCCTCTGCTTTGTCCCCACCAACTGTAAAGGACAAATGTGGATGAGGACTTTTATTCTGAGTCTGAGAGATCTGTGTTCCTTTGATTATACAACAGAAGGGCGTCCAATAAGATAGTGAAAGACAGCTCAAGAATTCTTGTCTTGGGGCTTCCCTGGTGGCGCAGTGGTTGAGAGTCCGCCTGCCGATGCAGGTGACACGGGTTCGTGCCCCGGTCTGGGAAGATCCCACATGCCGCGGAGCGGCTGGGCCCGTGAGCCATGGCCGCTGAGCCTGCGCGTCCGGAGCCTGTGCTCTGCAACGGGAGAGGCCACAGCAGTGAGAGGCCCGCGTACCGCAAAACAAACAAACAGAATTCTTGTCTTGAAATAATGCTCATATGATAACAAGGAATCATTTTGTCTTCTACTGCCAATCATCTCATCACAATAAATGCTATTTATTAGTCCGTCACTATGAACCAGGCACTTATTTAAGTGCTTTATGTATGTTGTATCCCTCATTCTGCACAGCAGCTAAATGGGTAGGTGCTACAATGATAAGAAAACTGAGGCATGGGTGAATTAAATCACTTACTCAGTGTCTCCAAGCATATAATAGGACCATCAGTGAATTTAAGCAGTTTGGTCCCAGAGACTATCTTCCATCTGAACACTCAACTGCCTCCCAGAGATGGGAAAGCATCAATTTCAGTGGTGACAAGACCTCTGTCTTGCACAGCTATCAGGGCAGAACTGCAGCGTGACTTATTGGTCAAGTTGGGAGGGTTCAGTGCTGGGATGCCAATGTAGCATCAAGACATGGAGGGTGTGTCTTGGTGTTGAAGGCTGTGAGGTGACAAGACGGCAAGGACTATAAGAACCAGAGACAGCAAAACTCTGGCTCTCGCTCTGAGGCCACAGCAGCCCCCAGGAGCTCCACCCTGAGCCCCCAAGGCTGTTCTATATCACAATCACTCCCTGTGAGTACAAAACTAAGAAATAATTAGGATCATGACCTGAAGTTCTTGTCTGCAGGTGGATTTTGAGAGAGTAAGACATATAGTATCAGTAGACAAGGAAGGATGTTGAAGATTTCTCAATTTCTTGCAAAGGCAGCAGAAGCTGAGTGAAAAAGAAAGGGGAAAAAAAATCTGTTCTCTGAGGCAGAAAATGTCAATACTGGAATGGGAACTTTCAGAGCTATCCCTATAACAGAGGGTTTAAGAACCAGACCCTAGAGGGTCTGGGTCCGTGGCCTGACTCCACAACTGAGTAACCAGGGGCCCTGGACAATATACTGAAACTCCCTGTGCCTTAATCATGAAGAAGACGGCACCCACCTCATAGCACCACCATCAAAAGCCTGTAGGGTTAACCCGAGTCAAGTGTTTAGAACTGGACTTGACCTGAGTTGTTCTAAGTACCTGTGTGCTATTATTATCTCTTCCTGGGTAGCAGGGCATTGTTTGCCTTGACAATTCCATTCCGGTCTTTTTTTTTTCTCCAGGAAATCAGGGTGTGGTTCTGGGATCAAAACCATTCAGAGTAACAAAGTGACTAACCATTCCTCTGTCTGGAAGGAAGGCAAGTCTCCAAGCTAATAGGCAGGCTAATTCTATTGTGATTCTAGAATAATCAGGCTAGTTCTAATACCTGGAAACACATCAAAGTTTATGATTTAAAAAACAGAAGACGGGCTTCCCTGGTGGCGCAGTGGTTGAGAGTCCGCCTGCCGATGCAGGGGACACGGGTTCGTGCCCCGGTCCGGGAAGATCCCACATGCCGCGGAGAGGCTGGGCCCGTGAGCCATGGCCACTGGGCCTGCGTGTCCGGAGCCTGTTCCTCAACGGGGGAGGCCACAACAGTAAGAGACCTGCATACCGCAAAAAAAAAAAAAAAACAGAAGACACAGTCCCACACTCTGGCCCTGTGGTTCCTTATAGGTGAAGTGTGATGAAGACTGTGGATTGAACTGGTGGCTCCCAACTTGGCTTCTGCAGAGTCGTGGTATTCCTCAGAGGTGTCGGAGGCCTCCCAGAGCAGGGCGGGTGGGGGGGTGGTATATGGAGGAGAAGCTGTGCAGGTGAGACCCCAGCCCCCATGTCAGCCAAAGTGGCTCTACTTGCATCTGTTTTATATATTATCGTAACCATAAGAACAAAACACCAGTAGAACCACAGGCCCTTGACTAAAAATGTAATCAAGTTCTTCCCAGAGCAAGAGCCTCAAAGCTCCTCTTTTTGTAATTAAGAGCGCAGCCGTTAAAGTATTATACCCTTTCCTTTAATTCATGACAAATCCAAATGAGCACAATTTGGACAGCAGCAAGGAGGAGAATGAGCAAACTGAATTAACTCCTGTGCCAGATATTAATGTAGTGCCACAGAAAGGGAGATGCTTCACAAATTTAAGACAGTTAGAAAATATTTTTATCCTTCTTGGGAATCTAGACAGCTCCATGTCTGAGAAGTACTTTTCTCATGGCAGATGTGTGTGGTTGGTCCAGTAGGCAGGCCCACAAGGGATGACTTACACGGTAGACACAGTGCCGAGGGCCCGTGACACTTTTAGGGCCCCACCGAAATGTTTTCATTTTCATTTCTTTTAAAATCAGAAGAAAAGTATATGCACATTATTACTGTTGACCTTACACAAGCAGAGTGCCAGATATTTCTCCAGCAAAGATGGGTTTATTCAGAATCAGCGGAGAATTGCAGTTCAGGGTCTGCAACCATGGCAAGCAACGTGCAAGTTTCCACAAAGCAAGGGAAGGAAAGTGCTTTTATAGAGAGAAGGAGGAAGCTGGGAGGGCTAGAGTAAAAAAAGAGTCTCCTGCTTCTCATTGGCCGAGTCCTTGCCAGGAAAGAAGAGGAGTCTTTCTTCTTCCTGTGGGACTCAGCTATGTCAAGGGTGTGAGAGCGCCCCCTTCTGGTTTCCCAACACTATTTAATTGAGATTTCTGTTTACTCATTTTACATTCTATAGCAAATTCAGCCTGGATGATATTCATCTTTGCACCAACACAATCATAAAATGTAATTTTTAACATTTTTTTTATGCAGGAAGCTATCCACAAAGGCCATCACACCTGCAGCCCATTAATATCGTAATGCAGCCCTGAGGCTTACAGCTCACAGCAACAGGTCACAAAGAGGACAAGATGTACAGAGCCCCAGCCCAGCCCAGATTCCCCTTGGAGGGCCAAATCCCCAGAGACTGTGTCATGGAACTTGATCTTGTTGGCAGCCCTGCCTGTCTGTCCTGATGAATCCCTTGCCTAGCATGTTATGAGATCCTTCCTGTTCAAACTGGAGTGGGAAATCACCAGGAACAGCATCAGCCGGGGGCTTGTTAGAAATGCAAACTCTCATGCCCCTCTTAAGACCTAGGAATCAGAATCTGCATTTTCACAAGATTCTGAGTGAGTTATAAGCACATTGAAGTATGTGAAGCACAGGACAAGGCCAGATGATTCAGTTATAGTGAACTGAGGCTGCACAGAGAAAAGTCTTCCCCTGGGTCGAGATCAATGCCTGACAGTCACTGAGGATTTCCTTAGTTGGAGGGTAGCAGCTCAGGTAGAGAGGTAATGCTGAGGGCAGGGGAGCCAGGAAGGAAGTGGGAATGGAATTCAAGGGAACTCTTTTTTTTTTTTTAAGATGTTGGGGGTAGGAGTTTATTTATTTATTTATTTATTTTTGCTGTGTTGGGTCTTCGTTTCTGTGCGAGGGCTGTCTCCAGTTGTGGCAAGCGGGGTCCACTCTTCATCGCGGTGCACGGGCCTCTCACTATTGCGGCCTCTCTTGTTGAGTAGCACAGGCTCCAGACACGCAGGCTCAGTGGTTGTGGCTCACGGGCCTAGTTGCTCCGCGGCATGTGGGATCCTCCCAGACCAGGGCTCGAACCCGTGTCCCCTGAATTAGCAGGCAGATTCTCAACCACTGCGCCGCCAGGGAAGCCCCAAGGGAACTCTTTAGAGAGGTTTTGCCTTTATGGCGCTTTCCCCACTGGACTCCGGAAAAGGCTCTTTAACTTCTCCTGTCCGTGTTGGAAGTCTGAACACTTGACCACCCGGCACAACAGTGTTCCAGAGGCTGAAGGCACAGCGCAGTAGAATCAACAGTTAACATCACCACATTCTCCTCTCCAACCTGGGCCCAGGCGAGGGCACCACATCCCACGAGGGCCAGTGCCCAGAGCTTCCAGGAGGTGACCAGCAGCAAAGGGAGCTGTGGTGCAGGCAGGGCCAGAATCAACACAGAAGATGGAGAGACACCAAAGAACAGCTTCCGTGTAACCATCTTAACAGGGATTTAAGACCAAAACTTCTGCTTTCCCACTGTGTCCTAGACAAAGGGGATGTGGACACTAGCCCGTAGGTTATATTAGGCTTCATCTAAGTTTTCTTCTTGAAGAAGTGGTTGCATTGTTTAAAATGTTCGAAAGATTTCTAAAGGGAATGAACTCTCAAGTTCCGTCCAGCTGTAATGCGGCCTGTTTCAGACCCCACTCCTCTCTGTCTGGGAAGGTTTGGGAGTACTAGTCACTGTCTTCCTCTCTCCAGCTTCTAACCAGTTGAAAAAATGTACACAGGAGCCTGAAGATGATAAAAGGACAATACCAATTTTATTACTGGTGAAGCTGAATGGGAAAATAAAAACAAATTTCCACACCCCTGGGAAAGGCCCTGCTTGTCTTATACCAAGGCAATAGGTGGCACTCAGAACCTGCTTAAAACCTGTTCAAGCCATCAACAGCTCACCTTGGTGAACGGCTTTTACAAACCAGCCAGTCAGTGTCAGTCCCTTACTCAAAAGTCAGCCAGTCACAGACTCACCCCCGATAAATACACCATAGCAACAGCCAATCAACAGCAGCCACATCCAAGTAACCAGGCTTCCGCAGGTGATGTCTTCACTCCTAAACGTCTGCAAAGCCTCCAGTCCCTGAACTCTGCACTTGCCCTATAAAACTCCATCAGCGGTTTTATCAGCAGTCTGCTTGGAGAGACTGTGCCTCCTTTACTATGGTTAGCAATCAATTCAGTTTGTTGTTTTATTTCAATTATTGAATAAGGGTCACGAGAGCCTTTGACACCCTGAACCTAGAGGTTCGTAAGAATATAACATCCCCAACCAGTTGCAGGTGGAGAAGTTTAGTTGGCTAACTACAAAGAGGAAGAGGCCATAGCAGAGCCCTAGCTTGCTTACCAATGTGTGTATCAGCTAGAGGAAGAGAAGAAATTAAGGAAACCTGGTTTTCACTGTCCAACTGTCCACAGAGTGAGATGTCCACTGAACTCTCTCCAGCTCACCAAGTGTATTAGTTACTTCTCAGGGGAAGGGGCACAGGGGAGAGGGAAAATGAGAGAATGGAGAGAAGAGGCAGAAATAATACTCCAAAACGATTCCTTCCAGAGATTGGAGGCTAATCTCACAGAAACAGGAAGAAGAGAAAATAAAGTTTCCCCTTAAACATTCTCTATATTAACAGCTTTGCAAACTGGTTAGGGTGAAGATACAAATAAAGCAATTGAGAAACACTTACAGGGCAAAATACTCTGAGAAAGACAATGCTATTGGGAATAAGATGGTGAAGAATGATTTCATAGAGAAAATAGAGATGATTGAGATGATCAGAAATTGAGATGATCTGGGAAAGATGGATTAAACTCATCAAATATGATCAGGTGTTTATCGAGCACCACCTGTGTCAGGCAGTGGGTGCTGGGGTGTATAAACAAAGATGAGTAAGTCACCATCTCTTGAAAAATTACCATAAAAGAAAGAATAATTTGGACTTCATTAAAATTCAGATTTTCTGATTGTTAAAAGACACCATCAGGAGAGTGAAAAGACAAACCACAGACTGGGTGAAGATATTAGCAATGAATATACCTAATAACTAGAAACAGTGCAAATGTCCCTCAATAGAGAATGAATAAATAATTGGGGTACGTTGATACAGTGGAATACTACACACAATAAAAAAGAATGAACTACTGATACATAGAACAAAATGGGTGAATCTCACATTTTGCTGAGTGGAAGAAGCCAGAAACAAGAGTATATCCTGAATAATTCTATTTAAAATGTTAAGAACAGATAAAACTAATTTATGGCAATCCACATCGTCTTTTGCTGACTAAACTGGAAGGAGACACAGCAGAGCTCTCTAGGGAGCTAGAGATGTTTGTTATTTTTCAATCCTGATCTAGGCAGCAGTTACACACAGTATGTACAAGGACAATTCTCATAGGAGAATTCAGTTGTGAAGCACATCAGTACCAACACACCCAGTATCTGGGGGAAACAAGGATCTTAGTCCTGGAAGGGAGATCTGGACAGAGAGAGCATCACAACATCCACTATACCAGATGATTCTATTGTGGAACCCAAGGCTGAGAGCCATTGGTCCAAGTCAATGGTTCCCAAAGCGTGGTTCCTGACCAGCAGCAAGAGTATCTCCTGAGTACTTGTTAGAAATGCAAATTATTGATTCCTACTGAATCAGCAACTCTGGGGGTAGGTAGAGCCTAGGAACATGTGTTTTAACAAGCCCTCCAGGTGAGTCTGATAGGCACTAAAATTTGAGAACCACTGGTCTAAGCTAATTTCACTTGTGAGTAGGAAGGGCTTTTGGAGAAATGGAAGAAAACATAGCAATGTCACAAAGCAAGTCAAGCGGAACATGAACAGAGTGCAGCTTGTTGCAAGGGACGTGAGAAGTTTGTCTGGCAAGTGGGACTAGTTACTAAGGGATTTTATTTTTAAATGTTCTTTCTTCATCCAACAGGTCATTAGGAACAGTCTAGATTTTTAAATAATCTGGCAGGGGAACAAGGTATTTTACCACCATTTTGGTGGGGAGAAAACATGCAGTGAAAATTCCAGTAGGAGGTTATTTAAATCCTCTATGCATTAAGGAGAACAAAAAGCACAGTCATTAACAGTAAAAATGGGAAGGAAGAAATAACACTGAGGCACTGAAGGATGATGGGCAGCAGAATTTGAATTTCCAACAGGTGAGGAAGCAAGGGCTACTACAACGGTTTTGAGATTTACATCTTCAGGACAGTACTAGTCTCTGCCACCACTGGGGAATTTGAGAAGAGAAACCATACTGAGCAACTAGGAGGGAACATGAATTTTGTTTTCTGTTTTGGAGACTGTGATACTATAATATTGTAAGAAATATATACTTGGTCTTTATCCCTGTTCAAGGCACAGAGCTCCTGAAACCCCAGGAATTTCCTTAGTGAGGAGAGTGATAAAGGTGTCTTTTGTTACGTTAATGAGGCTGCTATTAGAAAGCCCCTAGGTAATCAAATGGAGGCTGTTGCCAGGGCAACCAACCTTGTGACTGGAGCATTTGGAACTTTCAGCCCCACCTCTGAGGAGGGGACAGGGGCTGGAGATTGAGTTCTATCACCAATGGCCAATGATTTAATCAGTCTTGCCCAAGTGCTGAAGTCTCCATTAAAAGCCCAAATGAACAGGATTTGGAGCTTGTGGTGCCGGCCCCCAACTCCACAGGAACAGAACTCCTTCGTTTGGGACCTCAGCCTATGTCTCTCTTCATGTGGCTGTATATTTGTATCCTTTAATATCCTTTGTAATGAATTGGTAATCTAATGAGTAAACTGGTTTCCTGAGTTATTCGGCAAATTAATTGAACCTGAGGAGAGGGTCATGGGAACCTCTAATTTATAGCCAGTCAGTCAGAACCACAGGTGAAAACTTGTAGTTGCAATTGGCATCTGAAGTCGGAGTAGTCTTGTGAGACTAAGCCCTTAACCTGTGGCATCTGATGCAGTCTCTGGGTAGATAGTGTCAGAGTTAAATGGTGGGACACCCAGCCACTGAAGAATAGCCTGGTAGTGTGGAGAAAATAACCCACTTTTTGGAATTAGTTGTCAGAATCATAGACAGTAAGCCTAGGACATCCAGGTGGAGATGCTTTATAAACATGTAGAAGTGTACATTTGAGAGACAGCATAGAGGTTTTAGACATAGCCTGAAAAAAGGACAAGAGCAGAGGTGTAAGGAAGGCATTCAGGACCGGCTGTGAGGCTGGTCAGAGCTCTACCTGCAACTAGGACTAGATGCCTTCTTTGGGACTGCTTTCCTAACTGAAGGAGCATTTTCCCAGTTAGAGTTAATAAGATTTATAATGTAATAATAAACATACATATATTTGTGGAAATTAAATAAGACTTTTTCTAGATCGTTGGTGTCCATACTTTTGTTTACAAAGAACTATTCTGGGTGAAACATCTAATACGATCCTATTGTTTAGCTGTTAGGCACTTCAGTATGTCCCAGAGCCTTTATCCTAGGGTGGTTTGTGAAATGCTAAGAGAAGAATCTAAGTTTCTTCAAGCTTATTTGACAAGAGAATCCTTTATTCTTAGAGCACTGATAACATCTCCTGGAACCAAGGTTTTGCTGGACCATTTGGAAATTACTGTCAAGATTAGAGTACTAAACCTGCATCAGAATCACATGAGGTGCTTCAAAATGCAGATGCCTGAACTCCTCCCAGGACCTGAAGAATCTCTTTTCAGCAAGATTCCCCAGGTAATTCTGAACTGCAGTCAGCTTTGGAAACTGTATCTTAACAAACGGCACCACCACGAAACAGAGGAAAGCTTCAAGTGAGCTTTATTAGGGAGCGCTCCAGGGCGAGATTCACTGGTCCGAGAGAAAGGGGCCAGAGAAGTCGCACCCGGGCGAGGGTTGGGCAAGATTTTATAGGGGAAGAAGGGAAAGGGGTGTGGTGAATCTGGGAGGGCGCAGGGTATTCCTTATTTGGCGGTCTTTTCGGGTATCCTGGGGGACCGTTGGTCCCGCCCCTCGAAAGGCGGGAAGGCTGGGCTGGGTTCAAAGTCCCCAGGTCAGTTCCTGGAACTGGGTGGTCCGGAATGTCTCCAGGGCAGTTTCTGGAACTGGGTGGTCCGGAGAATTTCGGTCTGATGCAACCTGTGAATCTGATTGTGTTCCCCTGCCTCGGGCCAGTTGGCCTTACAGAAACACCTGGTCTAGATCATTTCTAAGGCTCCTTATAAGACAAAGCAAAGTTTTGTCAGAAGTGTGTTTGGCACAAAGCAAGCAAAATGAGGGATAAGAAAATATCATGGAATGTTGAGTAGGAAAATGTCACAAGTGAATTTATTGCATGTTTCGGTCCATGTAAACTAAATTCTACCCATGTCTCCAATACTCTTATACCTATTCACACTTCCTCTTGTTCAGTAGCTATGAGGGAAAGTTACTTAGTACTATTAGAGTATAAACCAGAACTGACCCATTTCTTCCCTTTGTGTTTCTTTCCCTCTTCCTGCTACCCATCCCCATGCACTTGGCCGGCTCATTTTCACCCATCAGGCCTCAGCTCAAATGCCATTCCTCAGAGAAGTTGTCCCTGGCCACCTGAGAGGTCTCCCCTAGTTACCATCTTATTCCACTGTTTATTTTCTTTTATAGCACCCTTAGAGAAAACACTTTTTAAAGATAAGCTCTAAAATACAATGCTCGACCAACTCTTCATTTTAGCCATCATCTTGCTGCCAATGCCCCCCCACCCTTCACTCTGCATCTTGGATTTGTGTACAGACACCTCTCCCAAGGCTTGGGCATGGATTCCCAGGTCTTCGGTCTTCGGGATTTGTGTCAAGCTAGAGTTAAACATCTTTCAGGCTGCTGGTGCTTCTGCCTGCACTGGACTTCCTTTAACCACGGAGATTCTGGTTCCCCTGCAGTGTCCCTTTTCTATGAGCCACGGGGGGTGGGGGGGGTGGGGGGGGTGGGGGGCGGGGAACTCTTCCTTTTCCTCTTTCTGCTCTATATTCTTTCCCCTCTGTACCCTCAGTGTCTCACACCCCAGGCTCCAGCCTCCTCCTACCCAAAGAAAGCCTTAGAAGACCTTTCTTGTCTCCCAGTAGGCTCTGGACTCTAGTAAAAACAATTCTGAATTTGCAGTCAAAAAATATAGAAAAAAGTTCTAAGAACATAGAATCTCAGCTTCCTCAACATTCTCTGTTTACCTCACAATAGGATTTTATATATGAAGATAAGCACAGTAAAATGCAGGATAATTTTTATGAAATGTAACCTCCTTTGTGACTTGTAAGGGTAGAATCACAATCTTCTGTTCCCATCTCAGATCTGCTGAGTTTGCCTCCTTGATTTGCATACAAAATTGAGTTGCAGTAAATTCTTCTGAGCCTGTCTGCGCAAACCACTACCTTAGTCCACAGATCAGTACCCACTGCACATCCAAACTGCAAGACACTTTACCTCAGTGGAGCTATTGCCTTGATTTACAATGTTTAGTTTGGCATCAGTATGAGTTTCATAACTTTTTAATATATTCTTGTTTCTTCACTAAAATTAACAAAAATAAATTTAGTATTTTGCTTAAGCAGAAGATTGGAACATTCCAGGGTTTACACATCTCAAATTATGTAAGCACTCAAGTACTTTTTTCTTTCTTTTGCACTCATCACCATCTCTTCCAGAGAAGTAAAAGTGAAACTCAAGAGCTCTCTTTAGCTCTAGGATAGGATGGCTAGGGGCAAGAGAAGATTAAACTTGATTAAAATGTGCCTTGCAGTTTTGTACATTCTTTGGGCTACCTTTACCTCCGGTGAGTACTGGATTTAATCAGGAGACTCATCCTATGAATTACTTTAACAGAATAGTACTAGGAACCAGAAGAATTGCTATTACACTTTGAAGAATAGGCCTTGTCTGTGATTAAAAACAAACAAAAAAGAGGATTGTATAGTTGATTATTATCCAAGATGAAAATCACTGCTATCATTTATCAATGAATGGAAATTTTTACATATGACTCTATTAGGGTTCCCAGAGAAACCGTACCAATAGAATATATATATTCTATATACATGTATTTATTTATTTATTTATTATGCCAATTGGTTCCTGTGGTTATGGAGGCCAAGAAGTCCCACGATTTGCTGATCTGCCAAATGTAAGCCAGAGAACCAGGAAAGCTGGTCGTATAATTCAGCCCAAATGCCTGAGAAGGGGAAGAGGGGCAATGGTGTAAGTCTCTGTCTGAGTCTGCACGCCCAAAGATCAGGAGCACCAATGTCCACAGGCATAAAAAGATGGATGTCTTGGGCTTCCCTGGTGGCGCAGTGGTTGAGAGTCCGCCTGCCGATGCAAGGCACACGGGTTTGTGCCCCGGTCCGCGAAGATCCCACATGCCGCGGAGCGGCTGGGCCCGTGAGCCATGGCCGCTGAGCCTGCGTGTCCGGAGCCTGTGCTCCGCAACGGGAGAGGCCACAATAGTGAAAGGCCCTCGTACCGCAAAAAAAAAAAAAAAATTAAAGATGTATGTCTTGGCTCAATCAGAGAGAGTGAATTTGCCCTTCCTCCACCTTTTTTGTTCTATTCAGGCCCTCAATGGATTGGATGATGCCCGCCTGCACTGGCAAGGGAGATCTTTACTCAGTCTACTGATTCAAATGCTAATCTCTTCCAGAGACACTTCATAGGCACACCCAGAAATAATGTTTTACCAGCTATCTGGCCAGAATAAGGCTCCTAAGACTAGACAGTGAGGCCACATGGAATGAGTTCTTTTACCCAGAAAAGATGACAGGTACTACCAATCAGGTTCTCCTTCTTGCAAGCTTGAACTGGAGACACAGAGAGTAGTTAACCAATGAGATTGTGAGGGAGCAAAATCCTTGTGTAACCAGAAACCCCTCAGGGAAGTGGAGACCAGTGAGTGTCACTTACCTTCCAACCACATCCCCTCTGGCTTATTTTTTTATTTTATTTTTGCTTTTTCAGACACCTGGGTGGGGGGCCACGAGGCTAAGCAATCTTTCCCACTTTAGTAAATGGTACCCATGTTCACCTAGTTGGTCAGACCAGGAGGCTGAGTGTCACTTTTGACAATTCTCTTTTCTTCACTCCCCAAATTCAATCCATCATCAAATGTTGTACCCTCTAAAATATCCTTTGATATGTCTCTCCATCTTTAGTAACTTTCCCCCGTCTAAGCCATCAGGTCTTTCCTCGACTTGGGCAATAACCTTTTAACTGGCCTCCCCTTGTCCGCTTTTGCTATTTCCAACCCATTCTCCACATAGTATCTGGAGTATGTAACTCCCCTACTAAAATTTTCATTGCCCTTAGAAAAAGTCCAGAAGTTTTTTCATTGCTTAAAAGGCCCCCTGTGATCTGGCCCTTGTTGATCCCTCCAGCTTCACCCAGCACCACTTCCCCTAGTTCACATGGCTCTGGACACAGCCCTTGTCTTTCACTTCCTCAAGTCCAACAAACATATCCATCATATGTTTTATTGGTCTGAGGACTCTTTCCTCAGTTCTCTTCTTATCAGTCCTATTTATCCTTAAGGTATCAGTTCTGTTTAGTCATTTAATCAATAATTATTAAGTACCTACTTTGAGCCATGTTCTGTGCTCGGCACTGTGAATGCCATAGGAAACAAAACAGACCTAGATCCTATCCCACGAAGTTTATAATTTAGTCGTGGGAAGTGGGCACCATCCAAATAGCATCCAAAGAAACGTAAAACAGCTCCATGGTGCTGGGAGAGCCTATGATGCGGGGATTTGACCTAGTTGGGAAGGTCAGAAGATAGAAGAAACAACTGAATAGAGATCTGAAGAAGGGTAGCATTAAAGAGGAAAAAGAAGAGGTTACAAGCAGAGTTGCACATGCAGAGGCCCAGTGGAAGAGTGATTGTGGGGCTTACAAAGAACCAAGGGAAAGCCAGTGTGGTGAAGCTGAGAGAAAGAGGGAAGTGTGGTAAAACGTGAGCTAGAGATGCGAAAACATACAAGGCAGAGGCAAAGGACTCTACTACCTCAGGGACTGGACAGATAATGTGTGAAATGACAAGAGGGAGGAGCAGAACCTATGGTAAAATGGAGAGTATAAACCTTGCTTCTAACAGATTTGTATTTTGCAAAATACAGTGTTTTGCAAAACTAAAAAAGAAAACAAAAGCAAAACTGGATCATATCCTCACGTGATAAGATATTACACCCCTGAAACCAAAACAGGATTCTCTTTCCAGTTACAGTATAGTAAGTGGATTGGAAAGTTAATACGTAAAGTTAACACATTTATCTACTTTTTCCTCCCTGACAAAACGTCACTAAAAGGATTTGTTTTTTAATTAATAAACATGCAACAATGTGGAAAAAAGGAAAAGATACAAAAGCCCCAGAAATTTTAAGGCTAGAAAGTATATGGAGGATTGTAGCAGATTTGAGGACCTCAAATAGACAAATCCTGGTGGTGGCAAAAACCAAGAATCAGCCTCATTTGTACCCACAAGATCCTCAAGGGTCCATGACTTGATAGCACCAAGTCCTTCTGAAAATGGGGGTGAAGTGGGACCTGAAATCAGAAGGACCGGCTGTAGGCTGTTTAAGAAGCAGGTACGTCCTCTGGTCCCCGCCCCTAGTCTGTGCTGCTTCCCCACCCTGGCAGAAGTGTGGAAAATTATCCTCTGGGGAGGGTAAAGTAAAGGGATTCTGGACGGCTGGATACCAAGCATAGTTGAGGGGAATTAAAGGAACATCTGGATGGTGAATGCTGAAACACCCAGCCTTTCTCCTCTACTTGGCTTCTAAAATACTATTATCCAGGCCTTTCCTCTTCTGGCAGAAGATTAGAAGAGTCCGTTCTGGGGATTCTGACCAAAAGAAGATGAGAATCACAAAACATACCAATCAGATATTCCTAAAATAAAACTAAACTAGTTAACATGAGCAGATAACAAATGAAAGGAAAAACTCGGTAGTCAGGTTAGTCGGGGCTGTTGAAAAGTAGGGCAAAAAAGAAAAGATATGTAAATACAGGAAAAGAAAAGATTAAACAAAAATAGAGCACCAATCCAGGAGGTGGAATGTACAAATAAATGGAGTTGCAGAAAGAAAGTACAGGGAAAGTGGAAAAATGAAAATCATCAATGAAATAATTTTAAAAGTTTCTCAGAACTAAAGGACATGACCTTCCAGATTGGAAGGACCCACAGAGCCCACTAAAATAATTGAAAACAGAGCCACAAAAGTCGCTTTATTTTGACATTTCAGAACACTGAGGACAAAGAAAATGTCATAAACCAAAAGAAAAAAAAAATCTACGGACCCTGGAAAAATGCTTTAAAAAATTTGAACGAAAATGAATTCCAATCTAGAATTCTATACACAACCAAACTATCAATCAAGTGTGAGGGTCAAATAATGATGTTTTCAGATATATACAGTTGTAAAATTTTACCTCATGTGCAGTCTATACTTCTATATCCCTTTTCTCAGGAAGCTTCTGGACAATATGTTCTACGAATACAACAATAAATCAAAAAAAGAGGAAATCATTGGATACAGAAAATAGGAGATCTGACACAAAATAGGAGATCTCAAACAGATTCAACACATAGTACTAAAGGAGTCTCCAGGAGAATGAGAAAGAGAGACACCAAGATGTTACCTATGGCCCTGAAAAGGGGAGGCACATGTCCAGATTGGAGCACAGTGTGCCTCAAGAAATAGGATATGTTGAGGGTAAAAATGCCTATTATAATCTGAGGGTTGAATGCTGAGGTGATCCTCTCAATAATAAGCTCTGTGAAGGCAGGGACCATGTCTATTTTGCTGCATCTCCAGTAACTAGTAAGTGCTGATATATAATAGAAGCACAATAAATTTTTTTAAGGACTCGTGCATTATTGGACTTGAGTACACTAGAGACAAAACCAGAAGAA
The DNA here is from genome assembly GCF_964374135.1 of Grampus griseus. Classification (NCBI taxonomy): domain Eukaryota; kingdom Metazoa; phylum Chordata; class Mammalia; order Artiodactyla; family Delphinidae; genus Grampus; species Grampus griseus. Next base: position 32,661,731 of record NC_139003.1, on the reverse strand, counting down.
AGATGAATGATAGGTTACTGATATCACAAGATATAATGTACTTTAATGATAATTCTTTACATTCATCCAGCACTTTTTATTTTACAAAGCACCTTTCATATATTATTTCATGCAAGTTTCACAATGAATCTTTGAATTGAATGAAGATGTTAAGAGACTCATCCAAGATGAGTGACTTTTTTAAGTGAAAAAAAAAAAAAAGGGCCAAAATCTGGGTATTCTAAGCCAATACTCTTTCTTATATTTCATAAGGCCTTTTTGTCCATGACCATTACAAGGTAGGACAATGTCAAAGCAAACTGGGAGAAGTATCTTTTTAATGTTTTGTTTAAATCAAAAGTTAAACATTCATGGCAATATTTTATTTGTTTATTAACATCTTTATTGGAGTATAATTGCTTTACAATGGTGTGTTAGTTTCAGCTTTATAACAAAGTGAATCAGCTATACATATACATATATCCCCATATCACCTCCCTCTTGCATCTCCCTCCCACCCTTCCTTTCCCACCCCTCTAGGTGGTCACAAAGCACCGAGCTGATCTCCCTGTGCTATGTGGATGCTTCCCACTACCTATCTATTTTACATTTGGTAGCATTTATAAGTCCATGCCGCTCTCTCACTTCGTCCCAGCTTACCCTTCCCCCTCCCCGTGTCCTCAAGCCCATTCTCTACGTCTGCGTCTGCGTCTGCGTCTTTATTCCTGTCCTGCCCCCAGGTTCTTGAGAACCTTTTTTTTTTTTAGATTCCATAATATGTGTTAGCATACAGTATTTGTTTTTCTCTTTCTGACTTACTTCACTCTGTATGACAGACTCTAGGTCCATCCACCTCACTACAAATAACTCAATTTCGTTTCTTTTTATGGCTGAGTAATATTCCATTGTATATATGTACATAGCAATATTTTATATATTCATTATGCTTATCACAGTGAATATGAATGAATAGAATTCAATTTCCATCAGACTATGAATGACAAATTGCAGTGATTTATATTTTTAAAAAGTGTACAACACTTACACATATTTTTATCTACACAATGACATAGGTATTACTTTTGTTTCCCTTTTAACAGATGACAAAATTGAGGCTTAGAATGATTTCACTAATTGGCAGAAATCATACAACTATTTGTCCCATAAGTTAAAATACAGAAATGTTAGGCTGAAAATATGAAGCTTTCTTATAAAAAGAAATTACTCTCCCAAGAAGCAGACATCCCTTTCTTCAATACCACTCAAAACAGTTTATTCTAATATGTTCTGCTGTACATTAATCTCTTACTTTGGCTTACTATGTCAAGTATTGTGAAATTCGGAAACTTTTCTAAAATAAGCCAACTCATCTAAGAAGTGATTAGTATATGAACTCATAGAAGCAATCACATGTATATATCTTTAGAATATAGATTTCTTCTGGAAGTATTGACTTAAACTAAAAATAAGTATTAAGAGCTTAACATTGTAATATGCCTTAAATTCACGCTTCAGTCATGAGATAGGCAGTGTGGCAGATTAAGAAATACAAAGAGTAGAAAAGTAGTCTCTATTTCCTCCTTTCATCCACTGTTTTAATATGTTTTACATCTAATCTCATACATATAGGAAAACATTTCTCATCCATGCCAATTATTTTGAACTCATCACATTGCATTGTAGACTCATATTTTTATATATTGAAGTCTAGCATTTCACAACCAGAACATAAGTTACTTTAGGACATGGATTATGTCCCGCAGTATAAAATTCTCTCTTCTCCACCTCTCTGTTATGCACAGTGTCAGACCCATGTCAGGTAAGTTCCTGGCTTTCTCTCCACATTTAAAGTCACCTGCAAAATTAATTCTGTATTCCTAGGGCTAATCTTACTGAGGCAAGAATCGATTAAAGTCTTTCCAAATCAATATTTTGGGGTTCATATTCAAGGGTATCCCAACCCTAATGAGGTGCTCTAAGTTTGATAATTGGCCTCCCATCCCCAATCTGGAGCCCCAAAGTATCCCCATGTGTAAAACCTTACTTCTATTCTATTGCTGTTCTCCTGTTCCTAATTGGAAAGCTTTCCATAATACCTCAGTCACTCCCAGGAAAGGGGGAAGAGGCAAGTAGAGGTTGGCCTTCTCCCTCAGGGAGAATCTGGAAGGTAAATTACACCTCAGAGTTGTTGTGACCTGAGGCTAGGGAGCTGGGTTTTCATACTCCGTCATCTGACAGTCGTTGGTTAAGAGCTGCTTCACGGCAGCCACAGTAGCACAAGAGCAGTCCTCCAAAGAATAATTGAAAGTTCTGTGAAGTGGAGGCAAAAAAGCACTGAAGTACAGAAATAGTCAAAGTGATCCGAGGGAATCTGGTCAGAGCACTTCCAGTGTCTGCTACAGCTCTATCCATCGGAAGCAGCTCTCCGGAGAAAACTGTAGAAAATTGAATACCCCAGCACACAGCCTTGGACAGTGGCTGGGGATCATCCAACACCTACTGCAATGGATGCAGCTAAAGTCATAGGAAGAGGAAAATCAGGTGACACGAGCACTGAGCCGTACGTCCCATGGGGGAGCATCAGAAAATATGCCAGAGCTACAACACTGGGAGAGTTCTGATGAGATAGAGAGCAGCAGAGGTGGTAAAGGCCAATGTCAAAAGACAGAGGAACACGGCAGTGTAAACATTTCTGAATGCACGTGAACCACTGTGGTACCCCCAGAGAACTAAGAGGAAGTAATTTGGGCAAATACTCCTACAGTTCTTTGGATTAGACCTGAGTCAGCGTACAGTTTTATTGTAGGTTGGTGTGGCTTGGGGAAACACAAATGACAAACTTCTTTTTCTGCTATACTGTTATTCTGCTATTACTGAGTCCAAATAAGGGTTAAAAGTATTACCAGACATAAAGGGTAAAAAAATCAAAGATGTCGGACCCCTCCTTTTACTTGCTACTAGCAAATCTGTTCATTGTGTTGGTTCATCTTTCCAGGTCAGTGGTCTGCCTTAATTTTTACTCATGCCCCATAATTTACATTTGTCATATAGGGAGATTTTTTTTAAAGTGAGAAATTAATCTAATATTCTTTATCCATGTTGTTTTTAAGACCATGCAAGAAATCATACTTATTAATTTGTTCCATAAATACTGTTTGAATTAGGTACCACATTAAGTGGATTAAAAAGATGAAAAAGAAACAGTCCTGTGTTGAAAAAGAAACAACATGCATGGGAATGATGAACACTAGATTCAGGTTAGTGGTTACCCATGGGAAGAAGAAGAAAGGGAATGGGATCTACAAGGGGTAAAACATGCTTTTTTTTTTTTTTTGTATATCTGACATCTTAATAATAATTAAGTAAATGTAAATAAATAGAAGCTTTAGTATTTCCTTGCCTCACCCTAAAGGACCACCTTGGTCAGTCACCATGCTCTATACTTCATTTGGGACATTGTGTGAAGAGGCTGAAGGCTTGAACTTACAGTAACAGAGAAATTAAAGAGCAGAAAATTAACTAGATATTTAAGTGGCGACTAAATAATGGAGTAATAAAGAGTAGGAGGTATGATTTGGGGGTTGCTGAGGAAAAAGTTTGTTTTCCTGTTCTGGAGTCCCAGAGCCACATTTTAGGGCAATCTCTAGACCCCACATGGGTGGCTAGCTCAATTTTTTAGCTCCCATTTAGGGATGTGAAATGAAAGTCTTTCAATCAATATGCTTTCCAACAACAATTTTTTTAAGCACTTATGTGCCAGACTCTGTATTTATCAGACAGCTAATTAAGACAGGCTATGTTCTTAAGGAGTGGATTAGTATTATAATATGATGATTATAGCTAACATTTGTTGAAACCTTTGCTAATGCCTGTGCTGGGTGCTAAGCACTTTGCCTGTATTATCTCATTAAATCCTCACAACAGTCCTATGAGGGAGGGACCATTGTTACTCCCAAGGTATAGATGAAGAAACCGAAGCTTCCAAAGTAAGTTGCCCAGTTAACTAGAGCTGGAACCGAGATCAGAACCCAGGATTTACTGATTATAAAATCTGTACATCTTACCACTAGAGTACATGGCAAAAATCCATGGAAAACTTTCCATTGGAATCTCGAAAAAGAAATTATTAGCTTTAGCCAGAGGATTCAATGTGGGAGTCATGGAAAAAAGGGATAACTGAACTGAATTTTAAAGGATATGCAGTGGCAAAGAACATTCCAGAAAGAGTTTCTGCAGAGACCTGAGAGAATGTGATGCATAAGTAAATAGCTTCATGTGTTTCAGAGACATTTGCCTTTGGGGCAGTGGAAGAGGAGGGTTTAGTGAGGTTGGTAGGAACAAAATTATGAAGGACAACATATTCAGGAAGGAGGAGGAATTTAAAAATCAGCTTCTTCAAATGGACTTGAGGACACGGGGAGGGGGAAGGGTAAGCTGGGACGAAGTGAGAGAGTGGCATGGACATATATACACTACCAAACGTAAAATAGCTAGCTAGTGGGAAGCAGCCACACAGCACAGGGAGATCAGCTCTGTGCTTTGTGACCACCTAGAGGGATGGGATAGGGAGGGTGGGAGGGAGACGCCAGAGGGAGGAGATATGGGGATATATGTATATGTAGAGCTTTGTTATAAAGCAGAAACTAATACACCATTGTAAAGCAATTATACTCCAATAAAGATGTTAAAAAAAAGTTGTAATATCAAAAAAAAAACATTCCTTGGTATTTCTGGAATGATCCATGTCAGGCTTCTCCAAGGGTTCCACTTGTATAGACCTTTTTCAAATCCATCTGAGGAAATGGACTACAGGTAGGACACACACAGCTGCAAGTAACAAATAGTTCAGGCAATTATTTGACTTAGCAATTACTTTGAAAATATACATGATTTTTAACACTTTTCTACTGCCATAAAGGACATTATATGAGACCAGTTGTGTTCATTGATCATGAAAGACTAACAACCAAATAACACTGTCTAACACTGGCAGTTTTTCTCAGAAGTGAGGTAAGCCATACTTTTAAAACTATGGATATTAGTTTTAACATGGTGTTACACAAATCTATATCTGGTGCAACTATTTAGTAGTTCATCATTGATACTTAAAGTATGTTTATTCTATTATACATTATATGATTGTGATATATATTTAGATTATACATATTTATACATGAGTGTGTGTGTGTGTGTGTGTGTGTGTGTGTGTGTGTGTGTGTGTGTGTGTATTAAGCTAAGAACATGAGTTTAACCATAAGGACACTTGGGTTCTAAAATAATATCAGGGACTTCCCTGGCAGTCCAGTGGTTAAGACTTCGCCTTCCAGTGCAGGGAGTGCGGGTTTGATTTCTGGTCGGGGGGCTAAGATCCCACATTCCTCTTGGCCAAAAAATCAAAACATAAAACAGAAGCAATATTGTAACAAATTCAATGAAGACTTTAAAAATGGTCCACATCAAAAACATCTTTAAAAAAATATCAGATAGATTGCAATTTTTATCAATTCATTTAATTTATCCAAAACTCAACTTACCTGTAAAATGAGAGATTTGCACTAGATGGATTCTAGGATTGTGATTCTATGAAATTAGGTAACCTCTGACCTTGACAAGCTTAAAATTAGTTGAGGACATAGATCACATCCACAGGAAAATAGATTAAGAAGCATATGAGTAATTTAAAAACAAACACTAAAAAGGGAAGAATTTTTTTTTTTATCAGTTTCTGGTGCAGATATTTGGGAAGGTCAAGATTACACCACTAACAAGTAGAAGACAGGTGAGTTTAAAAATTAAATGAGAGGGCTTCCCTGGTGGCGCAGTGGTTGAGAGTCCGCCTGCCGATGCAGGTGACACGGGTTCGTGCCCCGGTCCGGGAAGATCCTACATGCCGCGGAGCAACTAGGCCCGTGAGCCATGGCCGCTGAGCCTGCGCGTCCGGAGCCTGTGCTCCGCAACGGGAGAGACCACAACAGTGAGAGGCCCGCGTACTGCAAAAAAAAAAAAAAAAAAAATTAAAGAAGGGTAGCAATTCTTAGTAGATAGAATTGTATAAGGGGAAAATGTTTTTTTTTTTTTTCTCTCTCTTCATCATAAAATAACTGATTATCAAGAATACCAGGGCTTCCCTGGTGGCACAGTGGTTGAGAGTCCGCCTGCCGATGCAGGGGACACGGGTTTGTGCCCCGGACCGGGAAGATCCCACATGCCGCGGAGCGGCTGGGCCCCTGAGCCATGGCCGCTGAGCCTGCGCGTCCGGAGCCTGTGCTCCGCAATGGGAGAGGCCACGGCAGTGGGAGGCCCGCGTACCGCAAAAAAAAAATACCAGAGCATTTCTACCTGCAGCCATTATAATGTCATTCCATATATGTACCTATTTTGTGTGATGGCTTGAAATCTTCCTAGAATTCCTAGATTATGTGAATTCTATAATTCCTTTTAATTGTATCAAGAGGGTGATATTGGGAGGTTTTTGAAAGGATTATCAGAAATTATACATAATTGCTGGTTGTGTCACTATGGGGAACCCATGTAAAGTATCACCAAGGTTACAATTATAAACATAGTCTGACTCAAATTATTACCAGACATTACCAGATTTGGGTGAGGTTTCTAGAGGAAGAGAGCAGCAATTAGTCAAGCAACACATTTACTGAGTACCCACTGAGTACAAATTATTGATATTAAGTGTTGCTGAGTAAACAGAAACCAAAAAACAAAACAAAACACAACAGAAGTACTGTTGATGAAGTAGGTGGTGGTGAAGAAAATTGATGGGATGGGAGAGTAATCACCTTCATTCAGTTTTATTTGGTGGAGAGTGCCTAGGCTTTAGAGAGGATGAAAGAAAGATCTCAAAGTGGAAAGAACATGGGATACGGAATATGATGCTTGGGGTCGAATCCCAGTTTAGTCACTTAGGTACAACCTTGGACAAATATTTTGTCTCAGTTTTTTCTTCTCTAAAATGGGTATAATAATGCTGATACATACCTTCTTTCAGGAGGCTGCAGTGAGAAATCAATGAAGAAATTGTTTTTAAACTGTAAAAAGTAAACATTTTATTTACATCCAGTGAGGTCCTTGACCAAACGGTGTGGTTTATTCTTTGTCATGTCTTCTCTGCACGGTTTACCCTTAACAGGACACCTGCTTTTGCCTGCACGTGTCAGCAAGCTTCCCCTTCCTTTCTCTCCCCTAACGGACTATGAGCTTTTTAGTAGCATGGCTTCTGTTTGCTTTCCATCCACAAGAAACAGTGATTTGCACACCATGACCATTCAATAGATTACTCAATAACAAAGTTTTACATAGGAACAGTTATTTGAGCTCTTTAAGGTAGTGTCACATGTGTCATTTACATGCAGCTGTCAGATTCATCTTGCTAGACATATTTCTGATGGTGTCATGTCACTGTTCAAAACTTGCCAAGTGTCTCATTTTCTACTGAATAATGTCTTTTTTAAATATACTTTTTAAAATTGAAATATAGTTGATTTACAATGTTGTGTTAGTTTCTGTTATACAGCAAAGTGATTCAGTTATACATATATATTCTTTTCCGTATTCTTTTCCATTATGGTTTATTACAGGATATTGAATATAGTCTCCTGTGCTATACAGTAGGACCTTGTTGCTGGTCCTGGTTATACTGGTTTGTATCTGCTAATCCCAAACTCCTAGTTTATCCTCCCCCACCCCCTTTCCCCTTTGGTAACCATAAGTTTGTTTTTTTTTAATTTGTATTGGAGTATAGTTGATTTACAATGTTGTGTTAGTTTCAGGTATACAGCAAAGTAAGTTATACATATATCCACTCTTTTTTTTTAAGATTCTTTTCCCATATAGGCCATTGTAGATTATTGAGTAGAGTTCCCTGTGCTATACAACAGGTTCTTATTAGTTATTTATTTCATATATAGTAGTGTGTATATGTCAGTCCCAATCTCCCAATTTATCCCTTCCCCCATTATCCCCTGGTAACCATAAGTTTGTTTTCTATGTCTGTGAGTCTGTTTCTGTTTTGTAAGTAAATTCATTTCTGTCACATTTTAGTTTCCACGTATAAGTGATATCATATGGTATTTGTCCTTCTCTTTCTGACATCCTTCACTTAGTATGATAGTCTCTAGGTCCATCCATGCTGCTGCAAATGGCATTATTTCATTCTCTTTTATGAGACTGAGAAATATTCCATTGTATATATGAACCACATCTGCTTTATCCATTTATCTGTCAGTGTACATTTTAGGTTGCTTCTATGTCTTGGCTATTGTAAATAGTGCTGCTGTGAATGTTGGGGTGCGTGGATCTTTTCGAATTAGAGTTTTCTCTGGACATATGCCCAGGAGTGGGATTGCTGGATCATATGTCAACTCTATTTTGTTTTTTGAGGAACCTCCATACTGTTTTCCACAGTGGCTGCATCAATTTACAGTCCCACTAACAGTGTAGGAGGGTTCCCTTTCCTCCACACCCTCTCCAACATTTGCTATTTGTAGACTTTTTAATGACGGCCCTTCTGACTGGTGTGAGGAGGTACCTCATTGTAGTTTTGATTTGCATTTCTCTAATAGTTAGCAATGTTGAGCATCTTTTCATGTGCCTATTGGCCATCCATATGTCTTTTTTGGAGAAATGTCTATTTAGGTCTTCTGCACATTTTTTGATTGGTTTGTTTTTTTGTTATTGAGTTGTATGTGCTGTTTGTATATTTTGGAAATTAATCTCTCGTTGGTCACATCATTTGCAAATATTTTCTCCCAGTCTGTATTTAATATACTTTTAATTAAGATATAATTGACATGTAACATTGTATTAGTTTTAGGTGTACAACAAAATGATTAAAATCTTAACTCCTATCTGAGCTCTAAGGTCTTGCTACTCAACCTGTGGTCTCCAGATCGGTAGCACTGGCACCACCTGGGAGCTTGTTAGAAATGCAGATTCTTCAGCCACATCCCAGACCTGCTGAATCAGCAACTGCACTTAACAAGATTCCTAGCCAATTCATATATACAGCTTTAACTACATCTTCATTCTCTTGCTAAACTTGAAGATTCAGAAGTAGGGTTAGATTTAGCAAATAAAATTAGCAGACATCCAATAAAGTTTGAAAACAATGAATAATTGGTATATCTCAAATGCTTCATGGGACATACTTATACTTAAAATATATGTTCATTGTTTATCTGAAATTCAACTTTTACTGGGCTTTTCTGTATTTAATCTGGCAACCCTATTCAGAAGGGTACGATCTATGTTTAGCATAACTCTTTATTCCCCTGCAATAGTGCAGAGCCTTCCCCAACTTCTTAATATGTTCGTTTAGGGAACAATGAGTTTCTTCAGAACTGAGGTTTCTCTGGCTTTTACTTAACATTGTATATCTCCAGAAGAGAACACAGTATCCCACACACAATAAAGGACCAGCAGTTATTTCTTTAATGAATATATCCAGAACATCTTCCAATTATGTACTGGGTTGTATGTGCATATTTTAAAGAAGGCCGAATATTTTTCTCGTAATCTTTTTTTTTAAACCAGAATGTTTAAAAGCTATTTGTGCACTTTCTCACATTTTAGCTGGCGGAGTTCAGGATTTGATGGGAGTATAATCAAGGGCTCAGCATGTACTCATCGCAGACTGGGTCCATACGGTCACTGGTGGGGAAAGAATCCTAGACTCAGGATACCGACAAGCCTGCCTCAGGCGGAAGTAAGCAACTCCTCCCGGTTCCTGGGCCTCGGAGGCACCCGCGCACGCGCACAGCCGTGCTCTGGCCCCGTGAGGCGGGCGGAGGGAGGCGGAGCTCCAGGGGCGCGTGCGCGGCGGCCGGGGCTGTGGGCCCCTCCCTTGTCGGGGTCGCGCGGCGCGGAGGACCGCACCGAAAGGGGGAAGTCAGGTGGCCGCTGCTGCCGCCGCCGCCGCGGTTTGTCGCCAGAAGGAAAATGGCGGATCTGGAGGAGCAGTTGTCTGATGAGGAGAAGGTAAGGGCCGCGGGGGCGGCAGAGCCCATCGGTCCGGGAAGCCAGTAGAGCCCCGCCGTATCAGCCCGGAGTCTGGCCGCCGGGGAAGGCATTGGTCGGTGCCCCCGGCTGCCCTTCTTCCCCTCTCCTCGCTGCGCCCGAGTGCCTGCCCCTGTCAGTCACCCGAGGCCCCGCGCGGGGGCAGGTCTCCGCCAGGCCTGCTCGCTCCGCTCCTTGTAGGGTGTGTGCTCCGAAAATAGGTAGCGGGAGCTGGGCGGCGGCGGCGGCGGCGGGCGGGGGCCGGGGGCGCGGAGGGCGGCGGCCGCTGGGGACCCTCTCCCCGCGCATGGGCCACGGGGGCCCTGCGCCAGGGTCGGGGACTGCAGAGGGGTCTGGGTCCCGGCCTGGGAGCGGCCCAAGGACAGTACTCAGCCCGATGGCCTGGCCGGAGAGGGTGGCCGGGGTGAGGGCTAAGGGGGAAAAATTGCTTAGGAAGCAGACCTTGACTTCTCTCTTCTAATCTATCCTCCCACAAGCAAACTGCTTTCTTTCCTGGGTCCTACGTTTTTTTTCCTTTAGTCGTGGAAGTCTCTCTCTTTTTTTTTTTTCTTTTTCGGTTTTAGCTGTAGGCAACGAAGTTGCTCATAAAAAGACACCCCCCTCCCCACGGTTGTTTGCTACTCTTGTTGGCAGTAGCCGCTCTGGGGGCCGACTTGGTAGCGCCCCGTGGTCCTGCTAGGACTTCTTCCGAAGAGGGGAGATTGTGGAACTCCTTTTACTGTATCTTAGATGCTGTGACAGCATTAGAACCAGATGAACGACTTAAGTTCTCAGGCATTTGAAGTAAGAAATCTGATCATTGAACTGGATCTCTCTTATTCGCGGTTTCCCTTGGCCTCTGTGAGGCCCCATTCTCCAGAGTGTGTTTTGGGACACAGGGGTACCCTCCTAATTTTAAGTATTTCCTGCACAGGTCCTTGATGTTTCTCACACTCAGAAGTAACTGACATAACAATGAATAAGATAGTTAAAGTTTTCGAAGACTCCACTCTTAATTTAACAGGGCTCATTTTTAAGTTCCAAAGCAGTAAAGCCATGTATGAAACACAAAAAAATAACTGGTGTTTAAGAAATCCTCATGTAAGCCTACGGGTATTTTCGGTTGGAACGCTCTGCTCCAAGTGTTTTTATATCCTGTGTTCTTGTACTGAAATGTCATGTTCTGTCTTCTTCCCGATGTGAACGTGCAGCAGTCAGCCTTATCTTTAGTTCCGGAAATCTTTTTTACCTCTGTGCTCTTTGGTGAAAGTGATAATAAAACGACAAAATGGGGAGAGCAGCAAGATTCTCCATAATCCACAGTCCTGGTAGGCAGATCCCTGTATACACAAAAGTTGCTGTGCAGTATTCACACGTGTAATATTGGTAAATAACCATAAATGGGTAACTGAAAATGTATGCAGGTGCTCACACACATTTAAAATTAAGTAGTACTAAAAAGTTTTTTTAAAGGGATTGTCATGTTTTTTATTCTGCTGTTGGTAAGTGGTGATTAGTAGCTCAAGTGGCTAGAAATCTAGCTGAGGACAGAGTACTCAGTGTGGGAGTTAATATAGGCCTGCCATGTGTTGTAAAGACCTAAAATAGCAAAGTTTTTTCAAAATGATATGACAGGATTTCTTGTCATCCGGCACTCTCAGGGCACTGAGCTCCATAAAGGTGTGGGGCTGGGTGGGAAGGGGTCTTATTCTCTATGCTCGCCCAACACCATGTTTTAACAGTAAATGAATGAAAACTCCAATTTGAAGGAATTTTGTGGGTTTGTTTTTATTTCGAGTTTTGTAAGACTATTCTGTGGATATTTTGCATATAAATTTCTGATCACATCTTTTAGTAATTTAAGAAAAATATTAACCAAACTGTGAGGTTAAATTGAAGTAACTGGTAAAGTGAAATTCTAACAGTCTTGTCACTTTATTTAAATGTTCTTTTTAATCTCTTGGGAGGAGGACCTTGCATATAGAATCAGAAATAGGATTTAAAGGTGTTGTTTTTTAAACTAATATTTAAATCATTTTACTTTTTCTGCCACCTTGTTTGTAATTTTCAAAAATAAGTTTTTAATACTTAATTTAAAGCTCTTGGAATTTCCATTACTGACTGTGAAAGTAAGGAAGGGAAGCTGTTAAGACTTAGTAGTACCATACTTTGTATATGCCTGGTTCAGTTAGACAATACATTTGTTAATTTGTTGTAAATTTGAGCTAGGTTTGATTATTACCATTGCACAAATAAGTAAAATAAATTTTTAAAAGCTTTAAGTAATTCACGGAAGGACACCTAAGTAGGAAGTGCAAAGGCGGTATTTAAGCCTGAGTTTGTCTGAATCCAAAGTTGATGCTCTTGTGACATTACACTTCTTAACAATTGATGATAGAATCCTTTTCTGGATTTATCTCTTTGTGTTAAATTTGACAGCTTAATTTGGAAAAGGGAGAAACAATAGTTCTCTTTGTTTTTAATAGAAATTGTAAATTCCAAACACTAAATAGTGTTGGGTTTTAAATTTAATTTGTGTTTGATCGTTTTAGAACAAAGTTTATTATTGTTTGACACATTTAAAAGTTTTATGCTGTTGGTGTAGTTTCATATATGTCCTGTGGTAGGAAGCATTTTAGAAATTGATCTAGAATAATATCTTTGCTTTTTTCAGTTATATACAGTTACTTTTTGAGGATACCGGTATGAAATGTAATAACCTTTTCACTTTTGGCCACTGGGTTAGTAGGAAATAAAATTATCTGAAGAAGCACAATGAAGTTGTTTAGTTATTCATTTGTTGTGGTGTGTCCTACAGACCTTTTTACATAGTTACAGAAACTCTAGGTTAGAACAGTTCATGTTTTCCCCTCCTGGGTCAGCTGCACTGTACAGTAAAGCATTTTTTGTGATTGAAATTATATGAAATTGTGGTATAAGGCTCAGATAAGAACTATTCCCAAACTGCTCTCTAAGTGAGAAATCCTGGAAGTCACTTGAAGCTTTGGAAGACACCTTACCACCGCCCCCGCCCCCCACCAACCTCTTCTACCTTCCCCCAGTGAGTAGAGTGATCCGCTCGCAGAGCTTCAGCTTTTGTATCTTTGCAGATGTCTCAAGTACCTAGCTCAGCCCTGCTTCTCCCCTTAGCACTGGTCACACATTTTTATCTGCTGGTCCTCTTCCACGGAAGACAGTTAAGGAGATATGCTCAGATGGAACCTGCCTGAAAGTAAATTCATAAACTCCCCTCCTGTCTGTCCCTACACAAAGCAGGGCAGATACCCATCTCTTTCTGCTCATATTTCTCTTTATGACTCTGTTCCCATTATTCAAGTTATCCAGGTTTTTAACTTCAGCTTTAACTTTTTTCCTCCTTGTGCTCTCTGTACCTTACACTTAGTTTCCAAACCTTGTCACTTCCATCAGAATATGTCTTACAGAAATTATTTCTTGCTTGAAAAGTTCATTTATATTAATATTTGATTTATAACCTCTCAATTGACCAGACGATTAACAATTTATGTTATGAACTACTGTTGTTTAGTAACAAACTTGTACTGTATGAACAGAATGCAAATTGATTGTACCTGTTCTGTGACTACACAGTTGAGGAAGAAACAAAGCTAAGGGAGGAAAAGTAAGGTTAGAAGAATGACTCATATCTGTTTTATTTGCCACTGCTGGACTTTTATTATAAACTTTCTAGACAAATCCCTCCGTCTTCCTATCATTTTTCTACTCCCAAACTTTTAGTTGCTGCATCCTCCATTGCCTTTACAAGGAAGCCCAACTCTTGAAAATGGTGTTCATGTCCTTGTATTCCATTCTAACCTAAATAATTCTGACATTTCCAATATATACTGTTATTTAATCATGCTGTGAATTCAAAGAGACCTGCATGCTAGTCCATGCCTAGCACATGGAGTAAATTATTTAATCTCTCAGCAGCTTCAGTTTCCTCTAAAATGTGGGGATATAACAAATTATATTCCCCATTAAACTTTTATAAGTGCACATGTTGCCTGGCATGTAGTAAACACAATAAATTTTAGTTATTTTTCTCTGCTCATGACTTACCTGCTTTGAGCATTGGTACTGCTCCCCGATCTATCCCCTTTTTTGAAAGATGAAAAATTACTCTTCCTTCAAGATTTAGCTCAGATCACATGGCTAGTTTTCTCTCTCTCCTGAACAACTTTTTTCTCTCTCTCCTGAACGCTGAAACACATCATTAATGTTAAATACAGTTTTGCATAGTAGTTATCTGTTTACCTTTTTTCCTGTATTCTGTTGAATTTGTTAGTGCAGAAATGTCATCTTTAGCATCTGTCAGTGCAATGTATGTGATGAGTACAATGGTTCAGTGAGTGAATGAACAAAGGAGTAATGCATTTACAAAATTAAGAAAAAAATAACAGTTTTATGAAAAGAAGTAGCATATAAAGGTAAGTTTTGGAGGGAAAATCTAGTATGCCTACATTTTTCACTTCTAAATAGCGTTATAGATTTTAAAGATTTAGGTAGTTAAATGAAATTCCTGGTGCTCCTTGAGGTGCAGGTGGTGATACTGGCTATGGTTCAAATCACTTACACATGCTAAATATTTATAAGCAGTTTGTATACTTCTCCCCCACACACAATCATAATGTGGCTTCAGAAGTTTTGTTTGTATGTATTGATAAAAGCAATGTAAGCTGCCATTATATTCCATCATGATTAATGTAAAATCAGTAGTGTTCTTATTAACTAAAAAGTAAACTCAACCAGTAAGTGATTAATGTAGAAATTATTCATTCCTAATTTCATTCTGTAGGTGAATGAATTCTGTCATTGCACCAATAAAATGTAAAAATTCCTACAGCAAGCAGAAACTTGATAGCTGCTGCAGCATTAGTGGAGTTTTTTAGACTTTGCACACTAAAGCAAATTTGTAGTACATTCTCAGTGCATTGGGGAGTCATTTCTACTTAAAATAAAGGTGGTTATATACATAGAAGAACATGGTATATATTACAGAAAAATCCGAACGAACTTTTTGGCCAACCCAATAAAAACGCTTAGTACAAAGTAGTTTTTAAGGTTGAAAAGCATGATGGGAAAACTTGACCTGTGGTCCTGACCTAAAAGCTTAATTGCCTGAAGCAGTAATTTATTGCAAGAGATTGATGCATATCAAAGAAAATAGGGGTTCCATGGAACCACTTATAGTTGTCAAAAAAGGAGAATTTCATTAATTTTATTCTGAAGGGTAGAACTACAGTCTTCATATTCTTTCTCTTAAGACATTTATTTACATGCTCTACTGTGAACCCTATGGCTGAGAACTTCTCTTGCACATTTTAGTTCATAATGTTTCTACTGAAAATGAATAGAATTAATTTTTGAAAACTACCCCTACATTTATTAATTTACCAAATATACCATATTTCATTGATTTCACTACTCATCATTTTCCATATTTTAAGATCTCTGAAATCAGGCTGCATTGTACAATCATGGCTTGTGATACAGGTAGCATTTTTCCTTTTTTTAGTGACCCATGAAATTATGCATCTTTCATTGATTGTGAATCAGGGTAAGCAAGGATATAATGCAATAACAAACAAACTAAAATCTCAACGTGAGGGCGTTGGTGGTGGGGGCTTTTCGTGGCATCTCCTCACTCGTTCTGTGTGTGTCTAGTGTGGGTCAGCAGCAGAAGGGCCCTGCTCCGCAAAGTCACATAGTTGTAGGCTCTTGGAGGATTTCAGTCTAAACGTAGGCTTTTTGATATGATACATATGCACAATGGAATATTATTGAGCCATGAGAAAGGAGGATATCCTACCATTTGCAACAACATGGACCTTGAGCACCTTGTGCTAAGTGAGATAAGTTAGAGAAAGACAAGTACTGTACAATATCACTTATATGTAGAATCTAAAAAAGTCAAACCTGTTTAAGAAAACAATAAAATGGTGGTTACCAGAGAATGGAGGGTGGGAGGGATAAGATTAATGGTGTTTAAGGGTACAGACTTGTAATGAGTAGTAAATAAACCATAGCGATCTGATGCACAGTATAATGAATATAGACTGTACCATTGTACTACAGTGATGTGATAAATACTGCTTTAGTCGCGATCATACTACATTACTATGAAAGTAACAGGCTGTACACCTTAAATTTACAAAATGTAGCATGTGAAATTTACCTCTCCTCCCCCCGCCCCCCAAAAAAAGTCTTAGGCTTTTTATCACTGTCCCCACACCAGTGGGAAAGAAATGCAATGAATACCATACTGGGTTTTAAAGCTCCCCCCTACCCACACACACACTAAGAGACTCACTGCACTTCTGCTCAGATTTCAATTAGCTTAAGCAAGTTATATCTATAAACCTCATTTCAGAGGGGGCAGGGAAGAAGAAGAGAAATACAGTATTTGTGAATAGCAGTAATGATTCTATAGATTAAGTTTTAGACTCACTGAAGGTTGGTGATTTGATTACCTGGTTGGTAGACACAGTGTAAGACTACAGATTCAAGGATGAATCAGACATATGTAACATATATATTATACAGGGTCAAAAAGCAATAAGTCCATGGACATTCAGAAGATGGAAAAGTTACTTCTGCCGAGGAGGATGGTAGGTATCAGTTGAGGTACAAGCTCATGTCAGAGAGCACAGCACAGGAAGAAAAAACAGAAAAGTGGGAATGAGCAGGAAATATGAGTTATATCTCAAGTACTTTGCAAGTAAGAGATGCAAAGATGAATTGTGCTGTTAAACAGCACAGATTTTCTCAGCCTCAGCACTATTGACATTTGGGCCAGATAACTCTTTGTTGTAGGGGTGTCCTGTGCATTTTAGGATGTTTGGGCATCCTTGGCCCACATGATGCCAGTAGCACCGCAGTCACGACAGTCACAAATGTCTCCTGTAGTACAAAATCGCCCCTGGTTGAGAACCACGGGTCTAGACAGACTGGAGCTAGTGAGACCAGTTGGGAAACTGAGTTAAGTGTTAGGACCAGATTTAAAGTAGTTTTACAAGACACGGAGGAAAAAAATGATTGCTAACATTTCAGAGTTGGAGTCAACAAGACATGGTGAGTGAATGTAGAGAAAGGGAAGAATCAGAGGTAACTGAACATTAAAATCTGGTTGACTGGGAAGTGGAACCACCACTAACAGCTAAAGAACACACAGGAGAGAAGATGCACAGCTCGGGGGAATAATGGTGAATTTTGTTTGGGTTCTACTAAGTTTGAGATGCTAGCAGAATGTCTATGTGAACATGCGTAGCAGATAGGGAGATGTAGAAATGGAGCTTGGAAAGAGATCAGGCCCAGAGATTATATAGATTTGGAAATCCTCTCTGTGGGTTAAAGCCACGAGATTGGAATAGCTTTTAGGAGAACAAGTTCAGACATAGGGGAGGAGAGGGCAGAGAGCATATACTTCTGGATACTTTCATTTAAGGCATAAGAGAAGGAGAGAAACTAGAAGGTGAGGAGTGATCTTTGAAGTAGAAGTGTATACCTAGCACAGAGTAGGTGCTCATCTCACAGAACTTGAAGAGAATTTCCAGAAGGAGCAGTGAAGTATTGCAGAGAGATTAAAAAGGAATATAGAATTGAGAAGAGCCTTTGGCTTTAAGAGAAAGGGATGAGAAACAAATTATATCTCCTATATGCCAATATCTACTGTATTAATTAATTTCTCAATTGTCAGAGCAACCTTGTTATTATCTGTATCTTGTGTATGGTAAGACTGGTGTAGATGAGGCCAACTATTTTAAGTGGTAGACGAGATCGTTGCTGGCCTTTAAGAGAGCAGTTTAATGGCCTTTCAGTCTTGTGTGCGTTGTAGTTCAGTAACCATACTCAAAGACCTCCCTCACCTTCTTTTGTATTCTTGCCTATCTCTGTTCCCTTAGCAGTTTGTACATACCTTTGTTATAACATTTACCCATTTTAATAGGTTTCCTGATGTTCTTATTTCCTGCGTTTTTCAGGGACAGGCCCTGTGTCTTATTCATCTTTGTAATTGCAGTAGAGTGTGTGGCATATATTATATCAGTGATTTCAACTCTGGTTGCACATAAGAGTCAACTGGAGAGTTTATAAACAAACATGGATGCACAGGCTTGACTCATGGGTGAGGCCTGGAGCGTCTGTACTTTTTTCAAAAAAAGCTTCCCAGATGGTTTGAATGTGCCACCAGGATTGAGTTTCACTGTATTAGGTGCTCAATAAATGTTGACTCAATAAAAGGATAAGAAGAGGAGACAGTAAGTATAAATTACTTTTTCCCCCTATATTAGTCTTTTAATTAATTTTTCAAGCTTTTTAAAATTGAAGTATAATTTACAGTATTGTATTAGTTTTGGGTGTACCATGAAGTGATTTGATATTTTTTATACGTTACAAAATGGTCACCACGATAAGTCTAGTTACCATTTGTCACCACGCAAAGTTGTTACAATATTATTGACTATATTCCCTATGCTACACATTATATCCCTGTGACTCATTTATTTTACAGCTGGAAGTTTGCACATCTTAATCGCCTTCCCCTATTAAAGTATAAATCATTCTTGAAAAAAATTCAGTAATGAAACCAAAGAGAAAGAGTAGATACTACTTCATTTTTTCCTACTGTTTCATTTTAGGGATACTTTTTTTTTTTAGATAGAAAAACTTTAGGAGTGTTTGTGGTCTGAGGTGAATGATTCAGAGGACAGAAAAAAATTGAAAATATAAATAATAGTTTGTATAACTTTCTCAGTTAATAATGCCTACTTTGGATTCATAGATTTCTTAATATTTTAAATAAATGGTAAAAACATATTTAAAGAAATAGTTGTTGAATTCAGTGGATGACCTAGTTGTAGATTAAGTGATATGGGCCCTGTTCTTAATTACTATTCAAAATGATAATTATAAAGGAAAAAAATTCTTAAGGAAAACATCAAAACAAATTACGTCTTTTACATATACTCAGATTAAAATAAATTAGTCTATAACACAGACATGCAATTAATGATCACTTGATCATAAACTATTTAAATAATGTTCGAGTTTTAAAAAGTATTTTTTCTATTTTTATTTTACTTTTAACTCTCAAAAAGGCATAGGGAATTTTTAGAGAGTTATGGGAAACAATGTCAAATAATTCTTGTAGTTGAAGTAGAAAAATTCATAATAGCTCTTTTTAACTTTACTGCTGGTCTCTAAGACAGTGACCCTTTTGGGGAATCACATTCCTTGAGAGTCAGGTGAGACCTATGATTCTTTTCTTCAGAGGACCAAATGCCTCAAATTTTGCATATACAGTCCCTTACAGGGCAGTGGGTACAATATCTGGCAGCCTATCAGAATCAGGTGGGGAGATTTTCAAAAATATAGATTTCTAGGTGTCAGTCCTCTGGAGATTGATTCAGTAGGTCTGGACTGGAACATGGGAATCTGTATTTTTTCAAAAGCTTTCCCAGCAAATCAACCAGGCATCCAGACTTGGGAAATCTCTGTGCTAGTGTCTCCTGCCTTGATCATGGAGGAGATAACTATGTGGGAAAATGTCCAATGTATGGAAATTAGAGGGGTTGTAGGCAGTGTTCTCAGATAAAATATAGGATGCCTGGTTAAATTGAATTTAAGATAAACAACAAATAATTTTTAGTATAAGTATTCCCAGTGCAGTATACTTTGGGGCTAATGTAGAGTGCAGGGCTGTTCGCCTCTAGATTTAATGGTTCCAGATAGCTATTTTTTGTGGTGTGCATGTGCTTTTGTGCACAGGCACTGTCTGCTTTTTATACTTTTATCCCCTTTTTTTTTTCAGTTGCTCAAAGCTTTTTAAAATTTTTGTCAGCTTAATATATTTATATCTGCTTTGGTGAAGACTCCATTTTTTGCTAAAGAATTAATGTTTTCTACAGACAGTCAAAATCTCCTGGATTTTACCTTAGTGTTGGTAAAAATTTTGCCAATTTACAGTGCCCAGCAAAAGCATCAGAAAAATCTGGAGAATTCATAGACACAGGTAGTTGAAGTAACATTAATTTTGTCAACAGCTTCTATAAATTGTGCCAATTGATTGACAACCTGTGGTAAATTCCCCCACCTTGTTGTACTTTCCTGTTCTAGCTGGTAATCATAAAGTTGAAGTAGCACTGCCAGATGCTCACATCTTCCAGTAACAGACATATCTTAAAGAGGCAATGAAGGCCAAGGGAATCTAGTCACTTCTATCTTTGGCATTTCACCATGAAGCTTGGCTTTACTTGAGAAAGATGCTTTCTATACAGTAATGCAAAGACTGACAGAATGAAGGACTGCAAGGCAGAAAGCTACATATGGAGTTTATTTGCATTCAGCCCACCTTCCCTTTGTTCTCCTCCTCTGAGAAGTTCTTCAGTCTTACTCAGCAGTGTAGGTATAAGATAAGATTGTAAATTTTAAGAGTGTAGTCCTAAAATTATAGTCCAGGTAGCACAGGGTGATAAAAACACTTGATGTGTTCTGTTCTTTCTGAGGGATCTGTTCTTTCTGAGGAATCTATTTTTCCTGAGGGATCACCCAGGACCAAAAGCAGCAATTCAGTATTCTGTTGATATTTGTCTGGATCATGAGTCTATGCCATAATGTTACCAAGGATTTTGATCACAGCTTCTTATACCAAATGTGCTTATCTTCCATTTACATCTGTTGCAGCACTTAAAGAACCAAGGAGGGCTTCCCTGGTGGTGCAGTGGTTGAGAGTCTGCCTGCTGATGCAGGGGACACGGGTTCGTGTCCCGGTCCGGGAAGATCCCACATGCGGTGGAGCGGCTGGGCCCGTGAGCCATGGCCGCTGGGCCTGCGTGTCCGGAGCCTGTGCTCCGCAATGGGAGAGGCCACGGCAGTGGGAGGCCCGCGTACCGCAAAAAAAAAAATACCAGAACATTTCTACCTGCAGCCATTATAATGTCATTCCATATATGTACCTATTTTGCTTTAGGTCAGTTACGATATAACAGGAAGGGGCTTCCCTGGTGGCACAGTGGTTGAGAGTCCGCCTGCCGATGCAGGGGACACGGGTTCGTGCCCCGGTCCGGGAAGATCCCACATGCGGTGGAGCGGCTGGGCCCGTGAGCCATGGCCGCTGGGCCTGCGCGTCCGGAGCCTGTGCTCTACAACGGGAGAGGCCCGCGTACCGCAAAAAAAAAAAAAAAAGAACCAAGGACTTGGGAACTTCTTTAGAAAGTAAGGCATCGTTACTCCACAGGTAGTCCTTTTTCTGGGTATCGTGACTAATCTCTTTCCATCACTGTGGTAGTTTGGCTTCTACACATATTGGTCCAACATCATGTGCAAATGCCACATAATTCATCAGTATTACTTGCTTTGCTCATCACCTGGTCTCAATCAAATTGAAAATTGTGTAGAGAAACTGATTTCTCTCTGTTGGCTCAGGCTGTAAGATGCGCTACACAATATGAGGGGCACCAGCTCCTCTCTATTGCCTGCAGCACATGAGGAACAATTTGTGCAGGCAGCTTCCCAGCGTTAACATAGTACTTTTTTCACTGCAATTTGAGACACTTCTGATCCTAGGTGACTATCTGCTGACATTCACAAAAAGAAAGTAACGTGTGGTGGAAAGCAGGAGACAATTTCTTGTCAGATTATCAAAGATGAACTGTTTTTTTTTTTTTTTTTTTTTTTTTGCGGTACGCGGGCCTCTCACCAATGTGGCCTCTCTCGCCGCGGAGCACAGGCTCTGGACACGCAGGCTCAGCGGCCATGGCTCACGGGCCCAGCCGCTCCGCGGCATGTGGGATCTTCCCGGACCGGGGCACGAACCGTGTCCCCTGCATCGGCAGGCGGACTCTCAACCACTGCGCCACCAGGGAAGCCCGAGTGAACTGTATTTTTACTCAGTGGAGAAGATAGCATTCCTTCCTTTCTTAGGGAAAGGATTTGGTAAATTCTCTCTAAGAATAGTGGAATCAACTTTGTCTGATATTGAAAGGTGACTGTCCTTACGTTTTCCCTTGTCTGAACGATTTAATGATTTACAACTGAATTCTGCCCATTTTCTTCAGATGTTTGTGAGGATTCTGATCCAAAGAAGTCTGAGCAGTCACAAACTGCCACGATGGCACAGTGGTCATTTTAGAGGAGGTCCGTTTCACTTTCAGGCCTTCTAGTTTGCTCCATCAAAGACCCTTTCTAACTACTTAATAAACCAACTTTATCTTCTTATTTCTGAACTAGCAAGGAGTTCTCTGTAGGCCAAGGAATAGAGAAGAGTGGAGGAAGGTTGCCTAAAATTGTGGAAGAGCCTGAAATTCATCTTCCACTCCACTGGCCACATACACAAGATTTTTCCCAGTTACTCACTTAGTAGACTTGCAGTAAGTCTGGAGGTTTTGAAATGTTTAATCTGCATCATCCAATAATTGAAAATCTTGATCTTTATTTTCATCTGAGAAGTTTATTGATGTAAGCTTGTAGTTATTCTTAAATAAAAATTCATTTCCTAGGAATTTTAGAGCTCTTTTTTCAAGAGATTTGATTTGTAATTTTTTTGTTCCTATAAAAGAACGTTGTTTTCTGCAGCCTTTGTCAGATTGACTCAGCTCCTTCCCTTTTTTTAATGTTGTAAATATAACTGTCAAATTTTACCCTCCTCCCTTCAAATACATGGAGGATCGGAAACTAGATAAGCACACTTGTGAATTTATGTCTGAAATAAAAATAGGGAAGATATACGAAGAATCTCTCTTATGCCCTTCTAATGTTGGGACTATATATCAGCTTATTTGCTTGCTTAAAATATATTTAAAATAACTGAGTTCCTTGCTTCTTGGTCCCCAATTATATCTTAAATTTGAGCTTCACAGATAAGTGAGATCCAGTTTATTTGCCTCCTCTGCACTCTGTTGGTGAGGGAGGGGTTCCTGCTGTAGGGTTATGGAGATGGCTGAACACACAGCACCTGACATTGGAAAGATGCGGTGAATAGCAGTCTAGTAATACAAATACTCAGCCCAGGAGATAGGGACACAGTGGAGGGAACAGAGTGAACAAGCAGAGGCCAAGGGAGGCAAGCTTTGTAGTATCAAGAAGGTAGAGTGAGGGTTCCAGCAGGAGGATGTGATTGGCTAGTTTGAATAGTTCCACAGGCTGGCAGGGAACTGAAGCCCCATACTCAGGGATGAGTAGGAACTGTGCCTGTTCCCTGTAATAAAGAGGGTTGTCTGGCTAGGGACCTTATCTGCAGGAGGAGATTGAGGATGGAAACTTGCAGTTAGGCCATTCAAGGTCCTTCTGTTTTTCCCCAGATGTCAAGGCACACGTAATACTGGGCTTTAATTTTAGGCCTTATACTACGGTTCTCAGTAGTAGTACTAATCTTTTATCAGAAGTGTATGCTAATGATTGCTGTATTGAATAATACATCAAGAAGTTTTTAATAGCATAATTTGACCTTTGAGTTTTCCTTTCTGTGTGACCTTTTCTTTGACAATTTGCAAAGTTTAAGATATTCTGCTGCTGTGTACAATTTAGTCACAGTAGATGAAAGGTGGCCAAAACATACATGCAGTGATTTGGAGGCATGAAAGAAGAGTTCTTGTCTGAAAGACTGAATGGAGTGGTGAGGCTCTAGTATTGTATAGGTGGGATGAGAAAAAGAGTGGGTTGGTTGTAGGAGCTATCAAGTAGCAGAAAGAGTAAAAAGGTAATAGCTGTTAATTGAGTGCTTACTCTGTGCCAAGTACTTTTCTAAATGTATTACCTCATTTACTGCAGGTGAGGAAACTGAATTTAATTTGCTTTTGGTCCTATAGGTAGAAGTCAGTGGAGCTGTAGTCTGAGTACATACAGTCTTATTTAGGGTTTATGCTGTTAACAGTACATTTTACAGCCTTTGAATACAGAAAGGCCTTATATGTCATGCTAAGGACTTTGGACTTACCTTGTTGGCAGTGGGCCACCATTAGATGATTTTAAGCAGGAAAGAAAATGATCGGAACTTTCATTGAAAAATATCAATCTGGTGGCAGAGTGGAAAATGACTTTCGGAGAAAGATGAGATTAGAGGCAGGGCAGTTATTGTAACAATCCAGAAAGGGAATGGGTCCAAATGAAATAGAATCAAAGAAAAGGAGATTGGATTTGAGCAAGACAGACAGACACTCGATAATGTGGCTGACTGTGGGAGAAAGGGAGAAATGTGGAATTGAATGTAGGTGGTGCCGATAATTTTATGAAGAACAGAGGGAGTAGGTTTGGGTGAGACAGGCATTTAATGGAGATTTCTAATAAATGAGTTACATTTAGAAAAATGGATCTTGATCTTGAGAGAGGTTGTGATAGGTATATAGATTTGAGAGCTATTGTTATGTGGTGATAATAGAAGCAGTGTCAGTAAATGAGATTACCCAGATATTTTGGTTGTTTCTTCTGAACCATCATAGGAAGATGCTATATTGGGAGGCGGCTCTGAAAAGCCTTGGACTTCATCTGAAGAATTCATTCAAATCCCAAATCTGGATTTCTGTTTTCTCTTTTCATGAATTAAAGGTAATAACAGCCATCTAGGAAAGTAACTGTAGATGATATTTTATTTTATCTAACAGACCACAGGGGTTTTAAAAGGTTAAGAAATGATGATATATTTCATCTCCCTGAATTTACCTATGAGAAATGGAGATTTACAGAAGTTAAATCAAAACCTGGGTACAGATGGTTTGTCTTAGCTTAGATGAAAACCCAGATCTTAACTGCACATTGCCACCACAGAACTAGGAACTGGCTTTTTCTCCTGTTTTGCTACCACTGGTTTTTGAGGTAAGCAGAGTACAGAGGGAAGGGATGATTTCCAAGGGAGGAGAAAGGATGTTGGCATGTGGGAAGTGAATGCACTGCAGAAAACACAGAAATGCATGGGCGTGAGCCACAGCTGTACCACTGTAGGGCACAAAGAAGCATTTCACATATAATGTGAAAATGCCTGTATTCCAGAGCTAATTTTAGGAATACTGAACTATACTAATGCAGATATATTTATTCTCTACTACTGTTACTGCTCATACTAATATATTCACCCAAGTTTACGTAGCTAATGAGTAGTAGAAATGAAAATCCAGCTCATTCAATCTGACTCCAGAGATCATACACTCTACTGCTTCCTTATATTAGCATAAGTTTTTATGGTTTTGAATGTACATTATTTAAAAATTAACTGTCTACATACAGAATTCCATTAGTGATAACTCTTAGAATGCTCATTTCATTAAAATACTATATTCCCTGACCATCCTAAATAAATGAGAGTTTATTCTTGCTTATAGATTGATTCAACATTGATTCAACAAAAACTACCTACCAAGTTTAGAGTATAGGGCTGCCTACTGATATTATTGAATATTCAGAAGTTCCTTGAGGAAGTTACATTTTTGCAGTTACTACCTGAATGCTGAATACTAAATTCATTAGACACTTTTCAGAATTATCTTTGGAATTTATTAAAAATTATGATGTGTTTTTCATGTCCCAGACTGAAAAAAAGTAATTCACACTTTAAAAATAGTACTGAAAATAGTTGCTTTCCTTTTTTTCTTTTATTTGTTTATTTATTTGGTTCAGTGGGACAAAGAAGTCCATTTTAACAAATAGCATTAGGATGGCTTGTTGATCCTTATGACGATGTAATAAAAAATGGATCTCTGTCCCACATCATATACAGAAATCAGTCCCATTTAGATTAATGGCCTAAATTCAAAGAGCAAAACTTTAAGAAACTTTAGGAAAAATGTAAGAGAAAATCCCCACAATTTAAGAGTAGAGAAGGAATATTTTTCCCCACTCTCTAAATACTTCACTGTGTTTAGGGCTGTCTCTTATATAACCACAGTACAATTATCAAAATCAAGAAATTTCACATTGATGCAACATTATTGTCTCATCTACAGACCCTATTCAAATTTCACCAATTGCTCCAATTAGATCCAGGATCTAATCCAGGATTGCATTGAATTTTGTTGTAGTGTCTCCTTGGTCTTTAATCTGGAACAGTTTCTCAGCATTGTTTGTCCTTCATGACCTTACCACTTTGGAAGAGTGCAAAATGGTTATTTTGTAGACTGTACCTCAATTTCAGTTTATTTGATGTTTCCTCATGATTAGATCAGCCTATGAAGTTTTGGCAGGAGCATAACAAGTGATGTTGTATCCTCAGTACATCCTACTAGGAGGCACAGTTTTTACTATTATGATAACTTAGGTCATTTGGTAAAGGTGGTGTGGCAGTTTTCCTCAATATAAAGTTACTGTTTATCCCTTCTTAATTAAGTATCCTGTAGAAAGATTCATTCACATTGTGTAAATATGCTCTTAGACTTTTACCCATTAATTTTAGCATCTCTTGATGATTTTTGCCTGCAACAATTACCATTGTTGGTCACCCCAGGTGATTTTCTAATTCAATCATTCCTTCTGCATTAATTGAAATTCTACTGTAATGAAGAGCTTCCCCCCGTTTGTTCATTCATTTCTTTATGTCAATATGGACTCATGGATTCTTATTTTATTCTGTGGGTTGCTATCATTATTTAATTTGTTGCTTGAATTTTAGCCCATAAGAAAAAGTACAAAACAAAAAGTTTAGTAGTATTTTTGTGTTATCTCAGAAAGTTGACGGGCAGAAATTACTTTTTCTCAGAGATAGTGTATACTAACATTTTCGATATTGTTTTGAATATACTGCTTTGTCTTCTGCATAAGTAACTTTAGAGTATCTGCTTTTTTCCAAGAAGCACAACAGAGTGGAACATACTTTTTATGTTATGTTTATCTTTTTGTATGTTTTATACCAAGTAATGTTTGGATCCTAGAGAAAGCAAAGAAAAAATATAGCTCTTTTAGCTTCTAGCTCTATATTAGTAGGTTAACTTTTTTAAAAAAATAAATTTATTTATTTATTTTTGGTTATGTTGGGTCTTCATCGCTGTGCACGGGCTTTCGCTAGTTGCGGTGAACGGGGGCTACTCTTCGTTGCGGCAGGCAGGCTTCTCATTGCAGTGGCTTCTCTTGTCGCAGAGCACGGGCTCTAGGCACGTGGGCTTCAGTAGTTGTGTCACGTGGGCTCAGTAGTTGTGGCTCGCAGGCTCTAGAGCGTGGGCTCAGTAGTTGTGGCGCACGGGCTTAGTTGTGGCATGTGGGATCTTCCCGGACCAGGGCTTGAACCTTTGTCCCCTGCATTGGCAGGTGGATTCTTAGCCACTGTGCCACCAGGGAAGTCTCAGGTTAACTTTTTAAAACTGTTCTTCTTGATGTGATTGTTATGAAGTATGCCTGTAAACTGCCAGTCACTGACATAGGTAAGAGTTAATCTCCCATCTAGCCAAACCTTCCCAACAAAACCAAGGTATCCTCCCTCTCGCAATCTAGAATTACAGTTTAGAAATAAAATAAAAGTAATAACTCTTGGGCTTCCCTGGTGGCGCAGTGCCCCGGTCCGGGAAGATCCCACATGCCGCGGAGCGGCTGGGCCCGTGAGCCATGGCCGCTGAGCCTGCGCGTCCGGAGCCTGTGCTCCGCAACGGGAGAGGCCACAACAGTGAGAGGCCTGCGTACCGGGAAAAAAAAAAAAAAAAAAGTAATAACTCTTTCCTGAATCCTGCTCCAATTTAGAAGGACTTGACTTCGAATAATATCACGTGGAGGAAGATGGTGGTTAATGCAGGAGATTTTGCTGTGGGCCTTAGGGATGTATCTAATAATTCACTGGGCTCATCCAGAAAAATGATAGTATTCCCAGGGGTAAATTGAGTATAGCTCCATATGTGTTAACTTGTGTAACCTTTTTTCTTTCTTGGATTTGGAAGTGGCTAGAATAAATAATTTTTAAAATTAAAAAAAAGTCTGCTAGGAAGGATGGATGTAGGGGAGTGTTCAGTCTGTAGCAGTGTTTAGAAAATACCCAGATGATTGAACAGTTTCGTAGGAAGACAATTAAGCCTTTGCTGTGGTGGACACTTTCTTTTCTTCAGCACCTGAGAAATCCAAAAAACAGATTCTTCTTAGCTTGTGAAATTCACAAAGACCAGATTAAGATACTTCAGGCATAGCTGGTAAAGTCCAAGTTGTGTTTTGGGTTCTCAGCCAGACAGCTCCCATGACTTCTCAACCCTCAGTGGCACTTCTTTTGACCCACCATTCATTTTGGATATTGTGAGCAGTCTTAACTCTTTTTGGTTACTGTATGCATTTTGTGCGATAGTAAGGGCAAACAAGTCTGTAAGATAAAACTATAGAGCATTTTTGCTTTCTAGGTGAAAACCCAAAATAGAACTGACTAAAAGTCTAAATGATATGTACCTTTTTTTGAAACAACTAAAAAATTTAAAGCTCAACAGTTAATCATATCACTAAATATGCTATACTGTATATATATATATGTATGTGTGTGTGTGTATATATATATATATATACACACATATATATATACTGCTTGCTATCAGTACTTTAATTTTTTCAGTTTTATTGGTAGGGTATAAGTCATTAGAAGTGTTAAAAACAATTTCCTCAAAATTCTAAAAGTTTCCAAAAGAAATATTTGATAAATTCATCAACAGGTTACCACAATTTTTATTTGTTGCCTGTGGTAGTGATTAAGACTTTGTTTTAAATGCTTTCTAACATTTACCCCAGTAGAAGAGAAGGAGGAATAAGGGAACAAAGGAAATTAAGACATTTTATGGAAACATAATAGATGCCAGTGTATATTTAGTATGACTGTCTTCCATTCCCAACTCCACCCTTGCCTTTTTAAAATCATTTATTTTTTATATTTTCATTTTTGATTTTAATAATACTTTTAAACAGTTTAGAAGAAAATAATTTTTTTTATAAATGTATTTTTTTTTTGGCTGTATTGGGTCTTTGTTGCTGCGCGCAGGTTTCTCTAGTTGCAACGAGTGGGGGCTGCTCTTAGTTGCGGTGTGTGGGCTTCTTGTTGCGGTGGCTTCTCGTTGCGGAACATGGGCTCTAGGTACATGGGCTTCAGTAGTTGTGGCACTCAGGCTCAGTAGTTGTGGCTTGCAGGCTCTAGAGTGCAGGCTCAGTAGTTGTGGTGCACAGGCTTAGTTGCTCCACAGCATGTGGGATCTTCCTGGACCAGGGATTGAACCCGTGTCCCCTGCATTGGCAGGCGGATTCTTAACTACTGCGCCACCAGGAAGCCCAGAAGAAAATAATTTTGAAAACACATGAAATATATATTTTTAATTAACATATCGTAAAATACCCCCTTCTCTTTTTTTTTTATGACTTTCAACACATGTATAGATGCATGTAACCATTACCAAAATCGAGATATGGAGTAATTCCATCACCCCCCAAAACTCTCCAATTTTCTTCCTTTCCCTCATTTCTCCCATTGCGTTCACACCCATCCCCACTCCTCCTCCCTGCCCCTGGCAGCCATTGATCTGTTCTCCATTGCTATAAAATATTGTTTATTGGAGAATGGCATGTAAATGGTATCTTATATCATTGCCATGTAACCATCTGAGAATGGTTTCTTTCATTCAGCATAAGGCTTTTGAGATTCATCCAAGTTGTTGCATGTATTCATAGTTTGTCCCTTTTCATTGCTGAGTAGTATTCCATTGCATAGACACATTATTGTTTATCCATTCACCCATAGGTGGACATTTAGGTTGTGGATTGTTTCTAGTTTTGAACAATTTTCAATCGATTTTTGTGGGAACATAGGGTAGATACCTGGAAGTGGGATTGTTGTGTCATATGGTGTGTGTTTATAAGAAATTGCTAAACTGTTTTCGGTACCAATTGTACCATTTTGCATTGCCACAGAAATGTATTAGAGCTTCAGTTGTTTCACATTGGTATTATCAATCTTCTTTATTTTAGCCGTTCTATTAGGTATATAGCGGTATTTTATGATTTTAATATTGATTTCCTAAATGATTAATGATATTACACATCCTTTTGTGCATGTATCTGTCTTCTGCATATCCTTTTTGGTGAAGTGTGTTCAAGTCTTTTGTTCACTGTTTTCTTACTGTTGAGTTTTGATAGTATATGTTCTAGATACAAATTCTTTATTGGATATGTGATTTGCTGATATTTTCTCCAGTTTGTAGCTGTCTTTTCATTCTTTTAACAATGTCTGTAATGGAGCATAAGTTTTTAATTTCAATGAAGTCCAGTTTATCAGTTTTTTTAATGGGTCATGGTTTTAGTATCATGTCTAATAACTTTTGGCCTAACCCCAGGTCATGAAGGTTTTCTTCTGTTTCCTTTTAATTTTTTGTTGTTTTATATTTTACATTTAGAGCTATAATCCATTTTGAGGTAATTTGTTTGGTAAGGGGTAAGGTTTAGATTGCAGTTTATTTTTTGCTCATGGATATCTAATTGTTTGGATATCATTTGTTGAAAAGATATTCTTTAAACATTGCATTGCCTTTGCACCTTTGTCAAAAATCATTTGGCGATATGTATGCAGGGTATATTTTTTGACTCAGTTCTGTTCCATTCATTATCTATCCCTCTGTCTTGATGACTATAGCTTTTTTTGTTTTTTACTTTTTATTTTATTATTTTCTTTTTCATTATGGTTTATTACAGGATACTGAATATAATTCCCTGTGCTATACAGTAAGACCTTGTTGTTTATCTATTCTGTATATAATAGTTTGTATCTGCTAATCCCAAACTCCCAATCCATCCCTTCCCCTCTCCGCCTCCCCCTTGGCAACCACAAAACAAGTCTGTTCTCTATGTCTGTGAATCTGTTTCTGTTTCGTAGATAAGTTCATTTGTGTGTCATATTTTAGATTCTACTTTAAGATTTATGGTTTCACTTTAATTTCACTTAGATATAAGTGATATCATATGGTATTTGTCTTTCTCTTTCTGACTTCCTTCACGTATTATGATAATCTCTAGGTCCATCCATGTTGCTGCAAATGGCATTATTTCATTCTTTTTTATGGTTGGGTAGTATTCCGTGTGTATGTGCGCACGCGCGTGTGTGTGTATATGTATATATGTACACACACGCACCACATCTTCTTTATCCATTCATCTGTTGATGGACATTTAGGTTTTTTCCATGTCTTGGCTGTTGTAAATAGTGCTACTGTTAACACTGGGGTGCATGTATCTTTTCAAATTATAGTTTTGTCCAGATATATGCCCAGGAGTGGGATTGCTGGATCATATGGCAACTTTATTTTTAGTTTTTTTGGGGAACTTCCATCCTGTTTTCCATAGTGGCTGCATCAATTTACAGTCCCACCGACAGTGTAGGAGGGTTCCCTTTTCTCCACACCCTCTCCAGCCTGTATTATTTGTAGATTTTTCTAACGATGGCCATTCTGACTGAGGTGAGGTGGTAACTCATTGTAATTTTGATTTGCATTTCTCTAATAATTAGCGATGTTGAGTGTCTTTTCATGTGCGTATTCGCCATCTGTATGTCTTTTTTTGAGAAATGTCTGTTTAGGTTTCCTGCCCATTTTTTGATTGGGTTGTTTGTATTTTTGTTATTGAGTTGTATGAGCTGTCTGTATATTTTGGAAATGAAGCCCTTACTGGTCACATCGTTTGCAAATATTTTCTCCGAGTTTGTCTTTTCATTTTGTTTATGGTTTCCTTTGCATGCAAAAGCTTAAAAGTTTGATTAGGTCCCATTTGTTTATTTTTGCTTTTATTTCTTTTGTCTTGGGAGACTCACCTAAGAAAACATTGGTATGATTTATGTCAGAGAATGTTTTGCCTATGTTCTCTTCCAGGAGTTTTATGGTGTCATGTCTTATATTTAAATCTTTAAGCCATTTTGAGTTTATATTTGTGTTTGATGTGAGGGAGTGGTCTAACTTCACTCATTTACATGTGGCTGTCCTGCTTTCCCAACACCACTTGCTGAAGAGACTGCCTTTTCTCCATTGTATATTCTTACCTCCTTTGTCAAAGATTAATCGACCGTAGGTGTGTGGGTTTATTTCTGGGCTCTCTCTTCTATTCCATTATGATCCATATATGACTGTAGCTTTATATTAAGATTAGGTAGTGTGAATTCTCCAACTTTGTTCTTTTTCAAAATGATTTTGGCTATTCTAGTTCATTTGCCATTGCTACTTCACATTTACTGCTAAGGGTGTGAAATAATATTCATTCCCTCTCATTTCCTAACCAAAATCTTTTTTTTAATGCCATGGTGTGTGTTCATGTGTGTGTTTATGGTTGTTCTGGGCATCAGAGTGATTTCTTGATCTTGCTTGCATTTGCGGGGAGGGAGTGTTAATCTTGATACATGGCCAAAATAGCCTGCATTCATTGCATTCTTCAAACATAGAAAAATAATAATATAGGAAACATCAATGTTAGAATCAGCTTGTTGATGTGTATCCAAAAAATCCTGCTTGGATTTTGATTGGGCCTTCATTGAATCTGTAGAATAGTTTGGGAAAAATTGTTATCTTTACAATAAGGAGCCTTCCAGTCCGTGAACATACATGTCTCTCCATTTATTTAGATCTTCTTTGATTTCTTTCATCAGTTTTGTGTAGTTTTCAGAATATTAGTCCTGTACATATTTTGTTAGATTTGTACCTAAGTTTTATAGGTTATTGGGTAGTTTTGTTTGTTTGTTTAAGATTCCTTGGGATTTTTCATTGTAAACAATCATGTTGCCCTCAAGTAGAAAGTTTTATTTTATTTATGAAATGACTTTCATTTGTTTTTCTTACCTTATTGCACTAAGATCTCAGTGTGATGTTGAACAGGAGGGATGAGAACAGACATTCTTACCTGATGTTAGGGGGAAGCGTTCAGTCATGACCATTAAGGATCATGTTAGCTATAGGCTTTTTTGTAAATACCTTTTATCAAATTAAAGACATTGTCTTTTTAGTTTTCTAAGAGTTTTTTTTATCATGATTGGTTGTTGAATGTTATTAAATAATTTTTCTGCGTCTATTGAGGTGATTTTGGTTTTTCATCTTTAATCAGTTTATATTGTGAATTGCTTTTCAAATAGTGAAACAGCCCTACATTTCTAGGAAAAATTCCACTTGGTCATGATGTGTTATCCTTTCTATATAGTTGGATTCAATTTGCTAATACTTTATTGAAGATTTTTGCTTCTGTGTTTATGAAAGGTTTTGGTCTGTGAGTTGTGTTTCTTGTAGTATTTTAGTCTTTGGTATAGGATAATGCTATTCTCTTAAAATAAGTTGGAAGTTTCTGTTTTCTGGAATAATTTGTGGAGAATTGGTAATATTTCTTCCATAAATGCCTGTTATAAGAAAACCTGAAGTTTTATTTGTTGGAATGCTTTTAACAACAAACTCACTTTCTTTAGTAGATCTAGGACTATTCAGGTTACATACTTCTTTTTGAGTGAACTCTGGTTTTTTCTGTCTTGGGAAGAATTTATTTCCCTTAAGTTGCTGCTATTGACATTTTAAATACCAAAAAATGTTTATACTTTGGCAGTTTGTTGGTGGCCACCCTGTCACATTCTGCCCTGTTCATCTTTTGGTGGGAGCATTTTACCCATTCAAGAAAACTGTTTTAAATCTGAGAAGCAGCATAATGTAGTAAATAAAGTGTATATTCAGTATATTCAGCTGATGACTGAAGAGTAAATGACATAATCCGTGTAAAGTACTTGGTAAACACTAATTTAAATAATCCCATTTTTGTTATCATCTTCATCAGTGTAATCTCTCGGTGGTATCCAACAACAGTCGTAGGTTTTGCTTCAGACTTTTTGGTGTTCCAGACTACAAAAGCTTTTCTTTTTGTTTTAAATTAACAGTTTTCTAACTGGCCTTGTCACATATGTGGCTTCTAGCTAGGAACATCTTTTTAACTGTAAATACCTTTTTCATCTGTGTCTCTCCTCTGAAAACCATATGTGTACTTAGATGCATGCACACACACATAGAACATATATACGCAAACATATATAACTATTTCCTTTTCCATTATTTTTAGTTTCTACATCAGAGCAGCGACAGTGCTAGTAAAGTGGACAATATGAAATAAAGCTTTTGTTTTTGTCATGTGTGGTCCCTTAATTCAGTGAATACTTGGATGTGTATTTTAAAAATCACCTGGAAAGCTTGTTTATAGTGTTTTCTGGGCCTCATTTCCAGAATCTAATTCATTTGGTTGGGTAGGGCTCATGAATGTCCATTTCTGACAAGATCACTGATCAGCTGAGTTGGAGGCTATTGTATAGTGGTTGGAAAACTATTATAAATACTCAGAACTTCTTCACTAAATTATAGTATTGGGCATGTCATCAAACTCTCATATATAGTCATTAGTGATTAATCTCTTTAATATAGCCTTTATTCTCTTAAAATATACCTGTCAGTATACCTGTTGATATTTTGTCTCTCACTTATTTTTGAACTAAAATTTCCTAAGATCTAGTCAAATCTCATGTTCAAAACATTTTGAATTTAGACCTTTCTTCTCCTCTTCCTTTCTACATTTTTTAAAACTAATTTGTGACTTTATAGACATGCACATTTGTGACTGTATGGACACACAATATATTTTCTTCATAGTACCTAAATGCATCTTATTTCCTCACACATAGAGATTTTCATGATGGATCATTCCTTTCCATTTTAGTTTAAAAGAAAAATTTGCTTATAAGAAAATATTTATATGTAGGCAGCTTTGAATCCTTAAATGCATTAGTTATACGTATTTTATCTGCATTCAGTCTATGCATTGTGATTATATTAAATGATTAAAACAGTAATAAACTTAGGGTGTTTGAGTGAAAAACTGTCACTGTCTTTAAAATCTTCTTAAGCCATTTTCAGTAGAACTTTGAAGTATTTTAATTTTGCATGGTTTTTGGTTGTTTTAGCAGAGGCCTATGCTGTGGAACATTTATATCTTTGTTTCTGTTTTAGGTGCGTATAGCAGCAAAATTCATCATTCATGCCCCTCCTGGAGAATTTAATGAGGTGTTTAATGGTGAGTGTTTAATTCATAACACTTACGCCTTGATATGTCAAGCACTCCTTTTTTAAAGAATAAGTTACATAACCAAAGTAACTAAGTTAAGGGGAGCGGGTAGAAAAATCTGTATTTTCTGAATTACAGTGAAAATTTTTGTCAATCTGGATTTTGTAAGGTCGAGAATATAATGTGTTTATGACATATGATAATTATGTTTGCAAATTTTAACCCTCTTAAAGAATAACATTAAATCATTTTAAAAGACAAGAAAATTTTAATTTTAATTTTTTTTTGGAGTTGTGAAATACATTTTTTATGTTTCTTTTAAAGAAAAGCCTACTTGATTAATAGGAACAGCCAAAAAAGAAGGGAGGAACATTGTTTCACTGTGCTTGTTTCCTGGGCTTAGAAGATGACATCACATGTAAAAACAATTTGTTATTTAAATTATATCTCATAAATCAGTTCACAGTATACCTTTCTTTAAACCTCACACCTCACTGGCAAACAGTTTTATAATTATTCACCCATAGATGAGAAATTTAAATACAACATAGTCTCCTGGTTGCTGTAAAAGTTGTAACAATAGCTCCTCTTTAACAGAATGAAGTGGTTGAAATAGTTGTGCAGAAAATGACCTGTAGTGATTTTTATACAAAACTTTTTTTTTGCGGTACATGGGCCTCTCACTGTTGTGGCCTCTCCCATTGCGGAGCACAGGCTCCGGACACGCAGGCTCAGTGGCCATGGCTCATGGGCCCAGCCGCTCCGCAGCATGATCCCACGTCCCCTGCATTGGCAGGCGGACTGTTAACCACTGTGCCACCAGGGAAGCCCTATACAAAACTTTTTAAAAGCAGTTTTAAGAATAATCTACCACAAGTACTTTAAATGTGTAATTTCTACTTCATATATATTTGGCTTTCACTTATATTTAATTTAATATATTCACTTATATTTAATTTTAATTTAATATTTAATATTTAATTTAATTTAATATATTCACTTATATTTATATTTGGCTTTCATATATATTTAATTTCACAAATTAAAACTAATTTATACAGTGCTCTTCAGTTTCATTTTTTAAACATTTTACTCCAGAGTAAGCTATTTAAACCTGTTTTTTGAGAAGTTTAATCTCTCATTTTCATTCATAGTATAAGATATAATGGAATTTCACCTCAGAAAAGATTAGGTTTGAAAGTCAAAAAATGAGGCAAAAATTGTATAAAGTTAAAATACCCTAGAAAATCCCTTAAATCATCCACAAACAAGATTAATATATGATTTAGTACATACAGTTACATAGGTAATTTTTATACATTTAAAATTTTAACCACTGAGCTACACTTAGAGGAAGAATGGCAGTCTATATTGTGAAAAATCTGGAAGTTAAAATATTCTTCCTTTCAAGATAACCGTAAAATCTGAAGCAATGAATTGGGAAATTGGGGAGAATTCAGAAGTATTTCTTCTTCCTATAGGGTTTAACTTCTGTTTTAATATTCAGCCTTTATAACCTAAATACAGGTTAATACGTTTGATGGTTGGGGCATTAAAGAAGATAGTCTTTTCTCCATAGGGTCAAAAGTTGGCATTTAACTTAAATTGATAATGGGGAAACTGTGCTAAAGTCAGTAGCCCCCAAACTCCCGTGCAATTTATAGAGCCAGGAATAAATTATAATTCTAAGAAAAGATTTTCACTTACTATTCTTACCCTGAATTAAATGCCCAACAGATTTGTTAATCAGAAAGACCCTGAAAGAATGTATGAGTCCCAGAAATTGCTTTTCTAAGTCTCATTGGAAATTGATGTTGAGTTGATATGTTCTGTGTTGACGTACAGTAGGCATTTTGGATAAGGACTTGGGCATTCAGGATGAGCCATTCAGTAGACCTGGGCTGGAACTGTGGAATGGAAATGGGAATATATATGTAAGTTTTAAATGAGGGAGTATTTTAGAGTGAGAAAGGAGTTAAGTATTTGACGGGGAAATCTCATATGCATTTGGTTATTTTCATGCTATTTTTGTTGATAATATTAACATCAGAATGATTCCATTGACGCCACAAATTTTAGAATTTCAGAGTCATAAAATCTTGTCAGATCAGTGGTTCCCAAATGCTATTTCCTAGATTGGCTATGTAAGAATCATTAAAACATAGATTTCTGGTCTTCATTCTCAGGAACTGATGTGTTATCTGGGCTGGAGCTCTGAAATGTATACTTTTTAAAAATTTTTTATTAAGACTCCCACCCATGCATTGTTCTGATGTGTGGTCTGACTTGAAACCACATCCCTTCTTAAGAGTAGTTTTTATTTTATTCAAATTATTCTCTATTTCTTTCACTGTATTCTTCATATGATAGAAGTTTGGACTTTTTTTCCAGAGTAAAGATAACTGGATCATGTAGACGTTGCTTTTAAATTATTTTCCCATTTAGGTAGAACTGAAAAAGATATACTACCTACCATGCAATACTGCTGTTAATGATTATGCTTTAAATATTGAAGATACAATAATCGTATTTATCAAATCGAATTCCCAGTTTACTTTGTGAGATAAGAATACCTATAATTGTAAATGTCTGTGTTTTAATTTTTTAGGCAGAAGCTTCCATTGTTTAAAATCAGTTAATTTAGAAATCAAATTAGTATTATTTTAGTGGTTAGCCAGATACTGTTTTTTAAATTGGGACTTACTGCTAAAAAGAGGTATGTGAATAGGCAATATTTTTTTTTGGAATAGCTTTATTATTTTTGTAAAAATGATTCATATTCTAAAATTTCCAAAGAGCAAAAAAGAATCTAAGAATCACACAAAATTCTACCCTCTCTTCTCCACTGTTTGAATGAAATACTTCCAACATTTCTCAATTTAGACACATATATATAACATTGCATAAATATCATACTGTACATGCTGGGTTTCCCCCTTCTTGTTTATTATATTATGTATATATTTTCAAGTTGATAAATACCTATCTACATTATTTCTATTGGATGCCCAATTTTACACTATTTATAAGAACTATTGTCTGTTTATGTTACATTTAACCAGTTTCTTAATAGAAGGTACTTAAGTTATTTGTGTTATTTTCATTTAATGAAAAAAATTAGGATACTTTGTTATATGTACTTTATGATAGCAATTATGTAAAACAGCCAAGTGTATAGGGAAAATAATGAAAGAAAATACATCAAGACTAGAGTAGAATTTTGTTTGTTTGTTGGTGAAATTATGTGATTTTTTTTCCAATTAAAATTGTAGTTTTAAAGTTGTGTTTTAATGATTAAAAGGCACGTGTCTACATAGTTGAGACTGAAGTTAGGACGGAGTTAAGAATCAAAACCAAAGTGAGATTACTAAATCAAATAAAGTAGTTATCCATATCTAACTCAACACATTCATCTGTTGTTGAACATGAGCTGTCTGAGAGACAAAATGCCTACATCTGTACTGCATTCACAAGCTGTTTCTTGTTTAATCACTTTTTCCATAGAGCAAATTCATTTGAAACTCATGATAGTATTGTCAGACTGAGGGGCATAGTGCTCAGTCTTCGGCAGATCTTATCACACCATCTTTTTGGTGTAGCTTATCTCCACTTTAGTTCTTTGGAGACATGTTATAGTCTGCCTGCATTGACTATTAAGAGTATGAAATAACATATATTTTTATCTCATTCCATCTGCTATTTCCTTACCAAAATCTTTTCTTTTTTTATTAATACCATGATATGTTTTTGTGGTTACTTTGGTCATCACAGTGATATTTTGATCTCCCATATGTTTTGGGGGGTGGGTAGGATACTGACACATGACTAAAATAACCTAAATTCATTCCATAGAAATTTCAAATATAGGAAGATAGTAATATAGAAAAAATAATGTTTGTTTTGCAGATGTTCGGTTACTGCTTAATAATGATAATCTTCTCAGGGAAGGAGCGGCCCAGTAAGTATTATGCATTATATTAACATAATTAAAGTGACATGGGAAAAAATATTTTAAAAGTGGTTTTTAGGTACTAATCCATGAAATAGATATTTGCACATCAAGTTCAAATATATGTAATAATATGTATGTACTAGGTTAGAGGAGAAATATTTTTCATCACAGGATATAGAGACACAATTATAACATGAAATTCTCTATTTATTATGTGTTTGGCAGTGGCTTATATACTCAATACTGTATTTTGACATTTGCAAAGTTGGATAAAATTATTTTAAAAACTTTGATTTGTGAAATTGTGATACTTTAAATTTTATGCAGGTTTTACTTTCTGTTAAATGCTTGATCCTAATTATTTTTGAGAAGGACCTACTGTATAGCACAAGGAACTATATTCAGTATCTTGTAATAAGCTATAATGGAAAAAAAGTCTGAAAAAGAATATATATATGTATGTATAACTGAATCACTTTGCTGTACACCTGAAATATTGTAAATGAACTGTACTTCAGTAAAAAGAAATAGATTTTTGAGGGTTAGGAGCTTATTTTATTCATCCATAAATACCTAACATAGTATCTGACACATATTTACTTAATAAGTATTTATGAGATTTGTGAGTGATTCAAAGAACTAAGCAGTTCTAAATCCTAGTACATCATCTTTGGACCAATGACCACAATCATGACTTGCCACAACTATCTTAAGATTGCAGAGAAATAATTGGTTCTCTTTCCCTCTCTCACCTCCCTAAATAAGGCCTGTGGAACTGAATTTTAGGCTAATGGACTCCATTACTCATTTGAAAATGAGGAGATTAAACGTTTAGGTGCCTTACAAAGAGTGTTCAGTATCATCCAGTCACCTACTTTCATCTTAGTGTAGTACCCAAAATGTGAAGTTCTGACTGATGGGGGAAATTTGCTCTAATTCTATTTTTGTAATGTTTGTAAGGCTTTATTGAGTAAATTTGTTAATCCTAATGAAGGTAGAGGTTCAACAGACTTCTAGACATACCTGATTTTGCTTCTGATTTAAATTCCTGTTATTTTTTTCCCATTTTTAAATTGAAGTATAGTTGATGTACAATATTACATATGTTATAGGTATACAACATAGTGATTCACAATTTTTTAAAGTTATATTCCATTAATAGTTACTGCAAAATACTGGCTATATTCCCTGTGTTGTACAATACATCCTTGTAGCTTATTTATTTTATACTGTACATAATAGTTTGTATTTCTTAATCCCCTACCCTTATCTTGCCCCTCCCCGCTTCCCTCTCCCCACTGGTAACCACTAGTTCTCTATATCTGTGAGTCTGTTTCTGTTTTGTTATATTCACTAGTTTGTTGTATTCTTAGATTTCATATATAGGTGATATACAGTATTTGTCTTTCTCTGACTTATTTCACTTAGCATAATGCCCTCCAGGTCCACATGTTTTTGTAAATGGCAAAATTTCATTCTATTTTACGGCTAAGTAGTATTCCATTGTATATATTTACCACTTCTTCTTTATCCATTAATCTGTTGATGGCCACTTAGGTTGCTTCCATATCTTGGCAATTGTAAATACTGCTGCTACAAACATTGGGGTGCATGTATCTTTTTGAAGTATTGTTTTTATTTTCTTCCAATATATACCTAGGAGTGGAATTGCTGGGTCATGTGCTAGTTTTATTTTTAGTTTTTTGAGAAACCTCCATACTGTTTCCCACAGTGGCTGCACCAATGTACATTCCCACCAACAGTGTAGGACGGTTCCCTTTTCTCCACGTCCTCTCCAGCATTTGTTATTTGTGTTCTTTTTGATGATACCCATTCTGACAGGTGTGTGGTGGTATCTCACTGTGGTTTTGATTTGCATTTCCCTAACGATTAGCAATGTTGAGCATTTTTTCATGTGCCTGTTGGCCATCTGTATGTCCTTTTTGGAAAAATGTCTATGTTTGTCTTTTTGCTGTTGAACTGTATGAACTATTTATTCTGGATATTAATTCCTTATCAGTCGTATCATTTGCAAATATTTTCTCCTGTTCATTTTGTCTTTTTGTTTTGTTGATGGTTTCCTGTTTTGTGCAAAAGCATTTATGTTTAATTAGGTCCCTTTATCTCCTTTGCTTTAGGAGATGGATTCAAAAAAATATTGCTACGATTTATGTAAAAGAGTGTTGTCTGTGTTTTTCTCTAGGAGTTTTATGGTTTCCAGTCTTACATTTAGGTCTTTTTTAAAATTTTATTTATTTTTTTATACAGCAGGTTCTTATTAGTCATCAGTTTTATACACATCAGTGTATACATGTCAATCCCAATCGCCCAATTCATCACACACACCCCACCCCCCCGCTGCTTTCCCCCCTTGGCATCCGTACATTTGTTCTCTACATGTGTGTCTCTATTTCTGCCCTGCAAACTGGTTCATCTGTACCATTTTTCTGTGTTTCACATATATGCGTTAATATACGATATTTGTTTTTCTCTTTCTGACTTACTTCACTCTGTATGACAGTCTCTAGATCCATCCATGTCTCAATAAATGACTCAATTTTGTTCCTTTTTATGGCAGAGTAATATTCCATTGCATATATGTACCACATCTTCTTTATCCATTCGTCTGTCGATGGGCATTTAGGTTGCTTCCATGGCCTGGCTATTGTAAATAGTGCTGCAATGAACATTGGGTGCATGTGTCTTTTTGAATTATGGTTTTCTCTGGGTATATGCCCAGTAGTGGGATTGCTGGATCATATGGTAATTCTATTTTTAGTTTTTTAAGGAACCTCCATACTGTTCTCCATAGTGATTGTATCAATTTACATTCCCACCAGCAGTGCAAGAGGGTTCCCTTTTCTCCACACCCTCTCCAGCATTTGTTGTTTGTAGATTTTCTGATGATGCCCATTTTAACCTGTGTGAGGTGATACCTCATTGTAGTTTTGATTTGCATTTCTCTAATAATTAGTGATGTTGAGCAGCTTTTCATGTGTTTCTTGGCCATCTGTATGTCTTCTTTGGAGAAATGTTTATTTAGGTCTTCTGCCCATTTTTGGATTGGGTTGTTTGTTTCTTTAATATTGAGCTGCGCATGCTGTTTATATATTTTGGAGATTAATCCTTTGTCCATTGATTCGTTTGCAACTATTTTCTCCCATTCTGAGGGTTGTCTTTTTGTCTTGTTTGTGGTTTCCTTTGCTGTGCAAAAGCTTTGAAGTTTCATTAGGTCCCATTTGTTTATTTTTGTTTTTATTTCCATTACTCTAGGAGGTGGATCAGAAAAGATCTTGCTGTGATTTATGTCATAGAGTGTTCTTCCTATGTTTTCCTCTAAGAGTTTTATAGTGTCTGGTCTTAAATTTAGGTCTCTAATCCATTTTGAGTTTATTTTTGTGTATGGTGTTAGGGAGTGTTCTAACTTCATTCTTTTACATGTAGCTGTCCAGTTTTCCCAGCACCACTTATGGAAGAGACTGTCTTTTTTCCATTTTATATTCTTGCCTTCTTGGTCATAGATTAATTGACCATAAGTGTGTGGGTTTATTTCTGGATTCTCTATTCTCTGTTTTTGTGTCAGCACCATACTGTTTTGATTACTGTAGCTTCATAGTATAAGTCAAGTCTGGGAACATGATTGCTCCAGCTCCGTTCTTCTTTCTCAAGATTGTTTTGGCTATTAGGGGTCTTTTATGTCCTTTTATCTTTTTTTTAAGAAGATGTTGGGGGTAGGAATTTATTAATTTATTTATCTTTGCTGTGTTGGGTCTTCATTTCTATGGCAGGGCTTTCTTCAGTTGTGGCAGGCAGGGGCCACTCTTCATCGCGGTACGCAGGCCTCTCACTATCGCAGCCTCTCCAGCTGCAGAGCACAGGCTCCAGACGCACAGGCTCAGTAGTTGTGGCTCACTGGCCTAGTTGTTCCGTGGCAAGTGGGATCCTCCCAGACCAGGGCTTGAACCCATGTCCCCTGCATTAACAGGCAGATTCTAAACCGCTGCGCCACCAGGGAAGCCCACTTTTATCTTTTAATAGCAATTTGTATTTATTATTTTTTATTGTGCGGAAAATATACTTAATATGAAGTTTAACGTTTTAACCATTTTTAGGCACACAGTTCCTTGGCATTAAGCACATACACATATTTCTGTAACCATCACCACCATCCATCTCCAGAACTTTTTATTTTCCCAAACTGAAACTCCATACCCTTTAAGCAATAATTTCCCATTCTCCCCTCCTCCTAGCCCTTGTGAACCATCATTCTATTTAATGTATGAAGTGGAGTCATACAGTATATGTCCTTTTGTGACTGGTTTATTTTACTTAGCAGAATGTCTTCAAAGTTCATTTATGTTGGAGCATGTGTTAGAATTTCCTTCCTTTTTAACACCGAATGTGTATGTGTGTGTTTATATACATATATATATATACACCACATTTTGTTTATCCATTCACATGTCAGTGGACAGTCGGGTTGCTTCCACCCATTAAGTATTATATTAAAGTACATAATAAAAATCAGTTTACTTGATATCTTTGACTTCAGTTATTAG
Source organism: Grampus griseus (assembly GCF_964374135.1). Taxonomy (NCBI): domain Eukaryota; kingdom Metazoa; phylum Chordata; class Mammalia; order Artiodactyla; family Delphinidae; genus Grampus; species Grampus griseus. The sequence continues at coordinate 32,618,228 of NC_139003.1, read as the reverse complement.
TTTCTGGGTGAATGGCCTTTTATTCCTAAGTTCTTTAAACCTTTTTAAGTTATTTATATACCCAACTAAAATTAGTTTTCTTTACAAAAGCATATAGCATGTTGACAAAAGTCTTACGGAAGTAAAGAAAACATACAATGTTTATGAACTTGTAACAACAGTATTTTCATTTATTGTGTTGTTCATCGTTGCTTGTTTCCTCTTTAGTTCTTCTAGGTCCTTGTTAAATGTTTCTTGCATTTTCTCTATTCTATTTCCAAGATTTTGGATCATCTTTACTATCATTAGTCTGAATTCTTTTTCAGGTAGACTATTTCCTCCTCATTTGTTAGGTCTGGTGGGTTTTTGCCTTGCTCCTTCATCTGCTTGTGTGTTTTTCTGTCTCCTCATTTTGCTTGTCTTACTGTGTTTGGGGTCTCCTTTTTGCAGGCTGCAGGTTCGTAGTTCCCGTTGTTTTTGGTGTCTGTCCCCAGTGGCTAAAGTTGGTTCAGTGGGTTGTGTAGGCTTCCTGGTGGAGGGGACTAGTGCCTGTGTTCTGGTGGAGAAGGCTGGATCTTGTCTTTCTGGTGGGCAGGTCTACATCTGGTGGTGTGTTTTGGGGTGTCTGTGGCCTTATTATGATTTTAGGCAGCCTCTCTGCTAATGGGTGGGGTTGTGTTCCTGTCCTGCTAGTTGTTTGGCATAGGGTGTCCAGCACTGTAGCTTGCTGGTCGTTGAGTGAAGCTGGGTGTTGGTGTTGAGATGGAGATCTCTGGGAGACTTTCGCCGTTTGATATTACGTGGAGCTGGGAGGTCTCTTGTGGACCAGTGTCCTGAAGTTGGCTCTCCTACCTCAGAGGCACAGCACTGACTCCTGGCTGCAGCACCAAGAGCCTTTCATCCACACGGCTCAGAATAAAAGGGAAGAAAGCAGAAAGAAAGAAAGAGGATAAAATAAAGTTCCTAAAATAAAAAATAATTTTTTAAAAAAGTAAAAAACAAACAAGAAAAACTGGACGGACAGAACCCTAGGACAAATGGTGAAAGCAAAGCTATACAGACAAAATCTCACACAGAAACATACACACTCACAAAAAGAGGAAAAGGGGAAAAAAATAAACCTTGCTCTCAAAAGTCCACCTGCTCAATTTGGGATGATTGGTTGTCTATTTAGGTATTCCACAGATGCAGGTACATCAAGTTGATTGTGGAGACTTAATCCGCTGCTCCTGAGGCTGCTGGGAGAAATTTCCCTTTCTCTGTTCGCACAGCTCCTGGGGTTCAGCTTTGGATTTGGACCCGCCTCTGCATGTAGGTCGCCTGAGGGTGTCTGTTCTTCGCTCAGACAGGATGGGGTTAAAGGAGCCGCTGATTCGGGGGCTCTGGCTCACTCAGGCCGGGGAGAGGGGCGAGCCTGCGGCGGCAGAGGCCAGCGTGACGTTGCACCAGCCTGAGGTGCGCCGTGCGTTCTCCCCGGGAAGTTGTCCCTGGATCCCGGGACCCTGGCAGTGGCGGGCTGCACAGGCTCCCCGGAAGGGAACTGTGGATAGTGACCTGTACTTGCACACAGGCTTCTTCGTGGCGGCAGCAGCAGCCTTAGCGTCTCATGCCCAACTCTGGGGTCCGCGCTGTTAGCGGCGGCTCGCGCCCGTCTCTGGAGCTCCTTTAAGCAGCGCTCTTAATCCCCTCTTATCGCTCACCAGGAAACAAAAAGGGAAGAAAAAGTGTCTTGCCTCTTCGGCAGGTCCAGACTTTCTGCCGGACTCCCTCCTGGCCAGCCGTGGTGCACTAACCCCTTCAGGCTGTGGTCACGCCGCCAGTCCTCTCCCTGCGAGCGGACCAAAGCCCGAGCCTCAGGTCCCAGCCCCCACCCCCACCCCCGCCCCGGTGGGTGAGCAGACAAGCCTCTCGGGGCTGGTGAGTGCCGGTCGGCACCATCATCCGTGCGGGAATCTCTCCGCTTTGCCCTCCGCATCCCTGTTGCTGTGCTCTCCTCCTCGGCTCCGAAGCTTTCCCCCTCCGCCACCCGCTGTCTACGCCCGCGAAGGGACGTCCTAGTCTGTGGAAACCTTTCCTCCTTCACAGCTCCCTCACACTGGTGCAGGTCCCGTCCCTATTCTTTAATATTTGTTTATTAGCTGTGTTGGGTCTTCGTTTCTGTGCGAGGGCTTTCTCCAGCCGCGGCAAGCGGGGGCCACTCCTCATTGCGGTGCGCGGGCCTCTCACTATCGCCGCCTCTCTTGTTGCGGAGCACAGGCTCCAGACGCGCAGGCTCAGTAGCTGCCCGCTCACGGGCCTAGTTGCTCTGCGGCACGCGGGATCCTCCCAGACCAGGGCTCGAACCCGGGTTCCCTGCATTGGCAGATTCTCAACCACTGCGCCACCAGGGAAGCCCCGTCCCTATTATTTTGTCTCTGTTTTTTCTTTTTTCTTTTGCCCTACCCAGGTACGTGGGAAGTTTCTTGCCTTTTGGGAGGTCTGGGGTCTTCTGCCAGCGTTCAGTAGGTGTTCTGTAGGAGGTGTTCCACGTGTAAATGTATTTCTGATGTATCTGTGGGGAGGAAGGTGATCGCGTTTTACTCTTACACAATCTTCCCCTTCCCCCACACCCCCCCCCCAGTACTTTCAAAGTAACCTTTTCCTCTGAGTTCTCTGTGGCAAATAAATGTGTGGGTTGTTTCATGTAGGTGCAAAAATTAGTGAATTTTTTTTAAAGTTAAGGAAATGAGAAACTTCATTTGTTTTTTGTTTTTTAACATCTTTATTGGAGTATAATTGCTTTACAATGGTGTTAGTTTCTGCTTTGTAACAAAGTTGTTTGTTGAAAGAAGAGTTTTTCCCCTGCAGAGTAAAGTTTAATGAAGGTCAGAAAAATATTCGTAATTATATAAGTGGTATGAAACAGTTACACATTTGAATAAAAAATGATGAAAGCATTGAAATTTTATTTGTCCAAAGGAGTATTTATCTGATGACTGTTACATTTAAATAAATTGGAGTTCTTTTTAAAATAATTGGAATGTGAGCTATATTTCTCTTTTATTATGAACCAAATTTCAGGGACAGTCTTGGTCCGTGTTTCAAGAGGTATATACATTAAATGCCTGATATTCTGATCTTTTAAGGAGATTAGTCTTTGAGGAAATTAGTACCTAATGATAAAACAAGATGTTTATAGTATGACCTCAAAAAACATCAAAACCTTCAGTAGAATCTTCACGTTTTCTTGCATGTGGTTATAGTCTCAGTAAGTGATTTCTAACTAGATGAACAAGAAGAAAAAGAATTGATTCTTTTAGTTGACTTCAGTAGTGGTCTTTGTACAGAAGAATTTCTCAAAACTCTTTGTTCAGATTCATTTTGCAGACATCTGAAGTTATCTGTGAAGTACAGAAATACACCTTAAATCATTGATTGACTTTAGAATTATATTACTCTGGTTCACAGTGTCCTGTCTGTGAAATAATTTTCAAACAAACATGCTGTTACCCCCATTGTTCACTTGACTTGGTTCTGAATTACTTCTGAAATACCTCCAAACCTGGTTTCATCCTCAAAAGATAATGTATCACCTGTCATTGAGACTGTCCAGACCTATATAACATAAGCTTGGAAAGCATTATAAAAACATTTAAAATGTGTCCTAGTGGCAGTTTCACCAGAGTAAGTGCATAGCCATAGTCCTATTGCTTCTTCAATTGCAGTTTTTGATACTGAATTTCTTTTATACAAGTACAGCTCCTTCTGTGTACTTCTTTTCCTCCATTCTTCCACCTTTTTCCTGTTGCTTTAACTCTTTTAATTTTAAATTTATTTTTGAGAAATTCCTCTTCCTGTCTTTTTGTAAGGGGGGGAAAACATAGCTTAAAAGTGGTTCTAATGGGACATTTTTACTGAAGGGCATAAAATTCAGTGTATTTCATAGTAAAATTAGGCATACTGAAGACTTGGTACTCTCAAGTCTAGAAAACTTTGAAATATCCAGAAATAGCCTTTTATTCAACGGACATATGAATGCCAGACTTCACTGTGATGATGAGACAAATAAGCCTCTTAGGGATTTTCCAATGGGGAGTCAGACATGTTGAATTTCTGGCCAACTGAAATAAAATACAGAGGCATACCAAAGACCTTTGGAGCCCAAAGGAAGAAATTTAAAATTTCTATTTAGAGATGGTTTTTGAGCTGAGTTTAAATGATGAAAGCAATTCAAATAGTAAATAAGAGAGATGATGTGGAAACACATGGTGAAAAGTATAAGATGTGAATGACTAATGGTAAAGGGTATAAAAAAAAATCTAAATACAGGAACAGGTGACTTAGAAATGGGTGATTGGGCTACAGAACTCTACAAGGGCAGAGAAATTATTGTTTTCACTGTGTCTAATAGAGTGCTTAACACCTAAATATTTGCATGGGTAGAGGGGTAGGTAAATGGATGATGAGTGGGTAAATGGAGTAGGTTTTCTGAACTAGAAGGGACTTGGAAGTCATCTAGTTCAAACCCGTCTTTTTTGTGGATATGGTAAGTGGGGCCCATACTAGCTAATATCAGGGTTCGAACAAAACCTAGATATTCTGTAATCTGACTCCTAGGTTAATGAGTACCTTTCCTGCCATACTGCGTAATTGTCACCTGTTTAACTTAATTTGAGCATTTAAGATACAGTTTTACTTATTTCATATTCATTGTCTTCTTTTCAGATTTCCTGTTCTTACCCCACTCCCAGATTATAGATGAACGGGGTTTGATATGAGCAGTAAAGGACGCAAGACCAAATTACTATCTAAATTTATTATTTAAATATGTCTTTTACTGGAGAGGGAACCCTAAATTCTAAGTGATTTAGAATACTTTTTAATCTCAAACATACTTTTGAGATAAATTCATTTAAGGGATAGTAACTGCCTGGGTATGCTGGGGCTATTCCTAAGAAAATTACAGTTTTAATGAATAAAGAAAATCTCCCTTTCCCTCCATATGTTTCTATATTTACCCCCATCTTTTTTTGACATGCAGTGTCAGGAATTTGACAGCTAGGAATTTAATCCTACTTTGCTGTTTTTACATTTACTAGTCTCCTGTTAACTCATCAGTAATGCTTTGCTCAATCTCCTCTATCGAGGAGATTCAGTAACTAACACCTAAAAATTCAGTGGACATGTTACCATCCAGAGTAATCTGAAAAGCTTCCAAGTAGATTAGATTTAGAGATGTACTCCTAAATTTAAAAATTCTCAGTATCTTTCCTAGTAAGTGGAAGAAATTTCCTAGGTTATAGACTTAATAAAATACAGTGTGATCTTTATTTTTTAGGTAATTTTTTTGTGCTATGAGAGTTTTTCCTACAAATGTATTATGTAATTATGTAATACATTATTCTTTACTCATATGAGAGTAGAGAGAGGCTTTATTCTTGGATCTATCTCGTCACCATTTCCTCGTTCAGACTCTCAGCTGTTCTAACATGGATGTTTGCCTAATGATAGCCCAACTGCTTTTCTGGCTCTAGTTGCTCCACCACCCAATTGTCATATACACTGCTGCCAAATTAATCTTCAGAAGTAGTTCGCGGTTGTCTTTTCTCAAAAAGCTTCTGTAATTCTGCTTTGCCTCCCAAATGAAGTAATTTTTCCATCGTGCAGGGCCTTTCAGTTGAAGGCAGTAAATATAACTGAACACCTGCTATGTGCCAGGCATTGAGCTTGGTGCTTTCTATGATGTTGGACTTAACCTATCTTCTCCTCTTGTATTTTGCTCATCTTGGTCCCTCTAATTGAATTACTCTTCTCATCCCTCCAATTTCTGCAAGACCAGAGAGCCTACCTATTATTTTAAGGCCATTTCTCAGTATCACTTCCATTATGATATCACCCCTGATTCTCTTTTCTTCTTACCCTTGCCTCAACAGAATGTAGTTTTTAAAAATATATATTCTCTGTGATGTTTATTGGTCATTCTCTTATGGTACTTTCTGCTTTGTGTTATATTATGTTTATCATAGCTCCTATTCAACTGTAAGCCCTTTGATCTAATTACTCTTTGCATCTCTCACAGCACCTACTCTGTTTCCCGGTATGTTGTATACTAAATGTTAGTATATACTTGAATAGTTGGATATGTCTTATAAGTGGCTAACCTTTACTTTCAGGGTTTTGAAGGAAAGGACTGATTATATTTACTGATTTAATTTTTTTGCTAAGCATTGAAAACTGGATGTCATTCACCGGTTTTTAAAAAGCCATACCTATATAATATTTATACCTAATATAAGATCAGTAGTAGAGAATTACATTTTTATTTAACTTGCCATGTGCAGTGCAGGAGACTTTTATTTGACAGTGAATTGTTTGCGATTTTTTTGAGAACATTAAATACGTAATTTTAAATAATTGACCCTTTTCTTTTTTAGTGCATTTGCACAATATAACTTGGACCAGTTTACTCCAGTAAAAATTGAAGGTTATGAAGATCAGGTACGTTTCATATAAACACAGGATCTGATATTCTTTATTTCATTTATAATGGTTAGTGTATCCTGCAAGAATTGTGAAGTGGTATGTTTAAAGGTTAAAAAAAAAAAAAGCGTTCATTTTAATCATAGCCACTTAGGAGCAAAGTAATTGAAAATGTAGTTTCTTTTGTTGATACCAATAATGCTATTAGCAGAAAGTTCCTTTTAGAAATATTCAAATGTAATTATTTTAAGATTTTAGAAGATAATTGTTTTAAATCTACTTTCTTGTTTTTTATAGGAAAAAAATCAATCCTATATTAATCCAAAATCTAGAGTTTATATTAGTAAGATTTATGTCATAATTTAGTTGCTCTGGAATTCTACAGTTCTTCATGTGAGTAACTTAGCATTTAGTAATTATTAAATCTTTTCTTTCCAAAGTACAAGTTGGACTTGCTAAGCAAAGAAAAGCCCCAAAAGTCACTAGCATTCTTAGATTTTATTTTTTTGGTTTAAAGTTACTAGTAATTGAACAGTGATTGTGTTTCTATAATGCTTACATAAAGCACAATTTATATAAAACAATATGAAGAAGGAACTGGAGGTAAAACATAAGAGAGAGTAGTAACAATTAGTTCTCAGTGGCAAATTATATTAAAGCTTGCATTTGGCATTATTCATTATGTAATATGTAGTCTCGTAGTTATAGGGGAAAAAGAGAGACCAGACAGAAGATGACTTATAACTGAAGGGAAAAAGTAAACGTGGGTAGGTAGGTAGGTAGACAGATTTATGCATGTGTGTATACACACACATACATATAAAGGCATGTAGTGTTTCATTTCATGAAGCTCTTAAATTTTTTTTCCTTGGGAGATTTTGTGTTTTTGATTTTTTTTTTTTAACTGTTATAAACAGTGCTGTACTGAATATCATTGTACCTCTGGGCACATGGACCATTGTTTTGTTAAGGTAAATCCCTAAAAGAATTGCTGGATCCGGGGATGCATCCTTTTAAAATGTCGGATAGCTCTCAAACTCATTTTATGAACCTACTGTAATTTTAATACTTAAACCTAATAAATACAAAACAAAAAAAGCAAACTATACTAATCTCACATATGACTATAGATTTTAAAACTTTAAACAGATATTAACAAACAGAATCCAGAAATATATCAAAAGAATAATATGCCAAGACTAAATAGAGTTTATTACAGGAATGCAGGAGTGGTTCCATGTAAGGCAATATATTGCTCTTATCGCTTAATCAACAAATAAAGAGAAAAACCTTATGATACATCAATAGACAGTGAAAAGGGATTTGAAAACTCCAGCAGCTAATCCTCATTACAAAAACCCTAAGTAAAATAGGGATAGAAGAAAACCTCTTAAATATAATATACTGTTTAACGAAAAACAGTAGTAAATATCAAACTGTAAACACTAATATAATTTTAGTTAACATAATTAGCCAGGTATGTCAACTTATCACCATTATTATTTATCATAAATGGAAGTATAGCAAATAAGACAAGAGAATGAGAACTCTTAAAGCTTTGGAAAAGAACAGAAAACTCTTAGGTGACATGATTTATATATTTAGAAATAGTGAGAAACTCCCATAAATTAACCTCCCAACCAAAATAACCTATTAGACTTAACAGAATTTTGTGAGATGGCTGAATTTAAGGTAAGTGTACAAAATGCATTAACTTTCCTCTATTGTGGCAAGTAGGGACTTAGACTAGTAGTGGTTGGAGGGGGAGGAGTTTCATTTTAAATAGTGGTAATACTGAACATAAACCTTAACAAGAAATGCATAGGATTGTGAAGAAAATGGTGGTTATCTTGAAACACATAAAACAGGTTCTGAGCAAATGGAAGAGCACACTGAATTCCATTTTGAGGTAGAAAGTTAAATTATTTAAAAACTAAAATATAAATTTAATGCAGTTTGATTAGAATCCTGATAGTTTTTTAATTGGTCAAAATTTTCATAAACTTCATATGAAAAACATGCTTGACGAAACACAAGAAAATGTAAGAGTGGTGAGAGACAATTGCATTGCTAGATAGCAGAAGGTGCTTTACAACCAATGTAAAGTCAAATCAGCGTGGTATTGTGTAGACAAGTAGATCAATAGAGCAGCATATCAAGCCAGAATTTAGTCCCAAAATATATGAATATTTTTATACATGATAAGGTTATAATTTAGACAGACATATAATAAAGGGTATTGGTACCACTGGTTTCTATCAACTACATATGCCACATAGTTAAACCAGTCCTCTGTCTTACAATATATAGAAATAAATTTCAGGTGGATTAAAAATTTGTAAAATGACTAGAATTTTAGGAGAAAAGAGTCTACATGTATAATTAAGGGCAGAGGAAACCATCTTAAATAAGACTGGAAACCCAGAAACTATAAAAGAAAAGATGGACATTTTGCTACATATCAATTATTTTAACTGTAGAATAAAACAAATACCTCAAATAAAGGACTCTTATAAATTAGTAAGAAAAAAACCCACCCACATGAAAAATATTAAAAAATATTTGCTCACAGAAAATGGCCCACAAACTTGGAGATATTTAGACCTGTGAGCGAGAGAAATATAATTAAAGTAATGAGATATATTTTATACTCATCAGACTGAAAAAAGAGCTGTATACCTGTTGATGGTGATAATTTGAAGGGAAGCATCTCATATATTGTTTGCAGAAATGTAGATTGTCACAGCCATTTCTGGAAAGCAGTCTAATTATGTATTAAAAATTAAAAATATACAAACCCTTTACCTACTGTCCTCATTGCTGAGAATCTATCTAAGAAAAATAGAAGCATCCAGTGGAAATAGAAACATTAGTATGTTAGAATATATGTACAATAATACTTTAACATTTTTAATGTGCCTGTCCCTCCTCCCAAAAAGAGAACAGCCTGGAAATAAAGAGATGGTCCAACAGTAGTGGAATGGCAGAATAAATTGTTATACCCACATCATGGGATAGTATGCAACCATGAAAAAGAATGATGAGAGGTTTACCAGTTGACTCTGAAGGATTTCTATAAAGTGTTGATGTTGAAAAAAACCAGATGCAGAAAAATATGTGTGCATTTTCGTTCCATTCTTGTAGAACAGTGGCCAATAAAAACCCCTGGATTTGTGTGTATGTATATATAGATGTGTATGTATTTATCTGTGTAGGATAATATGACTGAAAAAAATTCAGAAGGGTACATCCTGTGTTTGCATAATTTACATCAAAGGGATGGGGGAGTCCTGACATAGGTATAGAGTCAAAGATTGGGAGAGTCGCATGGGAAGGAAAAAGAGTGAAATTTTTTAAAAGAAAGCACAGAACGTCAAATTTATGCGTGTATAATTTAAATGCACATAAATGAAGAAATTACATTTGTTAAAATTTGGAAGTCAGTTGAAAACAACTGTCAGTGATTATCTTAATAAAAACAAGCAGCAGGCACTTAACAGTAGATGAGATTGTGGGCCCAGCAGTAATGTAGGACACACTGAAGAGGATTCTAAGTGGATTAAAAACATACCCTTGGGGCTTCCCTGGTGGCGCAGTGGTTGGGAGCCTGCCTGCCAGTGCAGGGGACACGGGTTCGTGCCCCGGACCGGGAGGATCCCACGTGCCGCGGAGCGGCTGGGCCCATGGGCCATGGCCGCTGGGCCTGCGCGTCCGGAGCCTGTGCTCCGCAACGGGAGAGGCCACAGCGGTGAGAGGCCCGCGTACAGCAAAAAAAAACAAAACAAAACATTCACTTGTAACCATTCTCAATGAAGGTTATTACCAGTTCCTTAGTTTTGAGGAACTGGAGACTGTCCATAGTTCTCAAAAACAAAACAAAACCTGACTCCAGTAGGGTATTAGACAATGGATTTTTTTTCCCCCACCAGGTAGCTGGATGTTATATTGGGAGAAAATCAGATCCACTGATCTGAGCTGCATGAGAGCAGCCTCATTGTCTTTATAGTCTACTCATTTGAAGTATTATACTTGGGCCATATAGTTAAACCAGTTGCTTGGAATAGAATTATTTTATAGTTTTAAGGAAAAAGTTCAAGTGAATGTATAATATATCAGTATTTAAATGCTATTTTAAATATTTTTTTTTCCAAAATTCATTGCATCATTGAAGGTATTGATTACAGAACATGGTGACCTGGGAAATGGAAAGTTTTTGGATCCAAAAAACAGAATCTGTTTCAAATTTGATCACTTAAGAAAGGAAGCAACTGATCCAAGACCATACGAAGCAGAAAATGCAATTGAATCTTGGAGAACTTCAGTAGAAGCTGCTCTGCGAGCTTATGTAAAAGAACATTATCCAAATGGGGTCTGCACTGTAAGTTATCCAGTGTGCACTTTTTTCTTTTGTATTATGTAAATATGACAGTGATTTTGTGATATCTTGAAATTTATAGTAACTTACAGAATGGACATTTTATAATTTAATATTCCTTTTTTTTGAAGTAAATATTTCTAAGAATGTTTACTATTTTTTTCAAGAAACTTTAAATAGTAAATGTATTATGATAGTCAAAAATGGAAAAATTGTTGTACCTTGAATTAAATCCAAGTAGTAATTCTCATACATTGATTTGAGGAACATGATATGATGAGATTCTTTAATGTCATGTTCATGACTCGTCTCCCTAAGTTTACATCAAACTTTTTTTCATTAAATTACAAAACCTTAGAACAAATAAAATTATTTGGAAGTGAACTCTTGTCCTCGTGTGTTTTATAATCAAATTTCTTAAGGTTTTAAATGTGGTTCTTTCATAGGTTTAACCTATTTTTTATTTTCAGGATAAAATATGATAGAAAGTATGAGTACTTTTTTTTTCTTTCATAGCCTATGCCTAGCTATGCTTTTTAGTCCCCCACATTTGTGTTTCTGTGATCTTCTCCATAGCCAGTGATCTTTTGAAATGCAAATCAGATCATGAAATCTCCTGCTTGAAATTGTTCAAAGATTTCGTGTTGCACTTAGGATAGAGTCCAGGCTTCTGAACGTGGTTTTCAAGGCCCTGTGAACCTGGCCTCTACCTACCTCTCCAGCCTAAGATGACCATACATCCTGGTTTATACCTGCTGTCCCAATATAATTATTAGTATTACCAATAGCCACCTCATTTCACTCAGAAGATTCCTGGTTAGGACAAAAATTCATATGGTCGCCTTAAGTATCTAGCTCTCAATAATTATTTGAGAAGTATAGCAACATAACCTAAAATACCTTACAGGTTCTTTGAATTATAACCGTGTTGATTAGGATTATTTTGGAAGAATACCTCAAGAATAAGGTGGTGAGGTTGAGTTAGAGGGTCCTTACCTGTTCCCAGGGGATCGAAAGACAAATTATTCATTACTTTCTTAAAGCAGTTGGCAAGAGGTGAAATAACATCACCATACCATTGCAGGCATTCTCTTAGTGAACTTTCTTAGTTTTAAGTAAATTAACTTCCTCACTTCTATCTCACTACTTTTTTATTTTAAATGTCTAGAGAAATGGCAACCCCTGAGATTGTGGGATGTTTATGCATATTTTGAGAGTACAGTTATTTTTTTCCAATAAATTGTAGTTCATTAATTGTAAGCTATTTTATGATTCACTAAGAATCTGTGATTAGGTGTACATATTTAAGTATTTGTTTCTCTAGCTACTGTATTCGAATGATGACCTACTTTGTATTCTTTTATATGTTCTTGCCAAAATGCTGTACAATTTTCAGTATTTTATAGATGTTTAAAGTTGGACATTCTGTGGCCCTGAATTCACTCTTGTGTTTATTTTCTTTACCAACAAGGTATATGGTAAAAAAATAGATGGACAGCAGACCATTATTGCATGCATAGAAAGCCATCAGTTTCAAGCAAAAAACTTTTGGTAAGTTAAAATTTTGTGTATTGGGGAATTTTGATACTGCTTATTCTCTTTGTAGTTCTTTATTGATTGGGCCTATACCTTGTTTCTGTATGATTGACTAAGAACAATATACTATAAAACTTCAGCCTTTTTATATAAGAAAAATATCTGTTCCATAATCAACCTGATCTTTCAAAGGTGACAGTAAATCTATTGACACTCAGTGAAAAGAAGGTGGGAGAGCATGGGGTGTTTTTAGACTAGCAAGCAGCATTCTGAGGGAACACACGTGCCTGTGAGCAGACCAGTTGGCAGGCCCATATGCCCATTCTGTGAAGGGGTTGTTCCTGAATGAGACTTACATGGGGGAGGAAGGCAGAGGTACTTACAAAGTGAAGAATGATCGCGTTTTGGTACGTGAACTTTGGTGACTCTGAAGTAGATGTTTTCGTGTGGATTGCTTTGTGCTTGGTTGGCCAATGTGAGGAAGTAATGACATGTTTTGTCCAGCGAGGCAAATTACAGTCATGCCTTACAATTTTTGTACAAATCATTTGATTATCCCTTGTAAAAGTCCAGCTCCCCAAAGCACTGATTAGCACTTTAACAAGTTGTTGGGCCTTTTTATTCTTAGACAAGACTATTTCTGAGATATCTTTAACAAGTTGTTGGACCTTTAACAAGTTGTTGGGCCTTTTTATTCTTAGACAAGACTATTTCTGAGATATCTTTAACAAGTTGTTGGACCTTTAACAAGTTGTTGGGCCTTTTTATTCTTAGACAAGACTATTTATGAGATATCTCCTGTTATAAAATTCTGAGGCTCTCCAAGACTATAAGTTCAGAATTGAATGAAATCTTTACTTTTATCCTCCCTTTTTGATAATACATTCTAAGGCCATCAGAGTAAGTATGGTCATAGTGTTTACCTTTTAAGTATATTAGTCTTTGACTTGTTAGCCGAGTTGGTTGGTGGTGCTGTTAAGGGTAGAGTAGCAGGTATCAGTAACCCCTGTGGACCACTTTGGTCTATGGCCCAAGGTTGCTCCACTACTTAACCATCACAGGAATAAAGGCAGGTTACAGGAACTTTTGGAGGAAAGAGATCCATTATCACTGAAGGAAAATAAATTCTATTTGTAAACATAGGCCTTAATGACAAGCTGCAGTTTCCTAAATATTCTGTTGTATTAACTTACTTGTATGGCCTTGATATAGATGTAGTTTCTCCATTTTTGGCCTAAAAACTTGTAGCATTAATTTGCCAGTATCCTAAGAAATAAGTCTTCACAAAATTGCTATTAATTTGTGCTGTTTGTGCCAGGATATATATAATAAAATCAATTTTGTTGGGATTGAACTCGTTACTAAGTTTTAGTTTAAAATATATAAATATATATATATAAAATAAAATAGTAAATTTACTAGTTTTCAGAAATACAGTTTGAGTGTTAGCATATATAAAATGAAAATGAAAATGATGTCCTTGAATTTTCTGTTTCACTTCACATATCTGAATTTTTTTTTGTAAACTACCACTATGAACATTATATCATTGAGGCTAAAAATCACTTACACTTTTTGGAAAAGATAATTTTTTATGACATTCCAAAGTGCTAGACATCACATATCACAATAACCTCAGTAAAATCTAAATATTTTGGTACAAGGAAATTACTTCAGTTCACCTCAAATGCAGATAGCATAAAAATCACAAGATTCTAGTCATGGTCATTTTTTAGATTTCACTAGGGACATTCTTTTCTTGGTCTCTGCTGTTTCCCTAACATCTAGCAGTATTGAGGGCTTAATAAATGTTTGTTGAATAAATACACATTTCTAATTAAAGCATTAATAGAAGAGAAGGGAAGAATGTAATTAAAGGCTAGGACATCTTGACTGTTTACTCCATTGATGAAAGAAAGGGTACTGTCTATGCAGTGCAGTTTACTATTACTATATAGTAATGCCTTTGGAAGGATCTTTTGAAATAGTTCTCAAATTGGTATGATTACTTGATTTGGAATTCCTTTTTTCTTTTTTTTTTTAATTTTCACGATCAGTGGTGATATATGTATGTTGTCATTATAAATGAGAAATGTGTGTGGTTAGAACTCACTAGTGCTTGATAGTAATACCTAAATAAAAGGAATAACTTCTTTTGGAATCATGAAATAAAAATGAATAGATCTAAGTTCTTTTTCCAGTCAAGCTTCAATGGATAATTTTGGCTAAGTCACTCAAAATCAAAACATGTTATAAAATTATCTTTTATTTTGTAGAACATATACATTATTCTAATAATAGTACTTTTCAAATGATAAGTGTTAACTTTAGGTATGAGAGTGCTATCATTCTGCAGGTTTTTGTGATTGGGCAGACTGCAAGAATATTGAAGGGAACCCAGAAATAATTCTGTAGCAAAGCCAGTATAGTGATCCATTAGCTCTGTGACTGTTTTAGAAATATATACTGTTTTAAAAAAAACAGGTATAAGTTTACATATCAGAATATGTCTTTAGTATGCAAAAGAGCAAATAGAGGTCAGAAGAAAAGGAGTTGCTATGAAAAGGCTGTCAGGAAAAAATTAGGATAAAATTAATTATCTAGGAGACAAAAATGAATAACATGCCTGTTGCTTGTTTGTAATGTCACAGTTTCTTACGATTAATCTGTATCAATTTTATACCAAAACTCATTTTGGGATCTAGGAGGAGGATGTATGTGCCTTTTATGTGGAAACTTTAAGTCTAAAATTGGAAAAGGGAAAAAAATCTGATGCTTATAACCCTTTAAAGCCCTTCTCTTTCCAGATATCAAAATCTCCTTAAGAATATTGCATTACTATCTATTCTTTTAAAACTACGGGACTTTGTATCATTCACTGGATGGTAAACTTGTGAAAGCCCCTGGTAATCTGAACATTTATTCAGTTTTTTCTTAATTAAAGCGTAAGTCAGAAAACTGATGTAGTTTTGAACTGTATTTTAAGCCTTAACTTTAGAGTTCTGAGGTTGCATCCATTATATAGGTCATTTTTTATCAGCAGGATGAAGATTAAATGTAGCTCATAACTGAACGTAACCTCTTGATTCTTTTGAATATTTCAGGGATTAAAAAAAAGAATGTCCAGCATCCATTCCCCACACTCTCTCATACTGTAGCGTGAAATTTAAATCTAGAACTTAAAATTTATGCAAATTATTTTCCCTACCTTATTTATAGCTGCTGTTTTTATTTTTAAGGAATGGTCGTTGGAGGTCAGAGTGGAAGTTTACAATCACTCCTTCAACCACTCAGGTGGTTGGCATCTTGAAAATTCAGGTATGAAATAAAAAGAATTTGCTGATCTCTAGATGATTCTGAGCATAGAAGCAGCTAATTCATATGTTTACATTTTCATAGTACTCAATAACTGTTTCTTTTCCAGGTCTTTGTTTTGAGGTAATGGGAAAAACAAGTAGTGCTGATTTCATCTTTTAAATAACCTTGCAGTTCATTTCCTAGTCATCAGAAATCTGCAAGGATAGCTGACAGATTCTAAAAACACAGCTAAAATTAGATGCTGCCATTTGGTCTGCTCTTCATACAATTTGTTCATCCAAGCATCTTCTGAGTTTGAGTTGTGCTGTTCTCTGTCTTTTGAATTGGAGTGGAGTTGAGTGAGGTATAATATTAATATATGTGTGTGTATAGATGTATAAGTATATATATATGTTAACACATGTACATACTACATATATCTTAAGTATCTTCTGTACTCATATTTGGCTTCTTATATGAAACCCACTAGAATTGACTCAGTGTAAGCTCAAATGTTTCTATAGAAGAAATTTGATAACTAAGAGGATTTAAATATGAATATTACTAAATAAGTTAAAGAAGAATACTGACTAATTTCTTTGTATCTTGGATCACTTATTTATTCAATACATTTGTTGCTTAACTATCATGAAAGGTATTATGCTAAGAGCCATAAAGGAATAAAAATGAATCAGATGCACTGCTCTATCATTTGACTCCAGTATACATTATTTCTAGTCTTTTATCCTATTACTTGTATGTCTTGGTGTGGCTATCGTTTAGGGACTAGAAAATAGAGGTTATGAGCATGGATTCTGAAACCAGACTGCCTGAGTTTGAATCCCAGCTCTGCCAGTTATTAGCTGTATGACATCAGGAAGTCATTTAAGCTCTTTCTGTTTCCTTATCAGCTAAAAAAAAGAAAACAGCAACAATGAAATAGCTCATGCAATTTTTTGAAGATGAGTTAATATGGGCAAAATGATTATAACAGAGCCAGACATAAAGTGCTTATTGAATGGTAGCCATTATTGTTGACATTATTTTTTCCTTCAGTTAGGCCTCTAGCTCTCATCTGGATGATTTCTGAGATGTGAGATGTGCCCCTGTTGGGCCAGAGCTTGTTGAGAGCCAGGATTGGCTGGTTCTATCTTCAGCACTTGGCATGATGCCTGGTTTATAATGGTTACTTTATTTTGTTGATTGGTTGGACCCTTTGCCATCTCCTAATCCACTTTTTTACATTGCCATCAAGAAAGGTGATTTTTAAAAATTTAAATCTGGATATGTTACTTGCCACTTGAGACCATTTTAGTGGTACACTCACCTACTAGATAGTCCAGACATATTTGCATGGCATAGAAGGCCCAGGGTTGACTCGTCACCTACCTGTATATTCCGCCAGCTGTCCACAGCTCCTACTCCCCAAACTCGCACACATTCCAGTCCTAAGTGCCTGCAGGCCTTTCCTAAAGTATGCTCTTCTCTACTAAGCTCAGTTTCCTCACCTTCCCTAGTTTGTTAAGCTCATTTTACTAAGCCCAAGTACAGTGTTACCTCTTTTCTGAAGTCCTTTATGTCTCAGAGAGAGTCTGGAGTATTGCTAATGTACTTTGTACGTACCTCTTACTGTGTTGTGTTGAAATATGAGGTCAGGGGCTGTCTTTTTAAAAGCTTTGTGTCTCTAGAACTTCCTGTAGTAGCAGTCATATATAGTAATCACTCAGTTAATGTTTATTGAATAAATTCATGTCTTTGAATTTGAGGAATTAAATGGTTGGTGGAAATACACAAAACAAGAGTGGTGTTGGGAGATAATACTGTGAGTTTGATTTTGGAAATCTTGAGTTTAGATACCAGTAGAACATCTATGAGGTAGAAATGTGCAGCAGTCCAGTCAATGGAGGGCTTGCCTGAGTAACTGCAGGAACTGCTACCTAGTTCCTCGCTAGCCTAAGGGCAGGAAGAGGCTCGCTGGAGTTTAAGGTCAGGAGCTCAGCAGAGAAGACTAGGTTAGAGCTGAAATCGGTAGTCATCTGCATTGATGTGATTGTTGAAGCCATGAGGATCTTGATAACTCCTGTAATATGGTTTCTGTAATTTCTTTTTCTAATAGGTTCATTATTATGAAGATGGTAATGTTCAGCTAGTGAGTCATAAAGATATACAAGATTCCCTAACAGTGTCTGTAAGTAATTAATTCCAAAATAAAATTTAAACAACCTAATACTTCTATACAACTAGAGTGGTTTTGGAATTAACATTTTAAGTAGTATTTCTGCTTCAGATTAAAGTGTTTTCAGATAGATTAAAGATGGTAAGTAATTGGAAATTGGTACCTAACTTTTTTTTTAGCAGCTTTATTTAAAGAGATACAATTCACATACCATTCAGTTCACCCATTTAAAGTATAAATTTTTTTTAAAATTATTATATTAATAGGGTTGTACAACAGTCACCACAATGTAATTTAGAACATTTTCATCCTCCAAAAACCCTGTATCCATTAGCAGTCGTTCCCCGTTCCCTCCCACCAGCCCTTCCCCCAAACCCCTCTCAGCCCTAGGCAACCATGAATCTACTTTCTGACTCTGGATTTTCCTGTTCTGGACATTTTATATAAATGGAATCCTACGATATGTGATTTTTTGCGACAGGCTTTTTTCACCTAGCATAATATTTTCAAGGTTCATCCATGTTAGAGCATGTGTCAGTACTTCATTCCTTTTTGTAGCCAAATAATAATCCATATACCACATTCTATTTATATATTTATCAGTTGATGGACATTTGTGTTTTCTACTTTTTGCTGCTGTGAACCTTTGTGTATACTGTTTTTTTGTGTAGACATTGTTTTAATTTCTCTTTGATGTATACATAGCAGTGGCATTGCTGGGTTGTATGGTAGTTCTTTGTTTAACCTTTTGAAGAACTGCCAGACTGCTTCCAAAGTTGCTGCACTATTTTTACATTCCCATCAGTTGTATATAAGGTTTCCAGTTTTTCCACATCCTCACCAAAGCTTATTTCTGCCCTTTTATTATAGCCATCCTAGTTGGTATTAATTCTATCTTTTTTAAAAAAATTAATTAATTTATTTTTGGCTGCATTTTTGGTTCTTCGTTGCTGTGCGCGGCTTTCTCTAGTTGCAGCAAGCAGGGGCTACTCTTCGTTGCGGTGTGCAGGCTTCTCATTGCTGTGGCTTCTCTTGTTTCGGAGCTTGGTCTCTAGGCACATGGGCTTCACTAGTTGTGGCACGCAGGCTCAGTAGTTGTGGCTCGTGGGCTCTAGAGTGCAGGCTCAGTAGTTATGGCGTAAGGGCTTAGTTGCTCCACAGCATGTGGGATCTTCCTGGACCAGGGCTTGAACCCATGTCCCCTGCATCGGCAGGCGGATTCTTAACCACTGTGCCACCAGGGAAGCCCCTGTTAATTGCATCTTATTGTGATTTTTATTTGTATTTTCCTGATGGATAATGATATTGAGCATCTTTTTGTGTATTTGTTGGCCGTTTGAATAGCTTCTTTGGAAAAATGTCTTTTCAGATCCTTTGTCTATTTCTTAATTGGACTTGTGTTTTTATTGTTGTTGTAATTGTTGCTTATGTATTCTGATAGAAGTCCTGTATCAGATATATGATTTACAAATATTTTCTCCCATTCTGTGTGTCTTTTCACTTTCTTGGTGGTATCATTTGCAAAACAGAAGATACCAGTTTTGATGTGGTCCAGTTTATTTTTTCTTTTGTAACTTATGCTTTTGGAATATTAATAGAAACCATTGCTTAACCCAAGATCGTGAAGATTTACTCCAGTGTTTTCTTCTACGAATTTTATAGTTTTAGCTTTTAAATTTACATCTGTGCTCCTGTACTTAACTTTTAAACCCTATTGTATTTTTTTTCTCTATTTGGAGTATGATTTAATGAAGTTTTTCTGAAGTTCAGCTTTCAAATTCTGGAAATTTTGAACTTGGTTTTTTTTCCCTGCAGAGGTCTTTTCACACATTCTTTTCATTGAACATGCAACTATTTCTTTGCAGAATTTTTTTGTCCCAAAGATATTATAATATGTTAACAGTGACATTTCTGATAAACATTTGTTTATCAAATGTGTTGTATACCTAAAAGCATTAGTATATTATAAACATCAACTGCTAATATTTAAAATTAGCTAACTTACAAATATTTTTAAAACTTTATTTTTAATTTAAGAAAGCATTTGATTTAATGTTAAGAAACATGTGTGAGTGTGTTAGGCCAGATGCTACCTGAAAAGAAATGAAAGCTGTGGGATTTTTGGATTTTCTTTTCTTTTTTTTTTGCTTTTTCTTTTGGTTTTTTTCAAGTTTTCATTAGCACTTAGGTGATTTCTGCTTTCTTGCTAAGTAGTGTTCTTCTTGCAAAATTGCCAGGAAAGATAATTACTAATGCCTGGTCTCCACTCAATATAGTTCTATATCGTGAGTATATATGTAATATTATTTGTGTAACAAGATACTTAGTATTCTTTGAGGAGTTTGACATTGAGTAAAGAGTCTTCCTAAGAGAGATTTGTCTACAAAATTATAGACTGTGGAGTTGTGAGATCTCGTCATAGTAATTAAACTTGACTAATACGCCAATTTGTACTGAGTGTTTTAGGAATTACCTTTTCACTTTATCTTAGAGGATTTTCATTGTTGTTTTACTATTTTTGGATAGAAAAAATGTACCCATTATATAAATACATATGTAAATATATATAAATAATATACGTAAAGTAAGGTGTTAGATAATTTTACGTCAACAATTGTTAACTTTTAGTGTTAGGAAAGAAGCAAAGAAATGCATTATATCGGAATAAAATTCCAATATAAAATTTTTAAAAAAATTTTTTCCAGAAAATATTTAAACACTAAAAAATGCACCTTAAACTTTAAAATATGCTTTTTCTAATTGGTAATATTTTTTAAATGTATCATTATGGTGGTAAATATTGTTCAGTAAATATTTAGCAATATAGTCATTAACTAGAAATCTGTGACTAACATCTTACCCGTAAAGATTTTTGAAATGCTGTTAAGTGTTATAATTGAATTTTTCATCAACATGTACTATTAAGATTTTGCTTTCCTTAACCAGGGAAACACTAAAGCCATGCTCATTCTGTAGACTTTTAAAACATTTTTGCCTAGTTCCCCTTGAATTTAGAATAATTGATCTTACAATATTTTCCCTTTGTCATAATATCCATCTGTGTTATTTATTAAATTATAAGAAATCATTAACCATACATCTATTGACATACCTATTTAAAAGTAATAGTGGTGTAGTTTTAAATTACTATTTTATTTACTTTTGATTTTGTTTTTCATTCAGAATGAGGTGCAAACGGCAAAAGAATTTATAAAGATTGTAGAGGCTGCAGAAAATGAATACCAGGTATGATTTTCAAAAATATTGTATAATCTATATTTGCTTGTAAATAATGGCACTGAAATTTTAATTTCAGTCATAAGCCTGAATTTTTTCATTGTTTCACTATAATAAGATACAGTCTTTTTTGTGTGTGTTTTGTTTGTTTTAGTTCAAGGGCAAACTTGTGAAAATGTAGCTAAAACTCAGTTTCAGCTAACTGTAATTTCTGAGTATTGGTCAAAATAGGCCAAGATTTTAAATGGTTATTTTGTTTCTGATTGGAAATTCTACTTTAGGAGGTATTTCCCAAAGCATTTGGATTATATGTGATCTCCTTAGATCATATTTCATTTTGTACTCTTATACATTCTTTACCTGCTTCTAAATTGCACTCTTGAATTTAAGCATTTAATTTGTGTATTGGACACGATTCCACTCCTTGCAAACAGTAATTTGTGAAATTGTTCTGAGAGAAATAGATCCAAAATGAGGACACACAGATAGTAAATATAATTCATAATTTCATTTTATTAAATTTAATGATTCAAAATGATTATAAGCTTTTAGCTGCTTTTATAAATAGCTTTTAAAACCATATTGGGGTTTTTATTTGGCTTTTTAAAAACAGTGAAACAGACTGCTTAAACAAAGATGTTTCCTAAAACATCTGTGTGTTTTATACATTGTTCTGTTCCTTTTATTTCTTTAAACTTTTAACTACTGTTTTTCATAGACTGCCATCAGTGAGAATTATCAGACAATGTCGGACACTACTTTCAAAGCCTTACGTCGACAGTTGCCAGTTACACGCACTAAGATTGATTGGAACAAGATCCTTAGCTACAAGATTGGCAAAGAGATGCAGAATGCATAAGATGAACATTGCATGACCGGATCATTTTAGTGTCTTTGCGTTTTAAAAAAAATCATTGCAAAAGTATTCAGAACTGTCAAGCTACCCAGTCAGATGGGCTGTTGCCATTTAAAATCACTGTAATTAATTAGTTTGGTTAGAGCACAGAGCTTAGCTAATCAACCATTATTTTTTATTTCTTTTGTTCAAAGAAGATTGAAAATCAGTTTAGTTTAAATGTCTTTTACTTTCTTTTATGCCTTTCTTTCTTACAATGAAGACATGATTCCTCTAGTTTAATGTCAGAAGTTTTTTGAAGTGTTTCAAAAATATTTTACTTACCGTAACCCTAAAATTATTGTCTTTTGGTTTATGAAGTGGGTAACTTTTGATATATGCCCAGTTCTTTTTAATGGGGTCAATAATGGACATTCTAGTTTAAGGTGGTTGATGGATTTAGCCATATATGCTGCTAAAGAAATTGTCTGCCTTTTCCCCCTTACCTCCTTCATTTATGTAAGATTGAGATTAGAGGGAAAGCATTTTCTATATCAATTGTGTTTAAACCTTTCAAGAAGGTTATTTAGCTAGCTTAGTGTTTAACTAAACTTTTTTTAAAAAAGACCAAGGTCTAATGCTGTTTTGAGATTCTGAATTAAATGAAAATACTTATTTCAGAAATGCATTTAATGCTTTTTTCTTGTGACAGTTATGCAAATTAGCTTGGATTCCATATGTCCCTGAGTTATTTTTATCATAAAGCCACAAATGTATTATAACAAGGCAAATTGTAATATATATAATCCTGAACTCATGACCATGTCTCAGTTTATTTTTTTCTTGGATTGAAAAGTACTAAAATTCAATGTGACATTAAAATGAAATGAGAACATTTCATTTTATACTATTTATTTGAGTATAAAAATCACTTACCAGTGAATCATATATACTATTTTAAAATACTTTCTTTGGATATTTGTGATTCTTAACTGGTTGTAAATTAGAAAAGTTGGGAGTACGTGTGGTGTGCAGTTAAGTCTAAATTTTTCCATCTTCCTATGCATCATAAGCATGTTTGTAATATTTTAAAAAATACATTTACTGATGGTACAGGAATTTCAAGCCTGTGATGAATGTTAGTATTTACTATAGGGAGGGTGGATTTGTGGTTTCATTCAGTTGAGTATTGCTTATTATACTCCAGTGGAATCCTTTCCTCACATACTCCTGCGGATGTCTGGGCCTGGAAGTGTTTTTTTAAAAAACACCACTTTTATTTTGTACAGTAAAATATTTCATTAGCTTGAATTGTATAGATTTTAAAAATTCTCTCAATGAAAGCATGTTGTTTAATTTCTTCTTAAAACTCACAGTTGGGCTTTGAAAGCATTGAGAATATAATATGAAATTATGACATTTTTGGTTAAATCATTTTTTCTAGTTTTAAAATACAAGTTTTGTCATATTGAGATTCCGGAAGAAAATGAATTAGCAGTGTTAATTATTCTCTTTTTTAAAACACATTTTCAAAGGTCTGATAATGATTCTGAACTAAACACTAGGTGAATCTTTAATTGATTAGCTTAATCGTGTCAACTAGGCTATCATGGGATTATATCCCCTGAAGGTCAATCACTTTGGCTCTGTTTTATGACCTAGAATGCTATTGTAAAAATACATGTAATTGTTTTTATTTTATTTTTTATTAATTTTATTATTTTTTTATACAGCAGGTTCTTATTAGTTATCTGTTTTATACATATTAGTGTATATATGTCAGTCACAATCTCCCAATTCATCCCACCCCCCAACTTGGTGTCCATACGTTTGTTCTCTTATGTAATTGTTTTTAAGGTGATGTGCATGTAAAAGGTCATATTTATCAAAATAATTTAGAGTACAGTCTGAAATAATGGTTGTGCTATAGACTTCGTCTTCTATAGTCTAAGAATAGCATTTTATTAAAGTGGAAGAAGATTAGAAACACAAAGTATCCTGAAACTCAGGGATGTCTTTTTAATAGGAGTCATAATGTCTACTGTGTTGAATAGGCCAAAGTGTGGAGATAAAGGCAAAATTAGAACAAAATTAGGAGGCTGCTGCAGGAATCCGGTGGAGAGAGAAAGCTGGCTTGGCCTGTGGTGGTAGCTGTAGGCTGTAGAGGTAGTGATATCTGGATATATGTTAACGATAAAAGCAAGTGTATTTGCCAGGATTGGTTGTGGAATGTGAGGGATGTCAAGGACATTGTGGGGGTTGAGAAATTGGGGAAGATTCAGGGTTGGGGAGGCCTGGGAACTTGGTTTTCAAGGGGGAAATATCATGTAGCAGTTAGATACTGGAGATAGGAGATAGAGGAGTGCTCTGGACCAGAAGAATGGGAGAGCAGACAGACCTGGGAAACATACTTTGATAGCCAGGCAAAATGAAGGACTACTCAAAGTTAGTGATAATCTAATGAGACCACTAAGTATGACTGAATGTTTTTCTTCAGCCATGTAAGACTGCGTGAGTGCAGGCACAGAGTAGGTGAATTGGATTTAACCAAGGTTGTGGTTTTACCAAGTGAGTCTGACTGCCCCCATGAAGAGGGGCAGGGTTTTAATGATAACCTGGAAACTTCAGCTAGGTAAGCGGGGAAGTGCGGACATGAGAGGAGAGGAGGGATAGTGAAAATGTGGCACCATCAATGTATTACAGGTATGTTTAGAAGGAATGACCTGGAAATGTAGGAGGTAGGGGTTAGAGTGATATGCTTAAAATTGAGAATTTGAGGAGTTAGACTTACCTGTCTTGACAAGTATGATCAAGGGGGTGACTGGCTGAGTAAGAGAGGAGAGGAGTTCAGGAGCCATGAAGCCCGGGCTTGCTGTGGATGTTGCAGTCAAGAATTACGATAGAAGTAAATGTTCTGACGTGATACATTTGACAGGTATTTATGAGGTTTTTCCTCATTTGGGATTTTGGAAACTAAAATGGGGACAGGAGCATTAAAATGGTATCCTGGAAGTTCTGGTTCATTACAAATGTTCTGGGATGGACTTCCCTGGTGGTGCAGTGGTTAAGACTCCAAGATTCCACTGCAGGGGGCATGGGTTCGATCCCTGGTCTGGGAATTAAGATCCTGCATGCTGTTCAGCACGGCCAAAAAAAAAAAAAAGCACTTCCTTTAGGAAAAAAAAATGTTCTTGGAAAGTGAAATTCTTAGGAAAATAATTAAGGACAATTACAGATAATTCTCTAGCATTGGGGTGGCCCTTTTTGTGATTAAAATCATTTTTGACTTTTAATCACACCAGAAACTTCGGGATAATGCAAGATCCTTTGAAAATATCTTCCATACTGATCATCAGTTTACGCTTTTGCCAACTAGTGGTTATAAAATATAAAGGCATATTTTGCCAAACACAGGAGTTTGGTAATGCATGTATGTTATTAAATTTCCTAAGAAGAGGGTGTATTTCTGTTCACTTCTCTATGGAAGATTATTTAAAAGCAGAATCACAATGTACATGCTATTCCTAAGTTGTAGTGTTTTGGGCCTGAAACTGAAAACTTTTCAACAAGACTCTTTGTATAGGCATCTTCAAATTTCACTTTCTGCATATTATGCAAAAGCTTTATTGTAGGATTGGCTAGTAATGCTAGCTATTAGAGAATATGCAAAATATTCACTAATTAAAATAACCAGTTAAACTTTTAAGGCCTAATTGGTATTAGAAATTAATGTCAGGTCATTCAAGATTAATCACACTGTGTTCAGAGGACTGTTCTAGGCATTGTAGAGTCAGGAGAATATAAAATTGTTTCTTAAAGGAGTCTACAAGGTAGTCATGGTACTATAGCAGTGTTTTCTAATTTTTTCACATCATAACCTGTATGGAAAAATGGTGGTAATTTTAAGACAGTCTGGGAGAAACAGATGAGTCTGCTTGCCAGCTGTCCTAGGGTTGAGGGGATCAGAATCTTCATACACCTTGAGCCTATTTAGGAAGGTCTGTAAAATACTTTAAGGTTGTTTACAAGATGCACTTCAAGCCTTACTTAGCAAAGGTAAGTTAAAGGTAAGAAATCCTTCTAAAGGGATGTCAGGCCAAGGAAGTTTTCCTGGAAAGGACGAGTTTAAACTGTACTTCACACTTTTTTTTTGTAAGTATGCATGTAACTGGTAGGCAGGAAATCCTCTTGTATTTCATCGAAGCATCAAAATACAGATAACAGCATATCACTCTCTCTGGTATGTCATAGGTCAAATAGCGTTATCCAGTTGAAAACGAAATCTGACTTTGTTTCTTTCTTTATACATTTCACAGTACAAAATGAAGTCAACACAAAGGGTAAAATTTTAAATGTGTTCTTATAAAACTGGAGTATGACTAATAAGATACTAAAGCATTTTTATCTCTAGTTTTGGTATAATCTAAGAAAACTGTACTAGTTAGTTTAATGTTAGTTGTAACATGTAGTGTTAAAAACTCGATGTTCATTTTTTTTTTTGTAGTGTGACTATCGGAGAACTAACATTGTTTGTCGCAAACTGACTAGAGAGCACATGTGTCACAGATGTCAAACCAGCCTTTCATTCTAATAACATCTTCACTACATGAACTTAAAGCTGTCTGATTAATAGAAGACTGTTAAGGAAACAAAGTTGGTTGGTATGTCTTAGAAGATGATTTCTTCGGGAAATTTGTAGAATGGCCAGCTCTTAAACCAAATAAATATCCAAGGAGTTCTCTTACTAAAAGATACCCCTTAAAGTCTTCTTGACTAAACCACAAAAATCACTGCCTTCCTCCTTGACTTCAAGTTTTGTGCTGCTAACTTGCTAACTTAGTAGAATCTGAACGCTGATGCAGATCTCTTCCAGATTTCTACCTGTAATTGAGGCCTTGCCCCTTGTTTCCCAAAAGACCGCTAAAGAGGAATATCAAGGAGCTACAGGTCTCTTAAGTATAGTAAACACTAAGACTTTAGTTCTTTTAGACTGCGCAAGAAAATACAGATCAGTGTTCAGGACACTGAAAGTATCTCAAATGAGGAAAAGGCAAAATTTAAAGAAAGGAAAATCCTGCTTGCACCGCTTTCCCCTTTGGGGCCCCTTTACGAAGGAGAAAGAAAAAGGAAATGACAGAGACTTGGCAAAATCTTACACCAGTCTAAATATCCAGTAACAAAGAATGAATACAGATACCATGGATTGTTAACAAGGTAGCATACAGCGTTTAAAAACTTATTAGCCAGAGCTTATCATATACAACAGATTATAAATATTGAGAGAAAAAAGCAAGTTGCAAAAAGGTAAGTACAGTTTTGAGTGTAAGTTGAAAACCTCTGAAACTACGTGTGTGTGTGTGTGTGTGTGTGTATTGTTTTATGTTCAGCAAGTGTATACAGTAAAAAGCTAAAGCAGGATAGTATATGTGTTGGGAGGAACATAGGGGAGTGGGGCTGGGGAACAGTATAGAGGGATTCAGCTGTGTCTGTAAGATTTGTTTCCTAAACTGGGTGGTAGGTATATAGGTGTTCATTACAGCATAATCCTTTTTTTTGTCATTTAAAATATTATACAACTTACATTGACACATTTGGGACTTTATGAAAGGACTCAGTTTGAAGGTAATAAAATGTCAAAGGTCATAACCATAGAATAAGTTGAATAAGAAGTTTACTAATACCTCTTTTTAAAGTCATTGGATCAGTATTGTTGTATAGTGAATTTTATCAAACTTTCCATATTCAGATTATTTCAATGTTATACAAATAGATGGACATCTATTTTATGAGCCTGGCATAACCTTAAATAAAAAAGCACCAAAAAAGAAAACTGTTGATGAAATTTCCCTGTTTCCCTGTAAAGTTAAAGGCAAAATTCCTTAATACAATAATAAAGCATACTACATTGTGACCAAGTAGAATTTGTCACTGGAATGCAGTGTGTGTTCCTTGTTAGCAAATTTAGCAATGTAGCTCACTACAATAACATATTAAAGGAGAGAACACACATAATCCTTTCAGTAAAACATTTTATAAAATTTTATACCCAGTCCTGATTTTGAAGGCAGCATCTCAAATCAGGGGTGTAAAGATGAATTAACTCTATAAATGGTGTTGGGACAGCAGGGTGGCTAGCTGGAAAACGAGTTAAATTGGATCCGTTCCCCCACAAGTTAACACCAAGTTAAAATTGGATCAAAGTTTTATTGGTGTAAACTATCATGAAAGTTCTTGAATAAATCATGGTAACAATTTCTAAATAATTTCAGAATAATAGAGTATTAGACAAATACTCTTATTTTTCTTAGGTTTTCTAAGACAAAACCTTCAGAATCCATAAAATAAAAATGTATTGGACTTCATAAAAATTAAGATTTTTCTGTAAGTTTAAAATGCTCTAAGCAAAGTGAAAAGACAAACTACCCACAGGAAAAAACATATTTGCAACATATTTGGCAAATAGTTACTTTTCCTAATGTCTAATGAGTACCTACAACACAGTAATTAAGAGTCCAATAGAATGTTGAAAAGCAGATGCTCTGAAGTCTGAGTCCCTGACATGGAGAGAGCCTTACCGGTCTTGGTCTGCCTAATTGGACTTGTTGAGAAAGGAACTTGTTTAAGCCACTGCTGTTTTCTGTTTGAGGCTTTTTTTTTTTTTTTTTATCACTTCTGCTTCTCATCCTACACAGAATTTGGTACCAGAAGTGGCATCCTAACACATGGCATTGGCTAGAGGCAGAGTATATCAACAGGACTTCTACTGACATTTGAATACAGTACAATGTTCATATTACACTCTGTGGTGCAGTTATCACCTCTGCCTACCGGCACCAAATGCCACTGACATCTCCCAATCCTGAGACAATCAGAAATAACTCCCTAGAGGAAGGGAGTATTGATCCACTGGCTAGGGAGATTCCATAGGGCACAGATATTGCAGGCTGAAAAGCTGGTGACCCTTGCTGGGCCATGACAAAAAATAGAAATGCTTGTCTCTGAATACCTCGGGAAGTAGAATGACATGGCTTTAATAACAGGCAAGATGACAAGGAAGATTCTGAATGGTGACCTGTGCCCTAGGGCTGAAGATAGCTCCTCTACAAGCTGAGATGGAAGACAGAAGGAAGATTAAGACAGCTGTACTTAATCCCTCCTCCCACTTCTGAGATGCGTGTAGAGCCAAGCCCAGTTAAATTTCTTACGGTATCAAATCTTGCAAGGATTGCCATCCACTAATTACCGATCCAAAAATGTTCCCAAGTCCACCGAACCTGATTGTCAGGATCATTCATTCTCTCACTGGTAATTTATGGATTGCAGGTCCAAAGTGATGACATCAACCAGGCAAGGTTGAAGGCAGATAAAAGTAAGGGTATTGCCTTCCCACCCAATCCCATTGTTTGAGAAGGTGTATTAGTTTTCTATTGCTGTGTAATTCATTATCACAAAGTTAGCATCTAAAAATAGTGCAAGTTCATTATCTCGGTTTCCATGGGTCAGGAGTCCAGGTACAGATTAGCTGGGTCCTCTGTTCAGGGTCTCACCTGGCTAAACTCAGGGTGATGTCTGGGGCAGCAATCTCATCGGAAACTTGGGGTCCTCTTCCAAGCTCGTGGTTGGCACAATACAGTTCCTTGTCAACTGAGTTCAGGAATGAAGATTAATTTATTATCCAAAGTGGAGTCCTTTTTAGAGAGAAAGGGAAGCTTTAATAATTACATTGACAACAGGTGTAGACAGGTACCCTTCTAGGCAAGCTGCTGTGTGTGAGCTTTGGAAGCTATGCTGTGCAGCTCCAGTTGTAGCCCGGAAGGATGATGGAAAATGAAGAACTTCCCTGGGAAGAATGGACAAGGGGTTCTCCCCAAAGAGTAGAATCAGGGGCTGCCCCATGGACTAACCAAAGAACAAATTCTACTGCCAGCGTAGGGAGACCTTGAGATTCCCGCCGAGTGGTATTTGATACGCAATGACAATATGTAATTTCCATTTTGTTCCATTTTTGAATTGTGATTCTGTTCCTGCACCTCCATTTTACAATGGGTGTATTGGAGCAGATAACATCTTTTATTGTTTGCTGGACAGTGAAAAAATAACATTTGTTCTTGAGAAGAACTGTAGACCCAGATGTCTTGGACTTCTGGTGCACTGCAGTAAGGGGATGGGTATTTGGGGTGTCACCCTTGGGGAAGGGTGAATATACTACTCTGTGGTAAGAAGCGTGCGTTTGCATAGGTCGAAGGGATAATCTGTGGCAGGAATAGCTAGTTGCCCCCTAATAACCATTTTTAGTGGCTCAGCCGCTCTTGTAGGATAAAGACTACATCTCCCAGCTTTCCTAAGAGCTATGTGACTAAATCCTGGCCAAGTGGGTAAGCAAAAGTGTTACTTTTTGTAGGGTAACTTCAGGGAACTTCCTTAGGGGTCCGAACCTACGTGCTGCCTTCTTGTTTCCCTCGTCCTGTTGCCTGAAACTTTACTGCCGCCATTTTGGGCCATCAGGTCCAGGCACACATGGTGTATAATAAACCCTGTTCTGCTCGAAAGGGGAAAAAGCAATTTGTGTTTTCTGAGCATATGTTTGGGATGTTTCTGAAATTTTCACCAGGAGTGGCTAAGGTGGCAGTTCCTGAGGGAAACCAGCAGGTGTCACTGTTCTCATTTCAGACAAATGGCAGTTCCGAAGGCTATTGAAAAAGGGAAATTAGATCACCATGTGCTTTGTCTGACCACGTGGAGCACCGGGACTTGTCATGACTTGGCTGTTACTCAGTGGAAGGAAACTGCTTATTCTAGGAAAGAAACATTTCAGTTAGCATGTGAGGAAAGGGCCCTTAGGATGTGGAAATGTTTAGCAATAAATTAGAATATTGCCCACTAATGCTTCAAGCCAGAGTACAGCCTTTCCTGTTTTTGAAGTCCAGGACTCCTTTGAAAATCTGAAGAAAGCTATGATCCCTCTCTCAGAAAAGTGCATGTGTGTCTGCACACTAATACTTCTTTCTCTCTCTTTTGTCTCTCCCTCAACGTACACATACTTCATACCATACAATTTAAGGGAGTTCATGGCCCCTATAATCTAGTGTTTCCTGATCTGAGTACTGTTCCAACATATAGAAAAAAAAATGTGCAAAACTCCACTATTGGAGTTAAATTATTATTTTGGGGTGGGGGGGTTAAATTATTATTTTTTCATCATAATTCATTCCTTTAACAAAATTCCCTCCAACTCCTTCTAGTGCCAGACACTGTTGAGGTATTTGGCCATGCAGTAGTCAGTTAAACAGTAAGTCCTTACTTGCTAGGGGAGAGACAGGCCCTAAGCAAGCAAATAAGAAAACGCCAGGTAGTGATACGTGTACAAAGAAAGCAAAACGTATCTTCGTTAAGTCCACTTCTACTCCCAATGTCATCACCCTAACACAAACCACCTAGACTGTGGAAACAATCTGGTTTTTTGCTTCTACTCTTATTTCTCTTCAATCCATTTCCTATATGGCCACAGCGGAGTGGTCTTTTTATAACGCATATCTTGTCATTTCCCTTCCTCACTGAAATGTCTTCAATCCCCCTGGTTAACAGCGCTCTTGCCTGCCTCCTCAGTTTCACATTGTCCCACTCTCTTCTTCCCCTCCTAGACCCTCCCCACTGGCCTCCTTTCTGTTCCTGGAATGCATTCAGTGCTCTCTACCTCGGGCCATTGTACGTGCTATTCCCTCTCCCCTGGTTCTCCCCTCACCCCCACCTCCCCTGCTTCATCCTTCACGTGGCTTGTATTTTCTTTTCTTCAAGTCTCAGATCAAGTATCACCTCCTCAGAGAGGTCCTTCCCACATGACCTATCTAAGGTAGTCCTCCCTGCTCGCCCCCCCCCCACTTACTTCCTAACCAAGGAGCGTATTCCATTCATATCACTTATAACAGCCTCTCATTATCTTGTTCATTTCTATGATGGGATGATATTTGAAGTATTGATTACTTCACATTCCTTCACCCTTCCTTCCCCAAATCCCCAAAAGACACAAAGCTATAATTGCCTAAGGGAAAAGAGAGGAAACTGGAAACGAGGACAAATAAAGTCTTGAATTTTACATTCAAAGACTGATCTGAAGATTGTAAGACAATAGCAAGTGTGTTGAAAAAATATTAGCTGAGTCAGGTTTTCTTCCTGCTGTCAATGCCAAATGGCCCACAAATCTAAAATATTTACTATCTGATTCTTTACTGAAAAAGTTTGTATAACCCTGGCTTATACCTAAAAAACATTTATTGTTTATTTAAGAAGTCCAGGTGTAGGTGATTCCAGGGGTAGTTCAGCCACTCAATGATGGCAACACGGAGTCAGTCTTTTCTATTTTTTCTTTTTTTGCTCCACTGTTCATAGCATATAGCACTTTTGTTGTTATTGTTATTATTATTAGTTTGTTTGGTCTTCTCATGGTCACAAAATGGCTGCTACATCTCCTAGCTTTGCAGCTGTTAATGAGAAAGAGTCTTGGACTGTGCATTTAGAAATTAGAGTCACCTCAGCCAGTGTGGAGTAGATGCTGACAACAGAAGACAAGGATTAGACAGTTGCACAATACTGCCAAGGCCAGCACAGACCAAATAGAAGCTTGGAAATAGATACTGTCTCCCCATTTAATGGTGAAGCCCATAATCCCAGGGCTTAGATTTAACAGTAGTGAGAAATAAGGGAAAAAATCCTGAATGTGTTCAAGTTAATCTGGATGTGACTAGAAATTAATCTGGATGTGATAGCACTTAAGTTGCTAAAGAAAATAAAGAAAATTTTTCATCTGTCACCCCTAATAGAGTGTCAGCTGCCTGAAGGCAGATATCTCATCTTACCCATCTTCTTCACTACTGTGGCAAATACTCCTGGCTACCTATCCAAATGCCTTCTTCCTTCCCCTTTCTTGCTTCTCCTTTCCCTTTCTACCCTCTTTTCTCTTCTTCCTTCCTTCTTTTCTTCTTTCCTTCCTACCTTCCTTCTTTTTTTCCCTCCCTTCCTTCTTTTTTTGTTAACAGACCTCAAAGTATGTTGGGGGTGGCAATATGCCTTGTTAAAATACACATTTGCCCAGCTTCCTTTGCAGTCAGGGGTGGCCAAGTGATGAGCGGTAAACAGAAGAAGCTGGGTGGGCCTTCAGGAAATGTTCTTTAAAGGAAACGACTCTTCTGATTCTCTGTCTTTGGCCTTTTGCCCTCTGCCCTTCTTCATCCCTGGAATGTGGACCTGTTTCCTGGAAATGCTGCTTCCATCTTGCAGTCATGGAAATAAAAGCTGCACCCTGTACTGGAAACACAGCAGACCTGCAGAAGGAACCTGGCCTTGGATGACCTCCTGGAGCAGCTTCATGAGCCCTAGACTCTGAACTCCGCTTTACGTGAGAAGCAGAACCCCCCCCCCCCCAATTTGGTTAAACCTCTATTTTTAGATTATCTGTTACATCAACTGACCACAGTCTTAAGGAGAACAAGCCTGAATCCCCAGCTCCTAAAATGGAGCCCACCATAGAGGGTTCTCAGTAATCATTTGTAGAATGAATGAATCAAATGCAGATGCAGCACTAAAACCTCATGCAGTCGATGGCTTTAAGATAGCAACAGGGTGCAGAAGCAGAGAACAGCACTGCTCTGGAGGCCCCTTCACATCACTGT
Source organism: Grampus griseus (assembly GCF_964374135.1). NCBI lineage: Eukaryota > Metazoa > Chordata > Mammalia > Artiodactyla > Delphinidae > Grampus > Grampus griseus. Next base: position 32,584,668 of record NC_139003.1, on the reverse strand, counting down.
CTTTGTGAACAGCTCTCCTGAAGCCCAAATCAGCACAGTGTGGACACTGCCCCCAGGAATTATACAATAGGGGGCACTGTCCAGATCACCCCAAATGCACACACATCAGCTTTTCATGATTATCACGTAAATGAAAAAACGTCATTTAAAAGTTCTTGCCAAAGTTCTTTAAAAACTCATAGATCTTGGACTTCCCTGGTGGCGTAGTGGTTAAGAATCCGCCTGCCAATGCAGGGGACACAGGTTCGATCCTGGTCCGGGAAGATCCCACATGCCGCGGATCAAATAAGCCCGTGCGCCACAACTACTGAGCCTGCGCTCTAGAACCCGCGAGCCACTATTACTGAGTCCACGTGCCACAACTACTGAAGCCCATGCGCCTAGAGCCCGTGCTCCGCACCAAAGAGAAGCCACCGCAATGAGAAGCCCGTGCACAGCAACGAAGACCTAACACAGCCCAAAATAAAATTAATTAATTAATTAAAAAAAAACCACCCTCATAGATCTCCAAGAATATCCCAGTCTGAGAGATAATGTCCAGAAGGGCATGGTGGCCCTGAGACTTTCAGTCACAAAGAGGAGGCCGCATAACCCATGAAAGGTGGGTGCCTCCTTGTAGCATATTTTATTGGTAGCCATGGGCATGATTTGCTGTCTTCTTCTTTTTTTTTGACTGGATTTTTTAAAATAAATTTATTTTTCTTTTTGGCTGCATTGGGTCTTCATTGCTGCGCATGGGCTTTCTCTTGTTGCGGCGAGCGGGGGCTACTCTTGGTTGCGGTGCCTGGTCTTCTCATTTTGGTGGCTTCTCTTGTTGTGGAGCACGGGCTCTAGATGCATGGGCTTCAGTAGTTGTGGCACACGGGCTTCAGTAGGTGTGGCATGTAGGCTCTAGAGCACAGGCTCAGTAGTTGTGGCACACAGACTTAGTTGCTCCGCGGCATGTGGGATCTTCCCAGACCAGGGCTCGAAACCGTGTCCCCTGCATTGGCAGGCGGATTCTTAACCACTGTGCCACCAAGGAAGCCCTTAACTGGATTTTGAAAAAATATTTGTTTTATTTATTTATTTAGTTGCGCTGGGTCTTAGTTGAGGCGGGAGGGCTCCTTAGTTGTGGCACGTGGGCTCCTTAGTTGTGGCTCACTGGCTCCTTAGTTGTGGCATGCAAACTCTTAGTTGAGTCATGCATGTGGGATCTAGTTCGCTGATCAGGGATGGAACCCCGGCCTCCTGCACTGGGAGCGCATAGTCTTAACCACTGGGCCACCAGGGAAGTCCCTGATTTGCTGTCTTCTAGTTGTGTTACTTCAAGAGACAGAAAAATAAGCATGCCCCTGTGTGCCTGCCCTTGCTAAATGTTTAGCAACTTTCAAGTTAGAAACCAGCACAGTTTATTTTGTTTATTTTTTTAGCTTTTCATTCTTAGTTTATTACGAAGGATAAAAGGCTGCAAGTATGTTAAACAATATTTGACAGGCTGGGACTTGAAGATTTTCCTCCAATGCATCACCAAATACTGATTTTCACATCATTTCATTTAGCAACATAAAGAGAACAAGGCATGTCTTCTAATTATCTCCACACATTCTGGTCCTAAAACCATGCATCCCATTCTTCTATTCAATATATCTTGGGATAACACATAATTTCTTTCCAACAGAAATAACTGTTCAAATAAATGTGTTTAAACTGATATGTTCACTTAAATTAAAAAATGGTTTCCAGCTGATAAAGGTGATTGTTCTAGCTGATTTGAGTGATTGTTCTCATGTAGGCAATTACAAGACCACAAAGAGAAGCCCATGAAGTCTGACTTGTAATCACAACCTGACTGAGGGCGTGCTCAAATGTGACAGTCGTTGCTGGAGGCAACCTAGAGAGAGAGCCTGCAAAAATAAACCTTAAAAGAAAATAACAATAGTGGTATTTAGAAATTCTGTCTCTCTCTCTCTCTCTCTCTCTCTCTCTCTCTCTCTCTCTCTCTCTCTCTCTCTCACACACACACACACACACACACACACACACACACAAAGGAAAGGAGCAAGGGACACTGACTAGAACACGGAACATGGAATAGATTTTGCATAGACCCCCTAGCCTCTTAGTCTTATTTCTACATGTAGAGTTCCACGTTCTCTCTCTTTTTTTTTAAACATCTTTATTGGAGTATAACTGCTTTAAAATGGTGTGTTAGTTTCTTCTTTATAACAAAGTCAATCAGCTATACATATATCCTTACATATATCCCTATATCCTCTTGCATCTCTCTCCCACCCTCCCTATCCCACCTCTCTAGGTGGTCACACCAAGCTGATCTCCCTGTGCTATGTGGCTGCTTCCCACTAGCTAGCTATTTTACATTTGCTGGTGTGTATATATGTCCATGCCACTCTCTCACTTCGTCCCAGCTTACCCTTCCCACTCCCTGTGTCCTCAAGTCCATTCTCTACATCTGCATCTTTATTCCTGTCCTGCCCCTAGGTTCTTCAGAACCATTTTTTTTTAGATTCCATATATATGTGTTAGCATACAGTATTTGTTTTTCTCTTTCTGACTTACTTCACTCTGTATGACAGACTCTATGTCCATCCACCTCACCAGAAATAAGTCAGTTTCATTTCTTTTTATGGCTGAGTAATATTCCATTGTATATATGTTGCCACATCTTTATCCATTCATCTGTTCATGGACACTTAGGTTGCTTCCATGTCATCTGTCAATGGACATTTAGGTTGCTTCCATGTCCTGGCTATTGTAAATAGAGCTGCAATGAACATTGGGGTACATGACTTTTTGTGTGTGTGTGTGGTGTGCGGGCCTCTCACTGTTGTGGCCTCTCCCGTTGCAGAGCACAGGCTCCGGATGCGCAGGCTCAGCGGCCATGGCTCACGGGCCTAGCCGCTCCGCGGCATGTGGGATCTTCGTGGACCAGGGCACGAACCCGTGTCCCCTGCATCAGCAGGCAGACTCTCAACCTCTGTGCCACCAGGGAAGCCCTACATGACTTGTTTTGAATTATGGTTTTCTCAGGGTATATGCCCAGGAGTGGGATTGTTGGGTCATATGGTAGTTCTATATTTAGATTTTTAAGGAGCCTCCATACTGTTCTCCATAGTGGCTGTATCAATTTACATTCCCACCAACAGTGCAAGAGGGTTCCCTTTTCTCCACACCCTCTCCAGCATTTATTGTTTGTAGATTTTTTGATGATGGCCATTCTGACCAGTGTGAGATGATACCTCATTGTAGTTTTGATTTGCATTTCTCTAATGATTAGTGATGTTGAGCATCCTTTCATGTGTTTGTTGGCCATCTGTATGTCTTCTTTGGAGAAATGTCTATTTAGGTCTTCTGCCCATTTTTGGATTGGGTTGTTTGTTTTTTTGGTATTGAGCTGCATGAGCTGCTTGTAAATTTTGGAGATTAATCCTTTGTCCGTTGCTTCATTTGCAAATATTTTCTCCCATTCTGAGGGATGTCTTTTCGTCTCGTTTATGTTTTCCTCTACCAGCACAGTTTAGTGTACAGGATGGAATTACACTCTTCTTTCAGTCATAGCTACCTGCCAATTAGCACAGCCTATTTATTCACTCATAAAGCCCTATTCATCTGCAGTAAGACATAAAGCTATTTTTGAGTTCTAAGTATAAACCTATGAGTATGCAGTTTATTTTTATTAGGTACTCTTTAAAAGCAATTCTTTCCACCCCCTCAGGGCACCTATGAATATTTGTAAGAAACAGGCTGGTACCAAAGTCACTCAGCAAGTTAAATCATTTACCTCGTGGAGTTAAGTGAAAGAAAGTGATTAAGGTGTGTGGAAAGAGTCTATAATCAGATTATTGTTTATTGTCTCTCTTTCCTCCCACTCTCCTGCCCTAGGATGTAAGCTCCACAAGGGCAGAGATCTTTGTTTTGTTCACTAGTGTAGCCCATGCACCTAGAACACTGACTGACCAGCACTCAATGAATCCTTCATGATGAATGAACGAACAACCCGAACAAAAGGCAGCGTACTTTCATAATGCTGGGACAGCAGTCTGTAAAGAATTGTTGTTTGAAATGTAAGAATAGAGTGTTTCATCCATAGAACTGAATACTTCCTATGATAAGTTATGAAATATATAGAATTATTCCTGGAAACATTTTCACAAAACTGTCCATTCTGTAGGGCTCTCTTTCACCCATACTTATCCCTTTACTGAATTGCATATATGTTTCTACCTGTATGCCCTTTCTACAAGTCCACATTCCACCCACACCTTAAGGCCTGATCCAAGGGCTATTCCCTCCAAAAAAGCCTGCAAACTCATCTCTCTCTTGTTTTTGAATCCTTATAATATTTGATTTGTACTTCTCTTAAAAAAGTCATCCTATTATAAATCCTATTATAGTTATTTTGGGACCATGTTAATGGACCGTGAGTCTATTTACCATCACACCTGAAACAACAACAACAAAAGGGACAAAACATATGAAACAACAGTTTTCAAGATATAAGAACACAAGGCAGTAAAGGACAATGATACTCAAGGGTTGAAAAACAAGTGAAATGAACCGTACAATGATCCCAGTCTACTTTAGAGAGTTTCCAGGCCGCAGCACATGGAGGGGAGACTGATGCAGAGCCTGACAGATACCCTGAACTGAGGTGACATTGCTGAGGGTCTGGGGAGACCGGGACAGCTAGAGCTCACAGGAAATAGGGCTCGAGTGGAGAGAGCTACACAAGAAGAAAATTCTGGAGATCTGCAGAGGGGCCTCTGCAAATATTCAACAGAGTACTGATCAGTGCATGTGTGAGGAGACTACCCTGTGCTGGGGAGAGGGGCATCCTAAACTAAGCATTAGAGAAGCTAGTACCCAGTGCTGACATGGGGCTAGGATACTGCCTGTTCCCCTCAGCCAAACTGGAAGACCTCATGATTCACGGAGCATTGGCTAGACTACTCACCAGAGTCTTTCCTCAGTACTGGGATACAATTAGCCCTCAGTTAAGCACAACTCTGGTTGCATTTAATGAATCTTAAAAGCAAGACCCAAAAGGATAAGTTGTTTTCCAGTAGCTTAACTGTATCACAAGACAAACATTAAGAACACAGTAAAAGTAAATTCACAATGTCTGGCATCCAATTTGAAAACTTACGAGGCATGCAAAGAAGCAGGAAAATGTGACCCATAATGAGGATTAAAATCAATCAGTAAAACAGACCTGAAACTGACTCATATGTTAGAAGAGCAGACAAGGACTTTAAAACGATTGTTTTAACTGTACTCCATATGCTGAAAAGGTTAATTAAAGACATGGAAGATTTGATAAGGAGCCAGATCAAATTTCTATAGATGAAAACAATATTGTCTAGAATGAAAAATACACTGGAATATGGGCTCAGTGGACTTGAAGGCATAGCAAAAGAAAATATACAAAATGGGACTCAAGTGAAAAAAAAGTAACAGAGCCTCAGTGAGCTAAGGGATAACTTCAAGTGACCAAAGGAGAGAAAAGAGAGAGGACAATAGAAATAATATTTGAGGAAACAATGGCCAAACATATTCCAAATTTGATGAAAACTATAAACCTACAGATACAAAAAATCTCAATGAACCACAAACCCAAGAAACATGAAGAAAATGACACCAAAGCACATCATAACCAAATTACTTAAAACCAGTGATAAAGAGAATATTTTAAAAGCAGCCAAAGACAACGTTAAGTATGGTAAAACAAAGATAAGGATGACGTTGGATTTCTCATTGAAAACAATGTGGTGAGAAGTCAGTGGAGAAACATCTTTAAAATACAGAAATAAAAATCTATCAACCTATAATTCTATATCCAGTACACACGTCTTTCGAAAATGAAGGTGAAATAACAATTTTTTCAGATATAAAAGTCAAAGGAATTCATCACAATTCAGCCTGCGTTACAAGAAATGTTAAAGGACTTCCGGCAGAAAGAAAATGATACCAGTTGAAAGTATAGATCTTTACAAAGGAATGAAGAGCCCTGCAAGTGGAGGCTACATGGATCAATACACAAGGGTTTTGGGGTTTTGTGTTATTATTTAAATCTCTTCAAAAGATAACTGACTAAACAAAAATAATAGCAATGTAGTGCGGGAGGTTATAACAGATTTATAACATATATAAAGTAAAATATATGACGTCAGTAGCATGAATACAATGAATACTGAGAGAAGAAAAATATAAATATACAATTTTAAGATTCCTATATTTTATAGCTATCTCTGTACCTGTAGTATCTTTCCTGTTAGACTTAGAGTATGATCCTTTTATGTTAGGATCCTAGTTATTTGTCTTTTAAGATTATGTGGTATAAAATAACCTAACATACAATGAATTGGCCTTTGCAGACAAGATTCCTTAATTCCTATTTTTCTTCTAAGAGAGTGATTGGTGGGGAGAAGAGCTGACTACATGAAAGATGGTGGCTTTTCATGTCTGAGGAGAATTGCTGGGAAAGCTGTTTTCAACAAGCATCTGCTCTGAGCCAGTGAGCACACCTATTTGCTTGTCTGGGTCTGCTACTTACTCTTAGCCTAAACTGCATTACCAATGGTCCTGGCAAACACAAAATCTAAAACTGTGGAAATAGGAAAAACAGCAAAAAGAAGCCATTAAAGAAAAGAATTATTGGGGACTTACCTGGTGGTACAGTGGTTAAGAATCCGCCTGCTAATGCAGGGGACATGGGTTTGAGCCCTGGTCCGGGAAGATCCCACATGCTGCGGAGCAACTAAGCCCGTGTGCCACAACTACTGAGGCTGTGCTCTAGAGCCCGGGAGCCACAACTACTGAAGCCTGCGTGCTTAGAGCCCGTGCTCCACAGCAAGAGAAGCCACCGCAATGAGAAGCCCGTGCACTGCAACGAAGAGGAGCCCCCGCTCGCCACAACTAGAGAAAGCCCGCGCGCAGCAACAAAGACCCAACGCAGCCAAAAATATACATAAATTAATTAATTTTTAAAGAAAAAGAAAAAAAAAGAAAAGAATTATCTAGCTCATAAGGACCCATATAACCAGCTCCTCAGGAAGGAAAACGAAACTAACACTTATCCACATCGAGAAGCTTCACATAGAGGAACTCACTTCATCCTGTGAGTGATGCATTGTTCCAACTTGACAGATGAAATAGTGGAGATTCAGAAACGTAAAGTACCTTGTCCAAGATTACATAGAGGATAACCTTAGAGTTCTACCCCCTTAAACAATCCTTACACTTTTAAGATAAGATAAAAACCAAAGGCAATATTTTAAAGTGGGGTTTTCTAGGGACTTCCCTGGTGGTCCAGTGGCTAAGACTCCATGCTCCCATTGCAGGAGCCCTGGTTCGATCCCTGGTCAGGGAACTAGATCCCACATGCCACAACTAAGAGTTCACATGCTGCAACTAAAAGGTCATGTGTGCCAAAACTAAGAGCCGGCGCAGCCAAATAAATAAATAAACAAATTTTTTTTAAATAAAATAAAGTGGGGTTTTCTAAATTTTATTTAAAAGTCTATCATGCATAATACTTCAAATGGTTTATTTTTTCATTTATAAAGTAAAAATGAAAATAATTATAAGATGTTTAGAAATTCTCAAATTTTATACACACACACTCATTTTTTAAGCAACTTAAGTAAATAATATCACAAGGAGAGTTATCATATTCAAGAAAACAAAACTTAATTTATTTATTTTTTGTGGGAGGAGGGTGGCTGAGCCAGATAGAAGCCACTCTCCAGGTTCATTTTTTTCTTTTTCCACACACACACACACTGTATTTTATTTTTACAAGAGATAAATAAACTGACACCAAGCATTGTAAATGGATGACCACAACAAAAGCAACAATGATTGCAATTATCAAACATGAAGCACACTCTTACTATGTCATAATATTGACATTCAGTCCAATAATCCTCCACTGTAACAGCAACTTTACTTTGCAGTGAAAATTGATTTGTATATTCTTTGCCTCTGAGTCCTTGTGGGATTTCTTTTTTTTTCATTCAAACAGAAAGTCACAAAAATTATAATCATCCTCATCAGCTCACTCAGTCCCATGTAATTAATTTATTTTTTCATCTTGATCTTTTGTTAGCACTTTTATGAATTCATCAGTTTTCCATTAGAGTTCTGAAAATGCTTATTCATTCAGTTCAGCAGTATAGTCAGTTACCAGAAACCTGTACTTGTCAGAGTCTTTTCCATGAATTCCTTGAAGATGAAACCCTTTTATAGGAACATATTTGCAAAAGCATCAGAGTACACCCAGAACTGTCTGTAAATGACAAAAGACTTAAAAATGACCACGGTTAAAGATTTGATAAAAGTTCATAATAATGCAATTGACAAGGAAATTTAGTTATTTCTGAGATATACATTTTAAAGTAATAACTAGAATTATAACTTATAACATTATACCAGAACATATAAGATTTTTAGAAATTTCATGTAATGTCTGAAATATTTATATTAACATATTTCCATACAAATAACCCAAAGAAAGTTTAGTATTAGTTGTTTTTGTTTGTTTGTTTTTTTATACTGCAGGTTCTTATTAGTCATCAATTTTATACACATCACTGTATACATGTCAATCCCAATCACCCAATTCAGCACACGACCATCCTCACCCCACTGCGGTTTCCCCCACTTGGTGTCCATACGTTTGTTCTCTACATCTGTGTCTCAACTTCTGCTCTGCAAACTGGTTCATCTGTACCATTTTTCTAGGTTCCACATACATGCGTTAATATACGATATTTGGCAAAACATTTTTTGAAGTCACAAGTTCTCTTAAAAGGAAAACTCAAAGGAAATATCAGGATTAATGAAATGAAAATAATTAAACAGTAAATAGCATTGTATCATATTTCTCTGTTAATTTGACATGCTCTATCTGTGATTGCTAAAGATTTGAAGAGCTTTTTAAAGGACCAAAGTGAAAAAATCTAAATTGGCTTTTGGTTAGAATAACCTAATTTCTTTAGTAGCCATAAGGTTAAACCAAGGATAATAGCTCTTTTTTTTCTTTTTTTTTCATATATTTTTTTATTGAAGTATAGTTGTTTTACAGTGTTGTGTTAATTTCTGCTGTACAGTGAAGTGATTCAGTTATACATATATATTCTTTTTTAATATTCTTTTCCATTATGGCCTATCATAGGATATTGAATATAGTTCTCTGTGCTATACAGTAGGACCTTGCTGTTTAAATAACTCTTTATTATAAACAGATTCCACATCTTCAGACTGTTTTCACCATTCAAAAGGAGAGAACAGAAGTCTGCAGGGTGAATGTGATTTCTTTCATTAAATGGAGGTTGGATGGTATAGTGGGTTGAATGGTAGCTGCCCCCCACAAAAAGATACGTAAACACTAAATCCTCAGAACATGTGGGTATTAATTTATTTGGAAAAACAGTCTGCAGATGTAATTAAGGGAAGGATCTTGAAATGGGGAGATCATCGTGGATTAACTGAGTGTGTCCTAAATCCAATGACACATATCCTTATAAGACAAAGGCAAAGGGGGATTTAACACAGATAAAAGAGGAGAAGACCATGTGAAAATGGAGACAGAGATGGAGTTATGCTGACACAAACCAAGGAGAGACACCAGAAGCCAGCAGAGGCAAGAAAGGATTCTCCCCTAGAGCCTTTGGAAGGAGCACAGCGCTACTGATGTCTTGATTTCAGGCTTCTGGTCACTAGAACTGTGAGAGGATAAATCTGTGTTGTTTTCACCCACAAAGTTTGTGGTCATTTGTTACAGCAGCCTTAGAAAATTAATGCAGATAGGGTGCAGTGTAACCAGTAAAAGCTTGTTTCTGTGGAGGGTTGCTCCTCAGAGGGAATTTTTATTGACTCTTTCCTAGCCAATGAATAGATGAAAACTCTTGAGAGTCAATGTGATTTCTAAGGGATGATGTGTCATTTTGATGATGCAGAGTTAAGTATTGCCTGCAGTGTACAGTGACTTAAGTTTGCAAATTTTGTAATTTTTCTAATCGACTGATAGAAAGTGACTCTTGTTCCCTGAGCATTAAATTATTTTCTATTACAGTTTATGAGAAATTTAGAATGGAAACTTGTTCCTCTCATCAAGTCCACAGTCAGATTTCCCCAGTTTTTCCCCACAATGTCTATTACATAACTTTGAGTAAATAAATGGAAAAGAAAATTTAGTTATGACAAAATTTAGGCAACTATCTATCTGACCAGTAGGACTCTTTATGCCACAGATATGATTTACCTGAATGACAAGGCAAAGCTCATTATGTGTGTTGCACAATCATTTTAAACCATGCTATAACTTAAAGTTATGGTTATTTAGGATTTTATGCAGTCAGGTTGAATGGAGTTTTTAAGAATTGCTTTTGAAGAGCAACGGGGCAGCATGTGTCAAGGAACTTTAAAGTGTTCTTAACTTTGACCACTGAATTCACCTCTGCATATCTATCCCAATACAATAACCCTAAATTTAAAAATAGAAAGTTATAAATGCAGTGATATTCATTATGGAATGACTTAAAATAGCAAAATATTAGTAAGTTTCATCATGGAATGGTTTAAAAATTCTATGTTGTATGGAATATCATGCAATCATTAAATAAAATATGATGCTTTTGAAGACTATATAATAATGTGGAGAAATCTTTTAATAATAATATGTAAGAGTAGTCTGCAACAATAAACTTAGGGGATGATTAGAACAATGTAAAAAGTATGCATGGAAAAACTGATTGAGGGAAATATACTAAAATGTTAACTAACAGAATGTGTATAGTAGGGTCATGGTTCTTCATTATTTTTGTCTAATTTTCTTTATTTTCTAAATGTTATTGTGATTGTTTTGGCTCAAGTTGTGAACTGACCATAGCCAATTTGGGCATGTGCACTGGGTTGTTTTTTTTTTTTTTTTGGTTGATATCAATTGCTATGAATAGTCATATGTAGCTATAGGTCTTCCCCTCTCCTTTCCTTATAGCCTCAACATCATAATTACCAGGTAGTATCTTAGGATAAAAGCTAGTCTCAGACCAAATTCTGACATATGCCCAAGCATTTATTAGAAACAAATATTACAGGAATTTATATAACTTGTTCTGTAAGCTGGATAAAGTCCCCACTTTCTGAAATTTTAGGTGCTCTGCCACCCTTCCATGAAAAAACTGCATGAAAGAAACAGGATTCAGTTAACCATATAGTTGGCATGAGGTAACCAGAAACCTTCCAGTTATCAACTAGTCCCAGAAGTGTTTAGGAATCATGCTCTTTGCACCACCCTCCCCCTATTGTTTCATTTTGGAACCCTGGACAGTGTATCTTTAAAATATTTTAACCAGTTTCATATCTTGACTGCCACTAATTTCATAAATAAAAACTCACTTTTAACACCCCTGCTCTGCAGAGGAAAAGGTAAACCCTCTCTAGTAGAAGACAGCATCATCTGGAACATCCTCTATAATTATTTTTATACACAGTGTTAAGCATCATTAAAAAATTCTTAGACATATCAAAATAAAGCCAAGAGAGGAAGAAAAAAAAAACCCCAATACACAATAACAATAGAGCCACAGGTGGTCTAGATACTGAAGTTAATAGATGTGGACTTTAGAATAACTATGATTAATATATTCAAGAGAATAGAGAAAAAGATATGGATAAAGAGAATTTCTTACTCATTTAAAGAATTGGAATCTAAACAAAGAATAAAATAAAAATTCTAAAATCAAAGTAGATCGCCATTATCTAACAGCATTACATTAAAAAAAGAAAAAATCCCTGCTGGATGTGAACTTAGAGAGAAAAGATAAAACTTTGTGAAGTTAGGTAACAATCTCCCCCACTCCTGGTCTATATTTGCATCCAATGATTTATACATAAACTAAGGAGACTTCTAGAAACATATAGCCCCCATAGAGGTTCAGAAATAAGCAGTATATACTGATGAACTGAAGCAATTGCAGTGGGCGATAGGATGAGGCTTCAACAAGAGTGGAAATGCTGAGGGTGCTCAGACGAGGTAGCAGAATGAGATCTCTCTCCCAAATTATTTTAGTATTATCCGCAATAGGCAGCAATGTTGTTATGTGATTTAAGGCAAATTGGCAATAATGAAATAACAGTCAATATATAAGTTCTCTAAACCACTGATCCTTAGTGGGGTGTAGGCAGTCCAGGAGTACATATATAGTCTGTTGAGTTTTAGGGAGGGAATGCTAAAACATATTTATATTCAACTCATCTTTGAAAAGGTTATGTATTTATTTTCATTGTGTATGTACATAGTATATTGATATGTGGAGCATACTAACTTGTAAATAGATATACATAATTTGAGAGTGAGTTAAATATATTATTTTTTTACTGTTGGCCAAAGTTTGGCCATTCCTCTAAACCTACATATTCATTTACTAAATTTCATGTTGCTTCTACTATATCATGATTCAAATCCCACTATAGCTGGTTAATATCTGAATTTGGAGTTTCATTTGCTAACCTCAGTTTTCTCCATCTATAATTTCTTGGAATTCAGGTGTTTTGTGAACTAGACTAAAAGTGACAACCTTATTTTGTAAAAAAGAGAATAGACAGTTTTCTCAAATTTAAATGGCTTTCCAGTACATTTTTACATTTTTATTAAATCTTTGCCTAGTGCTCTTATTTGTTTTCCAGTCCTAGTAAACAATAAAACAGATGAATAAAAAATTAGCAAAAAGAAACAGTAAGGTATAGATTTTTTTTTTCAGCTTGTCTGCTAATTTTGTTTAATGGATACATGCTCTTAGCTATGACTTTTTTTTATTGCAGATGTATAATATAGTCATGCTGGAATTAAGCTTATCAGCATATTATAAGGTTCCTTAAGGGCTCTAGACTCCCAACATATGCTGATGCCTGAAAACATTGAGAAGCATCATTTTATTTTATGGCTTTGATATCTGGTATTTTTTAATAGCACTTGGAAGAGTAACTTTTTCAGTTGACATAAATTTTGTTTACATGTAAATAACTCGATAGGAGAGCATATTTTGAGAGTAGACAAGGGAAGGAAATAAAGGAGCTAGGCAGCTAAGGAAGAAAGAAGGCCTGCTAGGTGGTGTGGAAAATAAATGTCCTTCTACCTCTCAGTTTGCCTGGGGTAGGCCCTGCATCTTAGAATCTTATGACTTCAAAGAAAACTCAGAGGTCATTTAGCCCAGCTGTGACTGAGGGGGTTCCCAGGACACAGGACTTTCAGTTTTAAAACTAGGAAAGTCCCAGCAAACCTCATGCAACCTCCCACATTCTGCAAGGATCCCTTCTTACATGACAAACAAAGCTGTTATTGTTCCCATTTTACAGATGAGGTTGGTGTCAGCCAAACATCTTTTAGAATACTCTCAGTGATCTCAGTGATGGGAAGCCAGCTAGTGGGTCTGTTAGAGGCTTCCTCCTCAAACAGAAGTATTTCCCCATCATTTATATTCGTTGGTTCTTTCTTACATGAAAATCACAAAGCGCTTACATTTTTTAAGTCTAGAAAACCAACTTGTCTGAGAGGTCAAAATTCAAATAACCCTAGCCCCTCACTCTTCAGCTCAATATACATAATCATTTCAAATCAATTCAGCATTCAAGGCCTGTGTAAGGCTCTGGAGGGTATCTGATAAAAGAAGAGGGGTCAATGAACAAATCTATAAAGAATACTTGATAAATGTGTCTAAACATGGTAGCCCAAGATAAGAGCCCCTGTTGGAATAAAATTATAATATGAGATGCATATGAGAAATAGAAGTGCAGATAATTAAATCTAGGCTATAGCAAGTTATTTCCTACAGTGTGTCCAATCAGTCAAACTTGACAAGTTAATTCAAATTGGTTTGATTATATGGACATCTTCAGCTCAAAGGCTGAATGACAAACTCTGATCAAAGAGAAAAAATTATACTGTAAAAATAGCATTATAAAGATAATTTTGAGGGGGAGGAAAAACTCAAGGGAAGCCACAGTTTCAATTATAAACCATATTCACTAACTGTCATTATTAACAAGGAGATAAATCCCATTACAGTTAAATGTGCATAAGGTGCTAAATTTAGCAGCCATGCAATAGCATTGCAACTCAGAATAAAAGGAAAACTTCGAATAATTTTTGCAAGACAAAGTAAAGAAGAGAGGTTAGAAGATGGAGCAGGCAAGTGCATTACTTCAGACTAGCCTGAAATGTGCTTTAAGATAAAAAAAATTTGATTTTTCTTTTTTCCTCTTTTTTAGATTAGGTTTCCACACAGGCCAAATACACCAGATGATTGTGAAATTTTCACCTTAATTTGCATGCCTAAGTATAGTTCCACATTAGAAATGAGAACAAGATGAAATGTAACTGATAAAGTGTAAGGGAATACCTCTTGGTTAAAGAATGGAATTAATTATCAGAAATTAAAGAATAAATGGTCTGTGTCAATAAAAACAAATTTAAGCTTATATCATGACTATCAGATTTTTCTTAATTCTACCAATAATTCTATAACATCAGTTTAACCCAATTTCTGGATTTTTTTCAATGCAACAGATTGTTTAACTGAGGAATCTAAATTTGTTAGGTGCTTTGGAGGTAGGTCTGTGTGCATGAACTTGCAATTTGAAGCCAAAACCACAAAATAACATGACATGACATAGCCAGTAAATAGCATATTATTTTTGTATTTCTCCTGGTATTATTTTATATGATGGTTATTACTGGTTCTGGGTATTTTTGAAATCCTGTAATTTTTAGCAAAGAAATGTCTAGATGTGACTCTGGTTCCTGAAACTCTAGCCAGTCATGGACCAAAAACATGCAGTTTTAAAATAAAATAATAAAGTTGGGATAACTGATGCTATTTTACATATATAGAAAATTTCAGACAATGAATTTTTATTTTGATTAGAAGTGCTGTATTAAAAAAAACCCTCTTGGGTTTGAGTATCAAGAATAAAAAGAAAAGTATACTATTATCATTTCTACACTTATTTAAAGTGCTACTGAAAAACCAGCCCATCTTACAGTATCTTCCCAAGAGTAAAGATATTGAGTACCTTAGTCAAGAATAGAGTAATAAGTTTTTTTTAATTGATTTATTTTATTTTTATTTAGTTTTGGCTGCGTTGGGTCTTTGTTGCTGTGTGCGGGCTTCCTCTAGTTGCGGCAAGCGGAGGCTACTCTTCGTTGCAGTACACGGACTTCTCATTGAGGTGGCTTCTCTTGTTGCAGAGCACAGGCTCTAGGCACGCGGGCTCGGTAGTTGTGGCTCGTGGGCTCTAGAGCGCAGGCTCAGTAGTTGTGGCGCATGCGCTTAGTTGCTCTGCGGCATGTGGGATCTTCGACCAGGACCAGGGCTCGAACTGTGTCCCCTGCATTGGCAGGTGGATTGTTAACCACTGCGCCACCAGCGAAGTCCCACCTTGAAGTATTGATGCCTAATTGAATGTGAGGAGGAAAGGAGGTGAGGGAGTGGGAGGAATCCGGGTGGCATGATCCTCAGATTCCTGAATTAGGGAGCCGGAAGGGTGATGCCCATTCCCTGATGGAACTCTAGATGGAAGAGCAGTTGGGGGTGAGGAGGTAATGAGTTCACTTTTGGATACGATGACCTTGGGGTGACTGTGCACCAGCCCACTGAGAGATGGTCAGGTGGTGGTGGGACATATCTGGGATGTCACTATTTCATGAATGGTCCCACTCAACAGCCACCCTTCACTCTTTATCTTTACCCTGCCTATACTATCAGTCACGAAGGCCTGTCAGTTCTACTTCCTTAATATGTAATTTCCACTTACATAAGTCTTGGTCATTTGGATTAGTGTGTGCAATGCCAAATAACTGTGAACACCTTAGCATTTCTACAAGGCCCTTCAAGATCAGACACTCTTCAGCTTTATCCCTCTCAACACTACTCCATGTGGAGCCTGCACTCCAGCCATACTGAAGCAGCTGAGGCTCTCACGAGATCTTGTTCTCACTCAATTCTGCATCCGAGCACAAAGATGTGTCTCCAACCCCAACCCCCCGCTCTGGCAGCACATCAGGGAGAGGCAATCATGAGTAAGATAGGGCTGACCCTACAGGATCTCCTAGTAGATAATCAAAAAACTGTAGCTCAGCTGAGTCAGATTTATGTCCCTTCTTTGAGGTTCACCGACAGCAAAAAGTCAGGCCCCAGTCTATTCATTTAAATTAAGTAGGCAAACCTATTGCAGAGAATCTGGTGGGTTACTTAATCATCACATAAAATAGATGTTTCATGTACTCATGTTGTTTTATTCTACTGAGAATCCAGGCATCATTGTTAGATAAAAAATTGTTTGGTAGTATGCTGCAATAAATATCTATAAAAAAGTATGTGTGTGTCAATTTCTCTTATCCTTGTCTGTATCACCGCTCTAGTAGATCAAATATATGGAGAAACCAGTAGCTGACAGTGAGATTGGAATTAGTGAAAATGTAACAGTAGTTCTATTATGTATGCCATAATACATAAAATACATGTAAAAAGTTAAAGGAGCTTGTTTTATTATGCAGGAAATGACAAGTAAGCAAAACAATATTTATAATAAAATATTCTCTTGAATGCTCAGAATTCTAACAATGTCTTGGCTGTAGATTGGGTTACCTGCCATTGCTTTATTACTATCCAATACATAGAAAGTGAAATTATTTATGGACAGAAACAGACTTTAAATTTTCATTTGGTAAAGGCAACGTTTCATTCAGTACAGACAAAAAACGTTTATAATTTACTTCTTGTTTAAAGAAGCCAGTTTAGAGTAAGCCAAAATTATCCCGGAGAATTGTTTATATTAAAAACAGGCTGAGAGTTGTTTGATCTGTCATCACCCCCCAGATTGGATGATAAACATTCTTCTTGTCAAGTTGTCTTTGGAAACCCCCTGTGCGGCTTCAAGGAAGACAAAACAAAGGTAAAAATAGTGTGCAACCCAAATCTTGCTTAACAGAATGATTTATCTTCAGGCCTACTAACCAGTGACAGGAGCACATCTAATTTTTTTCTAGTTGCTCCGCGTTTATTCATCCCTCTGAACCTAAATTCTGAGAGAAAGGAGTAGAGCGTTGGGTTTAAGACCTCGTACGCTGGCATCCATCATACTGCAAATGAATTTTGGCTCGAGCTGAAGGTAAAGTGCTCAGTCACTTTGTGCCTCAGTTTCCCTTATCTATATAATGGAGATTGTTGAAGGAATTAGGTGAGATTATACAGACCTTGGAACAGTGCCTGACATACAGGAAACCTCAACATATGTCAAGAGTTTCCCTCAGCGCGCCACTTGGCTTGTCTTTCTAAGTATTAGCATAATATAAATGGCATCAGAACGTGAGGGGCAAGGGCCACGTGATCCTTCCACGAAGGCCACTTGTAGGGGCCTTCAGAGAGTTAGCATTAAGGCTGGGAAAAAAAGGCAAGCGCGCCCGCGACTCGCGCGCGATTTCCCGCCGCGCCCGCGTCCCGGGCGGCGGGCGAGCTCCGGGGGCGCCGGGGCCGCGGCGGCGGCGACGGCGGCGGCGGCGGCGGCGGCGCGAGCGGCGCCTCCGGGCCGGTGAATCATCCCTGCAGACACCGAGAGCCGCGGCAGCAGAGAGCAGCGCCGGAAAAATGGCTGAAGCGGGCACGGGCTTTCTGGAGCAGCTCAAGTCCTGCATAGTTTGGTCTTGGACTTATCTCTGGACCGTATGGTTCTTCATCGTCCTCTTCCTGGTCTACATCCTGCGGGTGCCCTTGAAAATCAACGACAATTTGAGCACAGGTAAGGCCCGGGCAGCCAGGCCCGCTGCGCTCGCCCCTCCCCCGCCCCGGAAAGTTAGTGCAACTCGCCCGGGGCCGCGGCCAGCGGGGGCGGCCGGGCGCGCGCTCGAGGACGCGCCGGGTCCCGCGCCACCGGATGCCCGCGGCCACCCGCCAAGGACGCGGCGCCTCGGCTGGCGGGGTAGACGGGGTTGTGCGAAGGCGGCTGGCGGCCTTCGCGGCTCCGCGGCCCGGCGACCCCGCGGAGGAGGAGCCGCGCCGGCAGGCGGGCCTGACCGGCGGCTGCCGCTCCTGCGCCCGACGTGCTCGTCGGGCGGCGACAGAGGAGACGGAGGTCGGGAGGGAGGGAGTCCTCGCGTAAGCCCACTTGGCTGTCTGCGCGTGAACCCCGAGGGCTCCTCAGATTTGTACCGTGTCCTTCCTCACACGCTGTCGGCTGCGGGTGCAGAGCGTCCGAAGTGTAGTCGGACGAGGCGTGCCTCCAGATCCCGGCGCGACTCAGCCGGTCGCGGGCGCCCCCGTGAGGGTACTGCTCAGGGGTGCCCAGCGGCGAAGCCCCCAGAAGGAGTCGACCCCGCACCTGGGGCCGGGACTGCCCGCCTGTGAGCCCCCTGAGTTGCGGGCGAAGAGGCGTCTCTTTTAGATGGGGAGAGGGTTTCTCGAAAGTACTATCAGGGCTATGGATGACGTGTCAGGTTACCAGACGGAATGTCAAAGGGACAAAAGGAGAGATAGGAAATCTGGAATTTATGATGGTTTTAAATGGTCTTAGCCCTTCTCTCTCCCTTCTCCCCGTCTGCATAAGGCGTTGATAACTAGTCATGTTCAGAATCTTAGAAAAAGCTCCACATGCTAAGAAGTGAGCCCCGCCGTGTGTCCTCTCCACGGTCGTAAGTGCAGAAGGTAATTAAACAGGATCTTAAACTTGCAGTCAGACAACTGAATCATTAGAAAACAACCACAGAGAAAACTCACACCAACAGTGACACTCCGGAGACAAATCAAAAACGCAAAGTATATTTTGCAGGAAGGGTTACAGTTCTTGAAGTCTGGAAATAGTTGTGCGACTCGTTAGAAAGGTCTTTTCTTTTTTAAAATTTCACAGTAATTTGGGAAATCCTTACATTCTTGAATGAATGCGTATGTATTCTACCTAATGTGTGATTTACATAGTCCGGGAGTCAGGGGTCTGGAAATGCATTTTCCTCTGTGTTGTTAACTGCACTAAAACAATTTTTAGAATGTTTGAGATAATGTAGTCATTTTGTTAGGTACTTGTGCTTTTATTTATTTTTTTAATTTATTTATTTTTGGCTGCATTGGGTCTTTGTTGCTGCGCGTGGGCTTTCTCTAGTTGCGGTGAGCGGGGGCAACTCTTTGTGGTGTGCGGGCTTCTCATTGCGGTGGCTTCTCTTGTTGCAGAGCACGGGCTCTAGGTGTGCGGGCATCAGTAGTTGTGGCACGCGGGTTCAGTAGTTGTGGCGCGCGGGCTCTAGATCGTAGGCTCAGTAGTTGTGGCGCACAGGCTTAGTTGCTCTGCGGCATGTGGGATCTTCCCGGAGCAGGGCTTGAACCCATGTCCCCTGCATTGGCAGGCGGATTCTTAACCACTACGCCACCAGGGGAGCCCCTACTTGTGCTCTTAAATACTAAGCCTCATATACCTTGATTTCTTTAACTTAAACTCATGTTCATATTCACATTTGTTTCATAGTATCCCTTGGGAAGGTACTCCTGGGGTGCAGATAGGACTCTGCACCCTAGAATCATCTTGCCATTTTTATAGGAGCTGCTCAGCCCTTGGATGCAGTCATCCTAGTGATGATGGCTTTCTGGCTTTTCCATCTGTTAGAGTGGTTGCTTATCAGAGTATTCTTCCTTGCTTTTGGTTTCCTTGCCTTTGGCAAATATATCTCTAAGATACCTTCACCTCACGACATGTGGGGTCTTAGTTCCATGTGGGATCTTAGTTCCCCAATCAGGGATGGAAACCGGGTGCCCTGCATTGGAAGGCAGGGTCTTAACCACTGGACCACTGGGAAAGTCCCCAAAGTTTTGTTATCTTTAGAAGTTGCTTGAATATATGAGGCCATGGAGTCTTATATTTATTGGTAAGTGGGTTTAATTTTTTTCTCCCAAAAAATTCATTGTAAGGTTTAAAAATTGTGAACGTTTCTCATTTAATACACATTTAAAATTTTTATTTCAGAACACACATTTGTAATACTACATTTTCTTAAAGTAGGTTAAATAATCTACGTGTGTATATGTGTGCATGTGCCCATACGTGCCACATACCAATGCTTCATACAGAACAGGCAAGAAGCAAAATACCTACTGGTAATATGTGTACTTTTAAAAAATATATATTTATTTATTTGGCCTCCCCGGGTCTTAGTTGCGGGTCTTGGGATCTTCTTTGCCACATGCGGGATCTTTAGTTGTGGCATGCGGAATCTTTAGTTGGGGCATGAGGGAATCTTTTAGTTGCAGCCTTTGGGATTTAGTCCCCGACCAGGGATCGAACCCGGGCCCCCTGCATTGGGAGTGCGAAGTCTTGACCACTGCACCACCAGGGAAGTCCCAATATGTGTAATTTTTAAGGAAGAAAATTGTTAGGTCCTCTCCCAGCAACTTTAAATCTAGTATTTCTCACAAACACCTTTGTTAATTTGCATTAGGGTCATTTCTCATTTGGGCTTCTAAGAGATAGAGGAAATATGAAGACGAGGTATGAGATTCAGGCCGTCTGGGCTGAATCTCATCTGACACACGATAGAGGGAACCTGAGACTATTTATCCCAGTGATGCTGGACTTCTGTTTTCAGTGTGGTTTTACCTATATTTTAGTCATAAAAGAAGGTAAAGGAGAAGCACACAGAGAGTACATCTCTCTCTGCCACTTCTGTGAGAAGGTAAGGGGAGAAGGGGACATTGGACCCTCCTATGGTGGAACTTGTCCTTTCAGGGAGATCTAAATGGGTTCTAATGGAACTAATTTTGCTGTTCCTAAGTGCTATGGTGCTTGCCTCTTCCTGTGATGATGAAAGCACATGTCCCTGGAGAGGCTGTTGAATCTAGAGCTGCTTTTAGGAAGCTGTGGGTGGCCCAGGCCTCCTTCCTTAGGGAAGCTGACACTATTGACTGATTTGCAGATATTGAAAAATTCTTGCATTCCTGGGATAAATTCTACCTGATCATGGTGTATGATCCTTTTAATGTATTGTTGGATTTGGTTTGCTAGTATTTTGTTGAGGATTTTTTGCGTCTATGTTCATCAGTGATATTGGCCTGTAATTTCCTTTTTTTGTGATATCTTTGTATGGTTTTCTTATTTTTTTTTAAATTTTTGAACTTAATTCTATTTATTTTTTTATACAGCAGGTTCTTATTAGTCATCAATTTTATACACATCAGTGTATACATGTCAATCCCAATCTCCCAATTCATCACACCACCACCACCACCACCCCCTGCTGCTTTCCCCCCTTGGTGTCCATACGTTTGTCCTCTACATCTGTGTCTCAATTTCTGCCCTGCAAAACGGTTCATCTGTACCATTTTTCTAGGTTCCACATATATGCGTTAATATACGGTATTTGTTTTTCTCTTTCTGACTTACTTCACTCTGTATGACAGTCTCTAGATGCATCCACGTCTCTACAAATGACCCAGTTTTGTTCCTTTTTATGGCTGAGTAATATTCCATTGTATATATGTACCACATCTTCTTTATCCATTTGTCTGTTGATGGGCATTTAGGTTGCTTCCATGTCCTGGCTATTGTAAATAGTGCTGCAGTGAACATTGGGGTGCATGTGTCTTTTTGAATTATGCTTTTCTTTGGGTATATGCCCAGTAGTGGGATTGCTGAGTCATGTGGTAGTTCTATTTTTCGTTTTTTTAAGGAACCTCCATACTGTTCTCCATAGTGGTTGTATCAATTTACATTCCCACCAGCAGTGCAAGAGGGTTCCCTTTTCTCCACTCCCTCTTCAGCATTTGTTGTTTGTAGATTTTCTGATGATGGCCATTCTGACAGGTGTGAGGTGATACCTCATTGTAGTTTTGATTTGCATTTCTCTAATAATTAGTGATGTTGAGCAGCTTTTCATGTGCTTCTTGGCCATCTGTATGTCTTCTTTGGAGAAATGTCTATTTAGGTCTTCTGCCCATTTTTGGATTGGGTTGTTTGTTTTTTTTAATATTGAGCTGCATTTCTTTTTAGTACTGAGCTGCAAATTTATATATTTTGGAGGTTACTCCTTTGTCCATTGATTCGTTTGCAACTATTTTCTCCCATTGTGAGGGCTGTCTTTTTGTCTTCTTTATGGTTTCCTTTGCTGTGCAAAAGCTTTGAAGTTTCATTAGGTTCCATTTGTTTATTTTTGTTTTTATTTCCATTACTCTAGGAGGTGGATCAAAAAAGATCTTGCTGTGATTTATGTCAAAGAGTGTTCTTCCTATGTGTTCCTCTAAGAGTTTTATAGAGCCCAGTCTTACATTTAGGTCTGTAATCCATTTTGAGTTTATTTTTGTGTATGGTGTTGGGGAGTGTTCTAATTTCATTCTTTTACATGTAGCTGTCCAGTTTTCCCAGCACCACTTATTGAAGAGACTGTCTTTTCTCCATTATATATCCTTGCCTCCTTTGTCATAGATTAGTTGACCATAGGTGCGTGGGTTTATCTCTGGGCTTTCTATCTTGTTCCATTGATCTATATTTCTGTTTTTGTGCCAGTACCATATTATCTTGATTACTGTAGCTTTGTAGTATAGTCTGAAGTGAGGGAGTCTGATTCCTCCAGCTCCGTTTTTTTCCCTCAAGACTGCTTTGGCTATTTGGGGTCTTTTGTGTCTCCATACAAATTTTAAGATTTTTTGTTCTAGTTCTGTAAAAAATGCCATTGGTAATTTGATAGAGATTGCATTGAATATGTAGATTGCTTTGGGTAGTATAATCATTTTCACAATATTGATTCTTCCAATCGAAGAATATGGTATATCTCTTCATCTGTTCATATCATCTTTAATTTCCTTCATCAGTGTCTTATAGTTTTCTGCATACAGGTCTTTTGTCTCCCTAGATAGGTTTATTCCTAGGTATTTTATCCTTTTTGTTGCAATGGTAAATGGGAGTGTTTCCTTAATTTCTCTTTCAGATTTTTCATCATTAGTGTATAGGAATGCAAGAGATTTCTGTGCATTAATTTTGTATCCTGCTGCTTTACCAAATTCATTGATTAGCTCTTGTAGTTTTCTTGTGGCATCTTTAGGATTCTCTATGTATAGTATCATGTCATCTGCAAACAGTGACAGTTTTACTTCATATTTTCCAATTTGGATTCCTTTTATTTCTTTTTCTTCTCTGTTTGCCATGGCTAGGACGTCCAAAACTATGTTGAATAATAGTGGTGAGAGTGGACATCCTTGTCTTATTCCTGATCTTAGAAGAAATGCTTTTAGTTTTTTACCATTGAGAATGATGTTTGCTGTGGGTTTGTCATATATGGCCTTTATTATGTTGAAGTATGTTCCCTCTTTGCCCACTTTCTGGAGAGATTTATCATAAATGAATGTCGAATTTTGTCAAAACCTTTTTCTGCATCTATTAAGATGATCATATGGTTTTATTCTTCAATTTGTTAATATGGTTTATCACATTGATTGATTTGCATATATTGAAGAATCCTTGCATCCCTGGGATAAATCCCACTTGATCATGGTGTATGATCCTTTTAATGTGTTGGTGGATTCAGTTTTCTAGTATTTTGTTGAGGATTTTTGCATCTATATTCATCAGTGATATTGGTCTGTAATTTTCTTTTTTTGTAGTGTCCTTGTCTGGTTTTGGTATCAGGGTGATACCTCATAGAATGAGTTTGGGAGTGTTCCTTCCTCTGCAATTTTTTGGAAGAGTTTGAGAAGGATGGGTGTTAGCTCTTCTCTAAATGTTTGATAGAATTCACCTGTGAAGCCAGGTGGTCCTGGACTTTTCTTTGTTGGAAGATTTTTAATCACAGTTTCAATTTCATTATTTGTGATTGGTCTGTTCATATTTTCTATTTCTTCCTGGTTCAGTCTTGGAAGGTTATACCTTTCTAAGAATTTGTCCATTTCTTCCAGGTTGTCCATTTTATTGGCATAGGTTGCTTGTAGTAGTCTCTCAGGATGCTTTGTATTTCTGTGGTGTCTGTTGTAACTTCTCCTTTTTCATTTCTAATTTTATTGATTTGAGTCCTCTCCCTCTTTTCCTTGATGAGTCTGGCTAATGGTTTATCAATTTTGTTTATCTTCTCAAAGAACCAGCTTTTAGTTTTATTGATCTTTGCTATTGTTTTCTTTGTTTCTATTTCATTTATTTCTGCTCTGATCTTTATGATTTCTTTCCTTCTGCTAACTTTGGGTTTTGTTTGTTCTTCTTTCTCTAGTTCCTTTAGGTGTAAGGTTAGATTGTTTATTTGAGATTTTTCTTGTTTCTTGAGGTAGGCTTGTATAGCTATAAACTTCCCTCTTAGAACTGCTTTTGCCGCATCCCATAGCTTTTGGACCATCATGTTTTCATTGTCATTTGTCAGTAGGTATTTTTTGATTTCCTCTTTGATTTCTTCAGTGATCTCTTGGTTATTTAGTAAAGTGTTGTTTAGCCTCCCTGTGTTTGTGTTTTTTACATTTTTTTCCCTGTAGTTGATTTCTAATCTCCTAGCTTTGTGGTCAGAAAAGATGCTTGATATGATTTCAATTTTCTTAAATTTACTGAGGCTTGATTTGTGACCCAAGATGTGATCTATCCTGGAGAATGTTCCATGTGCACTTGAGAAGAAAGTGTGTTCTGTTGTTTTTGGATGGAATGTCCTATAAATATCAATTAAATATATCTGGTCTATTGTGTCATTTAATGCTTGTGTTTCCTGATTAATTTTCTGTTTGGATGATCTGTCCATTGGTGTAAGTGAGTTGTTAAAGTCCCGCACTATTATTGTGTTACTGTTGATTTCCACTTTTATAGCTGTTAGCAGTTGCCTTATGTATTGAGGTGCTCCTATTTTGGTGCATATATATTTATAATTGTTATATCTTCTACTTGGATTGATCCCTTGATCATTATGTAGTGTCCTTCCTTGTCTTTTGTAACGTTCTTTATTTTAATGTCTATTTTATCTGATATGAGTATTGCTACTCCAGCTTTCTTTTGATTTCCATTTGCATGGAATATCTTTTTCCATCCCCTCACTTTCAGTTTGTCTGTGTCCCTAGGTCTGAAGTGGGTCTCTTGTAGGCAGCATATATATGGATCTTGTTTTTGTTTCCATTCAGCATGCCTGTGTCTTTTGCTTGGAGCATTTAATCCATTCACGTTTAATTATCGATATGTATGTTCCTATGACCATTTTCTTAATTGTTTTGGGTTTGTTTTTGTAGGTCCTCTTCTTCTCTTGTGTTTCCCACTTAGAGAAGTTCCTTTAGCATTTGTTGTAGAGCTGGTTTGGTAGTGCTGATTTCTCTTAGCTTTTGCTTGTCTGTAAAGCTTTTGATTTCTCCATCGAATCTGAATGAGATCCTTGCTGGGTAGAGTAATCTTGGTTGTAGGTTGTAGGTTCTTCCCTTTCATCACTTTAGTATATCATGCAACTCCCTTCTGGCTTGTAAAGGTTCTGCTGAGAAATCAGCTGTTAACCTTATGGGGGTTCCCCTGTATATTATTTGTCACTCTTCCCTTGCTGCTTTCAATAATTTTTCTTTGTCTTTAATTTTTGCCAGTTTGATTACTATGTGTCTCGGCATGTTTCTCCTTAGGTTTATCCTGTATGGGACTCTCTGCACTTCCTGGACGTGTGTGGCTATTTCCTTTCCCATTTTAGGGAAGTTTTTGACTATAATCTCTTCAAATATTTTCTCTGGTCATTTCTCTCTCTCTTCTCCTTCTGGGACCCTTATAATGCGAATATTGTTGCATTTACTGTTTTCCCAGAGGTCTCTTAGGCTGTCTTCATTTATTTTCATTCTTTTTTCTTTATTCTGTTCTGGCAGCAGTGAATTCCACCATTCTGTCTTCCGGTCACTTATCCGTTCTTCTGCCTCATTTATTTTACTATTGATTCCTTCTAGTGTATTTTTCATTTCAGTTATTGTATTGTCCATCTCTGTTTGTTTGTTCTTTAATTCTTCTAGATCTTTGTTAAACATTTCTTGCATCTTCTTGATCTTTGTCTCCATTCTTTTTCTGAGGTCTTGGATCATCTTCACTATCATTCTGAATTCTTTTTCTGGAAGGTTGCCTATCTCTACTTCATTTAGTTGTTTTTCTGGAGTGTTATCTTGTTCCTTCATCTGGTACATAGCCCTCTGCCTTTTCATCTTGTTTGTCTTTCTGTGAATGTGGTTTTTTGTTCCACAGGCTGCAGGATTGTTCTTCTTGTTTCTTCTGTCTGCCCTCTGGTGGATGAGGTTATCTAAGAGGCTTGTGCAACTTTCCTGATGGGAGGGACTGGTGGTTGGTAGAGCTGGCTGTTGCTGTGGTGGGCAGAGCTCAGTAAAACTTTAATCTGCTTGTCTGCTAATGGGTGGGGCTGGGTCCCCTCCCTACTGGTTGTTTGGCCTGAGACGACCCAACACTGGAGCCTACCCAGGCTCTTTGGTGGGGCTAGTGACCGGCTTTGGGAGGGCTCACGCCAAGGAGTACTTCCCAGAACTTCTGCTACCAGTGTCCTTGTCCTCACGGTGAGACCGAGCCACCCTCCGCCTCTGCAGGAGACCCTCCGACACTGGTAGGTAGGTCTGGTTCAGTATCTGTGGGGTCACTGCTCCTTCCCCTGGGTCCTGATGTGCACACTACTTTGTGTGTGCCCTCCGAGAGTGGAGTCTCTTTTTCCCCCAGTCCTGTCTAAGTCCTGCAATCAAATCCCGCTAGCCTTCAAAGTCTGATTCTCTAGGAATTCCTCCTCCTGTTGCCAGACCCCAAGATTCGTAAGCCTGACATGGGGCTCAGAACCTTCACTCCAGTGTGTGGACTTCCGTGGTATAAGTGTTCTCCGGTTTGTGAGTCACCCACCCAGCAGTTATGGGATTTGATTTTACTGTGATTGCGCCCCTCCTACCATCTCATTGTGGCTTCTCCTTTACTTTGGATGTGGGGTATCTTTTTTGGTGAGTTCCAGTGTCTTCCTGTCAATGATTGTTCAGCAGTTAGTTGTGATTCCGGTGTTCTCGCAAGAGGGAGTGAGAGCATGTCCTTCTACTCCGCCATCTTGAACCAATCTCCTTTGTATGGTTTTGGTGTCAGGGTGATGTTGGCCTCAAAGAATGAGTTTGGAAGTGTTCCTTGCTCTGCAGGTTTTTGGAATAGTTTGAGGAGGATAGGTGTTAACTCTTCTCTAAATGTTTGGTAGAATTCACCTGTGAAACCATCTTCTGTTTTTTTGGGAGTTTTTAAATTTAAATCTTATAATGAAAAATGAATTTAGGAGAGACAAAGGAGGAAGCAAACATATTAGGAATAGCACACAGTGGTTAGTTTGATAATTGATTTTTGATGTTCTGCCCTTGAGTTGGATAGAAGAATGTTAAAATAGTTCTATGATTTACTGAAAATATAATGAACTTTTAACAAGATTTTTAAAAATCCCAAATTATATTGTTACTTGTCAGTTTTCAAGTGAATTAATTATCCTAAAACAGTGCTTTTCTGAAAGGGCAGAAAATTAATTGTAGACAGGAGCAGTCATACGGGATA
The DNA here is from genome assembly GCF_964374135.1 of Grampus griseus. Lineage (NCBI taxonomy): Eukaryota > Metazoa > Chordata > Mammalia > Artiodactyla > Delphinidae > Grampus > Grampus griseus. The sequence continues at coordinate 32,557,137 of NC_139003.1, read as the reverse complement.
TTATTCAAGAAAAACAGTAGCATAGATTAATCTTTTTTTTTTTTTTTTTTTTCATTTTTGTGGTACACGGGCCTCTCACTGTTGTGGCCTCTCCCTTTGCGGAGCACAGGCTCCGGACGCGCAGGCTCAGCGGCCATGGCTCACGGGCCCAGCCGCTCCACGGCATGTGGGATATTCTCGGACCGAGGCACGAACCCGCGTCCCCTACATCGGCAGGTGGACTCTCAACCACTGCGCCACCAGGGAAACCCTATTTCTCTATTTTTAACATAAATATACAAACTATATTTTGTAGAATCCTTTTAGATTTACAGAAGATTACTAAAATACTACAGAGAGTTCCCATATACCTAACATCCAGTTTCCCCTATTACTAATATCTTACATTATTATGGTACATTTGTTTCAATTAAGGAACCAATATTGACACATCATTTTTAAAAAATTATTTTATTGAAGTATAGTTGATTTACAATGTTGTGTTAGTTTCTGGTTTACAGCAAATGATTCAGATATATATATATGAATATATATATGTAATAGTTAGCATTTGCTAATCCCAAACTCCCAGTCCATCCCTCCTGCACCTCCCCTTCCCCATGGCAATCACAAGTCTGTTCTCTATGGCTGTGAGTCTGTTTCTGTTTCATAGATAAATTCATTTGTGACACATCATTTTTAATTGAAGTCTATACATCATTCAGATTTCCTTAGTTTTTACCAAATGTCCTTTTACTATGTTCCAGGATTCCATCCAGTATACCACACTACATTGTTGTCATGTCTCCTTAGACTTCTTTTGGCTGTGACAGGGTTTCATATTTTTCTGGTTTTTGATGACCTTGATAGTTTTGAGGAGTATTGGTTAGGTGTTTTGTAGACTCTTCCTGAACTGGGATATGTCAGGAGTTTTTCTCATGATTTTTCTGGGATTATGGATTTGGGGAGGGAGGACCGCAGAGGTAAAACGCCATTTTCATTACATATCATGGGTACATACCGTCAATTTGATTTGTCACTGTTGATGTTGACCTTGATCACCTGACTGAGGTGGTTTAGTGTTTGTCAAGTTCTACACTGTAAAGCTACTCCCCTCTCCCCTTCAAATACTGTACTATTAAAATGGAAGTCACTTTGCACAGCCCATGCTTCTGGAGTGAAGTTTTGCTTCCCTTTGTAAAAATAAACAGAGACCACCCAAAAGGAATAAGTAAAGGCTGTTTATTCAGAGCTTGCTATAGCAAGGAAGAACTTCACCGAGAATTGTTCACCATTTTGGAAACTCAGGACTCCAATAGCAATACCATTTGTAGTATCTGAGTCGCTAATGTGACATACTTGTATCGGCCTGCATTGGTAGTTGTTGCATTCATGGTGATGCTATGTAAGGGTACAAGTGTCTGTCTACTTCATTAAATGTTTTACCAAAGTCATGAAAACATCTGCATTCTGAATACAATTGTATTATTTTAAACAGGGCCAGAGTGAGGCATGTGAGGTGCCTGGGTGCAGAATTTAAGGAGCTACTCTCTCAGTCCTGCAGGTGCAGCTTCAGCATTTGCATGACTTTGCCTTAAATTTTATACTGTAGGTGCCTTGCTCGCCTTATCCCTTATCCTGCCCTTGATTACAAATTGTGTTCTGTTTACTTCTTCTTTATATTAGAGTTAGGATATTATATTGGTTATTTTTGAAATTTATGTGTGAGAGTAGGTAGATTATTAAGTTTGTTATAGGATAGAAAGAGGGTGTTTAAAATTAGTTTTTATAAAAGGTGTTAGATCTGATTGGACTGAGAACCACTGCTGTAGGGCATATATTTGGAAGTGTCCCTTCCTTAGCCATATCAGCATCTTCAGTTTTATTGGATATTTCCAGATTAATTTACATATGATTGTATTAGTCAGAGATTGCTGCAGTAATGCTACATAAAACAAAACAAAACAAAACAAAAAAACACTTTAAAACTTAGTGGCTTAAAACAACAAGTGTTCGGGGCTTCTCTGGTGGCACAGTGGTTGAGAGTCCGCCTGCCAATGCAGGGGATGCGGGTTCGTGCCCCGGTCCGGGAAGATCCCACATGCCGCGGAGCGGCTGGGCCCGTGAGCCATGGCCGCTGAGCCTGCATGTCCGGAGCCTGTGCTCAGCAATGGGAGAGGCCACAACAGTGAGAGGCCTGCGTACAGCAAAGAAAAAAACAAAACCAAAAACAAACCAAAAAAACAATAAGTGTTTATTTTTCCCTGTTGCAACTCAAATGTGCTTGGCTGGATTCCTGACTCCAGACATCGGGCTCCAGGCTCCAGGCTCCAGGTTAGGTTAAGGTTGGATTCAGGTCTGCTCCATGTCTCTCATTCTGTTGGACAAATAGCTACCCAATCTTCTCATGCAACATGGCAAGAGCAAAAAGAAGGTAAGTGGAAATATGTAAAACCTCATGTGGGTCATATCTAGAACTGGCTTACTGTCTCCTTCTCTGTCACTTCTGCCTACTTTCCATTGGTGAGAGCAAGTCATAAGCCCAACATCTGTGGGGGTAGGGAAGTATACTCTGCTTATTCTGCAGAGCCATCTGGAAAAGTTGTGGATCATAATTCCAATACAAGGAGGGTATGAAGAATTATGACCCATGATTCAGTTTACTACAATGGTTGTACCATTATATACTCTACCAGTCATGTATGCAAGCTTCTATTTCTCAGCATCTTCAAGATCTTGATGTTACCAGACTTCAACATTTTTGCTAGTTTGATGCATGCCAAATGACATATTGTTATTTTAATTTGCATTTCTAATTGTATATGTCTATTCAAAATATTTACTATATACTTGTTTTTAAAGATTAGTTTTTCTTCCACTATAAAGTCAGTTAATAAGAATAATAAAATCTTTTTGTGATGAAAACAAAAATTTGGAATATGAGATTATGATGGTTGTAATTAGTTACAAACTCTGGCAACCAATTTCTATTCTTTTGCTTACATGATGTCAGATATTCTGAAGAATATTAAAAATGTCTATACTCTTTTTTTAATTATTTATTTTTAAAGTTTATTTTTGGCTGTGTTGGGTCTTTGTTGCTGCACGGGGGCTTTCTCTAGTTGCGGTGAGCGGGGGCTACTCTTCATTGCCATGCGTGGGCTTCTCATTGCAGTGGCTTCTCTTGTTGTGGAGCACGGGCTCTAGGCGTGCAGGCTTCAATAGTTGTGGCTCGCAGGTTCTAGAGTGCAGGCTCCGTAGTTGTGGCGCACGGGCTTAGTTGTCCCGCGGCACATGTGATCTTCCTGGACCAGGGCTTGAACCCGTGTCCCCTGCACTGGCAGGCGGATTCTTAACCACTGCACCACCAGGGAAGCCCTATACTCTGTTTTTGAAAGACCCTTTTAGTTCTGACATTATGATTCTGTGGACATGGTGCATTTACAGTTTTCTTTCTACTTAGTAATCTAATTCTGTTGAATCCATTTAGTAAGTCAGGTATATGCTATGTATTCCAAACTACTCTTTTGAAAATGTGACTGGTTATTACAGAATATGCTGCTGTTGTGAGTTTCAGTAAACGGATTTCTGGGGTGTTCCTCTGGGAAGAGTGCTTCCTCTTTACTGGCACTGCTCCATCTGGAGGCAGCGCTTACCGGTGGACTCCATCCAGGTGAGAGAGGCGTGGGGAGGAAGAAAGGCACCCACAGAGTTTCTGCCTTGTATTGAGTGGGCCAAAAAGTTCCTTTGACTTTTCAGTAAAAAAAAAAAAAGACACATTTTTCAGTTTCACCAAGAAGTTTATTGGACAGTGTATTCACCGTTTTGTTCCACTACCTTCTGCCATTTTTCAGGCAACTTTGTAATTCCATCTTCCCCAAACTATTTATCTTTTTGAGCAAAGAACTGGTCCAGGTGCCTTTTACAGTCTTTCAGGGAATTGAAATTTTCTCCATTAAGAGAATATTGTAAAGACCGAAATAAATGGTTATCTGAAGGTGCAATGTCTGGTGAATATAGTGGATGAATCAGAACTTCCCAGCCAAGCTGTAACAGTTTTTGCCTGGTCAGCAAAGAAACAGGCAGCCTTGCGTTATCCTGATGGAAGAGTATACGTTTTCTGTTGACTAATTCTGGACGCTTTTCGTCAAGTGCTGCTTTCAGTTGGTCTAATTGAGAGCAGTATTTGTTGGAATTAATCATTTGGTTTTCTGGAAGGAGCTCTGTATAATAGAGGACTCCTTTCCAATCCCACCATATACACAACATCACCTTCTTTGGATGAGACTGGCCTTTGGTGTGGTTGATGGTGGTTCATTTCGCTTGCCCCACGGTCTCTTCCATTCCACATTATTGTACAGTATCCACTTTTTATCGCCCGTCACAATTTGTTTTAAAAACGGAACATTTTCATTATGTTTCAATAGAGAATTGCATGTGGAAATACGGTCAAGGAGGTTTTTTTCACTTAACTTATGTGGAACCCGAGCATCAAAGCGATTAACATAACCAAGCTGGTGCAAATGATTTTCAGCACTTGATCGGGATATTTTGAGTATGTCAGCTATCTCCCGCATGGTATAATGTTGATTGTTCTCAATTAATGTCTCGATTTGATCGCTGTCAACTTCAACTGGTCTACCCGTCTGTGGAGCATTGTCCAGTGGTAATCTCCAACACGAAACTTCACAAACCCCTTTTGACATGTTTGATCAGTCACAGCACCTTCTCCAAACACTGCACAAAACTATTTATGTGTTTCAGTTGAGTTTTTACCTTTCTTGAAATAATAAAGCACAATATGCCGAAAATGTTGCTTTTTTCCCTTCCATCTTCAATATTAAAATGGCTACACAAAAATTCACCAATTTTGATGTCTTTTTTTAAAATGCACACTGATATGACAGCTGTCACTTACAATCTAACAAAATTGTTTCGAATGAAGTTAAAGACAACTAAGCGCTTCTAGAGCCATCTTACGGAAAAAAACAAATGCAACTTTTGGCCAACCCAATACATACAATCCCATTTATGCTGGATCAGACAGGTTAGTCCTAGAATGGTGGTGTTTTTAGAGAAGCACAGGCCATTACTGACAAAACTAACAAAAATGAGTGGAAAGAAATTTCATTCTATACTGTTAGTTCTTAATGGAGATACAATGCATAACCCCAGTGCATTTCTAGTGTCTGCTTTGTCTGCTGTTCCTCATATATCACCCTGCCCTTTGTTCTTTCTCCTGTTCCCAGTCAGCCAGGACTTTTACTCTCCTTACTCTCTTCAGCCTCAGTGTTTTATTGCAGAGAGTGACTCTTCAATAGCCCTTTTCTCTCTCTCTACTGTCTCAGGTCCTCTCTTGTCTCTTAGGTCTAGTGCTTCTCTGCCCATTTTTTTTATTCTGCATCACAGAAAGCCTGGGGACAGTGGACTAGGAGAGTCTCTTGGATTTTGAGGCTGGTGGAGTGAAGGTCTGGGTAGAGTATTGATTTGGATTTTCTTTGGCAGGCTGTGGACAGAGTGAGGACGTCTATGCATAGGCCACCATTAATGCCTTTTGTGCTGTCACACAAGGAAGGGAAGGCTGGTTCGGGGCTCTAGTGGTGTGCCCAGTTCTTCCTTTTGCCCCAGCAGCCCCATGGCCAGGAGCCATCCTTTAGAAAAAATATGGAAAGGAGTCAGGGCCTTCAAAGAGACAGCCATTGAGGCACTCCTGGTTTCTGTGGGACTGCTAAGGCTTGGTATTGCCAAGGCAGGTCTGTTCTACAATAGTATGTGGAATATGTTTCTTTTACAGGTGGGAGAAAAGCCACCTCTTCATCAGGGATCGGTATATCCTTCCCTGCTGGGATAGCACTTTTTTTTTTTTGCTGCGCTGCACAGCACGTGGGCTCTCGGTTCCCCGACCAGGAACTGAACCTGCGCCCCCTGCAGTGGAAGCACGGAGTCCTAACCACTGGACCGCCAGGGAGGTCCCCAGAATAGCACATTCTTACGTGACTTGATACTCAGATGTTCAGGTCTTTTCTGTGTGATTCTTTCACTTTTAAGTGTGATTTTTAGAACTCCCACGGCTTAGTTTTGGTGAATCCCTCCCCCGCATCCCCTACCCCTTAAATACCTTTGCACAGTTGTCCTCACTGCAGCTACATCAGGGCCATCGTGCCTGCTTGGCTTGGTCCTAGAGCGGTGATTTTAATCTGGAGTGTAGCTGACTGGGGCACCAAATCCTGAATGGTAATGAGGTTTTAATCTTGAGGCTGCGGTTTCAGTAGATGGGCTGGCGATGTCACGATTCTCTTTGACAGGCTAGTGGTCGGTGACTTGCTATATTCTTCAGCATCCACACATTTTATTCTGTTAGGTAAGCAGGGAAAGGTTAGTTTTTGGTGCCAAGAGCTTAGTTGAGTCATTCCTTCGCCCCTTCTGGCCATCCTCACATCTTTTGGTAAGACAGGTACACTTACTGGCTGTTGGCAGTCTTCAAAGAGAGAAACAGTAGGTCGGGGAGGCTGGGTCAGTATACATGGAACAGCATGTCTCTTGCCAGGGAAGGGAAAGGCTGCTTCCTGATCTGTAGGTGTGAGGTCTTCTGATGCCTTCAGACCTGCTTTTCCTTGGAGGCCCAGCTATCACAGGGGTTAGTGAGGATGAATCCCAGTTCCGATGTCTTAGAATGCAGCATCTTGGAAGGCAACAGAGGAGACCAAAAATAGAATGGACCAATTACCTCTCAGAAAAGGCTAGACTAGATCCTAGACTAGAACATTGTGTAAGGATTTTGAGTGGGGGAATTAAATGCTTTGATGTATATTATGAATATAACTATTGCTGGCAGAGATAAGGGCACTATGTTAATGAAGGTCCCAGCAGGAAACATATCATACACTCAGATTGTTAACTGAGAAGAATTTAATAAACAAAGATGTGGGCAGGAAAATAAAAAAGGATATTTTATTGATAATAAAGGGTAGTGTACTACTTTGGAGCTAGCAGCAGCAGGGAGCCATTACCATCTGCAGGCCTGAAGGGACAAGGGGAAGCAGCAGTTACTGGAACTTGGAGAGATAGCCCTGCAGAAGGCTGTGGCCTTCCGAAGAGAGCCAGGGCCAACTTGTGACTCTGAGGTGAAGCTGTACGTTGGGAGCCGGGGAAGAATGTCCTTCCCCCATTCCCTGCCCATGCTCTGAATCCCTTGTTGGGGTCTCCCATTGGATGAACCAACCAGAGCCAGAGGGTAGAGTGAGGAAGGTGGGAAGTAAGCTGGAGGGGCAAATGGAAAATGCCTAGCCTAGCATAAGGCACTTTTCTCTGCCTCCTTGAACCATTTTTTTAAAAGAGTTTCTTTTTCCTAACAAGAGGCATTTCTCAAGGTTCTGTTTTTCAATAATCTTATTTTCTCATGCTGTACCCTTCAGTAATCTCATGTAGATGAAACTCAAGTCTCTATTTCTTTTCTGCCCCCATCTCAGCTTCCAGGTGTGCATTTTCAGTGGCCTATTGGATATTTTCATTGAGATACAGGTCACTAGCTCTTTTCCTTCTCTTCCTCCCAGCAGAGCTCAATTTCTCTGAAGGATCGCACCACTTGCAAGGCTCGTAATAATCTTCATCTATTATTTCCTTTACATGTAATTAGTTGACAAATCCTGTCAAATTTTAGTGCTTCATGAATCACCCTTCAATTCCTACTTCTATCTTTATTTCAGCCTTTGTAATCTTATTACAATAATCTCCCAAATGATCTTCCTGCCTCTAATCTCTCCTAATCTATCCTCCATACTGGGATTTTGCTTTTAGATCCTTTAATGTCTTCCTGTTGCCTAGTGAATAAAATGGAGACATCTAAATCGAATATTCTAGGCCTTCTTCCATTAGCCCTGGTGAACCTTTCTAGCTTGATACTCAGTACTAACCTTCATATTTTGCGCTCCACTCAAAATATACTTTACTTCATGTATTGTCATCATTTCCATTATGCTCATTTCTTAATCACTTTAAAAATTACTCACTTTTTTTTTTATCATGGAGACCGGATGACACCTATAGTTTACTGATTCCAAATGGTTCCTCAAACCCCCAATTCTAAGTGCCCCACATAACCTATATATCCCATTGGCTCCCTGACCTCCTTGTCCTGTGTTTCCTGAGGACCTTGACCTTTCCTTCCAGAGTCTTACTCCTACTTATGGTACATCCAGGCCTGTCAGCCCCTGAACTCTGGGGGCCCTCAGTCTTCTCCCCAACAGTGTGTGTTCCTCTGGAAGTCGAGCCCTTTTATTTGATGCTGGTCACAAGGAACAACTGACAGTCAATATGGAGGCCCCTCTAGCACTTTTTTTTTTTTTTTTCATTTTAACATCTTTATTGGAGTATAATTGCTTTACAATGGTATGTTAGTTTCAGCTTCACAACAAAATGAATCAGTTATATATATACATATGTTCCCATATCTCTTCCTGCTTGTGTCTCCCTCCCTCCCACCCTCCCTATCCCACCCCTCCAGGCGGTCACAAAGCACCGAGCTGATCTCCCTGTGCTATGCGGCTGCTTCCCACTAGCTATCTACCTTATGTTTGGTAGTGTATATATGTCCATGCCTCTCTCTCGCTTTGTCACAGTTTACCCTTCCCTCTCCCCATAGCCTCAAGTCCATTCTCTAGTAAGTCTGTGTCTTTATTCCTGTTTCACCCCTAGGTTTTTCATGACATTTTTTTTTTCTTAAATTCCATATATATGTGTTAGCATACGGTATTTGTCTCTCTCTTTCTGACTTACTTCACTCTGTATGACAGACTCTAGGTCTATCCACCTCATTACAAATAGCTCAATTTCGTTTCTTTTTATGGCTGAGTAATATTCCATTGTATATATGTGCCACATCTTCTTTATCCATTCATCTGATGATGGACACTTAGGTTGCTTCCACCTCTGGGCTATTGTAAATAGAGCTGCAATGAACATTTTGGTAGATGACTCTTTTTGAATTATGGTTTTCTCAGGGTATATGCCCAGTAGTGGGATTGCTGGGTCATATGGTAGTTCTATTTGTAGTTTTTTAAGGAACCTCCATACTGTTCTCCATAGTGGTTGTATCAATTTACATTCCCACCAACAGTGCAAGAGGGTTCCCTTTTCTCCACACCCTCTCCAGCATTTATTGTTTCTAGATTTTTTGATGATGGCCATTCTGACTGGTGTGAGGTGATATCTCATTGTAGTTCTGATTTGCATTTCTCTAATGATTAGTGATGTTGAGCATCCTTTCATGTGTTTGTTGGCAATCTGTATATCTTCTTTGGAGAAATGCCTATTTAGGTCTTCTGCCCATTTTTGGATTGGGTTGTTTGTTTTTTTGTTATTGAGCTGCATGAGCTGCTTGTAAATTTTGGAGATTAATCCTTTGTCAGTTGCTTCATTTGCAAAATTTTCTCCCATTCTGAGGGTTGTCTTTTGGTCTTCTTTATGGTTTCCTTTGCTGCGCAAAAGCTTTTAAATTTCATTAGGTCCCATTTGTTTACTTTTGTTTTTATTTCCATTACTCTAGGAGGTGGGTCAAAAAGGACCTTCCCTCTAGCACTTCTGATTCACTTTTTGTTGACTAAAATTTTTATTTTAAAATAATCTTAAATTTACAGAGAAGTCGAAAGTCAGTACAGGTTTTTTTTTCTTCCAGAACCACTAGAGAGGACGTTGCTGATGTGATTTCCTACACTTTCCTTAGTATTTCCTACAAACAAGGGTGTTCTCCTACATAACCACAGTAAACTCATCAAAATAAATTGATTCTACTAATTAATCAGTTTAATTCATCAGAAATTCGTACAGTACTACCATCTAGTTCTCAGGCACTACTCAAGTCTCACCAGTGGTTCCAATAATGTGCTTCATAGCAAAAGGATCATTTGCAATCATGCATTACATTTGGTTGCTGTGTCTCTTTAGACCTCTTTAATCTGGAACAGTTCCTCAGTTTTTCCTTGACTTTCGTGACCTGGATATTTTTGATGAATACATGCCAGTTATTTGGTAGAACACCCTTCAATTTGGGTTTGCCCCATGGTTCTTCATGATTAAGTGCAGGTTATGTATGTACCTTGGCCAGAATATCACAGTAGCAATGCTGTGTTTTTCTCATTGCATCCTATCAGGTAGCTCATGATTTTTATTTGTCCCATTAGTGACGATGCTCATTTTGATCCTTTGAATCCTTGCGTCTGCAAGGATTTGCTGCTGTAAAGTTATTTTTACTCCTTTTGTAGTTAGTATGTATTTTGTGGAGAAGAGCTTTGGAATTACATAAATTCTTCATCAGACTTTCAGTGTATTCATTTATTTCTTTGTATCAGTGTGGACTCCTGGTTTCCTGTTTCATTCAGTGAGCTATAATTTGTTACTATCACTATTATTATTTTGATACTCAAACTGTCCCAGATTTGGCCCTTCAAGCGGGCTTCTGTATCCTTTTGACATGTCCCTGTCATTCTTTGAGAACTTGATTACTTTCTAAGATGTTCCAGTCTCAACTTGTGCTTTACCTGCTCCAGCCTTAGAATCAGCAGTTTCTCTAAGACTCCCTTTTTCCTTTTAGTGGAGACAAATATTTAGAAGTCAAGATCTGGGCACAAGGTGTGCTTATTGCTTGTTGGCGTTTTGCTTCTCCCAGCCCTCTCAGACGACAGAGCAAGGGAATATATGTATAGATAGATAAATAGATAGATAGATGGATACAGATAGAGATAGGCACATTTAAATGTATATTTCTTTATATCTATTTATTCACTATCTAGCTCTCTTGAAATCATGAATTCACATTGATACCTCAGATTCCATTCTAATCCCTCCAGAGTTCATTCCAGTTTTCTTTCCATATCTGTTTCTTCACTGACGGTGAGAAACCTGGGTCCCACTATCCTTAATATACTTTCTGTTTGCTCAATATATCTGTATGTACCAGTATCTCTTAACATTCCTTCTCACCTTACTCTGACTCTGACATACTTGGGTTATGAAACCACATGCTGAGCAGACCTCAAAGGCCCTGCTCATCCTGTTTGGATTCTAACACCCAATACCTCTACTTTCCTCCCCACTCCCCCCAGGGGGATGGCTTCCTCTCACCATTCAGCTCTGACATCACATTTGGGGCCACTCCCTTTTCTTATGCCCTCCTGACTCTGCTTGGGCTCTGACACCCCAAGCAGAGGTGTTCCCATGCGTGGATGAGCTCCTCACCCTGCTCTGGGCCTCTGTGCTGCTGCCACTCCCCCACCCCCACCCCCGACACACACTGTGTTTGCCACCCCAGCATAGAGGCCCACTTTGCTTGGCCCTCCCTATGAGTTTAGCATGGAATTATTTAGGAGGAGAAAGAGAAGAGGTGGGCCAAACTCTATGATTGTTTACCCCCCTTCTTCTTACCTTTTAAGAAGAAAGATCCAAATAATCTGTTAATCAGTTACGACAGACCTAGAATTTCAATAGACCTGGCTTGTCCTCTTCCATTAAGCTATGCCATCATCTGTTTGTTATATCCTTCAGTTCTTAAAATGGAATTTATCTAAATCTGCAAAGATGTAAGGCCCTGGAGAATTGAACCTTGTTCCAAAGGGAATGTCTCCTGAAAAGAAGTTTGAATTCAAGCCCCAATTTGCACATATTCATGTATGTGAGAGAGAAAGAGAAGAGGAGAGGAGAAGGGAGGAAAGAGAGAGAGAGAGAAGAAAAAATTGAAAGTTGTGATCCATCATGTATAAAGGCCTCTCTTGTGAAGGGGCCAATCTTTGTGCAATTAAAAAAAAAAAAAATTCTAAGAAGCTCCTCCTTTTTCTTCCAAACCAGGTTATGGATTAAGTAGCCTCTCCCAGTGTGCGAGAAGGACCCACTTAGACTCTGTCATCTTCTCTTCTAGGCTAGAAGTTTTTCAAGGGCAGGACTGTAGGCTCAGTGAGAGCAGGTCATGTCTGCTAGGACACATTTGTGTCTCCAGCGCCAGCTCTGGGCTCTACTGCATGGGAGACCCTCCATTAATATTAGTTTGTAACACTGGTTTGTACTTAGGCCTGACGCCAAAGCCCATGAACTTTCTACTACACTTCACTGTGTTCAGGACTAAGATGGGCTTTGTCCCTTTGCCGTCTGATTAGTCTCAAAGTCTGAGGGATTATCTGTCATCCAACAGCACATCTCTCTTTTCTATGTTGGAGTCAGTTTTATGTGGCCTAAACTAAGTGCTGAGTGGGTTTGTATACACTTCATCTGTTGTATTACTTTTTTTTTTTCCCCAAGGACCCAGTTATAGTTAGACGAGCAGTGGATGGGGAGGTGACTTCATCACTTCTGTTTGTATGACTTAAGTTCCTTAATATCTGAGATTCGGCTTCCTCATTTGCACAGGGGAGACTTTAATAACTTCCTTACTGGGCTGCTGTGGGGATTAAATGAGATGTAGCATATGTAAATGTGCCCCACACATTGCAGTGTGGGTGCCCGATGCAGCCGTTAGTTAACTACCTTCCACTTCACGTTTGAGTGTTACAACAGCTGAACCTGGACTGTCCTAATGACCATTTGGGTTTTTTTTTTTTAAATTAATTAATTAATTAATTTTTGGCTGCGTTGCTGCGTGCGGGCTTTCTCTAGTTGCAGTGAGTGGGGGCTACTCTTCGTTGTGGTGTGCGGGCTTCTCACTGCAGTGGCTTCTCTTGTTGTGGAGCACAGGCTCTAGGCGTGCAAGCTTCAGTAGTTGTGGTGCACGGGCTTAGTTGCTCCACGGCATGTGGGATCTTTCCTGGACCAAGCATCGAACTCGTGTCCCCTGCGTTGGCAGCCGTATTCTTAACCACTGCGCCACCAGGGAAGCCCTGACCATTTAGTCTTACCTTAAAACTGGTATTACCCTTAATTTATTAGCCACATGGTTATTAAACATTTTAACAGAATTGGGTCCTGAACAACAAATGTCCATGATTTAGATTTTGGTAGTAATTTCATTTAGCTCTGCTTTCCATGATCTCTTTATCTGGAGTAATTCTTTTTGCCACTAGATGGTGCTTGTTCATGCATTTGTGAGACTTTCCTATATAAAGTTATATTATTCGGGGGAAAACACATCTCGATACCTTGGAGGGTTGTATATGTGGTATTGATACTCATGTTCATCCTGTTGACTAGATATTTTTTAGATTAAACTAAAGGTTAGGGGCAGAAATTTTTGGGACTTAAAAGTTCTTTTAGATCATTCTGTTTATCCATATAATACCCAAATTTAAACATAAGACATTTATTAAAAAAATAATGAGATGGGAGAAATTAGGTGAGTAAATATGGTATTCTTATTTTTGAGATGTACATAAAATTTTACCTAGGCTAATTCATGAATTAGTTAGAAATATCAAAATAATAAGCACTTGGTAAGCCCGTGTATAAGTCTGTCTTGATTTTTCAATATGATCAGAAAGACTTAGCAGACAGTTCATCCTCAGATATGTTAGTAGCAGATAATTTAACATCATATTCAGCTCAGAGTGAATATCATTTGAAGTACGGTGATTGCTTTAAAACTCTGAAGCATTTTCTATATTGCTTTCTGATAAAATTCAACCAATACTTATCAAGCCTGCCTTACACGGGAATACAGAAATGAGGAGACCCATGGTCCTTTCCTTTCATGAAGTCATGAATAATTAATTGTGTTTGGCTGAGGTTAGCTGCTATAATAGAGATTGTGTGGGATCAGAGGAAGGGATTATCAGAATTTGTGGTACAGGACTTCTTTAGATGAGCTGTAGGGGGAATCCTGTTAGAGATTTCCTACTCATTGTGTTTTCCATGAATAGCTGGACATAACCAGTTTGGGAACAAATACTTTGGTGAAAGATAATTTTAATTTTTAGAATTTCTCAGATAACATAGAGAACGGTTCTGGACATGTGTGATTAGAGTCTGTTATAATTGAAAGTGGGATAACTTTGCTTTTTCATCTTCACTATAAGTAGAAAGGAGTAGTGAGGACAGGGTTTGGTGGCAAATGGGGAGTTGTCGGTAGTAAAGCAGAGTTGGTGAGCTGAGAGCTGGTGGTTATACCCAGTATGGGGTTTTAGTTGCAGCAGAAACTGAGCCTGACCAATTTAAGGGAAAGTGAAAATGTTCAGAATCTAATGAAAAGCTGGAGAACTAGATTTCAGAAAGGACAAAATATAGTACGTCTCCAGGGATCTAGGTAGCAGGAACCAATGGATCGTTATCTCATAGTCACTGTCAGAATGAATGAATGTCAACTACTTCAGTTTTTTAAAAAAACACTGCTAAATATCAGATTTCTTGGAGAGAGCCTCCATATACCCATCCCAGTAGGCATCAAATGAAATGGGGAAGGCTAGTTTGAGGGGAAGGAGCAGGTTTTGGGGAAAGACTAGTTTTGGATGTGTTAAGTTGGAGATATTCAGACATTCAAATGGAGACGTCAGGTAGGTAGTTGGATATTTGAGTCTGGAGATAGGGAGAGAGAGATTTCGGACATAGTTTATAGGTAGTATTTAAAGCCATGAGATTAGATAAAATTACTGAGAGAGTGCGTATAGAGAAGAGAAAAAGTTCTAGACTGAGTTCCGAAGCTTTCCCATTTCAAGAGGTTGGGAAAAAGAGGAGGAACCAGCAAAGGTGATGGAGAAGGATGTTTAAGATCTTCCCTTGCAGATGGGCCCTTTACTGAGAATTCGTGTGCGAATCTTCATCCTTCGAGCCCTTTCAAATAGTCCACACTCCCTAAGCTCCAACCTCCTAGCCCCCAATCCTTTAGTATTACTCCTTTCAAGTCCTTGCTTATTCAGCAGGACATTAGCCACTGTCCAGAAATTTATATAGATTCTGAGCCTCGGCCTTCTCTTCTTACAGAGTGAATAGATGTATTATTTGACATTCTGCCCACCTAAAGAATCTCTCTTCTTCCTTATCCTCAGAGGCACTCCAAAGAAGGGTTAGAGGGCTTCCCTGGTGGCACAGTGGTTGGCAGTCCGCCTGCCAATGCAGGGGACACGGGTTCGTGCCCCGGTCCGGGAGGATCCCACATGCCGCGGAGCGGCTGGGCCCGTGAGCCATGGGTGCTGAGCCTGCGCGTCCGGAGCCTGTGCTCCGCAACGGGAGAGGCCACAACAGTGAGAGGCCCGCGTACCGCAAAAAAAAAAAAAAAAAAAAAAAAAGAAGGGTTAGAAACTGTGACCGAGTGTGAGTGTGTTATATAGAGCCATCTAAACGGGCTTGATATTTTTCATCCGTAGGCCTCTTACTGGGTTCTGAGGAAGTCCCCATGAAGCCAGGATGTGGCTGAGGGATAGGAGGCCATGGGCAGGAGTGCCTCTCTGGGAATGTGCATCCTCCCCAAGCCTTTGGGCTTGCTGTAGTGCCACTGGCCTGGCTGCTCGAGTCTGCAGCAAGAAAACTGCTCCGACTTGGATTTTCTATGCCTAGTCCCATAGTCTTGTTACTGAAAACTGGCCCTTGCTTTGGTTCTTCACTCTGCACCACCTCTTGAACTTCATACTTATTTTTCCTATGAGATTGCTCTTGGAACTCAGTTCTGCACATTCATTACTGACCTTACTACTTGCTCAGACCTCACAGGAAGCCTGTCACCTAGGAGCTGCTCTTGTTCCCACATCTGGAGTCGGTTTCTGTCTGGTACTGGGAATCACCCACCATGACCACACTCCTCTTTTCTTATTTTACAAAAATTCCATAGCTAGTCCTGATACCAAACATTTTTTTCCTCCTTTGCTGGTTTAGAGGTACTGGCTATTTAGCCCCTGTTCTGACCTTAAAAGTTCAAAGTGCTTGAGACATTTTTATAGTTCTGTAGAAGGACTCATAAGTATTTTCCTGCATCAGTTCATATCCCAACTTGATTAGTTTCTTTTGATAGATCTATTAGAGTGTTTATTTGGGTATATTTGGGGTGACATTGGTGGGAGATTGGGTTGCAAGTTCACCCACTTTAATAAAATTGAATATTTATTGATATTTTAAAAAATGATACTGAAGGATATTTTTGTCTTCAACTTTCTTTCACTAAACTGGTTAATTTGAGGCCAATATTTTAGCTATTCACAACAATTAATTTTTTCCTATGTTTTTCTCAGTCTTTTAACATATTTCTATGTACAGATTTCATGGTTAAATTTTTTAAAATTTTATTGTAAAGCAAGTTGATCCTTCTGGATAAATGTATTTATTCTAATAATATTATGAGTGCTAGAGGGCAGGCTTTAAAAGATGCGAATTGTCTATTCTTGTCTTTTGTTGATTATTTTAAAGTATTTTTAGTATACTTTATAGATTACGATTTATTCCTCCCATACACTATTAGAATCCAACTATCATTTTAATTTTTTTTTTTTTTTTGGTAGTACGTGGGCCTCTCACTATTGTGGCCTCTCCCGTTGCGGAGCACAGGCTCCGGACGCGCAGGCTCAGCGGCCATGGCTCACAGGCCCAGCCGCTCCGCGGCATGTGGGATCTTCCCGGACTGGGGCACGAACCCGTGTCCCCTGCATCGGCAGGCGGACTCTCAACCACTGCGCCACCAGGGAAGCCCCATTTTAATTATTAGTCTCAATTATTTCAATAGCTGTCATCACAGAGATTTCCAAAACCAAGAAATGAAGAAATCTATTTTTATTGTCTCTCTTTCTTCCATATGCCTTTTTAAAAGAAGTGTTTTTGTTTTTGTCCCTGTCCATTCTGTTAGAAATTTTCTTCATGTATCTGGTGATCCTTGACTGGTAGAAAACTCTGTGTGTGCGTGTGTGTGTGTGGGGTGTGTGTGTGTGTGTGTGTGTGTGTGTGTGTGTGTGTGTGTGTGTGTGGTGTTTTCAGGGGTGGGGAGATTGGTGATTGTTTAACCTTTGACTTCACTGTAGAGTGAGTGAGTAAGTGAAAAAGAGTAATTTCTCCTACTTTCTTTTTTGTCCAGTTTGGACAAGTTTCTTTCTAGTCTGGGTGAAGCCATCCCTTTGACTTTTGTTCAGCATGCTAGCTGTGTTTGTGCTTAAGAATCCCATTTTTCTAAGGATTTAGTCTTGTTTTGTTTTGTTCTGTTGTGTGCACACATTGGGAAACAACTTTTTAAAAAATTATTTTACAGTGATCTAGGTTGTTATAATTGCACTAAAATAAGAAAGGAAGGTAGAAAATAAGTGGACAGTTTTCTCTATGTTATATAAATTGCAGTTTATAAGCATAGGTTGAACTGTCTGTTCTATGCACTGTCCCCTAGAAAGCTGCATGGCTCACGCCCTCACTTTTTGAGGTTCCTAGTCAAATATCACCTTCTCAGTTCAGCCTTCCTTGACCCTTGAAAATAGTAAATCTCTAAACTTACCTGTCTACATACCCATTCTACTTTTTGCCTCTATGAATTTGACTACTTGAGGAAACTAATATAAAAGGAATCATTCAATATTTGTCCCTTTGTGACTGGTTTATTTCACTTAGCATAATGTCTTCAAGGTTCCAAATTTTCTTTTGAAGCAAATAGATATGAGGATGTTCAGCAGTCCCACTCCTGGGCATATATATCCAGAAAAGATGAAAACTCTAACTTGAAAAGATACATGCACCCCAATTTCATAGCAGCACTATTTACAATAGCCAAGACATGGAAGCAACTCAAGTGTCTATCAACAGATGAGTAGATAAAGAAAATGTGGTATATACATACAATGGACTGTTACTCAGCCATAAAAAAGAATGAAATATTGCCATTTGCAGCAACATGGATGGACCTAGAGAATATCATACTAAGTGAAGTTAGTCACACAGAGAAAGACAAATATTATATGATATCACTTATATATGTAATCTAAAAAAAAATACAAATGAACTTATTTACAAAACAGAAACAGACTCACAGACATAGAAAACAAACTTATGGTTACCAAAGGGGAAGAAGGGGAGGGATAAATTAGGAGTATGCGATTAATAGATATACACTACTATATGTAAAATAGATAAACAATAAGGATTTACTGTAAAGCACAGGGAACTGTATTCAATCTTATAATAAACTATAATGGAAAAGAATGTGAAAAATAATATATATATATAGCTGAATCATTTTGCTGTACATCTGAAACTAACACAGTATTGTAAATCAACTGTACTTCAATTGAAAAAAAAGGAGAATGTTTTGGACTTGATTAGTAAATATACTTAACATTCTGGGATTTAAAAACATCTTTCCTAAAGTATCAAAGAAACTTAAAGACATAATTATTTGCCAAAAAATATGTCTAATTGACCAGTGATTTTTGTACATAATAAATAATAGAATCATTGACTAAAGGAAGCAACTATAAGGCTTTGGGGAAAGATAGCCTGATTTTTATAGTAGAATTTCCTAAATGAGAAGGTATATTTACCTCCAAACAAGGAGAAACCAATGGACACAATGATTTTAGATTAAGAGAAAACCTTTGGTGATATTTTTATACCAAAGACTATTAAAGAGGAATTCATTAAGGCACTAGAAGAAGTACTTTGACATGAAGGAGATCTGTCTTAGAGACCACAATAAAGAACAGAAGTAGGGCTTCCCTGGTGGCGCAGTGGTTGAGGGTCCGCCTGCTGATGCAGGAGACACAGGTTCGTGCCCCGGTCTGGGAAGATCCCACATGCCGCGGAGCGGCTGGGCCCGTGAGCCATGGCCGCTGAGCCTGCGCGTCCGGAGCCTGTGCTCCGCAACGGGAGAGGCCACAACAGTGAGAGGCCCGAGTACCGAAAAAAAAAAAAAAGAAAGAACAGAAATAAATATATAGTTCTTGAACATGAAGTGCTAATAGTGGTTCTTCTGTAGAGAAATTGATGCTCTGAATATATGTGATATCTTCTTTTCTCCTTTTAGATAAATGATTGCAGTGCCAGTCATCTTCTGTTTTCTCCTTCCAATTCACTTTTAGCATTTTATACCCTTACATTCTACCCTGGGAGATGATTACTATAGACTTTTCCAGTCAGTTGTCTTGTCTTCTGTTTTCTGGTTGGGTTTAGCCAGTGGGAAGAAGCCTGGTAGAGGATTGTAGGACCTAGGGAGAGTGAGTTACCTGGCTGTACCCCTCCGTGAAAGCCACAGTATATCTATATGAATTTCACTCTCTCTATGGTTTTCACTTTCCTGGTTCTGGTAATTCCTTCTTGGCTCTTTCCATCTTGTGGATGGTAATGGTCCTAGGGAGCTGCACTATTCGTTATAATTACTCTATGCCCTTCCCACACTATTGTAAATAGTTCTTTTATTAAACTCTACTCAAAGTATTCTGATTTGGGTGTGGTATCTGCTTCCTGCTAGGACCCTGACTAGTATACATAACAGAATCCAGTGGGTAGTTGGAAGGGAGGAAAGAACCACCAGCCCAGGAGATCTGGACAGTAGCCCTGGCTCTGCCCTTACTTGTGAGAGACTGTAATCTCTTTACCTTTTGACAAATGAGGAATAGTAATATTAACCCTCCCCACTCTGAGGTGGTTTTGCGGTTATGTACATATATACATATTTAAGTTTCCCTGAGTGCTTTTTGAAAAACAAGTTACCACAAACAAAAGGTGTTATTATCATTGTGCTCATGACCAGTTTGGAATGCCAAGTGAGGGGAGTAAAACCTTCTCGGTTGAGGTGATATGAATGGACAGGAAGTGACTGACCTTTAAGCCTTAAATGACAAGGGTTGCCACTTGATTGGGAGCCCATGGAAAGCAGCCCCAAGTAAGAAGGAACCTATTTTACAAATTGAGATGGACCGCACTGCAGACTGTAATCTAGTCTTCCTTAGTTTGACTGTGCTTTGCTTCTTTCTCATTCTTGGTATTCAGCCCCTGATACGGATCATAACTTTGAGTACATCCAAGGGTTGCAAGTCAAATGCCTTATGATCCATTTTACAAGATAAGAACCTTGGTTTACCAAGCAATCTGCCGCCTAAAGTCTTAGAGCCTGTCAGTTTGTGGTGGAACAGGGATGGAAATCAGGCATGCCTGTGCCGTACTGCTTTCCAAATTACTTGAGATTGAAATGTCCCCCCTTCTGCCTTTTAATAGTAGACCTATTAATAAAACTTCAGCACACCAGAAGTTTTGGAAAACTCTGGTTTAAAAGGAATTACAACAGAATTACTGTACAGTCTTATCACATGCTTTTTCAGGAATTTACATACTAAACATTTTAGATAGTTGGAGTGTAGCCTTCCAGGCCCCTCCTTGGGCACAATTCCAAGTGTAGTAAGTATGTGAACTACAAACCCTGTGAGGAAGAGAACCCAGTGACAGATAAAAGAGAAGATGGACCAGCTCTGAATTTGGGAGGGGCAAATAGGAGCAAATCTATACCTCTGTGGTTCCAAAGGGCTACATAGAGCCTTGTGAAGGGCATACTAGCCACCAGATAGTTGTTTTGTTAATAAAACAGAGTTTGGCCCTTAGTAGATGATAATCTGGAAAAGAAAGAAAGGTTAGGTGCCTTCTTAGTGTTATTTCACTTAGCAATGTTATCTCTAGAACAATTTGTTTATGGATATTATAAGAGAGCTGAAACATTCTGTAGCTACTAATCAAACTTGGTCTAATATTGAAGTTTCTGTTTTTAATGTTGCTCATGTCTAGAATTTTGTTCCAAAGCCAAATGTTAAAAAGAGTTTGGAGTTGAACTGTGATTGCATAAGTGCTTTTCGTTACTACCACTGAAGAATTCTATGTCTTTGCTGTAAACATCCCTCAGAATGGCAGTGAGGTGCCTTGTCGTATTCTTAGGAAGCCTTAGAGTAGTGCTGTCCAATAGAACTTTCTGTGATAATGGAGATGTTCCATAATAAAGCGTCTGTTGAGCGTATGTACTGGTGCTACCGAGGAACTGAATTTTTAATTTAAATTTAAATAGCCATACTTAGCTAGTGGCTACCATGTTGGGCAGCAAGGCTTAGAGGTAACTTTAATATTTTTACAAGTGACCAAAAAAGCAAAGTGACCTTTGGGACTTCTTCAAGCTGCATGTTAAACACTGCTTGAGGGCTTAGTCCTATATCCTATATCATCTCCATTTGTATCTCCAGTTACTTTTGTAGTCTATCAAAATAGTAAAGTTATTAAGAAAAGCTTATTCTGAGCTTTGTGTGACTTAAAATTTAAGATGGCAGGGAAATACAGTATTAAGGTGGGGAGGGCAGTGCTATCCTACTAGGGGCCATGTGGAAATGTGTGTGTAGGCTTTGTATTGTCACGGTGACTGGTCAGTGCCACTGGCCTTTAATACCTGGGGGCCAGGGATGTTAACTGTAGTGTTATCCTGCTTAAAATACCCATAGCACCCTCACTGAGAAGTACTGTTGGATCTTTTTGATGGTAAGAGTTGTATCACAATTGAGAAATCCTAGTATCCAAAGGGTTATCTCTTCTCTGAAAAACTCAGATATTTTAAAGACATTCTCTAAAGCTTCTGGCTATGAGGTTTTGTTCTATTCTGCAGCCTATGGTGTTGTGAATCTAGAGCCCTTTTCAGCAGCAACCAATTAATAGAACATTTAAATGTTGATGTTGGAAAACACTGAAGAGGCTATTTGTCATTTGCTTAGTGCAGAAGCGGTGAAACTGGAACCTTATCTAGTGTGCATAAAAATCCACAGGGATGATTGAAAAACTGTTCTGCTGCAAATGAGTGGAAGCAACAGGAGGTCTAATCATTGTCAGCTGAGTCCTCACCCAAACAATATGCGCCTCACTCTGCTTTAAAAGACAAATCAGTCAAACTATTTGTAGTTTTATGTGGGAAAATGCATGTGTTTATAGAATGTATTTCCAAATTTAAAGGCCACCTTCTTCCTGAAAGAACAAAGTAGAAAAGAAAACTACCAATGCTGTCAGTTGAATGGTTTTACTGCTGTTTTCTGTTATGGTCCCTGGATATCAGGTGTCTGTTTTCCTGGAAAGGAACCTTTCGCTTGATAAATGAGCTGGAAAGAGAGGCTTTTATATCTATGTGAGTTACAGAAAGGACTAGTGGTTAGTAAAGGTGATAAAATTGCAGGGATCAGGTAATGATGCTTTCAGAAGCCATCCATGTAGGCAGTTAACAGAGCCTACATGGCTCTGTTAACAGCCTACATGTTTCTGGGCCAAGCTTGGGAAAAGGTATGTCTTATGTAACTGTCATAGTAACCAGAGACCGTTTCTGATACAGTCTAGTGTTACAGTGTTTCTTTTTTTGTAACTGTGGGTGATAGATGATAATTGCATTAATGTCAATATAGGGGGTATATTGACCACTTTTCCTTTTTTTCCCCCCTCAATGCCATAGTAATGGCAGGACATTTATCTTGTTCTAGCAAAATATAATCTGATGTCTCTATTTTGCTTAAAGGCAAAACATAATAAAAACATATGGAAACCTGAAAAGACATCATGTTTTATAAATATACTTTCTTACACATTGAAGTTTTCCTAAGTAATTTTTGCTGGAGATCAAGCAAGAAAGAATATCTGTTTTGGGGAGGAGATTTCAAGTGTCTAACGCAATATTGCTGTTTTTATGCAGTATTTGGTTATGCTTACAAGCTTGTTAATTACCTTCAGTTGATAGCATAATTTATTTTTAATGCAGCCTATTTCAAATTGATTAGGTACATAGAATTTCTGCTACTTCCCTAAGGACTACAGTGTGTGTGTGTGTGTGTGTGTGTGTGTGTGTGTGTGTGTTAAAGGTAGAATCCCTTCAATGAAAAAATTGTGCAAATCAATAATAACAAAATCTTATTTTTCTACAGTGCCAGATGAATTTACTGAATTAGTTTTTTAGAATGTGCTTTTTTTTTTTTAATGTTTCTTAGGAAGGGGTTCTAAATGGGTTGTCTGTAGGTCATTAATTGCTGCTGTCTTGATTCATGTCACATGGAGGGTGTCTTTGCAGGGTGACTACAATCTTTAGAGACCTCACTTCCATTTTCAGTGGTTTCTACAAATTTAAGGTGGGGACCTCTCAAAATGATACCACCATTATCTATTGTCTACTTTTTAAATTGAGAAAACTGCCTTTTATGGTATCCTGTTTTAAATTCTGTTTAGGTTCCTTGTTTGTTTCTTTTTTTCAAAGTTTCTTTATATTCATGTGGATGAATGTTGAATAGTATGGATAATATGTTTTCAACAGAATAACTTGATCCAGATGGAAAATGATTGCCTTTTGGATATATAGCAATAAAATTGTTAAATTAAGGAGGAAAAAAGCCCAGTGTTCTGAAAATAATTTCTTGGACAGCGATAATCAGAGGTCTAGGGAGATAGCTAAAGGGTTCTTTGACCTTGTTTTTGTATATCCATTTGGCTCAGAATTTTACCATTTTGTCATGTTGCCCATGGTCTCTGGAGAGAAAGGATGAAATATTCAGCTTGTTGAATCTCTTAATTCAGAAATGTGTATGTTGAAAAGAAATGAACAGTCTATAGAAATTTTTTAAAACTCTGGTAAGATAGGCATTTTAATAATTTAGAGTCTTGATGGACTCTTTTTTATGCCTTTTAACATAGAGTCCGTTATGATTTTATAGCAAAGATGGAGAAAATGATTGTGATAATGTAATATATGACAGTTTCTATCATAGTGTTTCAGTGTCTCTAACACATACTAAAGAATTCAATAAATGTTAGTTTTTGTCTCTTTTTTCTTTGAAAACCTTTTCTTTTGTTGAAAATGTAAAGCAAGCATTCCTAGGATAATATTACATAATTTCTACAGTTATATTTTTTGTCACAATTCATACAAATACATTTGCATTTTACCAAAAAAGGAAAAAAGCCTCACTCCTCAGGCATTAACTCCAAATTCAAAAGCTTCATGCCTCCCACATACTTTTCCCCTAATTCTTTGCGTGCATCTAGAGGACTTATGTAACCAAGTTCTTGTTCTCAGGGAGAAAAATGTAGACGTTGTCATTGCACTATCCCCCAAATGACCTAAATATATCTATCACCTTTAAGAAATCTGTCTTTGAATAGGCATTGATTGTAGTTGATGAGTATCTGAAAATAGACTTTTGATTATAGAAATAAAACATTTTTTCTTTTTTATACTTGTATTTTACATTTAGTGTACTTACGTTTTATGTCTGGTGTTAAGAACTCTCTATGAGCCTTTATTTTTATCTTGTAATGCTTTAGAATAGCTTAAAGAGAGTACTTAATTTTAAAAAATGTGTAAGTTATAGTAAACATTTAAAAAGATGACATTTTTCATGGGCTATTTTGGATAAAAGAAAACATTTATAATACATTTCTATGAAGACTTGATTCAAGTATAATTAGGAGTATTTTAGGTAAATAGTATGTGGGAACCTAATATATTTTTAATTTCTTTAGATATTTTTAAAACATGGCTATGTTTAAGTGTTTTGCTACTGTATAATGTTTGGAGTTCACTGGCCTCTGTATTTTGTTCATTGTTACATCGTCTGTCCTCAGTGTATACATATTTTTTAAAGAAACATACACACATTCCTAGAATGTGCATTCTCAATGAAATGCCCAGACATAGGTCTGTTGAATCTAATTTTACTGAAGCAGAAGGTATTTGTTAATGCACTATAATATTGACAAAATAACTTTAAAAAATGTCTCCCATTTTATTTGATCATTATTTACTTATGATTCGTTATGGGGGCAGATTTTTGATGTTAGTAATTCATATTATATAAATATAAAATGTAATATTATTTTAACATTTTACAGAGTGGAAAATCTAAAAGCTGTTGATCCTGAGTGTAGCCTCAGTTTCAATCTATTTCACCCTCAATTATCTCCTGTGGTAATGAGTCATTAATTGTCTCTGTTTTTCCTCTTTGTCTTTTTTTTTTTTTTTTTTTTGGCGGTACGCGGGCCTCTCACTGTTGTTGCCTCTCCCGTTGCGGAGCACAGGCTCCGGACGCGAAGGCTCAGCGGCCATGGCTCACGGGCCCAGCCGCTCCGCGGCATGTGGGATCTTCCCGGACCGGGTCACGAACCCGTGTCCCCTAGCATCGGCAGGCGAACTCTCAACCACTGCGCCACCAGGGAAGCCCTCTTCTTTGTCTTTACATTGGTTGTTACCATTAACATAAAAACATTTCCAGTTTTCACGATATATGTATCAGATTTTTTTTTTTTTTTTTTTTTTTATGTATCAGATTTTTATGAAACGCCAAGGGACATTTCTGATAGACTCCATGAGATTCAGTTCCTTCTTTGCATATTACACTTCCTGCCTAAGTGCTGATGGGCTGTGGAAATAATGACTAACGTGAAGCACTGTTTTAAGATACAGTGCTGAATTCCCAGACATAAATTTAAAAATAAATTATGCTCATGAAAAGTATGTAGGGCATGTTTCTGCTAAAAAAAAGTCCTGGGAAAAAAATCTGAATTGAATCGAGAAGATGGAGTACCATATAAAGAATGATTCAGTCAAAGGAAAGATATTTGTTTTTTTTTTTTTCTTTAGGCATTTAACATATTAGAAAGCTGATGTATGAACAAATACATGGATCATAAATAGAAATGTTTCAGAGATGTTTTATTATTTAAGAAAAAGTCACCAATAATAATTTAATTAATAATAATAAATAATATTAACTCCTGACATTTTGCCATTTAGATGCTCTCACACATGAAATATGGGTAATAGGTTTCTGAGAGGTTCACATATTTCATGTCTGAGAAAACCTGAGGTACATTGTTGCCTAAAGTAGAATCCAAAATTCGATTTTGCTCTAATTCCAAGTAATTTTTCCACCGCATATCTTTTTCATAGTTGATTGATAGCAGAGTCGATGCTATTTATGCTGTTTATAGCAGAGTCCAATAAAATAAGGACCCTGCCTTTTTAAAGGACAGTGTCCATATTTTATTGGAAATAGTGAAGTTTTCAAAGGAGAAAAGTTGTTACAAGTCTGTCACCCTCTTATATCTTTTAAAGTTTCAGAATGAACTCGTCCTTTCCTAGTTATTGTCCTTGTGTTTTAGGGATGCTGCCACCAGTTGGTAGCAGTGTAATATAATTATCTATTCTGAATGGTTTGTATATTTACTGAGATTCAAGGAGTTGGTTTCTATTCAAGTGTGTCCACTTATTCATTCAACAAGCATTGCTAGGCATTAGAGTTAATGAAATTTTTATTCTTTATACGCTGTTTTATCAAATTAAAAATTTAAACAAACTTGCATAAATGCCATTTAAAGTTAGTATTTCCCTACAAATTTAAGAACAGAAATATACTTCCTTTTTATCAATCCTTTATCATTCTTCTAGCCATTCTGACCCTAATTGTATGTATAGTTCCTGGTGACAGTATGCAATTTTAATGTATTTCAGGACTAATTGAATATAGTCCCCTGTGCCATATAGTAGGTCCTTGTTGTTTATCTATTTTATGTATAGTCGTGTGTATCTGTTAATCCTAAACTCCTAATTTATCCCTCCCCCCCTTTCCCCTTTGGTAACCATAAGTTTGTTTTCTGTGTCTGTGAGTCTTTTTCTGTTTTGTAAATAAGTTCATTTGTATCATTTTTTTAGATTCCACATATAAGTGATATCATATAATATTTGTCTTTCTCTGACTTACTTCACTTGTCTGATAAACCATAGGTCCACCCATGTTGCTGTAAATGGCATTATTTCATCCTTTTTATGGCTGAGTAATATTCCATTATATCTATATATCTATATATATCTATAGATCTAGGTATATCTATATATATCTATCTAGATCTAGATATCTCTATGTTATCTATCTGTATTTATATCTCTCTATCACATCTTCTTTATCCATTCATCTGTTGATGGACATTTAGGTCTTTTGCCTCCTTAGGTAGATTTATTGCTAGGTATTTTATTCTTTTTGTTGCAATGGTAAATGGAATTGTTTCCTTAATTTCTCTTTCTGAGCTTTTGTTGTTTGTGTATAGGAATGCAAGACATTTCTGTGTAGTAATTTTGTATCCTGCAACTTTGCCAAATTCATTGATGAGCTCTAGTAGTTTTCTGATGGCATCTTTAGGGTTTTCTATGTATAGTATCATGTCAGCTGCAAACACTGACAGTTTTACTTCTTCCTTTTCCAATTTGGATTCTGTTCATTTCTTTTTCTGATTGTGGTAGTTAGGACTTCCAATAGTATGTTGAATAAAAGTGGCGAGAATGGTCATCCTTGTCTTGTTCCTGATCTTAGAGGAAATGCTTTCAGCTTTTCACCATTGAGTGTGTTAGCTGTGGGTTTGTCATATATGGCCTTTATTATGTTGAGGTATGTTCCCTCTGTGCTTACTTTCTGGAGAGTTTTTTTTTTTCATCATAAATAGATGTTGAATTTTATCAAAAGTTTTTCTGCATCTATTGAGATGATCATATGGTTTTTATTCTTCAGTTTGTTAATGTGGTGTATCATACTGATTGATTAGTGGATATTGAAAAATCCTTGCATCCCTTGGATAAATCCCACTTCATCATGGTGTATGATCCTTTTAATGTGTTGTTGGATTCGGCTTGGTAGTATTTTGTTGAGGATTTTTGCATCTCTTTTCATCAGTGATATTGGCCTGTAGTTTTCTTTTATCTTGTAATAACTATAATGGAAAAGAATCTGAAAAAGAATATATATATAAAACTGAATCACTTTGCTGTACATCTGAAACTAACACGACATTGTAAATCAACTATACTTCATTTTTTAAAAAAGTCTAACTGGACCCTTAGCTGGTAGATTTTTATGGTTTTCAGGCTTTTAGGCTTATTTACATATAAAATGAAAATACCTTTTTTCTTATTTTTCTGGGTTGAATGTTTTCCATAGTAAACTCATTCTACTTTTGCAACAGTGACAAATCACATAAAATAGAAAGTGAAAATCATCAGTAGTTTTACTGCCAAAGTATCCACTGTATGCTTTTTTAAAGTGTCTTAAATTTTATTTTATTTAAAAATTTATTGAAAATTTTAAATTGTGGTAAAATGTACATAATGTAAAATTTACCATCGTAACTAGTTTCTAAGTGTACAGTTCCGTACTGTTAAGTACGTTCAGATTGTTGTGCAACCATTCTTCAGAACTTTTTTCATCTTGCTGAAATGCTGTGCCCATTACAATTCCCCTTTCCCTTCCTCCCAGCCTCAGGCAACCACCCTTCTACTTTCTTCCTCTATGACTTACCGTAAATACTGCATATAAGTGGAATGATACAGTATTTGTCTTTCCATGACTGGCTTATTTCACTTAGATAATGTCCTCAAGATTCATCCATATTGTATCATGTGTCAGAATTTCCTTCCTTTTTCCCACTGTATGCTTTTCAAAAAAAAAAAACCCTCTAAAGTGTTATCATATTATTCCTATTGCTTTGCAATTTATTTTTGAAACCTAACAGTGTATTGCAGATGTCTTCCAGAAGACATCAATATTTATACACAATTATGAATATATCATTTACATTGCTACCAAGAACGGCATTCCTATTCCACAGATGGGGAAAATGAGAATTGGAGGTGAGTACCTTTCAGTTTACAAGTAGCAATGGCAGGGACAAAATGCAGGTCTGCTTGTTTCTAGAGGCAGACTGCAGTGTGGTTTGTATAGAGTGGGGATGTGATTACTGTAGAAAAATGAAGCAGTTTTAAAGACACATTTCTGTGGTAGCTAAAGGATGATTGTGTGCCTTTGTTTTGAGGAGGCTCCACAATTTGTATTTTATAGTTGCAGCAGACACAAATATCTGTCTCTAGAAGCATCTTCCAAGTATCATACTACATTAAATTTTCTCTTGAATCACTTGCATCTGTGTTAAGACTGGATATTTCTAAGGAGGCAGCAATTGTCCTAATCAGAAATATATTTTCATTGGCCTTTCAAAAAGCCAGAGATAAAAGAGCAGAGAAGAAATTATCTGCTTCTTATCTGAAGGATAATGAAAAGTGAAAATTGCTGAAACTCTCAGTGAGCTACATCAGATATAATTAGTGTAGCTCGTTACAAGCATTTTAGAGCTAGAAAAGACCACAGAAATAATCTAAACCTACGTCTTAATTTCATGAAAATGAGGTACTGTTGTGAAATGGCTACCTGAAGTAGTTGACTATGCATTTAGGCTTGAAATCTAAGTTTCTTGTTTCTCAAGAGTTCTCTTTCAGCTACTGTTGGTAAATGGGGTTAGATTTTCTCATACTAAACTAGCTGTTACTTGTGTTTTATACTATGAGTGTACTTTGTATAAAGTTTCCTGGCTTATAGTATAATTGAGGAGATTTGGAGGTCTTAATGATTTCCATTTTTATAGAATTTTTGAGGGCTATAGATGTATGTGGGTTGGAAACGTTTTTGTTACACTGTTAAAGTAGTTGATTTCTCACAAGTTGATTCAGCATTTACTACTAACTCTAACATGATAGGGAGTGAACAGGTAGTGTGGGCTATCAAGACTAGGTGTTGCTCATAATATCATTAAAAAAGAAGGGAATTGGGGTACAAGTTTTCTTAAATTTCCAGCCCTGATCCGTCAAGCAGTTGTTGATGGAATCCATTACCTTTGCGAGCTTTGTTAATGGCAGAGACCTAATTGAAAATCAGAGTTCTTTCAGAGAAAGGTCAAATCAGCTAAAGACGATAGAACAGGCCTGGCAGGCTGTAGTCTGAGGGCCACCTGTTTCTGCAAGCTAACAGTGTTTTTTTAAAAAAATATTTTAAGTAGTTTAAAAAAATCAAAAGAAGAAAAATATTTCATGATACATGAAAATGATGAGAAATCCAGTTTCACAGTCTAAAAATAAAGTTTTATTGGAATATAGCTACATATACTCATTTGTTTATGTGTTGTTTATGGTTACTTTTGCACTATAATGGCAGAATTGAGTAGTTGTGAGAGAGACTGGATGGTCCCACAGAATCTAAAATATTTACTGTTTAGTCCTTTGTAGAAAGAGTGCCGGCCCCTGTACACATCAGTATTATTTTATGTTTTGGAGTACCATGGAAATTTGTGGCTTTCTTTGCTTACCAAAAACTCTAGCTGAATGCTACTACATTTCTTGAAGGATTCTCCACTGTTTTTTTGCCTCAGGGACAACCCACAGTAGTCCATTCATGACTGTTTTTCATGACTTCCTTTGCTTATTTTCCCGTGGTTCCTTTTGCCAGCCAGGTGAACAGACCAAAACCACACAGGAAGGTCTGTGGTTTTTCTAAAGAAGCTTTCTACAGAAGGATATGTTTGGCTTGGGTACCTCTTTGTTGTAGAAACCTGGATTTTGCTTGTGATCTTTCCACTAGAACTTTGATTCAAATATATATAAAATAACCCTCACTTTCAAAGTGTAAAATTAACAAACATTTATTGTTAGATTCATATTTGTGGGCAGAAAATCTTAATCTTTCATGTTTTTACCAGACATTTTAATAATGTTAGTTATGTTTTTCATGACTCTTAATTTTACATCAAGGTTAGTTGATGGTTATTCTTTTTCATTGGTTAGCCTTAAACATTTAAGCCAATGTCTCATTTTACAGTAATCTTTTTTAAAAAAATTTATTTATTTTATTTATTTATTTTTGGCTGTGTTGGGTCTTCATTGCTGTCCGCAGGCTTTCTCTAGTTGCAGCGAGCGGAGGCTACTCTTTGTTGCAGTGCCCGGGCTTCTCATTGCGGTGGGTTCTCTCGTTGTGGAGTATGGGCTCTAGGCGCGCGGGCTTCAGTAGTTGCAGCACGCAGGCTCAGTAGTTGTGGCTCCCGGGCTCTAGAGCACAGGCTCAGTAGTTGTGGTGCACGGGCTTAGTTGCTTCGCAGTATGTGGGATCTTCCTGGACCAGGGATCGAACACGTGTCCCCTGCAATGGCAGGCAGATTTTTAACCACTGTGCCACCAGGGAAGCCCTACAGTAATCTTTTGATAGAATAAAAACATCAGTGGTATTCCACCTCTTATAAAAGTTATTTCCCCCCTCTCTCCATCTGTGTTTACTTGATGTCAGTTCTCTTGGGGCTCGTGTAAGAAACGAGTGGCCCTGCTACTTTATAAGAGGTCTGCGTTTTACAGCTACTGAGAGCTTTGGATTCTGCCACCGTTCTTTTCCAGCATAGCAAACAGGTGTTGTCTATCTAGAAATAACCTGAAGGTTTGGAGTTGGGTAAAGCAGATCTTCTCTCAGGTTTCAGCTTGCCTTTGGTCATAATTGTGCTTTTGTGCTTGGTGAGATGGTTCTTAATTTTGTCTTGGAGAATGTATAGCACTGGTCTGGGCCATGGTATTGAGTTGAACAGTCCCCGTCTTACTGCATAGGGCTGTTTTGTTATCTGGTTGGTGCTTGATGCTTCTCTGTCTTAGCTTACTTAAACGTTTCGAGGTATGGAGAGCTCACTCATGGGAGGAGATGGGCCCATGCTGTTAGAATCTTCTTCAGTCAGAGAACTCATTTTGCAGTGGAGTCTTCTCACATTATGGAATAGGCCATGTGGTAATCGTGCAGCTCAGTAAGCAAAACCAGTGAAGGATGACAGAACATGAAAAGGAAATACTGAGGTGGATGCAGGCTGGAGTGGGTGGTGAGAAGCATGGGTGAGCATCAACTTGTTAGGTAACCTTTGTTCTGACTTAGAGTAAAAGGAAGTTTGGATGAAGCATACCGTTAAGGCATTTTGACATAACTGACTTGTTGGTGAGGAGGGTGAGAATAGAGACTGGAGGGAAAACCCCATATTATCATTTCTGGAGTAACAGGGTAAGCATTTTTAATCCAGTCCTGAGCTTGAGGTTTTAAAATGTGCAATAAAGTGAGTTATTGTATGGGTTGGAAATACAATGTAAGATACTATGGTAAAATTATGGTAGGGCTTCCCTGGTGGTGCAGTGGTTGAGGGTCCGCCTGCCGATGCAGGGGACACGGGTTCGCGCCCCGGTCCGGGAAGATCCCACATGCCATGGAGCGGCTGGGCCCATGAGCCATGGCCGCTGAGCCTGCGCGTCCGGAGCCTGTGCTCCGCAACGGCAGAGGCCACAACAGTGAGAGGCCCGCGTACCGTGAAAAACACACAAAACAACAACAGCAACAACAAAAATTATGGTAAATGGTTTTATGGTACATTCTCCTTTTCTGAGGGGGGTAAAGGGCTATGGACTCCCACACCAAGAACTACTCCAGATAGGAAAGCCATGGCGGACAAAGAGAGGAGATGTGTGTCTCAGTCTGAGCTGTCATCTCCAGAAAACTTGGCGCTCCCTGTCCAGGCTGTCTCAGTCATGTTTTGGAAGGAGGGGTCACCTTCAGAAACTTTATTGCTGGCACCCAGGCCTTGTTGTCCTAAGAGGTATGACCCACCAGGGCATGAACTCTCCAGTAGGCTTGGCCTCCAACAGTTATTTCTGTTGTGTTTCATGAATGTTTGTATTTGTCTGTTCACCCCTAGGGTGAGTTACTGGGGCCTGTTTAGGGAGGAACAGTGCCTGAACAGTTGGAAGAGTCAGCCATTCAGCGTGAATGCACTGGATTTGGACAATACCTGCTGGCTCCCTGGCTTCCCACCCTTGAGGTGGAGCTGTTCCCAAAGCCCTGTCAGCATGGAGGAGGGGATGCTGTGGGCTGGAGTAGGAGGAAGAGCTCCCTGGCGGGAGTTACTTGAGTTTTCTCATCCAGCTGTAATTGGTTTAAAGTAGAATCCTGTATCATTGGATTTGAACTGGATTTTAGGGGTCATCCAGTTCAACCTCCTCATTTTGCCCATTGGGAATAGACACCTGTGAGGGTTCCAGGACTTATCCCAGACCAGAGAGGTAATGAGTGGCAGTGTAGAGGCTAGACCCCAGGCCTGCTGATTCAGTAACTATGCTTCTTCCGGCTTGGACTGTGAAGGGGTAAATTGTAGCATGAATCTGGGATACGATTTGGGGGTACAGCATGGGCTGCTCCTGAGTCAGTAAGTTACACTTAGGACAGTGGTCCCTGGGCTGTAGGCTGGAACAGGTGACCTGCAAAGGACCTCTGACTCCCATGACTTGTAAGTACATTTTGGAGAGTGCTGTGATGTGATTGTTTCCATGTCCGAGGAGTGCGTCTAGGCATACTAGTGAGTCTCCTTTGCCAGGGGTGAGATGAGGCAAGAGAAGATTCCTGGGGAGGAAGGCAGGGGCGTCTAGTCGAAGGTGCTGTCCTCCTGAGTGAGCTTTGAAGGTGCAGTCAGAGGAACCTGCTCAGACTCTTTAGAGGCCAGACAAGTAGTATCTACTGTGACATTTGGAAACTGAAAAGTAGAGAGGGAGGGACATAGTGGTTGCTAGGAGTGTGCAGGTAGTACATAGTACAGGTCCTTTTATGGTTATAGCTTTCTGCACTTGAGTACTTATTTCTGCCTAACTGGCTAATGCAGCTCTCATTTTAAGCTATCACAATGACTGTACGCCTTATCCCTTTCATTCTGGTTGTCTGTTTAATTTTTCTGCATGTTGGAATTGAAGATGGACTATAAAAAGATAATTTTTATAAATTCTGAATTTTTATTAATACATGGTTTATTAGAATATCTGGCAAACTGCAGGGTTGGAAAGGATGAACCTAGTTTTTGGAAACAGTTTTTCTTGTTCTGCTTCCATTTATTGATCACCTACTCTATGGAGGTAGTGTGTGTAGTCGTTAAGCACAAGGACTCTGAACGACGCTACTTGGGTTAAAACCTGGCTCTGTTATGTATAGTGTGTGACCTCAGTTAAGTTACATACCCTCCATGCCTCAGTTTCCTCACTTATAAAATGAAGATAATACCTCACAGGGTTGTTGTGAGGGTTAAGTACGTTATTAATATATGAGTTAGAACAGTGCCTGGTCCACATTAAGTGCTGTTTACATATTAGCTGTTATCACATCCCAGGCATTGATCTAGGCCCTTTGTCACTTAACTTATGAGGCAATTGAAGTCAAGAGAGATTTAAAAACTTGCTTAAGATCATCCAGCTAAGCAGTGGCTAAGCTGTGGCTTAAACCTTCTCTGTCTGACACAGGGCCTGGCTCTCAACCACTCTGCTGGCTTTCTGAGGTGTGGCAAATCACTTAACTGTATTGTAGGTTTTATAGCTATCTATCCATCTATCCATCTATCTTCTACTTTCTAATTTGGATTTTTCATTATGTTCTCATTTTGTTAATAAAATGCATTTCCTTAAAATATCTGTGACTTAAGAGTTATAAATAAAATATAAAAGATAAAAATAAAACAGTTGCTCTTACAATAATGCTGCTCAAATAATTAAAGAACTTTAAAAATCCATGCTAACAGTACTAAATTGTGAAAGGCTTAAAACGTCATTTCATGTGACATCTGATGATGGCTCAGTGTTGTCACACACATTTAAGTTGCGTGGAAATTAAGACTGTTATTATTAGGCATTTTAAACATACCATTTTAAAACAATCATGGCATTAATGTTTTAACCATTTGCACATTTTAATTACCAGGTAGAAAGTATATCAAATTTTTATAGCCCATGGAAGGCTCCCCAGCCAGTACCCTAGATTGAGACAAAGAGAATTAAAGCTCGAGAAGTGAGACAAGGCTGCTTAGCAACAATGACAGGTGAGGTTGATGGGAATTAACAGCTTTTGACTGTTAGCAGAATGGCAGTGTAATGGGATCTGCTTATGGTAATGAAGCCTTGACTAGATGGCTGAATGTAATGATGCTTCCTCATTTATTTCATAAAATTATCGATGATATTGAGCCCAGAATGTTTAGATTTCTGTACTATTTATACTTTTGATATTATATTGAAAATTAGAATCATATTGTATAGTATTGTCAACTTTGTAAATTATCTCATGGAGAAATGTATTCAATGGAAAGGAAAGTAGCAAAGTAAAAGCAAAACAAAACATCCTGCTACTCCAGTAAAACCACTCAAAACACCAATGCCTTATCTTTCTCAAAGTAGCTGCAGTTTAAGGGAGCATTAATATGTCTCTAAATTGGAAATTGTCCAACTGTTCAGGTTGCTGGAAAAAAAGAAAGCCGATAAAAAATTAAAAAATTTATTTATATCTTGTCTTTGGGCAAGGTCTAAAGAATTGTTGTATCAAGATGGAGTAACCATTCTTAAGGTTTCTTTAGCCAGGACACACTCAAGATCAAAACAATTGACAATGAAGGAAAAGATGGCTCAATGCATGTGACAATGTGACATTAAAGATTACATCAGATGCAGTCTGTCTCAGGAATGACCATATGTCCTTTCCATCTGATGTCTGTTTCAGGACTCAGACAAATGAGTTAAAGGTTTTAGATATGCTTTAAAGGATAGTTCTTTCATCACCTGTATTAGGTTTATTTACAAATCAAATGTTTCAAATTGATCACATGTGCATACTATCAAAGGAATGAACATAATGACGATATTTTTCCTAAAAATTTGGATGCTGATTCATTTCAGGTTATGTGGGTTTGTAACCCTGAGTACTAGGATGAAGTATAGATATCTTGTTTTTTTTTTTTTTTTTTTTTTTGTGGTACGCGGGCCTCTCACTGTTGTGGCCTCTCCCGGCTCCGGACGCGCAGCCTCAGCGGCCATGGCTCACGGGCCCAGCCGCTCCGTGGCATGTGGGATCTTCCCGGACTGGGGCATGAACCCGTGTCCCCTGCATCGGCAGGCAGACTCTCAACCACTGCGCCACCAGGGAAGCCGTCTTGTGTTCTTTTCACTTAAAGAAAGAAGAGAATTTATTTTTTCCCTAGTTTTAAACTAATACTACAGGAATGAAATGGGAAGAAATAATAGTTCTTTTCTAAGAAAGACTTTTCTAAGGATGGCTTTAAAAGAACAGGCAAAGGAGAGCAGAGCCATGACCGTTGCAGCTTGAATCGAGATAAGCAGAAGTGTGTGTGCTCAATGTCACATGGCAGGAGGCTTTCCCCAGAGTGGTTTGCCTGTCCAGGGAGCTGTTTCATTTTGTGTCTGATAGGGTTTTACTTTGGAAAATACCCGGTTCCCTGCCTGTTGCTTCATTATGGATTATACAGGTAAAATTAAATTTAAAATATTTTCCAGCCATGTAGAATTACTTAAAATATACTGTTTTGAATTAGTATTTTAAAAAGTACATTGGTTATGTTTGTAAATAGTGTGTTTTAAAAATTATTATGCATGAATTTATTCCTGAGTATGTATGAATTTGTTGTATACAAATTGTGATTAATTTAGGATAAATACTTAAGGGAATTTCTCAGACATACCCTTGTTGTTTCTTTTATTTCAGTTTGGGTCCTACTCAAACAGACTTAAAATAAACTGCAACCCATATTTAATCCACATTTCTACCCTCTGGGCCAGAATGTTTAGAATACAAATATCTGAGTTCAGATTATGCCACAGAGAGAATAAAATATATATACAGTCTACAGAGATTGTAAAACGTTTTTGCCATTGTGTTGATTTTCTTGTGCATGTGTGTGGCCTGATCTTTTAGATGCGGTTGACGTAGTGAAGTGAATTGGAGAATTTCAGTTTTTATCCTAAATTTTCTGAGTGTAACTGACCTCTTCCTTTTTTAAACTGCTTAGTCTTGTTCTCAGTTTCTAGTTTCACTGAGTGGTAAGTTGGTACAAGAATAAAGTTAAGGTGAAGTTAACAAAGGGCAGTGTTTCTTGATGATTAAGTGGGGGCTTTCTTTAGATTGGACGGGGTGAAGGTGGGGTTGGGAGGTAAGGTGGTGGTAAGGAGATATGGACGTGGATCTTTGCCCAAAACTTGTGCAGGTAATTCAAAATTATACTACCGTACATTCGAACTTTTGGGTAACAGTGACACTGTTTTCTGACAGATTCATCTTAAACTAAACAACAAAGAAGATTTTTCCACCAGGGCAGGGACCTACTTTCCATACCCCGAATAATGACAAAATCCCAGTGTGTGTTTAAATTAGGCATTATTTACATGTTCTTTGTAAATGATCCCTTTTGATCTATGGATGGATCTTTGGCAAGATAGCTAATTATGGTGAGAAAATTAATTTTTTTGTGAAGTTGTTAATAAAATGCCATTTTTAGGCACTAGCTATGTAAAGGACTTTTGTGGTAAATGTGTTTTGAAGCTAAAACATTTAAAAGTAATTAATTATCCCAAATACCCAAATATGTTTTTTCTGTAAATCCTTATTTCCTATTTTAGAGTTCCTTTAAATCAAATAGCATAGTAGTATCTCTTTCTCTCCTTCTCTCTCGCTCTCTCTGGATTTTGAATTTCTTTTCCTTATAACATTAGTGTACCAGAATTTCATTCCAGGGCTCTGAAATAGAATATAATTACCTGTTAGAAGGCTCACTGTATGTGTGATACTATGTTGAAGCAGAAAGGGCTACATTTTATAGACATATACAAAGAAATCAAATTTCTATAATCCTACCAGGGAGCTTTACTATGAGTTTGTTTTTAATTATATATTTGTACCTTTTTTCCAAAGAACAGAATCATTGATTTTTTTTTCATTTTTCTATAGTTTATGTATTGCCATTAAAACACTTCTTTGTTGTTTTTAAAGTAATACTTTATAAATGCATAGGTGGTATTTTAAAATACACACAACTTTAACATGCTAAATGCACATCAAGAGGAATAGTAAGAAAATAAAGCTTTAATGTGAACAAAGGATACAGCTCCAGAGAAATTCCAGATATGACACTTTTAAAATTAGGTCTTGTATGTACTCTGAAGAGAATATGTGGTTTAAGTTCTTACCAAACTAATAGAGATAACATTTATTAAGCTAGTTGTCTGATGTGGTAGGAAGCTATTTTGAGTATTGTCTTCTGTGGTGATTTTTATAAACATTTACATATTTGCAAGTATAGGTATATTTAGTCTATTAAACTTTGAAGAAAAGAACACACATATTTTCAGTTCACGGAAGAGTGAATTCTTTTGCATTAGAAAAGAGAATTTATTTCAGTTCAGCACAACCACTTTTGTACTAATGACAGCATCATAGCACTAAAGGGGATATCTTCCAGTAGAAAACTGAGTCTTGAATATTCAAGAATAGATGTATTTTATTTTGTTTTTCTGGAAAGCTTTCCCCCATGTGGTTTCCATGTTACCCATGTAGTTTCCTCTCAGTTTTTTCAGGTCTTTGTTGAAATGTCATCTTTTTAGGGTGACATTATCTGACAGTTTTACCTAAAATAACCCTCCCATTCAATCACTCCTCGTTAGTTCCTCTTATTTTTCTTTATAACACGTACAACCACTTGATATATTACGTATTTATTTGTCCATCTCACCCTCTAGAACATAAGCTCCAAAGAGGAGAGAGTTTGTTCATGGCTGTATCCCTAGAGTGCAGAACAGTAGGCTTTCAGGAAATAGTTGTTGAGTCAATTTATGAATGGGGTTTCTTCTAAAAATTACTATTGACTTACTTTAAGATTGTCACTATTATCTTTCTTTATCAGCAACATTCTAATTTAACAATAATTATTTTGACCGCTAAATTATTTTGAATATTGATCTCTTCTTTCTTTGCTAATTTTATCCTGAAATTCACAGTACTCGCTTTACTAATGGAAGGGCAGGGTCACAGGCAGGCAGGGCCGCAGGCATGCGTAATTAGACATAATTGATAACCCAGAGATCACTTTGGTTTTGGAATGTATTATGTGATTTTTTTTGAAGGGGTGTGGAGGACATCAGTCAGTTTTATCTTCCTTCATTTTCTTTCATTATGTTTTCCTTAGGCAGGCCATTAATATTTGTCTTCATTTTCTCAGCTCATGCCAGCTGCCCAGAGGAAAGAATGGGAGCAAACTAAAATTTTGGCATCTGTTTTGTCAAAGATGGGTCTTTAGCCATATGGATCCCAACCTTCTGAAGTGTTTAGAAATACCTCAGGCATCCAGAGGGTATAGAAACCTTAATAGGAGTCAGAGGTTGTCATATGTGTCCAGATTGCTGGCAAGTGAGACCTAATGTGTTTTTATATATATATAAATTTATTTATTTAATTAATTTAATTTTTGGCTGCATCGGGTCTTCGTTGCTGGGCGCGGGCTTTCTCTAGTGCGGCGAGCAGCAGCTGCTCTTCGTTGTGGTGCGCGGGCCTCTCATTGCGGTGGCTTCTCTTGTTGCGGAGCATGGGCTCTAGGCATGCAGGCTTCAGTAGTTGTGGCATGTAGGCTCAGTAGTTGTGGCGCACGGGCTTAGTTGCTCCGTGGCATGTGAGATCTTCCTGGACCAGGGCTCGAACCCATGTCCCCTGCATTGGCAGGGGGATTCTTAACCACTGCGCTACCAGGGAAGCCCAGAGACCTAACGTTTTTAACATACTGATCCTGCTATAGTTATCTAAAAAGTAGACGTCTTGAAAAATATTGCAGCCTTTAACTTACTCTTAGAAATCTGTGCCAAGAAATAAGTATAGGCACTCAGAAAAATGTATTTATGTATGCATATATACACCCTCACATATAAGCTGAAGAAAGAGCTACATCAGTGAGTCAGCAAGAAGTTGTCGCATATAGACTATGGCCTCTGGTGGGAAGTACCAGTTGTCACTCGGTATCTGTGGCGGATTGGTTTCAGGACTGCCCTCACCCCCAAATCCACGGATGCTCAAATCCCTTATATAAAATCGTGTAGTATTTACATATAACCTACATGCATATTTTAAATCATCTCGAGATTACTTATAATACCTAATATGATATAAATGCTATGTAAGTTGTTGTAAATACAGTGTAAATGCTATGTCAATAGTGTGCATCAAATTCAAGTTTTGCTTCTGGAACTTTCTGGAATTTTTTTTACCGACTATTTTGATCCACAGTTGGTTGAATCCATAGATGTGGAACCAGTGGATATGGAGGACTAACTATATCTCTACCCAGGAATCATTTTCTCATCCTACTTTTCCTTTTGCCTTTCTGATGGCCACATCCACCCCCATTTGTGTGACTATTCATGTGCAACATCTGGGATGCAATTTGAAATAGATCTTATGTTAAGATACTATTCTGGTTTCAACCCTTTTGAAGTGTATTGCCCTTGCCCATTTCCTGCAGTTGTGTCTCAACACTGTTATTGATACAGGCATACCTCATTTTATTGAGCTTTCTTTTATTGCTCTTTGCAGAAATTGCATCTTTTTACAAATTGAAAGTTTGTGGCAACCCTGCTTCAAGCAGGTCTATCAGCACCATTTTTCCAACAGATTTGCTCACTCTGTGTCTCTGTCTCACATTTTGGTAATTCTCAACATATTTCAAACTTTTTCATTATTGTTACATTTGTTTTGATGGTGACCTGCGATCAGTGATCTTTGGTGTTACTACTACAACTCGCTGAAGGCTCAGATGATGGTTAGCAATAAAGTATTTTAAAATTAACATTTTTTTTTTTTAGGCATAGTGCTGTGGCACTTAATAGACTACGGTACAGTGTAAACATAACTTGTGTATGCACTGGGAAACCAAAAAAGTTGTGTGACTTGCTTTATTGTGATGGTGTGGATCCGAACCCACAGTATCTCTGAGGTATGCCTGTGCTCTCCACTGGTTGTTGACCTGGACCACTTATTTTTGCGAGGGATGCATTTTTCTTAAGTTTTGCAATTTTCAGTTTAGTCCTTTCTGTCATTTTTAGTTTTTTTGGTGACCCTTCTCTTTTAAGAATTTTCTTCTCCATATTTTCAGTTGATTTCTATTTTCCTTTCATTTTAGTTGAATTCTTAAAATATAATTTTGGTAATTATTTTTTTATTTTTCAAGAGGCATTATAGAAGAGTAGTTAAGAGTCTATGTGTTGGAACCAGACTGCCTGGGCTTGAATCCCAGCTCATCATTTAGTAAGCAGTGTGACCACTGTCTATCAAATGTGGATAACCCTACCTTGTAGGGTTTTTATGAAGATTACATAAGCTGATACACGTGAAGTTCCCAAAATAATACCTGACACATAGTAAACATTTAGTAAATATTAGTTATTATTATCTTAGCTACAACAAAGTATTTATTCTTATGTATAATCTTTGCAATTTCTTCATAATGGTTCAGCATTTTCAGTAAGATAAAGGTCCAATTACCTTGAATAAATTATGCACATCCATACAATGGAATATTGTGTAACCATTTAAAGATGAGATAGATCTACATATACTGACCAGAGAGTTATTAATGATATTTTTTAGATGGTAATTTGCAGTTCCACAATCATATAAGAATTTAATGTTTAAAAACTGTGTTATATAAAGACATGTCTTTGTAAACTTTAGAAAATATTGGAAAAAGTATATACCTTAGATGAATGGATGGAAAAGAAACTTGAGCTTTTGAACTTCCTATTTTATATGATTTTAAAAGTGGGATTATTGAAAAAACATACTTTTTATGCATTTCAATATTTAAAAAATATTAGAACAAAGCTTTCTTTGCTGTGTTGGATAGACATTCTAATTAAAGTCTATGCACTTATAGCTTTTAGAAAAAACAGATTTCTAAGAGTAAAGGTAATGCAGGTAATGAGTCAAGAGACAAAATAATAATATCTTCTTTGTGTTGATGGATGAAGAATAATTATGCCCACTTGCACACAGGTGTACACTGGTGTGTGCACACAGCGTTAACATGACTGCGTTACTTGGGAGAAATGACAGGAATTCTCACGAGGTAAAATGAAGAAAAATAAGGCAAAAGAGACGGGATAGGAGAAATATGTGTACATACATATATTCCTAGAGTATAGAGTGGTGGTTTTCACATTTGAATAATAGTTGCAAAATAAATAATAATGTATTCACTAACATTTGAGTGCTCACTGGGTGTTAAGCAGTGTTCTAAGTGCTTATAGTATTATTTTACTGTTACATTTGCTTGTGAATTTATATGCCCAGAAAGTGTGTGGAATAGTTTACATATTTTCACATATTTGTGGTTGAGTGTACAACCCCTGATCTGTTAGTCTACCACAAGCCTACTGAAAAAACAGTGAGCTCTGAAGTTATTTTAAAAGGTAGGTTATTTTTCTCATTTCTGATATTCTTAATTCCCTTGAAAAGTTCTACTTGCTGCCTAAAACCAAGAACTCTGATTTGCATATCTTTGTGGTTGGTTGCTATAAAGCCAATATTTAAATTTCTTTGAGGTCTTTTTTAGTGCCTGGTATCACAGGATGAAGATCTTGTCAGGAGGGTGAATATATATGTGGCTCTTGGTCTTGTGCATTTTGGGACGAAGGAATTCCCCTTTGAATTGCCTGCTCCCCTGAAGCCCCTGGAGCCTCTGGCTCAAGCAGCGCAGTCGGTCTGTGCAGTGTCTCTGACGTCACCAGTGTATGCATAAGCCCTGCTATTGTCTTACTGCTATAACAGGGCTGGGGATTGCAGTATCCGCTGTTGCTGCTGATCCCAGTCTTGCCCCTGCTGCTACCTAGTCCTGCCTCCCTGCATCCCAGAAGAGCCACGTCG
This sequence comes from Grampus griseus, assembly GCF_964374135.1. Taxonomy (NCBI): domain Eukaryota; kingdom Metazoa; phylum Chordata; class Mammalia; order Artiodactyla; family Delphinidae; genus Grampus; species Grampus griseus. Next base: position 32,514,685 of record NC_139003.1, on the reverse strand, counting down.
GCCTGCCTTTCCGTGTTGGATTTTCCAAAACAGCTCTTCGGTTTTTGGTGCTGTAGGAGACCTTGCTTTTCAATCACACGGGAGAACACTGAAGCTTGTAAGAGGAGAATCTGGCAGCTGGACACAGCTTGGACTGCATTGTCTGTCTTCATGACCTCTGCTGTGTAGCAGCTCATCTCTCCACTCTCACACGTACACTCTCCTCGATTTTTCTTCCTTCCTTTTTTTCCTTTCTTCTAATCTTTTAAAAGCAGCCTCTGGAGCCAGCCATGTTTGGCACTGAATCTTCATGTAAGTAAATGGATCTCACTTTGCTGTTTAGAAATCTGTTTGCTGTCATGGTTTCATTGGCTTGGAGTTCATATCACTTTGCCTTAGGTCATTAACAGCTTTTGTATTTTGGCTCTAATTACAAAGAAATTGGTCTCAGGGAAGGGACTCCCCCTTATCTGGGTTATTCATCCTTAAGGCCAGGGATGTCAGTGTGGTCAAAACCAGGCCTCCAAGAGGGAGGGGAGGAAGACAGGAATCCGGGCAGCCTCCCCAGAACGTGTTAATTGATGGGATCAAGTCTGTCACTGATCTATTGTTGTGGGTTCTATAATGGTCCTTAAACCCTAAAATAGATACTGGAGGATCTGAGATGATAATGTTTATTAAAAAGGAAAAAAGGGCTTACATTTTTTATCTAAAAGGAGAATGGGGGTATCATTATATCCTCTTCTTCCATATTTTTACAGAAACATAGGAGTAGATATTATATGTAGATTTAAAGAATGAGAAATAAGCTTTATTTTTAAAGATGGATTTTTTTTTTAATCCTCAATGGCTTCAATTTTGATATGCTGGCTAGTGCCACAGTCCAGCAGCATTGTATCTGTCTTAAAACTTATACAATGAAATTGCTTTGGTGCAGAGCAGGCCCTGCACAAGGGGCTGGGCTGGATGGCACTTGTAGACAGCTAAAACGGGTATTTGAAAAATGATGACCAGCCTAAGTAATGAGGATTATTTAATGCTGGATGTAGAATAGTATAACTTGTCGATGCAGTTATACAGGCTCTGCAGACTATTTTGTCATTATCCATAAGCAAAGGTGACAGTTAAGAATTTCTAAAGAGACTCAACCTGCTGACCTAGAACATTAAACATTGGCAAGACACTGTCTTTGTGGGGAGAGGGGGTTAGGGTAGGAATTTAGGAAACACATTTCTTATGAATATGTAATCCAACCTTTTCTTTCTGATCTCAGGTGATCAGTGTGACTGTTTGTGCATAGCTGATGATTATTCCAGAATAGTAGTATTTCAAGAGAGCTAATAATCTTCAGTTCTTTTGTTCTTGATTGGCTTTTTTAAAGGGTGGATTATTTTTGTTGGTTTACCTAGAGCCTTCCCATTTCTGAAATTACCACACTGCATTATCAACGTCAAGATAGAATAACAATGAGATGTAATGTCCCATTCAGCATGTGACAATTTTATTTTCTAATAATTTAAAAATGTTTTTTGAATTCACTTAATGATACATTTGGAATTATTGTCACCCAAGAAATAGAAACAGATTATTTAGTGGCAAAGACCTTCCAGTTTCATTTCAGTCATGGAATTTTGTTTATGTAGGAACCTAGGTATAGATAGAAATATTTATCTACTAAAGGAAAATTAGTCTTATTACTTTGTTTAGCTGAAAATGCAAGTTGAAACTCAGTGTGGGACTCTTTGGGTTCTTGGCATAGGGACTCTAACATTGTGTGGCCAGGTTTACCAAGCAGACATGTTGACTTTCTTGATCATTAAACCTGATCTTTTGATAATATCACACGTGTGCTATGTGCTATGTTTGAAAACTGCTGGTTGCTTTTGGTCTCCATAGCTACCAAATTACTGCACAGGTAGAATACCATTCAGAAGACAGAACATCATCATGTAGGTTTTGGGCATTTTTTGACTTTACTGAGTATTAAATTTTGTTTCCTGCTTGTCCCTAGAAGACCATAGATAGATTTGTACTGTCAGTGATTGTAAAGTGTTGAGAATGGACTGCTTTCTTTAGATAAGGAGATTCCTTAAATCTGTACTCAGAGTTAAGACAATTGTATTTTCTTTGTGTTTTGAGGCATAGCTTTTCTAGACCTATAATGTCCATCTTTTGGAGGCTATTTTATAGGCTGAGCCTATCTATATTTGGAATATTCTGAAAAATAGTCACATTAAAAGTTCTAATTAGTTCAGAAGGGATCTTCCGAACCACCTAGGATATTCTTACTAAACTTTTACAATAAATACTTGTTTAGCCATCTACTCGATGTACAGTGCTGTGCTAGATGCTGGAAAGGTCTGTTTTTTTTTCTAACATGTTCTGATTTCATGATTCTTATCCTTGATTTCTGGTTACAGTACCTTACTTGTATTGGATGCTTTTACTTTTTAAATTGAGGTATGGTTTACATACGATAAAATGCGTAAGTCAAGGTGTGTAGCTCATTGAATTTTTGCCTATGTTTACACTTATGGAACCACTACCCAGTTTGAGATACAGAACATTTCTGTTACTCCAGAAAGTTTCCTTGTGATGACCCTTCCCAGTCAATTTTACTTCTCCTCCTCACCAAAAGGTAATCACTATTCTGAATTCTTTTGACATAGTCACTTGTACATGGCTCTTTAAAATTTTCTTTCTCTCCTCCTTGCTCTTTGCTCATAAGAGAAGGAAATGTCGGGCTTCCCTGGTGGCGCAGTGGTTGAGAGTCCGCCTGCCGATGCAGGGGACACGGGTTCGTGCCCTGGTCCGGGAAGATCCTGCATGCCGCGGAGCGGCTGGGCCCGTGAGCCATGGCCGCTGAGCCTGCGCGTCCGGAGCCTGTGCTCCGCAACGGGAGAGGCTACAACAGTGAGAGGCCTGCGTACCGCAAAAAAAATAAAAAATAAAAAAAGAGAAGGAAATGTCAATAGAAATGTCCATGTCCTCACTTTCAAGTACTGGATTGATTAAGTTGACTTTTTGTTTCAGACCTTTGAAGTCAGGAATTTGAGGTAACCTGGGTATCACATTATAACATGTTTTGTCTCACTGAAAATAGTATTGCTTAATTTAAATGCCAAAAAAGCACCCACCTCTTCCATACACACACACACACACATACATACACAAAAGAGCCTTAAAAGTGACAAAAAATTTACCTGGAAGAGTAGACCCTTGTTTAACAAAGTTAAAACTTACATAGTTATGGCAACAAAATTAATAAATGCTTTGTCTGACCTCATTTCAGTGAATACCTTCTTTTCTTAAAAATTTTATTTATTTATTTATTTAGGGTGTGTTGGGTATTTGTTGTTGCATGCGGGCTTTCTTTAGTTGCGGCGAGTGGGGGCTACTCTTCATTGCAGTGCGTGGGTTTCTCACTGTGGTGGCTTCTCTTGTTGCAGAGCATGGGCTCTAGGTGTGCAGGCTGCAGTAGTTGTGGCACTTGGGCTCAGTAGTTGTGGCTCGTGGGCTCTACAGTGCAGGCTCAGTAGTTGTGGCACACGGTCTTAGTTGCTCCACAGCATGTGGGATCTTCCTGGACCAGGGCTTGAACCCATGTCCCCTACATTGGCAGGCGGATTCTTAACCACTGTGCCACCAGGGAAGGCCCAGTGAATATCTGCTTAATTCACTTTAGTGAAGAACTCCAACAGTGCCAGTCACATTTTTTCTCACTTAGTGTATCTGAATCTCCCATAGTTGTGTAAATTGGGCACAATCTGTTTTCAGCCCACTTTTAAATGGAAGTGTTTTATGTTATGTGTAGATTAATCATTAGTACAAAGCAGGAAGTATAGCTTCTGTAACTCTGTTACCATCTTGATATATTTCACCGAGCTTTTCCTTTACTGAAATTTCCCATGTCTAAAAATGGGAGTAGTAAGTCTGCTGTTAATCTGCTTTGAGGAAATGCAATTTTAGTCTGTGATCAAAATAATTTAGGTTTAAGAAGAAAGTACTAAAATTAAGTTTTGGGAGGGGAGTGGTCCTTAAAATGCATATTTTAGGTACTTGATTTAATGATAGTTCATATTTTAAAATTGATAAATTGAATTCTATAAAACTTAAAAATTTTTCATTTCCTCTTAAAATTTTATAAATGGAGAAAAAGTTCATCTTTTCTTTTTGTGGAGTAAGGAACACTGGTTTTGTACTGCATCCTTCCACATAAAGCCAGTTATTCTCCAAAGAGTAAATACTTCAAGTACATGGGCATTTATTCAATTAGCGTTTATCTAGCTTGGTCCTCCTCCTGTTTCCCCTCCTATGTTTAACTTTTTCAGGCCTCAAGGGTACCATTTAACATGTGCTGTGGTGGGAATTGTGCCCTGGTCTAACAAATTAATGTGTCTTCCAAAGCACCTACCTTATTAGTCCAGTGAAGAGAGCAACATCTTACCTTTTCAGAAAGTGTGCCCTTGGGGCAAATAGTGTCATTCAATCCCTCCTCTCAACATTTTGTTATAGTTGTGATATATTAGAAAGAACATCTAGTGTTATCTCGAAAGGGAGAAAGAAATCACCAAAGTCCGAACAGAGCAGTAGTATTTTGTGAGCTTAGTGGTGATGGGGAAATGGTGGACCTGTGTGTCAGAGTGTCAGTTCTCTTTAGCTCTGGTGTGGCTGGCCCACAAGTCTTCCCTGCCATTCTCTGCATGCCCACATCACCTTCAGTAGGCAGCTAGATGCTGGAAAGCATTTGGGGTGTGGGTGATGCCCCATGCAGTTTTCTTTGATGGGCACCAAAAGTGCAGCTTTTTTTTTTTTAAATAAATTTATTTATTTGTCTGTGTTGGGTCTTTGTTGCTGCACGCAAACTTTCTCTAGTTGCAGTGAGCAGGGGCTACTCTTCGTTGTGGTGCGCGGACCTCTTCCTGCAGTGGCTCCTCTTGTTGCGGAGCACGGGCTCTAGGCACGTGGGCTTCGCAGTTGTGGCACGCGGGCTCAGGCTCAGTAGTTGTGGCTCATGGGCTCTAGAGCACAGGCTCAGTAGTTGTGGTGCACGGGCTTAGTTGCTCTGCGGCATGTGGGATCTTCCCAGACTAGGGCTGGAACCTGTGTCCCTTGCTTTGGCAGGCAGATTCTTTTTTTTTATTTTAAAGAGTGTGCTTTTTTTTGTTTGTTTGTTTGCTGCGTTGGGTCTTCGTTGCTGTGTGCGGGCTTTCTCTAGCTGAGGGCAAGCAGGGGCTACTCTTCGTTGCGGTGCGCGGGCTTCTCATCGCAGTGGCTTCTCTTGTTGCAGAGCATGGGCTCTAGGTGCATGGGCTTCATTAGTTGCGGCACGCAGGCTCAGTAGTTGTGGCTCATAGGCTCTAGAGCACAGGGTCAGTAGTTGTGGCTCACGGGCTTAGTTGCTCCGTGGCATGTGGGATCTTCCTAGACCAGGGCTCGAACCCTTGTCCTCTGCGTTGGCAGGCGGATTTTTACTGCGCCACCAGGGAAGCTCTGGCAGGCAGATTCTTAACCACTGTGCCACCAGGGACGTCCCAACAGCTGTTGCTTTTTATTTTCATTACTGATGAATGCATTAATTTGGAACTGACAGCTTCTCAGTTTTAATAGTGAGTATGGTACCATGTTTCTAAGAACAATGTAATTATCTCAAATTTTGAGCCATTATGTGGGAGATAGTAAAATGAATATACCCTAGCAATATTAGGTCACCAAGAAACTGTATAATTAAATGGGCATCTCTTTGATAGAGAAATAAATGAGTCCCACTCCGTTTTTATGTGCATTTCAGGGCCATTCTTGACAACCAATCATACGTGAGATTAAACTTAGGTCTATTGTTTTGGTGTAATTTTTGTGAGTTGGTTGAGATGTTAACAGCAACTGTGGTCATTCAAAAAATGGCTATTCACACCTGGACTATTTTGCAATATAAGCCCTAGTTCTTGTTAAATAATTGTATGAGACTGCTGTTTTTGCTGTCATATGTATGTTTGACATTTTAGTACTATATCTCCCCTGCTTTATTAGTTTTTGTCATATGAAACTAGGTAATTTAGAGACAGCCATTTTCCTTTCCTACGTTTTTAATCTGGCTGTTAGTATTTAGCTGTATTGAATTTTAGATGCTTTCATCTTACTTAAAATACAAATACTTAAATATACACCCAAAAACTTACCTCTAATTCTGCACTCAGAACATTGAATAAAAGAAAAAATATTATTACATGACTTTAGATAAATAGAAACCACAGACTGCTAAAGTCACAAATAAGGAAAAATAATTATAGATCACTGGGATTTACACTGGGACATGGTCATACAGGAGGCTGGGAAGTTAAAGCTCATATAACACTTTTGACTTATCTTACTATATTATTGTCTTTTCTTTCCTTTTGACAATGTGAGTTCTGATGTGAAATTTCCTCTTGGGTTTCTTGCCTGTTAACAGTTGACATCATAATTTTTAGTATCAAGGGAATATTTTAAACTAAATAAAGATAGGAATTTTTTTACTTCTGGGTATATACTAATTCTACTAGTACAGAAATGGAATAAAAATACCCAGTGGTTATTTTAAAATTCTCAGATTATTTATTTTCTCTTGAGTATTAGTTTCCCTAATTGTTAGTTTGGTTTGTTCAGCAGAAATTACACATGAGTTTTCAGTGATCTGTTGTTTTCATTGTCACAATGGACCAGATTTATATCCTGTATAAACCGTGGGGAGTCTATGGGGAAAAATTACCATATATGGAAACTTTCCTTATAGAATCCCCATGGAGTTACACAGGATGTGAATAGAATTGTTATGGATTCTGAGTTGCAAAAGTCACTGACAATGTGTATTTTGAACATTAATAGTAATCACATTAAATTATGTTCAAATACTATTACATTTTCAATACAAAACCATATGGAACACAAGAATATGAATTGTATGGTCATTTTAAAATTGTTTTACAAAGCGTATTTATATCCCACCATTTTTTTCCTAATAAGTGTAAAACATTCATTAACACACTTATTAGTGTGTCTTTAATTAGAAAATGCCAGTTTTGAATTATTTAAAAGTCCTGTAATGTAGTCACATTTGCTGTGCTGGAGTAGTAAATTGTAATATTTTCTCTATAGAGATTTTGCTTTTATTAATAATGGATTCAGATAATTGTGAACTGAAGGACCAAGATATAGTTTAATACATGTTGTAGAAATGGCAGCAACCACGTGCCAGATACAGTGACTAAGTGCAGAGACTCTGGTGCTTGATCGCCTGGATGCAAATAACGGCTTTACCACATTCTGCCAGGGTTTGGCCATCTACCATCTAAGCTCTTGGGGCCCAAAATGTGGCTGATCCAATGACCTCTTGATGTTAGGGGAATCTGCCTTTTTGGGCCAGGACATCTGCATCAGGGTAACGCTTATCAAGGGTCACTGTGGAGATTAGACTCTGGCAGTGCGAAAGACTGGCTGAGGAAAGGGAAATCTCACTTCCTAAGACTGGGTGGAAGTTCCATCACGGGGATCTTTGAAGGGACCCCGTAGGAGATTTGAAGGGAGGAGACAGCATGAAACTGATGAAATAGGTCAGGGTTGGCAAATGCCCAGCATATTTCTCACTACTGGTCATCCCTGTGGCAGACATCACTAACTGGTCACAGCACTTTTGTAGAATTGCCTTAAGTCATAAAGGGTTGAAATGTTTTCCTCTTAAAACACTTATCTGTGCAAGTGTTTTCCACATTAGTGTGAACAATAGTCACATGAATAAATATTTAAATAAACTTGAAAACAATTATTGAACTAAGAAAAAAAATTAGGAATCTTAAGTGTTCCAGTAATATCCCTTTTTATATAAAATAAACATACCATTCTGTGTTACATTGTGATTCTCAGTAATATCAAAATAATTCAGAGCTGCTTCTCGTTTTTTTTTTTTTTTTTTAATTTTTTTTTTTCTTTATTTTTTTGGCCGCGTCGGGTCTTAGTTGTGGCATGTGGGATCTTTTGTTGCATCGTGCAGGCTTCTCTCTAGTTGTGGTGCTCGGGCTTCTCTCTCTAGTTGTGGCGTGCGGGTTTTCTCTCTCTAGTTGTGTCACGCGGTTAGTTGCCCCATGGCATGTGGGATCTTAGTTCCCCGACCAGGGATCGAACCGGCGTCCCCTGCATTGAAAGATGGATTCTTTACCACTGGACCACCAGGGAAGTCCCCGCTACTCTCTTTTGAATGAACTTTACACCAATTGAAGACATATCCCCAGAGTGTAGCAGCATACCTAACATATACACTAAGCACTCATTCTTTGAAATTTGAATCTGCTGTGGCTTAATGTAATATTGAAAATATGATGTGTGGGCTTTATAGGGGATTGATACTCAGTTTAATTAAATTTTCCAGGCTAAGGAGTTTATCACACATAACTGGCACATATCAGAAATATGTCAGTGGACAACTCTTACCTGTCACCCTTCAGGCAGGAGTAGGTGACAATATGGACTTTTATTATTAAGCCCAAATTTGTTAGAGGTAAACTGCCATTTACTGATACTTTGCTATGTACTGTTAACTTGACTACATCTCATCTAAGTTCACTTATCATTTTTTTAAGATATTTAAATAAAAATAACGAGGAATTGTAATCATCAGTTCATTTACAGCATGAAAACTGAGAATTGTTTCTTTGCCCATCCTGATGTAATTTTAGGAATGAGAAAAATTATGCTCCATTTCTTTGTGAGAATTTCAGACTAAGACTCAGGCTTATTGGCATGCTTTGGGGAACAGTGAGTCTGCTTGGGATGCGTACCGATTAGGAAACTGCAGTGACTCCATTAGAGTATTGTTTACTACTTCCTTTATCCACGGCTACTTCTAGAACACCTGGGCTTAGCGGGAGGCTTTGGTAGGGTTTGGCCTGGTGATAGTCCACGCATGGGCTTGACTCAAGTCTGGAATTTCTTACCTGAAACTTTCCTAGATTTGTTTTAGTATAATGGTGTTTCAGTTGTCTATTGCTATATAACAAACTACCCCAAAATATAGTAACTTAAAATAAGCATTTATTATTATATTTCACAGTTCTGCAGATTGACTGATTGACTGGAACCACTGGTGGTTCTTATGTAGGGTCTCTAATGTGGTTGCAGTCAGATATCTCCTGGGCTGCAGTCATCTAAAGGCTCATCTGAGCTGGAGGGCCAGGATAGCTCTCCCACATGGATATCAGTTGAGGCTGGCTGTTGACCTGAGGCTCAGCTGAGGTTGTAGGCAGCAATGCCTATTCTTGGTTTCTCTATGAGGTTCAAGCTTCTCAAATCATGGTGCTGGGTTCTCAGAGGAAGCATCCTGTGCCATAGCATCCAAGAGACCCAGGAGGAAGCAGCAAGGTTCCTTATGACCTGGTCTTGGAAGTCTTAGAAGTCACTTCCACCATATTATATTGGCCAAGCAAGTCACTAAGATGAGCCTAGATTCAAAGGGCAGGGAATTGGATTCCTCTTGGTGAGGCAGTGGCAAGAGTGCATTGTAGAAGAGCAAGTAGAATGGAAAATATCTTAGTGGTCATCTTTGGAAAATACACTTTGTCACAAGTTGTTTCCAAGCTCTACTCCGTGAAGTTGGTGCTTCAGGGTTTTGTAAATCAGGGGTCTGCAAACTTTTTCTGTAAAGAGCCAGATAGTGAATATTTTAAACTTGTGGCCCATTCAGTCTCTTTTGCAGCTACTCAACTCTGCCATTGTAGCACAAAAGCAGCCAGAGACAAATGAGTGTGGCTGTGTTCCAAGAAACCTTTATTTATGGATGTGGAAATTCGAATTTTATATAATTTTCACATGTCAAAAAATATTCTTCTTCTTTTGTTGTTTTTTTTCAACTCTTTTAAAATGTAAAAAAAATTCTTAGATCAAGGGCCATACAAAACCAGATGGTAGGCAGACTTTAGCCCATGCGCCTTAGTTTGCTGACCCCTGCTCTTAATATTTGATTTGAATTTCATTTTTAATTGCTAAAAAACCTAAAAGAACAACAGATACATTCATATATTAAAAATAACTAATTTTGATATGTGGGGAACTACTGATAGATGAACTTAGGTTCTCATTGGTTGATGTTATTATTAAATATTATAAATTTGAACTTATAAATGTATGTCAGTTTTACATATTGGGCTCTGGCATAATATTCTGTTTGAGAAAAGGTTGTGTTAAAAATGACTGAAAAAAATAGAACAAAGAAACAAAATCACAGGACATTTGAAGGCTTAATTTCTAGTCTGTTCTCACAATAACACTAGGTAAGACAGACTATGGAGAACTTCTGTTTGATTCAATTTCACAGATATTTATGGAATGGAGAGGAATAGCATGTGATAAGAGTTAAGAGGGCAAAAAGCTTTCAAAAAGTTTAAAGTTCAACTGGATATGGGGGGTGAGGCAGTGAGAGGAGAACAGAGAGGGTTATGATATTAAAACGATATGTTTCTCTTTCAGTTAAAGCAGTGTAAATGAGATTATTTTTGACACAGGTACCCATAAATCAAAGAAAAAATTGGATGTCATTGGAATTGGCATTATATAATAGGCAGAATATGACAAGGGAAGCCAACTTTTTCTTTAAATAATTTTATTGGAGAGCAATATACATATGATAAAATTATCCATTTTTAAAAGTATATCCATTTAAATGTACAGTTTGATGAATTTTGGCAAATGTGTACCTATGTGTAACCATCATTATCAGCACAATCAAAATATAGAACATATCCGTCACCCCACAAAATTACCTTGTGCCAGTTTGCAGTGAATCTTCATGTTTCTAGAATTTCATATAAATGGGATCATACAATGTATACTTGTTTCATTCAGCATAATGTTTTCAGTCACGTTGTTGTGGCTAGTCGTAGTTCATTTCTTTTTTATTACTGAGTAGTAGAGAAAATACATAGTTGGCTCAGCCATTTGCCTGTTGATACTGAGTTGTTTCCTGTTTTTGGTTCTTATGAACAAAGCTGATGTAATTACTCATGTTTAATTCTCTGTGTGGACATATGTTGTCATTTTTCTTGGGTAAGACCTCAATTGTTGAGAAATTGCCAAGTTGTTTTCTGAAATGGTTATATTTTTTTGCATTCCCATCAGCAATGTGTGGGAGTTCAGTTGCTTTATATCTTGTCAGCACTTGATGTTGTCAGTCTCTTTAATTTTAGCTAATCTAATGAGTGTGTAGTGGTATATTGTGATTTTAACTTACACTTCCCTCATCAGCAAAGATGTTGAACATCTTTTCACATGCTTATTGACCATTGGTATATCTTCACTGATGAAGTGTCTGTTCAAATACTTTGACTTATAATTGAATTTTAAGAGTTCTTCATATATTTTGATACGATCTTTTTAAAGACATATGTCTTGATAATATTTTCTTATAGTCTGTAGCTTTTTGTTTTCTTAATGATGTTACATTTTTAATTTTCATAAAATACAGTTTTTCAGTGTCTTGTGTCCTATGTAAATTTTTTTCCTAACCTAAGGTCATAAAGGTTTTTCTCCCAAACGTTTTATATGTTTTGCTTCTATGTGTACTATGATCCATTTTCAGTAAATTTTTGTGTATAGTGTGGGGTAATGATGGACATTTATTTTTTTTCCGCCAAAATTCAGTTGTTCCAGCACCATTTCTTGAAAAGACAATCCTTTCCCCATTGAATTGGCAACTTTATCAAAAATCAGTTGTCTCTCTATTTTATTCCAGAGATCTCTATGTTTATCCTTAGGCCATGGTATTATAGTCTTGATTGCTACAGATTTATGATTCCTTTTGAAATCAAGTAGTGTAAGCACTCCAGTTCTGTTCTTTTTCAAAATTGTTTTGGCTATACTTGATTCTTTCATACCCATAGAAATTTTAAAATTTGCTTGTCAATTTCTACAAAAAGTCCTACTGGTATTTTGATTGAGAGTGTTTAATCTATAAAGCAGTTTGGGGGGAGTTGATGGTTTAACAATTTTGAGTCTTCCAATTCATGAACATGGTATATCCATCCTTTCATTTAAGTCTTCTTTAGTTTCTCTCAGCAATGGTAAAATGAGTTATGAAATTAAAAGAATAGTTGGGGTTTCTTTTTTTCACTGATAAAAGAATACTTATCTAGAGTAGAGTAACTTACCTCACCCACTGAATATTTGTTTCTAGGGAAAGTATAGTAAAATGTAAAAGTTGGTGGTATTAGTAAAATCTCATTAATTCAAATTTGGAAGACTTGCTTGAACTTGTGAAAAGTCTTAAATAGCCTGAAAAATGAGACTTTACTAAACATGTTGTCATGTAGAAGTCTTTGGGGAGATATATTTTAACAAATAGATAAGCAGAGTTTGTATGTTTATGTAAAATGCTGTGTTTACAGCACTTAAAACATTTGCTCTCTCAACATGATAAACTACTTCTTTCTTCCTCTTGTTTGTTATCTTAGGAAATCACTTTCTTATATTTTAGAAGTAAATTTACTACAGTTTTTACCTAAATATTCACATTTCTTTAATTAGAAGGATCTGAACTTACAAATTTTTATATTTAGAAACAGGATCCCTCTTCTTATGAAACTGGTCCTATAGTCCTACTGGGTTACCAGCCTTTTTAAGAGTCTATTAAATCTATTGATCCTTATGATTTCAAGAGATTTTAAGACAACCTCTCTCTAAAAATACATTCAGGATGGCATTTGTCACCTTTAAAAGTTAAATTGAATTTGAATTGACTTTATTTTTTTAAGAATGTTTTCTAATTATTTGACACTAGTTGTGATAATTTCCAAAGTTTTCAAACTTCATGAAGCCAGATTTGATAGAGATTGAATTGACCTGACATAGCATATTATGTATATGCATTATAAATATGAATCAGTAAACATTTATCTAATGCCTAAAGCAACTAACATCAAATCCCCCCACCCTTGTTTTAAGAAGCTTATAAAACAGCAGTCCTGTAATAACCCCCAGTTAACTAACGTAGTCTTTTGAAAACTATGGGGATGAATATACTTAATGGATTATGAGTTCATCTGTACTGACTTTCTCACCCTTTTTCTGAGTTGGTTCCAGGTAGCCCTACTCTATTAGGTATTTTTGGTGTAAGTATATAGCACAATGCTTCAGAACCTGGGAGTTGAGACAGACAGACAAGGGGGCCTAGTTTTACTCAGTAGCTGTGAGCATCTTATCTCAGCCTTAGTTTGTTCATCTGTAAAATGGATATAATAGGTAACCTCATGAGATTCTTATAATTCTTAAGTGAACTAGGTAGGTAGGGGGACAAGCCCTTAATGGCACATAAGCAATCAATAGTTTAATTATTTTAAAAGTTTTGCATACCAGAAATACTACATAGTATATGTATATTGGTTATGAGATGGAGTATAATTGAGGGTAGAAATGGCAGCATCAGGTGTATACAAATTGAAAAGAATGAGAAAAAATAATTTTAAATGAAAAAGTTATTATTTGGTCCCTGCCATCTGGCAGCCTACATTCTCAGGGGAGAGGATGAATGAAATATATATAAAATTCATGCATATATACTTTATTTTAATATTGATTTGTAGAAACGTTTTCATACATATACGGTTACCTAAGATAAGTTACCTAAGATAAGTGTTCTTGCTTCTCTTTATATCCACAGTCTTCTTGCTTCTGGTATTATTCTCATGGGTTTCTGTAATAGTCACCTTAACTTGTCTTCTTAGCTCCCCTTCCACCATGCCTAGGTGATTTTTTTGCCTCTTTAAAAAAATTGAGATATAATTAACATACTATAAAATGCACAGATATTGTCTTCTATTAGTTTTGACAATTTTACATGCACCTATAAGCACCACCCAAGTAAGGTATAGAGCATTTCTCATCACTTCAGAAAGTTCTCTTGTGCCTTTTCCAAATGGTTTCCCTCATCACTAGGCAGTCATTTTCTGATTTTTATGATTTAAGATTAGTTTTGCCTTGGAGTTAATGTATGTGGAATTACACAATTTGTATTCTTTTATGTCAGCTAGCTTGCGGATCATGTTTTCCAATGGCCAACAGCTGTTCAAAAACTCGATGACTCTGCTTTTTGAACTAAATATAAACTTTTTGCCCAGGTGTTTAAAACTAGCCACCATACGGTTGCCACTTTCCTCTCCTGCCTTATCTCCCACTACTACTCTGTATTTATTATTTGCTTTTTCCTGAGTGCCTTTTCTCATGCAAGAGCCTCTATTTGGATCTTACCTCTATTTCCAGCTATTCAAATCTTAACCATTCTCTAACTCTTTGAAGTTCATCTCAGGTACCAGTTACTCTATGAATTTTCCTGGTTCTCCTAATGTGATGGTTCTCAAGCACTTTTTTTTTTTTTAATCATCATCCCATGGTCATCATCATAGAAACTTCTTTTGCACACAGAACAATTATTCTCAACTTTTCCAACATCATCCTTCTCCTGTCCCCTACCCCTCTAATCACTGCTCCCTACCAAAACGCATCCCACATTTTTGAATACCCTGTTGCACTTTTTAACGAAGGGTGCATGGTTCCTGGTTTACACGCTCTGGAATCTGACTTTTGAGGCTGAAATTCTCATTCTGCCCACTATATGACCTTGGGTAGATTAACTAACTTCTCTGCACCTCAGTTTCTTCCTCTGTAAAATGGACATATGTATCGCATACTATATCATGGGCTGTTGTGAGTTTTTAAATGCAATTAAATGCTTATTACTTAGTAAAGACTCAATAAATGTTACCTATTATTATTAGGTATTATCATATTGGAGTTTTTATGTTATTGCTTTATACTTCCAATTGCATTGCATTTTCCCTGTGACTTGGGTGTATTCATCTTAGTGACTGTCAAACTAAACAATAATAGTAATTTGTCCATTTAATAGTTTTCTGTATGAAAGTCTATGATGTGTTGGGAGATTTATTTAAAGACAGAATATTAGTGGTTCTGGGTTTTGTGCTTAATTCCCCTAACACCTGTATTTATTTAATCTCGTGTTTCAGGGCGTCTTTCTTATTAAACACAATAATGTCAGAAAAATGTGAATGGAATTCATACCTTTGTAGTGGTACCATATTTTATCTTAGCTCAAGCTGATATTTAAGGAGAATCTTTTAAATACAAATAATCATTCCCTAATTTTTCTGATTTATATGTTTGTAGTTTTGTTTGTTAGATTTTCTTAAAGTCATGCATATCTGTAGTTCTTTTTTTTTTTAAGCTTCATGATACTTTGATATAGATGCTGCAGCATGCTTTGCATTGCTTAACCTCCATTTAAATGGATTAGTGGCATTTGATAAACTTTTTTCTTTTCTTTTTTTTTTCGTCTGCATTGGGTCTTCTTTGCTGCATGCAGGCTTCCTCTAGTTGCAGCGAGTGGGGACTACTCTTTGTTGCGGTGTGTGGGCTTCTCATTGCGGTGGCTTCTCTTGTTGCAGAACATGGGCTATAGGCGCACGGACTTCAGTAGTTGTGGCGTGTGGGCTCAGTAGTTGTGGCTCGCAGGCTCTAGAGTGAAGGCTCAGTAGTTGTGGTGCACGGGCTTAGTTCCTCCACGGCATGTAGGATCTTCCTGGGCCAGGGCTTGAACCCGTGTCCCCTACATTGGCAGGTGGATTCTTAACCACTGCACCACCAAGGAAGTCCCTTGATAAACTTCTTGATGCTTAATTGGAATGCACAGAACTATCACTATTTAAGGAGGAATAGTAGGGAAATAAAAGACCTATGAGTTTACTTTGGGGTTTATTTCTTTTAGGTTTTATACTAGCATGTATCAGAGATGTTTTTGTTTGTGTAAGGGGGAACAGACAGCAGCATTACTACTCTTTGCAGTATTTGTGTGTATCATGAAAGACTTTTACTGTGGTGTTGCAACATGCCTTGCTTCCCTTCAGGCTTTCACTAAGCAAATACAATCTGTGCTTACATTTGATTTCATGCAGAGGATTGGAGAGTTGGGTTTTTTAGATATAAAATACCCAGGTCCCTGAGTCTTTGGGTCTTCATCGGCTGGTTATTCATCGGCTGCACACTTGACTATCATCCATTTGTTTTTAGTATTAAATTGACCTTTTCCAGGCTCTCTTGTTGAGGAAGTTGGAGTCTGCATAACACCAGCTGTGTGTGGTGTCAGAATGGAACAATAATTCAGGGATACAGAGTATGCCTCGCCTTTGTTTCCTGAAATTGTGCATTGATTCCTTTTGTCAGTAGAATATTTCAAATGAATGAAAGCAACATTTTCTATTTTTAGTTATTGGGGGAGCGGTATTTGCTTTAAAAAGCAAATAACCTGTCTGAAATTTCAAATTTTATTCAGTACATCTAATTTGCTTAAAGTAAAACACACATATGTAGGAGAAATTTTAACTGTCTTCAATGTCATGGTTGTCAGACCCTTTCTCTTCACAGCAACTTGATTATTTAAAGTTATTTTTTAGGCTTTTTCATTTTTAATAAAGGAAATATACCCATTCTAACTACTTCTGCCAGCACGAGAACAGTTTTTTTTCACGAATATTTTCAGGAATTTTTCTGTCTGACATTTTAAAGTAGATAAAAGTGGATTATGTTTATAGAGTTAATATTTCCTTTCCTTTGGCATTGAATGTACTATAATTTGTAGCTTCCAAAAATTAGGGTTAGTCTAGTTTTTTTTTCTTCCCCTGGGTACGTTCTTTGTAGAATAGGTAACCCTCAAAGAATTTGTTAGTTCAGGATCTAATATGAATCAATAAATATTTTCTGCTAACTATTATGGATAACCAGATGATTGGGAGTTCTTGAGACACATACAGAGAAATATATGGCTTTATGTGTACTTTATAAATCATTCTGGAGATTTCTTAGGATATTGGCATTAAAAGCCTGAGGTACTGATTTTTCTTTTTCTGACCTGGACTGCATTTGTGGAGGACCCAGACTGACAAGTAAAATAGTTCCTTGCTGTTTAATAAATCTTGCTGGGAGTTGTTTATTATGGTTTGGGAAGCTCATTCCATGCATTAAGACTTGACTTTCCTGTGTTTTCTTAGAACTCCTCGCTCCTGAAATACTAAAAATTCTGCTTTGCCTTCCGTGTGGCTGGGCCACCTCCCTATTAGTGACCCATCCTCTTTGGCAGTCAGCTCACGTTATCAGTGATTGGATGTCAGGCCAAATGATGCAGCATATTTTATTTTATCATTTCTGTTGTGTAGGACCCCCCAAAACATCATGTCTGGAATAAGGGACATTATGACATGTATAGTGAATCAGTAGAACTAGATAGGAAATTCCTCAGTATTTTACTCATTGAGCTGACTGGACTTCTATTTAATTTTTTGCTTTTGAAAATTAGTAGTAGAAATAAGGCTAAGTAATAGCTGTGCTAGGCTTTATACTCTTAGTTTCCTTCCCAGTCACTATGAAAATGAGGCATGATCGTTTAAGCTGCCTTTTCAGAGAACCCATTTTGTATTTTGAAAAAGTAGTTGCGTAATAATAGAATGCCCCACATGTGGTGGAAAAACCACAACTGCTCGAATCTCCCAATCCAATCTTCAGTTTAAAATCCTGTCCTAGGGGTGGAAGTAGGTGTGGTAACAATGTCAGACTTTTTTTTTTTCCGTGCCATTTTTCAGCAGTTCAGCCTAAAGGTCCATTGTACTCTTACAAAATCCAGGAGGTCACTTCATAATAACCAAATTTAAAAGCTGATGGTTGGAGCCAGCATTCTGTCTCTAGGATCGCTGGCAATATAAGTAGAGAGAGCAGCTCTGCCCTGAACAGTTGCCATGGAAGCCACACGGACAGCCAGAGCAATTGCCTGTGCCATGTTTTGTGAGGCAGCCTTTCCCTTAAACATTGGTATTTTATGCTGGTGATTAGAAGAATTTGGCATTTGGGAGCAAGGCCCTGTGACCTTGTATTTTTTATGAAAATGCACAGCATTGAAGTTTTATGTTATGCCCTTAATACACAGTCCTACCACAAAAGCTTCCTGAGGAGAGCCAATTTCAGGCTGAAGAGGAAAAGATTTGATGATGCTATTCAAACTGAGCAAGGCTCTCAAATGTAATGGATTAGAATGAGGTGGAAAACAGACAAGCCTATGGTAAGATGGATCCAAAAAGGTTGATCCTAGCCTCTGACCATCACCTCTTGCATTGACTGGACCCAAATTACCAATAGAGAGTTTCTTTTGGTCAGGATAATTGAAGTGCTTTGATCTTTTCAAATTCTCCTGTTGGAGATGGAGGGAATATTTTATTCAGTTTTCATGAAACTATTAAAATTATCTGTTACATGTTCAGCACACTGTGCCTCACTGAAAGTTTTAAAAAAAAATTTTTTTAATTGTTCTTATGTTCCCTAAGGGCTTTTACTACTAGCCTGCTTCTGAAATGTGTAAGGGAGGGATCAAATGAGACTTCTTTTAATTAATTATATAGCAAATAGCATAATTGTGAATTTCATGAAATTGTTTCTAGATGGAGTTGAATCTAATATCTGACATTATAGTTTAGCTAATTACTTCCCAACATTTAAACTGTCTAGCCAGTGGTAAATGGATGCTTTGAGAAATAATTTTCTGTAGTAGGCTTCTGGGGAATGTTAGTGTTAGTCTGTATAGGAACAAGAGTGACCCCAGACTGCATTGAAATAGTTGTTTCAGATACTTGTGCTCAGCATGTGGAGATGTTGAGGGTAGTTTTTAAAGTAAAAACTCTTAGTGCCTTTTGTTCTTTAAGGGGGATGATGGAGGAAGGAGGAAGCTAGACTTTTTATCACTACCGCCTTAAGTGAAAAATACCTTATGGATATTGGATGCTAACAAGGTAGTCTAATGTGACAGCTTTTCAAAGGGATAGTTGTAGGCAGATATAATGTGATAACTGTTCTGTAATTTGCCTGGAGTCCTCTTCATTGCTAATGGTCATTCCTAAGCCAATTGGAAAGGAGTCCCAGTTTACTAAGGAGACCACAGTGAATGGCCAGAATTGAGCAGTTCCTCCTGCTAAGAAGCTTTTGTTCACTTCGGTTCCTGCAGTAACCAGTGCTGGTCAGTTTTAGTCCTCCTTATAATTAAGAGTTTCCTCCAGTGAGTATTGATTGATACCTAATGACATTTTTATTCCTCACGGCTAGGGTGAGAGCTACTTTTAAAACATGAAACCACTTTAATCCTTTTAGTGTACATCTAAAATAACATATTGTTTCTTTAGCACACCAAAGTTCATTTTCATTGTAGACATCTTGAATAATACAAATAATGAGAAAAGGGAGAGAGAAGAAAAAGAAGGCCCTGAGCTTTGGAGCCAGATGGACTTGGGATTGAATCCTGGTTCTGCCCCTTACTGGGCAAGTGATCTTTGGTCATCTTATAATCTTTCAACAGAGAACAACACCCAGCCCATGCTGAAAGGGTTAATGAGATAGTATATATAAATATCTTAAAACAATGCTCCACATACAGTAAGTGTTGAATATGTACTTATACAAGTATAAATACGAATAAACATGTATTGAATACTTGTAGGTTGATGTACTGAGGGATTTACAATATAGATAGATCTATATATAAAGGTGTATATGTGTGTAAATTCTAGTGAACGTCTTCAGCTGTGTCTTTAAAGCAGAGTGCCCTGCTCAATAAGTGGGAGGCTTTATGATTATTCATAACATCCCAAATCCTCTCCCTTGGTGATAACTTCTCTATTCGTTTTAACATAAAATAGTCTTTGAGTGATATATGTATAAAAGGATATCGCTTTCTATATACTACTTTGCAATCTACTTTTTTCATTTAGCACTATTTTATAAATATTTTACACAATGCCAAATTTAACAGCCATAGATTTTTTTTACATTTATTTATTTATTTAAAAAATTTTTATTGGAGTATGTAATGTTGTGTTAGTTTCAGGTGTATAGCAAAGTGAATGTTATACATATACATATATCTACTCTTTTTTAGATTCTAGCCATAGATTATTTTGCTGTAGGTTGAAACCTTTTTAAACTAATCCTTTACTAATGTTAAGTTTTTTGTTTGTTTTTGTTTTCATTTTATCTCCTATAAACATGTGTAGTAAACATTCTTGTGGTTAGATCTTTGCACATAATGATGCTTTTTTCCTTAGGATAAATTCCTAGAAGGTAGTATTAAAGGACAAAAGGCATGCAAGAATTTAAAATACTTGGTTCCTATTACTAGATTACTCCGGGAATTTGTACTCCTTTGGTATATATTTTACAAATGTATTTGTGTAAACTCAGAACTTATAAGGTTATGAAAGAATGCAGTAATATCATTTACTTTCTCTCTTTTGTATAAGAAAAAGCTTTTAATTTTATTTTTTTTAATTTATAATTTTTGTGTAAAAGAAAGGTGGCTGCAGTGAATCCCTTCTCCCTATTCTGCACCTGTGCAGGTCCCAGCAGGGTGGCTGGGGCCCTCCGTTAGGCTGTGATCTTGGTGTGTCTGGTTTGAGCTCAGTTTGCTACAGTTGGCCCACCTCTTTATAGTCATAGACCATACTGTCTATCCTAGCCAGTCATCCTGCAAAACTTGGACAGCAGTCCCAAGGGAAAGAATCTGCTGTGGGAGCTAGAAGAGCCCAAGAAGCTTCATTAGTAACATGCTTGCTCATGAAAAGAGTTCTTTTTAAGAAATTCAGACACTATCAATTGGTAAGAATGTATTTATGCTATGAACAATAAATGACACACTTAAATTGAGCAAGTTGCATCATAATAAGTCTCTAGGGAGTGGTCACTGGTAAACTTTATTTTAAAGATTGGAGTCTTAATCTGCTGATCCAGTTCATTTCTTTGCCAATGGATCCAGATGTATCTGTTTGTCACTATGGAGTATTGACAGGTGCCAGGTTTTTTTTTTTGGAAACCATCACTGGTAGGGAGAGTTCCTGATATATTTAGACTTCCATATTTGCATTTAATATAGCCTATGCAATAATATCATTGCCAAAACGTCTATAATTAACTCTGAATTAATCTAGTGTCTTGAACAATATTTTTCTTGTTTTATTCTATAAAACCAGTTCATGGAATTACACACACACACACACACACACACACACACACACACACACACACACACACACACACACACCATCAAACCTTACTATTCACTGGTTTGGGTTTTATTTTTTTCCTTTTCTTCTTCCCTCCTCTCTCCACTGTGTATTCCACCCCTTTTCTTTGTATTGAGTTAGACTTACCTTCAGTAGAAGATACTTCCTGAAAATTCAAGGATTTCTCTAGGGAAGGCTTTAAGGACTGTATCTGCTTTGTGGTGTGAAGCCTCTGAACATGAGCAAGAAAACCTGGGTGATGTGTGTGCAAATGTATTAGCTACTTTCTATTTAAAGGGCTTAGAAATGTGTCATTCTGAAATACAGGATTGGATTTTTACTGCATATTCATTTTTTCTTCACTGAGGATAAATGTAATTTTGGTAGGTAAGCAAGCAGATTGGTTATTCGTTGCAAATCCTGCTGTTGCTGGAGTGTTCTGCGTTTCTCCTCAGGTGAAGCCTAGAGACGTTTATGTGCCAAGGAATCATGTTACAGTAACTAAATTAGCAAGAGCTATGAGACAGTGGTATGGATACTTTTAGAGAATTGATGTTAGCAAGGAATGAAGGTCTGAAAAGCAGTTGCTACTTTAATTGCAACTTTAATTCATTAATCAATAATTAATGCTTGATTAATGCTTGGTGCTAACTGGAATGTGTCCCTCTTTTCCATACATTTTCTCCCATGTTATTTCTCTTGCATTATTACTGTGTATCCATATATATTGTCTTTTAATAAGATCAGTTTTCTCACATATAAATTCCCCTTCTGTCTGCATACCTATGTTCCTCTTTTCCTAAAATAGCTGTATAGGTTATTTCAGCACAGCATATTTTGCTTTAAAGAAAAATAAGAAAGTCCTTTTCCCGGGCTTCCCTGGTGGCGTAGTGGTTGAGGGTCCGCCTGCCAATGCAGGGGACACGGGTTCGTGCCCTGGTCCGGGAAGATTCCACATGCCGCGGAGCGGCTGGGCCCGTGAGCCATTGCCGCTGAGCCTGTGCGTCCGGAGCCTGTGCTACGCAAGGGGAGAGGCCGCAGCAGTGAGAGGCCCGCGTATCGCAAAAAAAAAAAAGGAAGTCTTTTCCCTAAACTGCATGCCCATACTTGTGGTAAGCAGAATAATGACCTCCAAAGATGTCCATGTCCTCATCCCTGGAACCTGCATATATATAATATTAAATGGCAATGGAAAATTAAGGTATCAGTTGGAACTAAGGTTTTTAATGAGCTGACTATAAAATACAGAGATTATCCTGAATTATCTAGGTGGTCCCAGTGTACTCACAAAAGGTCCTTTAATGTGGAAGGGGGAGGTAGAAGAAGAGGCCAGAGTAATGCGATGTGAGAAGAGCTCAACCTGCTGTTGCTGGCTTCGAAGTTGGAGGAAGAGGGCCTCGAGCCAAGGAATGTGGGTGGCCATGTGTAACCTTCCAGAAATGTTTTTGTGTAGTAAATTCACGCATATATTTCTCATCCTTTTATTTCATACAAATGGGAGCTTTTTAATCTATACTTTTATATTCCTTGAGTTATTGCTTTTTAGATCAGGTGTTGAAAAGATATTGTAGAGACTATCATTTAGATCGATTATATATTTTTAGAAAAACAGCTTCCTAGTATTCCTTTATATGGTTGTACAACAGTTTAAATAGTCCTCTATTGATAACTATTAGGTTGTTTTCAGTTTCGGCTGTTACACGTTGTCTTAAACCTTTGAGGCTGCTATAACAAAATATCATAGTGTGGGTGGCTTATGGACAGCAGAAATGTATTTCTCACAGTTCTGAAGGCTGGGAAGTCCAAGATCAAGGCACTAGCATGGTTGGATTCCAGTCAGGGCCTGCTTCCTGGTTCTTGCTGTGTCCTCACATGGCAGAAGGACAGGGGAGCTCTTTGGGGTGTCCTTAGGGTTAGGATTTAACATGTGAATTTTGGGGGTACATAAACATTCAGCTACAGCACAAGTCTTTGTGAATATGCATAAGTATATTTTCAACATAAATCCCTAAAAATGGAGTATATGGAGAAGTTTATGATTTTAAAATTTTGATGGTTATTGCCAATTTACTTTCCAAAGAGGCTATCCAAGGTATACTCTGTTTTATAGCCTCTGTCTGGGCTAGAGTGTACTTTGATTTTTAGTCACAGTGAAATGGAAAGAGCAAAACACTAAAAGACAGAGATCAGACAGACTGTCACTCTCTTTATTCCCAATTAAACACAATGTCAAACACTGTTTCCTGATTTCCAGGCTTCAGTTATGCAGATGATCTGGGTCTTAGAGCCAGTGTGGTTCCTTTGGCAGTGATGAGAATGGGACAGCAGTTGGGGTGCCTATGTCCTGCAGCCTAGTTCCTGTGGGATGACTGTGTAACCCTAGCAGGGGAAGGAAGGTGGTCTGATGTCCAACCTTGTCTTTTCCCTTACTTGGGATACTGATGCACTCAGAAACACAATATTTAGCTAGTGTGCATGATTCCTGAGTATAGTTCTGTTTTGGAAATACGCAGCCTGTTTCTAGAAGGGGCACAAGACTTTGGCATATTAATTTTCCATGACAGGTAAGATGTTTGCCTCATGAGCTGGAAAAATCATGTAGCATTTGAAGGGGCCCTGGACGTGGGGTACAGGACATTGTCTTCCAAGAGTCTTCCATAAGACATCATCAGCAATAATGTATGAAAATACCTGCTCACTTCACTTTCATCAAGTTAGTCTGAACAAACTTAAAAAAATGACAATTCTACCACTTCCTAGCTCTGTGATGTTGGGATAATTACATAGTTTTCTCACCTATAAAATGAGGATGATAGTACATAGGAAGCATGATCATTTTTCACAGTTACTATTACTCTTTGTCAACCTGATGAGTGAAAATAATATCTCATTTAACTGTTTCTTTAATTTTTAATGAGGTTGAACATTGTTAAATATGTTTAAAAATTTTTATTGATGTATAATTGCTTATTTTATATTAAGAAGGTTAATTGTTTTTCTGCCATCTACTTTTCAAATAAACTTTTCCAGTTTGTCATTTATCTTTTGTCTTTATTTGTGGAATTCTTCCCTCATGCAGATATTTCAAATATTTATGTAGTCAGATTTTTTTGTGTTGTTTTGTTTATAGCTTTTTCTTTGTGTCTTGCCTACAAAGGCCTTCCTTCTACAAGATTTAAAAAAAATTATTAGGACTTCCCTGGTGGCGCAGTGGTTGAGAGTCCGCCTGCCGATGCAGGGGACATGGGTTCGTGCCCCGGTCCGGGAGGATCCCACATGCCGCGAAGCGGCTGGGCCTGTGAGCCATGGCCGCTGGTCCTGCGCATCCGGAGCCTGTGCTCCGCAACGGGAGAGGCCACAACAGTGAAAGGCCCATGTACTGCAAAAAAAAAAAAAAAAAAAAAATTATTAAAACCTCCCATATTTCCTTCTAGAACTTTTACACTTTTTTTTTTTTTACTTTTCAATCTTTGATCCACCAATAGATTTTTTTCTCTTTTCAAGGAAAAATTTATGCAATTAAATAGGAGAATGAGATTTGGCATAATCTTTAGGGTCTTTATGTTAAATATAATGTTTTAAAAGAGTGGTACTGCTCAGTATATATTCTTTCATTAACGATGATAATAAATAATTGTTTTTTACTTTTGAAGTTTTCAGTATAACTATTTAGGGGTGGGATACGTAGTGTTTTGGACCATAATTGCAATGCAAAACAAATCACCTTTCTGTTTTTAAATTATCATAGTAATCGATAAAGCATTAGGCATTCAGGAATGAGTTATCGTTGAAGCATCACAAAACATGCTGCTAATAATCGATCTTTGGAATACCTTGCTATTATCTAAGTCCACTCTCTGATGTCTGATACATAGCAGTTTGGAGGAAGAAAATGTGTTCAGTCTTAGTAATTTTTTGTTTTGACTTAAGCTTCTCAGTGGGGGAATAAAGATTAATTACTTATGCCTTATAGTCTTAGAGTTTTTATTTGAAATTGATGTTGATAAACACAGGGACTAAGAAGCAAGCATTGGTACGCATTGCTGGGGTGTTTGAGACTATTCTTTTTCAGTTTTTCCATTGTGGCCTTACAAAATTCTGTTCTCCTTAAAGAAGTCATGAGTTTGAGACAAATTAACTTTTTAGGTCCAGAAATATTGTCTTGATTAAATATGTATTACTTCTGTGAATAACTGCCTCCTATTCCCAGGTCAACAGGACTCAGAGGAGGCCAGAGAGTTTCCTGTGTTTAATTGCCTTTAGCCAAGGAAGGCTTGTCATGAGTGGGGTCTAAAGGGAACCTGACCTCACCTCCCAAGATGAGGAAGTGATTGTCTACACCATCATAATACGTAAACATTGTTATTTATTGAAGTCCCTCAGAATATAGCATAAATGTTATTTCAGTTTTCAGATTTTAATATCAGTGCTATTAAGTCCAAACTTGTAAAACAACGCCAACACATCCCTGTGAGACAGCGTATATTATTCCCGTTCACAGCTGTAGAGATTCCAGTTGAGTATTAGCGCCTGCTGTGCCTGAGCATGAAGATGCCAGTCTCTGTTTCTTAACTTTCTAGCCAGTTTTCCTTAATTTCATTTACATTTCTCATGGTCTGCATTTCTCAGGGTCAAAGAAATTTTGAGAGAATAATAGAAAACTGCATTCTTAGCAACTCTGAGGAAAGCACTTTATAATACTCTGCCTTGTCATTATTTATTCTTAGTGCATTGTTCTTTCATAGTGCACAACCCTCGCATGGGTGCTTAAATGCCACCCTTTTCCCTTTCCTTCTCTCTCCAACGTCTTTTCACCTTGGCTTCATAAAGAAACAAAAGGGGGGGGATTGTTACAGTTTTGATTTACCTATCTGATAGAATGTTTCATTTTAGGGGAAAGGATAAGGCATGAGGGAGGTGGAAGAAGGAGAAAGAGGGAAAGAAGAATCTTATCTTTCTAACAAAACAAATTGGATAACACCACTCTGGTTAAAAATCTGATAACCCAGTACCATTTGAGGGCTTGATATATACCAGGCACCATTCAGGAACTTTGTGGTCTTAATTCATTTAATCCCTAGGGTAGGTTTTATCATACCATTTCACACAAGATGAAGTGAATTCAGAGAAGTTTTAAAGAAACTTGTCTATGGTCACACAGTATGAGAGCCAAGAATCAAATCTAGAAGTCTGTGACTCTAAAGTTAGTATTTTTTTATTCATCTATTTCTTACATCTCTAAATACCATTCATATTCAGACATCTCTCAAATTTTTATCTCTAGACCTCTAGACCTAGTCTGGACTGCTCTAGTCTAGACCTTTAGCCTCAACCTCTCCTCTGAACTCCAGACCTATTCATCCAGTGGCCTACTCAGCATCTCCACTTGAGTGGCCCATAAATTCATCAAACTCATCCTGATTTCAAGCGCCTCTTCTACCTACTACTCGTGCATTTATTTCCTTCTCAGATCTTGACTGCTCCATCCTTTCAGTTGCTCAGGGCAAAACTTCCTGGAAGTCATCCATGACCCCTTTATTTCTTATGCTCCACATGTACTCTGTCAGGAAGTCTGGTTGACTTTATCTTCAAAATTTCAGACACCGTTTCTGCCTGGATTACTGCAGAGCTCTCCTGACTGGTGACCATTCTTTCACCCTTGATTCCCAAGTCTATTCTAAACACAGAGAGTAGAGAGAGCCTTTCCAATCAGACTTCTCTTCTGCTCAAACCCTCCAGAAGCTTTCCTTCACCCTCAGAGTTAAAGCCCTATGCAGGGGTCCCCAACCCCCGAGCCGGGGACCACTACTGGTCCAGGGCCTGTTAGGAGCCTGGCCGCACAGCAGGAGGTGAGCAGCGGCGGGCGAGTGAAGCTTCATCTGCCGCTCCCCATGGGTCCCCATCCCTCGCATTACTGCCTGAACCATCCCCTCTCCCCAACCCCATCCGTGGAAAAATTGTCTTCCACGAAACCGGTCCCTGGTGCCAAAAAGGGGGGGACTGCTGCCCTACAGGATCTGGCCCCGTTAACTCCCTGGTCTTATCTCCTCTTACGTTCCCTCCTGACCTGCTCTAGCCATGCAGGCCTTTTCGCTATCCCTTGAACCACCAGGCACACAGCTGCCTTACGGCTTCTGCACTTCACATTCCTTTTTCCTATAATGACCTCCCCCCAGACATCTGCAGGGCTCAGTCGCTCATCTCATCCAGTCTTTGAGCAGATGGTTCCTTCTCAATGTGGCTGATGAAATAAAATTTATATTGGGGCTTCCCTGGTGGCGCAGTGGTTGAGAATCTGCCTGCCAACGCAGAGGACATGGGTTCGAGCCCTGGTCCGGTAAGATCCCACATCCCGCGGAGCAACTAGGCCCGTGAGCCACAACTACTGAGCCTGTGTGTCTGGAGCCTGTGCTCCGCAACAAGAGAGGCCGCGACAGTGAGAGGCTCGTGCACCGCGATGAAGAGAGGCCCCCGCTCGCCGCAACTAGAGAAAGCCCTCGCACAGAAACGAAGACCCAACACAGCCAAAAATAAATAAATAAATAAAATAAATTAAAAAAAAAATTTATATTGTAAGGCAGGACAAGAAAAACTGAACATAAAATTCTCTCTCTGTGTTTGGGCCTCCTTAGGTGCGGTGTGCATCTGTATTACACATTAACCAGAGCTCTTTAAAGATGGGAGTGCCTCCTTAACTGTAAACATCTCTGAGAGTTCTGAGAATTGTTCTGCCTGTTAGAAGTCAAAGGCACACTCATATACATGTTCAAGACAAAAGACTGTATATCAAAATGACACACGATGTTTTACATAAAGTTCACCAAGGATACATAGTACAGGTAAACACGTACAAAGCAAGCAGCAAGTCACCATGACCCCCTACAGAGTTGGGAAAGAAAGCTATTCTTTTTTTTTTTTTTTTTTTGCGGTACGCGGGCCTCTCACTGTTGTGGCCTCTCCCGTTGCGGAGCACAGGCTCCGGATGCGCAGGCTCAGCGGCCATGGCTCACGGGCCCGGCCGCTCCGCGGCATGTGGTATCTTCCCGGACTGGGGCACGAACCCGCGTCCTCTGCATCGGCAGGGGGACTCTCAACCACTGTGCCACCAGGGAAGCCCCAGAAAGCTATTCTTTAAAGAAGTTACACTGTAGCATCAGAAGAAAGGGGAAAAAAGTGAAGTATGCACTTATCACCTTCTAATAGATTATATAATTTGTTTATTAATGTGTATTGTCTATCTCCCCTGGCCTCTGCTCTCCCAGCCCTAATTGAAAGTTCCATAAACAACAAGGATTTTTTTTTTTTTTTGGTCTGCTTGGTTCATTTTGTATGCCTAGCAATTATCTCAAGGCCTGACACGTTGTTGGTGATCAATAAAATGTGTGGAGCGAATAAATTTATTCACAAATGTGTCCAGCTCAGTGCTAAGAGTGAGAAATACAGAGGCCTTCCCTGGCTCTCAAACTTTTAATGATTCCATTCTTTTAGGATTTCTACCTTTCGGTTAAAGGGAAATCAATTTCTAGAGAGGTTATAACTCCCAGTGGTGAAAGGAGCCAGCATGCATTCAGCAGTTGCTTTGCAGGAGATGCTTCATATAGATAGACAGAATGCATTCTTTTATACCTTACAACAACCCACGAGGAATATGTTGTGTGTGTTTTGCAGGAAACTGTGTTTCAGGGATATTATGTACTCTGCAAAATCCAGCTATGCCATAAGTATCACAAGGAAGAGTCAAACCCATGTCTGTCTGTCTCTGCTTTTCCTACTTTGCCCAGTGCCTCTCAGACAGCTTCCCATCGCCTCTGGGGTAAGCCCCATTTCCCAAGCATGGCATATAAGACCCTTTCAGTCTGCATTCAGCCTGTGTGGTGAGCCTTAGTTTTTCTTTCTCTTCTGGGGCACTGTCAACTCCAGCTTCTGTTTAAAATCTTGCTCTTTACCTAATAGGCCATATGCTTGTAGTTTCACACCTCTGCAAAGTGTTTTTCACTAATTCAAATGCTTTTTCTTCCCTTTTCTGCCTGGAGAACCTCTGCTTGTTTGGAATCCCAGCTCATGTGTTACCTCTGTGAAGCCTTTTTTAGCTTCACTTGGGGAGGTAGTTGGTCACTGCCCATTGCTTCTCAGAATGCCACCTATCACGTGGTAATGACTTATACTTTCCACTATATTAGTCCCCCAGGAATGGGGCTTTCTTCTGTTCTTCTTTGCTTTACCGATACATAGTACAGGGCCTAGAATATACGGTATACTAAGAAAATGTTTCTTTTCTCACTTGATGATATGAGCCATAATGGGTAATGGAAGCATCTAGGGATTTTGAATTTAAAAACAGAAGAATGGCAGTTGTAATCTAAGAAAAGTCTAGAAGACACCTCATAAATGCTCTGTGGATGAAGCATTCGTTCGTATATTCATTGCCATAGAATAGTTATTAAGTGCATGGATTTAATGGGTTCAATACCAGCCCTGCCACTTAACGTCAGGCTTAACCTCACCAAATTACTTATCTCTAAACCTCCACCTGATCTATGAAATGGGGAGTAATATTGGTGCCTACCTAATAGTGTTGCTGGGAGGATTTAATGGCAATGCATGTAAAGGGACTGCCATATATTAAGCACTAAACACATAAATACATAAAATTGCAACAAAGCTTTCTGGAGGAGTTAATGTTTGTATGGCATTATCTTAAATTGCATTGAATAGATTGAGCAAAATGCTAAATTAAGGACATCGGTCATTAAAAAAAGCCACTTTTTTGTCACCTTGTGTGTTCATCCTTCAGAATTATTTCTGACATTCATCTTTTTTTCTATATAGAGCCCTCATTTGAAGTGATAAATTGAATATTTTAAACATTTAAATGAAGAGGGTTTAGAAATGGTTATTGTTGCAGGGGAAACATTGTAATCTGAGAGTTGTATGTTTCATCAGAAGGGTTTAATTACAGGCATGTAACAGTGTTAGTGTTGTTTATGAGATGGGATAGGGAGAGGTTTTAGGAAGTGGAGCATTTGATTGCAAGAACTGAAGCTCACCCAGAATCTGTGTGGTAGGCCCTGTGATATGGTGTCCATATGATAGAATTTTGTTTAGAGAGTCTTCTATTAAAAATTTAAAACCATGCAAATGTGCACGTCCAGCTGCAGTATGATTTTACCCTGACTTAGTGTCTGGGACTTTATACTCTGTGTGCATTGTCAGAAAACTTCCTAGCCTGGCAGTAATTAAAGGATTTGGATTAAATAGATGTAATGTGAAGTCTGTGACATCTGAGGGTAGGTTAGCCAGCTTAATACCAGGTGTTTGGAGGCTGGGGATGTTTTTCATGGTTATAAGTCTCCATGCCAAATTTTTATTCCAGAAATTGGTGTGAGAGGATGTGCTGAGAAAATAAATGAAGACATAAACAATGATTTAAGACATCAGCTTGGAAGTCAGGGATTTATTTTCTTGTCCCACTCTAATATACTTGTAGAAATACTACCAATTACAGATGAAACAAAGTATTCTTCAGTTCATTAAACCATATTGTGTTTAGCTGCTAGAGATACAACTGTGAACAAGATGGAAATAGTCCTTCCCTCCTGAAGCTTATAGTTTGATGAGTAAAGCAGACATCAAATAAATACATAGCACATCCATATTTACCAAAGAGGGTGCAGAGATAGTCGGGCTCTTGCTATAGATAAGGTGGTCAGAGAAAGCTTTTCTGTGGACTTGACAGTTAAGGTGCAGGATTCCAGGAAGTCAGCCTTGTGAAGAATTGCCTTTCAGGCAGAGGGGCTCTCAGCACGTACAAAGGTTCTGACAGGGGAAAGAGCTCGAGTCTTGTTGGTGCAGGAAAGAGGCCAGGGGAGCAGGAGTGGAACTGGAAGACCAATTAGGAGGCTGTTGTGTAAGATGAGAAGTGATGGTGTCCTGGATCAGGGTGGTCATGGTGGGGGGAGAGAAGATGGTGTGTTCAGAATGTGTCTGAAGGGTAGAACTAGTGGGGCTTGTTGGATTGGGTGTGGGGAGTGAGATTAGATGGAGAAATCAAGGATGACTCTCAAGTTCCTGGTTGGAGGAATTGAATGGATGGGAGTGTCATTAACTGACATAGGAAATTATCTGAAGGAAATAGAGAAGGACACACAACAAAGGCCAAAAGAAATATGAAGGTTGGCAGCCCTTAGTAGAGTCTAGCCACCCACATGTTTTTATTCCCATTCTCTTGCTCTTTACCAAAATAAAAGCTTTTCATCTGCTGCAGACTCTTTGAACACAGTGCAGCCTCTGTGTCATCAATAATTTATGCAGTGTTCTCAAGTAAAAGTGCTAGTGTCCAAGGCCTTGTCATTCAGATCTGGTTTCCCAGAATATCTCACAGGGCAGATATGAAAGGGAAGATTTAAAAACAAAACATGCCATCATTGATTAGTGTGGCACGATTTAAAGGGCCATAATTAAATTTTACCTAGGCTCACTCTCCTTTTTGTAGGTGTATATAAAATTTATTATTCTTCCAGGACCTGTTGTACTAACACCTATACCCTACTTACAGGAAACTGAACAGTTTGATTGGTATGTTTGGCTTTCAGTTGATTTTTTTCCCCATGTCAACCACCAGAGAGACTTCTGGAGGTATAACTTTGTAACCTTCCATCTGACATCGTAGTTACTTTTCCAGGAAAGTAATTCTTCATATCCGTTCTTATTCTTTTAATAATAAATAACTTTTCTTGTTATAAATAAAATATTTTCAGTGAAGATAATTTGGAAAGTACAGAAAGTTGTACAATCATTTGTAGTTTCAATACCAAGAGGTAATATTTTTTCCAGTCTTTAAAAAAAGTCTAATCAGTGTGGTGCTGCATACTCTGTGCGGTTTTGTGTCATCCACTTTTTCTCTTCACCTAACGTTCTGTTATGACTCTTTTCAGTATCTTATAAACTATTATTGAAAGACAACATTTTAAATGGCTATGGGCCATTCCACGGCATGCAGCATTTAATCATTTACCTGTTGTTGAGCATTTAGGTTATTTGCTGTTTTTTGTAGAGAACTTTTAAATGAAGGGAAGAAGTCAGAAAGTTTTTACAGAACACAGAGTTTTAATGAAAGAAACAATCTTCTACTCAAATCAAAATAATTTGTAAAAACCACTGTCTTCTCCAGGCAGTTTTAGAAGAGTAATTGGAGCATCTGAACAATAGCAGTAAAAGCCCTAGTCTCCTGGGCTCTCTGCTGTGTCCTGCTCTTTCTGCGTCCTGGAGGTACCAAAGATTAACGTGGACTCCCTTTGCCAAGCCCCTCAGCATCACTGCTCACCGGGATCTTCTCCCTGGTCCTTTGGAGTCTCTCTGTATTTCCATTTGTAGCTGGCATCTCTGAATCTTGCCTTGCAGCACCGGCTGGAACTAGGGAGATAGAAGCACGGCCCTCTTACCACAGTTTTGGGCTGCCAGATTTGCCTGGCTTCACCCCATCCTCAGCCCAGTCCTTCTCTGTGGCAATCCCTCAAGTCTTTGCTGGGTGGGAAACAACCACTCTGAGGGAGGATAGATTGTTATGTACGGCTTGCGAGAGTGATGTACTAAACAGTGTTCTAGTTCATAGTTCTGACCTTAGCTAGTACAGCTAGTAAAGATTACTATAGCTAGTATAGATTACTATATAGTACATTTTAAAACCTGTGCACATACCCATTTAGGTATGAGCGACATCTGTTAAAACTATAAAATGAGACAGAAGAACACAGTCAGTGAAACAGAGGCATTGCTTGGTAATGCTGTGTCTCTCTGCTGGCCTTTTCCATTATTGGAGTTGTCAGGCTAGATCCTCAGGTGCCATAGTGCAAGTCTGTCAGTCCTTCAGGGATCAAAAACTACTCTTCCCCACTGTGCCTGTGACACGTGTCACATGTAACATGTGCACATGCCCCATGTTAAAGGTGGTCGTGAGTAGAGCTGGACTTGAAGTCTGCCTAGAAGGTGACAATTATTATTTTTGCATTTCCCTCCTCTTCTTCTTAAAAGGACACCATGAACTAGAATATAAGTGAGTTTTGCCTTTGTTGGTCATTTCCTTTATCACACTTGGTCTGTACTATAAATATGCTGTGCTTGAGGGCAGGGTAACGTGTTGTGCTTTCTTTTTGTTTGGTTTATTTGGTAATTTGGCAAATAAAGCTTCATGGGTGAAGAGCAAGACAGTTTCATTTGCTAAGCTCTGTGTGAGCATTTTCCCAGCATTGATTATTTTTTAAAAACAACTAGTATTCCTGATGGGTGCAATTGCTATGGGATTCTCTGCTGGACATATCAGGGAAGGGCAGCAGAGAAATAAATTTGGATTTTAGCAGTACATCCAATTCATATTCCTTTTCAGAGTTGAAGAAATATGGGCTAGTTAAAAGGAAAAGTAGATGAATTAGGAAAGTCTTATATTTAGTGATGATGTGGTATGAGGAACCCTAGACACGCATTCATTGGTCCTGAGTTAACACGTCTTATTAGTTGTGTGGATCTGATATTTACAATCAGATCATTATGACATGCACCAACCACTACACTGTACCTAATCTACCTAACTCCAAGTTTGCTCAGTGGGGTAGTGGGGATTTATTTAGTTGATAAAATATTTATGTATCTGATATATTATGTATCTGATAATTGATGATCATATTGTAGTAAATTTCAGGTACCTTCCTGGTACTCTTCCTTCTTTCTGTTCAAATTGTCAGTAGGACTTTTTGTTCCAGCTTAATGATCCAGGTGATGGGAATATTGATTTATGCCAGGTGAAAAAAGAATTTCAGTGCATTACTGAAGAGTGTATTTCTTGCTCAGAGTTGTGAGAGTTACATGAGATTAAATGAGATAAAATAGAAGAAAGTGTAAGTTGGAAATAGCTTTGCACGTATAAGGGAGTCTTCTACATCAGAGTCACTCTGGGGGAGGATTCTGGTGGTATACTGCAGGGTTCTAACTTGGAACCTGCCCATTTCAACTCTGTATCAGTATCTGGGATGAAGAGAATAGAGAGATGCTGCTTATCATCAACTTGTGGATGATCTACAGCTGTAGGTTTAGTTTTCATTGATTCCTTATGTTTTATTTTTTCTAATGATTTGAAAGGTAAACCTTTTAAAATGTAGTGATTTTATTTATTTATTTTTTAAAATATAGGTGTAGGAGTAGTTTTTTTTTTTGCTTTTTTTAAAAAAATTTTTATTTTATTTATTAATTTTTGGCTGCCTGTGTCTTCGTTGCTGTGCATGGGCTTTCTCTAGTTGCAGTGAACGGGGGCTACTCTTTGTTGCAATGCATGACTTCTCATTGCGGTGGCTTCTCTTGTTGCGGAGCATGGGCTCTAGGCATGTGGGCTTCAGTAGTTGTGGCACGTGGGCTCAGTAGTTGTGGCTCGCGGGCTCTAGAGCGCAGGCTCAGTAGTTGTGGCTCACGGATTTAGCTGCTCCGTGACATGTGAGATCTTTCCCGGACCAGGCTCAAACCCGCGTCCCCTGCATTGGCAGGCGGATTCTTAACCACTGCGCCACCAGGGAAGCCCAAAATGTAGTGATTTTAAATCGTGGCCAATTTAAAGCTTTTATGCTTAGAGCTGTATTTCACTATTTAATTTATCTTGTTATACTTATTATTTTTCTAATTGAGGTATAATTGACATATAACACTGTATATTTGTTTTAGATGTACAGCATAATTATTTGGTATGTGTCCAAATTCATTCATTCTTAGTATGTCTGAAAGTGCCTTTCTTTTGCCATATGTGTGAATGAAAACTGGCCCAGGACAAAACTAGAACTAGAGTTTTAAATTCATTAGGTCAGGGACTGTTTCTTCTACTTCTTTGCTTTTCATACAGTTCTCGACATTATATTTTGGATATAATTGATATGCTTTCTATAGTGTTGATTTGATGTGAATTTTTAAAAAGGAGCTAAGCCTTAGGGAGTTGTAAGATATTGTTTACATGCTTTGAATTAGGGCTCCTCCTAATAGGAGATTGTTTGAGTTCTGTACTAATATGTCTGTGCTTGATTACTTGGCATCAAATGCCTAAACATAGCAAATAATAGCCCAGTTGAAGACCTCTGACATCAACTAATTATTATGTTATTTCAGACCCATACGAAATCATCAATTTGAATATAGTATAAGGTACTCCTTTATTGGGACTTATTTTCCTTTTAACAGAATGCCTTTGAAGAAAAGTGGGGAAGTAGAGTCAAGAGACCTGAACTTTGTCACTATGTAATATGTGAACGTGGCCTGTCACTTGTTGGGATCAAGTTATTTGTGCTGTAAAGTAAGAGCGTTAAAAATCAAGATCCCTTCCGATTTTTTTCAAGTCCTGTTACCATCTGTGGCGTCTGGCAGCTACAGTAATCCTATCAAAGTGGGATGTTTTGCAGAACCCCAGTCGGTTTGAGGCAGTGCCTCTGACTCCTCTGACTTAGGATAACAGCTGTTTCTTGTGTGTGGGCCACAGATTCCAGGATTTATGTGAGCTGTCATTGTAAAGCATGCTCATTTTTCATGAGTTTTTATTTTTAAATTATTTATAAATCGTATTTGTGAGTGTCAAGAGTATCAGGAATATTGCCTAACTGGCATGAGTGAGTGACTGGAAACACATCTGCTTTTGCTTTTTGAGAATAGATTATTCTTTAACTAGTCAGGTTATCTATTTAAATAAGACAGGGAAATCAATAACACATTTTCTTTTTGCAGAAGAGCAGTTTTTTCCCATACAGTTTGCATGGTGGAATTTTTTTGTTTTTATTTCCCAGTAAAACATGAACTTCCTTTAGCTTTATCTGTTCAGAAGTTAATGATCAATTTGCATAAAAATGTTAATGTGGAAAACTTAAAATGTGTTCTATTTAATACCCTTTGTTATCTTTTCTTTTGATTGTTAATGCAGACCTCTTTTCCATGAAGGAACATTGTGCTTCTTTACTTGAAGACTAAATTTGCTTTGATTTTTGGGTTCAATGTGGTGAAATTGAGTATCATAATTCTGAGGAGGAAACCAAGTATCAAAAAAGAGAAATGCTGTAGAATTATAAATCCTATTTTCATAGCTATCCTGTGTCTTATGAGAAATTACAATCCAGAAAAATTTTACCTCAGCATTTACAGTTGTTGGCTATATTTATACAAATGCTATATGATGGTATCAAAGAAATAGCAAATACGATTTTTGTTCTTGAATAGAAATTATTATTTAAAGGGAAAAGAGAAGGAATGTTTCAAGTTAAGAATTGTTTCTTTACCTGTCTAACACATGCTAGAATGAACACAAATCATGGCAAATGTGTGTGTGTGTGTGTGTGTGTGTGTGTGTGTGTGTGTGGTATTTCTGGCACATACATGCATATATATGAAATTCTTGCTAATTTGAGACATATAGATCTATATTTATTCTGATATTGAGAATAATGTCATCTCTCAGCTACTTCATTTCATGAAAGTAGTGCCTCTGGTTAAAAGACCTGTGAAGTACAGAAGAACTCTTGATATCAGATCAAATTCTTATATACCAAATAGTTATTATTTATATTTTAATTTATTTCTGACCTTGGGCCTTAGGCTTCCACCAGTTTACAGATTTGTTACTTAAATATTAACATTTAGCTTTGAAATTTCACATCCATTTGATGAGTATAACGAGTTGAGGCTTATGTGGTGGCATCCTTTGGTGTGAAGGTCTGGGGGTAGCCAAGCAGCCTGCATAGGAGAGGAAGGGTCCACTAGAGACAGACTGTGGGTGGGGCTAGACACTGGCTGCTCAAGGAAGAAGAGCCTGTGCATAACAGAGGTCACAATGGGTCTGAAAGCTATGGAATCATTTGAAGCAGGAAATGCAGACAAGGCAAGCAGAATATTGGGTAATTCATGACTGCAACACCATGTATAAGGGAAAGGTTTCTAATTGAAGTGGTGAACTAATTTTCCTCTGCCTCTTTCACAATTCCAGCTGAGTGGAAAACCTTGTCTCTTTCCAGGTGTTTTGTAGCTAGAACAGGTGGTGGACCTTCAAGTATGTTTTGAACTAAGTAAAGGCTGAGACATAGAAATAGAATCCCAGAGATCTTGTTATATACAACAGTCTCAAGAAATAGGCATGAAGCTTCTTCAGTCTGAGAGAAACAGAAAACAAGTGTTAGAAAGCCAAAGCATTCCTTCTACGTGTTTGCAGTATTTTAATTTATAAATCCAGTCCCTGACCTTTCAAAGTTAATTTATGCATATACTACAATTTCAGTCAGAATCATTCTGGGATTTTGGGGAGAACTGGAAAGAATGATCTAATGGAAAAATAAACAAGGGAGCTTTCCAAGGAACTTTCCAAATAGAAGAGCAGTGAGTAATAATGATGAAAAAGTATAAACACAGGTCTATGGAACAATACTTAAGTCTAGAAATAGATTCAGCAATATGTAAACAATATAATAAGTTTTCTCCAAAAAAAGGATTACAGTGTTTTTGGGGAGCTGAGTAGCAGTTTTTAAACAAGCATTTGCAGGGCGTCCCTGGTGGTGCAGTGGTTAAGAATCCGCTTGCCAATGCAGGGGACACAGGTTCGATCCCTTGTCTGGGAAGATCCCACATGCCGCGGAGCGACTAAGCGCATGTGCCACAACTACTGAAGCCCGTGCGCCTGGACCCCAAGCTCCGCAACAAGAGAAGCCACCGCAATGAGAAGCCCGCGCACGGCAACGAAGAGTAGCCCCCGCTCGCCGCAGCTAGAGAAAGCCCACGTGCAGAAACGAAGATCCAGTGCAGCCAAAAAAAAGTATTTACATCAACATCTTTTATTATATACTAATATAAAATTGAAAGAAATTAGTGAACTTAATGAATTAATGAAATTAATGAAAAAATCATGTTCTAGAAAGACTAAAAAAATAGAATATATAATAGAAATGTGAAAGGATATTTTTGGGGGTTTAAAGAAATAGAAAAATGAAGAAAAAGATAGATTTGAAAAATATTTAAGATGTATGTTCAGTAACAGTTTTTAGAACAGTAGCAGAATGGGAAAATAGATCTGTACCAATATGACTGCTAACGAATACAAAGTACAGTCATCCCTTGGTATCTATAGGGCATTGGTTCTCGGACCCCTGCAGATACCTAAATCTGCAGATGCTCAAGTGCCATATATAAGATGGCATAGTATTTGCATGTAACCTGCGCAATCTTCCCATATGCTTGAAATAATCTGTAGATTACTTATAATACCTAATACAATGTTACAAATACAACGTAAATACTATGTAAATAGTTGCCAGCACTCAGCAAATTCAAGTTTTGCTTTTTGGAACTTTCTGGAGTCTTTCTATTAAATATGTTTAATTGTGGCAGGTTGAATCCACAGATGGGGAACCCGAGATATGGAGGGCTGTTTGTATAAAGTGCTTGTTTGTTTTTATCCCTCAAACATTGAGACTTTAACAGATGAATGGACAAAACAGATAATTCACACAAAGAGAAATACAGTTAGTAAAGTGAACATGAAAAAATGTTTATCATAATTCACTCTCAAAGGTCTTGTTCAAATTTATAGCACATAGGTATCATTTTATAATTATATTGAGGTAATCCCCCCCTGCCATCACAAAAGTGAACGTCTCATATGGGCAAATTTGCAGCAAAATTTGTACATTTTTATTTTAAAAAGAAACCAGGAACTTATTCATTGCTGGCGAAGACATTGGCACAGTTCCTCTTGGGGGGGAAAGAAAAGGTAAACCACAGGAAAAGTAGAAAAGTTGCTAAAACCCTTTGGGCTAGTAATCCTGTCCCTAGGAATCCATTCCAAGGTAATATGTGTTCACACCATGACCAAACCCTATTGTTTCCCACAGTAGCAAATGATTGGAAGTAACCTCAATGTTCATCAAAAGGGAATTGGTATATTAGTGATGCTATATCATCATGACATTATCTCATCAAGTCATTACAATGAAAAGTATGAAGACTAAAAACTTGGGAAGTACATTTAAGGTGTAGTGTTGTGGAAAAGAACCTATAATATGATTTCAACAATAATAAGTGTGTGTGAAAGCTAATAGGCAATAGTGAAAGTAATTCTAATAAAATGATAGCTTATAGAATATTTTAAAATAATTAAGGTAATGTTGAATGTAATATTGCCTTTCCTATAAATAAATAGGAAAAGAAATCTAATTCTTCTCTTGTGAAGCCAGTTATAAGCATTATGGAATTGAAACTCCCAGAGATGGAGTTTCAGGTCTCTGAGGTGAGTGGGTGGTAGAAAATGAGACAGATCAAACATTTGACTTTTTTCTTACAGTCCCAGTGATGCCATTCAGCTCTAAAGACTTCTTTACTAACAGGAGAAGCATGGAGGGCAGGTTTCACAAGATTCAAGGCCAATTAGGCCAGCCTTTTCACTGGCCAGCTTGCTGAAATTTATTTGAACTTTACTTTCTGCAACTTTTATGTGTATGTGGTGGTTGTGGTGGGGGGAGAGTAGTAGAAATAACTTATGATGCTTTTTACAAGTAATTTGGTGCAAATAATTTATGATGTAAAATAATTAGATATCCAAAGAACAACCTACTGTAAATGATCTGAATCCCAGATTTAGTGTTAAG
Organism: Grampus griseus; assembly: GCF_964374135.1. Classification (NCBI taxonomy): domain Eukaryota; kingdom Metazoa; phylum Chordata; class Mammalia; order Artiodactyla; family Delphinidae; genus Grampus; species Grampus griseus. The sequence goes on along the minus strand of NC_139003.1, from coordinate 32,474,940 downwards.
AAAAAATTAGATGTAAATGCTCTACTTCCCAGAAAACATTAGTCAGAGAGTCTGAATTTTACTTCTGTACATCAGAGAGGAAGAATATAAGTTGAAGTAGTACTGTAAATGGCAGGTCTGGATCCGTAGGTGTAGCAAAGATGGAGGATTACATATGAGTGGGTACTGGAGAGTGACACTGACATTAAAAGGAAATGTGTAGGGCTTCCCTGGTGGCGCAGTGGTTGAGAGTCCGCCTGCCGCTGCAGGGGACACGGGTTCGTGCCCCGGTCTGGGAAGATCCCACATGCCGCGGAGCGGCTGGGCCCGTGAGCCATGGCCGCTGAGCCTGCGCGGCCGGAGCCTGTGCTCCGCAATGGGAGAGGCCACAACAGTGAGAGGCTCGCGTACCACAAAAAAAAAAAAAAAGGAAATGTGTAGCCATTGCTGTGACCCAAAAAGAAAATAAGCAATAGTTACACTAGTTGTCACTTGGAAAATTAACATGTAGGACAAAGCTTAAGAATCCAAGCCCATTTTCAGATTATATTTGTAGTTTGTCCTCTATTCTAAAGAATACCTTGTTTCTCACTGATTTGATGGAGTACTAGTCATCTTGGGCTGCCATAATAAAATACCATAGACTTGAGTGGCTTAAATAACAGAAATTTATTTCTCAGAGTCTGGAGGCTGAGAATTCCAAGATCAGAGTGCTAATCACTCACATCTCTGGTGAGAGCACTCTCTTCCTGTCTTGCAGACAACCACTTTCTTGCTGCACCCTTGCATGGTGCGTGCACGTGTGCACGCACACACAGAGAGAAAGCTGTCTGATGTCTCTTCTTTTTAGGACACTGATCTCATCATTAACGCTCCACTCTCATGACTTCATCTAAACCTAATTACCTCCCTAAGGCCCCACCTCCAAATACTATCACATTGAGGGTTAGGGCTTCAACATATAAATTTTAGGGGGACACAGTTGAGTCTATAGCAAATGGTAAGTAATCTTTCCAACAGGGACCCCATTTTATACTTTTTTAACCTCTAAGCAGAGAGCTTATTGCACATGTGCTGCCATAGAGATCAGAATCAGTACTGATTAAGGAAAGTTGATAGCTTGTTAATCTTTTGCTGATTGTGATGTGAAATTCAATCACACTTTCATAGTAATCTATGGAATTTATTTCAAAGAGTTAGCCTCCTGTTAGAATGCTAAGCAACAATAGCAGTTCAGTTCACGTGTTTATTTTCTTTTCCTTTTGTAGCATGTTTTAAATATGCTAAATTTTCTAGGATACAATAAATCTGTGAGAGCTCCTCAAAAGATGTAATTCCACTAGTTTATCATAGGTAAACGAAATCAAATTTACATACTTTGTAGGAAAAAAGTGAGTGCTCATGTACTCTATACATCAAACATTGGATAGACTTCAGGACGAGAGATGAAGGGAGAGATGGTACATCCTGAGCTTGGCCAGCACACCTTGTGACCAACCTAGTGTACCTATTCTGTGCCAAAATAATGGGTTAGTTCTGTCACTTCAGTTAGAATTAATGGTGCCTTAATCCACCACTTAAATGATCAGATAGAGTGGAGCAAAAATGCTGAATTTTTAGTTTTTTCATCTTCCAAGAGGAAGAAAGTTAAGAAATCTCTTGTTTTTGACTTTTGCTGAGACTCTCTCATTAATCTATATCTAATGATATTTTAAAACACTGACTTTTTTAGCATACTGTGATAGAGACATTGTCCTATTGTCCTGTACATGGAAAAATATCTCAATCAGGATTAAAAATAACTGGAAATAGAATCTTAAGTGTTTGCTTTTTTTGTTTGTTTGCTTTTGTTTTTGTTTTTTATTTCACTCAGTTCTCTTTTGAGGTTCTAGGCAGAATTAAATTAGAAAGAAAATCTGAGTGGTAAGGTTCTTTTTATAATATGACTGTTGATTTTATGTAAATGATAAAATACAGTTCTAGTTCTTTTTTATTTTTTGCCTTAAGCCAGGAGAAAGGTGAAAGGTTTTCAAAAATGATAAAGCTTTTGTTTCCATTCATTGTGTTTCCTTCAGTTGAGAGGTAGTAGAGAAAGATTTTTGTTTCCATTCCATCTACTGCTTTCTTGGTTTCTTCTCTTTTTCTATAGAAGCATAGTTTTTTGCTTCTTGGAAGGAAGCTGGATTTTAAAAAACAAACACACACAAACTCAGAAAATACCTGTGGTACTGTTATCCTCCAGGGTCCCCTTTACCCAGCGGACATAACTTTATACCAACATGTGCCATTTATAGCAATTTCCACAGGCATTATTTGTATTAATCTGTATCAGTGTCTGTGTAGAGGATTTGAAGTACAATAATTTTCAGAACATTAAATCTCTATTTAGAGAAATCATTAGATTTCCTCCTATTTATCAATAATTAATATTGAATAAATTAGCTATGACAACATAATATGGCATTTATTTAAAGGTGCTTTTTGTTTTGCTACCTTTGGCTTTTTAATATGGTATTTTATTAAATCATAAAACAAAAATCTGTTTTTTTCTTTTTAAGATAAAAATTTATGGGACAATATACATGAGAAAGGTTTTTCTTGTTTGTTTGTTTCTCTTTTTCATTATCTGATTCAACATACTGATAAACACATAACCCTTTGCTTTTCCTTTAGTTAATGCTTTCTTGGAAGAATTGTAGGAAGAAATGTGATATAATTATAAGTCAGCAAAAACATTAATGAACTATCAAGGTAATTAAAAAACTACTTCCCTTATTTGCTTCTATCAGGGGCTTCCAGAAAAGTCTCAGAAGAATTTGCCTTTTTTATAACCGTTTAATTAACTTGAGATAAATCCCTTACTACAAATACACTTCAGAAAAAGTGGGGACTCTAATGTGTACAGGGGTGTCTTCACCAGCAGCAAGACCAAAGTGCTGTGTTTTTCGGGTAGAATTTGGGTATAATTTATTAATTTCAGCAGAAGTTTAAACATGTAAACAGGATAATTTTGTCATGAACTTTGCTACATTTCTCTTAAAATCAATCCTTATATTGGTTACTTCAAAAACCAGTTTTATAGCAGAATGTTGACTGCTTTGCTCTAGGTTCATACATTCCCTGGCCTGAGCTTCTTTAGGGAAAAGTTTTCTTTACATAATATTTGCTCCCCAGAGATGTGTCTTTGGGAAAAGACTTTTATCTGCAACAACTGTATGGGTTTCCCAGCAAGTAAACGCCATGGAACAAGTAGATGGATTCCTGCTGTTTTCTCTACAGGCCCAAGTATATTGAAGAAGCTTAGCACATACTCACTGAAACAAAACAAAACAAAACCCAAACCAAACCAAACAAAAAACAACTTTACCTTAAAGAGAAACAAACAACTAATCACAATCTGTACTTTGTTTTTGTTTTGGGTGTATCTCTTAAGTTGACTACCACTTAGAGGGCATATTGCCTGATACTCTGCAGGCACTTTCACATATAAGTCAGTTAAGTCTTAGAGTAACCCGGTGAGGTAGAGCTGTTATTCTAATTATACTGATAAGGAACTGAGGCTCAAGGAGGAAGTCTTTGCCAAGATTGCATAGCTGGTTGGCGGTAGAGCTAGGAATTTGAGGGCTTCTGGGTTCAGGTCTGGTATGGTACACTTTCTTCTACATCATGTTCACTCTTCCTTTGGTGTTCTATCCAGTGCAAGCTGCATATGTAGAACACAGTGGAAGGGATTCTGCTGCAAATCCTTGTTTTCATTTCTATATGTCTCAGCCTGGACAAGGTCATTAAGATCTCTACAACAGTCACTGTTATCTCTCCCCTGGAGCACAGCAGTAGCCTTCTGATTGCATGCTCTTCCCCTCATAGCAGCCAGGGATCTTTTGGAAATGTAATTTGGATCATGTCATACTTCTCCCTTAAAAGCCTTCAGTGATTTTTTCCATTGTACTTAGAATAAAAAACAAAATACTTATTTTGGTCTACAAGACCCAGCACAGTCTGGCCCCTGCTTATCTCTCCCTCACTTAGTGTCTGCTGAGCACATATAGCTCCTGGAATGCCTCAAGCTCTTCCTTGCCTCAAGACCTTTGTACTTGTATTTTCCTTTGTCTGTAGTTCTTTAAGTCTTTCTACCTTTAGCTGATCCTTCAAGTTTTAGCCCAAATGTCATTTCCTGAAGAGATACCTTCTCCAACTTCCCAACCTCAGCCCTCTTGTTTTATTTGTATTCCTTCTCTCTCTGGTGTTTATAATTTGCTTTTATAGTCACTTAATAATAACTGACATTTAGGGAGCCCTCCCAATATGCCAGCCACTGAGTACTGCCTTTCATCCTGTTTATAGATGAGGACGTAAGGTGCTTTCCCAGATTACAGCAAATTGTGAGCCAGGGTTTAAACCCAGCCTTCCTCCACAAGACTATAAGCTCTGGGAGGGCAGGAACCATGTCTGTGAATTATTATTTTCCCAGTGCCTGGAATATAGTAGGCCCTTAACAAATACCTATTGAACAAATAAGGCTGTGAAAATGACTTGTTTTTTATAATGCTTTATTGAAGTATAATTCATATACAGTAAAATCTACCCTTTTAAAGTATGCAATTCAGTGGTTTTTAGTATATCTAGAGTTGTGTAACCATCATCACTATCTGATTTTAGAATGTTTGCATCACCCCAGAAAAATACTGTGTATCCATTAGCTGTCACTTCTCATTTCCCTCTCCCCTCATCCCCTGGAAACCACTAATCTACTTTATGTCTCTATGGATTTTCTTATTCTGGAAATTTCATATAAATGGAATCATACAACATATGGTCTTTTGTGACTGGCTTCTTTCATAGTGTGCAATGTTTTCAAGGTCCCTCCACTTGGTGGCATGTTTCAGTGCTCCATTCCTTTCTATTGCTGAATGTTATTCTTTTGTATGGATATACCACATTTTATTGATATTTATCCATTCATCATTTGATGGGGATTTGGGTTGTTTCTAGCTTCTGGCTGTATGAATAATACTGCTATGGACATTTACGTACAAGTTTTTGCAGGGACATATCTTTTCAGTTCTCATGGGTATATGCCTAGGAGTAGAACTGATGAGTTTTGTGGTAACTCTATGTTTAACATTTTGAAGAATTGCCAAACTGTTTTCCAGAGAGGCACAATGACTAAGACCTCTCAAAGAAAATCAAAGCTGGACAATAGTTAAAGCAGGAAAAACAGGGACTATTGCAGCAGGGAGAAAGAGACCTCAGTATAGAACTGGGCTCAATTCTGATCACAACGGGGAAGATTGGGGGTTTATAGTCAAGGAACAGGCTGGGGGTAGGGGGAGGAGGTGGCTAGAAAATTACTAAGAGGGTAGGACAATTCTTTGCTAAACTGATCTAAAGAGATTCTTGCTGAAGACTGGCCAGAGTGATCAGCTATCATTTGGGGGATGGTGGAGGATGAGGAATTTAGTTAGATATTTAGGGTGGTCAGATATCAAGGGTGGAGATTCTGGCTAAACCTACTTAATAGGATCCTTGCTAAAGTTGGTGATGCAAAGGCAGACATACCAGTCCAAAAGTCGAGGCCTAGTTGGGAGGAAGACTCAGAGGAGGCTGATTAAAGGTTGGTCAAAGGGAGACTCTTTGTCAGACCCGTAACAGATGATTCAGGTTTTACCCTTCCAGTTGCTTTTCTTCAACTGTATTAGCAAGGAGGCTTCTAATAAATTCTCTTAAATTCCCTTAAATTCTACACGGTGACATTTCATTTAGCATCCAACAGATATTTATTGACATGGAGTTAGCTGAGCTGGGATTCAGTGTAGTATTTTCTTAAAGCTGGTAAAGCTGCTTCATTTTCTATTTTGTTCTTACAAATTAGTATTTTTGTTTTGTTTTTAGAAACATTTAGCAGGTCTGATAGCTTAGGCCTCTTTGGAAATCTCATTTATGCTGTAAAGAGGAAAGGCAACATCATATATTATGGTGGGTTTCACAGTTTATAAGACGTTGGCCCCATTTAAGTAAATTACTACTCCTACCATAAATACACATCTTAAGTGTGAATATCTTTTTTTCTTCTTTCGCCTTTTTATTAACTCTTTCCTTTTATAAATAGCATTTTCTTTCTCTGCCTCAGCGTGGGTGGTGGCTCCAATCTAGTACTAAATTGTTTTTATTAGTACTATTATTTTATCCCACTTACTGAAACATTGTTAGAGTAGGTTGTTTATAAATTAACCAGTCACTGCCAAGAATGATTTTACTTTCTCACAAACTGTTTCATCCTGTGTTTTTTCTACTTTACCACCACCCATCTGTAGTATGTCATGTAGCTTCAATTAATGCAAATTCAAATTTATTTTGAGAATTTAACAATGCTCCTGAAAATAACTGGCTGTCTTGGGGAGCTGAGAATCCAGAATTGTTACTCAGTTGGAAAAATGAAGACTTCCTCTGCGTGACTAAAGCAGAGCTTCCTAACCTTCACCAAGGTTAACTGCAGCCTCTTCTGTGCAGTTAGTAACTAACGTGTGCCAGCTCCCATTGTAATGATTACAATTGCTTGGGTTACATTAATATTCATGGCACATGCCTCTCACCTTACTTGGCGCTCATTCTCTGTGTCTTTGACTAATGTACCAGTTTGCATTTCATTTTGGCGTGGGGAACCATGATTTTAGAGGATGTGAAGCAGAGAGCAGCTGGGGGAAGCATGAATACCCAGCACCCAGTGCCAGGATTAACATACTGATGCAGATATTCTGAGAAGGGATCTTTTGAGACAGGTTAAAAGGAAACGCCAAGTGGAACTGAAGCCGACCTTGCCCTGGCACGTGATGCTAGTCAAGGAGGCGCTTGGCTTCGTTCTGTTTTATTTCCCTCTTGGGTTGCCAGCTGCTTCAAGCCAGCTGCTTAGGCACAGCTAAAATAAAGGCAAGAAAATTATCACTATGTATTTTATATTTGAAAACCTGCCAGTAATTTCTAAAGCTTAGAAAGTTCGCAGTAGCATATGGATGAAAGCTAAAAACTTAGAAATCTAAAAGGAAAATAGCTTATCCTTCCCGTCTCTGCAGAATTATTTTTAAAAGGTTGTACCTTCTCTCTTTGGATAATTTTCAGAAGAAAGGCAAAAAACATTTTTCGTTTTCACTCCTATAGCGTGATTTGATATAATTGAATTTTAATAAGTACGTTGTGAAAATGAATGGGCATACAGTATAACTATTTTAAGTTTTATGGATTTAGAATCTGCAGAGAGAGGGAGTAGCTGCTGGAATTTAAATGCCATCCCACAATAGACCTTCTGACTAAGAGCTTGATATGTAATTCAACCCTTCTCTTCTGCTACCAGCTCCCCCATTTCATCCTAAACTTGATGTCTAGCAACAGACAATATCACTCCTTTTTGTGCTCTTTTGATTATTATTATTGGAAGACCCTCCTAACCTGTCCCTTCTCTGGAGCCTTAGGATGCTTGTTGAGAGACACAGGTACTAAAGAGCATCAGAATTGGGATGAACTGTCCAGGTGCCTGTGGAAGTACAGTTTGGTTCATGGGTTACCAGGGTGTTCCTCCTGAGCTGTATCCCAGGCCTTGCTATAGGTTTTAGGCTTTTCGCCTCCACACTAGATTCAAATGGGAAAGGATAGGCAGCTGGGGCCACAGGCCAATGAGTAGCTCACTGCTGAAACAGGATTCCCTTGAAGTCCTTTTAAAATAGGTCAGTTTTATATCCTGCCTTGCAATAGATCCATGATGATTTTAATATCAAAATATTTAGTTATCATTTAATCATCAAGTACAATCGATGCTCCAGGAAGATATGGCATGTTTAAATTGGGACTTCCTGATGTCATGTGTACCCCAGTTTGGAATACTGTGGATTTAGTGTGACTTTGGGGAGAATTCCTTTACCTAATAGTCCTTTATTTGGAATGGATCTGGTGGATACTAGGTACTTTCAGAGCAGACGTTGGTAGAATTTGGATAATCATTAGCTTATTTCAGCAGGCTACTCTTTCTGTGGTGATAAGAGGTCAGACTGAAAGTCCAGCAGCCTACGTTCTAGGCCTGGCTCACTATTAACTTGTGATGTTGTATAAATTCCTTAACATCTTCAGGCCCATTTTCTCATCTATAAAAAGAGGGGGTGAGCTAAAAGAAATAAAGTAGCATTTTCCAAAGTATGTTTTGTGAATTATTACTTGCTAAAAATATTCCAAGAGTGGTTGCCAGGGACTGGGAGGAGAGGGAAATGGGGAGCTGTGGTTTAATGGGTGTAGAGTTTCAGTTTTGCAAGATGACAAATTCTGGAGATCGGTTGCACAACAATGTGTATATACTTAACACTGTTGAACGTACACTTCAAAACAATTAAGACGATAAATTTTTGTTACGTGTATTTTACCACAACTGGAAAAAAGAGATATTCTTAGGGCTCCACTCTTAAGTAAACATAAATTGTGTGTTACACTCCCCTTCTGGAGAGTCACAGTGTATTCAGCATATGGTAGCTTCTGAGACATCCTGCACTAAACAAAATCTACTTAACTTTAACCCAATGTTTCTCAGATTGCCCCTCCCCCGATTAAACTAACATCTCTTAATATCCTATGGAACTTACATTTGGAGAATCCCCATGTGGGAAAAGGTAATTTGAGGTCTTTTCCAGCTCCAACATGTTACCATTCTTCAAAGACACCATATGATAATATGGGCTATGCCAAAATAAACCCTAGACGACAAAGATTAATTCAAGCCTTCCCAACCTTTTCCATATCATGGCAGGCATAGAAAGTAATAATGTTTGAATGGTACATGTGGGTAAACAGACCAGGTGGCTCTGGGCTAGGAGCTCAGTAATCCAATTAGCACACCAGTTGAGTACAGATCTGGTAGTAAGGTCTTTAAAAAGCTATCACTGAGAAAGCTGCATGAAATGTCATGCTCTTCAGATGTCATGTTCAGCCTGCGAAAGAGGCATTAGAGGCAGAACATACTATACTATGTGTTCCATTTCTTTTTGTTGGCAACAGTTTTCCACTTTAGGTAAATCAGAAACTCTCCTGACCGTCTGTATGGCTGTGGTTATCACTGGTCATTAGACCTCACTGGAAACCTCCAGTGGTTGTGTGAGTGAGGAGTGGAGTTTGCAGCAGGATAATACTCTTCCACAGTTTGTTCAATATACTTAAGTGATTAATTCAACAGCCTCTTATTTTTAAAGTGAGAGCATATGTACTCATGTCATTAACAGAGTAGTTCTCATTTAATGGGAGACATTTTTTTTCAACCTCACACTTCCTAGAGGAATAATTGTTTGGGGCAGTGATGTGGATTGGATGTGGGGGAGAGAAGCATATTCATATTAATGCATTCTTAAATATGGTATAGATCAGTGAGTGAAAGCAGCACTTTTCCCACTTAAGGCCATTGAAGCTGTCCTCGGCCCTTACGCTTCACCCTATTCCCCTCAGTTGGTGTCATCCTGTAATATTATATCTTCTAAATGGCTTGCTTAAAGATTCTAGACTGAAGGAAAAAACAAGAGAGTAGATTATATTTGAAGGTGACCTACATCACTTTTCAGTTAGTGTTTCTATTCAGCTTACCTAGAAACGAAGATTAGTCATGATCTACTTAGCAGTAGGCATTTTGATTTTGGAAATGCCAAGTCCTCCCTTATTGCCCTTTTCCCCATAAAACAACTCTTACTATTGCCTTTATTCACTCTTTATTGTTTTCTCTAAGAATCCTGTTGGAGAAAGTTCAAGTTTTAAAACTAAATATAAAATTGCATCCTTGCTTAGCAGCAGGGATCCACTGAGAAATCCCATTGACAACCTCTGCTGGGCTTTTGAGGCGGAAATTTAATGACCACCTATTGACTGAACTTGATTTGTCACTTCTTGGCATCTGGCCAGGCAGAGCTAATTCCTTCTAGCTGAGCAAGGTAGGTGGGCAGGAGCCAGAACTGGGGAAAAGATGCAGCCACTGCAGCTGGTCCAGCTTCAGGTGTGGACGAAGGAAGTGAAGTGTGTCAGATCAAGACCAGAGACCAAAGAGGTGCTCAGGCAGCAAGGGCACATGGTAGGCCATTGCGAAAGGGGATTTGAGACGAAGCAAAGGGGAGCATGGTGACTCAAAATTTCAGGCTTACAGTTCTCAGAAGTCCAAGCAGACTATGCTGGAACCCACTAGGGAGCATTGAGGCTAAGCTTCAGTCTTTGAAGAACAGGACTGAAATGGGGTGGGATTTTAAGCAGGTTACTGGAATGAGACCCAGAAAAAAAAGCAAAAGAAACTCAGTAAAAAAAAATCAGAGAAATCAGCAGGCTATTTAACCACATCCCTGGGCCTCCACACAATCTAGTGCTGTTGCAGCATTTAATTTAATTTTACTTATTTATTTTTAATTGAAGTATAGTTGATTAACTATATTGTGTTAATTTCAGGTGTACAACAAAGTGATTCAGTTATACATATATATGTATATAGATTCTTTTCCATTATAGGTTATTACAAGATATTGAATATAGTTCCCTGTGCTATACACTAATCCTTGTGGCTTATCTATTTTATATATAGTAGTGTGTATCTCCTAATTTATCCCTCCCCCCACTTCCCCTTTGGTAACCATAAGTTTGTTTTCTATGCCTCTATGTCTGTGAGTCTGTTTCTGTTTTGCAAATAAATTCATTTGTATTATTTTTTAGATGCCACATATAAGTGATATGATGTAATATTTGTGTTTCTCTGACTTCACTTAGTATGATATTCTCTAGGTCCATCCATGTTGCTGCAAATGGCAATATTTTTTTTATGGCTGAGTAATGTTCCATTGTGTGTGTGTGTGTGTGTGTGTGTGTGTATGTTTGTGTGTGTGTGTATCTCACATTTTCTTTATCCATTCATCTGTCGATGGACACTTAGGTTACTTCCATGTCTTGGGTATTGTAAATAGTGCTGCTATGAACATTGGGGTGCATGTGTCTTTTCAAGTTAGAGTTTTCATCTTTTCTGGATCTATGCCCAGGAGTGTGATTACTGGGTCATATGGTAGTTCTATTTTTAGTTTTTTTGAGGACCCTCCATACTGTTCTCCACAGTGGCTGTATCAACTTACATTCCCACCAACAGTGCAAGAGGGTTCCCTTTTCTCCACACCATCTCCAGCATTTATTGTTTGTAGATTTTTTGACGATGGCCATTCTGACTGGTATGAGGTGATATCTCATTGTGGTTTTAATTTGCATTTCCCTGATGATTAACGATGTTGAGCATCTTGTGTCTACTGGCCATCTGCGTTTTCTCTTTGGAAAAATGTCTATTCAGTTCTTCTGCCCATTTTTCCCAATTAGATGTATTAATTAGTCCAGCCATCTTGGGACACAAATTAATTGTACTTATTGGGTTATAATATAAGCATTATGAATCCAAGTTCTCTTGCTGCTTTCATTCTTTCTAATGGAGTTATTATGCAATTATCAGCTTATTACCATGCAGTAACTTAACATTATTTAAACAACACTGCTTAAAGCCTAGGGTGAAGCATAGAAATTCATACCCAGCTGGAGAAAGCTGAATGCCCGCTACATGGTAGCAAGATAGATGCTCTGCATCAGGGACTTTCCTACTATTATAAAGGCTGAAAAAGAATAGAACAAAAAAAAGTCGTGGTTGTATGGATGCCTTTATGGGTGATAAAGTTTAAATTAGCATATGCAGGACATTCTAAGACAATTAATGTCTACTCTTTTAGTTAATTGGTTGGGGTGAATTCTCTCTTATTGTTTCATTTGCCTTATAATTAGCTTTAGTTCAGCAATTAAGTCATGTCACCAGCCCACTGTGACACTGAAGGATGGCGACAGCGCTTGGGTGGGTGGCACTGCTTGGTGCAGACTGTGCATGTTAAATGAGTTGCTGGCTTCCTAAATGGCTCTCCTTCTCTGGCTTAGGAATAGTCTTTCATGTTCTTGAATAAATCTGTGTGCTATCCATATGCAATTATAAATGTACTGAAATAAATAATTTCATACAAGATTTTGTGACTGTAGCATTGTAATCATTAAAAATTGCTCAGTGTTCATCTTTATAAAACTGGAATTCAGATACATGTAAACATATATAACTTTTCCTATGTAGTTGTCCTTGAAAACTTCTTAATAAAAGTAGGAGCGTTTTGTTGTTGTTGCTATTAATCTGTCAACTTATCCTTAAATATCTTATTTTAAACTAAAATAGATATGTTCTTTAAAAAATTCCCTTGAATAAGAAAATACCTTATTTGTTGAAATTAAAGAATAGCATATATTGGTTGTGTTAAAAACTATATATACTTTTATTGATTACCAGAATAATACATGCATATGGAAAATATTTAAGACTATAGTGTAAAAAGTATAAAATGAAGGTTTCACATAATCTCACCCTCCAAAGATAACTTTTGCACTGTATAGTTTTTAGTTTTATGTTATGCTTTGAAAATCTCTTTTTCCCCTGATTAAAAGAAACAACACATATAGTAGAAAATTTCAAGTCTATAGTGAAGGAAAAAAACTTCACACATAATTCTACCACTCACAGTTGAGCAGTACTGGAAAACTGCTTTGTATCCTTCAACTTTTCTTTTCTTTTTTTTTTTAATACATCTTTATTGGAGTATAATTGCTTTACAATGGTGTGTTAGTTTCTGCTGTATAACAAAGTGAATCAGCTATCCATATACATATATCCCCATATCACCTCCCTCTTGAGCCTCCCTTCCACCCTCCCTATCCCATCCCTCTAGGTCATCGCAAAGCACTGAGCTGATCTCCCTGTGCTATGTGGCTGCTTCCCACTAGCTATCTGTTTTACATTTGGTAGTGTATATATGTCGATGCTACTCTCACTTCGCCCCAGCTTCCCCCTCCGCGGCGCCCCCTCACCCCCATGTCCTCAAGTCCATTCTCTACATCTACGTTTTTATTCCTGCCCTGCCACTAGGTTCATCAGTACCATTTTTTTCTTTTTAGATTCCATATACAGGCATTAGCATACGGTATTTGTTTTTCTCTTTCAACTTTTCTTTGTGTGCCCAGAAACTATACTTACGCCTATGTACCTACACAGATAGTAAATGTATAATCTATGAACTTTTTACAAAAGACGTCAAATTATAAAAAGTTATATAATATGCTTTTTAAACTAAAATGTGGTGATCATTTTTTCCTAAGTAACTTTATAGCATGATTTTTAATGGCTGCATACTATTCTATCATAATGATATATAATATTTAACCATTTCTTTTGTTGGATATTTAGTGTTTTTTAATTTTGCTTTTATAAATAATACATTTATAAATATATTTTCCTGAATATCCTTGAAGATAAATATATGAAGAAATCCATGATTATTTCCTTAGGGTAAATTCCTAGGTGTATAATGATTTAAAAAACAATAAAAATGTGCTCAATTCACATGTATGAACTTCAGGATTGACAAGTGGATGAGCAAGATCTCTTCATATTTTTAGAATGATTTTAGCAAGTAAATCTGCAAATTCCAAATTTTAGGCTTTTAATTTATATAGATAATCTTCTAGGTTCAAACATCCTGGGTTTAGGTATTCAAATGCTGTGTTTGAATGTATAACCACCCCATTTGCTCAAGGGAAGCCTATTGTATGTGTTTTAGTATTTATACTCTTGTTTTTGTCACTGAGTTTCACATTTATTCAATGTTTGGAATTGTGCATATCACATCAAATCCAAATCCAAAGTGAAAAACAAACACATGTTTTATGGCTCAGTAACAAGTATAACAAGATTTCCTGGAGAGAAAGGATATGTGATTTTCCAGGGTGCTCTAAACTTCTTTTCTTGTATTAGCAGCTTTTACTCTAGGAGCAGAAAATAAATTATGTATGTTAGTTGTTTTGTTTGTTTCTTTGTTTCAAAATAAAAAATATTTATCATAACTTGAAAAATGTAAAAGGGTACTTCCTCAAGTGTTGACTAAATCAATAACTATATGATTAGAATAAAACTACAATTTTGTGCATGTAGTGACTGTAATAGCTACTGTGTAGAGAGCTCACATTAGGCGCCCAACTCAGCCGTAGGAGCTTCTTGCCACTCTTATTAATCTTCACTAAGGCCAGGATAATAATGTGTGCATGGCAGGCTTGAGTGCTTTGGTTTAAAATGCTCCTCAAATTATTCATCTTTTTGATGTTTTGGATCCAGGAAATGTTTGGGCATCTCTCCACAGTTTGTTAGACTTTTTCAGTGAATTAAAATTTCTTTTAGATCATAGCATTTTCATAGAAACTGTTTCAAGTGTGATTGGGTGTAACCTGTAGCAGAAGTTTTAATCATTTTATCCATCTTCTTACTTCTTACTGCCATAGTTTATTGATAAAGACTTTTACACTTTACATGAAAATTCAGTACTTTATGCTCTCAAGTAGTTTTTGTTTAGCTTAATTTTACTCTTTTAGAATTTGTGATTTGCCAGAGGGATGTGAGGAATTTAGATGTAATAGGAGTGATGATACAATAATGTGACTATAAAGTAATGAGTTGCATTTCTAGGTGGCTATATTTGTCCAAGGGATTGGTGTTGTCTAAAATGGTAACTATAAAGAGATAATTTAAATTATTTTTGAAATATTTTCAGACTTGATATATCAGGGTTCTACTAGTAAAACAGAACCAGTGGGAGTTTTTATGTATATATACATATCCATGCAGGGGTCAGGGTGGAGAGAGAGAGAGAGAAGGGGAGAAGTAAGGAGTTGGCTTACAGGATTGCAGCCTGGCTAGGCAAGTCTGAAATCCCTAGGGCAGGCTGGAACTCTTAGGCACAAGGTGAAGCTGCTATCCACAGGCAGAATTTCTTCTCTGTCAGGGAGACCTCAGTTCTGTCAACTGATTGAATCAAGCCCATCTAGATTATCTAGGATAATCTTCTTAAAGTTAACTGTGTACTTTAATCACATCTACAAAATACCTTTATAGCAATACTTAGGTTGGTGTTTGATTAAATAACTGGAGACTGTAGCCTAGACAAGTTGACACACACAAAATGATATTTGGTATCTGAATCAGTGCATAGGTTATATAAAAGAACCAGCTTCATTAATATATAATCATAGTTTATCTGTGATAAAAAGCAGAAATACCTGATTTGACTACCTAATTCAGGTACTAGTTTGAGTCATACAAAATTTTGTATGTTACCAAAGATAAAATCTACCTTCAAAGTACTAATATTTACCAGAGTTGAGATTGTTGAAAAGAAAGTACATCAGGTTACAATTACAATTTAAAAAAATGTTTTTGAGGAATGGCAACATCATTGGAACACTGATGGCTCCCCAACAGGATTTGAAGGGGCAAATGATCATTTAGATCTATGCTTCTCAAGCTGGGTTCGTGACTCCACTTAATTTTCTTCTGCCATTAAGGGATACGTCAGTAGAAAATACCAGAGAAACACTTTTTATTTAATATAGGCCAGGGATCAGCAAACCGTTCTGCACAGGGACAAATAGTGCGTATTTTCAGCTTTGCAGGTCATAGAGTCTCTGTCACAACTGTTCAACTCCGCTGTTGTAGCATGAAAGCAGCCAGAGGCCATAAGTAAACTAATGAGCACAGATGGAAAGAAATGATCTGACCAGAGACTTTGGATGAGAGCTGCAGTGGGGTCCCTCCAGTGGAAGATGCCCTTAGAACAGTGGTTAGGAACTCAGCCTTCAGAGCCAGTTGCGCCTGAATTTATGTCTTGGGTATGTCACCTTCTAGCTGTGTGACTTTGGATAAGCGACTTGAGTAATTTAATCTTCACGATTCTTATCTGTAAAAATGGACAGAATAATAACACCCCATGAAGTTGTGAAAATCAGCAAAGAAGGAATGTAAAGCATTTAACCCATTGCTGGGAGTCTTATGAAGATCTCATAACTATTTTCTGCTATTATTATTATTAGTCAGATGTCAAGTTTCAGCGCCAAAGCAAAATTTCAGCCATTTAAAAATTATGACTATAAAAGTCTTTATAATTTTCCAGAACTAGGACGTGCTCTATTTTTTTTTAATGTGGTGGGAATAAAGATAAATTTTATGTTTTTACTTTGATCAAAAGTATTAGGAGTAAATTAATTTTAGATTGTCATTTTTTTCTGTTTCCTGGTTTTAGAACATAAATACCTGTTCTCTATCATTTGGATGTGTCCATTTTTATAATGTTTAAGTCGGTAATGGTGGTTATTCCTAAGAAAGAGGAAATAAGAGACAAGTACATAGCAATTCTGTACAAGAAAAAGAAGAAAAGGGGAAAAACGGCAAAAGGAAAAACAAAGGTGTCCATCAAGTCACTAGTGCTCCGTGGCAAGAAGAGAAAGAGCTTCTGTTTTATACTAAACTGAGTTAGACAGTTTAGAATATTTTCAACCCAGTACTCTGCAAGTGGGATTTTTTTCCCCTGAGTATTTCCTTTCAGCAGCTAGATCCCTTGCCTCCCTGTTTTGAGAAATTATTTGATTTTCTCTGCAGCTGTTTGTCTCATGTTATCCTCCCATCATTTCTAAATCTGGTTTTGTCTGTGATGAAGTCTGAGAAGTAGTTCATTTTAATGGTTTCTATGTTTTGTGTATATTTGTTTTTCATTCTTCAGCAGTCAGTTAAGACAATAGTCATGCCTTCTCATGTGATTACATGCCTCTCCTCAAGCCTCCCTTCTGTTAGTGAGCAGTATTTATGGTTTGTGTATGTGAAAGCCTGCTATATCTGTTTGCTATGCACTTGCCTAGAGCACTGAGAAGTTCAGTGTAGTCACTGGAGTGGTTTCTTTTTGTTTTGTTTTTCCACATGTCATCAAATACTGCAGGACTGCCCTTTCTACATTCTGCATCAAAGACAACTGGAAGATAGAAAGGAGCACTCCAGTCAGTTTTACTTTCTAGTAAGCTGTATGTAGTTGTTTTTCCCCCAGTAACGTTTTTATCCCAAGTCCTCAAATTTTTTAAAAGAAATGTTCTGTTAAAATTCTGGAAATAAAATACAACTCATAAACAATATTAAAAAAAAACCTAGGGAAAAATTTTATCAACTATCACAATAAAAGTTTAACATACTCAACTAAAGAAGGAGCTCCTGTAAATCTGTGACCTTCCAATAGAAAAATAAGCAAACAACATGAATCAATAGTTCCCCAAAGAATAAAAACTAGAGAAAATAAACATGAAAAAAATTTAGCTTAGCTAGTAATCAAAAAAATAACTCCCTCCCTTCCTTCCTTCCTTCCTTCCTTCCTTCCTCTCTTTCTCTCTCCCTTTCTTTCGCTCTTTATCTTTTTTCTTCCTCTCTGTCTCCCCTCCCTCGATTCCTCCCTCTTTCTTACCTCCCTACTAATTTGGGAACACATAATAATTTGTTGAGGTGGGTACTCTCAAACACTGCTGGAGTGGAAAGTGGCACAACCATTTTGGAAAGTAATTTGACAGTATGAACCGAGACTTTAAAATGCCTGTCACCTTTAGGTCATTAATATTACTTCTAGGAATCCATTCTAAGGAAGTCATTAGAGATGCCTCTCAGAGCATTGTACACAAGGATAGTCGCTTTAATTTGTAATAGCATTGGAAACATCAAAAACTTTAGAAACAACCTAAATTTACAATGACAAAACTGGTTACATAAATTATAAAAAAAAACTTCAGGAAGAAATATTATTATACAGCCATTAAAATCATGTTTTCAAAGAATGTTTAATGAGATTGGAAAATACTCACACTGTGTATTTATTTAATAAATTTTTATTAGAGTATGGTTGCTTTACAATGTTGTGTTAGCCTCCACTGCGCAACAAAATGAATCAGCCAGATCAAAAAAGATCTTGCTGTGATTTATGTCAAAGAGTGTTCTTCATTCATTTTCCTCTACAAGTTTCACAGTGTTCAGTCTTACATTTAGGTCTTTAATCCATTTTGAGGTTTTTTTTTTTTTTTTGCGGTACGCGGGCCTCTCACTGTTGTGGCCTCTCCTGTTGCGGAGCACATGGCTCATGGGCCCAGTTGCTCTGCGGCATGTGGGATCTTCCCGGACTGGGGCACGAACCCGTGTCCCCTGCATCAGCAGGCGGACTCTCAACCACTGCGCCACAAGGGAAGCCCCATTTTGAGTTTATTTTTGTGTATGGTGTTACAGAGTGTTCTAATTTCAATCTTTTACATGTAGCTGTCCAGTTTTCCCAGCACCACTTATTGAAGAAGAGACTGTCTTTTCTCCATTGTATATGCTTGCCTCCTTTGTCATAGATTAGTTGACCGTAGGTGCGTGGGTTTATCTCTGGGCTTTCTATCCTGTTCCATTGATAAATATTTCTATTTTTGGGCCAGTACCATATTGTCTTGATTACTGTAGCTTTGTAGTATAGTCTGAAGTGAGGGAGTCTGATTTCTCCAGCTCTGTTTTTTTCCCTCAAGACTGCTTTGGCTTTTAGGGGACTTTTGTGCCTCTGTACAAATTGTAAAATTTTTTGTTTTAGTTCTGTAAAAAATGCAATTCGTAATTTGATAGGGATTGCATTGAATATATAGATTGCTTTGGGTAGTATAGTCATTCTCACAATATTGATTCTTCCAATCCAAGAACATGGTATATCTCTCCATGGGTTTGTATCATCTTTAATTTCTTTCATCAGTGTCTTATAGTTTTCTGCATACAGGTCTTTTGTCTCCCTAGGTAGGTTTATTCCTAGGTATTTTTTTCTTTTTGTTGCAATGGTAAATGGGAGTGTTTCCTTAATTTCTCTTTCAGATTTTTCTTCATTAGTGTATAGGAATGCAAGAGATTTCTGTGCATTAATTTTGTATCCTGCTGCTTTACCAAATTCATTGATTAGCTCTCATAGTTTTCTGGTGGCATCTTTAGGATTCTCTATATATAGTATCATGTCATCTACAAACAGCGACAGTTTTACTTCTTCTTTTCCAATTTGGATTCCTTTTATTTCTTTTTCTTCTCTGTTTGCCATAGCTAGGACTTCCAAAACTATGTTGAATAATAGTGGTGAGAGTGGACATCCCTGTCTCGTTCCTGATCTTAGAGGAAATGCTTTCAATTTTTCACCATTGAGAATGATGTTTGCTGTGGGTTTGTCATATATGGCCTTTAATATGTTGAGGTAGGTTCCCTCTGTGCGCACTTTCTGGAGAGTTTTTATCATAAATGGGTGTTGAATTTTGTCAAAAGCTTTTTCTGCATCTACTGAGATGATCATATGGTTTTTATTCTTCAATTTGTTAATATGGTGTATCACATTGATTGATTTGCGTATATTGAAGAATGCTTGCATCCCTGGGATAAATCCCACTTGATCATGGTGTATGATCCTTTTAATGTGTTGTTGGATCCTGTTTGCTAGTATTCTGTTGAGGATTTCTGCATCTATGTTCATCAGTGATATTGGTCTGTAATTTCCTTTTATGTAGTATGTTTGTCTGGTTTTGGTATCAGGGTGATGGTGGCCTCATAGAATGCGTTTGGGAGTGTTCCTTCCTCTGCAATTATTGGAAGAGTTTGAGAAGGATGGGTGGTAGCTCTTCTCTAAAGGTCTGGTAGGATTCACCTGTGGAGCCATGTGGTTCTGGACTTTTCTTTCTTGGAAGATTTTGTTTTTGTTTTTGTTTTGGGTTTTTTTTTTTGCGGTACGCGGGCCTCTCACTGTTGTGGCCTCTCCCGTTGTGGAGCACTGGCTCCGGATACGCAGGCTCAGCGGCCATGGCTCACGGGCCCAGCCACTCCGCAGCATGTGGGATCTTCCCAGACCGGGGCACGAACCGTGTCCTCTGCATCGGCAGGCGGACTCTCAACCACTGCGCCACCAGGGAAGCCCTGTTGGAAGATTTTTAATCACAGTTTCAATTTCATCATTTGTGATTGGTCTGTTCATATTTTCTCTTTCTTCCTGATTCAGTCTTGGAGGTTATACCTTTCTAAGCATTTGTCCATTTCTTCCAGGTTGTCCATTTTATTGGCATAGAATTGCTTGTAGTAGTCTCTTAGGATGCTTTGTATTTCTGCAGTGTCTGTTGTAACTTCTCCTTTTTCATTTCTAATTTTATTGATTTGAATCCTCTCCCTCTTTTTCTTGATGAGTCTGGTTTATCAGTTTTGTTTATCTTCTCAAAGAACCAGCTTTTAGTTTTATTGATCTTTGCTATTGTTTTCTTTGTTTCTATTTCATTTATTTCTGCTCTGATCTTTATGATTTCTTTCCTTCTGCTAACTTTGGGTTTTGTTTGTTCTTCTTTCTCTAGTTCCTTTAGGTGTAAGGTTAGATTGTTTATTTGAGATTTTTCTTGTTTCTTTAGGTAGGCTTGTATTGCTGCAAACTTTCCTCTTAGAACTGCTTTTGCTGCATCCAATAGGTTTTGGATCATTGTGTTTTCATTGTCATTTATCAGTAGGTATTTTTTGATTTCCTCTTTGATTTCTTCAGTGATCTCTTGGTTATTTAGTCACGTATTGTTTAGCCCTCATGTGTTTTTGTTTTTTACGTTTTTTTCCCTGTAATTGATTTCTAATCTCATAACATTGTGGTCAGAAAAGAGGCTTGATATGATTTCAATTTTCTTAAATTTACTGAGGCTTGATTTGTGACCCAAAATGTGATCTATCCTGGAGAATGTTCCATGTGCACTTGAGAAGAAAGTGTAATCTGCTGTTTTTGGATGGAATGTCTGTAAATATCAATTAAATCTGTCTGGTCTATTGTGTCATTTAAAGCTTGTGTTTCCTTATTAATTTTCTGTTTGGATGATCTGTCCATTGGTGTCAGTGAGGTGTTAAAGTCCCCCACTATTATTGTGTTACTGTCGATTTCCTCTTTTATAGCTGTTAGCAGTTTCCTTATGTATTGAGGTGCTCCTATGTTGGGTGCATATATGTTTATAATTGCTGTAACTTCTTCTTGGATTGATCCCTTGATCATCATGTAGTGTTCTTCCTTGTCTTTTGTAATATTCTTTCTTTTAAAGTCTATTTTATCTGATATGAGTATTGCTACTCCTGCTTTCTTTTGAGTTCCATTTGCATGGAATATCTTTTTCTATCCCCTCACTTTCAGTCTGTCTGTGTCCCTAGGTCTGAAGTGGGTCTCTTGTAGACAGCATATATATGGGTCTTATTTTTGTATTCATTCAGTGAGCTTGTGTCTTTTGGTTGGAGCATTTAATCCATTCACGTTTAAGGTAACTATCGATATGTATGTTCCTATTACCATTTTCTTAATTTTTCTGGGTTTGTTTTTGTAGGTCCTTTTTTTCTCTTGTGTTTCCCATTTAGAGAAGTTCCTTTAGCATTTGTTGTAAAGCTGGTTTGGTGGTGCTGAATTCTCTTAGCTTTTGCTTGTCTGTAAAGCTTTTGATTTCTCCGCCAAACCTGAATGAGATCCTTGCTGGGTAGAGTAATCTTGATTGTAGGTTCTTCCCTTTCATCACTTTAAATATATTATGCCACTCCCTTCTGGCTCGTAGAGTTTCTGCTGAGAAGTCAGCTATTAAGCTTAACGGAGTTCCCTTGTATGTTTTTTGTCATTTTTCCCTTGTTGCTTTCAGTAATTTTTCTTTGTCTTTAATTTTTGCCAATTTGATTACCATGTGTTTTGGCATGTTTCTCCTTGGGTTTATCCTGCCTGGGACTCTCTGTGCTTCCTGGACTTCGATGGCTATTTCCTTTCCCATGTTAGGGAAGTTTTCGACTATAATCTCTTCAAATATTTTCTCGGGTCCTTTCTCTCTCTCTTCTCCTTTTGGGACCCCCATAATGTGAATATTGTTGCATTTAATGTTGTCCCAGAGGTCGCTTAGGCTGTCTTCATTTCTTTTCATCTTTTTTTCTTTGTTCTGTGGCAGTGAATTCCACCACTCTATCTTCCAGGTCACTTATCCGTTCTTCTGCCTCAGTTATTCTGTTATTGATTCCTTCTAGTGAATTTTTCAAATTCAGTTATTGTATTGTTCACTTCTGATAGTTTGTTCTTTAACTCTACTAGTTCTTTGTTAAACATTTCTTGCATCTTCTCGATCTTTGCCTTCATTCTTTTTCTGAGGTCCTGTATCATCTTCACTGTCATTATTCTGAATTCTTTTTCTGGAAGGTTGCCTATCTCCACTTCATTTAGTTGTTTTTCTGGGGTTTTATCTTGTTCCTTCATCTGGTACATAGCCCTCTGCCTTTTCATCTTGTTTGTCTTTCTGTGAATGTGGTTTTTGTTCCACAGGCTGCAGGATTGTAGTTCTTCTTGCTTCTGCTGTCTGCCCTTTGGTGCATGTGTTTTTTTGAATTACGGTTTTCTCAGGGTATTTGCCCAGTAGTGGGATTGCTGCGTCATATGGTAGTTCTATTTTCAGTTTTTTAAGGAACCTCCATACTGTTTTCCATAGTGGCTGTATCAATTTACATTCCCACCAACAGTGTATGAGGGTTCCCTTTTCTTTTCGCCTTCTCCAGCATTTACTGTTTGTAGATTTTTTGATGATGGCCATTCTGACTGGTGTGAGGTGATACCTCATTGCAGTTTTTTATTTTCTTTTTTGTCTGTGTTCAGTCTTTGTTGCTGCATGCGGACTTTCTCTAGTTGTGGCGAGCGGGGGCTACTGTTTGTGCAGTACATGGGCTTCTCAGTACAGTGGCTTCTCTTGTTGTGGAGCATGGACTCTAGGCGTGCAGGCTCAGTAGTTGTGGCGCACGGGCTTAGTTGCTCCGCGGCATGTGGGATCTTCCCAGATCAGCACTCGAACCCCTGTTCCCTGCGTTGGCAGGCAGATTCTTAACCACTGCGCCACCAGGGAAGCCCCGCATGGTGGTTTTGATTTTTCTAATAATTAGTGATGTTGAGCACCTTTTCATGTGTTTGTTGGCCATCTGTATGTCTTCTTTGGAGAAATGTCTCTTTAGGTCTTCTACCCATTTTTTGATTGGGTTGTTTGTTTTTTTGATGTTGAGCTGTATGAGCTGCTTGTATATTTTGGAGATTAATCCTTTGTCCATTGCTTCATTTACAAATATTTTCTCTCATCCTTAGGGTTGTCTTTTCTTCTTGTTTATGGTTACTTTTGCTGTGCAAGAGCTTTTAAGTTTCATTGGGTCCCATTTGTTTATTTTTGTTTTAACTTTCATTACTCTAGGAGGTGTGTCAAAAAAGATGTTGCTGTGATTTATGTAAAAGAGTTTTCTGCCTATGTTTTAGTCTAAGACTTTTATAATGTCTGGCCTTATATTTAGGTCTTTAATTCATTTTGAGTTTATTTTTGTGTATGGTATTAGGGAGTGTTCTAATTTCATTCTTTTACATGTAGCTGTCCAGTTTTCCCAGCACCACTTATTGAAGAGGCTGCCTTTTCTCTATTGTGTATTTTTGACACCTTTGTCATAGATTAGGTGACCACAGGTGTGTGGGTTTATCTCTGGGCTTTCTATCCTGTTCCATTGATCTATATTTCTATTTTTGTGCCAGTACCATACTATCTTGATTACTGTAGCTTTGTAGTATAGTCTGAAGTCAGGGAGCCTGATTCCTGCAGCTCTATTTTTCTTTCTGAAGATTGCTTTGGCTTTTTGGAATCTTTTGTGTTTCCATACAAATTGTAAAATTTTTTGTTCTAGTTCTGTAAAAAATGCCATTGGTAATTTGATAAGGATTGCATTGAATCTGTAGATTGCTTTGGGTAGTGTAGTCATTTTTACAATATTGATTCTTCCAATCCAAGAACATGGTATATCTCTCCATCTGTTTTTGTCATTTTTGATTTCTTTCACTAGTGTTATAGTTTTCTGTGTAGATGTCTTTTGCCTCCTTAGGTTTATTCCTAGGTATTTTATTCTTTTTGCTGCAATGGTGAATGGGATTGTTTCCTTGATTTCTCTTTCTGCCCTTTCATTGTTAGTGTATAGGAATGCAAGAGATTTCTGTGCATTAATTTTGTATTCTGCAGCTTTACCAAATTCATTGATTAGCTCTAATAGTTTTCTGGTGGCATCTTTAGGATTTCCTATGTATAGCATCGTGTCATCTGCAAACAGTGACAGCACACTGCAATTTTAAATGAAGAAGAATGAATGGTGCCTAACAAAGAATCAGAGAAAGGAGCCAGATCTACTAATGTCCATGTTTATGCCCTGAGCATTAGATGGTACTGCCTCTTTGTGAAAAATCTGGTTCTGGATTTTTATCTTGACCCGTAGTAATTTAAATGGACAAGATACATAATAAAATAGAATATAGAATAGAATGCATCAGAATGTGCAGACATCATTCTTCATTGCTAATGATAGTCTTGAGAAAGGGTCAGTGTCATTTAACATGAGGTTTGTGTGGTAATGAATGGCTCAGTAATCAGCCACCTTCCCTCTCACCCTCAACTCAGGAGGAAGTCATCTCACGGCCTACGTGCCCCTGCCTGAGGCTGTGGTTTAGGGCAGTGCTTTGCTCTCAGGTCCCAGAGGGCTCCCTGAGCCCAGCCACAGGGTCTGGAGCAAGTGCCACATTGTCATTTCAAAAGAGGCAATAACATTGGAAACCTCAAACAGCAGATTTTAAACTTGGGCATTTCTGTTTTATCTCCCCAAATATGGTATCATTTACCTCAAAGAAAGGTATGCCCCCAAGGGGAAAAAGCACAGGCTTTGGGGTCTGGTAGAGTCATGTTCAAATCAACCTTCAGCTCATAGCTGCATGTCCTTGGGTGAGAATGGGGGTAATAATGTACTTTGCAGGGCTGTGGGGAGGGGGGATCAAATGATTAAAGATACATGTTAAACACCTAAAACAGTGCCTGACACATAATAGCTTTCAGTACATCTTCTGAGTAAATATTAGTCAGCCCTTCTCCCTATACTTTGTTTAAGTGAAATAAGCATTTAAAATAAAAGTATGGCATGATACGGCACTTTTTTTGTCCCCATAATGATGATGTTAGATATCTTGCTGATAATGATCTGATTTATACTGAAAATGGCACTTTTGCAAATCACTTACGTACTTGCTTACTGAGTAGTTATATTAAATATTTCTTTGTGCATGTCAGTTTGCATGATTTTATCTTAGCAATTATTCCTAAGAAAAACTTAGCCTGTGCAGGTTATCATTAGCAGTGCTGTGAGCGCTGGTTTTTCTTTTCTTTTCTCTCTTTGGCAGGGTATGGAGGGAGATTTTTTTAAAAAATTTTGTTTTTAAAAATGTTTTAGAAAAATAACCTTGAAAATTAATCCATTTTTTTCCTTTTAAAATGTGACTATTTTATAGTAATGTGATGGTTGGCCTCCAACTGGTAGTACCCATTTATAATACAGCTGGCCGAGGGGCCTCTGAGTTTGTGGCACAGTATTTCTTGGTATGAGGTTCACAGACTCATTCAGACCCAGGACTGTGGCCTCATTAACCCTGGGTTTTAACCACTACCGATCCACCTGTAGGTAAACTACTGGGTCCTAAGGAACTAGGCATTAAATAATTGCTAATTAAAACATGCAGATTTCTTTCTTTCTGCCTTTTTACATTATGGATGAATGAGTCATACACAGTGAGGGCTGACCATGTCTGAAAACTATTTGAGACAGTAAGAATAGATTTGGAAGGGAATAAAAGGCCATCCACAGGCATTGGGAGCATTTGTATTAGGGACAACATAGGGCATCTGGAATTTAGATGCCTCTTTTAATAGATTTGTTTTTAAAAAACTGGCTTAACAGTATTTGGAAATACCAGTGTTCCAGTTTCCATTGACTGCCACCTGTAGACATGACTTAAAGCTGGGTTCATTTGTGATTTACTACTTATAATTTGCTGCCAGCCCTGAACCTGGGGAGATAATTTTAAGTGCCCTCTGGAATAATAACCGGTCATTTGATGCAAATGCAAAGCCAAATCTAGTTACTGGAATTGAAAATAATGAACCCAAGGGCTTATTTTGGATTAGGCAGTTGGAGCAGCTGAATACTAAACATTGGTCTGTCTAGTGGTTTCCCCTGTGGCTTTTTAACTCTGTGGTTATGCATCCTCACCCAAAAGGAAATAGCCTAACATAGCTTCCAGCAGACCTTCTGTTGTGGGGCAGCTTTTCACTCAAAAGAGAAGTAGATTAATCATTGAACTAATATAATGGAATATAATAGAAAGAAACACGTAACTTAAAAGTCAGATTTGAATTTTACTACCCTGTGGCCTATAGTTGCTTCTCTGGCCCAAACTATGGTCTTCGTTTGAGCAAACTCTTCAGCTATAAGTTAGCAGAGGGTTTCAAAACAGAGCAAGGAAATTATTAGAAAGTGCAAAAATCAGAATAAATAGAAGATAATTTATTTTTGTTTTGTTGTTTAATCCAAAGTGATAAGACAGGAATGTACATAAGTGTAATTGTTAGGTTCAGAATCATTTCAATTAAAGTGCTTCACTCTGTTTTAATTATTCTTTAAGACATATAAAAAGAAAAATCTGAGAAAAAGTAGATACATTTCTAATGATTAACCATATATCTTTAAAAGTTTGGTATAAGAATGAACCAGTATTGGATTTCTTGGGCGAGCTAATCTTATTGCAGTAGAATAAAGGTTTGAGTTTTATTCCTAGTTCACTTACTAACTCATAAGGTGCTATTTATATTTTCTTTTAACTTACATCACTTAATGATAAACTCTCTTCTTTTTTTTCCTGCCAGACTTCCTGTAGAGGTAGCCCGTGCTTGCTGCTATAATTCCCTTACCACTCACTAACTGTCTTTAATCACTTGCCATTTGACGTTGGCCCCACTTTGCCAACATTCTCTAAAATCTTACTCTGTATGTCACATTGTTGAGAGCCAAATCACGTTGAATTTATGTCTGCAGCATCTGATACGCACAACTGCCCACCGTAGTGGTATTACAGGAGCTCCCCTCTAGAGTAACTCCTAAAGCTATACATTTTACATACTGTTAAATTACTCCCAGAAACATCTGTCTTGCTCACATCTCTGTTCATGAATGGTGAGTATGTTCTCACTGTCTGTGATGTAAAGTCTGATTTTCTCGGCTTGGCATTTGAGCCAACATTCTCTCCCACTGCTTCTCATCTGCCTTGTACTGCAACCCAGTTCCTTTGTGTGTGTTGTAATATCTGTCTGGAGTCCATACACTCTCTTTTCTCCTCTCAAACCTCATGCTCAAAGCTTATCCTTCTTTCAAAGCCCAGAAGGAAGGACATCTCATTCATTAAGCTTCTCTGATCCTTATAGCTGGAAGCAATATTTTATTCCTTTAGATTTTATCTGTACCTCTCTTCTGATATGTTTCATATTGTGTCCTGTGTTATTTGTGTGGGCATCCTATTTTCCTGTCTCAAGGTCAGTCTCGTTATTTTTGTTTTTTAATTTTCAAATTTTATTTAATTTTTTATACAGCAGGTTCTTATTAGTTATCCATTTTATACATATTAGTATATATATGTCAATCCCAATCTCCCAACTCATCCCACCACCACCATCCAGCCCCCCCACCACCACTTGCCCCCCTTGGTGTCCATATGTTTGTTCTCTACATCTGTGTCTCAATTTCTGCCCTGCAGACAAGTTCATTTGTACCATTTTTCTATGTTCCACATATATGCGTTAATATACGGTATTTGTTTTTCTCTGACTTACTTCACTCTGTATGACAGTCTCTAGATTCATCCACATCTCTACAAATGTCCCAGTTTCGTTCCTTTTTTATGGCTGAGTAATATTCCATTGCATATATGTACCACACCTTCTTTATCCATTCGTCTGTCGGGCATTTAGGTTGCTTCCATGACCTGGCTATTGTAAAGAGTGCTGCAATGAACATTGGGTTGCATGTGTCTTTTGGAATTATGCTTTTCTCTGGATATATGCCCAGTAGTGGGATTGCTGGGTCATATGGTAATTCTATTTTTAGTTTTTTAAGGAACCTCCATACTGTTCTCCATAGTGGCTGTATCCATTTACATTCCCACACACAGTGCAAGAGGGTTCCCTTTTCTCCACAACCTCTCCAGAATTGGTTGTTTGTAGATTTTCTGATGATGCCCATTCTAACTGGTGTGAAGTGATACCTCACTGTAGTTTTAATTTGCATTTCTCTAATAATTAGTGATGTTGAGCAGCTTTTCATGTTCTTCTTGGCCATCTGTATGTCTTCTTTGGAGAAATGTCTATTTATGTCTTCTGCCCATTTTTACATTGGGTTGTTTGCTTTTTTAATATTGAGCTCATGAGCTGTTTATATATTTTGGAGATTAATCCTTTGTCCGTTGATTCGTTTGCAAATATTTTCTCCCATTCTGAGGATTGTCTTTTCGTCTTGTTTGTAGTTTCCTCTGCTTTGCAAAAGCTTTTAACTTTCATTAGGTCCCATTTGTTTATTTTTGCTTTTATTTCCATTACTCTAGGAGATGGATCAAAAAAGATCTTGCTGTCATTTATGTCAAAGAGTGTTTTTCCTATGCTTTCCTCTAAGAGTTTTATAGTGTCTGGTCTTACATTGAGGTCTCGAATCCATTTTGAGTTTATTTCTGTGTATGGTGTTGGGGAGTGTTCTAATTTCATTCTTTTACATGTAGCTGTCCAGTTTTCCCAGCACCACTTATTGAAGAGACTGTCTTTTCTCCATTGTATATCCTTGCCTTCTTTGTCATAGATTAGTTGACCATAGGTGCATGGGTTTATCTCTGGGCTTTCTATCCTGTTCCATTGATCTATATTTCTGTTTTTGGGCCAGTACCATATTGCCTTGATTACTGTAGCTTTGTAATATAGTCTGAAGTCCGGGAGCCTGATTCTGCCAGCTCAGTTTTTTCCCTCAAGACTGCTTTGGCTTTTTGGGGACTTTTGTGCCTCCGTACAAATTGTAAAATTTTTTGTTCTAGTTCTGTAAAAAATGCCATTGATAATTTGATAGGGATTGCATTGAATCTGTAGATTGCTTTGGGTAGTGTAGTCATTTTCACAATATTGATTCTTACAATCCAAGAACATGGTATACCTCTCCATGGGTTTGTATCATCTTTAATTTCTTTCATCAGTGTCTTACAGTTTTCTGCATACAGGCCTTTTGTCTCCCTAGGTAGATTTATTCCTAGGTATTTTATTCTTTTTGTTGCAGTGGTAAATGGGAGTGTTTCCTTAATTTCTCTTTCAGATTTTTCTTCATTAGTGTATAGGAATGCAAGAGATTTCTGTGCATTAATTTTGTATCCTGCTACTTTACCAAATTCATTGATTAGCTCTAGCAGTTTTCTTGTGGCATCTTTAGGATTTGCTATGTATAGTATCATGTCATCTACAAACAGCGACAGTTTTACTTCTTCTTTTCCAATTTGGATTCCTTTTATTTCTTTTTCTTCTCTGTTTGCCATGGCTAGGACTTCCAAAGCTATGTTGAATAATAGTGGTGAGAGTGGACATCCCTGTCTCGTTCCTGATCTTAGAGGAAATGCTTTCAGTTTTTCACCATTGAGAATGATGTTTGCTGTGGGTTTGTCATATATGGCCTTTAATATGTTGAGGTAGGTTCCCTCTGTGCCCACTTTCTGGAGAGTTTTTATCATAAATAGGTGTTGAATTTTGTCAAAAGCTTTTTCTGCATCTACTGAGATGATCATATGGTTTTTATTCTTCAATTTGTTAATATGGTGTATCACATTGATTGATTTGCGTATATTGAAGAATGTTTGCATCCCTGGGATAAATCCCACTTGATCATGGTGTATGATCATTTTAATGTGTTTTTGGATCCTGTTTGCTAGTATTTTGCTGAAGATTTTTGCATCTATGTTCATCAGTGATATTGGTCTGTAATTTCCTTTTATGTAGTATGTTTGTCTGGTTTTGGTATCAGGGTGATGGTGACCTCATAGAATGCGTTTGGGAGTGTTCCTTCCTCTGCAGTTTTTTGGAAGAGTTTGAGAAGGATGTATGTTAGCTCTTCTCTAAATGTTTGATCGAATTCGCCTGTGAAGGCATGCGGTCCTGGACTTTTTTTTGTTGGAAGATTTTTAATCACAGTTTCAGTTTCACTGCTTGTGATTGGTCTGTTCATATTTTCTGTTTCTTCCTGGTTCAGTCTTGGAAGGTTATACATTTCTAAGAATTTGTCCATTTCTTCCAGGTTGTCCATTTTATTGGCATAGAGTTGCTTGTAGTAGTCTCTTTGGATGCTTTGTATTTCTGCGGTGTCTGTGGTGTCTTCTCCTTTTTCATTTCTAATTTTATTGATTTGAGTCCTCTCCCTCTTTTTCTTGATGAGTTTGGCTAATGGTTTACCAGTTTTGTTTATCTTCTCAAAGAACCAGCTTTTAGTTTTATTGATCTTTGCTATTGTTTTCTTTGTTTCTATTTCATTTGTTTCTGCTCTGATCTTTATGATTTCTTTCCTTCTGCTAACATTGGGTTTTGTTTGTTCTTCTTTCTCTAGTTCCTTTAGGTGTAAGGTTAGATTGTTTATTTGAGATTTTTTCTTGTTTCTTGAGGTAGGCTTGTATTGCTATAAATTTCCCTCTTAGAACTGCTTTTGCTGCATCCAGCAGGTTTTCGATCGTCGTGTTTTCGTTGTCATTTGTCTCTAGGTATTTTTTGATTTCCTCTTTGATTTCTTCAGTGATCTGTTGGTTATTTAGTAACGTATTGTTTAGCTTCCATTTTTTTTTTTTAAGTTTTTCCCTGTAATGGATTACTAATCTCCTAGCGTTGTGGTCAGAAAAGATGCTTGATATGATTTCAATTTTCTTAAATTTACTGAGGCTGGATTTGTGACCCAAGATGTGATCTATCCTGGAGAATGTTCCGTGTGCACCTGAGAAGGAAGTGTGTTCTGTTGTTTTTGGATGGAATGTCCTTTAAATATCAATTAAATCTGTCTGGTCTATTGTGTCTTTTAAGGCTTGTGTTTCCTTATTAATTTTGTTTGGACGATCTGTCCTTTGGTGTACGAGAGGTGTTAAAGTCACCCACTATTATTGTGTTACTGTCAATTTCCTCTTTTATAGCTGTTAGCAGTTGCCTTATGTATTGAGCTGCTCCTATGTTGGGTGCATATATATTTATAATTGTTATATCTTCTTCTTGGATTGATCCCTTGATCATTATGTAGTGTCCTTCCTTGTCTCTTGTAGCATTCTTTCTTTTAAAGTCTATATTTTCTGATATGAGTATTGCTACTCCAGCTTTGTTTTGATTACCATTTGCATGGAATATCTTTTTCTATCCCCTCACTTTCAGTCTGTCTGTGTCCCTAGGTCTGAAGTGGGTCTCTTGTAGACAGCATATATATGCTTCTTGTTTTTGTATTCATTCAGTGAGCCTGTGTCTTTTGGGCGGAGCATTTAATCCATTCACGTTTAAGGTGACTATCGATATGTATGTTCCTATTACCATTTTCTTAATTTTTCTGGGTTTGTTTTTGTAGGTCCTTTTTTTCTCTTGTGTTTCCCACTTAGAGAAGTTCCTTTAGCATTTGTTGTAAAGCTGGTTTGGTGGTGCTGAATTCTCTTAGCTTTTGCTTGTCTGTAAAGCTTTTGATTTCTCCGCTGAATCTGAATGAGATCCTTGCTGGGTAGAGTAATCTTGATTGTAGGTTCTTCCCTTTCATCACTTTAAATATGTCATGACACTCCCTTCTGTCTTGTAGAGTTTCTGCTGAGAAATCAGCTGTTAACCTTATGGGAGTTCCCTTGTATGTTATTTGTCGTTTTTCCCTTGGGGCTTTCAATAATTTCTTTGTCTTTAATTTTTGCCAATTTGATTACTATGTGTCTCGGCATGTTTCTCCTTGGGTTTATCCTGCCTGGGACTCTCTGCACTTCCTGGACTTCGGTGGCTATTTCCCTTCCCTTGTTAGGGAAATTTTTGACTATAATCTCTTCAAATATTTTCTTGGGTCCTTTCTCTCTCTCTTCTCCTTCTGAGACCCCTATAATGCAAATGTTGTTGCGTTTAATGTTGACCCAGAGGTCTCTTAGGCTGTCTTCATTTCTTTTCATTCTTTATTCTGTTCCACAGCAGTAAATTCCAGCGTTCTGTCTTCCAGTTCACTTATCCGTTCTTCTGCCTCAGTTATTCTGCTATTGATTCCTTCTAGTGTATTTTTCATTTCAATTATTGTTTTGTTCATGTTTGTTTGTTTGTTATTTAATTCTCATAGGTGTTTATTAAACATTTCTTGCTTCTTCTCGATCTTTGCCTCCATTCTTTTTCCGAGGTCCTGGATCATCTTCACTATCATTACTCTGAATTCTTTTCTGGAAGGTTGTCTATCTCCACTTCACTTAGTTGTTTTTCTGAGGTTTTATCATTTTCCTTCATTTGGTACATAGCCCTCTGCATTTTCATCTTGTCTGTCTTTCTGTGAATGTGTTGTTTTTTCCACAGGCTGCAGGAGTGTAGTTCTTCTTGCTTCTGCTGTCTGCCCTCTGGTGGATTAGGCTATATAAAAGCCTTGTACAAGTTTCTTGATGGGAGGGACTGGTGATGGGTGGAGCTGGGTGTTGCTACGGTGTGCAGAGCTCAGTCAAACTTTAATCTGCTTGTCTGCTGATGGGTGGGGCTGGGTTGCCTCCCTGTTGGTTGTTTGGCCTGAGGCAACCCAACAGTGGAGCCTACCCAGGCTCTTTGGTGGGGCTAATGTCGGACTCTGGTAAGGCTCACACCAAGGAGTGCTTCCCAGAACTTCTGCCAGTGTCCTTGTCCCCACAGTGAGCCACAGCCCGCCCCCCGCCTCTGCAGGAGACCCTCCAACATAGCAGGTAGGTCTGGTTCAGTCTCCCCTGGGGTCACTGCTCCTTCCCCTGGGTCCTGATGCGCACACTACTTTGTGTGTGCCTTCCAAGTGTGGAGTCTCTGTTGCCCCCAGTCCTATCGAAGTCCTGCAATCAAATGTCACTAGGCTTCAAAGTGTAATTCTCTAGGAATTCTTCCTCCCATTGTTGGACCCTCAGGTTCAAAAGCCTGATGTGGGGCTTAGAACCTTCACTCCAGTGCATGGACATCTGTGGTATAAGTGTTCTCCAGTTTGTGAGTCACCCACCCAGCAATTATTGGATTTGATTTTATTGTGATTGCGCCCCTCCTTCCATCTCATTGTGTCTTCTCCTTTGTCTTTGGATGTGAGCTATCTTTTCTGATGAGTTCCAGTGTCTTCCTGTCAGTGATTGTTCAGCAGTTAGTCGTGATTCCGATGTTCTCGCAAGAGGGAATGAGAGCATGTCCTTCTACGCCACCACCTTGAACCAATCTCAATGTCCCATTTGTTAAAATCAGGCCTCACTGCACACCTTAGCCTTCAGTAGGACCACAGAATGGCTACACCTTGGAAAACCCCACTCCCTAAAGAAGAGTGATGCCCTAGCACTAAGAACAGAACCTAAAATACAGCAATCCTAACAGAATAAAACCAAGTCTCAGTCTTGTCCTTTTTTAATTTCACAATCCCAGTGTGTAGTTCAGTGTCTTGTACCTTTTATAAGCCACGTACATTTTGGATAAATGAATGAACTAGCTAATGTTAATAACTGTAGGACATTTCCAGAAAGATGTTTTAGATTCATTTAGATTCATTACTCTTGTTTATATTCTTCTTACCTTTCTTAGTTATTTCCATGCATCTTAGATTTAACAATGATCTGTTCAGACACCTGATTGCCACAAGTATTTTGAACGCTTTTAGGTAGTTACATCTATTCTAACCCTTTAAGTAATGAACTTTGCCACATGTAATTTTCCTAAATCAAACCATTAAGGCTTCTTTTTAAAAAAATAACTTACAGTAAACGAGGGGTAAATGAGAAGCTGATGACCATATTCTTTTCAAGATGATAGAAAAGTCCAAGCACATTTTGCATGGCAGATTCTGTCAGGAGCCTTTTGGAGCCCTCCAGTGTGAACACAGGAACCACCGAGAGTGCTCTCATACAGCACTGATTACAGCCACCCTACCGAAGTGTGTATTATAGCTCACTACAGTGATACTGGACCTTTCTGGAACTCAGCCATCCAGTCATCTTAACTCCTCAAACCACTGAGCTCTAAGAATAAAAGGCCAGTTTATATAACACATACAGATAAGCATCAAAGCATTACCAATGTGAGATCACAGGTCTTATTTTACAAAGATCCAATGAACATCCTTTGGCTCTGCTTAGCAGTCTTCTCAAAGGAACATTCCTTGATGAACTTTCTGTCCCCCACCCTAGCCCAAGGCTGAGTTAGAAGTACGAACTTTCTATTTCCAGAGTAATGCTCAGAATAATTGCCTGTTAGTTCGGTTCCAGGTCTGCGTCTTCCACAAAGTCCAGAGCTCCTTGAGGACAAGAACTATGTATTACATATCTTTGTATCCCCAGCATTTTACAGTGTTGGACATACGTTAAACATCAATATTTATTGAATGACCAAAGTTATTTTTTGCCTTTGAAGGAACAGTAGATATTTTAAGTAGCATATTAAAAAGGAGAGAAAGTGGTTTGAAACAGGCACACAACAACAACAAATAATAGTATGCCAGGTGACAACAATGGTATGAGAAAGACTGAAAACAGTCCGGGATAACTTCATTTTGGAGGGAAAAAAACATAGAGTACTTGAACGGTTTCTAAAAACATTGCTGAATGCTAGCACGGTACTGTAGTTTATGTTAATTTTGTTGACTTAGGGCCATCAAATAAAGATTGAAATATTTTCTGAATATTTTGTTTAAAGATGCAGTCAAGTATGTAATGCATTTTGTAAAGATTTCCTTGTTAAATTGTTTTAGAAAGAAAACGTCTGGTTTTTAATAGAATACGTCCTTAGCTATCTCAAATAATTCAGTTCTGAGGGTTCTACATAGCCTAGGTCTTGCTGTGTGAGGGTAGTATAAGTATGTCTGGACCTTCTTGATTTATTGGTGAGTAGTGGTCATTCAATCTACCTAATAAGCATCTCACACTGTGTAGGTACTCTGGGGATAGAAACACACACACACACACACACACACACACACACACACACACGATCAAAAGACAAGGTTAGAGCCATCAAAGACTCAATGTTTCCAGATGCAGGAAGTTTTTTTTGTTTTTTTAATCAGAAGTCCTGGGATAATGTTATTACAACTTCATCACCTAGTCCTCTACCCTTATGCAGGCATGCAGTGTTCATCAAACACTGAGTACCCCTGTGGACCAGGCTCTATGCTGGGTGCTGGATGCTGGATGATGGAGGTACAGTGAATGCTTGTAGGCTAGAGGAGGCCAGACTCTGGAGGACCATGTCTCCACAGGCTTCTGTCTCTTTGCAAAATAAGTATAGGGAAGATTTTCTCCCATTAGAGGCAAATATGTCTTTTTTCTTCCTAATGTTAAACAGTTGATGAGAAACAAAAAGATTCATAACTTCAACCCTAAATTAAAGCATGTTTTAAAAAGCTAAAAATGTAAGACTTATACAAGCCTCTCTCCTATTCTTGACGAGAGTTCCCCAACATCAGCTTGCTTGTAAATAAAAGGGAACAGGTAATCTG
The DNA here is from genome assembly GCF_964374135.1 of Grampus griseus. Taxonomy (NCBI): domain Eukaryota; kingdom Metazoa; phylum Chordata; class Mammalia; order Artiodactyla; family Delphinidae; genus Grampus; species Grampus griseus. The sequence continues at coordinate 32,439,422 of NC_139003.1, read as the reverse complement.
AGATCTTGCTTCACTTGTCCTTTTGGGTTACCGAGGTTTGTATGTGACTGGGCTTTGGACAGTCCTTCATGGCTTGACAGATGGCCTCCCTCCAGCAAAGGACAGGGAACCATGAAGATTGAATACTGCTTCGTTATAGTTTCCCAGATCACAGCTGAGAAAAGAAAGAATGTGCTCAGCTCCACTCCTCAGTAGAGCCAGATGCCCAGTAAAGCAGAAACAGTATACCTGTAAAGTTGCCAAGGCAACGTCAAGGGTAGAGGGAAGAGTAGACAGAATGATTTATGAAGGTTTCTTGCCATAAGAACCGGTCTAAAAATATACTTCTATGTCTTTTTCCTCTCAAGGATAAATGCCACAGGATTTATCCAGGGAATTGTGATGCATAAAGCTTGAGACCTTATCAGAGCTCAAGGAGACCAGGGGTAAAGGGCAAGGAGAAGGGAAACAGGAGCAACAAATGAGAAAATGTGCTCCTGGTGTGCTTTTAATCTTCTGTTGAACTGATGCAGTTTTGCAGATGTAAAACTGACTTTTTTTGGAAACGTGCAAATGTTGTATATTTAAAATGTGCCTATTTTTTTTTAAAAGACCATTTACTGGGGTAAAATGAAGATACTTAGTTTCCGTATTTAAAAAAAGTTTCCTCTGAGCTTCTACTTTAATATTAGTGGATTTGCAAAGGCAATCACAGATCAGGATGTGGAATAACATGCTATCATGGCAGCAGAGTTTGAAGTTGCATTTTATTTATGAACAGTTTAGAAAGACGCTCTTGGAGCAGATAGAGTTGGCTTATCTTAACACCCTTTCTGGGCTCACTGCAGTTAGTTGGAGTTATCGGATGTCCACATGGATTTTCACTTTCATGAATTATACATGACTCTATCAGTTTCATTTGGTGCGTAACAAATGATCATGGATATAGCAGCTTAAAACAGCACACATTTATTATCTCACAGCTTCTGTGGGTCAGGAGTACAGGCACAGTTTAGCTGGGTCTCACTAGGTTGTAATCAAGGTGTCTGTCAGGCTGTGATCTTATCTTCAGGCTCAACTGAGGGAGAGTCTACTTCCAAGTTCACTTAGGCTGGAGACTCAGGTTGGGACCATTGACCTAAACGATCATCAGCTAAATGAAATGAAGAAAAAGTAAAATTAAACAGGATAAACATTTCCTTTCCCTGGGATGCTTATTATCTACTTCTCTGGTAGAAGTTGTCAACTCCTTGGGAAAATAAATTGCATCTCACTGTGAGGGTTGAGGGAATTCCTGTTTCATGTGAGCCTCAGAACCACTCTGGGAAGGTGTGGGACTTTCCCAGGGCCTCGATGCTGCAGTTGGTTTCACATTTAGAGACGAAGTCTCCTAACCCTGCTCTCTTTCCCAGGCATAATGCTTTTACACAAAATCTCTTTATTATTATTATTTTTTTTTTTCATCCAGCTTAAATAGACGTAGTTTCTTTAACCTTTCTTCCTAGGGACTTTAGTCCTAATCTTTTCAGTGATTGCTAATTGTTATAACTTTCTAATTTTTTCTACTTCACATGCCCTGTTTTAGCAAGGTGTTAAATGGAATACAGGACAAAGCAGACCCATATTTTTGGGTGCTGTAGACTTTACCACACTTCCTATTCAGTTCTATCTAGTCAGTACCTCCAAGTCTTTGATGCTGCCTTAACCTCTTTCTTTTTTTAAAAAAAATTTTTTTTTCTATTTTTTTATTGTATTTATTTATTTATATTTGGTTGTGTTGGGTCTTTGTGGCTGCGTGCGGGCTTTTTCTAGTTGCAGCGAGTGGGGGTTACTCTTTGTTGTGGTGCGCGGGCTTCTCATTGCGGTGGCTTCTCCTGTTGCGGAGCACCAGATCTAGGTGCATGGGTTTCAGTAGTTGTGGTGCATGGGCTCAGTAGTTGTGACTCATGGGCTCTAGAGCACAGGCTCAGTAGTTGTGGCACACAGGCTTAGTTGTTCCGTGGCATGTGGGATCTTCCCGGACCAGGGCTCAAACCCGTGTCTCCTGCACTGGCAGGTGGATTCTTAACCACTGTGCCACCAGGGAAGCCCAACCTCTTCTTTCAAGGGCTTGAATAAGGCGGAATATATCTTAAGGAGTCAAACACTTCTTAAGCGTTATGTGCTCACTCTGTTTTACAGAACATCTTTTCCAGGAGTCTAATTTGGGAATTGTTTGTGCTCTGAAGGATACGGGAGGAGGCTCTTACTGTCACGAGGGCCAGAAACAGGGCTGGCTCCTCACAGACAGGGCCTCACAGGGCCATTCCGAGTGCCTCGTCATTAAGCCCTCCGGTATTCTAGTTCCCTGCTCACAGGAGTGATTCTTCACTTTCCACAGTTGACCTGTTGTACTATATTCTTCCATCTTCTCTTCTGTGATCCAGAGGGGTCACTGAGTTTTCAATCCATTAACCCACCCCTCATACCTAGTTTCTTCTCAGACCTGTACTTAATTTCTTCCTGTTTACTCATTAATTAAATGCGAAGACTGTACCAAGTTAAAGTTCAGCATCTTCAGAACGCCTGATGACACAGTCCCTGAGGCTGCCCTTGAATAACTGATGCAGTATTCTTTAAGCAGTGACCTGTTAGAGTGCCCATCTGGATCGGACGAAAAGCCTTCTGACTTACTAATTTTTGTTTCCAGGTTGATATAGGACATTGTATAATTTATTTTTACCAAAGCTAGATTAGTCTTTACTGTTTGTTTTTGAATTTGTTTTTCCTTAGCCCCAGCACCTGTGGAGATAGTATCGATATGTCTATAGATGTCAGGAATATCCACTTTATGTTTCAAACCACACACCCCACAGTTTTCTGATCTAATTTTTAGGTACTTCATAAGGCCCTCATATATTTTCAAAAATAATTGCTAGTGACCCTGATGAAACTAGGCCAGGCAGTCCAGTTTGCAATGTGCAGCCCTCCTAATTTAATGGGGGAATCTTTAACTAGATGCTCCCCTTCGGGGTGGCTTCTTGCCCTTCCACCCTGGGGCTACACACACTGATGATAAGATCCCAGTGGACTTATCTTTTTTGCCCCTCCTGCTGCGGAGCACAGGCTCTGGACGCACAGGCCCAGCGGCCATGGCTCACGGGTCCAGCCGCTCTGCGGCACGTGGGATCCTCCCGGACCGGGGCACGAACCCGCGTCCCCTGCATCGGCAGGCGGACTCTCAACCACTGCGCCACCAGGGAAGCCCCAGTGGACTTGTCTTTAACAGTCAGTGATAAAAATAAGTACAGTGTTAAAAACATCCATCTTTCAGTATCACTTATTTAGAGCTTCCTCTCCTTTTCTAATGAAAGACTACTGTTTTCCTTTTGCTATTTTGTTCCTTAATGCTTTTCAGCAGCGTTCTCATGTTGCACCCTTGATGCCATGAGCCTGAGCTCTGGAGGCTGGATGACCGGTGTTCAGCTCTTTGCCCAGCCTCCACCTGTGAAATAAGATGAATAATAATATTGACCTCACAGAGCTGAAGTGAGCATTAAGTTCTCTAATTTGTAAAATTGCTTTATTATAAACTTTAAACACAGATAGATGGATTCAAGTGGCAAGTACTGATTGTTGATTTTTGTGCTCAGAATTGCTAAATGCCATGTCTAAATGATGTTAGCCAGAATGCCCAGTAGGACTGTAAAATTAATAGGTTATTAAATGAACACCTCCCACTCTCTAAATGTTTTCTATTTCTACTTTTCTCATTCTCTATTTGTGTCTCTATTTCTTTTAATGCCCACCATTCTCTTTCCCAACTTTGGTAGCTTTCTATAACTGGATATAGTAGAGAAGCATGTTTTAATTTTTGTATTACCTATGGTAGCTATATAATCTTAAGTAAAACTAAAGGTATAGAATGTTTATTTTTATCTCTTTAAAAAACTCACATAGTTTCTTTTTTTTCACTTGTCGATTCATTCTATAATTTTTTGTCCCCAGTCGATCAGCAATTTTCAGTAGAAAATCTTTTTTCCTCTATTGCTTTATGCTTTTGTTGCTGGGGAGTTAGCAGGGCTACCAAAGCACTTCAAATTCAGGCAAGTCTTTTCCTCTTTCTTTTAGAAATGGATTTTGTTGAATTCTGTGTTCAGTTTGTCCCCAGAAACTTACTGAAAAGTATATGGTACAGATATGAATGTTCATAAATACAGAATAACAAAGTGAATACTCTATTTTGGTGACTTTTTAAAAATAATGGAAAATGTGGGATCATTCATAGCATGAGGAGGGGAATTTTGAGAATTTTAGGCACCTCAGAATCAGACTGTCAATTACAAGCTTTGTTTTTTTAATGGCCAAGCATAACCACCTCAGCTCAACTGTACCTCCTCTTGCCTCACAGCCCTAGGCTGACTGCTTCTTCTGTGCTTTTCGCTACCTCCCTGAAAGAGTCCACTTAGTCAAGTTGTGACTATTGACTGAGCACTTTGTGTTAGTCCAGATTCGTGATTGCAAATGACAGACCATGAGCCACGGCAAACCAGTCCATTTAAAGTGGGTGTTGGGGAGGAGAAGGTTTACTGAGAGCATGCCCAGTAACCAGGAAGGATGGAGTTAGTGCATTCTTCCACATTTGTGCCTTTGCGAAGGGTCCACAGCCCAAGCTCCTTCCCTCTTCAACCCGTGCAACCAGCTGGAAAGGCTGTGTGCTGTTTCCTCAGGGCCTCAAAGCAGGCCCCGTCCTTCACTCACATTGCTCTCCTTTCCTCCTCCTGCCCACTTTGGTCTGGTTAACTCCTGCTTACTCTCCCAGACATCTTCCTGACTCCCAGCCTGAGATGCATACCTTTTATGTGTTTTCATAAAATTCTGTGCACAGGACCCTTCTATGCACTTATCAAAACTGTCTGGTGATTGCTTGTTTACTTGTCTGTTTCCCAGCTAGACTTTGACCTTCTAGAGGGTGGGAGCTGTGTCTGAATCATGCTTCCATTCTTTGTCCACAGTCTCATTCATAAACAGAGAGAAGCATTTGTTGAATGAGTGAGCATAGGATCTTTGTTCATGTTGGTGACTTTGCTTTCTGGGCTGATCTCTGTTCATGCTGGTGACTTCGCTTTGACAAATACAAAAGCCTTTTCCCTTAATGACATAAAAGTCGTACTTCTTTTTTTTTTTTTTTTTTGTGCTACGCGGGCCTCTCACTGTTGTGGCCTCTCCCGTTGCGGAGCACAGGCTCCGGACGCGCAGGCTCAGCGGCCATGGCTCACGGGCCCAGCCACTCTGCGGCATATGGGACCTTCCCGGATGAGGGCACGAACCCGTGTCCCCTGCATCGGCAGGCGGACTCTCAACCACTGCGCCACCAGGGAAGCCCAAAAGTCCTACTTCTAATGTTCTTCATTTTAAAACAGGACTGGATATGATCCCCTTCCACAAACATATTCAGTAAAGAAATGTGAATACGCATGCAAAAAACCCTTTAGGTCAGTTGTTGTTTTGGTAGTAGTCAAAGTTTTGTGCAATTTCTAGATATAAATAATGACTTAAAATATACTTATAAAATGTATAAGTGACCTTACTTATTGGGCAACCAGATCAGCTGTGTAGTTGATATGCACAGTGTCAGGAGCAGGTCAGGAAGGTGTCTGACAATACACATTCATTTTTAGTGGCTTATTTTTCATCTTTTCTGCATTGAATACGATTATTTTGATGAGCAGTCTGACAACCTTGTAAGTTAGCTGAAAAAATTTTACTGATATATGCTAACTTACATGCTAACTCGTCCTCTCTTTTTCAGGGGTAAACATAGTGTTAGAATCTTTAATAACTGTTTAATATAGTTATTTTTCATTTGTTCTAAGGTTGAAATATGCTTGTTGGCTCATCAAAGACTGATGTGAGGGTCCCATAAAACATATTAGGGTACCTTCCGTTCCTCTCTAACAGTTTAATAACCAGCTTTGATTTGACTCCTCAGTGGCTGTAAATCCATGAAAATCATTCACAACAATAGCTTTGGGAGGAAGAAACAAAAAGCTGCTCTTTCTTCTTGTATGTAGTTGTTTTCTTTTAGGATATATAACTTGAATCTAGTATTCCGAGCCTGAGTACTGCTGAACCTTGGCTATGATTCTAGTAATTCTTGTCATCAGAAACAAATGATTTCACCAGAAAGGAAAATGAGAGCTGGTTTTACTGATGACATACTCATGCATTCTCTGTTCTTCTCCCTCTCTCTTGTTTTTCAGTGAGCATGTTTTTGAACACATTAACACCGAAGTTCTACGTGGCCCTGACAGGCACTTCGTCACTAATATCAGGGCTTATTTTGGTGAGTGGTGGAATCCCTGCTATTTAAAAACATGCTGATTACTAATATATACGTTATATATGTACAGGAAAAAATTCTGGAAGAGTATACACCAGCACCTTACAGTGACTGCGTGTGTGTATATGTTGGATAGGGGACTGATAGAGGCCTTTCACTATCCAGGTTATATGTTTTTAAAATATTGGAAAAAAGATTTTTTTTTTAACAATTATATACTGCTTTTGTTGAAGGAAAAAACAAAATGGAAAATAAAGGAAGACATAATTCTGTGTCAAATTCTAATGTCTAAGATACTATAAAGTAAGTGTGACTCAGTTAAACTAAAATGTTTTTCATTACCCTTTTCAAAATGGATTATTGGACATAATAAAGATCAGTAGAAATATAGCTCAGTTTCTTTAAATATATTGACATGGATGTGGCAATTCTAAGCTTTTTCCCCCTTCATCTCCTTTTCTTTTAAAATTTACATATATTTCCCTATTGCTTCCTTGAAAAAAAATCCCCAGTAGTCAAAAAGCAATATGATAATCACCCCTAAGGCTCCATTGCCTTATGTGCTAAAATAGTTATAGGTGTAATAAGTTATAACACCTGCAGTAGTTTTCTTTAATTTAAGTGACCTTAGAGGGGGCCATCTAAACTAGTGGAATCACTCTAATATAATTAAATTTATATTAAGGAGCTTTAAGGAGAAAGAGGTTTTAGAAAGCTTTTTTTCCCTCTATACATAATGCTGTGATTACTAATTATTATAGAGACATGGACAAGAAACAGAACAATGAGGTAACCGCTAGTGCTGTTTCCATTTTACTAATACATAAGCTGGATAGGAAGTAACCTATCTTAGGTCACATAGATGGCAAGTGGCAGAGCAGGATTTCAACCCATACTGGCTTGCACCAGAGCCTGTGCTTTTATCACTCACTTCACTGCCTCTCTGGTTAAGTTCTCAGCTGTTTTCCCAGCTTGCTGAACAAATGGCAAGTCTGGATTTTATTCTAGTAGTATCTTGGTGTGGGTTCACTAGGCTATAAATGAATTACCAGAATGCAGGGTGAGCTAAGCCTAACAGTCGTTTTCCCTTCTCACTTAGAGATGGTGATGTCCCACGTCCTTGCTTCTCTTCTCCTCCAAATAAAGGGGTTTCCTTAGACCATGACCAACTTTGCAGATCCAGGCTTGTGAGGCTTTCTCCCTGTGTGTGGAGTGCAGCTGCTGAAGCCTGATGGTCACTGCCGTGTTGTTTTATGATATATTTGCCTTGCTGCATTCCTAGGAAGCAGAGGATCCTCCTGACTAATGTAAAACTTTGAGCAAAGGAAAACCTCTGATGTGTGAAGATTTTGAAAGCCCTTCTCAAAAATGCTTGGTCTGTCATATATACACTACCAAATATAAAATGGATGGCTAGTGGGAAGCTGCTGCATAGTACAGGGAGATAAGCTCTATGCTTTGTGACGCCCTAGGGGGGTGGGAGGGAGGCTCAAGAGGGACGGAATATGGGGCTATACGTATACATACACCTGAATCACTTTGTTGTACAGCAGAAACTAACACAACATTGTAAAGCAGTTATACTCCAATAAAGATGTAAAAAGAGAGGCATGGACATATATACACTACCAAATGTAAGGTAGATAGCTAGTGGGAAGCAGCCGCATAGCACCGGGAGATCAGCTCGGTGCTTTGTGACTGCCTGGAGGGGTGGGATAGGGAGGGTGGGAGGGAGGGAGACACAAGAGGGAAGAGATATGGGAACATATGTATATGTATAACTGATTCACTTTGTTATAAAGCAGAAACTAATATACCATTGTAAAGCAATTATACTCTAATAAAGATGTAAAAAAAAAGATGTAAAAAATATAGTGTAAAGAACACTAAATCACCTCTAAAAAATTAAAAAATAAAGAAGTGGAGATATATATATGTATAACTGATTCATTTTGCTGTACAGCAGAAACTAACACACTTTATTTTATTTTTTAAAAAATTTTTATTTATTTATTATTATTTTTTTAAACATCTTTATTGGAGTATAATTGCTTTACAATGGTGTGTTAGTTTCTGCTTTATAACAAAGTGAATCAGTTATACATACACATATGTTCCCATATTTTTTCCCTCTTGCATCTCCCTCACTCCCACCCTCCCTATCCCACCCCTCTAGGTGGTCACAAAGCACCAAGCTGATCTCCCTGTGCTATGCGGCTGCTTCCCACTAGCTATCTATTTTACGTTTGGTAGTTTATATATGTCCATGTCACTCTCTCACTTAAACACAACACTTTAAATCAACTATACTCCAATAAAAATTTAGAAAATAATAATATATTAAAAAAAATTCTTGGTCTGTACTGAAGACAAAGTCACTACCATGTGGGAATAGCTCTTGATAGCTTTAGGCTCCTGCTTTAGAGATTGTTGACACTGGTGGTATCCAGCCCTTGGGGACTCAGCTTTGCTAGCCCTTGAAATGCACCCAGGGCTGAGCTTTCTCTTCAGCCACTGTTCTTTTCTGCCAAGTGCATTTCATGGAGAGACAGCATTGAGGTCAAGAGTCAGGTGCGTTGCAGAATAGCTGTGTGCATAGAACTGCTTAGTGGTTTGTTTCCTGGCACCAGAGAGATAATTACCTAACTACTCTCCCCTAAGCAATGTCAAGGGAGCCAGGCGGTGAATACTGAAAGTGCAGGGCTGGCCCTGAGGAATTTGTTTGGGGACCTCAGTATTTCTATGCTGGAGACTGAAATGATCATGCAATGTGATGTCTTAGGCGAAGAGAGGTAAACACAAACAAACAAAAAACCCCCCTGCTATTTCCCCTATGAAGGAAAAATCAGTTAACTGAACAAACGTACGTAGAAATAAAATGTGTTTGGCAAATGCTGCTTTTACACTAACATGTTTAAAAATAAGTGAGGACTCAGAAGTGTGTATTTTACTAGATATCACTGCTAGTTCTTAATTTCACAAGTTGAAAGCCAGCAATGAGTTTGTTATGCCACCTACTTGTCATTCTTCCCTTACGGTTCCTGGGCCCATATCCCCTCCAGGCACCTCCTTCCCTTGCTTAACTTCCAGCTGCCCCGTCTGGCCACTTGGCACAAGCTTTCTCATCTCAGCCCAGTTCCAGCCACAGGAACTGCACCTGTTGTCACAGTCCAAACCCACCAATTTAGTCTTTTATCTGCTGTGGGAAGGACATGCCCAGTCTGCTTGATGTAGCCTCTGTGGGCAATGTTTATTTCTGTGGAAAAAATTTCTGAGTTTTGTTTTTGCTCTTGAGAATGGTAAGGTGGATATGTGGAGAAAATGCTCCCCTTAATTTTCTCAAAATGTTGGTAGAATGGAGAAAATGCTGCTGTATTGACATTTATACTTAGATCCCTGTGTCCCCATTAACATATGTATAGACATGCTCCTACACCTACGTGTTACACATGCATGTTAAATACAGAGATATGGGAAAAGGCAGCCAAAGCAATATTTTTAAAAATGAGAATCAAGAATAAAAATAGAAAATTAGGGCTTCCCTGGTGGTGCAGTGGTTAAGAATCCACCTGCCAATTCAGGGAACACGGGTTCAAGCCCTGGTCCAGGAAGATCCCACATGCCACGGAACAACTAAGCCCATACACCACAACTACTGAGCCTGCACTCTAGAAGCCGCAAGCCACAACTAAACTACTGAAACCCGCGCGCCTAGAGCCCGTGCTCCACAACAAGAGGAGCCACCACAATGAGAAGCCTGCGCACCACAAGGAAGAGTAGCCCCCGCTCGCCGCAACTAGAGGAAGCCCGAACGCAGCAACAAAGACCCAATGCAGCCAAAAATAAAATAAATAAATTAAAAAAAAAAATAAAAAAGAAAATTAAAATAGTAAATAAAAGAATTAATTCAGGGATTAGGCGTAAAACAATTGTTTTCAGAAAAGCAGTAGAAGAGATGACAATTAGATAGAAATCAGTTGTAATGAAAGGTCCTTTTATTGTGTTTCCACTCTATGCCAGGTACTGTTCTGAGCACTTTGAATGTATTATTTCATTTAATTCTAAATGAATTCTAATTCTGATTTCATTGAAATTCTAAATTCTAAGTGGTTGATATAACCAATGCCTCTATGCTCTGAGTATAAACAGACACAAAATTTAAATAAATTGCCCGAGGATGTATAGCAGACAGATGGTGGCATTTGGGTCTGTCTGACCATGCCCTCTATCCCCTCCTGTTCAAAAGTAAGGGAGTGGGACTAGAAGATTGTTGTGGCTCTTTTCAACTCTTTTTCATTCATCTAAAGAACTTGACCTCCACTTGATCCGAAAATCATGCAGTTGCAGGGCTGGAGGAAGGAACCCTCAGAAGCCATCCAGTTTAAGCGAGCAAAGACCTAAGGAACAGGCACCCAGAAAGCTTCTGACTTGCCTAGGTCACCTTGCTAGGTAAGGTATAGGGAAGGCTCGAATTTAAATTTCCACTGCTTTGTCCCAGCATCATTCTGCCTCTCATAAACATGTTGACTAGGAAGATGGGTAGCAGCATTGTCTAGTGGTTGATGTATTCCTTTGAACAGACCCGTAGAAATGGGTCAGGTAGATAAAGAGAGAAGGAAAAGAAAAAGAAAGAAAGAGAAAGGAAAGGGGGAGGGAGGGAGACTACAAATGTCTCTGGAGGGAACATTTTTTCTTTTTCCAATCAGCCATGGATTAGGTCAGATTTGGTCAGTCTAGAACATGGACCATCACTTAACACAATTTATAATTTCATTTGTGACATTTATGGTCTTATCCTCTCTGTGATGGAAGCTTCACAAAGGCTGGGAACATATCTGTGTTTTTGTGTTCAGCTGTATAATGTTTGGGTAGACTCTTAAGAAATATTTGTTGAATGCACACAGATCCAGTGAGTGAATGAATTAACTGACTGTATCAGAATTATCTGGGGAGCTTGTTTAAAGTGATGGATTCTGAGTACCACCCCAGACCAACTGAATCAGAATCTCTAGGGCAAGGGCCTAGAGGAAAGCTGCCACCCAGGAGGAGCTGACAGAGCTTGGGGCGCCATGGCACAGGCTGGCATTTGCCACTTGTCAGTGGTCCCCATGACTTCACCCCAGGAGAGTGACCCTCCCGTCCAGGCCATAGTCATTAATGCTACAGTGGAAAATCTCATCCTGTGAACACGCAGACACTGAGGTGGGCATGGATCACTGGCTGTTGACCTTGAAGAGAATCTCACTTCTCTGTCTCCTCTCTTTTCTTAAAGCCTTGGCAATAGGTGGCCAGGAAAGGGGGTGGAAGGACATGAAGAGCAGTTCTTTACACAGCCCCCCTGAACTACTTAGGGGAACAGATGACTGAGGGGTGATTGGCTGGGCCCAAGGCGGCAGGAGGCCAAGACCCACTCTATAGCTCTTCGGTATTCCTAAACAAAACAGGCAGGAGCCAGGAGGAAAGAAAGGGGCGGGAGGGGCAGAGAGAGAGGGGTGGGGGAGAGAAAGAAAGAAAGAAAGGAAAACAAAGAAAGGAAGGAAGGAAGGAAGAAAAGGAAAGAAAGAAAGAAAGAAAGAAAGGAAAGAAAGAAAGAAAGAAAGAAAGAAAGAAGGAGAGAGAAAAAAAGGGAAGGAAGGAAGGGGGAGGGAGGGAGGGAGGAAGTTCTGTCATGCAGAATTGCAAGGGACTTTGAAAGGGTCAGTGGTATGGAGGAAAGGGTATACTTGCAAATTCTAACAGGAAACTAAAAATGTTATGGATATTACTATAACCCATGCCATTTGCCTTGGTTTATCTTCAAGCCTAGAAGATCCCCTCTTGTCAAAAAACTGTTTACCACTAGATATATTTCAAGACTTAGAGCAGGTGTCAATTTGGCAGTCTATTTGGGAGTAGACTGCCAGAGTTTCGTATTTCCTCTTCAGTCTCCACCATTGCTGTATCTATCCTGTGATATCATCATCTACTTTAATCCTTGGGAAACACATAGCCAGTTTCAGGCTGTGACACCTTTGTGTTTCCCATGGGTTTAATGGAATTACATTGTGGAATTACAATGGTGCTGCTATGTGGAAATCTTGAAGCAGTTTTGAGTATGTTATAGGATACAGGAGAGAGAAGTGTTTTATATATAGAACATGCAATTCAAGAAGGGGAGGTCTTGTTGGATAGGAAGAATCTAGGCATCTTTATGAAAGATTCAGCTTTTAGGTCTGTTAGACAGATGGAAGCGCCTTGTTTGTTAACCCTTTGCCAGATTTTTGTTCCTTCCCTGCAGGTGAAGATGAGATAAATTTACACCCTTAGGCCAGCTGCAAACCTGGATCTCCACTCCCAGCCCACAGCCCCATTGCTCCTTGATCATCCCCTCTGCTTCTGTCATATAGTAATGGAGAGAGTTACGAGGCCTAGGTAACTGGGTTCTTGACAAATGAATCTTTGTTTTAAATATGATCTGGGTCCTGAGTATAGCGTATGGCCCTTCTGTCCTGAAAGGTATAGATCCAAACCATTTCTTTGACCCTCACATTCCCAATTCCATCCCTGCTTCCTTTATTCTCAAATAATAACCCTTACCTGCATCTCCACTGAGATCAGTGTCATCTACATTTTATTCATTTGTTGCCTTCTTACCTGTAAAACAGCTCATCTCACACCCTACTTTCCAAAATAGAATGTATTCTTCTGTTCATTCCTGCTTCCCTTTCATCTTTAGAGCAAGAAATGGTAAGGTACCTTTTTAAGGCAGGGTAAATGTTCTTCCTGGGCTCCTGGTGTCATGTCTCTTGGTCATTTGTATGCTTTTGCACTTCGGTTTCTCTCTTTCTACTAGATTCTTTCCTCTTCCACAAATAGGTATAGGTCTCTCTTTTTTTTATAACAAACAAAATGTACACAAAACCTTTCATTGGTTTTAAACAATATCCCATTAAATCACCAGGCCAGCCCTTATCATCCATCCGTTCAACCTTTTAGCCATCTATCCATTCAGTCTTTAAACCATCCATCCTTCCATCCATCCATCCATCCATCCATACACCCATCCAACATTAACTGAGTGACCTTATTTTACACATTAGGCAACTGAGCCCCAGAGAATCAAGAGTACCAACCAAGACGTACAACTCAGCTATTATGAAATATTTTAGGGCCTTTACCTTTTAGCTAGATGGTAGGGTCATTGTTGACTTCCTGAATGACAAACCTACTTGATGCTTTTTAGTTCTCATCTTACTTGATCTGTATAATTCTTAGGGTAGAGAGATTACACTTTTAAAAACTGTGAAATGTGTAAATTTATGTTTTAATTTTATGGTTATTTGTCAGATTAAAAACTGTTTTGTTCCACTGTGGCAACTCCATTAAGCTACTAGCATGTCTAAGGGCTAGTTTTAAAATCTAAATTTGTTTATGAGAGCTTTGCTATTTACACTGTAGGTTATGCACCAGGGAGAATAATTCAAAGTGACACCAAATATGTGCGTGTTAAATAACACCATCTGCCCATTTGGATCTGTGCAGCTCTTTAAAAATACTGTGAGGTTCTGGCCCAAATCCTGTCATGTTTCAGGATATGGGACAGATTATTATGCTAAGACCCCAGATTAGAAGATTTGGTTTGAAGTTTAAGAAGGCTTCAAGTCCTTTCCTACTTCGTTTTAGTAGTTGTTCATTTAATTCATATTAGAGTGTCAGCCCCAGGGCATTGTGGACACTAGTATAAAGGACTGTGTTAGGAAAGAAGCCATCTACTGCTCTGATAGGTCAGGCTTGAGAAGACCCTCCTTTGCCTCCCAAGCAGCTGCATGAATAACCCAGTCTTTACTGAGGTCTGTTATTTTTGCATTAGAAATACTGGGTGGAAGGTCTGTCTCCTGTTATAATGCAAATACCCCATTAATATGAATCATTTATACCTTAGGATGTATTATCCAGTCCCATTTGATAGACTACTTCTGGATTAGTTTTGATAGCTAAGAAAGCAAAAAGAGACAGTGGAGTTGGAGGGCATTTGAAAGTGAAGATTTTAAAAGGGAAGCGATAGGCTACATCTGTCTGTTTAAATGAGCAAGAGAGTTATAAAAAGATGTCTTGTTTTAGGGCCCTAGTAAGATTAGTGGCTCAAGAGCTGGGGCTTCAGGCTGAATAGCTACTTCATTAGCTATGTGACTCTGGTCAGGTCACCACACCTTGACATGTAGCCCTCATTCCTCATCTCTAAATGAAACTGTTCAGGGTCCTTTAGGGTCCCTTTTAGTGCTGATGTTCTCCGATTCTGCTGGAGAAACTGAGAAATCTGAAAGAGTCCCAAAGTGGTTTCTTTTGGGGGGGGGGTGAATGGGAGCAACTTGTGAGAGGCATTGTGGGTCTGTGGCATGCACTGGTAGTAGCAGGGGCTACATCTGTGTTCTGTGGCCCCGGAGCACAGCCCATGCCTGGATTGGAGCATTTAGTGCTGTGTAAATGAATGAATGAAGGCCTGGCAGATGCCTTAACAGCATAAAATAGAAAGCAGAGTAAAGACTTGGGGCAAAGAAAACTCTACCCCACAAGTGTTTGAGAGCCATTGCCAGTTCTGTGACCATTGTTCTGGGTCCTTTGAAACCTTCCATCTCTTCTAATAAAGGCAAAGCCATGAATCTTTTTTGGGTGGTCAGGACCAAATGGTGAGCTGTCTCCTTTTTCACAATGATTACCACGGCTCTCAGCCAACCATTTAGTAGCAAGATGCTGTACTATCCTGAATTGTAGACCAGCAAGAAGAGGGATGCACCACAGCAGTATGTGAGGTGTGCTGACTATGTACAGCATCGATGTAATAAATGATAGCTTTGCTATTGCTTTTGGGAACCAACTATGCAGAAGGCACTGAACTAGGTCTTTTACGTGGGGTTTGAATCTAGATGTTTTACATGAGTGTGAAATTGAGGACCCTCAAGGGTAAATAACAAATATGATTTCCACTTTACAGTTGAAAAAACTGATGTTAAAATAGATTAAATAACTCACTTGAGGTTACAAATTCCCTTCTAGATCCATGGTCAGTAAATTTGCCATTCTTGAACTTTCTGCTTTCTTCAAGCAAGATCTTTTATTCCTAGCATTCCAGATGTTACAGACTGGTCCTATCCGTTCTTAGCTTTCATATTGTATTCTCCCTGGTCTTCTCAGTCAAATTACTTAAATGTTTTAACATGTGAAAATTCATATAGTCAAAAGGAATAACCCCTTGGAGTTAAATCGAGTTTTCCTGTTATAGGATTGCAAACATTTGGTTTGATTAACAGTTCCTTCTGGTCATTTGTAGATGTTCTTTCTGTCCTTTTAAAGAAATTTTTGGTAGAGCAAAATATCAATTTTTAAATGATAGCCCGAAGTCCATTCCACAGAAGATAACAAAATCTTGTTTTTATGAAATAAGTAAGGATAAAGGTAATTAAGTCTATGTTATTTCCATATTCTATTACAAAAATATAGTATAGTTATCCTAGGAGACTCTGGGATATAGTTGATTCTTACATTTCTTCTGTGTAGTGATTTGTGACTGCTTAAGGAACAAATCTCAAATCAGGGAAGCCAAGGAAAGGATGTGGGGAGAGCAGCTTCAAACAGTGGTGGGAAAGTGCTCAGAGGGGCTTTGGGGGTAGGGGCAGGTAAAAAGATTGGGGGAGGTGGCTGGCTTTCCCCATGCTCAGGAGCCCTGATTTCAGTCTAGTCATGTGAGCTTCGGTGCTTCTTTCCTTCTATTAATGAAAGTTATTTCTTTTCTTCCTTGCAAACAGCACATAACAACTGGTAAGCTTGTGAGCTAGGAAACATTAATGGTGTACAACAGATGCTAGCATTTACAAAGCACACTCAGCAGGTGGGCTGCTACTGAATCTCTCAGCAGTTGGGTGCCCTCGATACATGAAATAGGATGGCTTTTATTCTTTCTGTAAAGCCGGATTTCTCTAGGGAGATGCTTTTTTTAAAACAGAATTTTACTATCTTAAAAATGTATGCAGTTATGACTTTATCAGAATATAAGATGCCAAGAATTGGAATATTTCATAAGCCATACTTCTAAAACTGGCTTGTTGGTATTCATTTCTGGAATTGTTTTTTAGCTATGGTGATTTTATTATCACAATATTATGTAAATTTGGAGGAAAATAATGAGCAGCTCTTAACAATGTTCTTTCACCAGGATTGTAGCTATAAATTTTCCTTAAAAACCAGTATTAAGTGGAAAAAACATCATTGAGAAGTTAAAATGTAATTGGTATTTACTTTTATCAAACTTCTTAATTTTTAGAAATAAACCATTTTTTTGGAATAAAAATGTTTAAACCAGTGTTTAAGGTGGGTATAATTAGTAAGTGCAACACAGTTATGGGCATGTACAAAATCATAGCTGGTAACAAGGACCCTAATCACGCTTATTATCTTTCTGTTCTAGATATTTGAATGGTGGTATTTTCGCAAATATGGAACATCATTCATTGAACAAGTCTCAGTAAGCCACTTGCGCCCCCTTCTGGGAGGGGTTGACAACAACTCCTCCAACAATTCTAACTCCAGTAATGGGGACTCAGATTCCAACAGGCAAAGCGTCTCAGGTATGGAAAGTCCTTCAGTCTGCAACATTATTTACTTACTCTTACTAAATTATTATGACTATAAGACAATAAGAATGTTGTTATTTAAAGATTAGACTTCAAAGAAAAGTACGATTTATTTTCCCAAGAATTTGACAACTTCTACAAGAGAAGTAGAGTATAAGCATCCCAGGGAAAGGAAATGTTCATCTTGTTAATTTTACTTTCTCTTCCATTTGATTTAGCTAATGATCATTTAGGTCAGTGGTTCCCACCTGAGTCTCCACCTCCTTGTCCTTAGTCCCTCAAACTTCATTAAATGTATCCATTCTCTTCCATGCTAATTGTAGAACCTTATGTCTAACTAGATCTGATAACATCACTCCTCTGCTTAAAAGTCTTGGTTGGTTCCCATTCCACTAAAGATAAAGCCCAGATTCCAGATTACTTAGCACAGCATAAGCTGCTTCTATCTTGCCAACCTTGGTTTCTGTCATTTCTTGAACGGGCCATGTTTTCTCATGACCCTCTGCCCAGAAGTCTGTCTTCCCTCCTCCGTGCTTGCTCATCTTTCACAACCCAACTCAAATGTGACCTCCTGGGAAGCCCTCTCTGATAAGCTGTACAATATTTCTCCACCTTTGTTGACTCATACATTTTTACCTTTAGCAACATTTATTAAATTGTACTGAAATTTTTAAGCTTACTGCTTTACTGTAATATCTCTAGCATTTTGCATAGTGTCTACTATATCACTGAAACTCAGTGAATGAATGAATGAGGGCATACATGGCCTGTAATTTCTCTACTCATGAAAGAAGAGGGACGAATATAATTTCCTAGCTTGGTCTCTTCATCACCTCAGTAAACATTTCCTAACTCTCTAACATGGACTTGGCCTTATACAGGTTCTTATGAATATTATGATTTTAAAAAATGTCGAAGTCCTTGTCCCCGTTGAACTCTTGTGTCTACTGAAGGGAGACAGAGTGTTAAGTGCTCTGATTATATGAGGGAAACATGCAATACTTTGGAGTACAAGGGAGGGCTTCCCGATCCAAACTGGGGGAAGAAGTTTGCTTCTTGAAGGAGAGAGTACCACTTCTGAGACTTGAAGGATGAAGAGGGAGAGATTAAAGAACTAAGTTAGATCTTTTTTCTTTCCTCCCTAGAATAACTCAGTTCATATTTCATAACTATCTAGCCAGGTGATAGGCATCAAGGAGCATTGTATATATATTTTATTCCTGATGTTGATTCAATGCTCTTTTAATATAATAGAACCTTTGCCAGCCGGCCATGAGTGGTAGTGGGTACCTCTGAGTACACATTTATTTCATTCTAAAGGGTACACATGTGAGAGATGGTGCCACTCAGGTAACAAAATTGTCTGGGACTTTATAAACTCATCTGCTTTGTGGAAGAAACAGAGATCTGAGCAAAGTGAAATATTACTTCAACCAGGTACTCTAACACACGTGGCATATTATTCTAATGAGGAGTCTTGATCATTCAGTCATTGTCACTATGGATAATTGCCTCACTTTGCATATGTTGGAAGACCCTACAGATTAAATGTGCTCTTGTCTGATCTGATTTACTACAGTCTTTGTATGTCACAGAACATTGTAGAAAATTAACAGATTGAAAACAGAAAGCAACCTCATTTAAGGACATTTTTTATTGTGAGTACATTTTTATTTTCATTAAAATTCTCGCTCTGCCCAATTTAACATCATTCCTTAATGCGACGAAGAGTTCATACCCTCCTTATTGTTGCTGTTACTTTGCTGACTCTCTGTGGATGCCTTGAATAAGCCTTATGCATTATATAAATCTTGATGCTATTCTTAGTGCCGGTACGGCAGTTTTTAAAGGGAGAATCTCAGTCCTTTATAAAAATACATTCGACAATGATGATCATGGAACTTCCCAATTTTATTTGTACTGAGTTTTTACCCTGCTAAGACTAAGCTTTTGAATATTATTATTAATTCAATTTCACTAGTATTTGCTGACTGTCTACTACTATGCATGCAGTATTTCCATTCATTTCCTGTAACAGATACAGCGTTTATGATCTGATCTCATAACAGTGTTCAAATAATTAGATTTAGGAAAATGGAAATTATCTTGTCCAAGTATATTTAGGGCTCAATCTGCCTACTTCTCCTTGACATCTGGGTTTCTAATATTTGGCTAACTCAGCTCAACAAACATGTGTGTTGGTATGGAAGTGCCAGGTACCATGGGATTAATACCATTTCCCACTTCTCTTTTCTTGTGGTGATTTTTATTTTTGAATAAGAAAAATGCTATAAAAGTACACTGTCTCTGTTTATCTCTACCCTTAATCACTTTCTATTTCATAGTCTAGTTTCAGCTAAGTATAAAGGAAAAAGAAGGTCCAAAGCTGAGGGTAATCAATACATTTTCTTAAAATAGAGGAATTTGTTTTAAAATTTATATTGCCTTAATAATGATAAAATGACTATTGCCTTAATAAAAGAAGCATCATAAGACAGCTCTTTGCTGAATCTTACGTGAAATAAAACGTGGCTAACCAAGTCCCATGGACACTTGCAAAGGCAGTTAAACGGCATTTCTTATTTGAGAAAAATCATTGAAAAATTTAAAAACAGACAGAAAATACTAGTTATAAACATTGGACTATATGAAAACTCATAGTGTAGCTCTTTCTTTAAAGAATCATTTGTTTTGATTAAAAGCTGAAAGACCTGGCCTACCTAAGAATAATTTGGGGTGGAGAAATGGGAAGGGAGAAAGTTGTAATTGTTACAGGAGACTATTCATATATTGTTTAACATTTGGATTTGTGCAAATTGGCCTGAGTGCAGACCCTCTCAAAACTTGCATTGATCTTTATCTGTGGGCCAGAAGAGAAATGTAGTTAATTATACAGCTTCTTTTTTAAAAAAATATTTATTTATTTACTTGCTGTGTCAGGTCTTATTTGCGGCATGTGGGATTTTTTGTTGCGGTGCACGGGCTCCTCTCTAGTTGTGTCGCGCGGGCTCCAGAGCTCTTGGCCTCTGTAGCTGTGGCACGTGGGCTCTGTAGTTGTGGTTCACGGGCTCTCTAGTTGTGGTGCGCAGGCTTAGTTGTCCCGCAGCATGTGGGAATCTTAGTTCCCCGACCAGGGATGGAACCAGCATCCCCTGCATTGCAAGACGGATTCTCAGCCACTGGAACACCAGGGAAGTCCCACAGCTTCTTAATCTAGCCAAATTTCAGATTGTCTGGTTTAGGTTAACATTTATGAACATTTCACTTATCTCGATTTATTTGGGAGCTAAACTGCTATTTTTCTCACAAATATACAGTTTCTGATAAACGCTGCTGATATATTTTCCATGTCATCATGTTTCCTGCTGCCATTTCTTAATTCAGCTTAACTTATGAACTGATGATGCACAAGGATTTAAAATGTGTCCAACTTCTCCCTGTCTTAAGGGAAGGGATTCTCAGGGTCCAGTAACATTCTGAATTTGGGTTCATGGGAAAATCTGTTTGATAATTTGTCCTGTTCTCAAATAAGATGTCATAAAGACAAAGGTTTGCAGTGTTCACCTTCTTCAAGATATTTACAAAAGTGCAGAGTGTTCCATCACATTAGAAGTATGCTTGTCAAAGTCAAGGTTAAATTCCCTGAGACACTTTAATAGCATCTTGCATAGAACTGGATCTTTAGACAAACTCTGGTTATACTCACTTGGTTTCCTGTTGCAAATCATCTCATTTTAATCTCTATATAAGATAAATATATATCATATACATTTTTAACATCTTTATAGGAATATAATTACTTTACAATGTTGTGTTAGTTGCTGCTGTATAACAAAGTGAATCAGCTATATGTATACATATATCCCCATATCTCCTCCGTCTTGCGTCTCCCTCCCACCCTCCCTATCCCACCCCTCTAGGTGGTTACAGAGCACCGAGCTGATATCCCTGTGCTATGTGGCTACTTCCCACTAGCTATCTATTTTACATTTTGTAGTGTATATATGTCCATGCTACTCTCTCACTTTGTCCCAGCTTACCCTTCCCGCTCCCCGTGTCCTCAAGTCCATTCTCTACGTTTGCGTCTTTATTCCTGTCCTGCCACTAGGTTCCTCAGAACCTTTTTTTTTTTTTTTTTTTTTTAGATTCCATATATATGTGTTAGCATACGGTATTTGTTTTTCTCTTTCTGACTTACTTCACTCTCTATGACAGACTCTACGTCCATCCACCTCACTACAAATAACTCTATTTCGTTTCTCTTTATGGCTGAGTAATATTCCATTGTATATGTGTGCCACATCTTCTTTATCCATTCATCTGCCGATGCACACTTAGGTTGCTCCCATGTCCTGGCTATTGTAAATAGAGCTGCAATGAACATTGTGGTACATGACTCTTTGAATTATGGTTTTTTCAGGGTACATGCCCAGTAGTGGGATTGCTGGGTCATATGGTAGTTCTATTTTTAGTTTTTAAGGAACCTCCATACTGTTCTCCATAGTGGTTGTATCAATTTACATTCCCACCAACAGTGCAAGAGGGTTCCCTTTTCTCCACACCCTCTCCAGCATTTATTGTTTGTAGGTTTTTTGATGATGGGCATTCTGAGTGGTGTGAGCTGATACCGCAGTGTAATTTTGATTTGCATTTCTCTAATGATTAGTGATGTTGAGCATCCTTTCATGTGTTTGTTGGCACTTTGTGTATCTTCTTCGGAGAAATGTCTATTTAGGTTTTCTACCCATTGTTGGATTGAGTAGTTTGTTTTTTTGATATTGAGCTGCTTGAGCTGCTTATATATTTTGGAGATTAAACCTTTGTCAGTTAGTTCATTTGCAAATATTTTCTCCCATTATGGGGGTTGTCTTTTTGTCTTATTTATGGCTTCCTTTACTGTGCAAAAGCTTTGAAGTTTCATTAGGTCCCATTTGTTTATTTTTATTTCCATTTCTCTAGGAGGTGGGTCAAAAAGGATCTTGCTATGATTTACATGATAGAATGTTCTGCCTATGTTTTCCTCTAAGAGTTTTATAGTGTCTGGCCTTACATTTAGGTCTTTAATCTATTTTGAGTTTATTTTTGTGTATGGTGTTAGGGAGTGTTCTAATTTCATTCTCTTACATGTAGCTGTCCAGTTTTCCTAGAACCACTTAATTGAAGGGCCATCTTTTCTCCATTGTATATTCTTGCCTCCTTTATCAAAAATAAGGTGACCATATGTGCGTGGGTTTATCTCTGGGCTTTCCATCCTATTCCGTTGATCTATATTTGTTTCTGTGGCAGTACCATACTGTCTTGATTAAGGTAGCTTTGTAGTATAGTCTGAAGTCAGAGAGCCTGATTCCTCCAGCTCTGTTTTTCTTTCTCAAGATTGCTTTGGCTTATTCGGGGTCTTTTGTGTTTCCATACAAATTGTGAAATTCTTTGTTCTAATTCTGTGAAAAATGCCATTGGTAGTTTGATAGGGGTTGCGCTGAATCTGTAGATTGCTTTGGGTAGTAGAGTCATATTCACAATGTTGATTCTTCCAATCCAAGAACATGGTATATCTCTCCATCTGTTTGTATCATCTTTAATTTTTTCCATCAGGGTCTCATAGTTTTCTGCATACAGGTCTTTTGTCTCCTTTAGTAGGTTTATTCCTAGGTATTTTACTCTTTTTGTTGCAATGGTAAATGGGAGTGTTTCCTTAATTTCTCTTTCATATTTTTCATCGTTAGTGTATAGGAATGCAAGAGATTTCAGAAGTGCATTAATTTTGTATCCTGCAACCTTACCAGATTTAATGATTAGCTCTAGTAGTTTTCTGGTGGCATCTCTAGGATTCTCTATGTATAGTGTCATGTCATCTGCAAACAGTGACAGTTTTGATTCTTCTTTTCTGAGTTGGATTCCTTTTATTTCTTTTTCTTTTCTGATTACTGTGGCTAAAACTTCCAAAACTATGTTGAATAAGAGTGGTGAGAGTGGGCAACCTTGTCTTATTCCTGATCTTAGTGGAAATCGTTTCAATTTTTCAACATTGAGAATGATATTGTCTGTGGGTTTGTTATATATGGCCTTTATTGTGTTTAGATATGTTCCCTCTATGCCCACTTTCTGTAGAGTTTTTATCATAAATGGGTGTTGTATTTTGTCAAAAGCTTTTTCTGCATCTATTGAGACGATCATATGGTTTTTCTCCTTCAATTTGTTAATATGGTGTATTACATTAATTGATTTGCATATATTGAAGAATCCCTGCATTCCTGACATAAATCCCACTTGATCGTGGTGTGTGATCCTTTTAATGTGCTGTTGGATTCTGTTTCCTAGTATTTTATTGAGGATATTTGCATCTATGTTCATCAGTGATATTGGCCTGTAGTTTTCTTTTTTTGTGATATCTTTGTCTGGTTTTGGTATCGGGGTGATGGTGGCCTCGTAGAATGAGTTTGGGAGTGCTCCTCCCTCTACTGTATTTTGGAAGAGTTTCAGAAGGATAGTCGTTAGCTCTTCTCTAAATGTTTGACAGAATTTCCTGTGAAGCCATCTGGTCCTGGGCTTTTGTTTGTTGGAAGATTTTTAATCACAGTTTAAATATCAGTGCCTGTGATTGGTCTGTTTATATTTTCTATTTCTTCCTGGTTCAGTCTCGGAAGGTTGTGCTTTTCTAAGAATTTGTCCATTTCTTCCAGGTTGTCCATTTTATTGGCATACAGTTACTTGTAGTAATCTCTCGTGATCCTTTGTATTTCTGCAGTGTCAGTTGTTACTTCTCTTTTTTCATTTCTAATTCTATTGATTTGTGTCTTCTCCCTTTTTTATTTGATGAGTCTGGCTAATGGTTTATCAGTTTTGCTTATCTTCTCAAAGAACCAGCTTTTAGTTTTATTGATCTTTGGTATTGTTTCCTTCATTTTTTTTTCATTTACTTCTGATCTGATCTTTATGATTTCTCTCCTTCTGCTAACTTTGGGGTTTTTTTGTTCTTCTTTCTCTAATTGCTTTAAGTGTAAGGTTAGGTTGTTTATGTGAGATGTTTCTTGTTTCTTGAGGTAGGATTGTATTGATATAAACTTCCCTCTTAGAACTGCTTTTGCTGTATCCCATAAGTTTTGGGTTGTCTTGTTTTCATTGTCATTTGTCTCTAGGTGTTTTTTGATTCCCTCTTTGATTTCTTCACTGATCTCTTGGTTATTTAGTAGTGTATTGTTTAGCCTCTATGTGTTTGGATTTTTTACAGATTGTTTTCCTTTAATTGATATCTAGTCTCATAGCGTTGTGGTCAGAAAAGATACTTGATACGATTTTAATTTTCTTAAATTTACCAAGGCTTGATTTGTGACCCAAGATATGGTCTATCCTGGAGAATGTTCCATGAGCACTTGAGAAGGAAGTGTATTCTGTTGTTTTTGGATGGAATGTCCTATAAATATCAATTAAGTCTATCTTGTTTAATGTATCATTTAAAGCTTGTGTTTCCTTATTTATTTTCATTTTGGGTGATCTGTTCATTGGTGAAAGTGGGGGGTTAAAGTCTCCTACTATGATTGTGTTACTGTTGATTTCCCCTTTTATGGCTATTAGCATTTGCCTTATGTATTGAGGTGCTTTTATGTTGGCTGCGTAAATATTTACAATTGTTATATCTTCTTCTTGGATTGATCCCTTAATCATCATGTACTGTTTTAATTTTTCCGTCGAATCTGAATGAGATCCTCGCTGGGTAGAGTAATCTTGGTTGTAGGTTTTTCCCTTTCATCACTTTAAATATGTCCTGCCACTCCCTTCTGGCTTGCAGAGTTTCTGCTGAAAGATCAGCCGTCTACCTTATGGCGATTCCCTTGTATGTTATTTGTTCCTTTTCCCTTGCTGCTTTTAATATTTTTTTCTTTGTATTTAATTTTTGATAGTTTGATTAATATGTGTCTTGGCATGTTTCTCCTTGGATTTATCCTGTATGGGACTCTGCACTTCCTGGACTTGATTAACTGTTTCCTTTCCCATGTTAGGGAAGTTTTCAACTATAATCTCTTCAAATATTTCCTCATTCCCTTTCTTTTTCTCTTCTTCTTCTGGGACCCCTATAATTCATATGTTGGTGCATTTATTGTTGTCCAAGAGGTCTCTGAGACTCTTTTCAATTCTTTTCATTCTTTTTTCTTTATTTTTGTCTGTGGTAGTTATTTCCACTATTTTATCCTCCAGGTCATGTATCCGTTCTTTTGCCTCAATTATTCTGCTATTGATTCCTTCTAGAGAATTTTTAATTTCATTTATTTTGTTGTTCATCATTGTTTGTTTGCTCTTTAGTTCTTCTAGGTCCTTATTAAACATTTCTTATATTTTCTCAATTCTATTTCCAAGATTTTGGATCATCTTTATTATCATTACTCTGAATTCTTTTTCAGATACACTGCCTATTTCCTCTTCATTTGTTAGGTCTGGTGGGTTTTTATCTTGCTCCTTCATCTGCTGTGTACTTCTCTGTCTTCTCGTTTTGCTTAACTTACTGTGTTTGGGGTCTCCTTTTCACAGGCTGCAGGTTTGTAGTTCCTGTTGTTTTTGGTGTCTGTCCCCAGTGGCTAAAGTTGGTTCAGTGGGTTGTGTAGGCTTCCTGGTGGAGGGGACTGGTGCCTGTGTTCTGGTGGATGAGGCTGGATCTTGTCTTTCTGGTGGGCAGGACCACATCTGGTGGTGTATTTTGGGGTGTCTGTGTACTTATGATTTTAGGCAGCTCTCAGCTAATGGGTCGGGTTGTGTTCCTGTCTTGCTCGTTGTTTGGCATAGCATGTCCAGCACTATAGCTTGCTGGTCGTTGAGTGGAGCTGGGTGTTGGTGTTGAGATGGAGATCCCTGGGAGAGCTTTCGCCATTTGATATTATGTGGGGCTGGGAGGCCTCTGGTAGACCAATATCCTGAACTCGGCTCTCCCACCTCAGAGGCTCAGGCCTGACACTGGCCAGAGTGCCAAGACCCTGTCAGCCACACGGCAGCTGTGTGACTGCAGGTGAAAGATTCCACCTCTGTGCCTCAGTCTTCTCTCAGCACTCTTTACTGGCTTTTCCTGAAGTCCTCTTCTTCCTTTGATCGTCTTTCTTATCTTCAGTTCCACCGTAGATGGCAAACATCTCTCTATCTTTGATGTCGATCGATGCACGTGGTGATGTCTGGCTCGCCGGGGCCGGGCCCAAGCTGTGTCAGACAACGGATGGACATTCATGGCGAACTGGGCCTCCCTTCTTGTTCTGCCCGGGGCCCCTCGCCTCTCCTCCCCTCCTGTCGGTGGTGTTGGAAGGCAGGGGTGCTGCGTCCAGTCTGAACCCCAGTCTCCCAACCCCAGTATCAGGGCCTCGGTGGGCTGGCGTCCTCTGACACTCTTACTTCGCCTCCTCAGCATATTTCGTGAGCTCATATACATTTTTATGTAAAACTTTTAATAAGAATTTCTCCTGGGATTCTAAGTTAAGGTTCATTACATTACTAGAGGCAGTTCAAGCACTAATTAAATACAGGTAATTTAAAGAAAAGCAGTGGAGATTGAAGAAACTCAGGTAGCTTGTAAAGATATATCCTAAGACCAGGCCTTTCAGAGCTTGCATTTCAAATATATCTGTCAGCAAATTTCATTGCTGCATGTCCAGGACCTTTAGAGTTGCTCTCTAATAGTCTCAATCAGGGGAAACTCAGTTTATACTTGCCAAAATCTATTTATGAGTTGAAAATGATTCTCTTAGCCAGTGTTTATTACGTCTTTTAAAATTTTTTGCCACTAAAATTTGTGTTCTAGCATAGATTAGCTCTCCAGATGAATGGTGAAAATGCCTCAAAAGCACTTTTGTCCCCTGGTGAACATTTATTTAATAAACTTATTTCACAGTTTTCACGTTATTTGGTAGAGTTGATTGACTTAGGTCAGAAATGACCAATGAGAAATGTATGAGAGACAGAGATTTAGCCATTTAGCAATATTCTTGAAGAAATTTGTACACTATCTTGAATAAAGTAGATCAATAAAAATGGTCTTAAAACTCATAATTATTTACACCTTTTCTCATTCCAGAAGGGAATTTGAGAGAGTAATATATTTGTTGAATTGAAAGCTACCTACATATTACTTTGTGCCTTTACTTCTAGTAATCTTTTCAAACTAATTATTTCAAAAGGTTATGAAAACAGTTAAAGCTTAGTTATTAAGAAAATGGGGGACTTCCCTGGCTGTCCAGCAGTTAAGACTTAGCCTTCTAATACAGTGGGTGCAGGTTCAATCCCTGGTCGGGGAGCTGAGAACCCACATGCCTCAAGGCCAAAAAACCAAAACATAAAACAGAAGTAATACTGTAACAAATTCAATAAAGACTTAAAAAAAGAAAATGGATATTTTGTTACTCTTAATGATTGCTTAAGATCAACCTGTATGACGTAGAGAATTGGGTAGTCATTTCTGAGATAGCAAAGCTAATATATGCAGAATCACATGTCAGAAATTGACTGGCTTGGGGTTAATCTTGATTGTCATAATATATCGGAGAAAACATTAGTTAGGGCCCTTCTCTGTTGTACTTTGGAACTAAAATGTTTAAAAGTATTGTTTCAAAGTGCCTAACATTTCCCCAGAGGAGTTTTCAAAACTGTTCCTCTAGTAGAAGATTTAATTGATGAAGTCACATGATTTTTAAAATATCATGTTGCAGGTAACAGGGCTGTTGTATATTGTGGATACTTGTTAGGCAGTCTGGATACCAGACTTTAATCTCATTTACTTTTACCGTGGGGAAATTATGTAGCTTTTCTATGCTTTACTCTTTACTTCTATAAAAAGGGCCTACTCTGTGACCCTCACTAACTTATGTTAGGAATTTAGATGACTAGAGCTTTAAGCCTTTTTATAGAAAGGCTCAATGAAAGTCAAGCTCATAGCTATGACACAAGTTGCTGTTGCTGCTTTTTGTAATAGTATTACCGTCATTATTACGTTTCAGATCCTGGGAAGAGGTGGTAACTTTTTGGTATAATACATCTTCCTAGGCTATAAATTAGTTACTTATATATTTGAAAGTCCTAGGAGTGGGGATTCTCTCTATGTATATATTTTTAATTTTAGGGAAAAAAGGTTTTCAGAGTTAAATAGGTTGGATGTAGAAAAATATTTTCTTCCATGGGATTAAAAGCCCTGGGACTTTAGAGCCTTTTGGTTTTTCTGAGAATTAAGTTCTCTTTTTCCTTGAGGACTGTGCCAAAGGGAGAGTCTTTGGTTCTCTCAGTACATTTATTCCTTCTAAGGAGCTTCTTCGTCTGGATGCCATACAGCGGTTCAGTGGCCTTTTCCTTTTTCTACCAATGTGTTGGGTTGGCCAAAAAGTTCGTTCAGGTTTTTCGTAAGATGTTATGGAAAAACCTGAATGAACTTTTTGGCCAACCCAGTATAAGCTCCTCTAGGTCATAAACTGTATCTTTTTTTTGTGACCCAGGACCTCGTGCAAGGACTAATGCATAATAGCCATTCTATACATGTTTAAACCACAGTCCTATGAGGTGGGCATTCTGGAGGAATAACTGAGTATGAAAAGGCAAGAAATAAGTATCACTGAGATGGAAAGTTTTGGTAGGGAATGGTGAGAGGGAAGACTGAAAAAAAGATTGGAGCATGATTTTATAAGTCCTTGACGGTGGTAAGTATTATTTTTTATGTTATCTCCCACGCAGAAATTTATTGTCATCCTACGGGTGAATGGAATCTGTTCTCCATTTAGTTCCTTTGGGAACTAAACAAGCGCTATTCCAATGTTTACTGCTTCTCTTTCTCTTGAATTGCATTCTTATGTGCATGGTGAGGTCTGAACATTCCTATCAGCAGTTATGGGTAGAGACTCCTCTGTGGGCTACTACAGATGGAATCAGAGAGAACATGTTAATTGTATCAAGGGCATATTTTTAACTGAACTATTAATGATGTTAGCAAGTCCTTGATGAGTCCCAGTCAACCTTTAGTGCTCCTAAAGAGTACTAAAATTGTTGATATTGATGGATAATGGAAAATACCTTTTGGAGGTAAAATTTTAATTCAGACTTAAATAAGAAATTTACTTCTCAAAGATACAAGTAAGATAAGAAACTGGACCTCATGTAGAAAAACTTTTACCCTCTGGAGACCTGAGTTTAATTTATTGACTTAAATCTTCATATTATGATACTTCTGGCATTTACAACCTTTGTCCATATCATGAAACCATCAGGTAGTCTGATATTTATGGGGTATGTTCCCTAGAGTGATTCCAGACCAAGAGAGTTTTCATAGTAAAGATAAAATTATGAAACAAAGCAGCAAAGAGGAAATTAATGTAGCTATGACCTAATTTGAAGTGAAATTTTTTACATGTGTTCTTATTCGACCTCTAGATTGCTTATTTCTTAAAAGAAAATTGTACCTGCTCTGCACCCTCAACTTGAAGGATATAGCTCAAGAAGACATTTCTTATATATTTCTTCATCACATGTTTTTTCTCATTCAGAACATTTTACATCTGTTACTTTTACTTAGGTACTCATTTCTAAGTTTCAGGAATAGCTGAAGAAACTGAATACAGACCAGATGTATGACACTGATATTAACAATGTTTTTTTTTTTTAAGTTCAGTTCTCTAGTAGAAGTCATAAAAACAATATTTCAAAATGTTTGCAGCACCCCCTGCTGGCTATATCATGGCAGTTCCTAAGTAAAGATGGCATTTTTAGATACTGCTCAGTAATACTTTAGGTATACATACCATTTCTATTTGGAGTTATTTTTATTTAGAAATAATTTCATTTGTATCTAATGTATAATAGAGTTAAAATTTTAATTGAAGACAATTTTCTTTATAATTTGTCAATTGATATTTGAATGGCACTTATCCTTCCAGGCAATATATTTGTTGGAGACAAAGTATTTGCCGTAACCTTTTTACTGATATTTCAGATGAAATTTGCTGGGGGAGAGTCGTCTCCCCAAATATCCTATTTTATTGTAAATAATGCTGAAATGACCATGATTGCACACAAATTTGTGTGCACGTTTATTACGTGTTAAATACAAACCTAGCAATATTCATGAAGCTTTAAGAAGAGCACTTGGAATCTTGAAAGACATCCTCTTAGGAGGGGTTGGGAGTGGTGAGGACCTAAGAGCTAAGTGCTGTAAAAGCCATGAGGACTGAGATCATGGTTGTTTGGCTCACCAGTTGTTTCAAGCCATGATCTGGAGTACTTTAGTGACCCCACTAAGGAGCTTTATGTCTGGAAAAAAAGTATTTACTTAAGGGAAGCATAATTTTCTAATTAGTGTCATATGAAATGACAGCCATCGAATCTCAGTTTCTCAAGAGCAAAATTCAAAACTGCTGAACTGAGCAAACATCATTTCCTAAGTGGCATGTTAAGCTAAGTGACAAAAAATTTAGGACCATTGCTTCCAAACATTAAGTAAATTTCAGGTGGGATCCTGCCCTAACTTAAAGATAAATTTATTTTCTTTAAATAAAAACATGATTTCCTGTTATGTGTACACCTTTCATTCACTATTTTAACAAAAATTTATTGAGATTACACAGTGTTCCCCTAGTGCTTTATGTTTTCCTCCATTTTCACCCTGTATTGTAATTGATGGTTTTACT
Source organism: Grampus griseus (assembly GCF_964374135.1). NCBI lineage: Eukaryota > Metazoa > Chordata > Mammalia > Artiodactyla > Delphinidae > Grampus > Grampus griseus. The sequence goes on along the minus strand of NC_139003.1, from coordinate 32,408,877 downwards.
TGTTTGTTTCACCCACTGGGTGCTCAGTTAATGCATACTGGATGGATGGATGGATGGATGGATGGATGGGTGGATTGAGGGTAGAATCTTAATGAATCATCCATGGCCTTTAATGTTCTTTCAGTTTCTGTAATAGTTGCTCACTTTTGTGTATCTATGTCTTTGGGTGTGTTTTTTGGCTGACAGCACACATAGATTCTTAAATACTGTTAACTGATTTTATTTTCTAATAAAGAATTATTCATTCAAAGAAATGTAGCATTCTGAATCATTAAAAACTCTTAATTATAGACTGTTTTAAGAGAACTGTAGCTTATTAGTCACACATTTACTATAACACAGTCTTAAAAGCTAATGGTTGACTTTTCTAAATTAAAGTCCTGTGGTTCTGTCTGTGGTCCTTGTATAACAAGATGTATAATCTATTATTACATGCTAACATTATGATATTAGTATGATGATTAATTACCTGTGTCTGCATAAGTAAACAATGTTAAAGTACTTGAAAACAATTTATTTTCATAGCATTTCTCTCTACCATAATGGTAACTTTAGTATTAATTTCCTTACCACTCCTTTACAGCAATGTGAATCGCTGGTGAATTATCACAAAATCAATATTAGCATAGGCCCTAAGGTTCTTTACATATTGTACTCTGGAGGTTAAATTTAGCTTGTTATATAGGTAGTCATTGTAAGATATATTTTAGAGTGACAGAAAGTAGTTTTACCTCTACCGATACCTTCTACCTATAATTTAGAAATAAATTTATACAATCTGTTTGGACCTCTTGAAGTGACTATAGAGGTTATGAACTAGCTGCTCTTGGCATGTGCCTTGATTTAACAAATGAGGAAACTTGGGCCTGGAGAGATTAGACGAAACTTTCCAAAGTCCTGGTGCCTGAGCTACATTTCCTGATTAACTACCCAGAGTTTTTCCACATTGCTTACCATGTAGAGGATAGAGAATAAAATTATCTTATCAAATGGCCAGGAAGGGTGTTTTGCTGAATTAATTAGCTTGTAGTGTCTGTGAACTTATGTGTAACATTTTCACATTTCTTTTTGTTGCAGAATGCAAAGTATGGCGAAATCCACTAAATTTATTTAGGGGTGCTGAATATAATCGGTAAGCATTTTGACAGCTTGGGAAACAAATGGGTCTAGTTCAGAGAGCAAAGACAGCAGTAAATGTTTTTGCAGGTTCATTTAGGGGTCATTTAACAGTCTGTATAGCGCTTCCATTTTTTGATGCTGTCCTGAAATGTTTTGATTTTTCCGTTTTATAAATATTTTAGCATTGGAATTAGGATAACATACAAAAATGTGTGGTTTTTAGAGATTTTCTGTTACGTTATTCTTTTCACTATATACTATGTAGTCAAAATATTTTGAAGCTTACCTGGAACATGGTTATAAAGATGCCACAGAAGTAATGTTAGAATTTTATTTTGCAGAGTAATTAGGCAGATAAGAATTTTCATAGCTTTGGGGAAATCTCTATTCATAATACTAATTAGGAAAGGTTTTCATTAGCTAGTGCTACTAAAATTTTAAGACAAAAATATAGCAGAATTTTTTTTACTTTTTTTCTGCTGATATACTTCCTAAAGGGAGACTAGGATGATTATTTTTTTATTATTGGTAATAGTACTCAGTGTGTTATGGTTCAACACCTATGCAGCTTAATATTTTGTAGGTCTTGCTTTCCTCCCTCAAAAGTGCCTGACCATCTTACTTCTCCTTTACAGGTACACTTGGGTGACTGGACGAGAGCCTCTGACTTACTATGACATGAACCTCTCTGCCCAGGACCACCAGACATTCTTTACTTGTGACTCGGACCATCTGCGTCCTGCAGATGCAAGTATGGAAAATACTTTAGATAGTTACTGAGTGGGAGGGCTTTTTGGTTTGTTTTAAAGATCAAGGTTACTACTTGTAGAATATCTGCTCTACAAAAACCCTGATGAATAAAATATTAAATTGGAGATTGACCAGTAAAACCCAGATTGTTGATACTTAAATAAAGGCTTTATTGCAATGAAGTATTAATATAGAAATGGGTCCCCTCTTTATAATTTAAAATGTTATTTTTAAAAAATATACCATGAAGCTAACTAAATCCTTGGTTGAGATAGAGTGAAAGGTCATGTCTCCTTGATGATATTCTAGTTAGAAATTCAGTGAACCCAAATAAATAATGAATATATTGTAGTGATTCATATGCCTATTTGTAGGTTCACTAGCATTGAATGGGGGCATGGACTTGGTTATTGGCATCCAGATTTGTTTTCCACCCTAGAAGAGACTTTGTTTAGCATGCATGTCATACTGCTTGAGTTCCATATAATCCTACTGATATTTTTTATATTATCAAGCTTAAAGTAAATAAGTGGAAAAAAAACCTTAAAAAAAAAGAATATGTACATGCTCCTAAGAAACTAACTTAGAAGATACAAATTTATAAAACAAATTAGATAAGGAGATTGTTACCCTTTTTAAAAAGGTACCCTTGCCATGGTGGATACATAATACAATGAAAATTCCAAGCATTAAGCTTCCCACAATATATTCACAAACTGCTCTGCTATATAAAAACTGGGTTTGCAGCAAACTTTGGGAACAGGTACGCATGTTAAGCAAAAGTCTAAAGCACTTTTTTCTGATCCAACTCATAATTCTTCCAGTGGTGTTAGAATGTTCTAATATCCAGATCCTGTATCAAGTGTTTGGGAAAATGACCGATAAAAATTGTGCTGTGTCTAAACAGAAGTAAGAGATTAGTAGCAATCTCATCCCAAAATGTGCAAAATAATGTATGTTCTCTAACAACAAATGATATTAATGAGCAAAAGAAATATTAAATCTCTGTTAGAATGCCTTTTCTTTTCTTGATTAAGAAATCTTAATCAAGATTAAGTCTCTATGATTATAGACTATGGGTTAGTCTATAAGATGTTAGACCTCTAGTTTTATGAGCATAAGAAAGATTTGATATCGGCAATTGAAGGACAATGGAATAGCAAATTAGAATGTATTTGTGTGACTTTGGAGTTTTGGGCTAACCCACTTGGTAAGTGAACTGTTCTCTTGTAATTCAAGCTGAAAGCTATTAATTTAGCTATACCTGTACTGAGTCTTTTTAAGTATTTATTGACGTGCTTTTCTGTCTTTTTCTAAAATAGTAATGCAGAAAGCCTGGAGAGAGAGAAACCCCCAAGCTAGGATTTCTGCAGCCCATGAAGCCTTAGAGATAAATGAGTAAGTGGGGGGAAATCTTGCTTGCTGAATGTATTCAGTTGCCATTCATGGGATACTTAAACTATGAATTTGAACTTGAGGATTATTCTGGGGGGGTATTAATTTATGAAAAAAATTTTTTGTATAAAGGACATCCATGTGAAGATAGTTTTAGTCATTTTAGACAACAATTTAGTGGCTTTGCTATGACCTTAAATTAAATCCTTCAAGGGCTAGCCATGGAATAATGTGTGGACATAAAATAAATACAGTGCTTTACATATCTAAAACATTGTGACAGGGACATTTTTCCAGATATAGAATGCTTATCTCTGCCATCACATTTTCTAGGTAGAACTTCTGCTAGTAGGGAAAACATAGTAAAAACATAAAGTGAAGAAATTATACTTTAAAAATATTTCAAGATCAAGACAAAGATAAGAGGAAATGCTGTCCTTAGTGCTGTTAAACATTCTGTGGGTCACCAAGGAAGGCTGGGAAGTTTCGTCCGGAGATGTCAGGAAATGAGAAAGATTCTTAAAGTTGGAGTCATAAAAGCTCAGGGTTGGCAGAGACCTTGAAGGTCTTGTAGTTCAAACACCCATCTGGTGCTTGAATCACCTCGACATTCTCCCTGCCAAGTGGTCATTGTTAAGCTATTTTATGATTTTTCTGAAGAGGGTTACAGAATCTTCAGAGGTCTTAGTGAAAAGATTCACTTGAGAGTTGGAAATCCTGCCAGTGTAACCTGTTGATCTATTTGGTTTCTGATTCAACGTATTTATTTTCCAGTTTCTTGTCATCTACAAATTTGATATGCCTGCCTTCTATGTGTCATCCGTGTTTCTAATAAAAGTATCAGGACCAGGGATAGAACCCTGTGACATGACATATAGAAACCACCCTCCAGGTTCATGTCTTCCTGGATCATCACCCTTTGGTATTTATTGTACAACCAATTACTAAGCCACACAGTTACACTGTGATTCAGCCCATATTTCTGCATTTTGATCTTAACAATGCCAGTTGTAGCTATGGATCTTTAATGTATAGTAAATCCATTAGAGTACATTAAGCTAGCACGAACTGATTTATTTATTCTTAGTGAATTTAAGCTAGCTTCCAGCATTCACTACTTTCTTTTAAAAATGCTTAGAAACTATCCCTTTAATAACCCATTAGAATATCTTTCCAAATCGCTTTCTGTAGTTTGGGAAGTCTGCCTTCTTCCCCTTTTTGAACATTTTTACTGCATTAGTCATCTCATCTTCTAGAACCTCTCCATTCTTTGTGATTCCTTAACAATACACAGAGAGCAATTCCGAGGGCTGCCTACAGGATCTGTTGGCTTCCTGGGATTTGCCTATCCCAGTCCAATAATTCACTTACAATAGATCAGTTACTTGCTATCTTACATCTTTTTATTCATTTTAGGGTTTCTTCTCCCTTTGTCAGTCTGACAATCATTCTCCCTGATGGAGAAACCAGGAACAAAATAGGAGTTAGAGAGTTTTGTTTTCTCTTTATTATCTGCTGCTACTAACTATAAACTTTCCTTGTTTTGATGTTGTTGTTGTTGTGTTGTTTGTCTTTTTTGCTTATTTATATTTGTCATGGTTTTGGAGAAGTGGGGGTGGTGATAGGGCCTTAAACGTAATTTAAAAATAGGGAATAGATGGTTGTCTTTAACATTTTTTGTTTTGCCTTTATTTTGTTTTGCAAGCTTCAGCTAATGTGGAGTTGTAGCTCTCCTGACATTATTCTGAAAAGCTCATTTCTCTTGTAGCCCTTCATTACATGCCCTCTTTCCATCTTTTTTTACATGTCCTTTAGAAATATGACCTTGTGAGAGATCTCTGTGCAGCCGTAGTGGTTACTTGTCACCCCTCTTTTCTTCCTGAGAGGGTCATTTGTGATTGCAGTTTTGATTAGACATTTGGAAGCTGCTTAATCCTCTTAAACCATTTTTCCTTCTGCGTCTCATGCCATTGAATCACGCCTCTTTTCTTTGAATTTTTTGAAATCCACCTTACCTTCTCTGATTATCCTAAAGTCCGAAATGACGTAGTAACTCTCTCTGAATGTTCCTATCAATTTTCATTTCACCAACTATTTTTTTCTTCTTGGTCAGAATTAGGTCCAGAGTTGAAGTTCCCCTAATTGCTTCCTCTACCATCTGGGAGATAAAATTATTACCAAAGTAAGTCAAGAACCTGTTGAGTGCCCTACTTCTAACCAAATGAGACTTCTTCTAGCAGATATCTGGATGGTTGACACCCCCATCACCATACTTTCTTGCTTCTGTATGTGTATTGTGTTGTGACAGGATGCATCATCTCTATCTTCCATTGAGCTGAGCAGTCTGTTCTGTACTCCCCAACCATTAGCACTTCTATTGCTCTTTCCTTTCTCCTTCACTCATAAGCTCTTAGCATGTTTCTACCCCAGACTCATGAGTTTCTACATAGATGTATGTTTTCTTGGCCAATAGTGCTACTCTGCCTCTCCTCCTAAGAGTGCTATTTGCAATATAAATAAACAAAGCAAGCAAGCTAGCCCCAACCTGTCTTGAGTTCCCAGCCCACCAACTATAATCTTATAGCTAATTCCTCTGATACTGTGTCCACCACTCAGTATTATAATCTCCATTTTCACTTCATTACCCTGGACCTTATATTTATGTGTCGGCATCTGAAGCCTGAAGTGTTGCTTCCCAATGCCCAACCCATTTATTTCTCCAATGAATCACTGGGCAGTTTTAGCATCATAATTGTTCTCTCCAAGTCATATCTGCTGCCCTCCACAGTAATTGGTTTTACAGCTTTTTTTCTGGGCGTTTTTTTCTCCCTACCTCACCACATTCAGTTTAAAGCCCTATTGATCAGTCCTGCCTGAAATTAGAGGGACTGGCTAAAGAACTTACAAGACCCCTTCTCAAGGCTAAGATTAACTAGTAACCCCAAATCTCACATAAGCCATAAATTCAGCCTCCTTTTCCTACCTGGCTGTTGTAGTTTATGAATAGTAGAAGTAACATTTGGTTTCACTTTCTGTTTATTTTCTCTCTTGTGGTCTGATGGAGGTTGTGATAAGTAGGGAAATGACCACAAGAGAGGCAGTGGAGAAAGCCAAGGGATATGCACAGATCAGGACCTGTGTGGTCTGCTCTGGCCTCACCATTTCCTTATTACATTCCCTTTCTTTGGCATTTGGGTTGTTGTTCTATGATTTGGAAGGTTTAAATTTTCAAGAGTTCCCCTTGTTCGTTGGTTGAGTGTTTATCCTTTCTGACTTCCTATGTTAGAGGTTGTTGAAAGGATTAAATGAGACGATATATGTTAAGTGCCTGGTACAGTGCTTAATATAAACTAAGCAACAGGTGGTAGCTATTTTTGTTAAAGGTGTGAGATTTAACCCTTGTTTGCTACTGAGGCTGAATCTAATTTTGAGCTCTTCTGAAATAACCCTACCTGTAGGTTCTTCCAGTATTCTTCTCTGACATAGAAAACCAGTGCTAACTGTAATGGGATGTTGAAGCACTGCTTGTTAAATGAATAACTTCCTTGATTTAATGAATTTCTCATTCTGAATAAACCCTTAGACTAAAGAGAATCTGTGTTTAGTAAATAAAAGTAAACTTTATGGTATCTCTAACTTTGAGTGTCAGAAGGAGATGTTTAATAACAGCTATTATCATTGCCATCGTTAGTTGACGTTGTTGAGCATGTACCACATGCTGGCTACTACTGTACTGAGCACTTTTCATGCATCACCTTACTTAACCTTCACAACAACGCTGTGAACAAGTGGATTCCATGTTGTTCTCCATCAGGGAGGCAGAGTAATAACTTGCCCAAAGTGACACACTAATAAGGGGCAGAGTCCATATGCTCCTAACACTACTCATCCTACCTCTCAAGCTAAAACACAGACATTTCTTTTGTACCATTATCTTGTGTCAACAACTACAAACAGGGGTGCATGTACCAGTTGGCCACTCTGCATGTTTTGGCATAACTCCTGCCCTTCTGCATGCACTCCTACAGCTATTACAATGTCCTTGGATTTGTAATTGATGGCGGCTGTTATCTGAATGGACAGGTGTGCAACTGCTTATATTCTCTTGGCTGAAGAAGAAGCAACAACCATTGCTGAAGCAGAAAAGCTGTTTAAGCAGGCCCTGAAAGCTGGAGACGGCTGTTACCGGCGTTCTCAGCAGCTACAGCATCATGGATCCCAGTATGAAGCCCAACATAGTAAGGTTTCCTCCAGGTTGACGTGTTGGGGGATCAGAATTGTAACATGATTGATCAGAGCAGATTTTCAGTCCAGTTCAAAAGACATTTCTCCTAGATTAGAATAAATATTGTTTTTTGCCTTTCTTTGTTTTTATTAATTTTTCTTCCCCACAAGAGCACAGCACATAATTAACTTATAGCTTCATTACTGTTCATGTTTTCATGCCTGCCCCTAGCTTTTTAACTCTAGAAATAAAAGTAATAACCTTTAATGGTGACCCTTTTGCTCCTCAGAATTCTTACGTATTTCTGTTTATCAGTTGCTTCTCTGCCCCATAGTTTTAAATCCTAATTGGGAAACAGGACTTAAATTAGCGTTAATGCTCCCAGAGGTTTTGTCTTATGGGTCTTCTACAGCATGGGTTGCAATAGGACAGCTAAGAATGTAACAGCTGTTGGTGATTGTCTCAGTATTTAGCTCTTATTTAGGAAGCACTGCTGTTGGCTCCTAGGGAGAAAGAGCCATGAATTCCTAATTATGTATCTTTTTTATATTTAAATTATTTAAAATAATGGTTTCTTTTATTTAACATAACTTTAAAATGAGACCTTTCACTTTAGTACACTAAACTGAGAGTCAGTGTTATTTTAGGGGAATGGTATAAAAAAGACAACAAAATCATTTCTGGAATTTCTTGAGCTCCTCGACTTGTCAATTTGTTGGTTGTTTAAGCAGAAATTTCGTGATCCTTGTGAGAGGGAGTGTTTTCATTGTCTAACCAAACTTTGGGTTGTTTCTTTAAAATGGAATTTCTCTCATTTCTCTCTCCTGCGTCTTGGAGAGTAGGAGTGTATCTCCTTCATATTTGAGATTATAAAATTAAGTTTTAGTGTTAAGCCTGGATTTGGTGCAGAAACTGAATGCATTAGTCCCTGTGACTAAGGTATAGTGAGATCTTTGCATTGTGGCCTGTGTATATAAGTCTGTCCACATAACCCCTCAATACACAGGTTTTAATTTTTATTCTTAGTAGTATATATGTTAATCAGGTCTCTAATCACCATCTGTATCTTGCTTTTTTTAAAAAAATTATGTATAGCACAGTGAATTTTGAAGACATATATAGTAAATGTCTGTTCTGTGAATTAAATGAGGATTAATACATAAAATTACATAATCTGTAATATAACTTGAGAAATTTTCTTTATTTCTTTTCTTCTGTAAATTAATCCCTTTAACCTGTTGCCTAAATCTATCCAAAAACATATAATCACATCTTTAAAGTAATTTGTAGGTACTTGGCGGATATTCAGCACACATCTTGTTCTCATTGTTTGAAACTTGAAATGTTAGTACTTTGGTCTTAACATCTTTTAATAGCTGCATATTATACATATACTTAATCTATAACAGGTGTGTCATATTTTTCTAAAACATGGTAATTTTATTGAGGATTAAGTACATACATGTTCTCACTGGTCTGGAAACATATCCAGAAATACACATAATTAAAGAAGAGATTAAGATGAGAAGTTGTTAATGTACTTTTTAAGAGCCATTTTAGTGACTGTTATTACAAGTATTTAGCTTGTCAATACTTTCTCTAACACTAGGGTAGTTTTTCATTTTGTTGCATGGTCTATTGTCATATCTGGAATGTGTTATGTTGCCATTTAAAATTGACTGCTTTGGGGACCTGGAGATGATTATGATGTCACTAGTGTTAGGGAAAGAATAATGTAAAACAGAAGTTCAAGATGAGGCTTCTCCAGACTTAATGTCAAGAAGGAAAAAAAAATAGTTCATCAGGATGCAACCTGAGATTCACCTCTTTGCATCTTCACCAAAAGCATGCACGCCAAAAGAATGTGGAATTCTTGCTTGTAAACCTCATACAATGTGGGTATGTTCATTTTCCCAGCACTTTGTAGCAGATGATTTTATTTATCGAATATTCAACATCCTAACTCAAAAGCATGACTTAATAGTCACATGATTTGACCTTTGGAAGTCTAAGTACTTTGACTTTACTCTGTTTGCATTCTGCTATTAGAAAAGTTGTCAGTGCTCCTGGCAGTAAGGAAAAGTCAAAGGAGCAGACTCTTCTCTCTGAGGTTTTCCTTTAAGGGCATGAAAAATACGCCTCTGTATTTTTTCTTGCTGCTGAGCTGAAAGCTCTTGTTTTTTTTTTAAGTTTTGGTGCTTTATGTCTCCCTCTTCAGGACGAGACACCAATGTCTTGGTCTACATCAAAAGAAGGCTAGCAATGTGTGCCAGAAGACTCGGGAGGACCAGAGAAGCAGTGAAAATGATGAGAGATGTGAGTTTGAATTCATGTTTGGGAACAGTGACAATGCACCTGACTTACAGAAGGAGGAACCCACTGAATGGGGCCACGGCAGATAGTACCACTGATGGTGTGGTGGTCCCATAAGGGCTGGGGTTCTGTTCTAGCTCCAAACTTAGTAGATGAGTAATCTTGGACAAGTTACTCAGCTTGTTTGTGCCCTGTTTCCTCACCTGTAAAGTGGGGATAACAGTAACTTTAGCAATAACAATACACTAATAATAATGATTACTACTTAGGAGTGTTGTGAAGATTAAATGAGATAATACATGCAAAGCTTTTAATAGAGTGACTGGCCTATTTAAGAAATCTCAGTAGATATCCTTATTATTAGACCTTTGGGACTGTAGCCAGAAGCCAAGAATGAGATCAGCCATTTTAGCTAACTGACTTTTTTTGTGTTTAGTTGTTAGGAAGATTTGAATAAACTATGGCTCAAATTGCTACTCTCAAATTTAATAACATTATGATCTAATCTTATTATAGTCACTTCAAGCATTTTCCTACGTTCTTGAATCAGGATATTTTATTAGTGGTAGTCAACATAATAAGAGAAAATAGGTGAGAGTTTTAAAACAGAAGAGAACCAAAGGAGGTTATTATTATGTAACTAAATAAAAGCAGTAGTTTTAAGGGAAACCAGTTGAGGAACTTTTACTTCCACATTTTTTTTTCACTTTTTTTTTTTTATAGTAAGAAATACTTTTCATAAAGAAACGGACACCAGTGGGAATTGTATTTATAAACCATTTTCTTTTTAAAACAATCTCAGAAAGCCTTTGTCAACGTTTTATTCTTCTATTGTCTTCCTGAATTAGGAGACAGGTAACTGCCCATTATAAAAATAAAAGAAACGAGGGGTAAGATAAAAGTGGCATCCTGCCCAATTCTCAGCTTTTGGGTTTGAGAACAGGACTGTGTAAACCCAGTGAGCCTTTCCTCAGTTTGTCTCTGGAAGGGTAGTAATTCATGTAAATTCCCAGTTACTCTTTGGTGGTGGGGACCTGCACTCCAGGCTCAGCCCTGGTTATTTCTGCAAGTTACAGTCTAATGTGAAGGCCCAAGTGAGGCCCATACTTCTGGCTCGGGTTCTGGCTACTCCATTAAACAGCAGTTTAGCCACCAGACGTGAGGAGAGGAACAGAGGAGGGAGATTCCAAGATAATTCTAACTTGACTGAAGGTGATAGATGTTTCTTAGGCAAAGCCACTGCAAGGGGGATCTCCTAGGATTAAATTCTTTTGGTCGAAGGAAGAATTTAAAGAATGCTATATAGTGCTAAATTTTAGAAAAGGAGATTTCTGTAGAAACATGACTTGCCTGCAAAGCTTTTTAACTTGCAGAAATTCCAGCTTTTGATATAGTGCAGAAACTCTACCAGTCCCTGAAAGAGCTGAGAATTTTATGAAGGATGGGGTATTTCTGTATCTTAAAGTGGCCCAGCCACATTCAGCCTTTAACAGGGTATTTTATATTTATTGCCTTTTCTTAACCTTAATTAGCCTGGGACAGGCGTGCATGGAGGAACAGATTTTGGTGATTTTCTTTATTATATGCTTAAGCAATTTCATAGGAAAAACAAACTCAGATGATTTTAATTCCAGTTTTTTAAATCAGTCTCATGCTGATTGTCATCATTTTTAGTATATACATATAAAATTTCACATGATTAAAAGCAATATGTCTATACTATGGTTTGATTTTTGTTTAACCTTATTTTATATTTACAATCCCATTTATTGACTTAGTCTACAAATAGATCTTGGGGGAAAATTTGGAATCCAGTGTAATAAATGCTGGGCAGGGAGTAGGAAAACCTGCAGGTAACTCTCAGCTTTGCTCTTCACTAGCTTTGTGACTCGAGGCAACTTCCTTCCCTTTCATGGGCTCTTCATTTGTCTTCTATAAATTGGGGATAATGATTCTTACCTAAAAGAGTAACTGAGGGAGTCATGGGGACAATGAAATGAGATAATGTGAAAACACCTGGCATATAGTAGACGTGCTTACCTTTCTTCCCTATTTTTTCTCCATTACATAATTATGTCTTAATTTTCTGAACTATACCCCTGATGGGCATTTTGGGATATTTATGATTTCTTTTTCTTGAATGAATCAATTAGTCTCTCTCCTTCTCTTTTCATATCTGTATACACACACATCCATATACATGTATATATCTATAATCCTATGTATATATTTCTTGGGTTACTTTTCTAAAAAAAAATCTGTCATATTATTAGACGACCAATACATGTTGTCTTTCGACTGGGTGTACGGAGCATCCAGTAGATATGGGCCCTAGTGCTGTAAACAGTCCAGTGAAGGACACCGTCAGACATGGTGGAGATTTGTTTTGAAGAGAAATATCCAAAGTGCTCTTTCCTTCAGAAACTGCTGGAACCCTAAACGGAGGAGGGGAGGTTGAGGCCCCTCTTTCTGTTAAAGCCGAAGCTGGTCCCCGCCCTGCAGCAGACAGTTGGGCCAGCCTGGCTCCTCTCAGGTCACGGGTCATGCGTAGACGGGGACTTCCCTGAGGGGCCACTCCTTCAACAGCGTGCTCACGAACCATCTTGCTGGGAAGCTTCCTCTGATAAAACAGCACGCTGGGTTCCAGGCAGCCTGCTGATAAAGCATTAGGGCAGGAGGATCTAAGTTTTCATTAAGACACAGCCATCCTCCCCCGTGTGCGTTAGTCGAAACTTTCCTAGAGCAGATTTTAAAGTGGACATAGAAATGGCAGAGTCAGAATGCCTTCCCTGTAGAAAGTAGACTCTTTAAAACATTTCTCTGGCAATCCCTTAAGAAAGGGAAAACTGTTAAAAACTGTTCATTGGTGATTTATCCTGAAAGAGAATGAATGGGAATTCTGGGAAGGCCAGCTGTCGATGGTTATGGATCAAAATATTGATCCTGTAAGTGAAATATTGATGAGGTAAGAAAACATAGGCTTCTTAATGTCAAGATTCATGGTTTCTCGTTTTGAAAGCAACACATTAATTATTTTGAATTCCCAGGATGTTTTCTCAAAAACTCACTTTAATTAGCTTCCTTTTGCAGTCAAGAATACAAAAGCACCTTCCTTACTGAAGGAGTGTTTGGCAGTGAATAGAGCTAATAAGAGAGCATGGTGGCTTTTGAACTTCACTATGAGGTGTTACTTATTATTCAAAATGAAAAGAGTTACATTTAAAGAAAGTCTTTCTTTTTCAAATTTAAAGAAAGTCTATTTGCTTATTCTCATTTGGGGGAATTTTGCCCTTTTATTTTTTTAATTTAAAAAATTTTTATTTTATTTTATTTTTGTTTTTGTTCTTCCCCGCCTCTTTTATTAACATTTGATATATGACACAATTTTTCTCTTTTTAACTTATGCCATTTAGCTAACCTCACATTTTTCCGCTGTCTTTCCCTGGCCCTATTTGAGTAGATTGGAAATAGAATTCATAAGGCTGACTGGTCTGGCCCCTTAGCCATACTCAGTCAGAATTGGTGTAAACTGGTATGGGTGGGATTGTGTGCTCAGATAATAGGACCCTCTTAAAGCTCCTCTTGCCCCAGGTCATTTGGTCCAGGGTATGATTTCCCAGTCTTGGCACTATTGACATTTTGTGCCACATGGCTTTGTCGTGGGTGTCCTGTATTGTAGGCTGTTCAGCGGTATTGCTGGCCTCTACCCACTAGATGCAGTAGCAGCCCACCCCCTTGTTGCTCCCCAGTGTGACAACCAAAAATGTTTCTAGACACTGCTAGTCTTTAGACATTTGTCCCCTAGGGGAGGGGGTGTGCAAAATCATTACCCATTAAGAACCACTGATCTGGAGAATCCTACAGTGAGTAGATATGTTTTAGGGCAGACGTCAGATTTTTATTCACTCTGCTTGTTGGTAGTCTGAGTTTCCCCTATGGTGGGTACAAACCTCTAAAGCATCCCTAAAATTGATTAGCTCCTACTAGAACCCTTGACCTGGGACCAGGCTGGTTTGAGGAGCTATTTTGTCTCATATGGGATTCCCTGAACAGGTATCTGGGGTATGAAGAGTAAATGAACTTAAAGATTTTGGCGGTGTCCTAGTTGGAGGGATAAGAAAGAAACAGAGGCAAATTATGGGGTGGAGGTCTTCCTTGGTCCTTGTCCATGCTTCTAGATCATCGTCTGCCTCTCTTCCCTAACATCTAAAGCTCCTTTGAAAGTTGACCGTAAGCTCTCAGACTTTACCACCTGTTTTGCCTCCTTTTGGTAGTTTTCTGCAGACCTCTGAGTCATTCTCCCTGATTCCTGTTTCACCCTCTCTCTCTGCAACACTACCTCTTTCACTATCCTGGCCTTTCATTTGACACAGGTCATCACAACCTTCTTAAAACATTTTATTTATTTTAGGAAACCATGCTCTCTAAGTTCTCCTGAAATTGCAGTCTTCCTGGCTAGATTGTCCTCATCTTCCTAACTTCCCAAATTTGAAGTGTCCCCTGGCCTGTCCTAAGCCTTCCTTTCTATTTCCATCTACAACTCTGGATGATGACATTTAGACTCAGAGTTTTAAATACCATCTAAATGCTGATGAACATTTCTGTAGTGTTTATTATGTTCTAGGCGTTATTTTAAGTGCTTTACAAATATAAATTACTTAATTCTCATAACAGCCCTTGACGTAGGTGCTTGTTCAAGGTTACATAGCTAATGAGTATTTCTGAGAATGTGATCTTCCAATCCAATCACCTGCACCAGAAATATCCAGGGTGCTAGTTGAGCACCTGCTTCACAGGATTAGTGTAGGAATTAAATGGAATAATCCATACAAGGCACTCGGCACAGGACTTCCCAAATAAGTACTCAGTGTGCTATTCTTACCATTACTGTCTAAGATATATTGTTAAGTGATAAGGAAAGGTGTAAATATTAGGTATCGTTTGATTCCATTTTTTTCAATTAAAAATAGATGCTAATATCAACCAGTGGTTCTCAAACTTTTTGGTCTCAGAACCCCTTTAAAACTACTAAGGACCCCAAAACGTTTGTTTGTGTGGGTTTATCTGTTGATATTTACCATTTTTGAAACTAAAACTAAAACTAAATTACATCCACAAAGACCCTGTCTCCAAATAAGGTCACTTTCATAGGTACCAAGGGTTAGGATTTCAATATATTTTTTGGAGGACACAATTCAACCCACACCACCAGGTTATATATAAAAGCAAAATATAGACTCTTGTCAATACTTTTATTCTTTCTAAATTTCACTGCCTATATCAGATTAGCTGAAGGCATGTTTTATATTCTTTAGACCATGTTAAACCCTTTCTCAGTCTAGCCGGTTAAGGTTATAACTGCTAAACACCCTTCTTTTGTTCTTAGTCGGGGCTCTTTATAAAAAATAGTGAGAGGAAACTGCAGTTACCTCAGTCCTGGGCTTGTATCCTTCCTGCATTTTCGGCATCATTTCCATGATTCCCACTTGAGAACTGGAGTGTTTTCAGTTTTTTGTCATGTAAGTTACATATTGAGTATTACTATGTACCAGACATTTTGCTAAGAAATTTACGTATACCATCTCATTTAACTCACACACCATAGGTGTCCTATTAAGTTGGAAGAATAATTTGTACTCACTGTAACAAGTCAAAGAATAAGGCAGTTATGATCTCTCCTCCACTCCTGCAGTGCCATCTCACTGAGGTAACCAACACTCGTGATTCAGTTTACATCTTTCCACCCCCTTTTCTTTGCTCCTATAAATACGTATCTGATCATGTAAGGATTTTGAGCAGAGTTGATTTGTATCTTAACCAAGTTTCCATATGAGAATTAAGCCTTCATGGGGATGCTCACTTTCTGAGCTTCTTCCTCTTAAAGAAGACATACAGATTTTGAGATAATATAGTGCCATTTCTCCTGATCTCTTTTTTCACAATTATTTTATCCCTGTTTTTCACTGTTCTCAATTTTTATGTCAAATCACTTATTCAGGTGATCCCTTCATTAAGGAGAGATTAGGGCCAATGAACAGAGAGAGACAGGGTTTTTGAGCCAAATTTTAAAAGCATACAAAAGGATAAGTGAAGCTCATTAGATTTTGAGCGTCTTGAGTGCTGCTATGGTATTTAGTTTTCTTGTGTGTCCCTCTCAGCACACTGCACAGTATCTTGTAGATAGACAGTCAAGAAAATATTTGAGTTGGTGAATCAGAGCTGTGGCATACAAATTCCCAGTTAGCACTTTGCACCTGTGACTTCTGTTTCCCAGCCTTTGTTAAGACACTTCTTTGTTACTGGTTTAATTCTACTGATTTTCTACCTTCCTTAGAAGTGGTAACATTTATTTTTAAACTAAAGTAAATTAAAGCAAGTTCACTTTAGAATATTATTGTAGATGTTCATTATATATCATCCCTTTTAGGTCATTAGAAGTATCCTAGGGTGTAAGCAATTGACCTTTGGGAATTAATTTAACAGTATTGGTATTAATAGCAAGAGGATGCGCTTTAAATGATTTGCAAAGTGGAGCACTTCTGATGAAAGCACACTTTAGAAAATATAAACCTCTGGGACTAATCAAACTCTTTGGAACATTAAGGACTATTAATTTGCGTTTTTGTCTGCTTATGTTCATGAAGAAAAATCTTCATGAAATTAATGATTTATAAAAAGAATTGGTATGCCCTTCCCAAATTGTTAAAAAAATTTTAGAGAATATTCTGTAACGAAAATTCTGTTTTTATTGCATAGGTAGGAAGATCTTTTTAGGAGGAAAATTCTAGCTGGATATATTGGAGGTTAATTTCTATTCCCTTTTATCTCTTTTTCCTTATTCTTAAATCCTCTAGTTTCATTCCTTTCTTCCCTCCACCTTTCCATTCCACAGGTCACATTTCCCTTTTATCAATACTTCCTTAAAATTGTCTTGGATTGGGCTTCCCTGGTGGCGCAGTGGTTGAGAGTCCGCCTGCCGATGCAGGGGACATGGGTTCGTGCCCTGGTCCGGGAAGATCCCACATGCCGCAGAGCGGCTGGGCCCGTGAGCCATGGCCGCTGAGCCTGCGCGTCCGGAGCCTGTGCTCCGCAACAGGAGAGGCCACAACAGTGAGAGGCCCGAGTACCGGAAAAAAAAAAAATTGTCTTGGATTATTATGAATAACTTGGTTGATGGATTGTTTTAGAAGATGTTGAGTAGATTGTTGAAAGAAGTCAAGTACCATTATGTAGGCGTGAGGCACGGGAAGAGTAGCATTTGAATATGTTCAGGCAACCGAGTATCACTTGAACATAGTTACTTTCAAGCTTTTAAGACAACCAGATATATCATTAAACTAAAGATAAAGTGTGCAGCGAAATATGTTAATTCCTAGTAAGTGTTCCTGAAGTGTTTGTTGGCATGTTTTCTAGATTCTATCTTTGCTATACTCACAAATAAAGAAAAAGTGAATCTTGAAAGCAAATGCTATCAATAGTAACTCACTGATCTTCAAAGGCTATGACTTTGAAAACTTAATAGACCTTTGCTTTTTTTAAATCATGATTTGCTTTTCTGGATTTGCCTGGTATATTAAGTTTACTTATTCAATAAATTATTGGCAATTAGTACTTTATATAGAAAGGAAAATTATTTCACCAATAAGAGCAAATAATAGATTTATTGATTATTGACTTACCTTGTTGCATCAGCAATGATGAAGCAGTTTCATCAGCACTGTATTCTGTATTCACTATTCAGAGTGAAGGGCTGGTGGCAAATAATCCCTGAGGCAGATGAGAGTGTTATTTACCTTAGGTGTTGTCATTTACATAAAAGTCTTATTTGTGGCATAATAAATTCATGGCTGATAAGCTAGCTGTCACTATCAGGGTTTTTCATATGCTGGGCCCACATTTTTCCATGTGGTGAGTAGTATCCACTACTGAGTAGAGCTTTCAATGTATACGGCTGGCCTATGAGCAGTTCTAGATAGATGCCTGTCATCTGGGAGTTTGATTTGGCTTCCCTCCTCCAGTCAACTGTTCTTGACCTCCCTTTCCACGTATTCATCTTTGGCTTCTGCTTCTCCACTATGTCTACAACCAGTTCTTCTCTTGGATTCCGGCTGTTCTGCATTTCACCTTCACAGGACTCAATCCTGGCTTCATTCAGTGGCTCCAGTCATGCCCACTGTTTATCTAGTTCCACGTCATCTCTCTCCCTTTCTACACTGCAGCCCCGATTTTGGTCTTCCACTACCCACGTTGCACTAAACCATCCAGTTATTCATCTATTCGTTTATTCAGCGAAAAAGGATTGAACCTCCATTTCATGACAGTCCCTGTTCTGGGTGATAGGTGTAATCAATAAACAGAACAAAGACCACTGACCTTACATGCTTTACATTCTAGCAGAGAAAAGAGGCAAAAATAAACATAATAAGCATGTATTTTCATAGCATATTAGAAATTGATAAATGCTGTGGAAAAACAATGAAATAGAGCAGGATAAGGAAAATAAGGAAAGGCAGTGGGCAGAGAGTGGAGGCCATGGAAATCGCAGTTTTAATAAAATGATCAGGTATGTGTGATGTAGAAGGTGACATTTCATCAAAGGCCCTGAAGCAGGAGTATACTGGTGCACTCAAGTAATAGCAAAAGAGTTCTGGGCGGAACAGAGTAATCCCAGGGGAGGGGTGGAGATTACAGATGATGTAGGGTTTTTGGACCATAGTAAGGGCTTCACCTTTTGCTCTGGGTGAAATGGGGGCCATGAAAGGTTTTGAGCCGAGGAGTGACATGACCACACTTAATTTTTACAGCCTGCTGTGTGGCAAGAGGGAAGCAAAGAGGTCAATCGGAAGGCTCTTATATTAATCTTGGCGAAAGACAGTGGTGGCTCAGGCCTGAGTAGTAGCAGAGGAGGTGGTGAGAAGTGATCAGATTCTACATATATTTCAAAAATAGGACCAGCAAGATTTGCTAATCTATCAATATGCCATGTGAAACAAAGAGAAGTCAAGGATATTTCCAAGGACTTTGCCATGGAAGGAGAGGAGTTCCTATCAGCTAAGATGTGGAAATCTGCAGGTTTTTTGGGAAAAGTTGAGTTCAGTTTTGAACATGCTATATTTGAGAGAGCACATTACTCATTTTTATCATAAATAATGGCTTCTTAATCTTTTTGTGGATCAAAACAAATTTTCGCTTTGTTGAGGTGAGGAAACCATTAAATAGAGGAAAAATAATGGGACCTCTGTGTTTGATGGAATCTCTTCTAAAATATAGATGAGGAACTCCCATTATAGTACCATTCATTTAAGAAATCCCAGGAAGGCAAAACCTAATTGATTTTAGAGAGACAGGACCATCACAATCTTGCAAAATATGTAATGCAGTATGTGTTTAACTTACATATCTATAGATTTTCTTTTTCTTACCGTTTTCACTCAACACTTATTTTTCAGGTCTGTCCATGTTTACTTCTCGTACCTCTGGTATATGTTTGCAATTTCTAACTTCTGTGTCCTATTCCCTATTATGCTCTTACTCTGTTTTACTTAACCTTTCCCCTAGTGAGGGCCCCCATATTGCCTCCAGCTTCCCATTATCAACACCCTGATAGACATGCGAGAAGCCTTCCCTGGGGTGTATGCCCAGGAGTGGATTGCTGGATATTAGGCATATGAATGTGGATTTCAGCATGTCCTGCCAGTACACTTCCCAGAATGGCTGCCTGTGATTGTTTAAATTCTCATCAGCAGTACATGACTACGCCCATTTATCTCAGTACTAGGCCTGTTTTAAACACTATATATATGTTAAATATATTTCAAATTCATTGCATATTGCTTTTTATCATGTTATTTCATAATTTAAAAAATATTATGTCTGTAGTTTTTCCCCCCTTTTCATTTTGTATTCTCTTTATTTGCCTCTTTTTACTTTTATTTTTGCTGATTAGTCTTGACAGGGGTGTGTCTTTTTTTTTTTAACATCTTTATTGAACTATATAATTGCTTTACATTGTTGTGTTAGTTTCTGCTGTATAACAAAGTGAATCAGCTATATGTATACATATATCCTCATATCCCCTCCCTCTTGCGTCTCCCTCCCACCCTCCCTATCCCACCCCTCTAGGGGGACACAAAGCACTGAGCTGATCTCTCTTTGCTATGCAGCTGCTTCCCACTAGCTATCTGTTTTACATTTGGTAGTGTATATATGTCCATGCCACTCTCTCACTTCGTCCCAGCTTACCCTTCCCCCTCCCTGTGTCCTCCAGTCCATTCTCTACTTCTGCGTCTTTATTCCTGTCCTGCCCCTAGTTTCATCAGAACCATTTTTTTTTTTTGGATTCCATACATATGTGTTAGCATACAGTATTTGTTTTTCTCTTTCTGACTTACTTCACTCTGTATGACAGACTCTAGGTCCATCCACCTGACTACAAATAACTCAGTTTCATTTCTTTTTATGGCTGAGCAATACTCCATTGTATATGTGTGCCGCATCTTCTTTATCCATTCATCTGTCGATGGGCACTTACGTTGCTTCCATATCCTGGCTATTGTAAATAGTGCTGCAATGAACATTGTGGTACATGTCTCTATTTGAATTATGGTTTTCTTAGGGTATATGCCCAGTAGTTGGATTGCTGGGTCATATGGTAGTTCTATTTTTAGTTTTTTAAGGAACCTCCATACTGTTCTCCACAGTGGCTGTATCAATTTACATTCCCACCAACAGTGCAAGAGGGTTCCCTTTTCTCCACACCCTTTCCAGCATTTACTGTTTCTAGATTTTTTGATGGTGGCCATTCTGACCGGTGTGAGGTGATACCTCATTGTGGCTGTGATTTACATTTCTCTAATGATTAGTGATGTTGAGCATCCTTTCATGTGTTTGTTGGCCATCTGTATGTCTTCTTTGGAGAAGTGTCTGTTTAGGTCTTCTGCCCATTTTTGGATTGGGTTCTATGTTTTTTTGATATTGAGCTGCATGAGCTGCTTGTATTATTTTGGAGATTAATCCTTTGTCAGTTGCTTCATGTCTTTTTTATTAAACTTTTCGAAAGAACTAGGATTTGGTTCTATTTATTTACTCAACTTTTTTGTCTTTATTCCAGTTTTACTGTCCATATTTGTACTATTCCTTTCTCCTCCTTCTCTTCTTTCTCCCCTCCCCCATTCTCTGTGTTTATTGCCTTTTTATCAGTTTCTTAAGTTAAACACGTAGCTCCATTTGATTCTAAGTATCTCTTTATTTCCTTATAATTTCATCTTGTTCCACATAGTGTGTTTTTAGCCCCTTATCATTGATTTATAATTTTTTATATTATATTTATTGAACATAGATCATATGATATTGATTTGGGGAAAATTTAATGGAGGCCTCCTCTGAGGCCTAGTTACATGGTCAGTTTTCATAAATTTTATATCTGTTTGAAAGGAGTATGCTTCTGCTGGTTACAAAAGTCTATATGTGGGGTGGGATAGGGAGGGTGGGAGGGAGGGAGACGCAAGAGGGAAGACATATGGGAACATATGTTTATGTATGACTGATTCACTTTGTTATAAAGCAGAAACTAACACACCATTGTAAAGCAATTATACCCCAATAAAGATGTTAAAAAAAAAAGTCTATATGTATTTACTAGTTTGAGCTTACTAATAACCACGTTATTCAAATCTTCTGTCTTAGCAAAAACGTCTGTTTGCTCTATCAGTTTCTGAGAAGGATATGATAAGAGTATTCATTTCTAATTGTTTACTTATCTGCTGTTTTCCATGTCCAGTTAATTGTTGCTTTATATATATTGAGGCTATATTGTTAAATGCATTTAAGTTGATAATTATTTTGTCTTACTGATTATTGAGTATATAATGCCCCTCCTTTGTCCCTTAGTCTTTTCTGCCTTGATTTTCTTTTTAACTTGTATTACGATGGGCTGCTCTAGCTTATTTGGATTTGCATTTGCCTGGTATATTTATTTCCATATTTTATAATCAAGTTTTCTGTAACTTTTTGATGGACCATTTGTATCTGTAAAATTTTTGCTGAATATTGTCTTCAAAATCTGACAGTTTTGTATTTTGGTTGGTATGTTTTCCCATTTGTGTTTATCGTCATTATTATTCTGTTTAGGGTCACTTTTTCTTTCATATTTTGTATCCGTCATACTTTCCCTCTTCCTTTCTTCTCTTCCATTGAATAGATCTGCCAGTTCAATATTTAAAAATTCTGTTTTATTATTCTTGTGGTCCCTACTAACTAGGATCCATACTTATATTTATGGGTTTTTTTAACATTTTTATTGGAATATAATTGCTTTACAATAGTGTGTTAGTTTCTGCTTCATAACAAAGTGAATCAGCTATACATATACATATATCCCCATATCTCCTCCCTCTTGCATCTCCCTCCCAGACTGCCTATCCCACCCCTCTAGGTGTTCACAAAGCACCGAGCGGATCTCCCTGTGCTATGTGGCTGGTTCCCACTAGCTATCTATTTTACATTTGGTAGTGTATATATGTCCATTATGTTTCTTGATCAGCTATTAAGCTTATCAATGTCTATATCTTTTTCCCAAATGGTACAGTTAACTTAACCTGTGCCTGTACCCTCTCTAGCTCATGCAGCAACCAGGGAAATTTGTAAGCAGCTTTTCCTTCTGTGAGATGTGCAGGGAGCACTGATGTCTGAGTCTCTACTGGTTGGCTGGGCTGCTTCTGTGACCAGGAGCCAGTGAAGCTGTTGACTTCTAGGGTGAACAGAGATGTGATTATTGAAAAGAGACGTTTTGGCTGACCTGGGCCAGAAGGAACAGAAACTATAAAGCAGGCAAAGCCAGCAGTGCATGTGATAACCAGGGAGGCCAATGAGTTGGGTCTCTTGGGTTTCTTTTTTAAATAATCAGTACGAAAGCATTGGATATATTTACTTCCTAGATAGTTGTCTGTCCTGCTTGTTAAGAGCAGATACCCCCATTGCCTTCTCCTTCTCCCCGGGCTTAGAGATATTGCCTTTGTGGCTCAAGAGTCCACTGGTGCACAAGGCTACTTCCTGAGACCTGAGTCTCATTGAGCCCTGTGAATGCAAGCATAGTCTCTAGTAGAGCACCTTGCTATACTCTCCCATTAGGAAAATTTTTACTGCTTGAGTAGAGTAAAGGTAGTTACCACCTCTTTCTCTACTCCCAAACACCTTGGACTCCTCTCTTTGCTTCACCTTCCACTTTCAGTTAATGTGCATAAGTCCTGTTAGCTCTACTGCCATATTCACCTCTTTTCAACTGCACTGCTGTGATCCTCATTCAGGTCACCATTATCTTTCATCCGTACTATGCAGGTGTTCTCCAGGCTAATGCTGCTCTCCTTCTAGAGTCCCTTCCACAGAACGTAATCAAGTAACTTTTATTTTTATTTATTTATTTTATTTATTTTGGGGGGCTGCGTTGGGTCTTTGTTGCTGCGTGTGCACTTCTCTAGTTGCGGCGAGTGGGGGCTACTCTTTGTTGAGGTATGTGGGCTTCTCATTGCATTGGCTTCTCTTGTTGCGGAGCACGGATTCTAGGCATGCAGGCTTCAGTAGTTGTGGCACACAGGCTCAGTAGTTGTGGCTTGTGGGCTCTAGAGCACAGGCTCAGTAGTGTGGTGCACAGACTTTGTTGCTCTGAGGCATGTGAGATCTTTCCGGACCAGAGCTCAAACCCGTGTCCCCTGCATTGGCAGGTGCATTCTTAACCACTGAGCCACCAGGGAAGTCCCCCAAGTAACTTTTAAAAACTCAGATCAGAACTTGTTACTTCCCTGCTTAACAGCCTTCAATGATTTACCATTACATTTAGAATAAAATACAAATGTTTTCCATGGCCTGCAAGGCCCTACATGATCTGCTTCCTGCTTACTCTTCCAAACTCAGCTTATGCTACTGTTTTCCTCACTTGCTAGGCTAAAGCCACATTGGGCTTCCTTTTGAGTATGCTAAGCTTGCCTGTTACTTCCTTAGGGGCTTTGTGCACATATGTCTTTTTGCATGGAATACTCTGTTCCAGATCCTCACTTGGCTGGTCATTTAAGCCCGACTGAAACGTTACATTTAAAAGGCTTTCCATGATACCCAGCTGAAGGAGCACTATACACGCGTACTCACAAACACACAATACACACTCACACACCCTATCATTCTGTCATATTACTGTCTTATTTTTATTGCCCTTTCACGTTTGAAATTATCTTATTTATTTATTTATTTACCTACTTACTTACTTATTTGTTGCCTGTGTCCCACGTCTCCACTAGAAAGTCACTCCACAAGGGCAGGAACTTCATCTTGTTCCCTGGCACATGATAGCTACTCAGTTAATTTTTGTTGAATGGATGGATAGGTGAATGGATGCCTGGGTGGGGAGTAGACAGTATCACTTCCTAACCACATCCCGCCAAATGCACAAACAAGGGGACTGGACTGAGATCTTACGACCACATTGCAAGCTCTTTTCCACCCTGAACAGATCTTCAGTTTCTTTAGTGAGCACTCATCTGATGAGAGATTAGGCAGTCATTTCATTTCCATTAAACTCAGGGGGATGAGAAGGGTTGTTTAGCCCAGCAGTTCTGTGGTCAGGTGTTTAGTCATGTATGGTTACTGCTCTGCAGCCCACTCCTGCTCTCTGTCTCTGCCAGCTCCAAAATTTGGAACTTCTCTGGGTCTTTTCTCAGAAGAACAGCTGAGGCTTCCTCTGCTTCCTCTGCTGTAGTTTAATCAATACCCATTTGTAATTTGTCTTGGAGAAGTTTGTTAAAGTCTCTTGTTCAATGACTGCCAGCCATTCCTCCCACCCTCTTCCCTGTTTTCATCACAGGTATTGGTTTGTCTCCTTTTGTACCACTTTCCCATCATTTCAGTAGGTTTGTGGGAGAGAGAGTAGGTAGACATGCTTGTTCAGTCTTCCGTCTCAGTTTGTAAGTCCTTTGCCTGGGTTTTTTTACTGTAGTGATATGAGATACATAACGGTTTCTGGAGTAGACTTGGAGTTTATTTATTAATAAATAAGTCTGCCTAGTGCTCTCATACATCCCTGATTTCAGACAGGGAAATTTATTTAGACCTTTCTCTAAAAAGTAAGAGTTCATTTTACACTGCTGCATCTGAGCATATGTTCCTTTCAGAAAGAGAGAAATGTCACTCCTGTCTTATATAGTTTCTTTTTTAAACTTTGCCTTCTATCCTACAGGGATGGGGAGACACATCTGAATGCTCTGGCTTTAATTTAACAGGTCCTGGTAGAACACCCCCAACTCCTTGGCCCAGTTTGAGAGATTTCAGAGGTAGAGTTGAGAGAAGTTGAAGACTGCTTAGATAAGGGTATTTTTGGTCTTCTTTTTTTTACCTTTCAGGACATTGAGTGGTGTATGAGGGAGAGAACAAGAAGAGGTCATGGATGATTTCTTGATTTCTTTTTTGAGAAGCTGGGGAGACAACAGTGCCATCATGGAGATTGAGATTGTAGTATTAGTAGCTGGTTTTGGGAGTGGGTGGGGGAGGATAGATGGAATTATTTCAGTTATAGATATGCTGTTTTGCAGTACCTGTGGGTCATCCAAATGGAAATGTCTAGTAGGCTTTGGGACATACAGACCTTGAACTCAGGAGAGAGACCTGGGCTGGAGGAAGTTCTGGCAGTGATCAGCATGGAAGATGATTAAAACCATGAGCAATGATGGGATCATATATGGAAGAGTGAATATTTAAAAAGAGGTTTGGAGGAGAGTGCAGAATAGTTTGATCAAAGGAGACTTGAGAAGAAGTGACTAGTGAAATAGGAAGAAAATCTAGGAGCATGTTGTGCTGTGAAAACCATAGCAAGAAAGGAACATGAATATGAGATCTAGACAGTTCTTAGTGCAGTACTTGTCACACATTAAGTATCTGGTAAATATTTATTATGGAGACAATATTTATCACATTTTACTCCAAAGAGGTGGTTGGTAATTTGGCAAAAGCAAGATCAGTGGGATGTAGAGGGTATAAAATAGATTGCATTGCGTTGTCTGCTGAATGTGAGGTAATGTGTCTTCTGGCGACAACACTTTCAATAAGCTTGTATATAAAAGGGAAAGAGAGGTGATGATACCTAGAACGGAACACATAAGCAGTAGAAGACTTGAGCATGTTCAAATGATGGTGGAAGAAGACTGAGAAGAAAGACAAAAGTTGAACATACATTTGAAAGAGAGGGGATCGTTGCTAGAATGAGGTCCTGAGGAGTGCATAGTGATGAATTCCAGAGCGCAGGAGAGAAGGATTGACTAAAGGAGGGACCCCAAGTGTGGCTGATAGAAATATGCAGGTGTATCTGGATGCAGATGGGAATTGTAGTGGAGGGGTACGGCTGAAGAATTGAAGGGGGTCCTGCCTGTTGACTTGTTTTCTTGACTAATAGTTGACAAGATCTTCTGCTAAGAGTTCACTGGGAGGAGCTGGGTTAGAAGTATGAAGAAATGGTGGAGTGGGGGAGAGAAGTCACCAGGGAAATACTGAGGGTTACTGGGCAGCATCGGCCCAGCAGAGGTTGGAGATCATTATATTTTAGTTGTTCCTCCAAACCTTACACTTGTGGCCTTTAGCCTGAATGTTGGGGCAGAATTGATAGACATCTGGGCTGATCAGAGGTCAGGTGTTGTAGGGTGAGTGCAATAGAAAGACAAGTCAGGAACTTGAGGGATTGTCAAGGAAGTGGTAAGGAGATGAACTGTGGGCTCTAGGTCGGGGAAGGGAGGGAGGGAGGGAAGGAAGAAGGGATGATGGACTCGGTCTTTTCTAGAGACAGGTGTCTTTTGAGTGCCTACAAGGTGCCAGCACGAAGTACAGAGTGGACAACAAGACAGACAACAGTTACAGCTCTAATGGAGCAGTTATGAGGAGGAGAGGAGACATGATGATAAAGGCAGTTACAGATTGTGGTGAATGCTATGAAGGAACTAAAAAGGCTGCTGTGATAAAGGGTACCTGGAGAGGGGCTAATTCAGATAATTGCTCAAGGAAGGTGTCCACAGGAGGTAACTTTATTTCTGAGGCCTGAAAGCTGAGAGAGAGAGCCAGCCACGTAAAGATCTGGGGAAAGACGTTACAGAGGAAGAGCTAAAGCAGAGAGCTTGAGGCTGGAAAGAGTTTGGCAAATGAACAGGAGGCCGGGTGAGTGAAAGAAAGGTTGGAACCAGGTGAATGTGAAAAGGCAGGCAGGAGCTGTGTCGTCCAGGGCTGTGCAGGAAATAGTAAGGTCTTTAATTTTCACTGTAAATATACAGTATGTAAAACTTAAACGTGTAAAACAAAGGAGGGATGTGATCTTACTGATGATTTTATAAGATTGCTGGGTACATTGTTGAGAATGGAGGGCAAGAATGGAGGCAGGGGCTTCCCTGGTGGCGCAGTGGTTGAGAGTCCGCCTGCCGATGCAGGGGACATGGGTTCGTGCCCCGGTCCGGGAAGATCCCACGTGCCGCGGAGCGGCTGGGCCCGTGAGCCATGGCCGCTGAGCCTGCGCGTCCGGAGCCTGTGCTCCGCAACGGGAGAGGCCACAACAGTGAGAGGCCCGCGTACAAAAAAAAAAAAAAAAAAAAAAAAAAGAATGGAGGCAGGGAGTCCAGGTGAGCAGGTACAGTAGTAGTCTAGACGAGAGCTGATGAAGGTTTGGAATTGGGGGTGGCAATGGAGGAGTGGATGGGTGTGAGATATATTTGGACATAGAATCAGTATGATTTGACTATTGGCAAATCCTATTGCCTCTACCTTTAAAATAGATTTAGAACCCGACACCTTACTATATCTACAGCCACCCCCTTTATCTCAACCATCATTACCCTACATTGGATTATAAGAGCCTTCCAACTGGTCTTTCTGCCTGCAGTCTTGTACCCTTGCATCTACTCTCCACACAGCAGCTAGGATGAACCATTTGAAACATGTTAGACATGTCATTCTTTGGCTTAAAACCTTCATTCTGAATTTAAACCCTACAAGTGGCCTAGAAGACTCTACACTGTCCAACCCTCATTTCTGCTCTGTGTTCACTGTGGTCTAGCCACACTGGCCTTCTTCCTGTTTGTTGAACACGCCAGATTCACTGCCACCTCAGGATCTTTACTTGTGGAACCCTTCCCAGGGATTCTCCTCTTCCAGTCTCATGACTAGCTCCTGCACCCGCTTTAGTTTCTGCTTAAATGCTACCTTCGCAATCCCACCTTCCCACCTTTGCAATCCCATCTTCCCTGTGCTGCCTTCACTGACTGCTCTATTTAAAACGTCATCTGCCTGCCATGCCAGCATTCCCTAACTTTATTCATTCCCGGCTTTATTCATTCTCTTTAGAATGTGTCACCACTTGAGAGTCTCTCTTTGTATTTATCTGCCTATTTTCTATCTCCCTTCACTAAAATGTCACTTTTGGGAAGGCAGGGATTCATAAAAAGATGGATGTCTTGGGCTTCCCTGGTGGCACAGTGGTTGAGAGTCCGCCTGCTGATGCAGGGGACACGGGTTCGTGCCCCGGTCCGGGAAGATCCCACATGCCGCGGAGCGGCTGGGGCCGTGAGCCATGGCCGCTGGGCCTGCGCGTCCGGAGCCTGTGCTCCGCAACGGGAGAGGCCACAACAGTGAGAGGCCCGCATATCGCAAAAAAAAAAAAAAGAAGTGAGCCCTGTGGTCTCCAACATTGACAGGCTGGGTAGGGGAGGAGCATCCAGTGGCTTCTGAGAAGGAGGACCTGGAAATATAGGAGGAAAACCAGGAAAGTGTGATACCATGGAAGCTAGGAGAAGAAAAAAACTAAGAGTAATGGGAATGGCCTGAGAGAGATAAGGACCAAACAAAGTGGACAGGATAAGGCACCGGTGGTCTTAGTGAAGTTAGAGAGGAAGTTTAGTGTGAGTAATTGTGTAAGATAGCTAGAGATTGGTACATTCTGGTCAGAGAGTTGCATAGATGGGACACATCTAGATGTCAAAGTCTGCAGTTTGACTATGACCTTGGGTTACTTAATTGCAGTAGAGGGACAGTCTTTTCCTTAGAGACAGTAAAACAGTTGAGAATCTCGGATATTAAGTGGAATGTTTACATGAACTGTAATCATCTACACTGAGGGTAGGACTTGAGGTTCAGAGTGAGAATATGGAGACAGGTGCCAAAATCTTTAGTGTATGAGGATCTGTTACCTGGTAGAAAACACGATCAAAGGATGGTGGCCGGTACTGGAGCATTATGGCGTGAGCTTCAGAGGACCAGAAACTGCTACCCCAGGGCTGAGCAGTAATGGTCTGGATGTGCTTTGGGGAACTAGGAGAAGCCAGCCCTACATCCTGCTGGTACACATAAGTTTTGTGGGGGGAATTTACAGAAGCAGTGAACTCAGGCTCATGTTCTGTAAATAGCTTATGGATGTGTTGGGGAATTTGTGTATCCTGGACTCAGGTTTCAGGAGGATAGAGTGGAAAGACTTGGGGACGAAAGAGAACACTGGAAGGCAGAGTGATTACAGAGCAGTGTGGGGATGAATGTCAGAGGTTGAAGTACTGACCTTCTGCCTGTTGCTATAAAAGAATCTTTCATAATTGTAAACTTTCAGCATGACCCTGTTGTGAGATGCCTGCCAGGGCGAGTATTCGTTAATAACTGTGCCCTAGATAACCAAATGAGTTAATCTTCTGAGTAGAGTTATTTACCATTACCCATGTGAATGTGGAAGGGTGTCTGCCAAACACAGTTATTGTGGTTTTGGCATAAAAAGTCCTTTCTGACAGTAATTGTTGGCCAGTATGTTTAGCTGCTCCTTGAGGCCACTCCTGGAACAGGAGAGCAATGCCATGTCATCACAGAGGGAAGGATGCTTATCGTCCTGTTTTCCGTTACCAGGCCTTCTTCCAAGCCATTTCAAATATGCATCAAATTGTGCAGATTTGTTCATGAACTCAGGGCTAGGGCGCAGCCCTGTTTGAAGCAGTTTAAGATGATAAGGAAAATGTTTGACTCAACGTGTTACCTGTCAGTTTTGAGGACCGTTATAAATCATTCTTTTCCCCAAGACAGGATGAGGCTGACTGCTTCCCTGCCCTCTTCTCCAGCTTCACCCTCAGAGTTCTTGAAACTGCAGTTTACCATAGAGTTTAGAGTAAGGAAATTTTACAAATATACAATAACATAGATGAGACAGGGGTGCTATCAGATCCTTGCTTTTGGAAAGAAATGTTCTTAGATGTCTTAAAGCGAGGTAAAAAAAAAAAAAATGTCACTGAGAAAGGTAGAGGGTGAAGAAGAGAATCTTTGAAGATTCCTAAGGTATGATCAGGGCTGTCCTTGTTTTATCTTTAACGGATTGAGTAACAAATGGAGGAGGAAGTTTTATACTGAAAATATTTTTGTTAGGATCTGTATAAATGCAAAGCTCATCTCATTCACTAGAAATTTTTAAGGAAAATTTCCTTCTCTGTAATGAACTGAGCATAATTTTGACAAGAAAAGAAGATAATTATTTAGGTAACCTTCCAGCCCTTTGAGTTTTGGGGTCATACCAAGCTGTCATTGGATGATTCACTGTCATGCCGACAACTGTTACTTTCCTCTCCAGTTCTCAGTGATGAATGTGTTTATATCATGTGCTCAGTTCAGTGAAGAACTAGTTAACTGGTGATTTAACTAACTGTCCATGCATATCATGTATTGGTCATGTTACTTTGTAATAGATGCAGCTTAATATTTTCCTTTAGATTAGATCTGAAAATGATGTTCTCTTATTAATGTATGTTTAAGCCTCTCAGGACTGCATTTTAGAGTGGTCTGTGTAACTGGAACTCTCACGGCCCTCTGAGGACACTGGTAAACAATTCATTTTTTCCTTTCATGGCCCTTAGTGTCAGTAAAAATCAATGACAAAATAATAAGCATGCAATACAGAGTGTCTTTTCTATTTTCTGTTTATGCCTTTATTTGAAACTGTAATGAAATAATGTCAAACTTGCAACTATAAGAAAATAGTATCTGCTGTTTGAATATAATACAGGCCAAATTCTATAAACTTTAATTAGGCCAAGCTTGCATTGAGCTCAGTAGGAATCTGGCTGAGGACCTCTTTTAATTACCTCTGCCTTAAAATATGTAAGAATTTTCACATTGCTTTTCTCACTCAAAGAACAATGCATGGATAGCTAAACTAATAAAATGTTTAAATAGATACAAATCAAACTTGAAAAGTTTAAACTGTTGTTTTCATCCTGTAAGTCAGCTGAGAAAAAGCATACAGATTGTAGTTCTAAATTATGTCCATAGAGTATTTCAAATCCAGTAAATTAACTCTCCTTTTTTTTCCTATTTGAGCTCATAAATGTTAACCTCAGAAGTGCCTCAAATTCTTCCATTGAAATAAAGTTGAACTGACAATAGCCAGATGATGTAAAATTGAAACTGAAATTCTATCCTTGGCCCATCCCATGTTCTTCCCCCTAGGTATTAGAGGAATCATAGGAGAGTTAGTGTTTTCATTGTATGTGAACTGTAATATTTGGGCAAAACAGGGCATATAAATTTCTTACTGCCAGGAGAAAGCAATTACCAGTGCAGAGAAGATAGCTGGCAATAAATAAACAGAACTATGCTAGATAGGACTTTAAAGATTTATTTAGAATGACTTAGCTTATAGAAAACAGGCCTTTATGTTTATCATATGCCTTCATTCGAGTTTCTTAGTAGAAAGGCTAATTATGTCACCAAGCTATTTTTTGTACATTATTTCAAAATAAATAAATGAATTGGGATATGTTATACTGCGCAGTTAAACCCCTGAAGGAAACTTAGTCGCACACAGCGAAACAAATAGCACCTTGAAAATGCAGTGTATCTGGTGTTAACGTGCAAGGATAATGACTGACATTTACCAAGCCCTGGATTGTGTCTGGGTGCACTGTGAGCTAGGTATTATCCTTATCTTGCAGATGAGAAAAATCAACTCACCTGGTGCCAAGAAACTCCACTGTCCCTGAATGGGAACCCGATCTATCTGATTCCAAAGGCAGTGGTGCTCTTGACTTTTGTATACCACCTCCCCCATGTTGAACCCTTTCCAGCAGCCCCACTAATATGTGCGGTGCCTTCTCTTTTATTTTGAAAACAGTATGTCATGGGAATCTTTGTGGTTCTGGAGAGGAAGCAAGAAGGAATTTTATGACAGAAGAATTTTCCTGTTAGGTGGTCTCAGCTAAGCCTAACCCTTAACCCTATCTCCAGCCTCAACCCCAATCCCAGCTATAAGGGTTAGAGAGAGGGACTTAGAGGAAATTTAACTCTGAAGCATCCTTCAAGGTAAGATAATAATTCTTATAGCTCTTCACCCCACGTCTGTCAGCGGCCCTACTCTCTGGAACTCAAATGGAGGAAAATTGGGACTCTAAGATGGGACTCGAAGACGTGGTTCATCTGAGATTAGCTATTATTATCTTGTCATCATTATCAAATTCAAGTGCAGTATATTAAAATCTATTAACTCACATTAATTTTGGAGGAAATTCTCTAAATCTTGTCTAATCAGACATTGCTAGAAATATTTTAAGGAGCTACAGAGTCAAACCCCCAACAGGAAGAAGTAATTTTGCTTCAAAGGGCAATTAGAAAATAGGAAAACAAATTAAAGTCTAAATGATAAAAATCAAAGTCTTCATGACTTGAGAAAT